>NC_030382.2:23530109-25930109 GCF_001625215.2 Daucus carota subsp. sativus
AAAACAGACGAATTTACTTCGTCCATGATATGAAAACATCAGACTTACCACCCATTATTTCTTCATGCATCATATTTGTATTACTCTTGCAATTCTCATTTTGAGCAAGTGCAAATTGGACTGTAAGCTCCGACTCCGGAGGTACTTGAAGAAACAATTTCACAACCAGGTGGTTTAGTATCTTTCCGTAGTCTTCCTTTCTTCAATGAGAGTATAGACGAATTTTTCCATCCTTCATATCGATTATCGGCCAACAAATTTAGACATGTTGTTCCATGTATTGGTCAGACTACATAGTTTGTATTCAAGCATTCAAAGTTGACGGTTAAAAAACACCGATTAGTTATCTCAATTAAATACAAATGCTATAATGTATGTATATATTAAGGGATAGTCAATGTAGAATTATAATTGATTCACTTCACTTGACTTAAATATAATCTTTCTAAAAATAAATATAATATCACTACACCATAGATGGGCTAATGAAACGCTTAATCTAAGCACGTGTTACAATAGCTAGGCACATTTTGACATAATGAAACACTACTCGAGACGTATTACATATATGTCTTTTATTAAAAATATACAAAGATTTCATCTCTACACTTCATTTGATTAATAGTTAAATAAAATAAAGACGTCTTTAATGGAGAACTAAACTAATTATATCATTGCTTATTATATATGTTACATAAATGAATAAGATATTAAATCAATAAATTAGAATCACGGATTATAATTTATATACTGAGATTTCAAACAGCATTGAAATTTAAAATTTACAACAGATAACATATACTTAACTGAATCTAAACGTTTCCTAAATTTAAGAGATACACTATATTTAAATATACATGGAATTATATTTAAATATGTAAAAATTAATATAATATGAATGTACAGAACGTGGAATATAAATACAGAACACGGGATACTTAAAATATATAGAATACTAATGTAAGTTTTATTCATTTAATTATATATTTTTATCATAATTTACTTGTATTCTCGTGGATTATTATAATATATTTAGTTTTCTATAACATTTATTTGGTACATTTTGTTTAGTTATTTTAAAAACAAAATTTCTAAGAGAATGTCAAATAAAAATTAGAAAATAATTGTATACACAAATAAGTAAGTGTCATGTATAAATTAGAAAATATTAAACATTAAAAACATTAGAATAAATATATATTAAAGTACTATATGTATTTAGCCAAAAAAAAACATATAATATTGTACTAAAACAAATAATAACACCGGAAAACACAAAAATTATATAAATAACAAAAAAATACATTACGCAAAAAAATTAAAATATTTTTGTATGTTATGTATTTTTCTACATTATATTTTATAAACAGATCATATCATATGTCTCACTTTACGTGTCCAGTGGTTAGGTTTATGTGGGTGGGTTTTAAGAGGTAGTCTCCCTATTTTTATGCCGTAGTATAAAATTGTTAGAGAGTTCCCAGGTTACTCAATTTACTAGTTCCCCGCTGAGAAGCCTCATATATATATATGTATGTATGTATGTATAAATATATATTATAAAGTATGTAAATTAATTGATACGTGCTGATGTGATTATGTGTTAATTGATTGACACTATGTGTATGTATTAATTGTATAAAATATATTTATATGACGGAGGGTAGTAATATAATTTCGATTCTGCGAATTGACGACTTTCTGGATTGCTCTCGACTGAAATATTATACTGCTTTAATCTATAGTCTCGTGAGACGCGTGCATCAACGATTGTGAGAAGCAAGCAAATAGCGTGGTGCTGTGAGAGGAATTGATACAACACCCCCAGAACCGTATAGCACAATTATAGGGATATTCGTTACAACTACGATTATCACGGCTAGCTTTTAGGGGCTACTGTTAACATAAACTAAAGAAAAACAAATGTGTTTAAGGGCTGAGCTTGCAAAGAACCAAACAATGAGGCCGGAATTGTGGAATTCCGTCCTGCAATTGCCCGGAAATGTGCGTCACGAAGGTTACACGTGCCTCTCTTTAGAGTGTAGAATTCGTTAGTATCGATCCAATCGTCCCTTTGCAAGGTGCCTACATACCCTATTTATAGGGATCAAGCCCATGTAGGTCTCGATTTAGGACTCTGAAGAGATAAGCTCTTATCCCCTCTAGTTTAGGATAAAACAACTTCCTCTTGTAGTTATCTAGCGGCGTCCCACTCCAAGTAGATCACTTGAAGCCTTCATCTTGCCTGATTATCCCCTTGATTGTAATTATCTTTATTATAGGTGTATTTATTCCCCAATTCGCAGATAAATGATAGCTGATACACTCCCAATATACTTCCACTTCGTCCTCCTAGAAACAAGGAGGAAGAGTCCTGCTTGGAGTCTACCTGTCATTCTGCCCAGGCGGCGGAAGCCCTGCCAGCGGCATCCCCTAACTGCAGCCCTGCGACTGCAAACCAGGATGCATTTAGCGGTAACCCCTAGCAGAGGTAACCCCTAATGCGCCTTCAGGTGCAACCCCATGCTGATGGCAGTCTCCATTATGCTTCCAATGCTAGTCCGTATACCTTCCTGGACACCTTCAATGATTCACCCAGCCGTGGTGAAGCCCCTTATCCTTAACCAGATGATTCCAGTAAGCCCAAATAAAGCCCAAATAATATGATGGGCTATAAAATAAGCCCAGGGAGATTTTATGGCACAACAACTACCCTCCGGTTCCTTGAAGTATAAAATACGAGAGGAACCTAAAAACGGTAACCCTCAACTTCCCAGCTGCAAGCCCTTGAATCATGTTAGGGGTTACGTGAGCGTAGCCCGATGTAAGAAACAAGAAATAATTAAGATATACCTCATACATAATTATAAAACCAATTATACTAATTTACTAGCAACCACCGTAAGCCTTGAATATTTATTCCGAAAAATAATCAAAATCATCTCCAAGAATCGTGTTTAAGCTTCCGCAATTTCAGCTCCACCCTTTCAATTTCCCGCATGTGTCATAGCATTTTTTAGATAAGGCTGATCCGAAATATTTCGGGACTTAATTTAAATTCAAATTGATTTGAATTGTAACAATAAACCCCTAAATAGGTGGTGCAGTCGTAGAGGTCTATCAC
Organism: Daucus carota subsp. sativus; assembly: GCF_001625215.2. Taxonomy (NCBI): domain Eukaryota; kingdom Viridiplantae; phylum Streptophyta; class Magnoliopsida; order Apiales; family Apiaceae; genus Daucus; species Daucus carota. The sequence continues at coordinate 23,533,234 of NC_030382.2, forward strand.
GCCTCTACCTCTTCAGCGACCCACCTGGGCCTCGGGAACCCCTGGCTCATCAAAGCTACCTCCACGCCAAGCTAGTCACGGCACGCCACCTGGCACAGTTGTCCCCCACTTCCTACTGCTATATATACACATACATACAGCCTTGTTTCATTTTTCATTATCTCTTAAACTCTTCACATACTCTCCCTCGGAAGCACTCCCAGGCGCAACTTGCTCTTCCTCTCCGGCGTTTTCTTCTCCGACTCTCACCGACCCCCGATCAAAGGTATGCCCCTTTTACTTCCGTCTCTGTTTTTCGTCGCATTTTCACCATGTTTGTGGCTAATTATTTATATGACCCATGCTTGATTTTCACATATTTTTTTAAATGTTCACCTCGGCATGCGTGCACACACCCACACCTGTCTTGCTTGTGGTTATTATGTCAGATGAAACTGCTACTTTGCTCTGCATGTTTGTGTAATCGATTGTATATACTGATTTTTTTTTTGAATGTACACACACTGCCGGCTTTAATCGACTCCGATTAGGCTCTGTTTGTTTTCCGACTGGGTTATCGCCCTTGGTGTTGTTGCGTTGGTTTGGAGCCCTGATCGTAACCCTAGATTATAAACCCTAGGCTCCCAATCGTCTCTAGGGGGAAACCCCTCTTTTACAATCGAACCCCTTTCCGTGCCACTTATATGTTTTGAATGCATTGTTGTGTGATCTACTATGTTGTACTTGCTTAGTTGGTAATTTCGGATGTCGATTGGGTGTTGTTTGTTGCGGTTGAGGTTAGGGTTAGGATTGGGCTTCCCGCTCTGGGTACCCTGTCAGGCTTCCCGTTAGCAAGAGGAGAAGACGGATCGTCATCCGTAGCCCATACCGCTCCCTTTTGAGGGAGGCAATCCTCTCATGCCTTAGGGCTCCACCTGGAGCCTTTCCATTCCTACTTCACACCCGGAGGGCTCCGCTTTTGCAGCCCAGCTTTCCGCAAACCCTTTTTCCTTTTCTCTTCTTTTCTTTTCTTTCGACCTTTTCACCCCTTGTTGAGTCCTTTGTTAACCTATCCTTTCCTCTTGTAGATGTCTCAAGGATCCATGTCCTCCCATTCTTCCCAATCTGCTACCAGCAAGGCTCCCGCAATCGTGGTCGACACGGGGTCTTCCTTCAGCTCAGACCACCATCTTGCTCAGCCACTCCTGGGGGTTAGTTCTAGGACTCGCTCCAAGCGCAGCTCGGTGGTGAAGGAGCTCAACTGGACCACTTCTGAGTCCAGCCAGGCGGATGGGACCCCGGGCCTCCCGCTGGATACTGCTGCTGAAGCCCTCGAGGAGAGCCCCGAGAAGGTGAACGGGAGGCCGAGGTTTCCGTGGAGGTTATTGAGCCTCCAGCTGTTGTCCTGGCCTGCGAGCACATGGACTCAATCATGACTCCCGCCAGGCTGCAATCTCTCCTGGAGTCCTGCAACCCTGGTTGCACCTTGATGATCCCTAAGCCTGGGGAGAGGTGCCACCGCTTCGACACCCTTAGGCCGGGCACCAACTACCCCAACGCCGTGCTCTCCGCCCAGTTCTTCAGGCTAGGCTTGTCTCCCCCCTCCATCCTTTCATCCTGGAGGTTTTGGACTTCTATGAGGTCTTCCCCATGCAGCTTACACCCAACTCTACCGCATGGCGGTCTGCCTCTACATCCTCTATGACATCCACCATGGGGTGAGGATGTCTAATTTGGAGCTGGGCTGGTTCTTCAAGCTGAAGCTCACTGGGATGACCCCAGGGTTCTTTTATCTCACTGCTTGGAACACCCATCACAAGAAGGGTATCAAGGGCAACCGCCAGTCAATGTCGGACTGGCAAAAGCTCTTATTTTACTGCTATGACTGCCCAGTCTACAGGAAGGACTTCAATCTCTCCCCCAGTGAGCAAGTTTTCCCCTTGTCCATTGTCTGGTTTAGCTTTTTAGGCTTTCCGTTTAGTTTTCTTACGTTCGTATCTGTTGTAGACATGCCAGTGCAGACTCCTTTGGCGGGAGAGTCCTTGGAACGGGCCAAGCACGTGTTGGGGCTTTCCACCAAGTTAGGTGATGGCTCCAGCCTGCTTACTCCAGAGAATCTGGAGAGGCTCGGTTTTTCCACCACGGTGGTTGATGCATCCCCCGTTGACGAGGGGGGTGCTGGTGTTGAAGGGACGGGAAGCCCAGGTTTCCTCCTAGCTTGTAATATTGAACTTGTTAATTGCCAACACTATGTCTCTTGCACACTTCCTATTATATGCCATGCATTCTGTATAACCTTAGTGTTATTTGCCGTGCTTGCACCATGTCGTTTCTCCATTATCAATTGTATTGACTCTGACCGCTTTCCCTTGTTCTCTTATGCAGATATGGCTTCGAATATTCCTTCCTTCGTTAAGCGCTCAACCAAGTATGAGGACTTGTTCGGGGAGGCTTCCGGTTCTCAGGCTCCTATCTCCGCAAAGCCAGTGTCCCAGCTGCCTACTCCCTCCTTGGAGCAGAAGAAGGCCTCATCCGGGAGCCGTAAGAGGGACCCTTCCAAGGCTGTTGAGGCGGGGTCTTCAGCTGAAGGCCGCTCCAGCAAGAAGCCCAAGCTGGCCCTGGCACGTAGTTCTCCTGCACCCTCCTCCACTCAGAAGACTCAGCTCTTTCAGAGGATGCTCTCCGACCAGGTCCCCGAGGCCACCATCCGGGAGTGGGATAGGCTTTCCATCACTGAGGCCACCCGAGACAAGGTGGTGGCCAATGCCAAGAGCCTGTTTCTCGATTTGAAGATGGGGGAGCATGTTGCCGACACTGCCTGGGTGAATGAGGCTATGAGGGCGGACCTGAAGCAGGCCAGAGCTGATCTGACTTCTGTTGTTAAAGAGAGGGACGCCTTCCGGAAGGCTAACCTCAAGTTCAAGGAAGCGGAAGCCAAGGCCCAGCAGCTGAACGAGGAGGACATGGTGAGGAGGGGCCTCGTGGAGTAGGTTGACGGCTTGCGGAGGCAAGTTAAGGAGTTGGAGTTGCAGGTGAAAGGCCTCCAGGACGCCGCTGCTACCACAAAGGCAGAGAGGAAGGAACGGGAGGCCGCGATCTTCGAGGCAGGGGTGGCCGCCGGAGTCAAGGACTGTGTAAAGTCCGCCTATCGGTTCTTCCCGGAGAACGATTGGGCCAAACTCGGCCCCGACGCTGCCCTTGCCTTGGAAGAGGCCAAAGCCGAGGATGCGCTCAGTTCTGGGAGGATTGAATCCGAGACGGAGGTTGCGGAGAAGTGCCCGAAGCTCTCTGAAGGGGTTCCCGCAGAGGCTACGGATGTTATGGCTCCCGTTGATGCTTTGCTCGAAGCCCCTCCTCAGGATACGATTCCCTCCAGCGTTCTGGATGCCGATGAGGTTCAGAAGACCTCCTCTTCTCCTGCTGTCCCCTGATCACTCTACCCCTAGTTTATGAATCAAACTTTAATTTTTTTTTTTGTCAATCATGAATTTTCGCTTGGCGCTTTGCGTCATGAATTGAGTTCCTTGGATGAGGGTGCGGGCACCTCGGAATGCTCCGCAAGATATTTTTAGTACTGCAAGGGCGTCCCCCTGTTGGTGTGGGGAGGAATTTCCGTTGCAGTATACATTTATTTTCTATGTAACTGCTTTCACTCCTTCATCTTCTTTGCGTGCATTGCCTGTACTTCTTCCATTATTGCTATATTTGCTATCTAATCCTTCCATGCAGATAGAAAGAATACATACCAGGGGTAACCCTTGTATTGAAAATGCGTACATTGTCCAATCTCTGGGGGGTTGTGACCCTTGGGACCTTATTCTTCAGGGTCATTTCCTTCCTTGGGAACGTATATATATGTAGTTCTGTTAACTCCCCGATAGCGTATAAGAGTACTTAATCTTGAATAATTCATCCAAGTATGAGTAAAATCGATTTTATGTGTAAGCCTGGCGTTGGGGCTTCACACGTAAGCCCCAAGTGTGAGTCTAGAGGGATACCCTTGAGCGTAAGCCTTAAAGTGATCCCAGGGTGTAAGCTTCGAGACGACTTCACAAAGTAAGCCTTGTAGTAATCTCACAAAGTAAGCCCTGCAATAACTCCACCAAGTAAGCCTTGAGAGCCTGGATAGGCTTTAAACTCGAAAGCCTTGATAGGTTTTCAACCTCGAAGGGCTCTAATAAGCCCTACTTCCAGTAAATGCAGCCTTGAAAGCCTTGATAGGCTTTAAACCTTGAAGGGCTACTGTAAGCCCAAAACCTTAAAAGCTTGAAAAGATTGAAACCTTGAAAGCTTTGATAAGCTTTAGCCTTGAAAACCTTGATAGGCTTTAAACCTTGAAAGCCTTGATAGGCTTTAAACCTTAAAGGGCTACTGTAAGCCCAAAACCTTGAAAGCTTGAAAAGCTTGAAACCTTGAAAGCTTTGATAAGCTTTAGCCTTGAAAGCCTTGATAGGCTTTAAACCTTGAAAGCCTTGATGGGCTTTAAACCTTGAAAGCCTTGATAGGCTTTAAACCTTGAAAGGCTACTGTAAGCCCAAAACCTTGAAAGCTTGAAAAGCTTGAAACCTTGAAAGCTTTGATAAGGTTTAGCCTTGAAAGCCTTGAAAGGCTTTAAACCTTGAAAGCTTTGATAAGCTTTAGCCTTGAAAGCCTTGATAGGCTTTAAACCTTGAAAGCCTTGATAGGCTTTAAACCTTGAAGGACTACTGTAAGCCCAAAACCTTGAAAGTTTGAAAAGCTTGAAACCTTGAAAGCTTTGATAAGCTTTAGCCTTGAAAGCCTTGATAGGCTTGAAACCTTGAAAGCCTTGATAGGCTTTAAACCTTGAAAGCTTTGATAGGCTTTCCTTCCAATCAGTGCAGCCAAGTTGTCGAGTTGCGTTTCCCAAGTTTTAATGCTTTCGATTTCCAAATTTTTTTTTTCAAATTTAAGCCAAGTAATGTTAATGATATGCCTACTACGCCCCGAGTTCTTTAGCATTATTATAATTATGGTGGAAAACTAGATGCAATTGAAACCCTAGACACTTTTTAAAGCATACATGAAGCTTCCAATTAACAATCATGGTAAGCAAACAAGCATATACAAGATTTTTGTAACGGAAAACTGAGAAATTTTATTGAATCTCATGGTACAAAGTTGACATAACATAATTTTTGGGGGTGTAAAGACACCACCCCCCGAGCATCCTAGCAAATAAAGCAAATAGTAGCCTGATAATTTTCCTAAAAGCATAGCGATTACAACTAATAAACCGCCTTTATTGTCTTGACCCCAAAGCCGAAGCCTACAGAAATACTACCCGGGTGAAGCTACTGGTAATACCTCTTTAAGTGTTGGGCGTTCCATGCCCGTGGTATGAGTCTTCCATCCATGTCTGTAAGGTGATAGGTACCTTCCCAAAGCACTGTCTTGATGATGTATGGGCCTTCCCATTTTGCACCAAAGGCTCCATGAGCGGGAACCCTCATGTTAGGCATCATTTTCCTGAGAACCAGGTCTCCCGTTTTGAGGGGTCGAGCCCTCACTTTCTTATCAAAATATTTACAAGTCCTTTGTTGATATGCAGCAGGTCTCAACTAGGCCGTATCCCTTACTTCTTCAATCAGGTCTAGGTAGAGCCTGTGGTTGACTTCGTTATTCTCAGGGTCATAGCTATCCCTTTGAAAGGACCCTGCTCCAACTTCCATGGGAACCATAGCTTCACACCCGTATGTTAGGGTGAACGGGGTTTCGCCGGTGGTAGACCTTGGAGTGGTATTGTAAGACCACAACACCATTGGAAGTTCTTCTGGCCAACAACCCTTTTTCTCTTCCAGTTTGGCTTTCAGGGTGTGCCTGATAATTTTATTTATGGCCTCCATCTGACCGTTACTCTGAGGGTGGCACACCGCGGAGAAGCCTTTCTTTATGCCAAGGTGTTCACAGAAATTCATCATTTCATTGCTATCAAACTGCTTCCCACTGTCTGATATGAGCTTGTAGGGTACCCCGTATCGACAGACGATTGCACGATAAACGAAGTCTACCAGCTTCCTCGTAGTGATGGAAGCCAGGGGTTCAGCCTCAGCCCATTTAGTAAAGTAGTCTACAGCCACAACTGCATATTTCACCCCTCCTTTGCCTTTGGGTAATTCACCAATCAGATCTATACCCCAAACAACAAACGGCTAGGGGCTTGTCAAGGTCTTTAGAGGTACCGCTGGGTTCTTGTTTGTATTAGAGAACCTTTGCCAGCTGTCACAGGCCTTGGCGAAGGCATGAGCATCTTTGTAGAGGGTAGGCCAGTAATAGCCTTGACGAAGAATTTTGTGGGCGAGAGAGGCACCCCCCGAGTGATTCCCACAGATTCCCTCATGCACCTCGCGCATAATGTACTCACATTGTTGTGCCATAAAATCTCCCTGGGCTTATTTTATAGCCCATCATATTATTTGGGCTTCACTTGGGCTTATTGGAATCATTTGATTAAGAATAATGGGCTTCACCATGGCTGGGTGGATCATTGAAGGTGTACAAGAAGGTATATGGACTTGCATTGGAAGCATAATGAAGACTGCCATCAGAATGGGGTTGCACCTGAAGGCGCTTTAGGGGTTACCGCTGCTAGGGGTTACCGCTAAGTGCACCCTGGCTTGCAGTTACGGGGCTGCAGCTAGGGGATGCCGCTGGCAGGGCTTCCGCCGCCTGGGCAGAATGGCAGGCAGACTCCAAACAGGACTCTTCTTCTTTGTTTCAAGGGGGACGTATTGGAGGCATATTGGGAGTGTATCAGCTATTATTTATCTACAAATTAAGAGATAAATACATGCATTATGGAGATAATTACAATCGGGGATGATAATTCAAGAATATTCGCATATATGTTGAAGATGAAGGCTTCAAGTGACCTACTTGGAGTGGGATACCGCTGGATAACTACTGAAAGAAGGCTGTTTTATCCTAAACTAGAGGGGATAAGAGCTTATCTCTTCAGAGTCCTAAATCGAGAACTACATGGGCTTGATCCCTATAAATATGGGGTATGTAGGCACCTTGCAAAGGGACTTGGATCATTTTCACGAGTTCTACACTCTAAAGAGAGGCACGTGTAACCTTTGTGACATATATTTCCGGGCAATCGCAGGACGGAATTCCATAATTCCGGCCTCGTTGTTTGGTTCTTTGCAAGCTCAGCCCTTAAACACACTTGTTTTTCATTTGTTTTTCTTAGTTTGTGCTAACGGTAGCCCCTAAGAGCTAGCCGTGATTTTCGTAGTTGTAATAGATATCCCTATAATTGTGCTACACGGTTCTGGGGGTGTTGTATCAATTCCTCTCATAACACTTTTTGGCGCTAGAAGGAGGGGGTTACTGATCTTAGAGAGGAGAGATGACAGAAATTCTCGAAAACACTGAAAACCCCAAGATGCCGGAAGGCGCTACGCAGGATGAAAGTGATGTTCCAAGCGGGGAACTAACCCGCGAAGAGATGAAGGCAAAAATGAAGAGAATGAGTAGGAGGATTGCCTCCTTGAAAAGAAAGTCAGCAAGGTCGAAAAAGGCTAGCAAGGTGACTCCCACCAAACTAGATTTCGGTGGAGAAGGCGGCAGGAAGGAAGGTGGCAACCCTGAGAAAGAAGCTAACCCCGAAATGGATGATAGAGAGCACTCGCAGGCTGCTAGTGTGTTCGACCGCCTTGGGAGGAAACTGACCGAGCAAGACTTGCGGCACAGGCTTGGCAACAAGGCCCCTAACGGGGATGGACCTGAAGGCTCGCAACATAGGGCTCCTCCCAGTCAAAGACATGAGAAGCCCATGTCTGAAGCTCAGTCAAAGGATAAAAACCAAAGGCCGTCAAAGGTTATCTCCATTCATGACGATGAGGAAAGCTCAGGGTCGCACAATGATAATGAAGTAAGCAAAAAGAAAGATCAGCCCCTGGATGATGACTATGAGGTTGCACTTGATGATGGGGATGATAAATGCAAGATGGAAGAACTGCTGGAAGCCCTAAAGAAGGTGAAAGCCGATAAGAAGTCGAAAGCCGAGCTTACCGTAAAGTCACCCTTTACTAAGAAGGTTAGGGAGTCACCCCTACCTCGCATCTACAGGGGGGTTGGCGACCTGCGATTTAACGGAACCACGGATCCTGTGGAGTATCTTAGCCGGTTTGAAACTGAGATAGAGGTCTACCAGATTCCAGACCTCACAAAATGTCGCTTGTTGGCTGCAACCCTCAGGGATGACGCTCATTACTGGTTCAAGAGGCTTCCCGCTGATTCCATCAGCTCTTGGAGGAAAATGTGCAAACTGTTTGTGGGACAATTCAGGGCTTCCGTCACTTACGCCCCACCTACCAACACTCTGGCTAATATTAAGCAAAAGGAACATGAGACATTGAGAGAGTATTTCAAGCGCTTCAACGCAGAGGTACCCCGGGTTAGGCCGACTTCAAAGGAAACCCTGAAGAACTTCTTGATAGCGGGGGTAAGGCCTGGAACAGACTTTTGGAAGGAGTTGCAAGGGCGGGAGCCTGAAACCCTAGCTGACTTCTTTGCTAGGGCTGAACCCCATAAGGTGATCGAGGAATCCCTAGCTAAGTTGAAGAAGGAGTCAAAGTCTGAAAGCCGTAGCAGCTGGAAAAACAAGAGGGATAGGTCTTACAACCCAGATAGGAGGAACACCTACAAGAGGAATCCCTACGTAAGGCCTGCTGGTGAAAAATCCTCGAGCCGAGATGGCAAGACCTCGCCCATTACCGTGAACACAACCAGCACGCAGGGCTTCGACAAGTCAAGGTTGACAATGAGGAAGACAAGAGAAGCGAGGTACCACGAATACACACCACTGACAGCTTCTATAGATGATAAGTGGTATTTATACACACTTATAGGCCTTCATTTCCGCTTAAATTGGTTGGTTGTACTTAAGTGTTTAGTGTCTTTTGATGTGTTTTTATTGTTTTTCTGTGCAGGTCACGAGTTGAGGTGATGAAGTGATTTTCTATCATTTTAGGTCGTTTTTGGTGCATTATTTGCAAGAATAGAGAATTGTGGATTCATCACGACTTGGGATTTTGTGGGTACATCTTCTACAAACCCTCACGAGAGCACACTCGTCCACTAGAGCTATCTAGGGGTTTAAAGGGCTTGTTGCATATGCTAAATGCAACCGTGATCACCTACGGAAGTGGTACTAGAAGCGAGGAAGGACATACACGCGAGAACGAGCGAGAAACGAAGAAACAGGGCCAACAGTGCAGACAGTAGCGCGCCCGCGCTACAGACTGCAACCACTAGCGCGCCTGCGCTAAGTTAGCGCGGCCGCGCCCAGCAGAACTTCCCCGGGCCGATTTTTACAGCTTTTTAGTGGATTTTCGCAGCGGTCGAGGCCCGTGTGACTTGGTCAATGTATTTTTTATTTCTCGTGTGTAAAACCCTAGCCGTATAGAAGTAGTTTTAGTAGAGAATAATATCGTAATTTTAGTTTAATCATTCAAGCACATTATCAGTTGTATTAGATCGTTCTTCGCGAGGAAGTGACAGTTTCGAGCGAGATCGTGAACTTCAATCTGTAACGTGTGATCTTTATTATTAATTCGAGCATTTTTATTCTATTTAATTCTTGTCTTTTATTTATCATGTTTTCATTAGAAACCATGATGTCGATTAGTTCGATTATGAACTAACCGCCTTCATGGGATTCTAATGGATTTATCGATGTAGTTTAGTAACGAGATTGTTGGATTGATTTTGTGATGTACGTTGATTTCTTTGCATGAGCCGTACTTATTCTTCTTAGGAGAGTAGCTAACTTCTAAGTTGTTTGTTAATTCTTTCTGAAGCGAGAGTGGATGATTGAATTTAGAACTATGCCATGTAAACATAGGATTATGTGAATGAACATAATTTGTGATAGACTTGAACTATTTTTATCACCCTGTGTAATCACGATAGACGACTTGTTATTAAACCTCTCTGCTTACACTACCGCTATAGAGATATAGGGTCTGAGCTTTGTTGGTGTCCATGAGATTTCTGTCTTAATTGCGGATTTTGATTGGTATGATATGTGTGCAACGAGAGTTGGCATGTATTACTTTCGTGTTGTCTGATTAGGATCAACAGTCGCATGTTAATCAGTAATTTCAATTCTAGATGAATTCGATAATGAAGTTAGAATCCCATGTGTTTTCCTATTCTGAATTTGATTAGTAATTTTAGTTATTAGTATAAAAGAAACCAATCCTTGTTAATTGTCTTAGCAGTGATAATTGATCATACATTGTTGCATAGGTGCGTATTCTTAATTCACCAGTCTCTGTGGGAACGAACAAATATATTACTTATGATCACGTGCGCTTGCGTGTAGATTTCACCGAACAAGTTTTTGGCGCCGCTGCCGGGGACTCGGTGTTAATTAATTAGTTTATGTACTTGTCATCAGTGTGCATTAAAATTCACTGACTAGGATTCTACTCTCTTCTCACTTTTCTTCTTTTCTTTATTTCAGGTACTTGGATCGCGTTTATGCAAACACGTTCTCAGACCCGTAAGAAAGCAATTGATTCATCTTCTACTTCTTCTTCTGATTCTGAAACAATGACAGAACCTGAAGCACAACCAGACAGTAAGGCATTGAAGGATTTCTCTATGCCAAAGATCGATGATATCCAATCAAGCATTGTCAGGCCTGCAATCGCAGCCAAAGCCTTTGAAATCAAACCAGGAACTATTCAAATGGTCCAGAACTCGGTACAGTATGGGGGTTCTCCTACTGAAGACCCTAATATGCATATACGGAATTTTATAGAGATCTGTGACACTTTCAAATTTAATGACGTCTCTGATGAGGCTGTGAAGCTAAGACTTTTCCCATTTTCACTGAAGGATAAGGCCAAGGGATGGTTACATTCTTTACCATCTGGTTCGATTACTACATGGGAAGATCTAGCTCAGAAATTTCTCACTAAATTCTTCCCCATGGCAAAGACTGCTGCGCTACGAAATGCTCTATCTCAGTTCTCTCAACAATCAGGAGAAACATTCTGTGAAGCCTGGGAGAGGTATAAAGAGATGCTAAGAAAGTGTCCCCACCATGGTATGCCGGATTGGATGCAAATAAACAGTTTCTACAATGGTCTTGGACCTCAATCCAGACCTATGCTTGATGCTGCTTCTGGAGGTGCGCTATGGGCTAAGAGTTATGAAGAAGCTTATGATCTTATTGAAATGATGGCGGCTAATGAATATCAGAACCCTACTCAAAGACTTACTCAAGGGAAAGTAGCCGGAATTCTTGATCTTGACACGTCTACAGCTATAGCAGCTCAACTTAAAGCTCTCACGATGAAAGTCGATTCTCTGGCTCACCAAGGAATTCAACAGCCAATCATTATTTGCGAATTATGTGCTGGTACTCATGCTACTGATCAGTGTGCCATTTCTAGTGAATCAGCACAATTTGTGAGCAACTTTCAGAGAGGTCAACAGCCTGCTCCAGCTACTTATCATCCTAACAACCGAAATCATCCTAATTTCAGCTGGAGTAATAACCAGGGGTATAACCAACCTCAACAAGGATTTCAACAGGGACCTAAACAGTACAGTCAGGCTGGGATTTCACAACAGTATGCACCTAAACAACCATATCACCCGCCGGGATTTCAGAATCATGGGCAATCAGCTAACGAAAGGTCTGACATGGAAGAACTAAGGCTCATGTACAAGAGTCAGGCAGTAACTTTAAAAGCTTTGGAGACACAAGTCGGTCAGTTAGCTAATGCTTTACTGAACAGACCACAGGGGAATCTCCCTAGTGATACAGAGGTACCAGGTAAGAGGGACCCTAAAGAGCAAGTCCAATCCATTACGCTGAGATCTGGAAAAACTACAACAGGGCCTGCCTCAACATTAGTACAAGATCAGGGTGATGAACCGCAAGAAATTCCAGCAGAACTTCCTTCAAACACAATTGGAATCAACTCTACTGTTGAAAAAGATAAGGCTATCCCTACAGCTGCTCCGGTGTCAAAACCATTATACCCACCACCTCCATTTCCTAGGAGGTTAAAAAAACAGCAGCTGGATAAGCAATTTGGTAAATTCCTTGAAGTGTTCAAAAAGCTTCACATCAACATCCCGTTTGCTGAAGCACTCGAGCAAATGCCTAGCTATGCCAAGTTTATGAAGGGTATTCTTTCAAAAAAGCTAAGGCTCGAGGAGTTAGAGACAGTGGCTTTAACGGAGGAATGTAGTGCTGTGCTTCAACAGGAAATTACCACCTAAGCTTAAAGATCCGGGAAGTTTCACTATCCCTTGCACTATTGGGAAGTTCTCTTTTGATAAGTGTCTGTGCGACTTGGGAGCTAGCATCAATCTGATGCCCTTATCTATCTTCACACAACTTGGCCTACCAGAGCTCAAGCCGACAAACATGTCTTTACAGCTGGCTGATCGTTCGATCACATATCCGAGGGGTATAATTGAAGATGTGCTAGTCAAGGTTGATCAATTAATATTTCCAGCTGACTTCGTGATTCTTGACTTTGAAGAAGACAAAAGGATTCCTATCATATTGGGTAGACCCTTCTTAGCCACCGGGCAAACATTGATCGATGTCCAAAAAGGGGAACTTACAATGAGAATACAAGATCAGACGGTCACGTTCAACGTATTCAATGCAATGAAATTACCAACCGATGAGGAATCTTGTTTCAGTATGGATGTACTTGATACTACGGCAGAAGCTAATAGCCAAAGGGTTTTACAGGATGATGTATTGGAAGCAATCCTTACCAATGATGAGAAATGGGACAGTGAAGAAGAATTGGAAGAAATCCATCATCTTAACTCATCACCTTGGAGAAGGAATTTTGAACCACCTGTCGAATCTCTTGGCTTAGAAGAATTAAAGGAAGATCACAAACCACTACAACCATCAGTGATCGAAGCACCTAAACTTGAACTTAAACCGTTACCGGATCACTTGAGGTATGCTTTCCTTGGTGAACGTTCTACTCTTCCTGTTATTATTGCAGCTAACTTGTCAGGTGAGGAAGAGGAAAAACTTTTGAGGGTGCTAAGGGAATTCAAAACAGCAATTGGGTGGACTATAGCTGATATCAAGGGAATCAGTCCATCATTTTGTCAGCACAAAATTCTTATTGAAGAAGGAAGCAAACCTTCAGTGGAACAACAAAGAAGGTTAAATCCTATCATGAAGGAGGTTGTAAAGAAAGAGATTCTTAAATGGCTCGATGCAGGTATCATATATCCAATTTCTGACAGCTCATGGGTGAGCCCAGTACAATGCGTGCCTAAGAAAGGAGGAATGACAGTAGTAGCCAACGAAAAAGGGGAACTCATCTCAACTAGAACTGTCACGGGTTGGAGGATTTGCATGGACTACAGAAAGCTGAATAAAGCTACAAGAAAAGATCACTTCCCTCTGCCTTTTATTGATCAGATGCTTGACAGGTTGGCTGGCCATGATTTCTATTGTCTGTTAGATGGGTATTCTGGCTATAATCAGATTGCTATTTCTCCGGAAGATCAAGAAAAGACAACCTTTACATGCCCTTATGGTACTTTCGCATTCCGAAGAGTACCTTTTGGTTTATGTGGTGCACCAGCCACTTTTCAAAGGTGCATGATGGCAATATTCTCAGAGATGATCGGCATCAATGTGGAGGTATTCATGGACGACTTTTCTGTATTTGGAACATCTTATGACGAATGCCTCACAAATCTTAGAATGGTTCTTAAGCGCTGTGTGGAAACTAATCTGATTCTCAATTGGGAAAAATGTCATTTCATGGTGCAAGAAGGAATCATATTGGGGCATAAGGTATCTGCCAAGGGACTAGAAGTCGATAAAGCGAAGGTGGAAACAATTAAAAATCTTCCTCCACCACTTTCAGTCAAAGGCATCCGAAGCTTCCTTGGTCATGCAGGTTTCTATCGGAGGTTCATCAAGGATTTCTCGAAAATTTCTAAACCTCTTTGCAATCTGTTAGAGAAAGACATTCCATTCAAATTTGATGAGGAGTGCTTGGAAGCATTTGAAATCTTGAAAAAGAAGTTGACATCAGCACCTATCATCACTGCACCTGATTGGAGTAAACCATTCGAATTAATGTGTGATGCCAGTGATTATGCTGTAGGAGCTGTACTGGGCCAGCGAACAAGCAATGTGTTTCATGTTATCTACTATGCCAGCAAAACATTAAATGATGCACAATTGAACTACACTACTACTGAAAAAGAACTTCTAGCTATTGTCTTTAGCTTTGAGAAGTTCAGGTCTTACCTTCTTGGAACAAAGGTAGTGGTATATACTGATCATGCAGCCATTCGATATCTCATCTCAAAGAAGGATTCTAAACCAAGACTAATTCGCTGGGTTTTATTGCTCCAAGAATTTGATGTGGAAATTAAAGATCGAAAGGGCACAGAAAATCAGGTAGCGGATCATTTATCCAGACTAGAAGATCACAGCAAACAAACTACCGACAACACTCTAATCAATGAATTCTTCCCAGACGAACAGTTGTTTGGAGTTGAGGCAGAAGAGCCATGGTTTGCTGACATTGTAAATTATCTGGTGAGTAAGGTCATTCCTCCAGAATTCTCTTATGCTCAACGCAAGAAATTCCTTCACGATGTGAAATGGTATATTTGGGATGAACCCTTTCTGTTTAAACAAGGAGTCGATCAGATTCTCAGACAGTGTATTCCTAATAATGAAGTTGAAGGAGTTTTGCGCGAGTGCCATTCCACTGGTTATGGGGGCCATTATAGCGGAGAGAAGACAGCAAAGAGGGTACTTCAAGCAGGTTTTTACTGGCCAACTCTGTTTAAAGATGCTCATCAATTTGTGTTGGGTTGCGATCGATGTCAACGTACAGGTAATATTTCTAGGAGGAATGAAATGCCTCTTAAAATGCTTTTGGAAGTCGAAATATTTGATGTTTGGGGTATTGACTTTATGGGACCGTTCGTTTCGTCTTGCAACAACCAGTATATTCTATTAGCAGTTGATTACGTGTCTAAATGGGTGGAGGTAAAAGCCTTACCTACAAATGATGCTAAGGTGGTCTTGCAATTTCTACAAAAACAAATCTTTACCCGTTTCGGAGTCCCTAGAGTCATTATCAGTGATGAAGGCTCTCATTTCTGCAATCGGAAATTCACAACCTTGATGACGAGGTATAATATCAATCATCGGGTTGCTACTGCTTATCATCCTCAAACGAATGGTCAAGCTGAAGTGTCTAACAGAGAGATTAAACGCATATTAGAGAAGGTGGTTAACCCTTCTAGGAAAGACTGGTCCTTGCGATTAGACGAGGCTGCTTGGGCTTATCGAACAGCTTACAAAACACCATTGGGTACTTCTCCATTTCAGTTAGTGTTTGGGAAAGCTTGTCACTTACCAGTAGAATTGGAACATAAAGCTTATTGGGCACTAAAGAAGTTGAATTTCGACTTACAATTAGCTGGAGAGAAACGCATGATTCAACTCAATGAGTTGGAGGAGTTCCGCCTCCGTGCTTATGAAAATAACAAACTCTACAAAGAAAAGGTGAAAAGATTGCATGATCAGCGGTTGATACAAAAATCTTTTGTAGTAGGTCAATTGGTTCTATTGTATAACTCTCGGTTGAAGCTGTTTCCAGGGAAACTCAAGTCACGCTGGTCAGGGCCATTTACGGTCAAGACTGTATTTCCCCACGGTGCAGTAGAAATCTATGCCAAATCACCGGATGAATCATTTAAGGTTAATGGTCAACGGTTGAAACCTTACTTTGGCGGAAATGTGAATCGTGAGGTACAAACCACGATTCTTCAGTCGGAATCGGATTAATTCTGGACTTCACGTCGAGCTAACGACGTTAAACAAGCGCTTCGTGGGAGGCAACCCACGCATTGGAACCACATTGTACCATTGTAAACCTCAAAAAACACGAAAATCGAGAAAATCAGCCTCCGGGGTCAGACACTAGCGCGCCCGCGCTAGTGTCAGCGCGCCCGCGCTAAGTTGCACAGCGCGCCCGCGCTACACTTAGCGCGGCCGCGCTACTGACTGCAGAGGCTGGCGAATTTTCTCCCAAAAATATTTTCTTTTCGTTTTTAAAAGCCCACAATCCTAATTTTGCATGCCTAGCCCGAAATACATCTTATTAAACCCTAACTCAGCTCTCCAATCCTTATATAAACACAAAACCCATCTCCAAATCCCATTATAATTCTTTAAACCCTAATATATATACACATCCATACACACAACCTTCATCCAATCTCTCAAACCCACTACACACAAACCTCTTGCAACTCTAAATCTCTACCAATGGCGCCCAAAAGAGCCCGAAGATCACAAGGAACAAGCACCCAAGCCCCTACATCTAGCGATTCTTCCTCGATGGGTGAGGTTGAGTTTACTTCCGATGGAGCACGAACCGAGTTTCAACGGCTTATGAATAAGTCGTTAGTCAAGGAGAGGGGATTCTTACCCACGGCGGAAGATGGTGAGCTTTTGAACATGGTTCAAGAGCGGGGTTGGGAGTCTTTTTGCGAGGCTCCGGAGGCGGTTCCCTTGGCTATTATTCGAGAGTTTTATGCTAATGCCAAGGAGAATCGCGATGGATTCACGGTGGTGCGGGGAATCCGAGTTGATTATAGTGCGGAGGCGATCCGTAGAGTGATTGGGGGGCGTGCCAAGCGCCGTAATGAAGAAGATTGGGTTGTTGAGAGGATTGGGCGTGCCAAACGCCGGTTTGATGATGATCCGATTGATCTTGAGCGGTTGGTGTATGACATGTGTGTACCGGACACGCATTGGAAGATGACTGCACCTCCTTTGCCGGCACATGTTTCTTTTCCTGCAGCCGCTTTGAACCGGTATGCGAAGGCATGGAATGCCTTCATCTGTGCTAATATCATGCCATCTTCTCATGGGCATGAGGTGACAGTGGATAGAGCGATTCTGCTCTTTGGGATTGTCTCAGGCAAGTATATTGATCTGGGACATGTTATTCATCAGGGGATGCTGAGGTTCTTACGGGGAGGAACCACTGGTGCCATTCCATATGGCACAATTGTTACGAAGCTCTGTCGATCAAGCGGTGTTCGTTGGCCAGCCAACGAGCAACTACAGTTGCCGGGAACACCTATTGATCATTCGGCGATCAGTCGGATGACGGAGTGGGATGGAGGAGTTCCCCACCCTCGAGGCCTCGGGTACATATATGATGAGGTGCCAGGGGGACGTCCAGCATTTGTGAGGAGGGAGCAGCCTAGAGCTTCTGGAGCTGGTACTTCACAGACGGAGAGGAGCTCCGAACCGATGGGAGATGCTCATTATCGCCGCCTAGCGAGACGGATGGATACCATGCATGACATTCACCAGAGGTTCGCTTTTGACTTGACACAGGCTCTAGGTAGTGCTTTCCAGGCACAGGGGGTCACAGTTCAGTGGCCAGTATTCGGAGCAGGGATGCAGTATCCTCCACCTGATTCACCTCCAGCAGAGGAGGGGGAGGACTCGGACTCCGAGTAGGTATGTGGGTGCTCTAGCCTTTTTATCACTTTCAATGGGGACATTGAAAATTTTAAGTTTGGGGGTGGTAATCTAAGGAAGAGCATATTATTATGTAGTTTATTATTGCATGTGTTAGTTAGTTCATGTAGTTCACACGTTTTTTTTCATGTAGTTCACACGTTTTTTATTTTGCTTTGATTATTTCTCACGTTTTTCTATTTTTCTCATATTTTTTTTTATTATTTTTACATGTTTAGTAGTAATTGTCGTAGCTAGTATCACGAGCATTTGCATGAATTATGAAGTTAAGCCAAGTTAATTGCCTATGATGAGTTATGTGCGTAGTTCTTGATTAGTAATTTCAATTGCAATGCTAGGTTAGTAATTGGAAATTGCTTGTGTTGGGAATTGTACTTCACATATGTTCTTGAGATAGGATTTAGACGAAATTCCATGAATTCTAGGATTGAGTTGGACACCCTTTAGCTTAGGTCTGTAAATCTTAAGTTTGGGGGAACTGAGGAGTAGATATGCCTTTCTAAAAAAAATAAAAATAAATAAATAAATAGAAAAGAAAAGAAAAAAAAATATAATAGTAGTAAATAAATTCACTAGAAAAATAAGTGGTATAATTAACTAGGTTGAGCTCATTAGTACTCGAGTAATTAAGTCTGAGGGGACTTTGTGCCTAACAACCTAAAGCCCTTCGTGGTTTGGGATTGTTGACCCAACGCTCGCTACATGGGTACTAGTGCATAAATCTTTAGGGATCTCAACCATTGCACGGTTAAATAAACCACTAAAATAGAGTGAATAATTGGTGTGTGAAGTCTTGTGGTGTTCGTAACACATTTACACTGCGAAGCGCTCTGACCTTAGACCAAGCAATTAATCACCAATAGAAAAAAAAATAGTGAATAAAATAGAAGGGTGTGGACATTCTTTGGGACCTTGGCTTTTAGTTGGACGTGAGTGACGGGGTGTTAGTTTTAAACTTTTACGATTCTTGATTGGGATTCTGTGGGAGTAGTAGTTTTTGTCTTGTCTCAATAAAAGAGCATGCTTGCACACACTGGCACTCCACACTTGTAAATAGAAGAGTAATTGACTTAGTAGCGAGAGAGATGAAATTCGAGAACATTAGCACAATCTGAGGTATTATAATTGGCAAGACAATTACTTCATAGTTTACTCATTCATCACGTAGTTGCATTCATGCATTGCATTGTATTATTGTATAGTGTCGTTGACGCTTGAGGACAAGCATCAGTTTAAGTTTGGGGGTGTGATAAGTGGTATTTATACACACTTATAGGCCTTCATTTCCGCTTAAATTGGTTGGTTGTACTTAAGTGTTTAGTGTCTTTTGATGTGTTTTTATTGTTTTTCTGTGCAGGTCACGAGTTGAGGTGATGAAGTGATTTTCTATCATTTTAGGTCGTTTTTGGTGCATTATTTGCAAGAATAGAGAATTGTGGATTCATCACGACTTGGGATTTTGTGGGTACATCTTCTACAAACCCTCACGAGAGCACACTCGTCCACTAGAGCTATCTAGGGGTTTAAAGGGCTTGTTGCATATGCTAAATGCAACCGTGATCACCTACGGAAGTGGTACTAGAAGCGAGGAAGGACATACACGCGAGAACGAGCGAGAAACGAAGAAACAGGGCCAACAGTGCAGACAGTAGCGCGCCCGCGCTACTTGTTAGCGCGCCCGCGCTACAGACTGCAACCACTAGCGCGCCTGCGCTAAGTTAGCGCGGCCGCGCCCAGCAGAACTTCCCCGGGCCGATTTTTACAGCTTTTTAGTGGATTTTCGCAGCGGTCGAGGCCCGTGTGACTTGGTCAATGTATTTTTTATTTCTCGTGTGTAAAACCCTAGCCGTATAGAAGTAGTTTTAGTAGAGAATAATATCGTAATTTTAGTTTAATCATTCAAGCACATTATCAGTTGTATTAGATCGTTCTTCGCGAGGAAGTGACAGTTTCGAGCGAGATCGTGAACTTCAATCTGTAACGTGTGATCTTTATTATTAATTCGAGCATTTTTATTCTATTTAATTCTTGTCTTTTATTTATCATGTTTTCATTAGAAACCATGATGTCGATTAGTTCGATTATGAACTAACCGCCTTCATGGGATTCTAATGGATTTATCGATGTAGTTTAGTAACGAGATTGTTGGATTGATTTTGTGATGTACGTTGATTTCTTTGCATGAGCCGTACTTATTCTTCTTAGGAGAGTAGCTAACTTCTAAGTTGTTTGTTAATTCTTTCTGAAGCGAGAGTGGATGATTGAATTTAGAACTATGCCATGTAAACATAGGATTATGTGAATGAACATAATTTGTGATAGACTTGAACTATTTTTATCACCCTGTGTAATCACGATAGACGACTTGTTATTAAACCTCTCTGCTTACACTACCGCTATAGAGATATAGGGTCTGAGCTTTGTTGGTGTCCATGAGATTTCTGTCTTAATTGCGGATTTTGATTGGTATGATATGTGTGCAACGAGAGTTGGCATGTATTACTTTCGTGTTGTCTGATTAGGATCAACAGTCGCATGTTAATCAGTAATTTCAATTCTAGATGAATTCGATAATGAAGTTAGAATCCCATGTGTTTTCCTATTCTGAATTTGATTAGTAATTTTAGTTATTAGTATAAAAGAAACCAATCCTTGTTAATTGTCTTAGCAGTGATAATTGATCATACATTGTTGCATAGGTGCGTATTCTTAATTCACCAGTCTCTGTGGGAACGAACAAATATATTACTTATGATCACGTGCGCTTGCGTGTAGATTTCACCGAACAATAGATCACATTTTTGAGGTCGGAGACAAGGCGAGACTCTTCCGGAAGCCCTTTCGAAGTGGACCTCCTGGAAAGAAAGATCAGGGAAAATATTGTGCTTTCCACGATTTGAACGGACATGACACGGCGGAATGTGTTCATCTTAAAGACCACATAGAGGATCTTATCAAAACAGGATACCTGACGGAGTTTGTAGCCCAAGAGGCTAAGAAATATAAGGAAAAGAAAGCTGAAAGGACAAATAACCAGGAAGCCAACCGTAACACCCGGGCTGGTAGTGTACGAATGATCATCGGAGGACCCTTCGTGGGAGGCCAGGGACGCAGTGCTATGAAGAGATATGTACGGGAAGCCCGAGGGCTGCCTTTAACCAATGTGTGCCATCTGTCTGAAAGGCCTCCCAAAATGTTCAAAGGGGAGACCATGGACATTACCTTCACTGAGGGGGATGCGCGCGCGGTACACCATCCTCATAGCGACGCCCTGGTGGTAACAGCCGTGATCGGAATTGTCAATGTACACAGGCTTCTTGTCGATAACGGAAGCTCTGTCAATATCTTGGCCTACAGTGCGTACCAAAGAATGAAAATGGCGGATAAAGATATGATGGCTTGCTATAATGAGTTGTATGGCTTCACGGGAAATGCCGTCCAGATTGTTGGAAGGGTAAGACTCCCGATCACCCTTGGAACAGAACCCCGGGCTACCACTCAAGTTGCGGAGTTCATGATAGTCAATGAAGACATCTCCTATAACGGGATCCTGGGCAGACCCATCTTAAGGGATATGCGAATCGTGACCTCAATCTACCACTTATCAATGAAGTTCCCAACCCCCAATGGGGTAGGATGCGTACGGGGATGTCAAGCTGACTTCCGGGAATGCTACAACAAGGCTTTGAGGGCCGCAGTAAAAGCCTGTAAAGAAGCCCAACAGATGGATGAAGACATCCCGGAAAGCTGTTACAAGCAAGTGGATATAGAAGAGGAACCCGAAACCAAGGCTCAGGGAAGGGTTTTAATAAAGTTTGTGAAAGCAACCTGCAACATGGTGATTATCGTGCAACATCCGGGGGAAGATCCTTATGTAGAAGCCTCACATGCCGTGCATGAAGGGCTTGCATCCACGGATGCACTCCTAGTGAAAAACATTGATACAGCTGAAACCCTGGTTGAAGGGATTGTGGAAGATGTTACTGACAGTGACTTTGAAGGGGATGGTCAAAAGCAGCCCCAAAATAAAAAGCAAGAAAATGAGTGCGAGGCACCTTGTGACTTCAATAGTGCTATAGTAACCTATCAACTCGGAAACCGAACACGGCTTCCCGTTCATGAAATCCTGGGTACGCAACCCCAAGAGGGTGGCAACAAAGAGGTTACCGTTGAGATCGACCTCGACCCAAGGATGCCGGAAACCCAAGTGAAGACTGGAGCAGCTGGGGATACCCTGTCCATCTTGGTGGATGAGTCCGACCCCACTAAAGAACTAAAAATTGGGGAGCAATTGGGGCCGGACCTAAGGGAAACCCTGACCGCATTCTTAAAGAATAACCTGGACGTATTCGCTTGGAACCATTCGGATATGATCGGGATTCACCCGGAAGTCATGTGCCACCACCTCAATATTGACCCAGACAGGAAGGGAGTCAGACAGAAGAGAAGACCAATTAGTGGGGAAAGGGCTGCCGCTCTTCAAGAAGAGGTAGACCGACTATTGAAGGCAGGCCTAGTGAAAGAAGCTTTTTACCCCACATGGCTAGCAAACCCAGTGTTGGTGAAGAAACCTAACGGAAAGTGGAGAACTTGCATAGACTTTACTGATCTGAACAAGGCTTGCCCTAAGGACAGCTTCCCGCTCCCTCGAATTGACCAATTGGTGGATTCCACTGCGGGGCATGCACTGTTAAGCTTCATGGACGCCTACTCGGGCTACAATCAGATCCCCATGTTCGAACCAGATCAGGAACACACCTCCTTCATCACTGACAGGGGGCTTTATTGCTATATAGGCATGCCGTTCGGTTTACTAAATGCTGGGGCTACATATCAAAGGCTGGTCAATAAGATGTTTAAGGATCAGATTGGGAGAACGATGGAAGTGTATGTGGATGACATGCTAGTAAAATCAAAGGAAGCTTATGATCATGTTACACACTTATCAGAAATGTTCGACATACTGAGGGATTACAGGATGAAGTTGAATCCCCAAAAATGCGTATTCGGGGTTGAATCCGGCAAGTTCTTGGGCTTCATTGTCAATCACAGGGGAATCGAAGCTAACCCTGCGAAGATCAAGGCCTTAATTGAAATGAGGTCGCCTAGGAATGTAAAAGAGGTGCAATGCCTTACAGGCCGGGTTGCCGCCCTAAACCGGTTCATCTCAAAATCCTCAGATAAATGTAGAGAATTTTTTGCAGCCATAAAAAAGGGGCAAAAATTTGAATGGACGACAGAATGTGAGGCTGCCTTCCTGAAGCTGAAGGAGCAACTTGGAAGCCCGCCACTGTTGGCCAAACCAACGGAGGGTGAAGCCTTGATCCTTTACCTAGGGGTTTCCGAGTTCTCAATTAGCGCTGTCCTGATCAAGGAGGAAGAGCAAGCCCAACAGCCAGTATACTATGTGAGCAAGAGATTACTTGATGCTGAAACCCGCTACTCAAACATGGAGAAGTTAGCCTACGCACTAATTTTGGCTTCCCGCAAACTAAGGCCTTACTTTCAGGCTCACAAGATTGAAGTACGAACATCCTTCCCTCTCAGACAGGTCTTGCACAAGCCGGAAGCCTCTGGAAGAATAATGAAATGGGTAGTCGAGCTAGGCCAGTTTGACATAGAGTACAAGCCAAGAACCGCCATAAAGGGGCAAGCGCTAGCTGACTTCATCTTGGAATTTCCACCCACTTTTGAAGTCAAAGGGATGGAATGCATACCTGAACCCCAGTCTCCAATAGCCATACCCGAGAATTGTTCCCCTTGGTGGAACCTGTACGTCGATGGGGCTGTAAATGGAAATGGGGCCGGGGCTGGCATTGTCTTAGTCAGTCTGGAAGGCCATAAGCTGCAAGGCTCCATTCATTTCAACTTTAAAGCCACCAACAACGACGCGGAGTATGAAGCCCTAATAGCTGGCCTGAAGCTGGCCTTGGAGATGAGAGTGGAAAACATGAATGTTTACAGTGATTCTATGCTGGTAGTCTGGCACATCCGAGGAGGCTTTTAAGCTAGGGGTCCCCGCACCGATCTCTATATGCGGTATGCCCAGGAACTAATTGGGAAATTCAGGGAAATCAAGCTAGAGCAAATACCAAGATCTGAGAATGCAGATGCCGATGCCTTAGCCAAATTAGGCTCTCAGAGGGATGCGCACATGCTCGGGGTGATCCCCCTCGAAATCCAGTATCAGCCTAGCATTCCCAAAATTGAAGTCATGGACGTTGAAGCTGATGAAACTAACCTTTGGACAACCCCTATCCATGAATACATAGCCAACGGAACCCTGCCTACAGACAAGGATGAGGCCAGGAAACTGAGGTACAAGGCATCCCAGTATGTAATTTATGATGGAATCCTTTACAAAAGGGGATTCAATCGGCCCCTCCTCAGGTGTGTTGCTGGGGTAAGATGTGAATACATTATGCGCGAGGTGCATGAAGGAATCTGTGGGAATCACTCGGGGGTGCCTCCCTCGCTCACAAAATCCTCCGTCAAGGCTACTACTGGCCTACCCTCCACAAGGATGCTCATGCCTTCGCTAAGGCCTGTGACAGTTGCCAAAGATTCTCTAATACAAACAAGAGCCCTGCGGTACCCCTGAAGACCCTGACAAGCCCCTGGCCGTTTGCTGTTTGGGGTATAGATCTGATTGGTGAACTACTAAAAGGGAAAGGAGGGGTGAAATATGCAGTCGTGGCTGTAGATTACTTTACTAAATGGGCTGAAGCTGAACCCCTGGCTTCCATTACTGCAAGGAAGTTGGTAGACTTCGTTTATCGTGCGATCGTCTGTCGATACGGGGTTCCCTACAAGCTCATATCAGACATTGGGAAACAGTTTGACAGCAATGAAATGATGAATTTCTTTGAAAACCTTGGCATAAAGAAAGGCTTCTCAGCAGTGTGCCACCCCCAGAGCAACGGTCAAACGGAGGCCGTAAACAAAATTATTAAACACACCCTGAAGGCCAAACTGGAAGAGAAAAAGGGATGCTGGCCTGAGGAACTCCCCATGGTGTTGTGGTCTTACAATACCACTTCAAGGTCTACCACTGGCGAAACCCCGTTCACCCTAACATACGGGTGTGAAGCCATGGTTCCCGTAGAAGTTGGAGCAGGATCTCTTCGAAGGGATAACTACGACCCTGAGAATAATGAAGTCAACCACAGGCTCTACTTAGATCTGATTGAAGAAGTACGGGATACGGCTCAGTTGAAACTTGCTGCATATCAACAGAGGACCCGTAAATATTTTGATAAGAAAGTAAGGGTTCGACCCCTCAAAACGGGAGACCTAGTTCTCAGAAAAATGATGCCTAACATGAGGGTTCCCGCTCATGGAGCCTTCGGTGCAAAGTGGGAAGGCCCATATATCATCAAAACAGTGCTTTGGGAAGGTACCTATCACCTCACAGACATGGATGGAAGACTCATACCACGGGCATGGAACGCCCAACACTTAAAGAGGTATTACCAGTAGCTTCACCCGGGTAGTATTTCTGTAGGCTTCGGCTTAAGGGTCAGGAAATAAAGGCGATTTATTAGTTGTAATCGCTATGCTTTTAGGAAAATTATCAGGCTACTATTTGCTTTATTTGCTAGGAAGCTCGGGGGGTAGTGTCGTTACACCCCCCAATATTATGCTATGTCAATTTTTACCATGTGATTCAATAAAATTTCGCAGCTTTCTGTTACGAAAATGTTGTATATGCTTGCTTGCTTACCATGATTGTTAATTGAATACTTCATGTATGCTTTAAAAAGTATTTAGGGTTTCAATTGCATCTAGTTCTCCACCATAATTAAAATTATGCTAAAGAACTCGGGGGGTAGTAGTAGGCATATCATTAACATTACTTAGCTTAAATTTGAAATTTGAAATCGAAAACACTAAAACTCGTGAACACAACTTGATAACTTGGCTGCATCGGTGGGAAGGCTAAAGCTTATCAAAGCTTTCAAGGTTTCAAGCCTATCAAGGCTTTCAAGGCTAAAGCTTATCAAAGCTTTCAAGGTTTCAAGCCTATCAAGGCTTTCAAGGCTAAAGCTTTTCAAGCTTTCAAGGTTTCAAGCCTATCAGGGCTTTCAAGGCTAAAGCTTTTCAAGCTTTCAAGGTTTCAAGCCTATCACGGCTTTCAATGCTAAAGCTTATCAAAGCTTTCAAGGTTTCAAGCCTATCAAGGCTTTCAAGGCTAAAGCTTATCAAAGCTTTCAAGGTTTCAAGCCTATCAAGGCTTTCAAGGCTAAAGCTTTTTAAGCTTTCAAGCTTTCAAGCCTATCAAGGCTTTCAAGGCTAAAGCTTATCAAAGCTTTCAAGGTTTCAAGCCTATCAAGGCTTTCAAGGCTAAAGCTTATCAAAGCTTTCAAGGTTTCAAGCCTATCGAGGCTTTCAAGGCTAAAGCTTATCAAAGCTTTCAAGGTTTCAAGCCTATCAAGGCTTTCAAGGCTAAAGCTTATCAAAGCTTTCAAGGTTTCAAGCCTATCAAGGCTTTCAAGGCTAAAGCTTTTCAAGCTTTCAAGGTTTCAAGCCTATCAGGGCTTTCAAGGCTAAAGCTTTTCAAGCTTTCAAGGTTTCAAGCCTATCAAGGCTTTCAAGGCTAAAGCTTATCAAAGCTTTCAAGGTTTCAAGCCTATCAAGGCTTTCAAGGCTAAAGCTTATCAAAGCTTTCAAGGTTTCAAGCCTATCAAGGCTTTCAAGACTAAAGCTTTTCAAGCTTTCAAGCTTTCAAGCCTATCAAGGCTTTCAAGGCTAAAGCTTATCAAAGCTTTCAAGGTTTCAAGCCTATCAAGGCTTTCAAGGCTAAAGCTTATCAAAGCTTTCAAGGTTTCAAGCCTATCGAGGATTTCAAGGCTAAAGCTTTCCAAGCTTTCAAGGTTTCAAGCCTATCAAGGCTTTCAAGGCTAAAGCTTATCAAAGCTTTCAAGGTTTCAAGCCTATCAAGGCTTTCAAGGCTAAAGCTTATCAAAGCTTTCAAGGTTTCAAGCCTATCAAGGCTTTCAAGGCTAAAGCTTTTCAAGCTTTCAAGGTTTCAAGCCTATCAAGGCTTTCAAGGCTAAATCTTATCAAACTTTCAAGGTTTTAAACCTATCAAGGCTTTCAAGGCTAAATCTTTTCAAGCTTTCATGGTTTTGGGCTTACAGTAGCCCTTCAAGGTTTAAAGCCCGTCGAGGCTTTCAAGGCCGAAGGCTTATCGAGGCTTTCGAGTTTAAAGCCTATCCAGGCTCACAAGGCTTACTTGGTGAAGTTATTACAAGGCTAACTTGGTGGGATTACTAGAAAGCTCACTTCGTGGAATTATTTCAGAACTTACTTGGAGGAATTATCGCAGAGCCTACGTTGTAAAGTTGCCCCAGAACTTATACGAGGAGACTACTCTAAAGGCTTACACTTAGGGGTCGTTTTAAGGCTCACATCCAACGGTGTCCCTAGATTCTCACGCATGTGAGATCAGATTCAACTGTGCTTAAATGGATTATTACAAGGAAAGACTAAGTGCTTTTACATACGCTATTGGGGAGTTAACACAAACATATACATCAACATACATTCGCAAAGAAGGAAACGACCTTGAAGAACAAAGTCCCAAGGATCATAACCCCCCAGAAAGTGAACAATGTGTACGCTTTCGACCATAGGGCTATCCCCTATATTCGTTCTTTTTACCTGCATGGAAGAGTTAGGCGACCAACACAAAAATATCCAAGGAAATACAAGAAAGGCATACAAGGCAAGGAATGAAGAAGTGAAAGCGACTACATAGAAAATAAACTACAGGGGAAATTCCTCCCCACACCAACAGGGGGAGGCCCTTGTAGCATTAAAAATGTCTTGCGGAGCATTCGGAGGTGCCCGCACCCTCATCCAAAAAATATTCAATTCGTGACGACAAGCGCCACGCACAAATTCAATATTCGTAATTAAAAAGGTTGATTAAAATAGGGGGAAAGGAGGTCAAAGAGCAGCAGGGGAGGAGGAGTCCTTCTCATGAACGGCTGGGGGATCCTGCGAGGCTACCGCAGGGGCTACGGCCGGAACCCCTTCCGGGGGCGTCACCACAAGACCCGCAGAAACCAGCTCCGCGGACTTCGGCTCGTCTTCAGCCGTAACCCCCTTGTCGCCGCCATCGCCGGAAAGACCCTGAGAAGCAGCCAGGGCCTTATCTATGCCGGCCTCATCCTCGACCTTCACTTCCTCCAGGGCTACCGCAGCATCGGGTCCCAGTCTCGCCCAGTCATTCTCAGGAAAGAACCTGTAGGCCGACTTAACGCAGTCCTTGATGCCTGCAGCGACTCCAGCCTCGAAGATGGTAGCCTCCCGGTCTTTCCTGCCCGCCTTGACAGCGGCTGCCGCATCCTGAAGCCCCTTCACCTGCAACTCCAGCTCCTTAACCTGCCTACGCAGGCCATCAACCTCCTCCTCTAGCCCCCTCCTCACCATATCCTCCTTCTCCTTCAGTTGCTGGGCCTTAGTCTCCGCCTCCTTGAATTTGAGGTTATCCCTTTGGAAGGCGTCCCTCTCCTTGGCGGTGGAGGCCAGATCAACCTTGGCCTGCTTCAGCTCTGCCCTCGTGGCTTCGTTGACTCGGGCAGTATCAGCAACGTGTTCCCCCATCTTCAGGTCAAGGAACAGGCTCTTAGCATTGGCCACCACTTTGTCGCGGGTGGCCTCGGCAATGGAGAGTCTATCCCACTCCCGGATGGTGGCCTCAGGGATCTGATCGGAGAGCATCCGTTGAAAGAGCTGAGTCTTCTGAGAACAGGAGGAGGCAGGAGAGCTACGCGCCAAGGCTACCTTGGGCTTCTTAGAGTGGCCTTCAGCTGAAGACCCTGCCTCCCCAGCTTTGGAGGTCTCCCTCTTGCGGCTCCCAGAAGAAGCCTTCTTCTGGTCGAGGGAAGGAGCGGGAAGCTGGGAGAGTGGCTTGACGGGAAGAGGAGTCTGTGAACCGGAGGCCTCTCCGAAGAGGTCCTCATACTTGGTGGAGTGCTTGACAAATCTGGGAATGTTGGCAGCCATATCTGTGGAAAGAAACAAGGAAAAACAATCAGAAACTATGCAATTAATAATGGAGAAACGGCAGGATGCAAGCATAGCAGATGGCATAAAATTATAAAGCATGCAAGAAGGAAATTTATAAAGCGAATATCATATAAGGAAAATAAGTTCAAGGGTGCAAGCTAAGAGGAAACCTGGGCTTCCCGTCGCCTCCACATCTGCACCCCCCCTCGTCAACGGGGGATGCATCTACCACCGTAGTGGAAAAACCGAGCCTCTCCAGGTTCTCTGGGGTAAGCAGGCTGGAGCCGTCACCTAGCTTGGTGGACAGCCCCAACACATGCTCGTCCTTCTCAAGGGACTCCCCCGCCAAAGGAGTCTGCACTGGCATGTCTACAACAAATACAAGCATAAGGAAACTAAACGGGAACCCTAAAAGGCTAGACTAGACAATGAACGAGGGAAAAAACTGGCTTACTGGGGGAGAGATTGAAGTCCTTTCTGTAGACTGGGCAGTCGTAGCAGTAAAGGAAGAGCTTCTGCCAGTCTGACATCGACTAGCGGTTACCCTTGATGCCCTTCTTGTGATGGGTATTCCAGGCAATGAGGTAGAAGAACCCTGGGGTCCTCCCAGTAAGTTTCAGTTGGAAGAACCAACCCAACTCCAAGGCAGACATCCTCACCCCATGGTGGATGTCATAGAGGATGTAGAGGCAAACCGCCATGCGGTAGGAGTTGGGGGTAAGCTGCATGGGGGAGACCTCATAGAAGTCCAAGACCTCCAGAATGAAAGGATGGAGGGGGAGAGACAAGCCCAGCCTGAAGAACTGAGCGGAAAGCACGGCTTTGGGGTAGCCGGTGCCCGGTTTGAGGGTGTCGAAGCGGTGACACCTCTCTCCTGGCTTCGGGATCCCCAGGGTGCAGCCAGGGTTGCAGGACTCCAAGAGGGACTGCAGCCTCGCAGGAGTCATGATGGAGTCCATGTGCTCGCAAGCCAGGACTATAGCTGGAGACTCGATCACCTCCACGGAAGCTTCAGCCTCCCGTTCAGCCTCCTCGGGGCTCCCCTCGAGGGCTTCAGCAGCAGGGTCCAGCGGGAGGCCCGGGGTTATATCCGCTTGACTGGACTCAGAGGTGGTCCAGTTGAGCTCCTTCACCACTAAGCTGCGCCTGGAGCGGGTCCTGGAGCTAACCCCCTAACTCGGCTGAGCAGGCTGAAGGTCCAGGCTAGGAGAGGATCCCGCGTCAACGACGACAATGGGAGCCTTGCTTGTGGCAGACTATGAAGAATGTGAGGACGTGGATCCTTGAGACATCTACAAGAGGAAAGGATGGGTTAACGAAAGGACACAGCAAGGTGTGAAGAGGTCAAAAGAAAGAAAAACAAAAAGGGAGAAGGAGAAAGGGTTTGCGGAAGATTGGGCTGCAAAGGTGGAGCCCTACGGGTGCGAAGAAGGAATGAAAAGGCTTCAGTTGGAGCCCTAAATTATAAGGGGACTACATCCCTTACAGGAAGCAGCACAGGCCACGGATGACGGTTCATCTTCTTCGGGAAGCCCAACAAGGGACCCGGAGCGGGAAGCCTAATCCTAGCCCTAATCTCAACCACAACAATCAACGCCCAATCACAATCCTAAGATACCAGCTAAGCAAGTATAGCAAGCAAATCACGCAAACAATACATTCACAGCAGATAAAGGGCACGAAAAGGGGGTTCGATTGTGAAAGAGGGGTTCCCCCTGGAGGCAATTGGGAACCTAGGGTTTACAATCTAGGGCTACGATCATGGCCTCAAAGCAATGCAACAACACCAAGGGCGATAACCCAGTTGGGAAACAATCAGGGCCTAATTGGAATCACTTAAAACCAGTGGAGTGTGTAAATTCAAAGAATTAGTGTGTGCATTCGATTATACAAGCATGCAGAGTAAATTAGCAGTTTAATCGGGCATGATAACATCAAGCAAGGCGAGTGTGAGTGTGCGCACGCATACCGAGGTGAACAGTCAAGAGAAAAAGAGACAAACAAGCATGGATCATATAAACGTTTAGTTGCAGACATGGTGCAAATGTAAAAGAAAAATAAAAACGAAGGCTCGAGGAGAGCATACCTTTGGTCGGAAGTTGGAAACGGAGACGGGGAAGTGAACGCCGGTGAGAAAGAGCAAGGCGCGCCTGGAAGTGCTTCGGTCGGAAGAGAGAGTGTGGAGTGAAGTGTTTGAGAGATAAAAGAAAAGTGGAACGAGGCTGTGTGTAAGTGTATATATAGCAGTGAGAAGTGGGGGACAGCTACGCCAAGTTGCGTGCCGTGACTGGCTGGGCGTGGAGAAGGCTTTGATGACGCAGGGCTTCCCGAGGCCTAGGTGGGTGGCTGAAGAGGTAGAGGCAGGCTAGGACTCTACGGCTGCACCACCTAATTAGGGATTTTCTGTTGCAATTCAAACCAATTTGAATTTAAATTAAACCCCGAAATCTTTGGGATTAGCCTTATCACAAACTGACATGGCACACGCGGGAAACTAGAAAGGTGGAATAAAAATTGCGGAAGTTCGGACATATTCGTGGAAAATAATTTTTATTATTTTGGGAATAAATATTCAAGGCTTGCGGTGGTTGAATTGAATTAATATAATTGGTTTTATAATTATATGTGGGAATTATGTCTAAATTATTTCTTGTTTCTTACACCGGGCTACGCCCACGTAAGCTTAGAAATAATTTACGATTAATCTCTGACATAATTTAGGGGCTTGCAGCTGGTTGATTGAGGGTTACCGTTCTTAGGTTCCTCTCGTATTTAATACTTCAAGGAACCGGGGGTAGTTGTTGTGCCATAAAATCTCCCTGGGCTTATTTTATAGCCCATCATATTATTTGGGCTTCACTTGGGCTTATTGGAATCATTTGGTTAAGAATAATGGGCTTCACCATGGCTGGGTGGATCATTGAAGGTGTACAAGAAGGTATATGGACTTGCATTGGAAGCATAATGAAGACTGCCATCAGAATGGGGTTGCACCTGAAGGCGTTTTAGGGGTTACCGCTAAGTGCACCCTGGCTTGCAGTTACAGGGCTGCAGCTAGGGGATGCCGCTGGCAGGGCTTCCGCCTCCTGGGCAGAATGGCAGGCAGACTCCAAACAGGACTCTTCTTCCTTGTTTCAAGGGGGACGTATTGGAGGCATATTGGGAGTGTATCAGCTATTATTTATCTACAAATTAAGAGATAAATACGTGCATTATGGAGATAATTACAATCGGGGATGATAATTCAAGAATATTCGGATATATGTTGAAGATGAAGGCTTCAAGTGACCTACTTGGAGTGGGATACCGCTGGATAACTACTGAAAGAAGGCTGTTTTATCCTAAACTAGAGGGGATAAGAGCTTATCTCTTCAGAGTCCTAAATCGAGAACTACATGGGCTTGATCCCTATAAATATGGGGTATGTAGGCACCTTGCAAAGGGACTTGGATCATTTTCACGAGTTCTACACTCTAAAGAGAGGCACGTGTAACCTTTGTGACATATATTTCCGGGCAATCGCAGGACGGAATTCCATAATTCCGGCCTCATTGTTTGGTTCTTTGCAAGCTCAGCCCTTAAACACACTTGTTTTTCATTTGTTTTTCTTAGTTTGTGCTAACGGTAGCCCCTAAGAGCTAGCCGTGATTTTCGTAGTTGTAATAGATATCCCTATAATTGTGCTACACGGTTCTGGGGGTGTTGTATCAATTCCTCTCACAACACACATCTTATCCCAGCAACACACCTAAGGAGGGGTCGGTTGAATCCCCTTTTATAAAGGATTCCATCATAGATTACATACTGGGCTGCCTTGTATCTCAATTTTCTGGCCTCATCCTTGTTTGCAAGCAGGGTTCCGTTGGCTATGTATTCTTGGATTGGGGTTGTCCAAAGGTCAGATTCTTCAACCTCAACATCTAGGACTTCAATCTTGGGGATGCTAGGCTGGTATTGGATTTCAAGGGGGATCACCCCAAGCATATGTGCATCCTTTTGTGAACCTAGCTTAGCCAGGGCATCTGCATCTGCGTTCTCAGACCTTGGTATCTGCTCTAGCTTGATCTCTCTGAATTTCCAAATTAGTTCCTGGGCATACCGCATATAGAGATCAGTACGGGGATCCCTAGCTTGGAAGGCTCCTCGGATGTGCCAGACTACCAGCATAAAATCACTGTAAACGTTCATATTTTCTACCCTCATCTCCAAGGCTAGCTTCAGCCCCGCTATTAGGGCTTCATACTCCGCGTCATTATTGGTGGCTTTAAAGTCGAAGTGAATGGAGCTTTGCAGCTTATGGCCTTTCGGACTGACTAGGATGATGCCAGCCCCGACCCCATTTCCATTGACAGCCCCATCGACGTACAAGTTCCACCAAGGGGAACAATTCTAGGGTATGGCTATTGAAGACTGAGGTTCAGGTTCACATTCCATCCCTTCAACTTCAAAAGTAGGTGGAAACTCTAAGATGAAGTCGGCTAGTGCTTGCCCCTTGATGGCGGTCCTTGGCTTGTACTCTATATCAAATTGGCCTAGCTCGACTGCCCATTTCATGATCCTTCCAGAGGCTTCGGGCTTGTTTAGTACTTGCCTGAGAGGGAAGGACGTTCGTACTTCAATCTTGTGGGCCTGGAAGTAAGGCCTTAGTTTACGGGAAGCCAAGATTAGTGTGTAGGCTAACTTCTCCATATTCGAGTAACGGGTTTCAGCATCGAGTAGTCTTTTGCTCGCATAATATACCGGCTGCTGGGCTTGCTTTTCCTCCTTGATTAGGACAGCGCTAATTGAGAACTCAGATACCCCTAGGTAAAGGATTAAGGCTTCACCCTCCGTTGGTTTTGCCAACAGTGGCGGACTCCCAAGTTGCTCCTTCAGCTTTAGGAAGGCAGCCTCACATTCTATCGTCCATTCAAATTTTTGCCCCTTTTTTATGGCTGCAAAGAATTCTCTACATTTGTCTGAGGATTTTGAGATGAACCGGTTTAGCGCGGCAACCCGGCCTGTAAGGCATTGCACCTCTTTTACATTCCTAGGCGACCTCATTTCAATTAAGGCCGTGATCTTCGCAGGGTTAGCTTCGATTCCCCTGTGATTGACAATGAAGCCCAAGAACTTGCCAGATTCAAGCCCGAATACGCACTTTTGGGGATTCAACTTCATCCTGCAATCCCTTAGTATGTCGAACATCTCTGATAAGCGTGTCACATGATCATAAGCTTCCTTTGATTTGACTAGCATTTCATCCACATAAACTTCCATTGTTTTCCCAATCTGGTCCTTAAACATCTTGTTGACCAACTTTTGATATGTAGCCCCAGCATTTAGCAAACCAAACGGCATGCCAATATAGCAATAAAGCCCCTTGTCAGTGATGAAGGTGGTGTGTTCTTGATCTGGCTCGAACATGAGGATTTGATTGTAGCCCGAGTAGGCGTCCATGAAGCTTAACAATGCATGCCCCGCAGTGGAATCCACTAATTGGTCAATTCGAGGAAGCGGGAAGCTGTCCTTAGGGCAAGCCTTATTCAGATCAGTAAAGTCTATGCATGTCCTCTATTTACCATTAGGTTTCTTCACTAATACCGGGTTTGCTAGCCATGTAGGATAGAAAGCTTCTTTTACTAGGCCTGCCTTTAGTAGTCGGTCTACCTCTTCCTGAAGAGCGGTAGCCCTTTCCCCACTAATTGGCCTTCTCTTCTGTCTGACTCCCTTTCTGTCTGGGTCAATATTGAGGTGGTGGCACATGACTTCTGGGTGAATCCCGATTATATCCGAATAGTTCCAAGCAAAGACGTCCAGATTATTCTTTAAGAATGCGGCCAGGGTTTCCCTTAGGTCCGGCCCCAATTGCTCCCCAATTTTCAGTTCTTTAGAGGGGTCGAACTCATCCACCAAGATGGATAGGGTATCCCCAGCTGCTCCGGTCTTTACTTGGGTTTCCGGCATCCTTGGGTCGAGGTCAATCTCAACGGTAACCTCTTTGTTGCCACCCTCTTGGGGTTGCGTACCCAGGATTTCATGAACGGGAAGCCGTGTCCGGTTTTTGAGTTGATAGGTTACCATAGGACTGTTGAAGTCACAAGGTGCCTCGCACTTTTTTCCTTGCTTTTTATTTTGGGGCTGTTTTCGACCGGCCCCTTCAGAATCACTGTCAGTAACATCTTCCACGATCCCTTCAACCAGGGTTTCAGCTGTATCAATATTTTTTACTAGGGGTGCATACGTGAATGTAAGCCCCCATGTACATGTACGGCATTTGAGGCTTCTAGATAAGGGTCTTCCCCCGGATGTTGCACAATGATCACCGTGTTGCAGGTTTCCTTCACAAACTTTATCAGAACTCTTCCCTGAGCCTTAGTTTCGGGTTCCTCTTCTACATCCACTTGCTTGTAACAGCTCTCCGGGATGTCTTCGTCCATTTGCTGGGCCTCTTTACAGGCTTTTATTGCAGATCTCAAAGCCTTGCTATAGCATTCCCGGGATTCAGCCTGACATCCCCGTACACATCCTACCCCATTGGGGGTTGGGAACTTTATTGATAAGTGGTAGATTGAGGTCACGATCCGCATATCCCTTAAGATGGGCCTGCCCAGGATCCCGTTATAGGAGATGTCTTCGTTCACTATCATGAACTCTGCAACTTGAGTGGGAACACGGGGTTCCACTCCAAGGGTGATTGGGAGTCTTACCCTTCCAACAATCTGGACGGCGTTCCCCGTGAAACCATACAATTCGTTGTAGCAGGCCATCATGTCTTTATCCGCCATTGTCATTCTTTGGTACGCACTGTAGGCAAGGATATTGACAGAGCTTCCGTTATCGACGAGAAGCCTGTGCACATTGACATTTCCGATCATGGCTGTTACCACCAGGGCATCGCTATGAGGATGGTGTACAGCGCGTGTATCCCCCTCAGTAAAGGTAATGTCCATGGTCTCCCCTTTGAACAGTTTAGGAGGCCTTTCAGACAGATGGCACACATTGGTTAAGGGCGGCCCTCGGGCTTCCCATACATATCTTTTCATAGCAATGCTTCCCTGGCCTCCCACGAAGGGTCCTCCGATGATCATTCGAACACTTCCAGCCCGGGTGTTACGGTTAGCTTTTTGGTTATTTGTCCTTTCAGCTTTCTTTTCCTTATACTTTTTAGCCTCTTGGGCTACAAACTCTGTCAAGTACCCGGTTCTGATTAAGTCCTCTATGTGGTCCTTGAGATGCACGCATTCTGCCGTGTCATGCCCATTTAAGTCGTGGAAAGCACAATATTTCCCCTAGTCTTTCTTTCCAGGGGGTCCACTTCGAAAGGGCTTCCGGAAGAGCCTCGCCTTTTCTCCAACCTCGAAAATATGATCTATGGGAGCTGTCAGAGGCGTGTATTCGTGGTATCTTGCCTCTCTTGCAATCCTTATCGTTAGCCTTGACTTGTCGAAGCCCTGCGTGCTGGTTGTGTTCACAGTAATGGGAGAAGTCTTGCCATCTCGGCTCGAGGATTTGTCACCAGCAGGCCTTATGTAGGGGTTCCTCTTATAGGTGTTCCTCCTATTTGGGCTGTAAGACCCGTCTCTCTTGTTTTTACAGCTACTACGGCTTTCAGACTTCGACTCCTTCTTCAACTTAGCTAGAGATTCCTCAATCACCTTATGGGGTTCTGCCCTAGCAAAGAAGTCAGCCAGGGTTTCGGGCTCCCGTCCCTGCAACTCCTTCCAGAAGTATGTTCCAAGCCTTACCCCTGCTATCAAGATATTCTTCAAGGTTTCTTTTGACGTTGGCCTAATTCGGGGTACCTCTGAGTTGAAGCGTTTGAAATATTCTCTTAATGTCTCGTGTTCCTTCTGCTTAATATTAGCTAGATTGTTGGCAGGTGGGGCGTAAGTAACTGAAGCCCTGAATTGTCCCACAAACAGCTCACTCATTTTCCTCCAAGAGCTGATAGAATTAGCAGGAAGCCTCTTGAACCAGTGGTGAGCGTCATCCCTGAGGGTAGCGGCCAATAAGCGACATTTTGTGAGGTTTGGAATTTGGTAGACCTCCATCTCAGTGTCGAACCGGCTAAGATATTCCACGGGATCCGTGGTTCCGTTAAATCGCAGGTCGCCAACCCCCCTGTAGATACGCGGTAGGGGTGACTCCTTAATCCTCTTAGTAAAGGGTGACTTGACGGTAAGCTCGGCTTTCGACTTCTTATCAGCCTTCACCTTCTTTAGGGCTTCCAGCAGTTCCTCCATCTTACACTTATCATCCCCATCATCAAGTGCAACCTCATAGTCACCGTCCAGGGGCTGATCCTTCTTCTTGCTTACTTCCTCATCATTATGCGACCCTGAGCTTTCCTCATCATCATAAATAGAGATAACCTTTGACGGCCTTTGGTTTTTATCCTTTGACTGAGCTTCAGACACGGGCTTCTCCTGTCTCTGGCTGGGAGGAGCCCTGTGTTGCGAGCCTTCAGGTCCATCCCCGTTAGGGGCCTTGTTGCCAAGCCTGTGCCGCAAGTCTTGCTCGGTCAGTTTCCTTCCAAGGCGGTCGAACACACTAGCAGCCTTTGAGTGTTCTCCATCATTCGTCTCGGGGTTGGCTTCCCTCTCAGGGTTGCCACGCTCCTTCCTGCCGCCTTCTCCATCAAAATCTAGCTTGGTGGGAGTCACCTTGCTAGCCTTTTTCGACCTTGCTGACTTTCTTTTCAAGGAGGCAATCCTCCTACTCATTCTCTTCATTTTTGCCTTCATCTCCTCGCGGGTTAGTTCCCCGCTCGGAACATCGCTTTCGTCTTGCGTAGCGCCTTCCGGCGTTTTGGGATTTTCTGGGTTTTTGGGAATTTCTGACATCTCTCCTCTCTAAGATTTGTGATCCCCTCCTTCTAGCGCCAAAAAATGTTGTGAGAGGAATTGATACAACACCCCCAGAACCGTATAGCACAATTATAGGGATATTCGTTACAACTACGATTATCACGGCTAGCTTTTAGGGGCTACCGTTAACATAAACTAAAGAAAAACAAATGTGTTTACGGGCTGAGCTTGCAAAGAACCAAACAACGAGGCCGGAATTGTGGAATTCCGTCCTGCAATTGCCCAGAAATGTGCGTCACGAAGGTTACACGTGCCTCTCTTTAGAGTGTAGAACTCGTGAGTATCGATCCAATCGTCCCTTTGCAAGGTGCCTACATACCCTATTTATAGGGATCAAGCCCATGTAGTTCTCGATTTAGGACTCTGAAGAGATAAGCTCTTATCCCCTCTAGTTTAGGATAAAACAACTTGCTCTTGTAGTTATCTAGCGGCGTCCCACTCCAAGTAGGTCACTTGAAGCCTTCATCTTGCATGATTATCCGAATATTCATGAATTATCTCCCCTTGATTGTAATTATATTTATTGTAGGTGTATTTATTCCCTAATTCGCAGATAAATGATAGCTGATATACTCCCAATATACTTCCACTTCGTCCTCCTAGAAACAAGGCAGAAGAGTCCTGCTTGGAGTCTGCCTGCCATTCTGCCCAGGCGGCGGAAGCCCTGCCAGCGGCATCCCCTAACTGCAGCCCTGCGACTGCAAGCCAGGATGCATTTAGCGGTAACCCCTAGTAGAGGTAACCCCTAATGCGCCATCAGGTGCAACCCCATGCTGATGGCAGTCTCCATTATGCTTCCAATGCTAGTCCGTAGACCTTCCTGGACACCTTCAATGATTCACCCAGCCGTGGTGATGCCCCTTATCCTTAACTAGATGATTCCAGTAAGCCCAAATAAAGCCCAAATAATATGATGGGCTATAAAATAAGCCTGTTAGGTCCAGATACGATTGTAGAAGGGGGGGTTGAATACAATCGTCACAAAATAATCGCGGCGGAATAATCTGATCGGAGTTTAACTTGTTAATCAGATTTAAATTAATTAATATAACAATTTTTAAGTCGTTATATAATTAATATGGTTCGTTTTAATGTTCACTAAATTTCGTAGAATAAATTCGACAGGATGTATTCTAGTTTAGTGAATAAAACAACCGAGTGATCAAAGCACAGAAAACTGTGGATATAACGAATAGCAAGTTACAAACAACTTGAAAGTTTACAAAGCTTTGAACAACATTTCAAATGAAGAGGGGAGGCCATATATATAGGCAAACCCCTTGAACTTGTATGACAAAGTTGGTATGACCATGCTACAAAGATCAGTATGACAATGAGAACTAATGTCATGCTATACTAGAGATCAGTATGACAATGTGAGCTTATGTCATGCTGAAATAGAAATCGGTATGACATAGCAGGACATTGTCATGCTGCAATTTTCGGTATGACAATCCATAGCATGACATATGACTTGGAGGTTAAGTTTGATTCAGTATGACAATGCAAGGTAATGTCATACCACTTTACTTCGGTATGACATACCATCACATTGTCATGCTAATACAATTTCGGTATGACATAACAAGATATTGTCATGCCAATACAATTTCGGTATGACATAACAAGACATTGTCATGCCAATACAATTTCGGTATGACATAACAAGACATTGTCATGCCAATACAATTTCGGTATGACATAACAAGACATTGTCATGCCACCTGAAAACAGAACCTTCCAGGGGCGGTATGACAATCTATATGATTGTCATACCGTGCCCAAAATCAATATAAATTGATTTTCTTTAATATAATTAATTCAATAATTATTCACTTAATTATATTAATCATATAAATTCATAAATTAAATTAATTCAAGTGTGAATCAATTTAATAAATAAATTACATAACTTATATAATTATTTTGAGATGTGAATAAATTAAAAGAATAATTATATTGAGCACAGCCTTCAGCAGCAGGTCTTCTGACTTCCTTTAAAAGATCTGATTCTTTGTCTTGATTGAACGACCACCTATTGTTGACGCAGAATGTTTAATCTGAGTAGCTGACACACAAATGTACTGTCTGGTTCATCTGTATCTAGCTGAATCAAATATTCTTTATCAATTAAACATTTGAGAAGTGGCTTGTTCGTCGAGTCTTTGTCTTCGTAGTTCATCTTCATAAGTAGAAATAGTTTGGAATCTTCTGAATAAATAAAGTATTAAAACTTTATACCTTCTGGACTTCTGGACGTGCTACAAAATATTATTTGTACACTGAGGCTTGAACATATTAATGAACTTCTATCAGTGGTGTGCAGCAGCATCCTGAAATTCTTCAGACATATGATTTTAATAAATCACTTGACGTTCTTCGTACGGATTCCTTCAGTAGAGCTTGCTAATTTACTTTCTTTCTTATCAGAGTTGAGTTAATACTCTTAAATACAAATAGGCTTAACATATGCCTTTCAATCTCCCCCTATTTGTTTGTTAACATAACATGCAAATTATCGAGAGGATAACTCAACTAACTGATAAGACAAAGGATTAAACATGAATTGTAAATAGCAAAAAGTTTCTGGTATTTCATTAAACATTCACCAGAATTCAAACAAGTACATTAGATTACATAAGGATGTTCTTACTGAACATATATTACAAATTCCTTAACAAATCTAAAGATCAACTTCTCCTTCTTCGATATCTGAACTGTGAAGGACAGGAGTTGACGGTTCTTCTCTGGATGGCACTTCTGATGTAGTGGACTCACCACGCTTCTTACGTTCTCGTGCCAGAGCCAGTTGATGTAACACTTCCATCTCTACAGGGTCTTCCCGGAAGTCCGATGGCTGAGCCTTTGTGACATTCTTCATCCTCCGGAAATATTGAGAAATATTCCTTCGGGTGCAGTAAGCTAGAATCACCTCATCAGCATCAGACTTGGCTTTAGAAGCGAAGCCCTTGGTTCGTAGTAGAGT
This sequence comes from Daucus carota subsp. sativus, assembly GCF_001625215.2. Taxonomy (NCBI): domain Eukaryota; kingdom Viridiplantae; phylum Streptophyta; class Magnoliopsida; order Apiales; family Apiaceae; genus Daucus; species Daucus carota. The sequence goes on from NC_030382.2 coordinate 23,573,627, forward strand.
GGATGGTAGAGCCAGTCGCTTAGCAGGATACTTAGGTAAAGCCTCCTCATTTAGATTGACAGTGCATAAGAGCTCCTTGTGAATGAACTTTATACTGTATGGATTTTTGACAACTTGTGGACTATTGAAGACAGCACAGTCCAACAGCTTGTCACGAAGAAGTTCATTCAGGTTGGAGCATCGCTTTACCTTATTGCGAAGTACCCAGAGCTCAGACACAGAGAATGATTTAAGAAATTCAACAGATAATCTGAATGAACCATTTCTCCGTGTATATACAATCAGCTCCCACTGTTCTAGCAAGTTATTGACTCCAACAGTCAAGTAATCAATTTCTAAAGCGAAGGCATGCATAAAGATATCCTCGTCAGGGTTTACCTCTCGAAGATCGTAGATCAGAGATAAGAACTTTCTGTCATTGAAAGACTCCCTTTGAGGTCCATTGAAAATCCTCTTTGCGATGTCCCAGCTTTTTCCAACTTTCCTTTTTATATCAAGATTCTTCTGCTTGCACGCAGCATCATAGATTTTCTGCTTCTCTATCTTGATTTGCTCTTCAGTTATCAACTTGTCCTCTAGAAGTTTCTGGTAATCACGAAGCTTACGCTTCCTAGCTTCATTCTCAGCTTTAAACTTCCGGACATTCTCTTCATGTTCAGGGTCAACAGGTTCTTCATCCTGAAACAGATAGCTCTCCTCAAATTTGCCTTCTTCCTCTGCTTGACGGTAGGTAGCATCGAAGACGTCATCATCATCCATGTCTTGTGGAAAATCATCATAATTATCAGAATGGAAGACATCCTCAGATTGATGTAACGGCTCCTTGCCTTTTGATTTTCCAGAATTGTCAGGAGCAGATTCAGAAGTATTCCCTTTGTTGCTTTGATTTGAACTATTTCCCCTGTCACCTTTGTCTCCATCTCCTCTATCTCTTCTATTCTCCCCCTTAGTTGAGGGATCCTCTCTGGAGGTATCAGCATCTGACTTTGAGTTCCTGAGGAGGTGATCAAGTTTACTGTCGATATCATCAAATCTTGACATATAAAGAGCATGGTTAGATCTCATCTCGACAGCCAACTCATGTATTTCTTCTTTAAGCTCATCCCTGGAAGAACTGGATGGCCTTTCATCTGCTTTCTTTTCTAGGGTCACCAACTGTGCACCCTTTAGTTTCTCATTTTCTGCAATCATTCGGGCTAATTCAGCTTTCAGCTTAGCCATTTGTTCCTCCAACAGAGCTGTGTTAGTGTGTGCACTCACCTCACGTACACTCAAAGCTGTTTCACTAGCCTCACGTGCATGTGTATCGCTCGGTGTTTGCCTTTCTTCACTCATAGTATTCACTCTTCCAGCTGTACCTGTGTAAACTACCAATGTCCCCTGAGATGGGTTCAAAGGTAGTGGAGGAACAAATTGTCCTCCAAATGCCTGCGAGGGCAGATTTACTTGCACGCTGCCAAGTTCCTCCTGATCATAAAGTAAAGTGTGATCAATAAAGTTTTCATACATAGTAATTGGATTTTGAAAATCTGTGCAATCAGTAAACATAGTAACCTGTGTATCTGTTTGGTCTTGCACTAGCGTGAGTGCTAGCGCAGTGCTTGACTCTGTACAGGGTACCGTGGCAGGACGGTCAACTTCAATGGCATCATTCTGTTGAGAGAATGAGTCCAGAGACTGTTTCATTGCCTGTTCCAAGTCCAAGCCTTTTTGGGAAGGCAAGGATGAGGCTGCAGTTGTCTCCAGGGCTTCCAACCGAGGTTTCTTTATGGAAGACAGAGCTGCGGGTTGACTCGACAAACTGCTTGTACTCCTCTTTCTGGCAATCTTACGAATAGGTTGAGTAGTAGTGATGATTGTTGTGTTTGCAGAAGAAGGAGTAGGTTGAGCAATGTCATCAGCTGGGATATGAACCTGTGTGTTGTCAGGTTCATTGCTGGTAATCTGGAAGACAAAATCAAGGTCACAAACATAATCTGACATATCAATATTAAAGTTAGAAGAGAAGTCAGAAAGTACCTGAGCTACCTGTAGGTCCTTTCGAAAGGACTGCAACTCTGGATTTGAGGTAGAGTCAGCAGGTAGTGGTTGTGAAGTTGATTGTGTTTGTGGGAAAAAGTGGGTGTGTTGTTGTTGTGGTAGTGGTTCAGATGAAGACGGTTGGGTTTCGAAGAAGTTGTATTCCTGACGTTCGTCTTCAACTGTGTGTGTTTGATGCAGAGGGGAATGATGTGGTGATTGGTGTGGTGACTGATGTGGAGATTGATGTGGTGATTGGTGTGGTTCAGGTTGTTGGTGTTCTGGTTGTGGTTGAGGTTGTTGCTGTTGCTGTTCCTGAGCCACTTGAAACTGATGCAGTTGTTGTTGAGCATTGAACTGTTCCAACAAGTATGGAGTTACGACAAGGGGAACATTTTCATGTTTCCTCTTGTTGGTCAGTGATTTCATCAGTTTTGTACAGACACGCGGAGTTGGTGCAATTGGAGAATTGAAGTATGAATTCTTCTCCGCGTCTGTCATCTTGTCATTCAGAAAGAGCATTAAGAACCGAGGGAAAAAGCATATCACTTTGGCATTCTGTGCAACTGATCGGCTGCTGAGTGGTCCCAACTTCTTTAAAATCGACTGAAGAAGCAACTTGCCAAAGTTGATTCGTCGATTGTAAACAATACAGAATCCAATGATCTGAAGAAGGGAAGATATGATGTTGTAGTTGCTTCGAGTGGTAGGTGAAAAGACTTTTGCCAGCGTGTCGAAGAACAAGTCCCACTCAGGTTTAAGATTCCCTTTCAGCATTCTCGGTAGATGAATCTCTCCTTGATACTGAATGGTCTGAAAGAACTGGACAATCTCAGCATCTGTAGGAATCTCAGCAAAGTTGTTGCGTGGAAATCCAAGAATCCTATTTACATCATCCACAGATATAGTGATACTTCGTCCACCACCAATATTTCCCGAGACTCTGAAGCTTTCCAGCAATGTAGTGTTGATGGCAGAGGAGTAAAAGTCTTGGAGTGGTCGAATCTGTAAATCAGCATGAGCAGTGATCGCCGTGCTGACTAAGCTTTGACTGTTCAGGAATCTCACCCAAGGTCTGAATCTTTCTAAACTGACATCAGGGTCTAAGTACCCATTGTAGTTCGTCTCTCCGATCACAAATTCGCCAGCCATTTTTATAATTAAGAATTGAATTAAGCGAGAATTTTTCAAATAAAAGGTTAATTCTCAAATATCTCGCAAATTTCAATTAATAATTAATTAACAATTAACCAATTAATTAATAATTCGAATTAAAAGATTAAACTCGAATTAAAAATTAATTAAATTGTAAATGACCAATATTAAGTCCAACAAAGTCCCAAAAACTCCAATTAGCCAAACGAGCCCTTAATTTTATCAAGAACCCCCAAAATTCGAACACAATCTTAGGGTTTCAAACTCAGTCGACTCGAAATAGGTGAAAATCGATCAATACTGATAATGCACAGTCACAAAATCACGGAATCGGCACTAAATCGTTCAAACTCGCTCAGAAACGGGCAACTCGGTCGAACTCAGTAACTCGGTCGAACTCAGTAGGATCAAAACAAAATCGGGCAGAGTAACAGCTTGGAAATCGAAGGATTAGTAACCAGCAAGCAAAATCGTGCTTGAAATCGAGTAACCAGCAAGTTTTATGGGAAGAAACTTGAAAACCGATCGGAAAAGTTGCGTGTATGTGTGTATGTATCGGAGAAGATGAAGTAGCAGTATGACAATACAAACTTATGTCATACGGGTTTTTTAATATGCGGTATGACAAACGAAGGCTATGTCATACTGGTTTTAAACTTCGGTATGACAAACGCTTCTATTGTCATACCGAGGTTTCAACAGACGTGAGAAGCGCTCGGTATGACAATATAAGAGATTGTCATACCGAGATTTGATATAATGAGTATGAGACACGCTACATGACCTTAATATGACAATGCCAATTGTCATACCGAGAATCATATCAGCCAAACAGACTTGGTATGACAATACTAGAGATTGTCATACCGAGTTTAATAATATTAAAAACAGAAATAAATATTTATAAATATTATGATTTCTGATTTTCTTTTGAAATAAAACCTTTTACACATAAAATCAAAAATCTAATACAAATAATATATAATATATTACACATATAATTTGTAAAATTCAACTTTAATTAAATATAAATATTTATGAATTTAACTTTAATTCATAAAATGAATTAACTTAAAAACTAATATTTATGCTTAATTAATTTTGAAAAACACAAAATAGACACAAATAATTATCTAAATGCTTGACAAATAAAACAGGGGAGTGTGCAGCACTTAGAAACTTACAGAGACATATATGAACATGCATAATTATACAGGAAATTCACAAAAATATATATTAATATATAAAACAAATATAAAATATATACAACGAGAATCATGGCATATTTAACATCCCTAGTTCACAAACCAACTTAGAGAAAGTGGATTCATCAAGTGGTTTCGTGAAGATGTCAGCAATCTGATCAGCTGTGGGTACAAAATGTAACACCACAGTACCATTCATGACATGTTCTCGAATGAAATGATACCTGATATCTATGTGCTTGGTCCGGGAGTGTTGCACTGGATTGTTTGAAATGGCTATGGCACTGGTGTTGTCACAAAATATAGGAATTTTGTTAACATCAATACCATAATCATTTAATTGATTCCTGATCCAGAGAATCTGAGCACAGCAACTGCCAGCAGCAATGTACTCAGCTTCAGCAGTAGAAGTTGACACTGAGTGTTGCTTCTTGCTGTACCAGGAAACCAACCGACGTCCTAGAAATTGACAGCTTCCAGACGTACTCTTTCTATCAATCCTGCAACCTGCATAATCAGAATCTGTATAGCCGGTTAAGTCAAAACCAGTATTCTTAGGGTACCAAATACCAAAACCAGGTGTACCCTTAAGATATCTAAAGATTCTTTTGACGGCTATAAGATGTGATTCCTTGGGATCAGCCTGAAACCTAGCACATAAACATGTTGCAAACATGATATCTGGTCTACTTGCAGTAAGATAGAGTAATGAGCCAATCATACCTCGATAACTTGTGATATCAACTTTCTTACCAGATTTATCCTGGTCAAGCTTAGTGGCAGTGGCCATGGGTGTCTTTGCCGGAGAAGAGTCTTCTAGATTGTACTTTCTTAGAAGATCTCTGACATACTTGGATTGGCAAATGAATATTCCATCTTCCTTTTGGCTTACTTGAAGACCAAGGAAGTAGGACAGCTCACCCATCATACTCATTTCATAATTACTCTGCATTAACTTCGCAAATCTCTTGCACAAGTTATCGTTAGTAGACCCAAATATAATATCATCAACATATATTTGAGCAAATATCATATCATTATCATGCAATTTGTAAAAGAGAGTTTTGTCTATGACACCTCTAGTAAATTTATTTTCAATCAAAAATTCAGAGAGGGTGTCATACCATGTCCTTGGTGATTGCTTAAGCCCATAGACAGCTTTGAATAGGAAGTACACAAAATCAGCAAATTCTGGATTTTCAAAGCCAGGGGGCTGTTCCAGATACACTTCTTCTTCCAGCTTTCCATTCAGAAATGCACTTTTCGCATCCATTTGATAAACTCTGAAGTTGGAGTGTGCAGCAAATGCAAGAAATATTCTGATGGCTTCAAGACGAGCAACTGGAGCATAGGTTTCATCGTAGTCAATTCCTTCTTCCTGAGAATAACCTTTTGCAACCAGTCTGGCTTTGTTTCTTACAACAATGCCATCACCATCTAACTTGTTACGGAAGACCCACCTAGATCCAATTGTAGACTTTCCTTTTGGTCTTGGAACCAGGGCCCAGACTTCTTGTCTCTCAAATTGATTGAGTTCTTCTTGCATGGCAAGAACCCAATCAGGATCAGCAAGTGCTTCATCTATTTTCTTTGGTTCTAATTGTGATAGAAAACCAGAGAATAGACATTCATTTGTCGTAGCACTTCTAGTCCTTACACCAACATCAGGATCACCAATAATCAGATCAAAGGGATGATCTCTGCTCCAAATCCTTTCCCTTGGAAGTTGTGTCCTTGATGATTCAGCAGTATTATCATTAGGCTGATGTGTATGACTAGTTGATCCATCAGCTCCCCCTGAGCTGTTGCCAGGTTGACTTGATGATCCACCACTAGCATTAGTGGAATCTCCAGCATTATTGCCATTTCCTCCACCATTGCCTGGATCATTATCATTGTTGTCATCACCTGTGGCAACCTCAGGTGGCACATCATCATCTGAATCAGAATCTGGATAGTTGTCAAACCTCAGAGATTCAGATGGATCAGCAGATTGTAAACTTGGTAGTTTAGTGTCATCAAATGTTACATTGACACTAACTTTCACTGACAGAGTATCAATTACAAAAACTCTATAAGCATTGTTTGTATAACCAACAAAAATTGCTTCAGATGCCTTTGGCTCAAACTTGTTCAAGTTCTCTTCACCATCCTTGAGAACATAACACTTGGCTCCAAATACATGAAGATGTTTGACATAAGGCTTCTTGTTGTTATACAGATGAAATGGAGTTTTCATATGATCCTTGTTGATCAAAGTTCTATTCTGGGTGTAGCAGGCAGTAGACACAGCTTCAGCCCAAAAGTACAGTGGAAGCTTTGCTTCAGCAATCATAGTCCTTGCAGCTTCGATCAGTGTACGATTCTTTCTTTCGACGACTCCATTCTGCTGAGGAGTCCTTGGTGCTGAATACTGCCTTCTAATTCCCTTTTCAGAGTAAAAGTTAATTAGAGTTTGATTCTTGAACTCTGGGCCATTGTCTGACCTTACAGCTTTGACTGGCACACCTTTATCCAATTCAACTAACTTTATATGATCAATCACTGTCAACGGGGTTTCATCCTTAGAAGCCAGGAAGTAAACCCAAGTAAATTTTGAGAAGTCATCCACAATAACCAAGGCATATCTTCCTCCATCAATGGATGCAACATTTACAGGGCCAAACAGATCCATATGCAACAAATGAAGTGGATCTGTAATGGTATTGATGGTTTTGCCTTTGTGAGATGCTCTCTTCGCTTTTCCTTTCTGACAAGCTTCACAAAGATCATCAGTTGAGAATTCCAGGGAAGGCAACCCTCTCACTAGATCTCTCTTGACTAGAGAGTTCTTGGTTTTGAAGTTGAGATGTGAGAGCTTCTTATGCCATAACCAACTATCTTCAGCAGACGCTTTGGCGTAGAAACAGTGAACTTCGTTTCCTGGTCCTGAAGATAAATCAGCTACGAATATATTGAGTTTCCTTATGCCACATAGTGAAGGACGCTTATCCTTGATATGTTTAATGATACATATCTCCTTTTCAAAATGAACATAATATCCTTTGTCACAGAATTGACTGACACTCAGGAGATTATGTTGAAGTCCTTCAACTATTGCAATATCTTCTATGATGATCCTTCCAATTTTGTACTTGCCATATCCCACAGTACGACCTTTGCTATTATCAGCAAAACTGACTGTAGGGCCAGCTCCTTCTCTTATGTCCTCCAGCAGGGATTTATTGCCAGTCATGTGCATTGACGCTCCACTGTCAAGCACCCAGGTAACACGAACAACTCCACTGGCACCCTGCAAAAGACAACTTGATTAGACAGTCTTTGGGACCCACACTTGATTGGGTCCGGCAGTCTTAAAGAACTGATTTCTATTAGGTAATACAACAGAGCCTCTTGGACTGATACTTGGTTCAGATTTGACTGAACTTACTTCCTTAACAACAGCCTTATAAACCTTGGTTTTAGGCTTTGGAACATAAGTCTCCTTCCTAACACGAGGAGGACTAGCAGTCTTTGATCTAGCATGCTTGTGGTTTGTGTGTTGTCTTGGTGTCGTGTTTTCATTTTTAGCATGCAAATTATTAAAATAAGCAGACATAGTATTGAAAGCACAGAGCATACAGTTATCAACACCACAGAATTTATGACATGAATCAAATGTAGGAGCAACAAGAATATCAGTCATCTCAGTAGGAACGTCAACAGATTCTACTCTAACTTTGTTAACAGTTTTAAAGTTCTCAGTAGAATGACATCTGTTATCTCTGTTCTTACTGTTCACAAAACTATTAGGCTTGTTGAATTTGGTTCTTTCAGAGTTAACACCTAAACCAGCTTTAGGCAACCTAACATTGCCTTTCACTTTGATTGGTTTCAGTGATGTCGGGATCTCATCTTTCTTCTCATTACTCTCTTTCATTTTAAGGTCTTCCTGTTTGAGTTCATATTTAATGACAACAGGAGTTTCTAACAGAGGTTCAGCTTCTGAGACCTTAAACAAAGGTTGAGGGGAATCTTTCAAAACAAAAGGAATTCCTCTCTCCTTTGCACTCTTCTTAAAGGGAGTAATGTTACTAGCCTTACCTACAGATTTGTTATAGTCAAAGCCTATTCCAACAGTTCTCTTGATCTCTTGTTTATCATTAAGTTCTTTGACTATCATGGAGGCATCCTTAAAGGCTTTACACTTAACTTTCTCTTCGTCTAGCTGAAGTCTTAAAGCAATCTCACCTTTCTCTAGAACTTTGACTTTAGCACTTTGAAATCCTAAATCCATAGTCAATTGTTCTATTTTAGGTTTTAATACTTTCATCTCATTCATTTTATAAGCATGAATATCTAAGACTAAAGTATCAATTTTAAGATTGGCAGCTTTCAACTTTTTAATAGCATCATCTCTTTCAAGTCCTAATTGCATAAACAGTTTAGGGCATGTAGGATCTACCTGAAAGCTTCCAGCAGGAGGAGGTGAAGATGATCCAGCATCAGCCATGAGAGCAACATTCCCAATCTGCTCTTCTTCATCACTATCTGTATCATCCCAGCTTTTCCCTTCTGCTAGATATGATTTGCTCTTGAAGCTTTGACTTCCAGAAGTACCATGATGCTTTCTTACTAAGGCATCATACTTCTGCTTCAGCTCATCATACGAATCCTTTCTCTTTCCTTGAACCTTGGGCTGCTTGCACTCAGTTGCAAAGTGTCCAGGTTCACCACAGTTGAAACATTTAAATTTACTTCTGTCCACCATCCCAGTCTTGTATCCTCCTTTGCTTGTTGAAGATGAATAGCCTCCCTTATGAAACTTATTAACAGTAGGTTTGTATTTATAGGAAGGGTTCTTCCGGAATCTCATGTTTCCAAACTTCTTGGCAAACAGGGATAGAGATTGATCTTCTAACAGTTCAAGTTCTTCTATTGTATAGAACTCTTCGTCACCACTGGAAGAAGCAGTCTGACCCATCTCAGGTACAACAAATTCCTGAGTAGTCTTAGAAGGAACAACAACATCCTTCTTCTTTTCTTCCAGTACAGGTGACTCAACAACTAGAGCTCTCGAATGGTTCTGTGTTTTACCCCAGCCATATCTCTGTTTACTCTGAACTTGCTCCAGTTCATAAGTTTTCAAAACTCCGTAGAGTCTTTCCAGAGAAATCTCATTCAGATCTCTGCTTTCCCTGATGGCAGTGATTCTGTGTTCCAGATGTTCAGGAAGGGTTAAGAGAAACTTCATGTTGACCTCTTTCTTGTCGTAGAATTTCCCATTCAGATTTAAATTATTTATCAAATTATTAAGTCTGATAAATACTTCTAAAATCCCTTCACCGGGATGAGAACCAAACTGTTCATACTGAGCCATCAGTATCTCTTTCTTGTTTTCCCTAACTTCCTCTGAGCCTTCATTGATAATCTCTAACGTATCCCAGATTTGCTTGGCGTTCGTACAATTAACAACAGCATTGTACATTACTGGATCTAGAGATTCCACCAATATTAGTTGGAGAGCGTCATCTAAGTTCATCTGTTCACTCTCTTCATCTGTGTACTCAAAAAGTTGTTTCGGAATGATCTGATGAGGTATTAACACACCATCCTCTTCGTGTGCTAATATGACATTCATCGGAGTAGTAACACCTTTGTCCAAAATCCCGATGTATTTTCGGTTCGCGGTGCGGAGGAATAGGAACATGTGCCTCTTCCATAGGCCAAAGTGTTCTTTGCTGAACGGTGGGATTTTAATGCTACTGATCTTTTGTGTACTCATATTTAAGGATTTGAAGTGAATAGTGTTTGGATGAGATTTGGATTTTTGAAAGAAAAATATTTTAAATCAGAATTAATTTTTGGAATAAAATTAATTCGAATAAAAAATATTTGGACGTTACAGAGTGTGTATAGGATCTGATACGGAAAAATGGTATCAACTGCCCTGATGCCAATTGTTAGGTCCAGATACGATTGTAGAAGGGGGGTTGAATACAATCGTCACAAAATAATCGCGGCGGAATAATCTGATCGGAGTTTAACTTGTTAATCAGATTTAAATTAATTAATATAACAATTTTTAAGTCGTTATATAATTAATATGGTTCGTTTTAATGTTCACTAAATTTCGTAGAATAAATTCGACAGGATGTATTCTAGTTTAGTGAATAAAACAACCGAGTGATCAAAGCACAGAAAACTGTGGATATAACGAATAGCAAGTTACAAACAACTTGAAAGTTTACAAAGCTTTGAACAACATTTCAAATGAAGAGGGGAGGCCATATTTATAGGCAAACCCCTTGAACTTGTATGACAAAGTTGGTATGACCATGCTACAAAGATCAGTATGACAATGAGAACTAATGTCATGCTATACTAGAGATCAGTATGACAATGTGAGCTTATGTCATGCTGAAATAGAAATCGGTATGACATAGCAGGACATTGTCATGCTGCAATTTTCGGTATGACAATCCATAGCATGACATATGACTTGGAGGTTAAGTTTGATTCAGTATGACAATGCAAGGTAATGTCATACCACTTTACTTCGGTATGACATACCATCACATTGTCATGCTAATACAATTTCGGTATGACATAACAAGATATTGTCATGCCAATACAATTTCGGTATGACATAACAAGACATTGTCATGCCAATACAATTTCGGTATGACATAACAAGACATTGTCATGCCAATACAATTTCGGTATGACATAACAAGACATTGTCATGCCACCTGAAAACAGAACCTTCCAGGGGCGGTATGACAATCTATATGATTGTCATACCGTGCCCAAAATCAATATAAATTGATTTTCTTTAATATAATTAATTCAATAATTATTCACTTAATTATATTAATCATATAAATTCATAAATTAAATTAATTCAAGTGTGAATCAATTTAATAAATAAATTACATAACTTATATAATTATTTTGAGATGTGAATAAATTAAAAGAATAATTATATTGAGCACAGCCTTCAGCAGCAGGTCTTCTGACTTCCTTTAAAAGATCTGATTCTTTGTCTTGATTGAACGACCACCTATTGTTGACGCAGAATGTTTAATCTGAGTAGCTGACACACAAATGTACTGTCTGGTTCATCTGTATCTAGCTGAATCAAATATTCTTTATCAATTAAACATTTGAGAAGTGGCTTGTTCGTCGAGTCTTTGTCTTCGTAGTTCATCTTCATAAGTAGAAATAGTTTGGAATCTTCTGAATAAATAAAGTATTAAAACTTTATACCTTCTGGACTTCTGGACGTGCTACAAAATATTATTTGTACACTGAGGCTTGAACATATTAATGAACTTCTATCAGTGGTGTGCAGCAGCATCCTGAAATTCTTCAGACATATGATTTTAATAAATCACTTGACGTTCTTCGTACGGATTCCTTCAGTAGAGCTTGCTAATTTACTTTCTTTCTTATCAGAGTTGAGTTAATACTCTTAAATACAAATAGGCTTAACATATGCCTTTCAAAGCCCAAGGAGATTTTATGGCACAACACGTGGCAAGGCAAGTCAGAAATATTTTGATAAGGCGATATTGTGCCGTAAGATAGTCCAATAGATTATAGTCATTTCAGAATTAGCGATTGAGGCCAATCTAGGAATCTCGAGTAGGTGACTGTGTGTCTTGTTTCTATCAAAGGCAAGTGATTCTATTCCACAACTTTTAATTATTGCCAATGCAATTATTATATTCTATATTTCAAATCAGAAGATACCATATGCTTGGAATATAATTGTTGTTCTGTATTCCATTGTGAGACACACCATACAGATACTCAAATAATGATTGAATTCAATACATCCCAATGATTGAATTCACTACACTCTAGTAATCATTCTACTAGAATCCTTGAATTACTTTCAAGATAGATAGTGAGAAACTATTCTATCCAGATATACTCCATACAGTATAAATTTGAGTTCCTAATAAGCAATTAACTAATTATTCTAGTTATGTTGCCATCGATTGTTGGGATTACTCCGGACCATGTGAAGTGGCGAGTTTGTTGAATGAGAGAGCTGAGTGATTCAACTCCGTAAGAAAAACATTTTTATGGATTGGGTGTTTGCGTAAGAGGCCGGGACGGCGGTCCAGTGAAGGGCTACTTAGGTATTATCCGAAATATGATAATATCATGCTGCCAAATGCCAATGTGTTGCCTTCTATTTGGTACCTGTGAATTAGGGCATGCTTCTACAAAGTGTGGTCCCGTGCTATCACATGGTCTGATCAGTTGTGATAGTGCCCCTGTCAGTTGAGGATTCCAATCAAAAAAAAAACTGGTCATTACTGTTTAAGCTTATGATAGCTTTTGTTTACTGCCAAATATATTTTGTGAGTTTACAAGCATATTGATTTATATGTTTGATTAAATTTTGAGTTACAACTGTTATAATTTACTTCAAAAGTTTGCTTCATTTCAAATACTCTGATTTAATTTAAAAGAAATTAAATCTGGTGGTTCTTGCCTTTCATATTATCTTGCTGAGCATTTTCGCTCACTCTTGCTATTATTTCTAACCCTTTCAGCTAGGGAGTAAGATGGTCACCTGTATAAGCTGCGCGTAAGACTGATGCTAGGCGAGAATGCCAGAGAGATGTCTGTGAAACCACTTATGGTTAGAATTGTTCTATTTCAGTTTAGTTGTAAATAGATTTATTTATTTTGTTATCAGTTACTCTTCTTATCGAGGTTTAACTGATAATGTAGTTTAAGTTGTAATAAGATTTAAAGTTTTAGTTTTTGATTTAAGTGCTGTAACCTATTAGCGATCTTGTTTTTAGGGGGTCAAAGTGATTTTGATTTAAATCCCTTTTAAAATTTCAAGATATATTAAAAATCTGTTTTACCTTTTTCCGCAAATACAGGTTTTTAAATGATTTTGTTTTAGTGGCACCAAATCCAGACCCCCGGATTTTGAGGATGTCACACATATACATATATGTATATGTATTTTAAACTTGCGCCACTTATGAAGTTGCGCTACAGTGATACAATGATGAGTGACTTAGAGTTTTTCTATGTCCATTGAGTTTGCGCCAAGAGAAACTTGCGCCAAGGTGCACTGATATCACTCCTTTGACTGGTGAGTTTGCGCTTTGACCAAGGTTGCGCCAAGGGTGGAATTTGCGCCACTGAGTTCCTGTGTTGCCATGACTTAGATTATTCTAAGTCAGTGAAGTTGCGCCTGTACATTGAGGCACCCTTGCAGTTATCTCTCCTTTGACTGCGAGGTTGCGCCTTGACCAAGGTTGCGCCAAGGGTTGAATTGCGCCACTGAGTTCCTGTGTTGCCATGACTTAGAATAATTCTAAGTCAGTGAAGTTGCGCCTGTACATTGAGGCACCCTCGCAGTTATCTCTCCTTTGACTGCGAGGTTGCGCCTTGACTTGTAGTTGCGCCCCTTTGTTCACTGTGAGGAGGACTTAGAGAAAATCTAAGTGAAGAGTTGAACTTGCGCCACTATACAAGTGAAGGCGCAAGTTTGACTTTTCAAACTTCCCACTTTTTAATATGTTTATATTTATATGTATATATAAACATTATTAATTGTTTTTATGAATTTACTTGAATTAAATTACTTTCAAGTAAATTCCAGTTAATATATATATATATATATATATATATATGTATATATATATATATAGGCTCATGATCAAATAGAAACAACCCATAAAATAAAACTAGAAACCAGTTTCCCTACCACTATTTATAACTATGGGTATCACTAATTTATACTGCACTAATCACTATTTTTATACAGTATGTAAACAGCTTATTATCAAAATTGAGAAAATCTACTTATCTAAACTATTGATAATCGATTATTGATGATCAATTTCATCCGAAGGAAGGTTCTTGGCGGTAGGAAGCCGCAAGAGAAGTTGTATGATGATGGTAAGTAGTCGTTAGTTTTGTAAGTTATGATGGAAAGTGTATGTGACTATTGGTCATGATAGACAATGGTGGCAAGTCATAGAAACGTCTAGTAATGGTGGTAAGAGGTCCATTATTACGATTTGGGTGAAGATGATGGTCATATACGCTGCATATATGTGTGTATATATATTTATATCTGCGAGATATGCTATATATAAATTAGTGATATGTTATGTACAAATTAGTGATTTCTGTAGTAAAAAATAGTGATAAAAAACTGTCCGGAAACTGGTTTTTAGTTTTTAGGCTAATTTGGTTTCTATTGGAGTAGGACTCTCTCTCTCTCTCTCTCTCTCTCTCTCTCTATATATATATATATATATATATATATATATATATGCACATACAAATTAGATCTTTTGGCGACACTTTCAGGAACAGCTCGATAGACTTGATCGATTATTCGTTGATCGAATTCACTGAATGATTTCGTACGTCCTGACGTCCTGTGCACTGGTCTGGTTCACGAACGACTCAAACTGAAATAATTTCTTGAATCCTTTTGCTTGATAATATACTTGATCAGTCATTCCGGGTTTGATGTTGCTTCGATAAATTTGATTATAAATAATCAATATGGATATACTGGAATCTTCTGGTCTTTGATACTTGATCGTCAGGCAATATTTGATAGCTGAAACTGGTTGAGCTTTATTCATCACTGAGGCTTGAACATATTAATGAACTTCTTCCAGTAGACGGATGTTCGTCTCAGATATCTTGATTGTCTTTGTCTGTTCGTATCGGATCTTCAACCTGTAGATTCCTGTATTATACTTACGTATTGTTTCATGTTCTTTTGTTGTGTTGAGTTATCGTAATTACATTTAGGTTACATTATGCTTTACAATCTCCCCCTATTTGTTTGTTAGAGTTCGACAAACAAATCCTTTAAGAGAATAACTCAACTGACACAAGAAAAAGCACACTAATTAAACAGGAAATAATACTAAGTACAGTCTGGATTATATCTTACAATTTCCAGAATTCAAAAGTAAATACAAGTAGCCATAGTTCCTCTAGACTGAACTAATTCTTCTTTTCTTGGCTCTTGAATTGATGAGATACTGCTCAGCTCTTCTCTTTGCAGCATCTTCTTCCTTATTCTGAGTGAGTTTGTTTTTAATTTCTTCAATCCTGGCAGTTATTGTACTCAGTGCCACTTGCTCCAATGTATTCTCAGGTGGTGGTTGCTCAAGATTCTTCTTCATCTTTTCCAAAGTCTGTATATGGACCATCTTCTTCAATTTCTTGAAAGTGATATTAAGTTCCATGCCTTCGATCATGATGACCCTTGATGGATGAGCACGAACTCTCGAAGTGTTATGAACAGTCTCTACAGCCTTCCATATTTCCAGAAGATCCAGCAGTTTCTTGAGTATACCCTTATCTTCCTTAACCAAAGACCACTTAACAGCACCAACTGCTCGAGTAATTCTCTTTGATGAGAATTTTCCAATATCTTCAAGTGGTATAGCTGTAGCTTCAGAATCTTTCTTCTTCTTGAATGTAATGGAGGTTGGATTGTAAGAAACAACAGGCTCATTAGGAGTTTCAAGGATTTCAGGATCAAGTGGTGGTAATGGATATGGTTGCTGACGGTTGATTGTTGATAAATCCAAGTCTCTAACAGCAACAAAGTTCAGACGATAAGCATATAGCAGTTATGCAGTAAGTAGATAATGCTTCATCAGTAAGCCCGATACTCTGGATCATACCATCCTTGAAATACTTGATAACTGAAGGCTTGTTATGAATTTCAACCCCAATATCAGTATTCCATTCTTCCACCATGTCTCTGAAAACTTCATTATTGAAAGGCATATGTTTAGCCTATTTGTAATTAAAGAAGTACCAACTCAACTCTGATAAGAAAGCAAGATAAATAGCAAGTACTGTTGAAGGAATCCGTATGAAGAACGTCAAGTGATTTATTAAAATTATATGTCTGAAGAATTTCAGGATGCTGCTGCACACCACTAGAAGAAGTTCATTAATATGTTCAAGCCTCAGTGTACAAATAATCTTTTGTAGCACGCCCAGAAGTCCAGAAGGTATAAAGTTTTAATACTTTATTTATTCAGAAGATTCCATACTATTGTTACTTATGAAGAAGAACTACGAAGACAAAGACTCGACGAACAAGCCACGTCTCAAATGTTTATTTGATAAAGAATATTTAATTCAGCTAGATACAGATGAACCAGACTGTACATTCGTGTGTCAACTACTCAGATTAAGTGTTCTGCATCAACTATAAGTGGCCGTTCAATCAAGACAAAGATCTACAACGTTTAAACAAATCAGAAGTCCCTGCTGCTGAAGGAATATTATTTTATAAGTATTTCTTTTATTATTTCACTTATCAAAATAATTAAATTAGTTGTATAATTTATTTATTAAATTGATTTACCTTCGAATTAATTTAATTTATGAATTTATATGATTAATATAATTAATTGAGTAATTATTGAATATTTATATATTTAATAAAACTGATTTTATGCACTAAAAGTCTCGGTATGACATTATCAAAGAATGTCATACCGTGTCCACCTATATGACTTTCCATGCCATGACTTTTAAATGTCATTCTGATGCATTTAACATGGTTTATTCAGTCGGTATGAGTTTCAGAATGAAAGTCATACCGTGTGCTTGCATATGACTTACTCTGGTATGACATTAAATGTCATACCGTGTCCTAGATTTAGGCTTTCTTCTTGTGTGTGTATGACTTGTGTTTTATGACTTTAAAATGTCATACAAAGCTCAACTGAATGACTTTATTTGGTTAAGTCATGCCAAATGAATAGTAGTGGCCAAGGAAAAATGTCATATCGCCCCTGGCAGTATGACATTCCTTATATATGTCATTCCTTCTTTGTTTTATGGCATGGCTTTGTGTAAAAATGTCATATCTTCCATTGTAATGTCATTCCTAAGCTAGAAAGTCATTCCTTTCTATGTCATACTAGTTCCAAGTGATTTGCCTATAAATATGGCTTCACTTCTTCATTTGTAAAGTGTTCAAGCATTGTAAAAGCTTTCAAGTTGTTTGTAACTTGCAATTGTTATATCTACAGTTTTCTGTGCTTTGATCACTCGGCTGTTTTAATCACTAAGTTAGAATACATCCTGTCGAATTTATTCTACGAACTTTAGTGGACATTAAAACGAACCATATTAATTATATAATGACTTAAAACATTGTTATATTAATTAATTAAAATCTGATTAACAAGTTATACTCAAATCAGATTATTCCGCCGCGATTTTTAGTGACGATTGTATTCAAACCCCCCTTCTACAATCGTTTGAGGACCTAACAATTGGCATCAGAGCAGTTGATACCATTTTTCCATATTAGATCCTATACACACTCTGTAACGTCCAAATATTTTTTATTCGAATTAATTTTATTCCAAAAATTAATTCTGATTTAAAATATTTTTCTTTCAAAAATCCAAATCTCATCCAAACACTATTCACTTTAAATCCTTAAACATGAGTACACAAAAGATCAGTAGCATCAAAATCCCACCGTTCGGCAAGGAACACTTTAGCCTATGGAAGAGGCATATGTTATTATTCCTCCGCACCGCCAACAGAAAATATATCG
The DNA here is from genome assembly GCF_001625215.2 of Daucus carota subsp. sativus. NCBI lineage: Eukaryota > Viridiplantae > Streptophyta > Magnoliopsida > Apiales > Apiaceae > Daucus > Daucus carota. The sequence goes on from NC_030382.2 coordinate 23,591,588, forward strand.
GGATTCTGAACAAAGGTGTTTCTACTCCGATGAAGCTCATATTAGCACATGAAGAGGATGGTGTGTTAATCCCTCATAAAACTGTTCCGAAAGAACTTTCTGAGTACACAGATGAAGAGAGTGAACATATGAACTTAGATGACGCTTTTCAATTGATTTTGGTTGAATCTCTAGATCCGGTTATGTACAATGCTGTTGTTAATTGTACGAACGCAAAGCAAATCTGGGATACATTAGAGATTATAAACGAAGGCTCAGATGAAGTCAGAGAGAACAAGAAAGAGATACTGATGGCTCAGTATGAACAGTTTGGTTTCAATCCCGGAGAAGGGATTTCAGAAGTGTTTATCAGACTTAATAACCTGATTAATAATTTAAATCTGAATGGGAAATACTACGACAAGAAGGAGGTCAACATGAAGTTTCTCTTAACACTTCCTGAACATTTGGAACACAGAATCACTGCAATCAGGGAAAGCAGAGATCTGAATTAGATTTCTCTGGAAAGACTCTACGGAGTTTTGAAAACTTATGAACTCGAACAAGTTCAAAGTAAGCAGAGATATGGTTGGGGTAAAACACTGAGTAACTCGAGAGCTCTAGTTGTTGAATCACCTACACCGGAAGAAAAAAAGGATGTTGTTGTTCTTTCTAAAACCCCTCAGGAATTTGTTGTACCTGAGATGGGTCAGACCGCTTCTTCCAGTGGTGATGAAGAGTTCTATATAATGGAAGAGCTAGAACAGTTAGAAGATCAATCTCTATCACTGTTTGCCAAGAAATTTGGAAACATGAGATTCACGAAGAATTCCTCCTACAAGTACAAACCTACTGCCTACAGGTTTCAAAAAGGAGGTTATTCATCTTCTACGAGCAAATGAGGATACAAGACTGGGATGGTGGACAGAAGCAAGTTCAAATGCTTTAACTGTGGTGAACCGGGATACTTTGCAACTGAGTGCAAACAGCCCAAGGTTCAAAGAAAGAGAAAAGATTCCTACGACGAGCTGAAGCAGAAGTATGATCATTAGTGAGAAAGCATCAGGGTACTTCTGGAATTCAAAGTCTCAAGAGCAAGTCTTATCTGGCAGAAGGGAAAAGATGGGATGATATAGACGGTGATGAAGAAGAGCTAATGCTGGAAGATTTCAGGTAGTACCTACATGCCCTAAACTTTTTATGCAATTAGGATTAGAAAGAGATGATACTATAAGTAAGTCGAAAGCTGCTAACCTTAAGATTAATACTTTAGTCTTAGATATTCATGCTTATAAAATGAATGAGATGAAAGTAATAAAGCCTAAAATTGAACAACTGACTATGGATTTAAAATTACAATATGCTAAAGTCAGAGTTTTAGAAAAAGGTGAGATTGCTTTAAGACTTCAGCTAGACGAAGAGAAAGTTAAGTGTAAAGCCTTTAAGGATGCCTCCACTATATTCAAAGAACTTAATGATAAACAAGAGATCAAGAGAACTGTTGGAATAGGTTTTGACTATAACAAATCTGTAGGTAAGGCTAGTAACATTACTCCCTTTAAGAAGAGTGCTGAGGAGAGAGGAATTCCTTTTGTTTTGAAAGATTCCCCTCAACCCCTGTTCAAATCCTCAGAAGCTGAACCTCTGTTAGAAACTCCTGTTGTCATTAAATATGAACTCAAACAGGAAGACCTTAAAATGAAAGAGAGTAATGAAAAGAGATATGAGATCCTGACATCATTGAAACCAATCAAAGTGAAAGGCAATGTTAGGTTGTCTAAAGCTGGTTTAGGTGTCAACTCTGAGAGAACTAAATTCAACAAGCCTAATAATTTTGTGAACAGTAAGAACAGAGATAATAGATTTCATTCTACTGAGAACTTTAAATCTATTAACAAAGTTAAGGTAGAATCTATTGATGTTCCTACTACTGTGAATGATATTCATGTTGTTCCTGTTTTTGATGCATGTCATAAATCTTGTGGTGTTGATAATTGCATGACTTGTGCTTTCAATATGATGTCTGCTTCTTTTAGAAATTTGCATGCTAAAAATGAAAACACATCACCTAGGCAACACACAGACAATAAGCATGCTAGATCAAAGACTGCTAGTCCTCCTCGTGTTGGGAAGGAGACTTACATTCCAAAGCCTAAAACCAAGGTTTATAAGGCTGTTGTTAAGGAAGTAAGTTCAGTCAAGAGTGAACCAAGTATCAGTCTAAGAGGCTGTGTTGTATTAACTGATAGAAATCAATTCTTTAAGTTTTGCTGGACCCAATCAAGTGTGGGTCCCAAAGAAGGTTTAATCAAGTTGTCTTTTGCAGGGTGCCAGTGAGCGTCAATGCACATGACTAGTACAAGATCTCTGCTGGAAGACATAAGAGTAGCAACTTGTCCGTCAGTTACTTTTGCTGACAATAGCAAAGGTCGTACTGTTGGATATGGCAAGTACAAAGTTGGAAGGATCATCATAGAGGATATTGCCATAGTTGAAGGACTTCAACATAATCTCCCGAGTGTCAGTCAGTTTTGTGACAAGGGATATTATGTTCATTTTGAAAAAGAGATATGTATCAATAAACATATCAAGGATAAGCGTCCTTCACTATGTGGCATAAGGAAAGGCAACATATACGTAGCTGATTTGTCTTCAGGACCAGGGAATGCAGTTCACTGTTTCTACGCTAAGGCGTCTGCTGAAAATAGTTGGTTATGGCATAAGAACCTCTCGCACCTCAACTTCAAAACCATGAACTCTCTAGTCAAGAGAGATCTAGTGAGAGGTTTGCCGTCCCTGGAATTCTCAACTGATGATCTATGTGAAGCTTATCAGAAAGGAAAAGCGAAAAAAGCATCTCACAAAGGCAAAACCATCAATACCATTACAGATCCACTTCACTTACTGCATATGGATTTATTTGGCCCCGTGAATGTTACATCAATTGATGGAGGAAGATATGCCTTGGTCATTGTGGATGACTTCTCGAAGTTTACTTGGGTTTACTTCCTGGCTTCTAAGGATGAAACTCCGATGACAGTGATTGATCATATTAAGCAAGTTGAATTGGATAAGGGTGTGCCAGTGAAAGCTGTAAGGTCAGATAATGGCACGGAATTCAAGAATCAAACTCTAATCAACTTTTACTCTGAAAAGGGAATTAGAAGGCAGTATTCAGCACCAAGGACTCCATAGCAGAATGAAGTCGTCGAAAGAAAGAATCGTACATTGATTGAAGCTGCAAGGACTATGATTGCTGAAGCAAAGCTTCCATTGTACTCTTGGGCTGAAGCTGTGACTACTGCCTGCTATACCCAAAATAGAACTTTGATCAATAAGGATCATGAGAACTCCATTTCAGTTGTATAACAACAAGAAACCATAAGTCAAACATCTTCATGTCTTTGGAGCCAAGTGCTATGTTCTCAAGGATGGAGAAGTGAACTTGAACAAGTTTGAGCCAAAGGCATCTGAAGCAATTTTTGTTGGTTATACTAATAATGCTTATAGAGTTTTTGTAATTGATACTCTGTCAGTAAAAGTTAGTGTCAATGTTACATTTGATGGCACTAAACTTCCAAGTTTACAATCTGCTAATCCATCTGAATCTCTGAGGTTTGACAACTATCCAGATTCTGATTCAGATGATGATGTACCACCTGAGGCTGCAACAGGTGATGACAACAATGATGATAATGATCCAGGCAATGGTGGAGGAAATGGCAATAATGCTGGAGATTCCACTGATGCTAGTGGTGGATCAACAAGTCAACCTAGCAGCAACTCAGGGGGAGCTTGTGGATCAACTAGTCATACACATCAGCCTAATGATAATACTACTGAATCATCAAGGACACAACTTCCAAGGGAAAGGATTTGGAGCAGAGATCATCCCTTTGATCTGATTATTGGTGATCCTGATGTTGGTGTAAGGACTATAAGTGCTACGACAAATGAATGTCTATTCCCTGGTTTTCTATCACAATTAAAACCAAAGAAAGTGGATGAAGCACTTGCTGATTCTGATTGGGTTCTTGCCATGCAAGAAGAGCTCAATCAATTTGAGAGACAAGAAGTCTGGGCCCTGGTTCCAAGGCCTAAGGGTAAATCTATAATTGGAACTAGATGGGTCTACCGGAATAAGTTAGATGGTGATGGCATTGTTGTGAGAAACAAAGCCAGACTGGTCGCAAAAGGTTATTCCCAAGAAGAAGGAATTGATTATGATGAAACCTATGCTCCAGTTGCTCGTCTTGAAGCCATCAGAATATTTCTTGCATTTGCTGCACACTCCAACTTCAAAGTTTATCAGATGGATGTGAAAAGTGCATTTCTAAATGGAAAGCTCGAAGAAGAAGTATATCTGGAACAGCCCCTGGCTTTGAAAATCCAGAGTTTGCTGATTTTGTATACTTCCTATTCAAAGCTGTCTATGGACTCAAGCAGTCACCAAGGACTTGGTATGACACCCTCTCTGAGATTTTAATTGAAAATAATTTCACTAGAGGTGTCATAGACAAAATTCTCTTTTACAAATTGCATTATAATGATATAATATTTGTTCAAATATATGTTGATGATATTATATTTGGTTCTACTAACGATAACTTGTGCAAGAGGTTTGTTAAGTTAATGTAGAGTAATTATGAGATGAGTATGATGGGTGAGCTATCCTACTTTCTTGGTCTTCAAGTAAGCCGAAAGGAAGATGGAATCTTCATTTGCCAGTCAAAGTATGTCAGAGATCTTCTAAGGAAGTACAAACTAGAAGACTGTTCACCGGCAAAGACACCCATGGCCACTGCCACTAAGATTGACCAGGATAAATCTGGTAAGAAAGTTGATATCTCAAGCTATCGAGGTATGATTGGCTCATTACTCTATCTCACTGCTAGTAGACCAGATATTATCTTCGCGACATGTTTGTGTGCTAGGTTTCAGGCTGATCTTAAAGAATCACATCTTATAGCCGTCAAAAGAATCTTTAGATATCTTAAGGGCACACCTGGTTTAGGTATTTGGTACCCTAAGAATACTGGTTTGGACTTAACCGGCTATACAGATTCTGATTATGCAGGTTGCAGGATTGATAAAAAGAGTACGTCTGGAAGCTGTTAATTTCTAGGACGTCGGTTGGTTTCCTGGTACAGCAAGAAGCAACACTCAGTGTCTACTTCTACTACTGAAGCTGAGTCCACGGCTGATCAGATTGCAGACATCTTCACTAAACCACTTGATGAATCCACTTTCTCTAAGTTGGTTTGTGAGCTAGGGATGTTAAATATGCCATGATTCTCTTTGTATATATTTTATATGTATTTTATATATTAGTATATATTTTTTGTGAATTTTCTGTGTAATTATATCTATTTTATTAGATTTTATTTAATTGTTTGTAGATTATCTGATAATTTTCTGTGTAATTATGCATGTTCATATAGTTTTCTATAATTTTTTAAGTGCTGCATACTCCCCTGTTCTCTGTGCATTTAGATAATTATATGTATTTATTTCGTATTTTTCAAAATTAATTAAGCATAAATATTTGTTTTTAAGTTAATTCATTTTAATGAATTAAAGTTAAATCCATAAGTATTTATATTTAATTAAAGTTGAATTTTACAAAATAAATGTGTAATATATTATATATTATGTGTAATAGATTTTTGATTATTTGTGCAAAAGGTTTTATTGTTTTTAATTAATCAAAAATCATAATATTTTCATTATTTTTGTTAAATATCTGTTTTTGAGCTCGGTATGACTTTTTAAGAAAAAGTCATACTGGTTGTAGCTTCTGGAACACACCTCACACCACGGCATGACTTTCCAAAAGAAAGTCATACCGTAGTCTTCACCAACCACCTCTCAAGACTCGGTATGATATTTTATTTTAATGTCATACCGAATCCTAAGGAATGCCATACTCGATGTCTCGGTATGTCTTTCCTTTAATAAGTCATACCGACCATTTAAAAGTCGTATGACTTATCAAAAGAAAGTCATACCTTCATATCACTTCATCACTTCCATTTTTCACATACACACACGAACTCCATTGTTGTTGCTCTCGACTTTTTCAAGTTTTCTTAGTAAAACTTGCTGGTTACTTTTAATCAAGCATAACAAGCTTGCTGGTTAATCCTAATCGTGAATTTAAGTCGAATTGCTGCCCGATTTTACCGAGTTTCCAAACCCTTTTCGACTTAGTCGACTGAGTTTGTCCGAGTTTCGACCGAGTTTACACGAGTTAGTACCGGTTCTGGGAGGCTTTGTCTGTGTTTAACCCGTTTGCAATTGATTGTTGGTGATTTGGATCAAAAGATTTTTCAAACCCTAGTTCTTGAGTTCGAATTATTAGGGTTTTTGAAGCCATTTGGGGATTTTTGGATTAAGTGGAGATTAAGGCATTGTTTGGGAGTTGCTTAAGTCATTTTAAAATTAATTCAATTTTAATTCAATTTTACTCATTTAAATCGAATTATTCATTAATTAATTAATTGATATTTAATTATTAATTGAAATTTGTGAGAAATTTGAGAATTAATATTTTATTTGAAAAATTCTCACTTAATTCAATTTTTAATTCTAAAAATGGCAGGTCGTTTCGTAATTGAGGAGACAAATTTGAATGGATTCTTCGACCCCGAGGCCAGTTTGGCTCGCTTTAGACCCTGGGTACAAAACTTCAAATACAACCAATCCAGGACTTCTACTCAACAGCCCGGAACACTACTTTGCTGGATAATCATCGGATGTCTGGAGATATACATGGAGGACGTACTATTCATATCAACACGGATGATGCGAATAGGATACTAGGGTTTCCAAGGCAGAATTTTGCTGAACTCCCTACGGAAGATGAACTCTCTCAATTCTTTCAGACAATTTTATATCAGGGAGAAATTAATTTGCCTAGGATGTTGAAAGGCAATCTGAAGCCCGAGTGAGACCTTTTATTCGACACTTTGGCTAAGGTGTTTGCTCCTACCACTCGCAAGAACTTTAATGTTATATCTTCCTTGCTTCAGAAGATTGGGTTCTGTATTGCTCATAATCGCCCAATCAACTTTGGTAAGCTTATACTTCAAGCTATTCTTACAAAGTTGGGACCACTAAAGAATAGATCAGTCGAGCAGAATGCAAAAGTCTCGTGCTTTTATCCAAGATTTATCATGTTGTTTCTAAATGATAAGATGACTGATGCTGAGAAGAAACACTACATCAATTCTCCAGTGGCACCAGTTCCTCGTGCCTGCACTAAGTCGATGACTCAGCTGGATAATAAGAATAAGTTTGCAGCTGTTCCTCTTATCACCACTCCTCATATGCTGCAAATGTTCAACACTCCTCTGCAGCCTTAACAACTTCAAGTGGTTCCTCCTCCACAACAACAACAACAGCAACAACAGCTGCAACAACCTCAACCTCTGCAGATTCAACAACCACAACAACAACAGCAATCACCTCAACAATCTCAGGAAGCACAGTCATCACACCATTCATCCAACCAATCATCATATCACTCCCCTACTCATCAACAACAACCTATTCCTTCATTTGAAGATCAACCACTAGAATATGATTTCTTCGAGAATCAACCATCTTCATCTGAACCACTACCACACCAAACACACTCCCAAATCATACCACAAACACAATCTAACTCACAACCTCTTCAGACTCTCCTATCAACCAGGAGCTGCAGTCCTTTCGTCAGGACCTACAGGTAGCTCAGGTACTTACTAACTTCTCATCTAATTTTAATGTTGATACGTCGGATTATGTTTGTGACCTTGATTTTGTTTACCAGCTTGCTAGCAATGAACCTGACAACACACAGGTTCATAACCTAGCTGATGATTCACTTCAACCTACTCTTCCTTCTCCAAACACTTCAACCAACACTTCGATGCAACCTGTTCGTAAAGTTGCCAGGAAACGGAGTGGAAGTAGGTTACTTGGTCAACCCGCAGCTCTGTCTCCCTCTAAGAAGCAAAGGGTGGAAGCCATGGAGACAACTGCAGCCTCATCTTTACCTTCCCAACAAGGTTTAGATTTTGAAATGGCAATAAAGCAGTCTCTGGACCCATTCTCTCTACAGAATGAGACCATTGAAATTGATCGTCCTGCCGCGGTAACTTGTACAGAGTCAAGCACTGCGCTAGCACTCACGCTAGTGCAAGCCCAAACAGATTCACAGGTTACTATGTTTACTGAGTGCACAGATTTTCAAAATCAATGTATAATGTATGAAAACTTTTCCAATCACTCTTTCTTTTCTGATCAGGAGGAACTTGGCAGCGTGCAAGTTAATCTGCCCTCACAGGCTTCCGGAGGACAATTTGTTCCTCCACTACCTTTGAACCCATCTCAGGGGACATTGGTAGTATATACAGGTACAGTAGGAAGAGTGAATACTATGAGTGATGAAAGGCAAACACCGAGCGATACACATGCACGTGAGGCTAGTGAAACAGCTTTGAGTGTACGTGAGGTGAGTGCACACATTGACCTTGCTCTGTTCGGGGAACAAATGGCTAAGTTACGAGCTGAATTAGCCAAGATGATCATTGAGAATGAGAAGCTGAAGGGTGCACAGTTGGTGACCCTAGAACAGAAAGCTGATGAAAGGCCATCCAGTTCTTACATGGATGATCTTAAAGAAGAGATTCATGAGTTAGCTGTCGAAATGCGATCCAATCATGAACTTTACATGGCTAAGTTTGATTCAATCGACAACAAACTAGATCAACTCCTCAGGAATTCAAAGTCTGATGATCAACCCTCCAGAGAGGATCCCTCAACTAAGGGGGAGAATAGAGGAGACAAAGGAAACAAGGATGACAAAGGCAATAGCTCAAATTAATCCAACAAGGGAAATACCACTTCTGGATCTGCCCCTGACAAGGAATATGAAAAGTCTAAAGGCAAAGAACCGTTACATCAGTCCGACAATGTCTTCAACTATGATAGTTATGATGACTATCCAAATGAAATGGATGATGATGACGCCTTTGATGCTACTTACCGTCAAGCAGAAGAAGAAGGTAAATTTGATGAAAGTTACTTGTTTCACGAAGAACCTGTTGATCTAGAGCATGAGGAGAATGTCCGGAAGTTCAAAGCTGAGAATGAAGCTAGGAAGCCTAAGCTTCGTGATTATCAAAAACTTCTAGAGGACAAGTTGATCCCAGAAGAGCAAATCAAGATCGAGAAACAGAAAATCTATGATGTTGCGTGCAAGCAGAAGAATCTTGATATCAAAAGAAAGGAAGGAAAAAGCTGGGACATTGCAAGAAGAATATTTAATGGACCTCAAAGGGAATCTTTCGATGACAGAAAGTTCTTATCTCTGATCTATGATCTCCGAGAAGTAAACCCTGACGAGGATGTCTTTATGCATGCCTTTGCTTTAGAATTGCAATATGTAATTGTTGTATTTAAGGGATTGCTTGAAGAATGGGAGCTGATTGTCTATACACAGAGGAATGGTTCATTCAGACTATCTGTTGAATTTCTCAAATCATTCTCTATATCTGAGCTCTGGGTACTTCGCAACAAGGTTAAGCGTTGCTCCAACCTGAACGAACTCCTTCGAGACAAACTGCTGGATTGTGCTGTCTTCAACAGTCCTCAGGTTGTTAAGAATCCTTACTGTGTCAAGTTCGTTCACAAGGAAGTCTTCTGCACTGTCTATCTCAACGAAGAAGCCTTGCCAAAGTATCCTGCCAAGCGTCTGGCTCTTGCATCCACTTTACTCAGAACCAAGGGCCTCGCTTCTAAAGCCAAGTCTGATGCTGATGATGTAATCTTATCTTACTACATCCGAAAAAATATTTCTCAATACTTTCGGAGGATGAAGGGTGTTACTAAATCTCAGCCATCAGACTTCCCCGAAGACCCTGTGGAATTGGAAGTACTGCACCAACTGGCTCTGGCAAGAGAACAAAAGAAGCGTGGTGAATCCACTACATCTGAAGTGCCAACCAGGGAAGAACTGTCAACTCCTATCCTTCACAGTTTTGATATCGAAGAAGGAGAAGCTGATCTTTAGATTCATTAGGGATTTGTAATATATGTTCAGTGAGAACATCCTTTTGTAATCTAATGTAATCTTTTGAATTCTGGTCAATGTTTAATTAAATACCAGAAACTTTTTGCTATTTACAATCATGTTTAATCCTTTGTCTTATCAGTTAGTTGAGTTATCCTCTCGATAATTTGCATGTTATGATAACAAACAAATAGGGGGAGATTGAAAGGCATATGTTTAGCCTATTTGTAATTACAGAGGTACCAACTCAACTCTGATAAGAAAGCAAGGTAAATAGCAAGTACTGTTGAAGGAATCCGTACGAAGAACATCAAGTGATTTATTGAAATTATATGTCTGAAGAATTTCAGGATGCTGCTGCACACCACTGGAAGAAGTTCATTAATATGTTCAAGCCTCAGTGTACAAATAATCTTTTGTAGCACGTCCAGAAGTCTAGAAGGTATAAAGTTTTAATACTTTATTTATTCAGAAGATTCCATACTATTGTTACTTATGAAGAAGAACTACGAAGACAAAGACTCGACGAACAAGCCACGTCTCAAATGTTTATTTGATAAAGAATATTTAATTCAGCTAGATACAGATGAACCAGACAGTACATTTGTGTGTCAGCTACTCAGATTAAGTGTTCTGCATCAACTATAAATGGCCGTTCAATCAAGACAAAGATCTACAACCATGCTCATCTCGTACTTGCTTTGCATAAGCTCAGGAAATCTCTCGCACAAAAGATCGCTAGTAGAACCAAATATAATGTCATCAACATATACTTGTACCAGAATTATATCATCCTTATGCTTTTTATGGAAAAGAGTTTTATCGATGATACCTCTGGTGAAACCATTTTCACGTAGAAACTTGGAAAGTGTTTCATACCATGTTTGAGGGGCTTTCTTCTGGCCATAGAGTGCTTTGAATAGAAATTAAATGAAGTCTTCAAATTTCTTGTCTTCAAACCCAGGGGGTTGTTCAACATAGACTTCCTCTTCTAGATCACCATTCAGGAATGCACTTTTCACGTCCATCTGAAATACTTTGAAGTTGGAGTGTGCAGCAAATGCTAAGAACATCCTGATTGCTTCAAGCCTAGAAACTAGAGCATAGGTTTCATCATAGTCGATTCCTTCTTCTTGCGAATAACCCTTTGCCATCAGTCTTGCCTTATTCCTCGTAACAATACCATCTTCATCCAGCTTGTTTCTAAAAACCCATCTGGTGCCAATTACAGATTTTCCTTTAGGTCTTGGCACCAGCTTCCAGACTTTCTACCTTTCAAATTGATTGACTTCTTTCTGCATTGCAGATACCCAATCTGGATCGTTTAGAGCCTCTTCAACTTTCTTTGGTTCTGTCTGAGATAAGAATCCAGCAAAGTTGCATTCATTTTGAGTTGCTCGTCTAGTCTGCACTCCCATGTCTGGATCATCAATGATTTGTTCAATGGGATGGTCTCTACTCCATACCCTTTGTCTTGGCAGATTAAATCTTGATGATTCACCGTAATCATAGTTGTGTTGAGTGTGATGACTAGTAGATCCACTAATATGGCTTGATCCCCCTGAACTGATGCTAATTCTATTTGATGATCCTCCATTTTGACCACTGTGATCATGATGATCATTTGTATTGTTGCCAATACTTCCTCCAGATGGTTCAGGATCAGCAGTTCCTTCATTTGCATTAGTTTCCCTAGTATCAGTTTCAGGTTCATCTTCTCCTATGTAGATGTCATCTAAATTCTCAAATTCTTGAGAATCAGATTCATTTTCCTTTTGAAGACTGGGGAGCTTGGTATCATCAAACCTTACATTGATGCTTTCAATCAGCTTGTCGTCTTTGATCAGATAAATCCTGTAGGCCTTTGACTCTAAAGAATAACCCCGAAAAATGCCTTCTTCAGCTTTAGCATCAAACTTTCCCAGATGCTCTTCTTTTAGAACGTAGCATTTTGCACCAAACACATGAAAGTAACTCAGTGATGGTTTTCTGTTGGCCATTACTTCATAAGGAGTCTTGTCCAAATCTTTGTTAATCAGGGTACGATTTTGAGTGTAGCAAGCGGTATTCACAGCTTTAGCCCAGAAGTAGATTGGAAGTTTTGATTGACTAATCATTGTCCTTGCTGCTTCAATCAAGGTCCTGTTCTTCCTTTCTACGACACCATTTTGTTGTGGAGTCCTTGGAGCTGAATACTGACGAGAAATACCCTTATCAGTACAAAATTCATTAAGAACAGCATTACAAAATTCTGTCCCATTATCTGATCCGATAGCCCTCACTGGCAAGTTTGCTTCCTTTTCAATCTTTTTGATATGATCAATGATGACTTGTGCTGCTTCATCCTTTGTATGTAAGAATAATACCCATGTGTATTTTGAGTAGTCATCGACGATCACAAGAGCATATCTTTTCCTTAACATAGAAGGAATGTTGACAGGTCCAAACAGATCCATATGAATCAGTTGAAGGGGTGAACTAATGTCAGTCATGCCTTTGCTCCTGTGTGATGCTTTCTTTGACTTCCCTTTTTCACATGCATCGTAGAGTCCTTCTTGACAGAATTCTTTCTGAGGCAGTCCTCTCACCAGTTCCCTTTTGACTAAAGAATTCATAGTCTTAAAGTTCAGGTGTGAGAGCTTCCGATACCATAACCAACTATCATCAGCAGAGGCTTTGCTATGGAAGCACTTGACCTCCCTCTTACTTGATGAATCTATGTCGGATATAAAAAAACTTGATTTTCTTACACCACGGAGTGTAAGATCCTTGTTCTTCAAGGTTTGGATCAAGAAAACTTCTTTCTAAAAGATTACGTCGTATCCTTTGTCACAGAACTGACTGATACTCAGTAAATTGTGCTTGAGTCCTTCTACCTGAGAAATATCTTCAATGATGACATTTCCAACTTTCAGCTTACCATATCCCGTTGTGAATCCTTTGCTGTCATCTCCAAAGACTACAATTGGGCCGGTTCTCATAACCACATCTATGAGCAGGGACTTTTCCCCAATCATGTGTCTTGAACAACCACTATCAAGAACCCACACAACTTTGATTTTCTTTCCTATGCCCTGCATTCACAAATGGATTAAACTTTCTTTGGTACCCAGACGTTCTTGGGTCCAGGTGGTTTAGTAGAAACATGAGTATGAACAGAATCTGATTTAACATATGCTTGTTCAGGGGTGACTGGACTCTTCTCCTTTTTAGTCTTAGCAGAAGTGCCTTCAGACTTGAAGTTTGGAGTCTCCTTCTTCTTAGAAGGACTAGCAGGCTTTGCCACAGAAGCAATAGAAGGTGCAGGCATATTCACATTCATAGCAGGTGATGCAGAAAAAGATGCATTTAACAAGGTAAAACACGTAGACATCATATTCATAGCACATTGCATGCAACCTACTCTACCACATGGCAAATGAACAGCATTCATGTTAATAGTATTAGGCATGCTAGTAGCAGAAGTATCTACTTTAGTCATTTTACATGCATGAGTAAGATGATTAGTAGAATTACAATTATTACAAACCTTTCTAGCACTAGGAGTCCTAGAGTTGGTTTCCTTAGCATCTAGCTTGCCATTCCTGTCGTTCTTCTTTTTGTTGGAACTAGTACTTCCTAATCCGGTTTTTTATCAAAATCTTCTCTAACTTGGGGATTAGAAGGTACGTCTTGTGTTTCCTGTTTTACTTGAGGCTTAACAACTTCCTCATTTTTCAACTCTTCCTTAATGACAAGGTCTTCTTCTATCAGATGTTCTGTTTGTGCCTTTCTAAAGATAGGGGTCTTGGTGTTTTTTAGAATCTTAGGTATATTTGTTCCTTCAGGAGCATTCTCAGTTCCAGCAGAAACAAATACACCTTCATTTTCTTTTCTTTTCTTTTTTTTAGAACTTTCCAAGGAACTATAGTCGAGACCAATAGCAACCTTCTTATCGACCCTTTGACTATCCAAGATCTCTTTCTGTAGAAAAGCAGAATTCTGATAAGCCTTAAGCTTAGTTTCTAGGTCAGCTATTTGGGACCTAAGGGATTCCTCAATTTCTGCATTACGCTTTTCCTTATTCTTTCAATTCTTTCTTTAAGGTTAGTGTTCATGAGTTTCTCTAAAGCTAACTCGTCTATTCGTTCTTCAAGTTTAGCTATCTTTAGAGAGAGACTACATTTATCTGATTCTAAAGCTAACAAACTAGTGTGCAAGTTATACATCTCTTGACCTAGTTCATTTATAGTCTTTTTATAATCAGCAGTAGTCATGTCATCAACAGAAATTTCAGGAGATACCTGAGATGAAGATTCCTCGATTGTGTCAGCCGGTAATGCAAATGCATAGTTGCTTTGAACAGGTTCATCATCAGAAATCCGTATCATCCCAGCTTTTTCCCTCAGCAATTTATGCCCTTCCTTTATGCTTGGTAATCATTGCATCCAACTTAGCTTTTAGCTATTCATTCTCTTTCTTCAGATCCTCGTAAGAATTCTTCTTACCATATGAGTTGCTTCTTTCTTTGACAGGAGCCGCTTTGGGTTTCCTGCACTCAGTTGCAAAGTGCCCTAAGTCATTGCAGTTGTAGCATCTGACTTTGCTCTTGTCGTATAAATTTGTTTTGTAATTGCCAGTGCTTCTAGACCCTGACCCTGAGTATCCTTCTTTGTTCTGAAACTTGTTCCCTGAAGCTTTCTTGTATCGGGGGTTCCTACTGAACTTGATGTGCTTGAACCTTGCAGCCATATAAGCCATAGACTTATCCTCCAGCTGCTCCAGCTCTTCCTGAGTATAAAACTCATCCTCCGGATCCACAGAAACTTCATCAATCTCAACTTCTACAATTTCAGACTTGGTAGTATGATAATCAGTTTTGACAGATGAACAATCACTCTGTGCAACAGTGTGATCATTAATGCCATATTCAACCAGTTGCTGATAACCAAAGTACGGTTCATCAGCAATAAGTGCAGCAGTCTTTTGTAAAGCCATACCTTTGGCTTCAGATGATCCACTGCCATATATAATCTCTCTTTGTTCGAGTTCCATCTCAAACGTCTTCGGTTTTCCAAACAGTCTTTCCAGAGTCATGGTTCTGAAGTCGCTTCTTTCCCGGATGGTCTCAGTCTTCACAACCAGATGAGGTGGCATCACAATTGAGAACTTTCTATTAATCTCTTTCTGTGTATAAGTCTTTCCATGCAGGGTAAGTTCATTTAACAACAACATGAACCTCTCGTAGATTTGAGAAAAGTTCCCTCCAGGTATTGCCTTGAATGCTTCATATCTAGCAATTAACATATCGTATATGTTCTCCCTGACTTCTTCAGATCCCTCCATCAATGCCTCGATAGCATCCCACATCTGCTTTGATGTTTTCAGACTCAGAATAAGATGTGTCATAGTCTTGGTCATTGATTCAACAATTATGAGTTGCAGATTATGGTCATGTGCAATATACTCCTTGTCAGTCTCAGTGTATTCGCTTTTCTCTTTTGGAACAGACTTTTGTAGAATGCGAACACCATTTTTAACAGATTCAGGAATAATCTTCATTGGCACAAAAGGACCATTCTCTAGAATCCCAATGTACAGGGGATTAGCAGCTCTGACGTACAGCAACATTTTCATTTTCCAGTTATTGTAGTCATTCTTGTCAAATGGAGGTACCTTGATTCCTAACTTCTGTGTCGATATTGTTATCAGATAAAATTACGATTGTACGGACAACTAGCTTCTCAGATTGGTAATGGATCTCAGATCTGTATATTGATCAGCGTCGCTCTGATACCAATTGTTAGGTCCAATCAGACGTAGAAGGGGGGGTTGAATACGTCTATACCAATTTCTTTGATTAATTCAATTGCGGAATAATTCTGTTTAAGTCCTTTAAATCAATCGTAATCAAACAACTCCAGCAAGTCGGGGAATATTCTTATATTAGAAATAATCCTTGGGTGCTACAAATTCCAACACGTATGTCGGCTACAGAGACTACAACCACTCAAATACAAACTCTCGATTAAATCGATAGTCTAACTTAGCTCTCGAGAATGTGTATAGTGTGTGCACTTACAAAGTATGTAGTCAGTTTCAAGTGAAACTACAAAGCTCTATTTATACGCTTCAACATCTAACCATGGTCAACGAGTCCGTCCTGGATGAATTCATATTTAACTGTGGTTAGTTAAATATGAATTGGCGCCAAGACAAACTCAATTCATTCAAACTTGCGCCAGGAACATATACATATATGTATAGGTGTTTTAAACTTGCGCCACTTATGAAGTTGCGCTACAGTGATACAGTGATGAGTGACTTAGGGTTTTTCTAAGTCCATTGAGTTTGCGCCAAGAGAAACTTGCGCCAAGGTGTACTGATATCACTCCTTTGATTGGTGAGTTTGCGCTTTGACTAAGGTTGCGCCAAGGGTTGAATTTGCGCCAGTGAGTTCCTGTGTTGCCATGACTTAGAATAATTCTAAGTCAGTGAAGTTGCGCCTGTACATTGAGGCACCCTCACAGTAATCTCTCCTTTGACTGCGTGGTTGCGCCTTGACGAAGGTTGCGCCAAGGGTGGAATTTGCGCCACTGAGTTCCTGTGTTGCCATGACTTAAAATATTCCAAGTCAGTGAAGTTGCGCCTGTACATTGAGGCACCCTCGCAGTTATCTCTCCTTTAACTGCGAGGTTGCGCCTTGACTTGTAGTTGCGCCCCTTTGTTCACTGTGAGGAGGACTTAAAAAAAATCTAAGTGAAGAGTTGAAATTGCGCCACTATACAAGGGAAGGCGCAAGTTTGACTTGTCAAACTTCCCACTTTTTAATCTGTTTATATTTATATGTATATATAAACATTATTAATTGTTTTTAAGAATTTACTTGAATTAAATTACTTTCAAGTAAATTACAATTAGTAATATATATATATATATATATATATATATATATATATATATATATATATATATATATATATATATATGCTCATGATCAAATAGAAACAACCCATAAAATATAAACTAGAAACCAGTTTCCCTACCACTATTTATAACTACGGGTATCACTAATTTATACTGCACTAATCACTGTTTTTATACAGTATGTAAACAGCGATTTTTATTATCAAAATTGAGAAAATCTACTTATCTAAACTATTGATAATCGATTATAGATGATCAATTTCATGCGTATGAAGGTTCTTGGCGGTAGGAAGCCGCAAGAGAAGTTGTATGATGATGATGGTAAGTAGTCGTTAGTTTTGTAAGTTATGATGGAAAGTGTATGTGACTATTGGTCATGATAGACAATGGTGGCAAGTCATTGAATCGTCTAGTAATGGTTGTAAGAGGTCCCTTATTACGATTTGGGTGAAGATGACGGTCATATATGTTGCATATATGTGTGTATATATATTTATATCCGCGAGATATGCTATATATAAATTAGTGATATGTTATGTACATATTAGTGATTTCTGTAGTAAAAAAAAGTTATAAAAAACTGTCCAGAAACTGGTTTTTAGTTTTTAGGCCAATTTGATTTCTATTGGAGTAGGACTACACACACACACACACAGATATATATATATATATATGCACATACAAATTAAATCTTTTGGCGACACTTTCTGGAACAGATCGATTGACTTGATCAATTATTCGTTGATCGAATTCACTGAATGATTTTGTACGTCCTGACATCCTGTGCACTGGTCTGGTTCATGAACGACTCGAACTGGAATAATTCCTTGAATCCTTTTGCTTGATAATATACTTGATCAGTCATTCCGGGTTTGATGTTGCTTCGATAAATTTGATTATAAATAATCAAAATGGATATACTGGAATCTTTTGGTCTTTGATACTTGATCGTCAGGCAATATTTGATAGCAGAAACTGATTGAGCTTTATTCATCACTGAGGCTTGAACATATTAATGAATATCTTCCAGTAGACGGATGTTCGTCTCAGATATCTTGATTGTCTTTGTCTGTTCGTATCGGATCTGCAACCTGTAGTTTCCTGTATTATACTTACGTATTGTTTCATGTCCTTTTGTTGTGTTGAGTTATCGTAATTACATTTAGGTTACATTATGTGTTAGGTCCAATCAGACGTAGAAGGGGGGGTTGAATACGTCTATACTAATTTCTTCGATTTAATTTAAGTGCGGAATAATTCTGTTTCAGTCCATGTTAAATCAATCGTAAATAAACAACTCCAGCAAGTCGAGGAATATTCTTATATTAGAAATAATCCTCGGGTGCTACAAATTCCAACCCAAGTGTCGGCTGCAGAGACTACAAACACTCTAATACAAACTCTCGATAAAATCGATATTTTAACTTAGCTCTGGAGAATGTGTATAGTGTGTGCACTTACAAAGTGTGTAGTTGTTTTCAAATGAAAACACAAAGCTCTATTTATAGGATTCCAACATCTAACCATGGTTAACGAGTTCGTCCTGGACGGATTGAGTTCGTCCTGGACGAATTCAATTTAACTGTGGTTAAATTGAATTGTCCAAAACAAAAACTAACTCCATTATACACTTGAAGTGGTGCCAGTTATATATACATATATATATATCACAAACTTGCGCTTGGAAACATATATGTGTACATATGTTGTATTTTGAAGGTCAAACTTGGCGCCAGTCAATCCTTGCGCCTCAACAAAGCTTCAATGTGTCTTCTACTTAGAAAATTTTCTAAGTCTTTAAACTTGCGCTACATAGTCAAATGGGAAGTCAAACCTTGCGCCAAAAGCTCCAGTCAAAGGTTGCGCCATACATGGAAACATGCCAGCCTTACTTAGCCATATTGCTGTGTTGAGATCTAGCGCAGGTTTTGACTAAGTCAAACCTTGCGCTAGAGATGCTTCTTCAGTGTTCACAGTTAACCTGATAGACTTAGAAAATCTTCTAAGTAGAGATGAGTTGACCTCAGGTCAACAGTTGAGCCCCAATGAGGTTTCCACTGTAGTAGTACTTAGAATAATTTCTAAGTAACATAAACTTGCGTCATTTGAAGTACTCCCTTTGATATCTCACAGTTGACTGAGTTTTGACCTGAAATTTTACTCTTAAAAGTAATATATACATATGTACATTTATATATATATATTATTAATTGATTTATTAATTACTTGAATTAATTTCTTATTCAAGTAATTATCAATTAATGCCACATATATAAATATATATATATATATATATATATATATATATATATATATTTTAATTTCAATTTCAAAAATAGCTCGATTGATTTGATCAATTAATTCGTTGATCGAATCCACTGAATACTTCCGTACGTCCTGACGTCCTGTACACTGGTCTGGTTCACGAACGACTCAAACTGAAATAATTCCTTGAATCCTTTTGCTTGATAATATACTTGATCAGTCATTCCGGGTTAGATGTTGCTTCGATAAATTTGATTATAAATAATCAAATTAAATATACTGGAATCTTCTCGTCTTTGATACTTGATCTTCAGGCAATCTTGATAGCAGAAACTGATTGTGCTTTATTCTTCACTGAGGCATGAGCATTTAAAATGAACTTCTTCCAGTGGACTGATGCTCGTCTCAGATATCTTGATTGTCTTTGTCTGTTCGTATCGAATCTCTATCCTGTAGATTCCTGTATTATACTTATGTATTGTTTCCTGTCTTTTGTTGTGTTGAGTTATCGTAATTACATTTACGTTACATTATGCTTTACAAACTCCCCCTATTTGTTTGTAAGAGTTCGACAAGCAAATTCTTTAAGATGATAACTCAACTGACACAATGAAAAAGCACACTAATTTAAACAGGAAATAATACTAAGTACAGTCTGGATTATATCTTACAATTTCCAGAATTCAAAAGTAAATACAAGTAGCCATTGTTCCTCTAGACTGAACTAATCTTTCCTTGCTTTCTTGGCTCTTGCATTGATCAGATTCTGCTCAGCTCTTCTTTTAGCAGCATCTTCTTCTCTTCTCTGAATGAGTTTGTTTTCTATCTCTTCGCAGTTATGGTACTCAGTGCCACTTGCTCCAATGTATTCTCAGGAGGTGGTTGCTCTAGATTCTTCTTCATCTTCTCTAAGGTCTGTAGATGAACCATCTTCTTCAATTTCTTGAAAGTGATATTAAGCTCCATCCCTTCAATTTTCATGATGACCCTTGATGGATGAGCACGAACCCTTGAAGTGTTGTGAACAGTCTCTACAGCTTTCCTAATTTCCAGAAGATCAATCAGTTCTTTGAGCACACTTTTGTCTTCCTTGACCACTGTCCACTTAACAGCACAACTGCACGAGCAATTCTCTTAGATGAGAATTTTCCAATATCTGCAAGTGGTATAGCTGTGGCCTCAGAATCTTTCTTCTTCTTGAATATAATGGAGGTTGGATTGTAAGTGACAACAGGTTCATTTGGATGTTCAGGGACTTCTCACTTGTTCGTTCTGCAGGTGTTTCTCTCGTTTCACTCATAGATTTAACACTCAGTAGGTTAGAGGGTGTCTGTTTATCAAGTTCTGTTGGTGTTTCCCTCACACTCAAAGTGGTTCCAGCATCTATCTGGGACGTACCCACAGAGAAAATCTTCTTAGCCTCTTTTAGAGAGGTCACAGAAGGTGCAATGAAGGTTCGTGAGCCTTCGTCCTCAGTTTCCTCATCAGATGAATCTGATTCATAGGAAACAAGTTGCCAACTACTCGAAGTTAGTGAGTCCTTAAGTGGATCCTGAGTTTGAATCTCAGGGTGGGTAGACACAGGGCTCGAAGGATGTGATCCTTGAATGGGCGAAGCACCCTGGTTTCCCACAACTGCCTTTGACGGCGAATGACTTTGTGACAAGTCCTCTGTGACTGGCACACTTCCTGATATGAAGGGCTCAGAAACAGATTTCCGTTCACCTTCGAGAGGTGAAGAGTCCCTTGGGGGATCTGGGAATGTTCCTCCCAGGGGGGTAGACGAGGGTGGAGATTGTGGCAAATCACCCAAGTTTCCCCCAGAAGCCTGTGAAGGCACTTGACCCTGAAAAGGATCAGAAACAACAGTGTCTATCCCTGACATGGACGACAAAGTGTTAGCAACCATCAATTCTTCAATCGTGTGTGCAACCTCACTGTGCAATGGAATATCATGTGGTTGAGGTGGTGAAGAAATAGACATGTCTGCAGATGTCTCAAGTTCTATTCTCCTTTCCTAACTAGGAGACAGAGCTGCAAATTCAGAAACAATCTCCTTATGTGGTGCACTTAAGGCACTTTCTCCCTCGTGTAGGAACAAACGGACCTTGGTCCTGCGTTTTATGATACTAATTAAAAGTTCGAACAGAATATTAACCTTAATCGCTACGGCGCAAGCGATTCAAATCCACGTCTTCTACTGTATTCCTTGATTCTCCTTGGACGAAGTGTGGCCTTCGATCTCCCAAGGTGTGCCTCTCCTTAAAGCTCCGAAAACCCAAAACCCTAGCTGTCTCCTTGAGAAAAACGTCTGCCTCTCTCTGACTCTAGGATTAATTCGTTTTGGTGTGTCTTTCAGCTTTAGGAGAACGAGAATATATATAGGCTACAGCAGGGATCATGGATCATTAGGTCAGGCCTTCCAATGACATTCCGGGCCAGGCCCAATGTCATTAAATATTAATTCTATCCACTAAAGAACTAATATTTGCACTACCTTTCCTAATTCCGTAAATTAATTATTTAATTCGGCTCCCATATTAATTTCTTATAAATTCCCCATGTTTAAGATATCGCATGTCCATTAATTAAATTAATTTCTGACAATTAATTTAATTAATATCTTTTATCCTTGATCATCCACTCAACCTTATAATTATGCAAGAACAAATCTGCCTGCAGGACTAAAGCATAATTATCTTTATGAGCTTTCAAGAGGACATCATCACCCGAATATATTTTTCGGACACGGTTTCCTTTTATAGTCAATATCCCACTCTGTATATAATGTCATTGCCCAATACATAAATTCGTAATTTAAAATAAATTACTTAATTTATGAGTCAAGGCATGTGCATTAAATACAAGTGTCAATCACTATATCCGGATTAAGAACTTAAGCATTAATAACATCATAGAATCTTAGTTCTTTATTGTCAGAATTAAAGAAACAATTATTCTACTATTTTGATCCCGTTCAATATACACAAAGTATATAAGTATTATTCAATAGTCAAGATAAACTATTTCCAAATAATACTTCAGCCGTTCTAGTGGTTTGTCTAACACCACCTCGACTGTGAACCTTTATTATATTATATAAGGAGTCTGACAATCTAATCTTCTGCTATCCCATTTGATACTAGATTGTCTACAATATATAATATACAAACAATGTGAAAACATGCATTCAAGATTCTCAAATAATTGTTATATACTTCAAATGAATATTTAAGTATAACCCTAACAATCTCCCACTTATACTCAAGATATTCTTTAAGTATATCAGTGTCTATTACAAGCAATCCACTACCAACTATAATAACTATGTGACCAAGTATCTGACTCCTATCGCTTCCACGTGCTCCTGAAAAGCCTTAGCTGGTAAGCTCTTCGTGAAAGGATCTGCCCGGTTATCCTTCGATGCTATGTCAGCCACAATGATATCTCCTCGCTTAACGAACTGTCGTATGAGGTGATACTTACGCTCTATGTGTTTCGCTGCCTTATGGGCCCATGGTTCCTTGGTATTCGCCACAGCACCAGTGTTATCACAATAAATCGTGATTTGCTGTGGCAGATTAGGAACCACATCCAAATCCAGCAGGAAGTTTCGGAACCATATAGCCTCTTTGGCTGCCTCAGAGGCTGCCACATATTCGGCCTCCATGGTTGAGTCTGCGATGCATTTCTGCTTCACACTCCTCCATATTACGGCTCCACCTCCCAAAGTAAAAACACATCCCGAGGTGGACTTTCTCTTATCCTTATCCGTCTGGAAATCCGAATCGGTATGTCCCAGAGGCAATAAATCAGAGGACTTGTAAACCAGCATATACTCCTTAGTCCTTCGCAGGTACTTGAGTATTGCTTTTACAGCACTCCAATGTTCTTGTCCTGGGTTTGACCGGTATCTGCTAACCATGCCTACGGCAAAGCAGATATCAGGCCTCGTACATAACATTGCATACATTAGGCTCCCACATGCCGAAGCATAAGGAACTGCCTTCATGTTCTCTATCTCCTTAGGTGTCGAAGGACACTGCCTCTTTGATAGAGTAACTCCATGTCTGAAGGGTAAATTACCCTTCTTGGAGTCCTGCATGTTAAAACGAGCTAATACGTCATCTATGTAGGGCTCCTGAGATAAAGCCAACATCCTTTTCTTGCGATCCCTTATAAGTTTGATCCCAAGGATGTATGCTGCTTCACCTAAGTCCTTCATTTCAAATTGTTTGAACAACCATGCTTTTATTGAAGACAACATCTTAACATTGTTTCCAATGAGTAAAATGTCATCAACATAAAGCACTAGAAAAACCACTGCATTTCCCTCACATCTCTTATACACGCATGCTTCGCTTGGACATTGATCAAATCCATATGACTGGACTGCCTTATCAAAGCGAATGTTCCAATACCTAGAAGCTTGTTTAAGTCCATAAATAGACCTCTTCAGCTTACAAACAAGATGCTCTTGGCCTTCTTTAATGAATCCCTCTGGTTGCTGCATATAGATGGTTTCCTCAAGATTTCCATTAAGGAAAGCTGTCTTGACATCCATTTGCCAAATCTCATAATCGAGATGAGCTGCTATAGATAAAAGAATACGGATTGACTTAAGCATGACTACTGGCGAAAAGGTTTCCTCATAATCGATACCTACTTTCTGAGTATACCCTTTCGCAACAAGTCTTGCTTTCCAGGCTTTCACCTTTTTGTCTGATCCCCTTTTTTTCTTGTAGACCCACTTACATCCAATAGGTTTTACACCTTTGGGTGGTTCCACGAGCTCCCAGACCTGATTAGAATACATTGATTCCATCTCAGAATCCATTGCCTTTTGCCAAAGACTTGCATCTTTGTCCTGTATTGCCTCTTCGTATGTCCGGGGATCATCATCATGTTCACCAGAGACCAAGTTCGAAGACTCTTCCAAAAACATGAATCTGTCGGGCTGTCGAACAACCCTCCCACTACGACGAGGAACTGGTGCGGTATTAGTGACCGGTTGCACAGTCTGCTGTGGTTGTTCTACTTGTACTACAGGTTAATTATTCGTCCCTCTCACTAGTTCCTCTAAAACGATACTACTCTTGGGTTTGTGATTCATTATATAGTCTTCCTCTAAGAATCTTGCATTGGTGCTAACAGTGACATCCCGATCCTTAGGACTATAAAATAAATAACCTTTTGTTCCCATGGGGTAGCCTACAAACACCTTTACTTCTGTACGAGATTCTAGCTTAGTCGCGTTCTTGTTCAGCACATGTGCTGGACAACCCCATATCCGAATGTGTCTCAGACTCGGTTTGTCCCCGGTCCACAATTCTAAAGGGGTTTTAGGAACCGACTTAGAAGGTACTAAGTTCAGAAGATAAGCTGCTGTCTCTAAGGCATGTCCCCAAAAGGACTTGGGTAAATCCGAATAACTCATCATCGATCTAACACTCTCTAAAAGAGTCCGGTTCCTTCTCTCTGCTACACCGTTCTGCTGGGGTGTGCCTGGTGCAGTCAACTGGGATTCTATCCCATTCTCTGATAAATATTCCCTGAATTCCCCAAGCAAGTATTCGCCACCACGATCAGATCGTAGTGACTTGATACTTTTATTATGTCGCTTCTCCGTTTTAGCTTTGTACTCTTTGAATTTCTCAAAGCACTCAGACTTACGGCGCAACAAATAAACGTATCCATATCTAGAATAATCGTCAATAAAAGTGACGAAATACTCATAACCACCTCTTGCTTGGATATTCATAGGTCCACATAAATTAGAGGGAACCAATCCTAACACTTCTTTGGCTCTATTCCCCTTTGCCTTAAAAGGCCTATTGGTCATTTTACCTTCCAAGCAGGATTCACAAACTGGAAATGGCTCCACTGCCAATGAGCCTAAAGGCCCGTCTACTACCAGTCTTTGAATCCTCCTCAAGTTAATATGACCTAATCTCAAGTGCCAAAGATATGTTTGGTTCAAACTAGAAGGTTCCTTTCTTTTATTAGAGGTAGAAAATGTGTTATTCAATACCCTATGTTGTAGTTGCAGTGCGGGTTGACTAGGATTAATTATATACAAATTGTCTTGCAATGTACCAGAACATATAATCCGTTTATTCATCATAATAGAAACATTACGATCCAAACAAACATTATAACCATCCATAGCAAGTTTAGAAACCGAAATCAAATTCCTTCTAAAAGAAGGTACATAAAGATAATTGTTCAAAACCAAAATCCTATCAGAACCAAAAGATAAATGAATAACTCCTACTGCAACTACTGCTACTTTCGTAGCATCTCCCATGAACACGTAGATCTCACCATCTCTAAGCATTCTGGATTGCTGGAACCCCTGCATAGAGTTACAAACATGATCAGTGGCTCCAGTATCTACACACCAAGTGCTCGTAGATATAGCCGCTACAAATGTTTCTGTAACTAGAGAAAGAGACATACCAGTATCGTTTGTCTTCTTAGGAACAGGACAATCCTTTTTCCAGTGACCCGACTGCTTGCACCGGTAGCACTTCCCCTTAGGCTTTTTCACACCACCTTGAACTCCCACTGCCTTCACAGCTTTCTGTGTCTGAGCCTTTTTCTTCTTCTTATTGCCTTTCGGCTTAGAGGAAGAACTTTTCTCAGCCACATTCACTTGAACACTCTGGCGAAATAATCCTTCAGCTGCCTGAAGTTCTGTCAGCAGTTCCGCAAGACTATACTGCCTCTTGTTCATGTTGTAATTCAAGCGGAACTGCTCAAAACTCTTGGGCAAGCTCATAAGGATAATGTCAATCTGGGTTTCCCCGTCAAGCTCTGCACCAAGGATCTCTATCTCATTCAGATGTGACATCATCTTGAGAACATGATCCCTTACAGGTGTACCTTCAGCCATCTGAGTGTTCATTAAAGCCTTCATGGCTACTTGCCTAGCAGCCCTATTCTGATCTCCAAAAAGTTCTTTGAGATTAAAGAGCATATCCGAAGCAGTGGCCATAGCCTGATGCTGATGCTGCAAAACACCCGACATTGCTGCCAGAATGTAACATCGCGACATCTCATCAGCCTTTGTCCACCGCTTATAATACTCGTTCTCCTCATCAGGAGCATCAGCAGCGGGCTGCTCAGGCTTGGGTTCATAAGTGCAAAACTTGTACTCCTCAGCAGTCAACACAATGTCCAAATTACGTTTCCATTCAAACTTGTTTCTAAATGATAAGATGACTGATGCTGAGAAGAAACACTACATCAATTCTCCAGTGGCACCAGTTCCTCGTGCCTGCACTAAGTCGATGACTCAGCTGGATAATAAGAATAAGTTTGCAGCTGTTCCTCTTATCACCACTCCTCATATGCTGCAAATGTTCAACACTCCTCTGCAGCCTTAACAACTTCAAGTGGTTCCTCCTCCACAACAACAACAACAGCAACAACAGCTGCAACAACCTCAACCTCTGCAGATTCAACAACCACAACAACAACAGCAATCACCTCAACAATCTCAGGAAGCACAGTCATCACACCATTCATCCAACCAATCATCATATCACTCCCCTACTCATCAACAACAACCTATTCCTTCATTTGAAGATCAACCACTAGAATATGATTTCTTCGAGAATCAACCATCTTCATCTGAACCACTACCACACCAAACACACTCCCAAATCATACCACAAACACAATCTAACTCACAACCTCTTCAGACTCTCCTATCAACCAGGAGCTGCAGTCCTTTCGTCAGGACCTACAGGTAGCTCAGGTACTTACTAACTTCTCATCTAATTTTAATGTTGATACGTCGGATTATGTTTGTGACCTTGATTTTGTTTACCAGCTTGCTAGCAATGAACCCGACAACACACAGGTTCATAACCTAGCTGATGATTCACTTCAACCTACTCTTCCTTCTCCAAACACTTCAACCAACACTTCGATGCAACCAGTTCGTAAAGTTGCCAGGAAACGGAGTGGAAGTAGGTTACTTGGTCAACCCGCAGCTCTGTCTCCCTCTAAGAAGCAAAGGGTGGAAGCCATGGAGACAACTGCAGCCTCATCTTTACCTTCCCAACAAGGTTTAGATTTTGAAATGGCAATAAAGCAGTCTCTGGACCCATTCTCTCTACAGAATGAGACCATTGAAATTGACCGTCCTGCCGCGGTAACTTGTACAGAGTCAAGCACTGCGCTAGCACTCACGCTAGTGCAAGCCCAAACAGATTCACAGGTTACTATGTTTACTGAGTGCACAGATTTTCAAAATCAATGTATAATGTATGAAAACTTTTCCAATCACTCTTTCTTTTCTGATCAGGAGGAACTTGGCAGCGTGCAAGTTAATCTGCCCTCACAGGCTTCCGGAGGACAATTTGTTCCTCCACTACCTTTGAACCCATCTCAGGGGACATTGGTAGTATATACAGGTACAGTAGGAAGAGTGAATACTATGAGTGATGAAAGGCAAACACCGAGCG
This sequence comes from Daucus carota subsp. sativus, assembly GCF_001625215.2. Classification (NCBI taxonomy): domain Eukaryota; kingdom Viridiplantae; phylum Streptophyta; class Magnoliopsida; order Apiales; family Apiaceae; genus Daucus; species Daucus carota. The sequence goes on from NC_030382.2 coordinate 23,619,269, forward strand.
ATACACATGCACGTGAGGCTAGTGAAACAGCTTTGAGTGTACGTGAGGTGAGTGCACACATTGACCTTGCTCTGTTCGGGGAACAAATGGCTAAGTTACGAGCTGAATTAGCCAAGATGATCATTGAGAATGAGAAGCTGAAGGGTGCACAGTTGGTGACCCTAGAACAGAAAGCTGATGAAAGGCCATCCAGTTCTTACATGGATGATCTTAAAGAAGAGATTCATGAGTTAGCTGTCGAAATGCGATCCAATCATGAACTTTACATGGCTAAGTTTGATTCAATCGACAACAAACTAGATCAACTCCTCAGGAATTCAAAGTCTGATGATCAACCCTCCAGAGAGGATCCCTCAACTAAGGGGGAGAATAGAGGAGACAAAGGAAACAAGGATGACAAAGGCAATAGCTCAAATCAATCCAACAAGGGAAATACCACTTCTGGATCTGCCCCTGACAAGGAATATGAAAAGTCTAAAGGCAAAGAACCGTTACATCAGTCCGACAATGTCTTCAACTCTGATAGTTATGATGACTATCCAAATGAAATGGATGATGATGACGCCTTTGATGCTACTTACCGTCAAGCAGAAGAAGAAGGTAAATTTGATGAAAGTTACTTGTTTCACGAAGAACCTGTTGATCTAGAGCATGAGGAGAATGTCCGGAAGTTCAAAGCTGAGAATGAAGCTAGGAAGCCTAAGCTTCGTGATTATCAAAAACTTCTAGAGGACAAGTTGATCCCAGAAGAGCAAATCAAGATCGAGAAACAGAAAATCTATGATGTTGCGTGCAAGCAGAAGAATCTTGATATCAAAAGAAAGGAAGGAAAAAGCTGGGACATTGCAAGAAGAATATTTAATGGACCTCAAAGGGAATCTTTCGATGACAGAAAGTTCTTATCTCTGATCTATGATCTCCGAGAAGTAAACCCTGACGAGGATGTCTTTATGCATGCCTTTGCTTTAGAATTGCAATATGTAATTGTTGTAGTTAAGGGATTGCTTGAAGAATGGGAGCTGATTGTCTATACACAGAGGAATGGTTCATTCAGACTATCTGTTGAATTTCTCAAATCATTCTCTATATCTGAGCTCTGGGTACTTCGCAACAAGGTTAAGCGTTGCTCCAACCTGAACGAACTCCTTCGAGACAAACTGCTGGATTGTGCTGTCTTCAACAGTCCTCAGGTTGTTAAGAATCCTTACTGTGTCAAGTTCGTTCACAAGGAAGTCTTCTGCACTGTCTATCTCAACGAAGAAGCCTTGCCAAAGTATCCTGCCAAGCGTCTGGCTCTAGCATCCACTTTACTCAGAACCAAGGGCCTCGCTTCTAAAGCCAAGTCTGATGCTGATGATGTAATCTTATCTTACTGCATCCGAAAAAATATTTCTCAATACTTTCGGAGGATGAAGGGTGTTACTAAATCTCAGCCATCAGACTTCCCCGAAGACCCTGTGGAATTGGAAGTACTGCACCAACTGGCTCTGGCAAGAGAACAAAATAAGCGTGGTGAATCCACTACATCTGAAGTGCCAACCAGGGAAGAACCGTCAACTCCTATCCTTCACAGTTTTGATATCGAAGAAGGAGAAGCTGATCTTTAGATTCATTAGGGATTTGTAGTATATGTTCAGTGAGAACATCCTTTTGTAATCTAATGTAATCTTTTGAATTCTGGTCAATGTTTAATTAAATACCAGAAACTTTTTGCTATTTACAATCATGTTTAATCCTTTGTCTTATCAGTTAGTTGAGTTATCCTCTCGATAATTTGCATGTTATGATAACAAACAAATAGGGGGAGATTGAAAGGCATATGTTTAGCCTATTTGTAATTACAGAGGTACCAACTCAACTCTGATAAGAAAGCAAGGTAAATAGCAAGTACTGTTGAAGGAATCCGTACGAAGAACATCAAGTGATTTATTCAAATTATATGTCTGAAGAATTTCAGGATGCTGCTGCACACCACTGGAAGAAGTTCATTAATATGTTCAAGCCTCAGTGTACAAATAAACTTTTGTAGCACGTCCAGAAGTCTAGAAGGTATAAAGTTTTAATACTTTATTTATTCAGAAGATTCCATACTATTGTTACTTATGAAGAAGAACTACGAAGACAAAGACTCGACGAACAAGCCACGTCTCAAATGTTTATTTGATAAAGAATATTTAATTCAGCTAGATACAGATGAACCAGACAGTACATTTGTGTGTCATCTACTCAGATTAAGTGTTCTGCATCAACTATAAGTGGCCGTTCAATCAAGACAAAGATCTACAACCATGCTCATCTCGTACTTGCTTTGCATAAGCTCAGGAAATCTCCCGCACAAAAGATCGCTAGTATAACCAAATATAATGTCATCAACATATACTTGTACCAGAATTATATCATCCTTATGCTTTTTATGGAAAAGAGTTTTATCGATGATACCTCTGGTGAAACCATTTTCACGTAGAAACTTGGAAAGTGTTTCATACCATGTTTGAGGGGCTTTCTTCAGGCCATAGAGTGCTTTGAAGAGAAATTAAATGAAGTCTTCAAATTTCTTGTCTTCAAACCCAGGGGGTTGTTCAACATAGACTTCCTCTTCTAGATCACCATTCAGGAATGCACTTTTCACGTCCATCTAAAATACTTTGAAGTTGGAGTGTGCAGCAAATGCTAAGAACATCCTGATTGCTTCAAGCCTAGCAACTAGAGCATAGGTTTCATCATAGTCGATTCCTTCTTCTTGCGAATAACCCTTTGCCACCAGTCTTGCCTTATTCCTCGTAACAATACCATCTTCATCCAGCTTGTTTCTAAAAACCCATCTTGTGCCAATTACAGATTTTCCTTTAGGTCTTGGCACCAGCTTCCAGACTTTCTACCTTTCAAATTGATTGAGTTCTTCCTGCATTGCAGATACCCAATCTGGATCGTTTAGAGCTTCTTCAACTTTCTTTGGTTCTGTCTGAGATAAGAATCCAGCAAAGTTGCATTCATTTTGAGTTGATCGTCTAGTCTGCACTCCCATGTCTGGATCATCAATGATTTGTTCAATGGGATGGTCTCTACTCCATACCCTTTGTCTTGGCAGATTCAATCTTGATGATTCACCGTAATCATAGTTGTGTTGAGTGTGATGACTAGTAGATCCACTAATATGACTTGATCCCCCTGAACTGATGTTAATTCTATTTGATGATCCTCCATTTTGACCACTGTGATCATGATGATCATTTGTATTGTTGCCAATACTTCCTCCAGATGGTTCAGGATCAGCAGTTCCTTCATTTGCATTAGTTTCCCTAGTATCAGTTTCAGGTTCATCTTCTCCTATGTAGATGTCATCTAAATTCTCAAATTCTTGAGAATCAAATTCATTTTCCTTTTGAAGACTGGGGAGCTTGGTATCATCAAACCTTACATTGATGCTTTCAATCAGCTTGTCGTCTTTGATCAGATAAATCCTGTAGGCCTTTGACTCTAAAGAATAACCCCGAAAAATGCCTTCTTCAGCTTTAGCATCAAACTTTCCCAGATGCTCTTCTTTTAGAACGTAGCATTTTGCACCAAACACATGAAAGTAACTCAGTGATGGTTTTCTGTTGGCCATTACTTCATAAGGAGTCTTGTCCAAATCTTTGTTAATCAGGGTACGATTTTGAGTGTAGCAAGCGGTATTCACAGCTTTAGCCCAGAAGTAGATTGGAAGTCTTGATTGACTAATCATTGTCCTTTCTGCTTCAATCAAGGTCCTGTTCTTCCTTTCTACGACACCATTTTGTTGTGGAGTCCTTGGAGCTGAATACTGACGAGAAATACCCTTATCAGTACAAAATTCATTAAGAACAGCATTACAAAATTCTGTCCCATTATCTGATCCGATAGCCCTCACTGGCAAGTTTGCTTCCTTTTCAATCTTTTTGATATGATCAATGATGACTTGTGCTGCTTCATCCTTTGTATGTAAGAATAATACCCATGTGTATTTTGAGTAGTCATCGACGATCACAAGAGCATATCTTTTCCTTAACATAGAAGGAATGTTGACAGGTCCAAACAGATCCATATGAATCAGTTGAAGGGGTGAACTAATGTCAGTCATGCCTTTGCTCCTGTGTGATGCTTTCTTTGACTTCCCTTTTTCACATGCATCGTAGAGTCCTTCTTGACAGAATTCTTTCTGAGGCAGTCCTCTCACCAGTTCCCTTTTGACTAAAGAATTCATAGTCTTAAAGTTCAGGTGTGAGAGCTTCCGATACCATAACCAACTATCATCAGCAGAGGCTTTGCTATGGAAGCACTTGACCTCCCTCTTACTTGCTGAATCTATGTCGGATATAAAAAAACTTGATTTTCTTACACCACGGAGTGTAAGATCCTTGTTCTTCAAGGTTTGGATCAAGAAAACTTCTTTCTGAAAGATTACGTCGTATCCTTTGTCACAGAACTGACTGATACTCAGTAAATTGTGCTTGAGTCCTTCTACCTGAGAAATATCTTCAATGATGACATTTCCAACTTTCAGCTTACCATATCCCGTTGTGAATCCTTTGCTGTCATCTCCAAAGACTACAATTGGGCCGGTTCTCATAACCACATCTATGAGCAGGGACTTTTCCCCAATCGTGTGTCTTGAACAACCACTATCAAGAACCCACACAACTTTGATTTTCTTTCCTATGCCCTGCATTCACAAATGGATTAAACTTTCTTTGGTACCTAGACGTTCTTGGGTCCAGGTGGTTTAGTAGAAACATGAGTATGAACAGAATCTGATTTAACATATGCTTGTTCAGGGGTGACTGGACTCTTCTCCTTTTTAGTCTTAGCAGAAGTGCCTTTAGACTTGAAGTTTGGAGTCTCCTTCTTCTTAGAAGGACTAGCAGGCTTTGCCACAGAAGCAATAGAAGGTGCAGGCATATTCACATTCATAGCAGGTGATGCAGAAAAAGATGCATTTAACAAGGTAAAACACGTAGACATCATATTCATAGCACATTGCGTGCAACCTACTCTACCACATGGCAAATGAACAGCATTCATGTTAATAGTATTAGGCATGCTAGTAGCAGAAGTATCTACTTTAGTCATTTTACATGCATGAGTAAGATGATTAGTAGAATTACAATTATTACAAACCTTTCTAGCACTAGGAGTCCTAGAGTTGGTTTCCTTAGCATCTAGCTTGCCATTCCTGTTGTTCTTCTTTTTGTTGGAACTAGTACTTCCTAATCCGGTTTTTTATCAGAATCTTCTCTAACTTGGGGATTCGAAGGTACGTCTTGTGTTTCTTGTTTTACTTGAGGCTTAACAACTTCCTCATTTTTCAACTCTTCCTTAATGACAAGGTCTTCTTCTATCAGATGTTCTGTTTGTGCCTTTCTAAAGATAGGGGTCTTGGTGTTTTTTAGAATCTTAGGTATATTTGTTCCTTCAGGAGCATTCTCAGTTCCAGCAGAAACAAATACACCTTCATTTTCTTTTCTTTTCTTTTTTTTAGAACTTTCCAAGGAACTATAGTCGAGACCAATAGCAACCTTCTTATCGACCCTTTGACTATCCAAGATCTCTTTCTGTAGAAAAGCAGAATTCTGATAAGCCTTAAGCTTAGTTTCTAGGTCAGCTATTTGGGACCTAAGGGATTCCTCAATTTCTGCATTACACTTTTCCTTATTCTTTCAATTCTTTCTTTAAGGTTAGTGTTCATGAGTTTCTCTAAAGCTAACTCGTCTATTCGTTCTTCAAGTTTAGCTATCTTTAGAGAGAGACTACATTTATCTGATTCTAAAGCTAACAAACTAGTGTGCAAGTTATACATCTCTTGACCTAGTTCATTTATAGTCTTTTTATAATCAGCAGTAGTCATGTCATCAACAGAAATTTCAGGAGATACCTGAGATGAAGATTCCTCGATTGTGTCAGCCGGTAATGCAAATGCATAGTTGCTTTGAACAGGTTCATCATCAGAATCCGTATCATCCCAGCTTTTTCCCTCAGCAATTTATGCCCTTCCTTTATGCTTGGTAATCATTGCATCCAACTTAGCTTTTAGCTATTCATTCTCTTTCTTCAGATCCTCGTAAGAATTCTTCTTACCATATGAGTTGCTTCTTTCTTTGACAGGAGCCGCTTTGGGTTTCCCGCACTCAGTTGCAAAGTGCCCTAAGTCATTGCAGTTGTAGCATCTGACTTTGCTCTTGTCGTATAAATTTGTTTTGTAATTGCCAGTGCTTCTAGACCCTGACCCTGAGTATCCTTCTTTGTTCTGAAACTTGTTCCCTGAAGCTTTCTTGTATCGGGGGTTCCTACTGAACTTGATGTGCTTGAACCTTGCAGCCATATAAGCCATAGACTTATCCTCCAGCTGCTCCAGCTCTTCCCGAGTATAAAACTCATCCTCCGGATCCACAGAAACTTCATCAATCTCAACTTCTACAATTTCAGACTTGGTAGTAGGATAATCAGTTTTGACAGATGAACAAGCACTCTGTGCAACAGTGTGATCATTAATGCCATATTCAACCAGTTGCTGATAACCAAAGTACGGTTCATCAGCAATAAGTGCAGCAGTCTTTTGTAAAGCCATACCTTTGGCTTCAGATGATCCACTGCCATATATAATCTCTCTTTGTTCGAGTTCCATCTCAAACGTCTTCGGTTTTCCAAACAGTCTTTCCAGAGTCATGGTTCTGAAGTCGCTTCTTTCCCGGATGGTCTCAGTCTTCACAACCAGATGAGGTGGCATCACAATTGACAACTTTCTGTTAATCTCTTTCTGTGTATAAGTCTTTCCATGCAGGGTAAGTTCATTTAACAACAACATGAACCTCTCGTAGATTTGAGAAAAGTTCCCTCCAGGTATTGCCTTGAATGCTTCATATCTAGCAATTAACATATCGTATATGTTCTCCCTGACTTCTTCAGATCCCTCCATCAATGCCTCGATAGCATCCCACATCTGCTTTGATGTTTTCAGACTCAGAATAAGATGTGTCATAGTCTTGGTCATTGATTCAACAATTATGAGTTGCAGATTATGGTCATGTGCAATATACTCCTTGTCAGTCTCAGTGTATTCGCTTTTCTCTTTTGGAACAGACTTTTGTAGAATGCGAACACCATTTTTAACAGATTCAGGAATAATCTTCATTGGCACAAAAGGACCATTCTCTAGAATCCCAATGTACAGGGGATTAGCAGCTCTGACGTACAGCAACATTTTCATTTTCCAGTTATTGTAGTCATTCTTGTCAAATGGAGGTACCTTGATTCCTAACTTCTGTGTCGACATTGTTATCAAATAAAATTACGATTGTACGGACAACTAACTTCTCAGAGTGGTAATGGATCTCAGATCTGTATATTGATCAGCGTCGCTCTGATACCAATTGTTAGGTCTAATCAGACGTAGAAGGGGGGGTTGAATACGTCTATACCAATTTCTTTGATTAATTCAATTGCGGAATAATTCTGTTTAAGTCCTTTAAATCAATCGTAATCAAACAACTCCAGCAAGTCGGGGAATATTCTTATATTAGAAATAATCCTTGGGTGCTACAAATTCCAACACGTATGTCGGCTACAGAGACTACAACCACTCAAATACAAACTCTCGATTAAATCGATAGTCTAACTTAGCTCTCGAGAATGTGTATAGTGTGTGCACTTACAAAGTATGTAGTCAGTTTCAAGTGAAACTACAAAGCTCTATTTATACGCTTCAACATCTAACCATGGTCAACGAGTCCATCCTGGATGAATTCATATTTAACTGTGGTTAGTTAAATATGAATTGGCGCCAAGACAAACTCAATTCATTCAAACTTGCGCCAGGAACATATACATATATGTATAGGTATTTTAAACTTCCGCCACTTATGAAGTTGCGCTGCAGTGATACAGTGATGAGTGACTTAGGGTTTTTCTAAGTCCATTGAGTTTGCGCCAAGAGAAACTTGCGCCAAGGTGTACTGATATCACTCCTTTGATTGGTGAGTTTGCGCTTTGACTAAGGTTGCGCCAAGGGTGGAATTTGCGCCAGTGAGTTCCTGTGTTGCCATGACTTAGAATAATTCTAAGTCAGTGAAGTTGCGCCTGTACATTGAGGCACCCTCACAGTAATCTCTCCTTTGACTGCGAGGTTGCGCCTTGACCAAGGTTGCGCCAAGGGTGGAATTTGCGCCACTGAGTTCCTGTGTTGCCATGACTTAAAATATTCCAAGTCAGTCAAGTTGCGCCTGTACATTGAGGCACCCTCGCAGTTATCTCTCCTTTAACTGCGAGGTTGCGCCTTGACTTGTAGTTGCGCCCCTTTGTTCACTGTGAGGAGGACTTAGAAAAAATCTAAGTGAAGAGTTGAAATTGCTCCACTATACAAGGGAAGGCGCAAGTTTGACTTGTCAAACTTCCCACTTTTTAATCTGTTTATATTTATATGTATATATAAACATTATTAATTGTTTTTAAGAATTTACTTGAATTAAATTACTTTCAAGTAAATTACAATTAGTAATATATATATATATATATATATATATATATATATATGCTCATGATCAAATAGAAACAACCCATAAAATATAAACTAAAAACCAGTTTCCCTACCACTATTTATAACTACGGGTATCACTAATTTATACTGCACTAATCACTGTTTTTATACAGTATGTAAACAGCGATTTTTATTATCAAAATTGAGAAAAGCTACTTATCTAAACTATTGATAATCGATTATAGATGATCAATTTCATGCGTAGGAAGGTTCTTGGCGGTAGGAAGCCGCAAGAGAAGTTGTATGATGATGATGGTAAGTAGTCGTTAGTTTTGTAAGTTATGATGGAAAGTGTATGTGACTATTGGTCATGATAGACAATGGTGGCAAGTCATTGAATCGTCTAGTAATGGTTGTAAGAGGTCCCTTATTACGATTTGGGTGAAGATGACGGTCATATATGTTGCATATATGTGTGTATATATATTTATATCCGCGAGATATGCTATATATAAATTAGTTATATGTTATGTACATATTAGTGATTTCTGTAGTAAAAAAAAGTTATAAAAAACTGTCCAGAAACTGGTTTTTAGTTTTTAGGCTAATTTGATTTCTATTGGAGTAGGACTACACACACATATATATGCACATACAAATTAAATCTTTTGGCGACACTTTCAGGAACAGATCGATTGACTTGATCAATTATTCGTTGATCGAATTCACTGAATGATTTCGTACGTCCTGACATCCTGTGCACTGGTCTGGTTCATGAACGACTCGAACTGGAATAATTCCTTGAATCCTTTTGCTTGATAATATACTTGATCAGTCATTCCGGGTTTGATGTTGCTTCGATAAATTTAATTATAAATAATCAAAATGGATATACTGGAATCTTTTGGTCTTTGATACTTGATCGTCAGGCAATATTTGATAGCAGAAACTGATTGAGCTTTATTCATCACTGAGGCTTGAACATATTAATGAATTTCTTCCAGTAGACGGATGTTCGTCTCAGATATCTTGATTGTCTTTGTCTGTTCGTATCGGATCTGCAACCTGTAGATTCATGTATTATACATACGTATTGTTTCATGTCCTTTTGTTGTGTTGAGTTATCGTAATTACATTTAGGTTACATTATGTGTTAGGTCCAATCAGACGTAGAAGGGGGGGTTGAATACGTCTATACCAATTTCTTCGATTTAATTTAATTGCGGAATAATTCTGTTTCAGTCCATGTTAAATCAATCGTAAATAAACAACTCCAGCAAGTCGAGGAATATTCTTATATTAGAAATAATCCTCGGGTGCTACAAATTCCAACCCAAGTGTCGGCTGCAGAGACTACAAACACTCTAATACAAACTCTCGATAAAATCGATATTCTAACTTAGCTCTGGAGAATGTGTATAGTGTGTGCACTTACAAAGTGTGTAGTTGTTTTCAAATGAAAACACAAAGCTCTATTTATAGGATTCCAACATCTAACCATGGTTAACGAGTTCGTCCTGGACGGATTGAGTTCGTCCTGGACGAATTCAATTTAACTGTGGTTAAATTGAATTGTCCAAAACAAAAACTAACTCCATTATACACTTGAAGTGGCGCCAGTTATATATACATATATATATATCACAAACTTGCTCTTGGAAACATATATGTGTACATATGTTGTATTTTGAAGGTCAAACTTGGCGCCAGTCAATCCTTGCGCCTCAACAAAGCTTCAATGTGTCTTCTACTTAGAAAATTTTCTAAGTCTTTAAACTTGCGCTACACAGTCAAATGGGAAGTCAAACCTTGCGCCAAAAGCTCCAGTCAAAGGTTGCGCCGTACATGGAAACATGCCAGCCTTACTTAGCCATATTGCTGTGTTGAGATCTAGCGCAGGTTTTGACTAAGTCAAACCTTGCGCTAGAGATGCTTCTTCAGTGTTCACAGTTAACCTGATAGACTTAGAAAATCTTCTAAGTAGAGATGAGTTGACCTCAGGTCAACAGTTGAGCCCCAATGAGGTTTCCACTGTAGTAGTACTTAGAATAATTTCTAAGTAACATAAACTTGCGTCATTTGAAGTACTCCCCTTGATATCTCACAGTTGACTGAGTTTTGACCTGAAATTTTACTCTTAAAAGTAATATATACATATGTACATTTATATATATATTATTAATTGATTTATTAATTACTTGAATTAATTTCTTATTCAAGTAATTATCAATTAATGCCACATATATAAATATAAATATATATATATATATATATATATATATATATTTTAATTTCAATTTCAAAAATAGCTCGATTGACTTGATCAATTAATTCGTTGATCGAATCCACTGAATACTTTCGTACGTCCTGACGTCCTGTACACTGGTCTGGTTCACGAACGACTCAAACTGAAATAATTCCTTGAATCCTTTTGCTTGATAATATACTTGATCAGTCATTCCGGGTTAGATGTTGCTTCGATAAATTTGATTATAAATAATCAAATTAAATATACTGGAATCTTCTCGTCTTTGATACTTGATCTTCAGGCAATCTTGATAGCAGAAACTGATTGTGCTTTATTCTTCACTGAGGCATGAACATTTAAAATGAACTTCTTCCAGTGGACTGATGCTCGTCTCAAATATCTTGATTGTCTTTGTCTGTTCGTATCGAATCTCCATCCTGTAGATTCCTGTATTATACTTACGTATTGTTTCCTGTCTTTTGTTGTGTTGAGTTATCGTAATTACATTTACGTTACATTATGCTTTACAAACTCCCCCTATTTGTTTGTAAGAGTTCGACAAGCAAATCCTTTAAGACGATAACTCAACTGACACAATGAAAATGCACACTAATTTAAACAGGAAATAATACTAAGTACAGTCTGGATTATATCTTACAATTTCCAGAATTCAAAAGTAAATACAAGTAGCCATTGTTCCTCTAGACTGAACTAATCTTTCCTTGCTTTCTTGGCTCTTGCATTGATCAGATTCTGCTCAGCTCTTCTTTTAGCAGCATCTTCTTCTCTTCTCTGAATGAGTTTGTTTTCTATCTCTTCGCAGTTATGGTACTCAGTGCCACTTGCTCCAATGTATTCTCAGGAGGTGGTTGCTCTAGATTCTTCTTCATCTTCTTTAAGGTCTGTAGATGAACCATCTTCTTCAATTTCTTGAAAGTGATATTAAGCTCCATCCCTTCAATTTTCATGATGACCCTTGATGGATGAGCACGAACCCTTGAAGTGTTGTGAACAGTCTCTACAGCTTTCCTAATTTCCAGAAGATCAATCAGTTCTTTGAGCACACTTTTGTCTTCCTTGACCACTGACCACTTAACAGCACCAACTGCACGAGCAATTCTCTTAGATGAGAATTTTCCAATATCTGCAAGTGGTATAGCTGTGGCCTCAGAATCTTTCTTCTTCTTGAATATAATGGAGGTTGGATTGTAAGTGACAACAGGTTCATTTGGATGTTCAGGGACTTCTCACTTGTTCGTTCTGCAGGTGTTTCTCTCGTTTCACTAATAGATTTAACACTCAGTAGGTTAGAGGGTGTCTGTTTATCAAGTTCTGTTGGTGTTTCCATCACACTCAAAGTTGTTCCAGCATCTATCTGGGACGTACCCACAGAGAAAATCTTCTTCGCCTCTTTTAGAGAGGTCACAGAAGGTGCAATGAAGGTTCGTGAGCCTTCGTCCTCAGTTTCCTCATCAGATGAATCTGATTCATAGGAAACAAGTTGCCAACTACTCGAAATTAGTGAGTCCTTCAGTGGATCCTGAGTTTGAATCTCAGGGTGGGTAGACACAGGGCTCGAAGGATGTGATCCTTGAATGGGCGAAGCACCCTGGTTTCCCACAACTGCCTTTGACGGCGAATGACTTTGTGACAAGTCCTCTTTGACTGGCACACTTCCTGATATGAAGGGCTCAGAAACAGATTTCCGTTCACCTTCGAGAGGTGAAGAGTCCCTTGGGGGATCTGGGAATGTTCCTCCCAGGGGGGTAGACGAGGGTGGAGATTGTGGCAAATCACCCAAGTTTCCCCCAGAAGCCTGTGAAGGCACTTGACCCTGAAAAGGATCAGAAACAACAGTGTCTATCCCTGACATGGACGACAAAGTGTTAGCAACCATCAATTCTTCAATCGTGTGTGCAACCTCACTGTGCAATGGAATATCATGTGGTTGAGGTGGTGAAGAAATAGACATGTCTGCAGATGTCTCAAGTTCTATTCTCCTTTCCTAACTAGGAGACAGAGCTGCAGATTCAGAAACAATCTCCTTATGTGGTGCACTTAAGGCACTTTCTCCCTCGTGTAGGATCAAACGGACCTTGGTCCTGCGTTTTATGATACTAATTAAAAGTTCGAACAGAATATTAACCTTAATCGCTACGACGCAAGCGATTCAAATCCACGTCTTCTACTGTATTCCTTGATTCTCCTTGGACGAAGTGTGGCCTTCGATCTCCCAAGGTGTGCCTCTCCTTAATGCTCCGAAAACCCAAAACCCTAGCTGTCTCCTTGAGAAAAACGTCTGCCTCTCTCTGACTCTAGGATTAATTCGTTTTGGTGTGTCTTTCAGCTTTAGGAGAACGAGAATATATATAGGCTACAGCAGGGATCATGGATCATTAGGTCAGGCCTTCCAATGACATTCCGGGCCAGGCCCAATGTCATTAAATATTAATTCTATCCACTAAAGAACTAATATTTGCACTACCTTTCCTAATTCCGTAAATTAATTATTTAATTCGGCTCCCATATTAATTGCTTATAAATTCCCCATGTTTAAGATATCGCATGTCCATTAATTAAATTAATTTCTGACAATTAATTTAATTAATATCTTTTATCCTTGATCATCCACTCAACCTTATAATTATGCAAGAACAAATCTGCCTGCAGGACTAAAGCATAATTATCTTTATGAGCTTTCAAGAGGACATCATCACCCGAATATATTTTTCGGACACGGTTTCCTTTTATAGTCAATATCCCACTCTGTATATAATGTCATTGCCCAATACATATATTCGTAATTTAAAATAAATTACTTAATTTATGAGTCAAGGCATGTGCATTAAATACAAGTGTCAATCACTATATCCGGATTAAGAACTTAATCATTAATAACATCATAGAATCTTAGTTCTTTATTGTCAGAATTAAAGAAACAATTATTCTACTATTTTGATCCCGTTCAATATACACAAAGTATATAAGTATTATTCAATAGTCAAGATAAACTATTTCCAAATAATACTTCAGCCATTTTAGTGGTTTGTCTAACACCACCTCGACTGTGAACCTTTATTATATTATATAAGGAGTCTGACAATCTAATCTTCTGCTATCCCATTTGATACTAGATTGTCTACAATATATAATATATAGACAATGTGAAAACATGCATTCAAGATTCTCAAATAATTGTTATATACTTCAAATGAATATTTCAGTATAACCCTAACAATCTCCCACTTATACTCAAGATATTCTTTAAGTATATCAGTGTCTATTACAAGCAATCCACTACCAACTATAATAACTATGTGACCAAGTATCTGACTCCTATCGCTTCCACGTGCTCCTGAAAAGCCTTAGCTGGTAAGCTCTTCGTGAAAGGATCTGCCCGGTTATCCTTCGATGCTATGTCATCCACAATGATATCTCCTCGCTTAACGAACTGTCGTATGAGGTGATACTTACGCTCTATGTGTTTCGCTGCCTTATGGGCCCGTGGTTCCTTGGTATTCGCCACAGCACCAGTGTTATCACAATAAATCGTGATTTTTTGTGGCAGATTAGGAACCACATCCAAATCCAGCAGGAAGTTTCTGAACCATATAGCCTCTTTGGCTGCCTCAGAGGCTGCCACATATTCGGCCTCCATGGTTGAGTCTGCGATGCATTTCTGCTTCACACTCCTCCATATTACGGCTCCACCTCCCAAAGTAAAAACACATCCCGAGGTGGACTTTCTCTTTTCCTTATCCGTCTGGAAATCCGAATCGGTATATCCCAGAGGCAATAAATCAGAGGACTTGTAAACCAGCATATACTCCTTAGTCCTTCGCAGGTACTTGAGTATTGCTTTTACAGCACTCCAATGTTCTTGTCCTGGGTTTGACTGGTATCTGCTAACCATGCCTACGGCAAAGCAGATATCAGGCCTCGTACATAACATTGCATACATTAGGCTCCCACATGCCGAAGCATAAGGAACTGCCTTCATGTTCTCTATCTCCTTAGGTGTCGAAGGACACTGCCTCTTTGATAGAGTAACTCCATGTCTGAAGGGTAAATTACCCTTCTTGGAGTCCTGCATGTTAAAACGAGCTAATACGTCATCTATGTAGGGCTCCTGAGATAAAGCCAACATCCTTTTCTTGCGATCCCTTATAAGTTTGATCCCAAGGATGTATGCTGCTTCACCTAAGTCCTTCATTTCAAATTGTTTGAACAACCATGCCTTTATTGAAGACAACATCTTAACATTGTTTCCAATGAGTAAAATGTCATCAACATAAAGCACTAGAAAAACCACTGCATTTCCCTCACATTTCTTATACACGCATGCTTCGCTTGGACATTGATCAAATCCATATGACTGGACTGCCTGATCAAAGCGAATGTTCCAATACCTAGAAGCTTGTTTAAGTCCATAAATAGACCTCTTCAGCTTACAAACAAGATGCTCTTGGCCTTCTTTAATGAATCCCTCTGGTTGCTGCATATAGATGGTTTCCTCAAGATTTCCATTAAGGAAAGCTGTCTTGACATCCATTTGCCAAATCTCATAATCGAGATGAGCTGCTATAGATAAAAGAATACGGATTGACTTAAGCATGACTACTGGCGAAAAGGTTTCCTCATAATCGATACCTACTTTCTGAGTATACCCTTTCGCAACAAGTCTTGCTTTCCAGGCTTTCACCTTTTTGTCTGATCCCCTTTTTTTCTTGTAGACCTACTTACATCCAATAGGTTTTACACCTTTGGGTGGTTCCACGAGCTCCCAGACCTGATTAGAATACATTGATTCCATCTCAGAATCCATTGCCTTTTGCCAAAGACTTGCATCTTTGTCCTGTATTGCCTCTTCGTATGTCCGGGGATCATCATCATGTTCACCAGAGACCAAGTCCGAAGACTCTCCCAAAAACATGAATCTGTCGGGCTGTCGAACAACCCTCCCACTACGACGAGGAACTGGTGCGGTATTAGTGACCGGTTGCACAGTCTGCTGTGGTTGTTCTACTTGTACTACAGGTTCATTATTCGTCCCTCCCACTAGTTCCTCTAAAACGATACTACTCTTGGGTTTGTGATTCATTATATAGTCTTCCTCTAAGAATCTTGCATTGGTGCTAACAGTGACATCCCGATCCTTAGGACTATAAAATAAATAACCTTTTGTTCCCATGGGGTAGCCTACAAACACCTTTACTTCTGTACGAGATTCTAGCTTAGTCGCGTTCTTGTTAACACATGTGCTGGACAACCCCATATCCGAATGTGTCTCAGACTCGGTTTGTCCCCGGTCCACAATTCTAAAGGGGTTTTAGGAACCGACTTAGAAGGTACTAAGTTCAGAAGATAAGCTGCTGTCTCTAAGGCATGTCCCCAAAAGGACTTGGGTAAATCCGAATAACTCATCATCGATCTAACACACTCTAAAAGAGTCATGTTCCTTCTCTCTGCTACACCGTTCTGCTGGGGTGTGCCTGGTGCAGTCAACTGGGATTCTATCATATTCTCTGATAAATATTCCCTGAATTCCCCAAGCAAGTATTCGCCACCACGATCAGATCGTAGTGACTTGATACTTTTATTATGTCGCTTCTCCGTTTTAGCTTTGTACTCTTTGAATTTCTCAAAGCACTCAGACTTACGGCGCAACAAATAAACGTATCCATATCTAGAATAATCGTCAATAAAAGTGACGAAATACTCATAACCACCTCTTGCTTGGATATTCATAGGTCCACATAAATCAGAGTGAACCAATCCTAACACTTCTTTGGCTCTATTCCCCTTTGCCTTAAAAGGCCTATTGGTCATTTTACCTTCCAAGCAGGATTCACAAACTGGAAATGGCTCCACTGCCAATGGGCCTAAAGGCCCATCTACTACCAGTCTTTGAATCCTCCTCAAGTTAATATGACCTAATCTCAAGTGCCAAAGATATGTTTGGTTCAAACTAGAAGGTTCCTTTCTTTTATTAGAGGTAGAAGATGTGTTATTCAATACCCTATGTTGTAGTTGCAGTGCGGGTTGACTAGGATTAATTATATACAAATTGTCTTGCAATGTACCAGAACATATAATCCGTTTATTCATCATAATAGAAACATTACGATCCAAACAAACATTATAACCATCCATAGCAAGTTTAGAAACCGAAATCAAATTCCTTCTAAAAGAAGGTACATAAAGACAATTGTTCAAAACCAAAATCCTATCAGAACCAAAAGATAAATGAATAACTCCTACTGCAACTACTGCTACTTTCGTAGCATCTCCCATGAACACGTAGATCTCACCATCTCTAAGCATTCTGGATGGCTGGAACCCCTGCATAGAGTTACAAACATGATCAGTGGCTCCAGTATCTACACACCAAGTGCTCGTAGATATAGCCGCTACAAATGTTTCTGTAACTAGAGAAAGAGACATACCAGTATCGTTTGTCTTCTTAGGAAGAGGACAATCCTTTTTCCAGTGACCCGACTGCTTGCACCGGTAGCACTTCCCCTTAGGCTTTTTCACACCACCTTGAACTCCCACTGCTTTCACAGCTTTCTGTGTCTGAGCCTTTTTCTTCTTCTTATTGCCTTTCGGCTTAGAGGAAGAACCTTTCTCAGAACATTCACTTGAACACTCTGGCGAAATAATCCTTCAGCTGCCTGAAGTTTTGTCAGCAGTTCCGCAAGACTATACTGCCTCTTGTTCATGTTGTAATTCAAGCGGAACTGCTCAAAACTCTTGGGCAAGCTCATAAGGATAATGTCAATCTGGGTTTCCCCGTCAAGCTCTGCACCAAGGATCTCTATCTCATTCAGATGTGACATCATCTTGAGAACATGATCCCTTACAGGTGTACCTTCAGCCATATGAGTGTTCATTAAAGCCTTCATGGCTACTTGCCTAGCAGCCCTATTCTGATCTCCAAAAAGTTCTTTGAGATTAAAGAGCATATCCGAAGTAGTGGCCATAGCCTGATGCTGATGCTGCAAAACACCCGACATTGCTGCCAGAATGTAACATCACGACATCTCATCAGCCTTTGTCCACCGCTTATAATACTCTTTCTCCTCATCGGGAGCATCAGCAGCGGGCTGCTCAGGCTTGGGTTCATAAGTGCAAAACTTGTACTCCTCAGCAGTCAACACAATGTCCAAATTACGTTTCCATTCAATATAGTTAGGTCCGGTAAGTTTGTTATCCTTAAGTATGGTGAACAGTGGATTAAACTCGTTATATCCTGAGAATCATGCATGAAAAAATCACATTACACATAAAGAAGGGTGCATAAAAAATTAAGTCCTATTGGTTCCTCTAACAATTATTAAAATTAAATGCACTAACGTTTAAACACCATAAGTTTCTGGTACGTCACGATGGGTGACATGAATACCACCTAAATTTGTTTAAACGTTACTTCGGTCCTATTACTAAACAATAAGCCACGTTGGGGTGGTCTGTATTATTTTTCATAGCTAAGTGTATACCATCATCAAATCTTAAATTACCCGAAACCTATGGAACTTGGTACGCCACGATGGGCAGCATGTATACCTTCCAATATTTCTCAAATAGAATACTTCAATTCAATATTCGTGTCTGGTTTGACTTCTTGGCAGTGGAGGAGTCACATCGGTCTCACTTAATACCCATAAGCCTTCGAAATCGCCCCAAATCAGAGATAAAGAAAATCCGTATCTATTCGTATTAATTTAAGAAGTTTGTTCCAGTAATAACTATAACATTCTAGACACCATAAATTACCTGCCACGATGGGTGACGTATACATAATTTATATTCGCCTTATATGTTAAATTACATACAAACAATGATGGAGACCATGGGATTTAATACAATATTAACTCCCTCTCCCACTTAGAATTTTCTTTGAGGATTTTAATCTAGATGCATCGCCCTATGTTATTTCTTCGAAGTCCACATGCATACTATCATGGTTATAGCAACATAAAGAACACATAAAGAACACATGACATGGTAGCATACTAGCATGATTAAAGCATTAATTAAAAACATCCCTATTACCATGTCATTCTAGCATGCGAAGGGTTAGTATCACATGGCATAACAACACAAACAAGAAACACATAATAACAAAATCAATAATCATAATAAAGCACATCCACTATTATGGCCCTGGAAAAATCAGCTTCGAATTCATCCTTCGTCAGAATCCAGATCTGTCCAGAAAACTTCGAGAGCCCGTTTGGAGGCCTAAACGGCCTCCGAATGCCTCGAAAAACTCCGGAAAACACCTTCGAAATCACCTCAACTTAGGTTCGTCTCGTTCTGCCGTCTCCGAAAAGTGCTCATTCGCCCAAATCGGACATCGTATGCAAAAGTTACGCCCAAAATAGTGCAGCACCCCCGAAACCCTAATCGCAGCAGCGGAAGATCCTTGTTTCTTGCAGCCCCGTTGATCAAACAATTACATACTAATTGTACAGACGAACCAGCCTATTCTATTACATCAGATCATAATCTAAAACAATTACAAATTGAATTACAAGATTAAACTATCACGATCAACCCTCGTGATTTACAACAGCCACGATAAACCACGTGGAATCCAAACATAACAAAATAATTAAAACACGGCCATAATAGTGGACAACAACCTGCATCACAGAATCACTATATACATGCATATATAATCATGACATGGATTACATATCATAAATCACAGAACCGCAACCTCGCTCTGATACCATTGTAGGAACAAACGGACCTTGGTCCTGCGTTTTATGATACTAATTAAAAGTTCGAACAGAATATTAACCTTAATCGCTACGGCGCAAGCGATTCAAATCCACGTCTTCTACTGTATTCCTTGATTCTCCTTGGACGAAGTGTGGCCTTCGATCTCCCAAGGTGTGCCTCTCCTTAAAGCTCCGAAAACCTAAAATCCTAGCTGTCTCCTTGAGAAAAACGTCTGCCTCTCTCTGACTCTAGGATTAATTCGTTTTGGTGTGTCTTTCAGCTTTAGGAGAACGAGAATATATATAGGCTACAGCAGGGATCATGGATCATTAGGCCAGGCCTTCCAATGACATTCCGGGCTAGGCCCAATGTCATTAAATATTAATTCTATCCACTAAAGAACTAATATTTGCACTACCTTTCCTAATTCCGTAAATTAATTATTTAATTCGGCTCCCATATTAATTGCTTATAAATTCCCCATGTTTAAGATATCGCATGTCCATTAATTAAATTAATTTCTGACAATTAATTTAATTAATATCTTTTATCCTTGATCATCCACTCAACCTTATAATTATGCAAGAACAAATCTGCCTGCAGGACTAAAGCATAATTATCTCTATGAGCTTTGAAGAGGACATCATCACCCGAATATATTTTTCGGACACGGTTTCCTTTTATAGTCAATATCCCACTCTGTATATAATGTCATTGCCCAATACATAAATTCGTAATTTAAAATAAATTACTTAATTTATGAGTCAAGGCATGTGCATTAAATACAAGTGTCAATCACTATATCCGGATTAAGAACTTAAGCAATAATAACATCATAGAATCTTAGTTCTTTATTGTCAGAATTAAAGAAACAATTATTCTACTATTTTGATCCCGTTGAATATACACAAAGTATATAAGTATTATTCAATAGTCAAGATAAACTATTTCCAAATAATACTTCAGCTGTTCTAGTGGTTTGTCTAACACCATCTCGACTGTGAACCTTTATTATATTATATAAGGAGTCTGACAATCTAATCTTCTGCTATCCCATTTGATACTAGATTGTCTACAATATATAATATACAGACAATGTGAAAACATGCATTCAAGATTCTCAAATAATTGTTATATACTTCGAATGAATATTTCAGTATAACCCTAACACCTCGTGCTCAGAAATTTCAATTGGTTGGCTAAGGGGCTGAGATGTTTCTGCTTCAGTGATTTGTGAATTGGTGCCTTGGTTATGAATTTGTGGGATTTCAAATTCACTGGCATGTGCGAGAGGTGAAGATAGTGGATTGGAATCCAGTAAGTTCTGAACCCAATCTTCAGGTGCACTAAAAGACAAGTTGTCAGGATCAGAAGGGATACCTGACTGAAGCATTGGATTGTAGGTGTTGGTGAAGAGCTCATCAATATCCACCATGACATCGTCATTTGGTGCAGCTGCAGTGGATTGGACAGGACTATCCACTTCATCTTCAGAGTAAGTGGAATTATCCTGTAGGGAATCCTCTCCTTCAGATTGATCATTACTCTCAGAGGAGTTCTCTGCAGCATCCTCCACTATCACCTCTTCCTCTACTTGAGTAGTCTGAGCCTCAGAAATATTGTCTTGAATGATTGGCTCAGTGTCTGGCTCAGCTTGCTGCACTGGAACCTCTTCAGCAACTACTGGAACAGCAACATGTTGAACTGGGGTGGAGGCAAGTTCTGATTGTTGAGAAATTCTTGCATGGCCTCAGGAAGCACCACATGTTCATTGCTGGAGTAGTTCTGATGATTCTCCAGCATTGAGATCACCCTAGTTGTCATGAAGCAAGATATGACATTGTCTATATTTGGATAGACAGCACGTTCAGCAGAGGTCAGCAGATGATTCAACACAATCTGGAAGAATCGAGGGTATAGGAGCGCATGACTATTCTTCCTTAGAGAATCCTGAAAAGCTCCCATGATGAGGTGACCCAAGTTGATCCTTGTGTTCTGTGCAATGTCAATGTCTCCGAAAAGTGCTCATTCGCCCAAATCGGACATCGTATGCAAAAGTTACGCCCAAAACAGTGCAGCACCCCCGAAACCCTAATCGCAGCAGCGGAAGATCCTTGTTTCTTGCAGCCCCGTTGATCAAACAATTACATACTAATTGTACAGACGAACCAGCCTATTCTATTACATCAGATCATAATCTAAAACAATTACAAATTGAATTACAAGATTAAACTATCACGATCAACCCTCGTGATTTACAACAGCCACGATAAACCACGTGGAATCCAAACATAACAGAATAATTAAAACACGGCCATAATAGTGGACAACAACCTGCATCACAGAATCACTATATACATGCATATATAATCATGACATGGACTACATATCATAAATCACAGAACCGTAACCTCGCTCTGATACCATTGTAGGAACAAACGGACCTTGGTCCTGCGTTTTATGATACTGATTAAAAGTTCGAACAGAATATTAACCATAATTGCTACGGCGCAAGCGATTCAAATCCACGTCTTCTACTGTATTCCTTGATTCTCCTTGGACGAAGTGTGGCCTTCGATCTCCCAAGGTGTGCCTCTCCTTAAAGCTCCGAAAACCCAAAACCCTAGCTGTCTCCTTGAGAAAAACGTCTGCCCCTCTCTGACTCTAGGATTAATTCGTTTTGGTGTGTCTTTCAGCTTTAGGAGAACGAGAATATATATAGGCTACAGCAGGGATCATGGATCATTAGGTCAGGCCTTCCAATGACATTCCGGGCCAGGCCCAATGTCATTAAATATTAATTCTATCCACTAAAGAACTAATATTTGCACTACCTTTCCTAATTCCGTAAATTAATAATTTAATTCGGCTCCCATATTAATTGCTTATAAATTCCCCATGTTTAAGATATCGCATGTCAATTAATTAAATTAATTTCTGACAATTAATTTAATTAATATCTTTTATCCTTGATCATCCACTCAACCTTATAATTATGCAAGAACAAATCTGCCTGCAGGACTAAAGCATAATTATCTTTATGAGCTTTCAAGAGGACATCATCACCCGAATATATTTTTCGGACACGGTTTCCTTTTATAGTCAATATCCCACTCTGTATATAATGTCATTGCCCAATACATAAATTCGTAATTTAAAATAAATTACTTAATTTATGAGTCAAGGCATGTGCATTAAATACAAGTGTCAATCACTATATCCGGATTAAGAACTTAAGCATTAATAACATCATGGAATCTTAGTTCTTTATTGTCAGAATTAAAGAAACAATTATTCTACTATTTTGATCTCGTTCAATATACACAAAGTATATAAGTATTATTCAATAGTCAAGATAAACTATTTCCAAATAATACTTCAGCCGTTCTAGTGGTTTGTCTAACACCACCTCGACTGTGAACCTTTATTATATTATATAAGGAGTCTGACAATCTAATCTTCTGCTATCCCATTTGATACTAGATTGTCTACAATATATAATATACAGACAATGTGAAAACATGCATTCAAGATTCTCAAATAATTGTTATATACTTCGAATGAATATTTCAGTATAACCCTAACACCTCGTGCTCAGAAATTTCAATTGGTTGGCTAAGGGGCTGAGATGTTTCTGCTTCAGTGATTTGTGAATTGGTGCCTTGGTTATGAATTTGTGGGATTTCAAATTCACTGGCATGTGCGAGAGGTGAAGATAGTGGATTGGAATCCAGTAAGTTCTGAACCCAATCTTCAGGTGCACTAAAAGACAAGTTGTCAGGATCAGAAGGGATACCTGACTGAAGCATTGGATTGTAGGTGTTGGTGAAGAGCTCATCAATATCCACCATGACATCGTCATTTGGTGCAGCTGCAGTGGATTGGACAGGACTATCCACTTCATCTTCAGAGTAAGTGGAATTATCCTGTAGGGAATCCTCTCCTTCAGATTGATCATTACTCTCAGAGGAGTTCTCTGCAGCATCCTCCACTATCACCTCTTCCTCTACTTGAGTAGTCTGAGCCTCAGAAATATTGTCGTGAATGATTGGCTCAGTGTCTGGCTCAGCTTGCTGCACTGGAACCTCTTCAGCAACTACTGGAACAGCAACATGTTGAACTGGGGTGGAGGCAAGTTCTGATTGTTGAGAAATTCTTGCATGGCCTCAGGAAGCACCACATGTTCATTGCTGGAGTAGTTCTGATGATTCTCTAGCATTGAGATCACCCTAGTTGTCATGAAGCAAGATATGACATTGTCTATATTTGGATAGAAAGCACGTTCAGCAGTGGTCAGCAGATGATTCAACACAATCTGGAAGAATCGAGGGTATAGGAGCGCATGACTATTCTTCCTTAGAGAATCCTGAAAAGCTCCCATGATCAGGTGACCCAAGTTGATCCTTGTGTTCTGTGCAATGTCAATTCCAATTTCCTGATTGAAAGTAGTAATTCCATGGAATCCACCAGTCTTGGGTGCAAACACATGAGAAATGGAATTAAAGAAGAAATTCCATCCTCGAGGCAAATGCTTGACATACAACTTGGCTGGAAGTTCACCGTCTGGCTCCCTCTGACAGTGGATGGCATAGAAAAAGTTAATCCTTTCTGCTCTGTCAGGTACGGCTTCAAAGTCCTCTGTTGGTAGTTGGAGAGCAGTATTCAGGGTGTTCTCAGTGATAGATAATGTACGTCCCTGAATATTGCATGTAAGCCCAAGTACCTGTCCTGCATTCACAACAGAAACAGAAGACAAGAAATCTCGAAGAAGAGATTTATTAAGCATAACAGACTCTGTCATAACATATTTTGTAAAAGAAAATTAAAACATATATCGAACCCAGCGTCGATAATTGGCTTGCGTAATTAAGTTATTATTTTCAACAATTGTGAAATTTGTCTTCGGAATATCAAAATTTGCAGCCATTTTTAATTAAAATTAAAAATGATTAGAAATTTCGTTTCACGAATAATAATGGACAAATAACCACTTATGTTACGAAAATAATTAGTTAAATACGCTCCGTAAAAATCCTAATTTCAAGAATTTTGGATTTCGATGAATTTACAATATGTTGTTCCTCTCGAAATTTTAAGAATTATGGTATTGGTTATGCAAATTATTGACACAAGAATCATGTTCAAAATTAGCCTAGAAGATGAAAAGTTTCGAAAAACCCTTTCGAAAACTAACAACGGATCGTTGAGAATCTGGTATCAAATGAAAGAGCTCGACAAGGTGATGATATGTTCGATTAAAACGAACAAGTTCGAGAGGTTTTCAAAAGCTGTGAGTATATGCGTATGCTTGTGTGTATCAGTTCGGTGAATGAAGAAAAGAAAAATCCCCAAGTCAATGTATATGTATATATGTATACAGGGAAACGAGGCGCAACTTGGTTATTTACCAAGTTTCCCTCCATACTGAATACACTAAAGCGGTAGGTGCAACATTGTAAATGACAAAACTACCCCTCAGTGACTTAAGAGATTTTCTAAGTCGAAATCCACACATACATACATGTAATAACTAGAGGTGCAACATTTGACTGAAAAGTCAAATGTTGCGCTACAAGAGTGAACATGGACTTAACTTCTAAGTCGAAGCATATATTCATACACAGTACCCTCATACACACTTGGCGCAACATTTGACTTAGTCAAATGTTGCGCTAGTCAACTCTAATCAGTGTATACTTAGAGAATTTTGAAAAAATTCTCAGATGTATACGTCCACTTCACCATTTTATCAAATAAATTTTGATTAACTCAAAATAATCTAATAATTTGATGAGATGAAAATCACAATTAAATGAAATAAAGTTTTAACCAAATTAATTTCAGTCAAACAATATTTAATTAATTATGCGGCAAGTATTTTAATTAAAACTTAATTAATGGACAACTTAAAATAATTTGAATTGCTTGAAATCCATTAATCAAATATAATTAAAATATGAATCAAATAAACACTTAATATTCATTAATTGAATATAAGCACTCAAATAATTCAAGAAAATTAATTCTAAATATCTACCGCTTAGCAAATAATCACATAATCATATAAAATCATGCAAATCATATAAATCATGGCAAATAATTAAAACTAATTATCAGATAAATATGTAAAATACTGGATGCTCTTTGTAAATTTACAAGTCATGCAAATATGTATATTTTAAAACTTGTGAACTTATGAACAAATTACAGTTATTTATTGTCTAATCAATTAGACATATTTAACATCCCAAGTTCACCGACCAGTCTAGAGAAAGTGGATTCGTCTAGTGGTTTAGTGAAGATGTCTGCAATTTGTTGATCAGTAGATATGAAGTGTAACTCTACTGTTCCATTCATGACATGCTCGCGAAGGAAATGATACCTGATATCAATATGCTTTGTCCTGGTGTGTTGAACAGGATTGTTGGGAATGGCAATGGCACTCGTGTTATCACACAGAATCGGAATTTTATCCAACATGAGTCCATAATCTTGTAGTTGATTCCTCATCCATAAGATTTGAGCGCAACAACTTCCAGCAGCTATGTATTCAGCTTCCGCTGTAGACGTAGACACGGAGTGTTGCTTCTTGCTATACCATGACACCAACCTTCGTCCAAGAAACTGAATCCTTCCTGAAGTACTTTTCCTATCAATCTTACATCCTGCAAAGTCAGAATCTGTATAGCCAATCAGATTAAAACCTGTATCTTTAGGGTACCATATCCCTAGATTGGGGGTTCCCTTAAGATACCTAAAAATACGCTTAACAGCTATAAGATGAGATTCTTTAGGATCAGCCTGGAATCTAGCACATAAACAAGTTGCGAACATGATATCTGGCCTACTAGCAGTTAAGTACAAGAGAGAGCCAATCATACCTCGATACTTTGTGATGTCAACTGACTTACCAGATTTGTCCTGATCAAGTTTGACAGCAGTTGGCATAGGGGTTTTGGCAGGAGATGCTTCTTTCATTCCATATTTCTTCAGAAGATCCTTGATGTATTTAGATTGGCAGATAATAATATCATCAGGCTTCTGAATGACTTGAAGTCCTAGGAAGAAGGACAATTTTCCCATCATGCTCATCTCATACTTACTCTGCATCAGCTTAGCAAATCTCTCGCATAAAAGATCATTAGTAGAACCAAATATAATGTCGTCGACATATACTTGTACAAGAATTATATCATCCTTATGCTTTTTATGGAAAAGAGTTTTATCGATGATACCTCTGGTGAAACCATTTTCAAGTAGGAACTTGGAAAGAGTGTCATACCAGGTTCGAGGGGCTTGCTTCAGGCCATAAAGTGCTTTGAAGAGAAAGTATACGAAGTCTTCAAATTCCTTGTCTTCAAACCCAGGGGGTTGTTCAACATAGACTTCCTCTTCTAGATCACCATTCAGGAATGCACTTTTCATATCCATCTGATATACTTTGAAGTTGGAATGTGCAGCAAATGCTAAGAACATCCTGATTGCTTCAAGCCTAGCAACTGGAGCATAGGTTTCATCATAATCGATTCCTTCTTCTTGCGAATAACCCTTTGCAACCAGTCTTGCCTTATTCCTCGTAACTATACCATCTTCATCCAGTTTGTTTCTAAAAACCCATCTAGTGCCAATTATAGATTTTCCTTTAGGTCTTGGCACCAGCTTCCAAACTTTCTGCCTTTCAAATTGATTGAGTTCTTCCTGCATTGCAGATACCCAATCTGGATCACTTAGAGCCTCTTCAACTTTCTTTGGTTCTGTCTGTGACAAGAATCCAGCAAAGTTGCATTCATTCTGAGTTGCTCTTCTAGTCTGCACTTCAGTGTCTGGATCACCAATGATTTGTTCAACAGGATGGGCTCTACTCCATACCCTTTGTCTTGGTAGATTCAATCTTGATGATTCACCGTAATCATAGTTGTGTTGAGTGTGATGAGTAGTAGATCCACTTTGACTTGCTCCCCCTGAGCTGATGCTAATTCTGTTTGATGATCCTCCACTTTGACCACTGTGATCATGATGATCATTTGTATTGTTCCCAATACTTCCTCCAGATGGTTCAGGATCAGCAGTTCCTTCATTTGCATTAGGTTCCCTAGTATCAGCTGCAGGTCCATCTTCTCCAATATAGATGTCTTCTAAATTCTCAAATTCTAGAGAATCAGATTCATTTTCTTTTTGAAGACTTGGGAGCTTGGTTTCATCAAATCTTACATTGATGCTTTCAATCAGCTTGTCGTCATTGATCAGATAAACCCTGTAGGCCTTAGACTCTAAATAATAACCCAGAAAAATGCCTTCTTCAGCTTTGGCATCAAACTTTCCCAGATGCTCTTCTTTTAAAACAAAGCATTTTGCACCAAACACATGAAAGTAACTCAGTGATGGTTTTCTGTTGGCCATTACTTCATAAGGAGTCTTATCCAAATCTTTGTTTATCAGGGTACGATTTTGAGTGTAGCAAGCAGTACTCACAGCTTCAGCCCAGAAATAGATTGGAAGTCTTGATTGACTAATCATTGTCCTCGCTGCTTCAATCAAGGTTCTGTTCTTCCTTTCTACGACACCATTTTGTTGTGGAGTCCTTGGAGCTGAATACTGACGAGAGATGCCCTTACCAGTACAAAAGTCATTAAGAACAGCATTGCGAAATTCTGTTCCATTATCTGATCTGATTGCCCTTACTGGCAAGTTTGCTTCCTTTTCAATCTTCTTGATATGATCAATGATGACGAGTGCTGCTTCATCCTTTGTATGTAAGAATAATACCCATGTGTATTTTGAGTAGTCATCGACAATCACAAGAGCATATCTTTTCCTTGATATAGACGGAATTTTGACTGGTCCAAACAGATCCATATGAATCAGTTGAAGGGGTGAACCAATGTCAGTCATGCCTATGCTCCTGTGTGATGCTTTCTTTGACTTCCCTTTTTCACATGCATCACAGAGTCCTTCTTGACAGAATTCTTTATGTGGCAGTCCTCTCACAAGTTCTCTTTTGACTAAAGAATTCATAGTCTTAAAGTTCAAGTGTGAGAGCTTCCGATGCCATAACCAACTATCATCAGCAGAGGCCTTGCTATAGGAACACTTGACCTCCCCCTTACTTGCTGAATCTATGTCGGCTATAAATAAACTTGATTTTCTTACGCCACGGAGTGTAAGATCCTTGTTCTTCCGGTTCTGGATCAAACAAACTTCCTTCTGAAAGATTACGTCGTATCCTTTGTCACAGAACTGACTGATACTCAGTAAATTGTGCTTGAGTCCTTCCACCAGTGAGATATCTTCAATGATGACATTTCCAACTTTCAGCTTACCATATCCCGTTGTAAATCCTTTGATGTCATCTCCAAAGATTACAATTGGGCCGGTTCTCATCACCACATCTGTGAGCAGGGACTTTTCTCCAGTCATGTGTCTTGAACAACCACTATCAAGAACCCACACAACTTTGCTTTTCTTTCCTGTGCCCTGCATTCACAAATGGATTAAACTTTCTTTGGTACCCAGACGTTCTTGGGTCCAGGTGGTTTAGTAGAAACAGGAGTATCAACAGAATCTGTTTTAACATGTGCTTGTTCAGGGGTGACTGGGCTCTTCTCCTTTTTTAGTCTTAGCAAAAGTGCTTTTAAACTTGGAGTTTGGAGTCTCCTTCTTCTTAGAAGGACTAGCAGTCTTTGCCACAGGGGCAATAGAAGGTGCAGGCATATTCATATTCATAGTAGGTGATGCAGAAAAAGATGCATTCAACATGGTAAAACATGCAGGCATCATATTCATAGCACACTGCATGCAACCTACTCTATCACATGGCAAATAGCAACCTTCTTATCGACCCTTTGACTATCCAAGATCTCTTTCTGTAGAAAAGCAGAATTTTGATAGGCCTTAAGCTTAGTTTCTAGGTCAGCTATCTGGGACCTAAGGGATTCCTCAATTTCTGCATTACACTTCTCCTTATTCTCTAGATATTCAATTCTATCTTTAAGGTTAGTGTTCATGAGTTTCTCTAAAGCTAACTCGTCTATTCGTTCTTCAAGTTTAGCTATCTTTAGAGAAAGACTACAATTATCTGATTCTGAAGCTAATAAACTAGTGTGCAAGTTGTACATCTCTTGGCCTAGTTCATTTATAGTCTTTTTATAATCATCAGTAGTCATGTCATCAACTGAAATTTCAGGAGATACCTGAGATGGAGATTCCTCGACAGTGTCAGCCATTAATGCAAAAGCATAATTGCTCTGGACAGGTTCATCATCAGAATCCGTGTCATCCCATCTTTTTCCCTCAGCAATGTAAGCCCTTCCTTTATGCTTGGCTACCATTGCTTCCAACTTAGCTTTCAGCTTTTCATTCTCTTTCTTCAGATCCTCATTAGAATTCTTCTTATCATATGAGTTGCTTCTTTCTTTGACAGGAGCCGCTTTGGGTTTCCTGCACTCTGTTGCAAAGTGCCCTAAGTCATTGCAGTTGTAGCATCTGACCTTGCTCTTGTCGTACATGTTTGGTTTGTAACTGCTAGTACTTCTAGACCCTGACCCTGAGTATCCTCCTTTACTCTGAAACTTGTTCCCTGAAGTTTTCTTGTACCGGGGGTTCTTCCTGAATTTGATGTGCTTGAACCTTGCAGCCATATAAGCCATAGACTTATCTTCCAGCTGCTCCAGCTCTTCCTGAGTATAGAACTCATCCTCCAGTTCACCAGAAACTTCATCAATTTCAGCGTCTACAATCTCAGATTTGGTAGAAGGATAATCAGCTTTGACAGATGAACAATCACTCTGAGCAACAGTGTGATCATTAATACCATATTCAACTAGTTGGTGATAACCAAAGTATGGTTCATCAACAATAAGTGCAGTAGTCTTTTGTAAGGCCATACTCTTGGCTTCAGATGATCCACCACCATATATG
This sequence comes from Daucus carota subsp. sativus, assembly GCF_001625215.2. Lineage (NCBI taxonomy): Eukaryota > Viridiplantae > Streptophyta > Magnoliopsida > Apiales > Apiaceae > Daucus > Daucus carota. Next base: position 23,649,652 of record NC_030382.2, read on the forward strand.
ATCTTTCTTTGTTCGAGTTCCATCTCAAACGTCTTCAGTTTCCCAAACAGTTTTTCTAGAGTCATAGTTCTGAAGTCGCTTCTTTCCCGGATGGTCTCAGTCTTCACAACTAGATGGGGTGACATCACAAATGAGAACTTTCTGTTAATCTCTTTCTGTGGATAAGTCTTTCCATGCAGGGTGAGTTCATTTAACAGCAACATGAACCTTTCGTAGATTTGAGAAATGTTCTCTCCAGGTATTGCCTAAAATGCTTCATATCTGGCAATTAGCATATCGTATCTGTTTTCCCTGACTTCTTCAGATCCCTCCATCAATGCCTCTATAGTATCCCACATCTGCTTTGAAGTTTTCAGACTCAGAATTAGATGTGTCATAGTCTTGGTCATTGATTCAACAATAATGAGTTGCAGATTATGGTCATGTGCAATATATTCCTTGTCAGTCTCACTGTATTCGCTTTTCTCTTTGGGAACAGACTTCTGTGGAATGCGAACACCATTTTCAACAAATTCAGGAATAATCTTCAATGGCATAAACGGACCATTTTCCAGAATCCCAATGTACATGGGATTAACAACTCTGATATACAGCAACATCTTCATTTTCTAGTTGTTGTAGTCATCCTTGTCAAATGGAGGTACTTTGATTCCTAACTTGTGTGTCGACATTGTTATCAGATAAAATTACGATTGTACGGACAGCTAGCTTTTCAGATTGGTAACGGATCTCAGATCTGTATATCGATCAACCTCGCTCTGATACCAATTGTTAGGTCCAATCAGACGTAGAAGGGGGGGTTGAATACGCCTATACCAATTTCTTCGATTTAATTTAATTGCAGAATAATTCTGTTTCAGTCCATGTTAAATTAATCGTAAATAAACAACTCCAGCAAGTCGGGGAATATTCTTATATTAGAAATAATCCTCGGGTGCTACAAATTCCAACACAAGTGTCGGCTGCAGAGACTACAAACACTCTAATACAAACTCTCGATAAAATCGATATTCTAACTTAGCTCTCGAGAATGTGTATAGTGTGTGCACTTACAAAGTGTGTAGTTGTTTTCAAATGAAAACACAAAGCTCTATTTATAGGCTTCCAACATCTAACCATGGTTAACGAGTTCGTCCTGGACGGATTGCGTTCGTCCTGGACGAATTCAATTTAACTGTGGTTAAATTGAATTGTCCAAAACAAAAACTAACTCCAATATACACTTGAAGTGGTGCCAGTTATATATACATATATATATATATATATCACAAACTTACGCTTGGAAACATATATGTGTACATATGTTGTATTTTGAAGGTCAAACTTGGAGCCAGTCAATCCTTGCGCCTCAACAAAGCTTCAATGTGTCTTCTACTTAGAAAATTTTTTAAGTCTTTAAACTTGCGGTACACAGTCAAATGGGAAGTCAAACCTTGCGCCAAAAGCTCCAGTCAAAGGTTGCGCCGTACATGGAAACATGTCAGCCTTACTTAGCCATATTGCTGTGTTGAGATCCAGCGCAGGTTTTGACTAAGTCAAACCTTGCGCTAGAGATGCTTCTTCAGTGTTCACAGTTAACCTGATAGACTTAGAAAATCTTCTAAGTAGAGATGAGTTGACTTCAGGTCAACAGTTGCGCCCCAATGAGGTTTCCACTGTAGTAGTACTTAGAATAATTTCTAAGTAACATAAACTTGCGTCATTTGAAGTACTCCCCTTGATATCTCACAGTTGACTGAGTTTTGACCTGAAATTTTACTCTTAAAAGTAATATATACATATGTACATTTATATATATATTATTAATTGATTTATTAATTACTTGAATTAATTTCTTATTCAAGTAATTATCAATTAATGCCACATATGTAAATATAAATATATATATTAATTTCAATTTCAAAAATAGCTCGATTGACTTGATCAATTAATTCGTTGATCGAATCCACTGAATACTTTCGTACGTCCTGACATCCTGTGCACTGGTCTGGTTCACGAACGACTCGAACTGAAATAATTCTTTGAATCCTTTTGCTTGATAATATACTTGATTAGTCATTCCGGGTTAGATGTTGCTTCGATAAATTTGATTATAAATAATCAAATTAAATATACTGGAATCTTCTGGTCTTTGATGCTTGATCTTCAGGCAATCTTGATAGCAGAAACTGATTGTGCTTTATTCTTCACTGAGGCATGAACATTTAAAATGAACTTCTTCCAGTGGACTGATGCTCGTCTCAGATATCTTGATTGTCTTTGTCTGTTCGTATCAAATCTCCAACCTGTAGATTCTTGTATTATACTTACATATTGTTTCCTGTCTTTTGTTGTGTTGAGTTATCGTAATTACATTTACGTTACATTATGCTTTACAATATGCTTTACAGAATTAGCCCTGTTACAGGTATACTATATAACTTGCAAGTCTCATTATTAATTAAATATTTACATAATAATTAGGAGTCGATTAGGAAACTCTTAAAAATGTTTTAACAAGATATATAGCTTATCATCATGATTAGGGCTGTTCACGAACCGAGCTGTTCGCGAATAAGCTCGAGCTCGGCTCGGTAAAAGCTCGGTTCGTTAAGAACTCGAGCTCGAGCTTGAACACATAAATGTGTTCGTTAAGAAAATGATCTTGAGTCGAACTTTTAATGTGCTCGGTGTTATGGATCAAAAATCGAGGGGTGAGCTTCGTGCTTTTTGACTGATCTCGCGAGTCGGAACTCAGACGGGTCCTCACGAGGTGCCTACGTATCTTCAGCGGGGTGAAGAATCAAGTCAAAAAACGTAGTTCTATTTTGGAGGGGTAGAGCCCTTTATATAGATGTCTCAGGGTTAGAGACTGATTAGAAGTAGGATCCCTGGTGTTAGAGTCCTAGTAGAAATAGGTATTTGAGTCAGAGATAGGATAAGACTGATCTCTGATCCTTATCTTGAGCTACTGGAGGTTATCTAGGACTCTAGATAGTTATCCATGAAATTCAGAGTTCTTGTAGGACTCTCGGAGTCCTGGACTCGTCAGTCAGACTCCTAGTAGGACTAGGATTCGAGTTCTGGGCCCTGACCGGGCTGGGGGCTCGTGCCTTGAGTTTGGGCAGCCCATGTTTCTCAAACATGAATGCCCAACGGGCTTTTTATAACCTCAATCTGCTAGCCACGAATTTTGGGTGATAAACCCAGAATCCGGGCCTTATATTCTGGCCTTTAATCAGACCCGGGCTCAAAATCACCCAATAATTTTTAGGGCCAATTTCAGACCCATATCATTTGCCCCCCAACTTTGGATAAGTTTCATAGAAACTTTTCTAAAGTTTTAGAGCATTTTCAATCACTTCTCGAGCCTATTCTGAGTAAGGTCAGCCATCTAGGCCGATTCTGGACTTTCCTTAGTCGATCCGAGGCATTTTGGGGGTACATCAAGTGTTCTGGGGCGCTTTTTGAGCGTTTTCCGAGCGCTTCCAGGGCGCTAGACCTCGCCCAGGTCGATTTAGGGCGCTCAAGGCGTCCAGGTCGACGCTGGCGCGCAACTCGGGCGCACCTCGGGCGCTCGGGGGCGCTCGACCTCGCCCAGGTCGATTTAGGGCGCTCAGGGCGTCCAGGTCGACGCTGGCGCGCAACTCGGGCGCACCTCGGGCGCTCAAGGGCGCTCGACCTCGCCCAGGTTGATTTAGGGCGGATTGGACGCCCAGGTCGATGCTGGCGCGCAGCTCGGGCGCTCATGGGCGCTCGACCTCGCCCAGGTCGACGCTCGCGCGCACCGTGGGCGCACCTAGGGCGCTTATGGGCGCTCACGGGCGTTAAGTGTTTTTTGACACCCAAGTCAGTTGTCGACCTCACCCAGGTCGATTTAGGGCATCCTTGGTGCTTAGGTCGACGCTGGTGAGGTCCTCAGGCGCACCTCGGGCGCTCTTGGCGCTCCTGGGGCGCTCATAGGGCGCTCCCAGGGCGCTTCTCGGGCGCTCTCGGGCGTTGAGGGTTTTTTAACACCCAAGTCGATTGTCGACCTCACCCAGGTTGATTTAGGGCATTTTGGGTGTCCAGGTCGACGGTGGTGAGGTCCTCAGGCGCCCCTCGGGCGCTCTTGGCGCTCCTGGGGCGCTCCTAGGGCGCTTCTCTGGGCGCTTCTCGGGCGCTATCGGGCGTTGGGGGTTTTTTAACACCCAAGTCGATTGTCGACCTCACCCAGGTCGATTTAGGGAGTTTTGGGTGCCTAGGTCGACGGTGGTGAGGCCCTCAGGCGCACCTCGGGCGCTTTTGGCGCTCCTGGCGCTCCGGGGGCGCTTATAAGGCGCCCCCAGGGCGCTTCTTGGGCGCTCTCAGGCGTTGTGGGTTTTTTAACACCCAAATCGATTGTCGACCTCACCCAGGTCGATTTAAGGCGTTTTGGGTGCCCAAGTCGACGGTGGTGAGGTCCTCAGGCGCACCTCGGGCGCTCTTGGCGCTCCTGGGGCGCTCATAGGGCGCTCCCAGGGCGCTTCGCGGGCGCTCTCGGGCGTTAGGGTTTTTTAACACCCAAGTTAATTGTCGACCTCACCCAGGTCGATTTAGGGCATCCTTGGCGCCCAGGTCGACGCTGGTGAGGTCCTCAGGCGCACCTCGGGCGCTCTTGGCGCTCTTGGGGCGCTCATAGGGCGCTCACAGGGCGCTTCTCGGGCGCTCTCGGGCGTTAGGTGTTTTTTGACACCCAAGTTAATTGTCGACCTCACCCAGGTCGATTTAAGGCATCCTTGGTGCCGAGGTCGACGCTGGTGAGGTCCTCAGGTGCACCTCGGGCGCTTTTGGCGCTCCTGGCGCTCCGGGGGCGCTCATAGGGCGCCCCCAGGGCGCTTCTCGGGCGCTCTCAAGCGTTGTGGGTTTTTTAACACCCAAATCGATTGTCGACCTCACCCAGGTCGATTTAGGGCGTTTTGGGTGCCCCAGTCGACGGTGGTGAGGTCCTCAGGCGCACCTCGGGCGCTCTTGGCGCTCCTAGGGCGCTCATAGGGCGCTCCCAGGGTGCTTCGCGGGCGCTCTCGGGCGTTGGGGGTTTTTTAACACCCAAGTTAATTGTCGACCTCACCCAGGTCGATTTAAGGCATCCTTGGTGCCGAGGTCGACGCTGGTGAGGTCCTCAGGCGCACCTCGGGCGCTCTTGGCGCTCCTGGGGCGCTCATAGGGCGCTCAAAGGGCGCTCTCGGGCGTTAGGGGTTTTTTAACACCCAAGTTAATTGTCGACCTCACCCAGGTCGATTTAAGGCATCCTTGGTGCCGAGGTCGACGCTGGTGAGGTCCTCAGGCGCACCTCGGGCGCTATTGGGGCTCCTGGGGCGCTCATAGGACGCTCCCAGGGCGCTTCTCGGGCGCTCTCTGGCGTTAGGTGTTTTTTGACACCCAAGTTAATCGTCGACCTCACCCAGGTCGATTTAGGGCGTGTTGGGAGCCCAGGTTGACCATGGTGAGTGTTATCAGGCACTCCTCGGGCGTTCTTGGCGCTCCTGGGGCGCTTATAGGGCGCTCCCAAGGCGCTCATAGGGCGCTCTCGAGCGTAATCATGTTTGATTATGATAGACCCAGTTCAGGTTGATTTAAGAGTTTAGAAGGCTTTTAAAGCCGAGACTCGCTGTGTCTAGTTAGCTTATTGTCTAATCGAGACTAGTTTTTTATTTGTTAAGTCAAACAATAATCCCTTAGGCATATCATAGGCCAATCTCTTAACTAAGACTGAGCCATGGCATGTGTTTTAGAGGCCATTTCTAGGCTTATTCTATAATGCGGTTGTATTAGGCTTTCTCAGGCTAAAGCTTGGAAGGATCAAGCTGAGGGCCACAGAAAGACCATAGAACCCCTGTTTCGAGTTGATTAATTCGTTGTAGATAAACAAATACTCAAGGAAAACATTGAAACATTAGATATGGAACAATCCTCGAGAAATTTTATTGAAACTATAGTAAAAGAGATAAATAACTGAAATCAACAAAGTTTAAAACTAAATGACAATGGTCTATCAGACCTTATTCAATGGTTATCTACTTACTAAGACAATCAAACATAATAAATCTTCAAGTTGGTGGCGTGCCAACTCCTTGGAACCTTGACTCCATCCAGGGTCTGAAAGTTGTACGAGTCGCGACTAGTGACACCACTGCTTTGGCTCCATAAGCTAACTGAAAGACTTCAAGTCTTGAGTCTCCACAGACTTTTAAGTTCTTGATTCTCAGAGTTCTAGCTAGTCCAAGGCACGCCAATAAGGCTTCACATTCAGCCTCGTTATTTGTGGCCGGGAAATCTTGCTTTGTAGAAAACTCAATGACGAACCCATCAGGGGTTTGGAGCACAAGCCCTGCACCATTTGTTTTTGAAACTTCATCAAAAAGCTCATTAAGTTTCTCCCATTCAGCCTCGTTATTTGTGGCCGGGATATCTTGCTTTGTAGAAAACTCAATGACGAACCCATCAGGGGTTTGGAGCACAAGCCCTGCACCATTTGTTTTTGAAACTTCATCAAAAAGCTCATTAAGTTTCTCCTCTTCTTTGGGTTCCTCTACCCTACTCTCCTGCCCCCCGACTTCCTGGTTGTCAATGGTGCATTTAACTAGGAAGTCAGCCAGAGCTTGAGCTTTGATTGCCACCCGTGGCTTGTATCGAATGTCGAAATTTTCAAGCTCTACCGCCCACTTAATCAATCTTCCACTAGCCTTCGGGCTATGCATTATCATCCTAAGGGGTTGGTCAGTCAAGACTTCGATCTTATTTGTCCTCAGGACTCTGAAAGCCTCTCTCAGGCGCTCAAGGTGATCAGCTTTCTTCAAGCTCTTCACTAGCATATCATTGATATAGACCTCCACGGTCTTCTCATTTAGATGCTTAAACATCTTATTAGCTAAGCGCCAATACGTGGCTCTTGCATTCTTAAGATCAAACGCCATAACCTTTTCTGGTTTACCTCGGAACAAGGAGATGGGAACCAATTCCTTAATTGATAAAACCTGCCCCCCGACTCCCCCGGGTTTCAAGGCTGCAACATAACAACTCCTGGCCATTTTCTGGTCTCCTTTTTCTTCTCCTAGCCCGTTTCTTGTGGGGAACTTGATTTTCAAGTGATATGTGGATGCTATGGCTTTAAAAGCATGCATCCCTGTCCTTCCTAGGATAGCGTTGTAGGTTGATGAGGCCTTAATGACCATAAAGTTCAACATATAAGTGGCCTGTCGTGGCTCTGCTCCCATGGTTACTGGTAATTGGATCATTCCTTCAATCTTGGATTCTACTCCGTTGAAACCATAGATCGGCATGTTGGACGGTGTCAACTGTGAATCAGCATACCCCATCTTTTGATAAGCATCATAGAAGAGGATGTCTACAGAAGCTCCATTATCAACAAGAACCCTCTTAATAGATGAGTTTCCAATAACGGGAGTTATGACCAACGGGTCGTCATGGGGGAACTTCACCCCTTCTAGATCAGAATCATCAAAGGTTAACGCAATCTCGGTCTTGGCCCTCTTCGGGGGTTCTCCAATGATACACATCACTTCACGAGCATAAGCTTTTCGTGAGTTACTAGACAAGCCTGCTGCAGTCGGTCCTCCAGAGATCATATTGATCACGGGCCCTCGAGGCTCGGTTCTCCTATCATGATCATCATTGTCCCTATCGCGACTATCATTGTCACGGGGATTCCTATCTGCATCCCTGGTATACCTGGACAACTTGCCTTTCCGGATCAAAAACTCAATCTCATCCTTCAACTGCCGACAATCATCGGTCTTATGTCCTGTATCCTTATGAAACCTGCAATACAAGTCCTTGTTTCTCTTTTCAGGGTCAGTCCTAATTGGCTTCGGCCATCGAACTCCTCCCTCTTTCTCAATTTCCATCAGAATCTGACTCCTGGGGGCATTCAGCCTTGCATACTCAGTGAACCTCGGTCCTGATTGCTTCTTGGTAGGTGACTTTTCACCATCTTCCCTTTTCAAATACTTGTTATCAGCATCATATTCAGTATCGTTCCCACGCTTCTTAGAGTCCGTGGTTGGTCCCTGGTTATTCTGGGATTTTCTCATGCTTTCCTCCGCCTTAATATACTTCCCGGCTCTCTCTTGGAGCTCATTCATGTTGTCAGGGGCCCTCTTGGCTAGTGAGCGGCGGAAATTATCATTCGTGGTTCCTTGTTGAAGGGCGATCATCGCTACCTTTTGGTCCAAATCCGGGACTTTGAGCGCCTCCTTGGTGAACCTATTCATATAGTCTCGAAGGGATTCGTTCCTGCCTTGGTGAAGGTTCATCAACGAGGCTGAACTCTTAGCGTGGGTCTTACTCCCAATAAACTGGCCTATGAAAGCTCGGCTCAAATCTCCGAACGAGGATATAGAGTTAGGGGGTAGTCGACTATACCAGTGCTGAGCCATCCCGCTCAAGGTTTGGGGGAAGGCTCGACACTTGATGGCCTCCGTGACTGGTTGCAACAGCAATGCATTCATGAAGGTTCGTACATGATTCGCGGGGTCACCCGTTCCATCATATGCCTTAATAGTGGGCAATTTGAACTTTCGAGAAATCCTTGCTGCCATGATTTCCTCGGTGAATGGGGGGATCGGGTTCTCTGGATCACCTGCAGCCAACAAGTGAATTCTATTCATACCTGAGTTCTGAGGGTTTTCAGTCCTTTGTCGAGGTTCGGGCGGTGGCTGCCTGGCCTGTTGTGCCGCCCTGTCTCTTTTCAATTGAGCTATCTCCTGTTCATAAGCTCGAATCCTGGCTTCGTACTCCTGGTCCGTGGGTCGACGGGACTCGGGGTTATTCGGCCTGGTGTTGTGCTGGGAGCCTCGGCTCTGGTTTCCGTCTCTCCTCCTTCGTGGGGGAATATCATAGTCCCTCTCCGAATCTTCAGAAGAGTCGTCCGTATAAACTACATACTCATCTTTTGGTCCTCTTGTGGTCGTCACAACGGTTGAGTAATGAGTCCCATGATCAGTGGCTGTGGCCACAACATTAGTCATAGGGGGCAGCGTGCCAAAAATCATAGGAATCGAGGTTTGAGCTGCGGTGGTTGTGCCACTGCTAGCAAGGGTCAACGTGACTGGTGGTGTGGTGGTGACGGGATTTGAGGTTCCAGCGGTGACCTGAGACAAGGGTGGATCCTGGGTTGCGGTGTTGTCTCCGTTTGAAGGTGCATGAATTTCTGAGCGTAATCTGGTGGACACCATGGTTGTTGTCTTCTTCCCACAGACGGCGCCAAATGTTATGGATCAAAAATCGAGGGGTGAGCTTCGTGCTTTTTGACTGATCTCGCGAGTCGGAACTCAGACGGGTCCTCACGAGGTGCCTACGTATCTTCAGCGGGGTGAAGAATCAAGTCAAAAAACGTAGTTCTATTTTGGAGGGGTAGAGCCCTTTATATAGATGTCTCAGGGTTAGAGACTGATTAGAAGTAGGATCCCTGGTGTTAGAGTCCTAGTAGAAATAGGTATTTGAGTCAGAGATAGGATAAGACTGATCTCTGATCCTTATCTTGAGCTACTGGAGGTTATCTAGGACTCTAGATAGTTATCCATGAAATTCAGAGTTCTTGTAGGACTCTCGGAGTCCTGGACTCGTCAGTCAGACTCCTAGTAGGACTAGGATTCGAGTTCTGGGCCCTGACCGGGCTGGGGGCTCGTGCCTTGAGTTTGGGCAGCCCATGTTTCTCAAACATGAATGCCCAACGGGCTTTTTATAACCTCAATCTGCTAGCCACGAATTTTGGGTGATAAACCCAGAATCCGGGCCTTATATTCTGGCCTTTAATCAGACCCGGGCTCAAAATCACCCAATAATTTTTAGGGCCAATTTCAGACCCATATCACTCGGCTCGTTAAAACTCGAAAAAATGCAATATTTTCATATTTTTATAGCATATACATGTAACTGAACTTAGAATTCAACATATAATACATCTTAGATCTTGGTGATGTAACCAAAGTTTCGGGAAAAAATAATTTTATTTGATTTATTATTCTATCTTTTGACTAGTACTACTAACTAGTGTCTAGTCTTGAATTGATGTTTTGATTTTTCTAATAATTTTTTTCATCGATCCAACCGTATGGATGTCAACATTTATATATTTTAGTTATATAGCCAAAATTTCAGAAAATATTAAATTTATTTGGTTTGCTATTTTAACAGTTAAGTAGCGGTTTGACTAGTACGCTAACTAGTGTTTAATCCTAATTTAGTGTTTCAATATTTTAAAAAATATTTTTTACCGATCCAACCGTATGTGTGTTGACATATATAGATTTTAGTGAAATAACCAAAGTTTCAAAAAAAAATAATTTTATTTGGTTGGTTATTTTAAAAGTCAACTAGCGGTTTGACCTTTTTTTTTGGCTTGGCTCGGCTTGACTCGACTCAGCTCGTTATTGTTCACGAACAAGCTTGAAAGGCATATGTTAAGCCTATTTGTATTTAAGAGGAATCAACTCAACTCTGATAAGAAAGCAAGTAAATAGCAAGTACTGTTATCCGGAATCCGTACGAAGAACGTCAAATGATTTATTGAAGATTTTATATCAGAAGAATTTCAGGATGCTGCTGCAAACCACTGGAAGAAGTTCATTAATATGATCAAGCCTCAGTGTACAAATAATCTTTTGTAGCACGTCCAGAAGATAAGAAGGTATAAAGTTTCAATATTTTATTTATTCAGAAGATTCCATTATTGTGTCTACAAATGAAGAAGAACTAAGAAGACGAAGAATCGACGAACAAGTCACAGCTTCATTGTTTAAATGACAAGGAATATTTAATTAAGCTAGTTATAGATGAACCAGACAGTACATTTGTGTATCAGCTCATCAGATTAATTATTCTACGTCAAAAGAAAGTGGCCGTTCATTCAAGTCGAAGATCTTAATTGTTTAAAGAAGACTGAAGACTCTGAAGAAGAAGAAATGGGATAATTGATTATCTAATTATTTAATCCACTTCTCAAAATAATTATATATGATGTGTAATTTATTTATTAAATTAATTCTATCTCGAATTAATTTAATTTATGAATTTATGCATTTAATATAATTAAGTGGATATTAATTGGTTAATTAATTAAAAGAAATAAGGCTTTGTCTTGTTGGATCAAAAGGAAAGACAATTACAATGATTGTCTTAAGAAACAACAAGGTAAGACAATCAAACAGATTGTCTTACCGTGCCATTTCTCTCCTCCAACACACGGTAAGACAATCTCTGGAATTGTCTTACCGTACCCCTCATTGTCTTACCGTGTGGATGCCAAGACAATCCTTCTGATTATCTTACCGTGTGGCATCCATGACAATCCTTCTGATTGTCTTACCGTTCGGAGTGTAAGACAATCCTACAGATTGTCTTACCGTGCCCTGATTGTCTTATCGTGTCCCTGGAATTGTCTTACCACTTCAGATTGTCTTACTAAGAGCAAGTCCAATGGTGAGCTAAAAATAGGTGTAGCTATTGCTATAATATAGCACCAAAAAGTGGATTTTGGTGCTAAAATAATATCACATCTCCAATGGTTGGTGCTATATCTTGTGCTAAAATAATATATGTGCATTCATGTACTTGAATAGGTTGAGATATAAATCTATTTTTTATTCATTTCCCTCCACTTTTTTACTTTTTGATGAGGTGGCAATTATAGCTATTGCTATAGTTTGTGCTAAATATAGCACCAACTATAGCAATATGCTATTTTAGCACCAAGTTTAGCACACCATTGGAGTTGAATTTTTTTGATTTTGAGCTATAATATAGATATAGCACAAGATATAGCTCACCATTGGACTTGCTCTAAGCTATAGACAATGCTTATGATTGTCTTACCTTATGTTTTTCAGCAGGGAAAATAGATTTTTTTGCCACCTAACTTATTATTTGTTTAGAAACCTACCACTGAATTATAATTTTTTTCTTTTTTGCCACTAATGTTAGGTTCAGATTTTTTTTTGTCACTAACGTTAGGTTTGGATTTGATTATTAACACTATGTTATTCTTAAAATAATTCATAAAACTAAAGTTTTTAGGTTCTTAAAATGCCTGTTAAACTCTCATACTTCAAGGTAAACTAGCTAAGGGACATATAGATGATTGTATATAATGTTATAGACACATATCATATCACTATAATATTGCAGACTACCACTATGTTTTTATAATGCTAAAAAAATTAACATATTGTTAATAATCAAATCAAAACATAACGTTAGTGACAAAAAAAATCCAACGTATTTTTAAGGAAAAAAAAAACCAACATTAAATTTTATTCAGAAAAAATAAAATAAAATAATTTTTGAAATTTTTTGGAGTCTCAAAATGCGTGTCCTAACTCTCGTCCTTCAAGGTAAACTACCTAGGACACTACATAAAGATATAGACACATATCAGATCGCCATTATATTGCATACTAACACTATATTTTAATAATTTTAAAAAAATAACATAGTGTTAATAATCAAATCCGAACCTAACGTTAGTGACAAAAAAAAGTCCGAACCTAACATTAGTGACAAAAAAGAAAAAAATTATAGTTCAGTGGTAGGTTTCCAAACAAATAATAAGTTGGGTGGCAAAAAAATCTATTTTCCCTTTTCAGCAAGACAAAGTGCTAAATTGTCTTAGCAACCACTAGATTGTCTTTGCCATTATTGTCTTGCCTAGTTCTTGAGATTTGCCTATAAATATGGCTCATTCTCATTCATTTGTTCTTGTTCAAAGTGCTTGTAAGCTTTCAAGTTGTGCTAAACTTGCTATTCGTTAAATCCACAGTTTACTGTGCTTTGATCATTCGGTTGTTTTGTTCCGCTGAGTTAGAATACTTTCTGTCAAATTTATTCTACGAACTAGTGGACATTAAAACGAACCATATTAATTATATAACGACTTAAAACATTGTTATATTAATTAATCTTAATCTGATTAACAAGTTACATTCCAATCAGATTTATTCCGCCGCGATTATTTTTAAGTGACGATTGTATTCAACCCCCCATTCTACAATCGTTCCAGGACCTAACAATTGGTATCAGAGCGGTTGATACCATTTTACCGTATCAGATCCTATACAAACTCTCTAACATCCAAATATTTTTTATTCAAATTAATTTTATTCCAAAAATTAATTTTGATTTAAAATATTTTTCTTTCAAAAATCCAAATCTCATCCAAACACTATTCATTTCAAATTCAAATATTTTTAATTCGAATTAATTTTTTTTTAAAAGGGAAAATAGATTTTTTTGCCACCTAACTTATTATTTGTTTAGAAACCTACCACTGAATTATAATTTTTTTCTTTTTTGCCACTAATGTTAGGTTCAGATTTTTTTTTGTCACTAACGTTAGGTTTGGATTTGATTATTAACACTATGTTATTCTTAAAATAATTCATAAAACTAAAGTTTTTAGGTTCTTAAAATGCCTGTTAAACTCTCATACTTCAAGGTAAACTAGCTAAGGGACATATAGATGATTGTATATAATGTTATAGACACATATCATATCACTATAATATTGCAGACTACCACTATGTTTTTATAATGCTAAAAAAATTAACATATTGTTAATAATCAAATCAAAACATAACGTTAGTGACAAAAAAAATCCAACGTATTTTTAAGGAAAAAAAAAACCAACATTAAATTTTATTCAGAAAAAATAAAATAAAATAATTTTTGAAATTTTTTGGAGTCTCAAAATGCGTGTCCTAACTCTCGTCCTTCAAGGTAAACTACCTAGGACACTACATAAAGATATAGACACATATCAGATCGCCATTATATTGCATACTAACACTATATTTTAATAATTTTAAAAAAATAACATAGTGTTAATAATCAAATCCGAACCTAACGTTAGTGACAAAAAAAAGTCCGAACCTAACATTAGTGACAAAAAAGAAAAAAATTATAGTTCAGTGGTAGGTTTCCAAACAAATAATAAGTTGGGTGGCAAAAAAATCTATTTTCCCTTTTTGAAATTAATATTGATTTAAAATATTTTTCTTTCAAAAATCCATTTCTCATCCAAACACTATTCACTTTAAATCCTTAAAAAATGAGTACCCAAAAGATTAGTAGCATTAAATTTCCACCGTTCAGCAAAGAACACTTTGGCCTATGGAAGAGGCATATGTTGTTGTTCCTTCGCACCGCCAACAGAAAATACATCGGGATTTTAAACAAAGGTGTTTCTACTCCGATGAACGTCATATTAGCACACGAAGAAGATGGTGTGTTAATACCTCATCAGACTATTCCGAAAGAACATTCTGAGTACACAGATGAAGAGAATGAACAGATGAACTTAGATGACGCTCTTCAACTGATTTTGGTTGAATCTCTAGATCCAGTCATGTACAATGCTGTTGTAAATTGTACGAACGCAAATCAAATCTGGGATACACTAGAGATTATAAATGAAGGCTCAGAAGATGTTAGGGAAAACAAGAAAGAGATACTGATGGCTTAGTATGAACAGTTTGGTTCCAATCCCGGAGAAGGGATTTCAGAAATATTTATCAGACTCAATAATCTGATTAATAACTTGAATCTGAATGGGAAATACTACGACAAGAAAGAGGTCAACATGAAGTTTCTCTTAACCCTTCCCGAACATCTGGAACACAGAATCACTGCTATCAGGGAAAGTAGAGATCTGAATGAGATTTCTCTAGAGAGACTCTACGGAGTTTTGAAAACTTATGAACTCGAGCAGGTTCAAAGTAAGCAGAGATATAGCTGGGGTAAAACACTGAACCATTCGAGAGCTCTAGTTGTTGAATCACCTACACGGGAAGAAAAGAATGATGTTGTTGTTCCTTCTAAGACCACTCAGGAATTTGTTGTACCTGAGATGGGTCAGACTGCTTCTTCCAGTGGTGACGAAAAGTTCTATACAATGGAAGAGCTAGAACAGTTAGAAGATCAATCTCTATCACTGTTTGCCAAGAAATTTGGAAACATGAGATTCAAGAAGAACCCCTCATACAAGTACAAACCTACTGCCAACAGGTTTCAAAAAGGAGGTTACTCATCTTCTACAAGCAAAGGAGGATACAAGACTGGGATGGTGGATAAAAGCAAGTTTAAATGTTTCAACTGTGGTGAACCAGGACACTTTGCAACTGAATGCAAACAGCCCAAGGTTCAAGGAAAGAGAAAAGATTCGTATGACGAGCTGAAGCAGAAGTATGATGCATTAGTGAGAAAGCATCAGGGTACTTCTGGAAGTCTAAGTTTCAAAAGCAAGTCTTATCTGGCAGAAGGGAAAAGCTGGGATGATACAGACAGTGATGAAGAAGAGCAGATAGGGAATGTTGCTCTCATGGCTAATGCTGGATCATCTTCACCTCCTCCTGCTGGAAGCTTTCAGGTAGATCCTACATGCCCTAAACTTTTTATGCAATTAGGACTTGAAAGAGATGATGCTATTAAAAAGATGAAAGCTGCCAATCTTAAAATTGATACGTTAGTCTTAGAAATTCATGCTTATAAGATGAATGAGATGAAAGTATTAACACCTAAAATAGAACAACTGACTGTGGATTTAGGATTGCAATGTGCTAAAGTTAGAGTTCTAGAGAAAGGTGAGATTGCTTTAAGACTTCAGCTAGACGAAGAGAAAGTGAAATGTAAAGCCTTTAAGGATGCCTCCACTATAGTCAAAGAACTTAATGATAAACAAGAGATCAAGAGAACTGTTGGAATAGGTTTTGACTATAACAAATCTGTAGGTAAGGCTAGTAACATTACTCCTTTTAAGAAGAGTGCTGAGGAGAGAGGAATTCCTTTTGTTTTGAAAGATTCCCCTCAACCATTGTTTAAATCCTCAGAAGCTGAACCTCTGTTAGAAACTCCTGTTGTCATTAGATATGAACTCAAACAGTAAGACCTTAAAATGAAAGAGAATAATGAGAAGAGAGATGAGATCCTGACATCATTGAAACCAATCAAAGTGAAAGGCAATGTTAGGTTGCCTAAAGCTGGTTTAGGTGTCAACTCTGAGAGAACTAAATTCAACAAGCCTAATAATTTTGTGAACAGTAAGAATAGAGATAATAGATGTCACTCTACTGACAACTTTAAATCTGTTAATAAAGTTAGAGTTGAATCTGTTGATGTTCCTACTACTATGACTGATATGCCTGTTGCTCCTGTTTTTGATGCATGTCATAAATGTTGTGGTGTTGATAACTGTATGCTTTGTGTTTTCAATACTATGTGGGCTTATTTTTGAAATTTGCATGCTAAAAATGAAAACACATCACCTAGACAACACATAAACAATAAGCATGGTAGATCAAAGACTGCTAGTCCTTCTTATGTTAGAAAGGAGACTTATGTTCCAAAGCCTAAAACCAAGGTTTACAAGGCTGTTGTTAAGGAAGTAAGTTCAGTCAAGAGTGAGCCAAATATCAGTCCAAGAGGCTCTGTTGTATTACCTGATAGAAATCAATTCTTTAAGTCTACTGGACCCAATCAAGTGTGGGTCCCAAAGAATGTTTAATCAAGTTGTCTTGTGCAGGGTGCCAGTGGAGTTGTTCGAGTTACTTGGGTACTTGACAGTGGAGCGTCAATGCACATGACTGGCAATAGATCCCTGCTGGAAGACATAAGAGAAGGAGCTAGCCCAACAGTCAGTTTTGCTGATAATAGCAAAGGTCGTACTGTGGGATATGGCAAGTACAAAATTGGAAGAATCATCATAGAGGATGTTGCTTTAGTTGAAGGACTTCAACATAATCTCCTTAGTGTCAGCCAGTTCTGTGACAAAGGATATTATGTTCACTTTGAAAAGGAGATATGTATCATCAAACATATAAAGGATAAGCGTCCTTCTCTATGTGGCGTAAGGAAAGGCAACATATACGTAGCTGATTTGTCTTCAGGACCAGGAAACGAAGTTCACTGTTTCTACGCTAAAGCGTCTGCTGAAGATAGTTGGTTATGGCATAAGAAGCTCTCACATCTCAACTTCAAAACCATGAACTCTCTAGTCAAGAGAGATCTAGTGAGAGGTTTGCCTTCCCTGGAATTCTCAACTGACGATCTCTGTGAAGCTTGTCAGAAACGAAAAACGAAGAGAGCATCTCACAAAGGCAAGTCCATCAATACCATTACAGATCCACTCCATTTACTACATATGGATCTATTTGGCCCCGTGAATGTTGCATCAATTGATGGAGGAAGATATGCCTTGGTTATTGTGGATGACTTCTCGAAATTTACTTGCGTTTACTTCCTTACTTCTAAGGATGAAACTCCGTTGACAGTGATTGATCATATAAAGTTAGTTGAATTGGATAAGGGTGTGCCAGTGAAAGCAATAAGGTCAGATAATGGCACGGAATTCAAGAATCAAACTCTAATCAACTTTTACTCTGAAAAGGGAATTAGAAGGCAGTATTCAGCACCAAGGACTCCTCAGCAGAATGGAGTCGTCGAAAGAAAGAATCGTACATTGATTGAAGCTGCAAGGACTATGATTGCCGAAGCAAAGCTTCCTCTGTACTTTTGGGCTGAAGCTGTGACTACTGCCTGCTATACCCAGAATCGAACTTTGATCAACAAGGATCATATGAAAACTCCATTTCAACTATATGACAACAAGAAACCATATGTCAAACATCTTCATGTCTTTGGAGCCAAGTGTTATGTTCTCAAGGGTGGTGAAGAGAACTTGAACAAGTTTGAACCAAAGGCATCTGAAGCAATTTTTGTTGGTTATACTAATAATGCTTATAGAGTTTTTGTAATTGATACTTTGTCAGTGAAAGTTAGTGTCAATGTTAAATTTGATGCCACTAAACTTCCAAGTATACAATCTGCTAATCCATCTGAGTCTCTGAAGTTTGACAACTATCCACATTCTGATTCAGATGATGATGTGCCACCTGAGGTTGCAACAGGTGATGACAACAATGACGATAATGATCCAGGCAATGGTGGAGGAAATGGCAATAATGCTGGAGATTCCACTGATGCTAGTAGTGGATCATCAAGTCAACCTGGCAACAACTCAGGGGGAGCTGGTGGATCAACTAGTCATACACATCAGCTTACTGACAATATGGCTGAATCATCAAGGACACAACTTCCAAGGGAAATGATTTGGAGCAGAGATTATCCCTTTGATCTTATTATTGCTGATCTTGATTGGGTTCTTGCCATGCAAGAAGAACTCAATCAATTTGAGAGACAAGAAGTCTGGGCCCTGGTTCCAAGGCCAAAAGGAAAGTCTACAATTGGAACTAGATGGGTCTTCCGTAACAAGTTAGATGGTGATGGCATTGTTGTAAGAAACAAAGCCAGACTGGTCGCAAAAGGTTATTCTCAAGAAGAAGGAATTGATTATGATGAAACCTATGCTCCAGTTGCTCGTCTTGAAGCCATCAGAATATTCCTTGCATTTGCTGCACATTCCAACTTCAAAGTTTATCAGATGGATGTGAATAGTGCATTTCTGAATGGAAAGCTAGAAGAAGAAGTATATCTGGAACAGCCCCCTGGCTTTGAAAATCCAGAATTTGCTGATTTTGTTTACTTCTTATTCAAAGCTGTCTATGGGCTCAAGCAGTCACCAAGGACATGGTATGACACTCTCTCTGAGTTTTTAATTAAAAATAATTTCACTAGAGGTGTCATAGACAAAACTCTCTTTTACAAATTGCATGATAATAATGTGTTATTTGTTCAAATATATGTTGATGATATTATATTTGGTTCTACTAACGATAACTTGTGCAAGAGGTTTGCTAAGTTAATGCAGAGCAATTATGAAATGAGTATGATGGGTGAGTTGTCCTACTTTCTTGGTCTTCAAGTAAGCCAAAAGAAAGATGGCATTTGCATTTGTCAATCAAAGTATGTCAGAGATCTTCTACGAAAGTACAAACTGGAAGACTCTTCTCCAGCAAAGACACCCATGGCCACTGCCACAAAGCTTGACCAGGATAAATCTGGTAAGAAAGTTGATATTTCAAGCTATCGAGGTATGATTGGCTCTTTACTCTATCTCACTGCTAGTAGACCAGATATTATGTTTGCAACATGTTTGTGTGCTAGGTTCCAAGCCGATCCTAAAGAATCACATCTTATAGCCGTCAAAAGAATCTATAGATATCTTAAGGGTACACCTGGTTTAGGTATTTGGTACCCTAAGAATACTGGTTTTGACTTAATCGGCTATACAGATTCTGATTATGCAGGATGCAGGATTGATAGGAAAAGTACGTCTGGAAGCTGTCAATTTCTAGGACGTCGGTTGGTTTCCTGGTATAGCAAGAAGCAGCACTCAGTGTCCACTTCTACTGCTGAAGCTGAGTACATAGCTGCTGGAAGCTGCTGTGCTCAGATACTGTGGATCAGAAACCAATTGAATGATTATGGTATTTCTGTCGACAAAATTCCAATATTTTGTGACAATACGAGTGCCATAGCCATTTCCAACAATCCGGTTCAACATTCCAGAACCAAGCACATAGATATCAGGTATCATTTTATTCGAGAACATGTCATGAATGGTACAGTGGTGTTACATTTTGTGCCCACGACAGATCAAATCGCTGACATCTTCACTAAACCACTTGATGAATCCACTTTCTCTAAGTTGGTTTGTGAGCTAGGGATGTTAAATATGACATGATTCTCTTTGTATATATTTTTTAATATGCTTTATATATTTTTATATAATTTTGTGAATTTTTTGTGTATTTATAGGTATTGTATTAGATTTTATATGATTATCTGTATATTATTTGATAATTATCTGTGTAATTATGCATGTTTATATGTTTACCTGTAATTTTCTAAATGCCTGATTACTCCCCTGTATTATTCTCTAAGCATTTAGATAATTATTTGTATTTATTTTGTATTTTTCAAAATTAATTAAGCATAAATATTTGAATTTAAGTTAATTCATTTTTATGAATTAAAGTTAAGTTCATAAATATTTATATTTTATTAAAGTTCAATTTTAAAAAATAATTGTGTATTATATAATATTGTTTTTATATTAGATTTTTGATTTAATCTGTAAAACAATTTATCTTTTAAAATAAATCAAAAATCATAATTTTATATTATTTTATGTGTTTTTCTGTTAAAAAAACTCGGCAAGACAATCTAAATAATTGTCTTACCGAGCTTTCTCACAGATTTTTCTTTTATTTTCTTATTTTCTATGCGGCAAGACAATTTCTATCATTGTCTTACCGTTTTTCATTTATTTTCTTTTTATATATACACGGCAAGACAATTTAGCCAATTGTCTTACCGTGTTAACCTTCTCGTATACGCTACTCGGGACGGCAAGACAATCAAGTCGATTGTCTTACCGTGTTTTGGAACGGCAAGACAATCGACGAGATTGTCTTACCGAGATTCAAAATGCCCAAGACAATCAGTATAATTGTCTTACTCCCCTTGTTATTCATCTTCTTCATCCTCACTTCGTATACACGCACATATACACACACCCAATCGCCTTTTTCAAGTTTTGATCGGAAACTTTGCTGGTTCTTTGTGATTTTTTCAAGTTTTGTGATTATAAACTTGCTGGTTACTAATTCTTAAACCGATTTGGAACGAAACTCTGCCCGTTTTTCAACCGATCAGTACCGAGTTTTACGACTGAGTTCGCCGAGTTAGGGTTTAAAAATCGATTTCTTGGGTTGTTAAGGCAGCTTCTTGATACTGAAGTGTGGTTTGTGGTGAAAAGCTTTCGAAACCCTCGTTTTTGTGTTTGGGGTTTTTCGAAATATTTCGATTTATTTCGAATTATTGAAGGATTTTGGGGTTTGTTTGGTGACATTCGGTGATATCTCGATTTTGTGGACTATTGGACTTTGTTGAACCCTTGCATTGGATTAAGTGTGAAATTTACAACCGTTAAAATTAATTAAATTTTAATGCGGAATTACTTAATATTTCGAATTATTAATTAATTAATTAATCATTAAATTAATTATTACGTGAAATTTGCGAGATATTTGAGAATTATCATTTTATTTGAAAAATTCTCGCTTAATTCACCTTTTAATTAACAAAATGGTTGGAAAATTCAAAATTATGGAGACGAACTACAATGGATTTCAAGACCCTGAAGCAGTTGCTGCCCGGTTCAGACCCTGGGTCAAATTTCTGAACGAACAATGCCTGGCGAGTACTGCTATCACTGCCTCAGCTGAATTACAAATCCAACCATTGTATGACTTCTACTCCACGGCTCTGAATACTACCCTTCTGGACAATCACAGGGTTACCGGAGATATAAGGGTAGGTGACGTTAATGGACGAAGGACGATCACAATCTCTGTTGATGATGTGAATCGTGTTTTGGGTTTCCCCCGTGCTAACTTTGTTAATCCTCCTGAGGAACCTGAGTTGATGCAGTTCTTCGAAACTATTCAATATCAAGGGGAAATTCACTTGTCAAAGATGACGAAGGGAAAACTGAAGCTAGAATGGGAGATCTTCTTCGACACGCTTGCTAAGGTGTTCTCTCCCACTGACAGGAGAAACTTTCACAACATATCCAACATACTGCAAGTATTTGGAGTATGTATTGCTTTTAATCGTCAAATTGACTTTGGCACAACTATCCTGAAGGAAATTCTGAGGAAGATGGGACCACTTGGAAGTCGGAATGTGGAAACTAATGATAAAGTTGAATGCTTTTATCCACGATTCCTGATGTTACTGTTAAATGATAAGATGACTGAAGCCGACAAGAACTTCTACTTCAATGCTGAAAGACTCAATGTCAAACAGACCAGTCTCAAGTTGATCAACAAACTGGCTAAAGGAAACAAGTACAACGAAGTTCCACTCATTGTTACTCCCTTTATGTCAGAAAGCTTCAATGCTCAAATTGTTCCTTATCAAGTTCAAGTGGCTCAACAACAACATCATCAACAACAATAGCAACAAGACCAGCAACTTCAACTTCAACTCCAACAACCACCTCAACCTCAAGATCAACAACAACAACAATCACCACATCATACCCCTGAACAATCACCAGTTCAATCACCTATCCCCCAACGACAGTTTCCATCATATGAAGATGAGCCTCTACCATTTGATTTCTTCGAAGCTCAACCATCTTCATCTGCACCCACACAACCTACCACTCAACCACAATACTCTCCACAAAGTCAATCCACCTCACAACCACTGCCATCAGATTCTGCTATCGATCCTGATCTTTAGGCATTAAGAGATGACTTACAGGTAGCTCAGGTACTTACTGACTTCTCATCTAACTTTAATATTGATATCTCTGATTATGGTTGTAACTTTGACTTGTTTTGCCAGCCTGCCAGCAATGAACCTGACAACACACAGGTTCATAACCCTGCTGATGATTCATTTCAACCAACTGTCTCTTCTCCAAACACTTCAACCAACACTACTTCAAAACTTGTTAAAAAGGTTGCCAGAAAGAGGAGTTCGAGTAGTTTGATGGATCAACCCGCAGCTCTGTCTTCTCAAAAGAAACAAAGAGTAGAAGCCTCGGAGATAACTGCAGCCACATCCTCGCCTTCCCAAAAGGGCTTGGACACTGATATGGCAATACAGTCTCTGGATTCATTCTCTCAACAAAATGAAGCCATTGAAGTTGACCGTCCAACCACGGTATCCTGTACAGAGTCTAGCACTGCTCTAGCACTCACGCTAGTGCAAAATCAACCCCATACACGGGTTACTACACTTTCTGAGAGCACAGTTTTTCAAAATAAAGTTACTATGTATGAAAACTTTGCTGATCACCCTTTCTTTCATGATCAGGAGCTGCTTGACAATGTGCAAGTGGATTTGCCGTCACTGGCTTCCGGAGGACAATTTGTTCCTCCACTACCTTTGAACCCATTTCAGGGAACATTGGTAGTATACACTGGTACAGCTGGAGCTATGAGTGAATCGAGAGATGAAAGGCAAACACCGAGCGATACACATGCACGTGAGGCTAGTGAAACAGCTTTGAGTGTACGTGAGGTGAGTGCACACACTAACCCAGCTCTATTTGCGGAACAAATTGCAAAGTTACAAGCTGAACTTGCCCGGATGATTGCTGAAAAAAAGAGATTAAAAGGTGCACAACTAGTCACCTTAGAAAAGAAAGTAGAGGAGGAGCCATCCAGTTCTTACAGGGATGAGCTCAAAGCTGATATCCATTGTTTGACTATCGAAATGAGATCCAACCATGAGCTCTACATGTCTAAATTTGATGAAATCGACAGCAAATTGGATCAACTTCTCAAGAACTCCAAGTCTGGTGCTCCAACCTCCGGAGAGGATCCCTCAACTAAGGGGGAGAATAGAGACAAGGGAGGAGAAGACAAAGGAAACAGCTCCAACCAGAGTAACAAATGTAACACAAACACCAACAATTCTGATTCTGCACCTGGTAGAGAATCTGAAAAGTCAAAAGGCAAGCAACCCATGCATCAACAGGAAGACAATTATGATGCCTTTCCTAAGGAAATGGATGATGATGATGTGTTTGATGCCACTTTCTGCCAGAATCAAGAAGATGGTGCATTTGATGAAGCATATCTGTTCCAGACTGAGGAGGAGGCAATAGACCTAGAACATGAAGAGCTTGTGAGAAAGTTTAAGCTGGAGAATGAAGCTAGAAAGAGAAAGCTCAGGGACTTTCAAAAGCTTCTGAAGGACAAGCTGATAACTGAGGAGGAAATCAAGAAGGGAAAGCAAAAGATCTATGATGCTGCCTGTGTGCAGAAGAATCTTGATGTATAACATAAAGTTGGTAAGAGTTGGGACATTGCTCGCAGGATTTTCAATGGACCTCAGAGGGAACCCTTCGATGACAAGAAGTTCATGTCTCCAATTTATGATCTAAGGGAGGTAAACCCTGATGAGGATTTATTCATGCATGCCCTTTCTCTTGAGTTGTGGTACATTACTGTTGTAGTCAGGAATCTGCTAGATCAATGGGAGCTCATCATATACTCAAGGAGAAACGGAACATTCAGACTCTCAGTTGAATATTTAAAGTCATTCACTGTGACTGAGCTCTGGGTGCTTCGTAACAAAGTCAAGAGAAGCTCTAATTTGAATGAACTCCTTCGAGACAAGCTGATGGAACATGCTGATTTCAATAGCCCTCAGATTGTCAAGAATCCTTATTGTTTGAAGTTCATCAATGACGACATCATAAACACCTTGTATCTGAATGATGAGTCCTTTCCCAAGTACCCTGTGAACCAACTGATCCTTGCATCTACTCTCCTGAGAACCAAGGGATTCGCTTCGAAAGAAAAGGCTGATGCTGATAGTGTAATAGCTGACTACTGTCTTCGGAATGGTATTTCTAAATACACAAGGAAGATGAAGCAAGTCAAGAAGACTCAGCCTGCTGACTTTCAGGAGGACCCTGTTGATTTGGAAGTTATGCATCAATTGGCTCTGGCTAATGAAAGGAAGAAACGTGGTGAAGCCACTACTACAAAAAAGCCATCCAGGGAAGAACCTTCAACTCCTATTCTTCACAGTTCTGATACTGAAGAAGGAGAAGTTGATCATTAGATTATATAGGGTATTGTAATATATGTTCTAAATGAACACCCCTTTTGTAATCTACTTATTATGTTTGAATCTGGTGAATTTCTAATGAATACCAGAAACTTTTGCTATTTATCTTTCAATGTTTAATCCTTTGTCTTATCAGTTAGTTGAGTTATCCTCTCGATAATTTGCATGTTATGTTAACAAACAAATAGGGGGAGATTGAAAGGCATATGTTAAGCCTATTTGTATTTAAGAGGAATCAACTCAACTCTGATAAGAAAGCAAGTAAATAGCAAGTACTGTTATCCGGAATCCGTACGAAGAACGTCAAATGATTTATTGAAGATTTTATATCAGAAGAATTTCAGGATGCTGCTGCAAACCACTGGAAGAAGTTCATTAATATGATGAAGCCTCAGTGTACAAATAATCTTTTGTAGCACGTCCAGAAGATCAGAAGGTATAAAGTTTCAATACTTTATTTATTCAGAAGATTCCATTATTGTGTCTACAAATGAAGAAGAACTAAGAAGACGAAGAATCGATGAACAAGTCACAGCTTCATTGTTTAAATGACAAGGAATATTTAATTGAGCTAGTTACAGATGAACGAGACAGTACATTTGTGTATCAGCTCGTCAGATTAATTATTCTACGTCAAAATAAAAGTGGCCATTCATTCAAGTCGAAGATCTTAATTGTTTACAGAAGACTGAAGACTCTGAAGAAGAAGAAAAGGGATAATTGATTATCTAATTATTTAATCCACTTCTCAAAATAATTATATATGATGTGTAATTTATTTATTAAATTAATTCTATCTCGAATTAATTTAATTTATGAATTTATGCATTTAATATAATTAAGTGGATATTAATTGGTTAATTAATTAAAAGAAATAAGGGTTTGTCTTGTTGGATCAAAAGGAAAGACAATTACAATGATTGTCTTAAGAAACAACAAGGTAAGACAATCAAACAGATTGTCTTACCGTGCCATTTCTCTCCTCCAACACACGGTAAGACAATCTCTGGAATTGTCTTACCGTGCCCCTCATTGTCTTACCGTGTGGATGCCAAGACAATCCTTCTGATTGTCTTACCGTGTGGCTTCCATGACAATCCTTCTGATTGTCTTACCGTTTGGAGTGTAAGACAATCCTACAGATTGTCTTACTGTGCCCTGATTGTCTTACCGTGTCCCTGGAATTGTCTTACCACTTCAATTGTCTTACTAAGCTATAGACAATGCTTATGATTGTCTTACCTTATGTTTTTCAGCAAGACAAAGTGCTAAATTGTCTTAGCAACCGCTAGATTGTCTTTGCCACCATTGTCTTGCCTAGTTCTTGAGATTTGCCTATAAATATGGCTCATTCTCATTCATTTGTTCTTGTTCAAAGTGCTTGTAAGCTTTGAAGTTGTGCTAAACTTGCTATTCGTTAAATCCACAGTTTACTGTGCTTTGATCATTCGGTTGTTTTGTTCCGCTGAGTTAGAATACTTTCTGTCAAATTTATTCTACGAACTAGTGGACATTAAAACGAACCATATTAATTATATAACGACTTAAAACATTGTTATATTAATTAATCTTAATCTGATTAACAAGTTACATTCCAATCAGATTTATTCCGCCGCGATTATTTTTAAGTGACGATTGTATTCAACCCCCCCCCTTCTACAATCGTTCCAGGACCTAACAAAGCTCGTGTTCGGCTAGTTAGTTAACGATCTTGAGCTTGACACATAAGCTCGGCTCGGCGGAAAAAAATTAAAGCTCGACTCGGCTCGGTCAAAACTCGGCTCGGCTCTGTTCGTGAACAGCCCTACTTATGATTATTGACACTGATTGAAATGAATAATATTAAGGAAAAGTTAATAGGTAAAAGAGTAAATTGCACTTTGGTGGCTTGTACTATTTCAAATTTGCACGTTGATGGCTGACCTTTAAAAGTCATCAATTGTGTTGCTGAAGTACATAATTTTTAGCACTTTAAGGGCTCCGCATAATCTCCATTAAAATGAAGTAACGTCGTTAAATGTAGGAATAAACAACATATACAAACCTTTCAATTATTCCTGAACAATTTACTTCATGGGTTCCAATCTTCATCCTGTTATTTTCACCGTAACAAGGCTGTAATCGTTTATTTTTTTTGATGGCTTTTCATACTAGTAATGTCGCAAGGACATAATTAGGCTTTCCACTGTACTTCGACTTATGACC
Organism: Daucus carota subsp. sativus; assembly: GCF_001625215.2. Taxonomy (NCBI): domain Eukaryota; kingdom Viridiplantae; phylum Streptophyta; class Magnoliopsida; order Apiales; family Apiaceae; genus Daucus; species Daucus carota. The sequence continues at coordinate 23,676,424 of NC_030382.2, forward strand.
TGCCTAATATGCAATTCCTTCAGAAACATAACCGCCAACTCCTTTTCACCTTCATAAACCATCCCTTCCACCAAAACGGTGTAAGTTGTTTCAGTGGGTTTAAAATTTTTCTGAATCATTATCTCAAAAATCTCCAGGGACAAATGTATTCCACCTTCCTTGTACAACCCAGTTAGCAACACATTATAACTGACCAGATTAGGATTCCCACCCTTGTCTATCATATCATCCAAGAGCCTAATTGCTTCATTGACCCCTTTTTCTTTATAAGCACCTTCCAGCAAGATTGCATAGGTAAAAACAGGGGCGAATCTAGGATGTAAATTTTGGGGGGGGGGGGGGCACCAAACAAATTTTCGAAAAATATCTACATATTTTTAAATTTTGTGGGGGAACTTTTGTAATTTTGAAAATTTTAGAATTGTGAAAATTTGTAAAAAAATTTTTTTTTTTTTGGGGGGGGGGCACGTGTTCCCCCGTGCCTCTTCCTAGATCCGCCCATGGGTAAAAGCATTTGGCACTAACCCTTTCTACATCAATCTGTCGACAAACTGCAAGCTCCGCTTCAAGTCATCAGTCATAAGTCATAGTACTGGTCGGATCGTACTCCTCCATTCTTTCAACCAACTACATTGTGTGCTAAAAGCAGAATCTTGGAACAGCCATATGGGTAGAAGCTAATACTCTCGAAAAACCCTTGGCAGGAAGAAAAGAATGGACATGTGGAATATTCTAAGTCCTCGCTCTTGCTTCTCAAAGGTGGGAAATGTATCTTTGATTTGGAGGAAAATAAGTGAAGAAGGAGATATGTACTGATCATTTAACGACGTTACTTCGTTTTAACAGAGATTATGCGGAGCCCTTAAAGTTCTAAACATTATTTACTTTAGCAACACAATTGATGACTTTTAAAGGTCATCCACCAACGTGCAAATTTGAAATAGTACAAACCACCAAAGTGCAATTTACTCTAGATAAAATCATATTTGATTTTTTTAAATTGCGCGTAACAACTCTACATTTCTAATCCTTTTTAGCGTCTCAATATTTATTATAAGTTATATCAACTCACAATTAACTGAATAAATTAGAGTGAAGTGCATTTTGCATCCCTTATCTATGGCCAAAAAACAATTTTGTATACCTACTTTCCAAAATTACGTTTTGCATCCTGTATGTTTCAAACCAGATGGCAAAATTACGTTTTGCTTAACTTGGACCATGGTAATGTTAAAATTGACTGTTACCGTTAGCTAACAGGGACAAAATTGCCTTTTCATTTCTCATTCTACAATCCAACAGCTGTGAAACCCCCTTCCCCAATAACCCCCCTCCTCCAAATTAAACCTAGCTGATCAGAACACTAACTACCCTAATTTAGTTTAATCAATACAAGAAGTTCAACTGACGATGAGAGGTCGACACCTAACATTTGAATCAGTCCAAGCCGTTTTCTCAACCGCCCTCTTTGATGGCATACAAAGGCACATCTCAGCATGACCAAGATGAGATAGTTAGGGTTTATTGAAGATAAGATGAAGAAGAAGCATAATTAGGTTTAGAATGTAATAGCTGATATATACACAATAATACAACCACTGAAATGTATAAAGCCTATTATACCATTAAGGTTGATTAGCTAATTCATCACCAACCTCGCTGAAAAGTTGCAACTGAATCATGTTGTTCAAAAAACTTTCAAACGCATCATCAAGTAATTAAAAACTTTCAAAAGCATCACTCGCCGTCAGTTCCATTAAGTAATTAACGGAAAGTTCAAAAAAGAAATAAAGAAAATCCAAAAAAAAAACAAAAAATTTGAAAAAAAAATCCAAAAAAATCTTTACAAATATTTAAAAATTCTGAAAAAATTGAACAAAATATGATATTTTTTATTTTTTTTTGAAAAATGTGAATAAAAGCAAAAAAAATAAAAAATTCAAAAACGGGAAACAAAAAGTGGAAAGGTTTTTTTTTTGTTCTTTTCAAATTTTCAAACATCCGAAAACAAACTTGCCACCTAATATTTTTTCATTTTCTTAAGATTTTTGATTTTTTTAGATTTTTTTTGAACTTTTGAATTTTTTTCCTATTTTTTTAAATTTATTAAGAATTTATTGTGTTTTTTAGATTTTTCTACATTTTTAAAGATTTTTTTATAAAAATTGTTTTTTCGGATTTTTTATAAATGTTTTTGAACTTTCCGTTAAGTAATTAATGGAACTGATGGAGACCGATGATTTTGGAAGTTTTTAATTACTAGATGATGCGTTTGAAAGTTTTTTCAACAACATGACTCAATTGCAAGTTTTCAGCGAGGTTGCTGATGGATTAGCTATTTAACCCCTTAAAAACTTAATGTTAATGTCTTAATTGGATGTTAAAACGGATTGAGGGTGTACTTTGTATTGGGTTTGAAACATATGGGATGCAAAATGCAATTTTGCAAAGTAGGTATACAGCATTGATTTTTGACCATAGATAAGGGATGCAAAATGCAATTTACTCAATAAACTATTCTGAAGTTGCCCATGGTAACTTGGACCATGTCCGCTTAATTCATTCAGTTGGGGACTAGAGCATATACATACATAGTCAACTTGTGATAAAATCAGCGTTGGAATCTTTTGCAGGTGTTTTCATCCTCATCCCTTTCTGTGTGAACAGTTAGGGTTGTGATATTCGTTAGCAGTTTGTACCATTGTTGGTTTAGGGAAAAGAATTGGATTGTGGGATCCACGATAGTCGCCATGACAATTTTTATTGCGCTTATTATTCTCTTGGAATGCCTGTTTACTCACTTGTTTTGCTTGCTATTAGTAATCTGTAATTAATACGACCAGTGATATTTTTGACGCATTTTGTTCTTTCACTTTGGAGATGTTTTGTTCTATTTTTTGAGATATTAGTTTTGGTGCATTTTGTTAATTTTTTTGTGGTTTGTTTGTACATGCCCCATGAACTATTGGTTTGATTGATATCGTCCGTCTTCCTCAGCAAAGAAATGGTTTTATATATTTAGTTTGTGCAGATTCTTATATGGGTATGTTTCGTTTTGTGTTTCTCGATTACCCTTTAAATTACTGATGATGTTTCATGGTTGTTGAACTTTGTAACTTTGGTGAACATGTAAAGTGCTGTAGTCCAATGGTATTAGTTATAATGATTAGCTATATTGTATATCATTATTATTATTACTACTCTAACAAATTAGTATATTATAATTTTAGTACTTTAACATTTTAATTTGGCGGGAGGTGATGTGGAGCTAACATGGGAATTATAGATAATGGGATGGAGATCAACAAATTTAGAAGATGAGAATATGATATCTATAATTTTAGCTAATAAAAATCGTTGGTCGGAGTGCTTTATTTTATAGATGATGGCTAAATAGTTGCCACATAAGAGCATCTCCAACGACGCTGGTTATAATCGTGGGCTAAATAGGACCTTTAAGACATTATGTAAAATTTGCCGAACTTGTAAGACATTTTGCTTCAATGGTATTGGCTATATTGGTTGGCTATAATTTAAATGATGTGCAATCTTCCTACAGATTTCTTACAGACCTGTAGAGGTTCGACAAATTTAGTCATCCATAGGAGGTTGGCTAAAATTATAGACAACAGCTGGGTATGGTTGGAGTTGAGTTTTTCGAGCTGTTGGCTAAAATTTTGTATTTTTAGTATGCCAACTTACCTTTTAGCTAAGGGTTTTCAATGGTCGGAGATGCTCTAAGCTCTTATATCTAATAGATCCCTCCCATTGGAATTGCTCATGGACATTAAAACATACTCCCTCCATCCCATTTAATTCTATACACTTTCCTCTTTTGGATGTCCCACACAATTCTATACATTTCAAAACTTTCCCACAATAGTAAACTTTTATAATATAAAAACCCCACTCACCCACTACTTTCAACTACGTTCACAAATCCATCAATTATATATTGATGGGACCCACTAATTTACCCACTTTTCTTTCCTTTCTCATTACTTTATATTACTTTATACAATTTTCTTAGTCTCCGTGCCCAATCCATATGTATACTTTTCAGAGGGACGGAAGGAGTATCATTGAGACGTCTGTAATTATTACACTTTCACTTTTCGGTCCAATATTTTCATATGTTGAATATGTACTCCCTCCGTCCCACCCAATTCTTTACATTGGGTTTGGGCACGGAGGTTAAGAAATATGTATAAAGTAAAAAAAGTGGGTAAAGTGGCGGGATCCATTGGTTTTTAATATATAAAAGAGAGATAGTGAAATAGAAGTAGTGTGAAAAGTGAGAAAAAATGAGAAAGTGGTGGGACCCAGTAACTATTTTAGGAAAGTTTTGTAATGTAAATAAATGAGTGGGACATCCAAAAAGGAAACTGTAAAGAATCTAGTGGGACGGAGGGAGTATAACCTATTAGACATGATCTGTATCTTTACGGTGATATGTAAGGTTTAACTAAATTATTTTTCTTTCCTATAGGTAGGGGTGAGCAAAACCGAATCGAAACCGAAAAACCGAACCGAACTGTACAATTTCGGTTCGGTTTCATTTTTTTCAAAATTTCGGTTAAATCGGTTTAAACCAAAAATAATATCGGTTCGGTTCGATTTTTGATATAATATTTCGGTTTAAACCGAAATAACCGAACTTTTATTAAAAACAATATATATTATATTTATTATTACGTAACTTACGTTATGTCCAGTATCACTAATCCTAATTCCCCAAGTTGTAATTCTAAATACTGAAGGAGCTCTCCTAACGTAGCTGTGGAGATTGTGATGCAGACAGAGATTTCCGACTTTCGAGTATTTAACCCTATACACATCATAAACCTTTCTGGTGAGAAATTGAATTTGATCTAAACATCCAGTAGCAGCGGTGAGCACTGAGCCTGTGAATTGTTGTAATAACTACTAATATATATATATGATTGTTTTACGTGCATATGAAGAGCAGAAGACTGAAGAGGAGTTGCAGCTTTTTATTCCTTTTAAAACTTCGGTTTTTTTTAACCGAACCGAAATAACAAGTTGATAAGGACTTGACGACTATTGCAGTTGTAAGAAATGATTCCGACACTATCCCTTCTGATAAAAAGGACACATGTCACTTGGCCACTCTAAATTATCTACATCATTTGCCTCAATTACTCTGTAAAGTTGCGTTTGCCGTGCAAGAACCTGCTTTCTCACAAAGCTTAGAGGAGGTAGATAATGAAGAAAAACTGATGATGCGGAATTCTGGTATTGAAGGGTTCTTTCGAGCAGAAGCTGTTGCAGAGAGGATGGCCATCATATTTCCATGTGCCAAGTAACCTTACATCCGGCTAGCATCAAGTCTACTACAGCTTTATTTAAGTCCTATACTATGTTAAAATTAGACAAGTCTAGGAACTGTCCTTCTTCCCAGGAAGAAAACCATAATGCATGTGTCTTGACTTTTTGAAGCCCTTGCTCTAGTAAATTTTTAAACGGGTTAAATGGAGTTTTGGTCACTCAACTGACCAGAAACTTGCAATTGGGTCATCCAACTTAAAAAGCTGTCAGTCACATCATTATACTCTAAAAATTTTCATTCAAGTCATTGGCTGTTACACTCCGTTAAAAATTTGAGGGAAAGCTGACTAAGCGTCATGACTTGACTTTAATAAATCTATCGTGGCATGTATAGTCAGCTAAAGTGGCATTTTGGTCACTCAATTGACTACAAACTTGCAATTGGGTCATCAAACTTAAAAAACTTTCATTTAGGTCATTTATCATAATATCCGTTAAGAATTGAAAAAAGAAATGATTAAAAGCTATCATACAACACCTTTTTTTTCTCTCTTAAAAATTTCAAAACCTATTAACAAATGAAACAGATACACACACATAAAAACAATAGCTTCACCCACAAAAACTTAATCTTTGTTTATCTCTTATCGTTTTATATATCTTAAGACCATTTTGAAAAAACTCATAAAATTTTTGATGGACTTTTCCACAATGACCAAAGAATATTAAAAAGGACTTTTCCACGATGACCAAAAGATATTAAAAATGAAAATAGATTTTGTTGGAGGACAGGCCCAAGAGGTCCAGCCCATCATTTAAACTACTCCAGCACTATCTTTGTAACGGTCGGAGGCGGGGATCACGCCGCATTAAAACTCCATTACTCTCCTACCACATCAGGGAGACGTTACAACATGAAAATCACCCCTTTTAAATACCCCGGTAATATGAGATAAACATTCACTTGATCTCTACAACACACACAAACACTTGCAGTTTCCGTTAAACCTCACCTGGAACCACTGACTTATTCTCACACCGGAGGTGAATCGGGGGGACAACCCCTCGCATTCTTCTCCTTTGCAGGTCCTATCGAGATATCCGGATCCGGCAGAATCTTGGTTCCAACATTGGCGCCGTCTGTGGGAACTGCAAGCAAGCTTTGTGTAATCTGAGACGATGACAAACAACAGTGATAAAACACCACCCAACCCAAATAACACTCCTCTCACCGGAAACCAACGACCTCCCATCACTCCTGTAGCCCTGAACTTCGACAGCAGCCCCGAAGGCCACTTGCCGACCCCTAAAGAGCAACAACAGATGCTGTTAAAGTGGAGAGAGGAACAGGCCGTCAAGGCCCAGACGTCGAAGGAGAACGAGCAAGGGGCAGCCCGACTAGCCAAGAAAAGGGAGGCCGGTGAATTGAGGCTGAAAGCCCTCCGGTTGCAGAGAGAGGAGATCGAGTTGCAAGAGAGAGTCCTCAGGGAGGCCCTCGAAGCCGAAAACGTGATCGTTATGACCAAAGGAGAAGGGCAACCCATGAAGAGGAACCGGGAAGACCAAGACGGGTCTTCGGACTCTGAGTCGCGTTCCCGAAGGTCGAGACACCGACATATAACCCCGTCGGATTTTGAGGAGGCCGAAGAGGGTCCCCACATGAAAGACCGACTACGCCGAATGGAGAAAGCTATGTTCGGAGACAAAAAGTTAACTCACGAGCCGGTTGTAGTTGAGGAGATCGAGCAGTTCCGACCACCACCAGGGAGGCAGTTCCCGAAGATGACCGAATTCGACGGCCAGGAAGACCCGATCGACCACTGTGACAAGTACGAGTCCCCCATGACGGGTATGGGCCACTGTGATATTATGTTATGCAAGATGTTTAAGACCTATCTGAAGGGATCGGCGACAATGTGGTATCGGTCCCTAAGGCCCAGGTCGGTCAGCTCGTACGATCAGTTGAAGAAGAAATTTTTGAGGCACTATTCCCATCCATGCCGAAAGGTGAAAGATACCGAAACACTCATCCATTCTGCGCAGAGGCCGAACGAGGAGTTAGGGGATTATCTGGCCCGGTTCAAGGAGGAGGCAGGGATGATCACCAACTTAAACAAAGTCAAAGCTGCAGGATTCCTAACGGCGGGCTTAGACCCAATTAAAGGTAAAAAGCTCCGGTCTTCTCTTTACGATATACCGCCCAAATCCTTGGATGATATCTATCTGCGTGGTGAAAGTATTCGTAGAAAGATAGAAACCGTGGGCAACCATGAACCGTAGGAACGACCATTATAGTTCCCGGTATATGCTTGATTTATTTGAGTACACTAGCGCTTAGTACGTTTACAGTTAATGCCGAACCGCACCCGTATCCTGGGGGCAACCTGAATAAGATACGGGTCCGCCGGACTCTATATTTTGAGTATTCGTATGCTTTTTTTTATCTCAAGGGACGATAAATCTGATCATATCTCTTTTATTAAGCTAAAAACAACCCTCCGAATACTGGGGGAATGACAATCATGTACACAATCATGTGCCGAAGCCTCATCAGCTAAAGACGTACATTAGAATTTAAAACAAAATGTGTGCCGAAGCCTCATCGGCTGAAAACGCACATACAAAGACATGTGTCGAGACGCTTCGGTCAAAGACACACATCACGATTAAAGATGTGTCGAGACGCTTCGGTCAAAGACACACATCATAATTAAGACATGTGTCGAGACGCTTCGGTCAAAGACACACATCACGATTAAAGATGTGTCGAGACGCTTCGGTCAAAGACACACATCATGATTAAAGATGTGTCGAGACGCTTCGGTCAAAGACACACATCACGATTAAAGATGTGTCGAGACGCTTCGGTCAAAGACACACATCACGATTAAAGATGTGTCGAGACGCTTCGGTCAAAGACACACATCACGATTAAAGATGTGTCGAGACGCTTCGGTCAGAGACACACATCACAATTAAGACATGTGTCGAGACGCTTCAGTCAAATACATACGTCACAATTAAAAGCATGTATCGAGACGTTATGGTCGAAGACATACACCCGATCAGACCTCTTGTGTTAAGTTACCCTCCAAATACTTGAGAACGACAGTCATGCACCGAAGCCACATCGGCTCAAGACGTACATGATAAAATACCATTCGACACACTTGTATCGAAGCCTCATCGGCTAAAGACGCACATACAAAAACGCGAACCGAGACTAGTCGGTCGAAGACATACTATAAACACATGTATTGAGACCGGTCGGTCGAAGACATACATCAGGATTACGCCCGAGACAAATCAAAAAATAGCTAAATACGCACCATGCTGAGGTTATGAACACCCAAGAAGCACTGAGGGAAAAATACGCTAAGGCAATGTTACATATTTGATGATGTCACAGGTATTTAACTTGTTTAGTGTGCAGAAATGAAGATCAGAGTTTAATCTAGAATCAGAGTTTAACGACTGCCAGCTGGATCAGAGTTTGTATGATGATCAGAGTTTGCAGGCGGCTGATTTCTAGGAGAAGATCTGGATAAGCAAGGAAAGAGAATATCAAGGAAGATATGCATATCAGAACAGAAAAAGGATAGCTACTGATTAGATTATTTTAGGAAGCAGATAATTATAAATCAATCAGTAGATATCATGTAACTGTGTATATAAACACAGCTTAGGGTTTACTCTAGATGAGTTATCAATTGAATATCATTCGTGTAACCTAGCAGCTCTTAGTGATAAGATATAAATCACTAAGAGATTATTTGTAAGCTACTGTGATTTGTGAATAAGAGTTTAGTTGAATTATTCTCTTATACTGGTGTTCTGTTATTGATTGTGTTCACTATATTATCTTATATAGTGAGTTTATTCGCCCTAACAAGTGGTATCGGAGCCAGCTCTGTTGATATACCTACAGTGAGATCTTAATCACACAATCATGTCTGAGAAATCACAAACCAGTAGATATGAGTCACTTAGGGTTCCGATCCTTAAGGCATCTGAGTATCCTATCTGGAAGATCAGAATGACTATGTTTTTGGAATCTACAGATCCAGAATACCTGGACAGGATTTATGATGGTCCACACATGCCAACAAAGCTCTCAGTTGCAGTTGGAGATGAACCTCAGAAGATGATCCCCAAAGAGAAGAAAGACTATACTCCTGAGGACATCTTATCAATCAGTAAAGATGCAAAAGTGAAGCACTTGTTGCATAGTGCTCTTGATAATGCTATGTCAAATAGGGTGATTGGCTGTAAAACTGCAAAAGAAATATGGGATGCTTTGGAAGTCAGATGTCAGGGAACCAAAGCCATCAAGAAAAACAGAAGAACCATACTTACTCAAGAGTATGAACACTTTGATGCAAAATCTGGTGAATCACTGACTGATCTTTATGACAGATTTGTCAAGCTGCTGAATGATCTTTCTCTAGTGGATAAAGAGTATGATTTAGAAGATTCAAATCTCAAATTTCTGCTTGTTCTTCCTGAAAAGTGGGATTTAAAAGTAACCACTATAAGAGACAATCATGATCTTGAAGACATGTCTCTGGATGACATCTTTGGAAGACTGAAAACTTATGAACTTGAAATGGAGCAAAGGAACAAACGACATGGTGGAAAACCCAAACCAGTTGCTCTAAAAGTTCAAGAAGAAACAGCTGTGAAAAGCAAGGGAAAAGCACATGTCAAAAAGTCTGAAACTGTGTCATCAAACTCTGATGATGACTCAGACTCTGATATACCGTCAGACTCTGATGACAGTGATACTGAGATGATGCAGCTGGCAGCACTGATGGTGAAAAGCTTCAAGAAGATGGCTTATAAGAACTTCAACAAAGGGAAGAAATTCTCAAAGAAAGACAGAAACTCTGATAGGAAGGTCTTCAAAAGGAATGAAGGCAAAGAAGAAAAATCTGGAAGATCTGATAAGTCTAAATACACCTGCTTCAATTGTGGAGAGAAAGGCCATTTTGCAACTGAGTGCAAGAAAGCTAAGAAAGAAAAAGAACAAGCCTTTATCACAAAGAAAGGAAGCTGGGCAGACTCATCAGAATCAGAGGAAGAAGTCAACTATGCCTTGATGGCAAACATGGACAACAACACTGAGACTGTTGAAACTAAGGTACCTCATTCCACTCTTGCTTTTGATACTGAGGATATAACTGAGTTTATTCGGCCTAACAAGTGGTATCAGAGTAAGATTGCTTCTTAAAACTCTGCATGTTAGTTATAGAGATCAGACTTTAGAAAATGAAAGACTAAAATCTGAGATCTTAGATGTCAAGAAAAGGAATGATTATCTTGAAAAGGAACTAGTTCAGATGCTAGAAGTTCAGAAGGAAAGAGATGACTCTATCTTTGTTAAAAATGAACTCTTAAAGAAAAATGCTTCTCTTGAATCAGAACTTGTTAAGGAAAGAGAAATAATCAGAACTTGGACTAACTCAGGGAAAACTACTCAGAATATCTTAGAAAGTGGAAACTGGAAGAAAGGGTTAGGTTACTCTGATAAACATGAAGCTGAGTCATATAAACAAGAAACCATTAAAATTGAAAAACCTAGGGTAGTTCCAGTAAGATTTGTTGCAGAATCAAAGACTCGGGACAAATCAAAGACTGATATACCAAATCAGGTTAATATTGGTTTGATGACTCAGAAACAGCTTAAGCATAAGCTCAAGGAGGTTAAGAAAGAAAACAGGATTAAGGAACCTAAGAAAAATAGGAATGGAAAGGTTCGAATAAACAAAAGCAACAGTTATATGCCTATTCCAAATGCTCCTAGGAAAACTTGTCATAATTGTGGTAATTCTAATCATCTTGCTTCTTTTTGCAGGAAAAATAAGGACATAAATGCTATGTCTCCAAAATCAGAAGTTAAGACTAGGAATACTAGATTTAGACCAGAAAATCCTTGTTTTCATTGTGGTAGTTTATGGCATTCCATTTACACTTGTAAGGAATACCATAGTTTATATTATGACTATTATGAATTGAAACCTTCTTTGAAGAAAAAGATTGATTCTCCTAGTTCAACATCTGTTAAAAAGTCTGTTAGCACAAACTCTGATTTAAACTCTGATAAATCTTCCGCTGCTAGTGTTAACAAACTTAACAAGAACAAAGGATCCAAGCAAGTCTGGATCCTTAAAATTAACCATTAGTTGTATATGTGATATTGCAGGGCAACAGGGAGAACATCCTAGTTCTGGACAGTGGATGCTCAGGACATATGACAGGAAATAAAGCCCTGCTATCAGACTTTGTGGAGAAGGCTGGCCCAAATGTTTCTTATGGAGATGGCAACATAGGCAATATCAATCTTGGAAATGTCATCATTCAATCTGTAGCTCTGGTCTCAGGACTTAAGCACAATCTGCTGAGCATAAGTCAAATCTATGACAGAGGATATCATGTTGATTTCCTGGAGGAACACTGTGAGGTGATCAGTAAAACCACTGGAAAAGTTCTTCTAAAAGGATATAGACATGGGAACATCTATGAAGCCAAGCTATCTTTAAACTCTGAAAGCTCTGCAATCTGTCTACTTGGCAGAGCCAGTATTGAAGAAAGCTGGAACTGGCACAAGAAATTATCTCACCTGAACTTCAATAATATAAATGAGCTTGTGAAGAAAGATCTTGTGAAAGTACTTCCAAAATCAGTTTTTACTCCAGATGGACTCTGTGATTCCTGTCGGAAAGCAAAACAGAGGAAGTCTTCATTTAAAAGTAAAAATGAGTCCTCAATTCTTGAGCCATATCATCTGCTTCATGTTGATCTTTTTGGACCAGTAAATATAATGTCCATTGCAAAGAAGAGATATACTCTGGTCATTGTTGATGAATTTACCAGATATACATGGGTATATTTTCTACACAGCAAGGATGAGACACCATCCTTATTGATTGAGCATGTCAGACAGCTGGACAAAATCTCTAAAGATGCAGTAAAGATCATCAGAAGTGATAATGGCACTGAGTTCAAGAATTTTAAAATGGAGGAGTTCTGTAAAGCAAATGGCATTAAACAGGAATTTTCAGCACCTGGAACACCTCAACAAAATGGTGTTGTAGAAAGAAAGAACAGAACTCTGATTGAAGCTGCTAGAACCATGTTGGAGGAAGCAAAGTTACCAACCTACTTCTGGGCTGAAGCTGTGCAATCTGCCTGTTTCACACAGAATGCAACTCTGATCAACAAGCATGGGAAAACTCCATTTGAAATGGTCAAAGGCAGAAAACCAAATCTCAAATACTTCCATATTTTTGGATGTAAATGTTTTGTTCTGAAAAATCATCCTGAACAGCTAACCAAATTTGATTTAAAAGCTGATGAAGGAATTTTTGTTGGTTATCCTTTATCAACAAAAGCCTTCAGAGTTTACAATCTGAGAACAAGGGTAATCATGGAATCCATTCATGTGTCCTTTGATGATAAGAAAATTACTGGAATGGAAGATTTTGAAGATCATGAGCAACTGAGATTTGAAGATGAAGATGCATTCTCTGATTCCATAAACTCTGACTCTGAGACAATATCAGAACATGTCACTTCAACTCATCAACCTCAAGCACATGTTGAGGGGGAGCACTTTCAAAATGAAAATCTGGATGAAAATGTTGCAGACTCGGCAGAAAACTCAAACTCTGATTCTGACTCCTCAAACTCTGATCATTCAGCATCAGAGGATCATGAGAACACATCTTCAGGGGGAGCATCAGAAACTCAGAATGCTCATGGAGATAGCATGAATAATGGGGGAGAGGCATCAGAGAATCAGAATAATACTGGCATGGATTATGGGGGAGGATCTAGTTCCAGAAATCAACTGCCACATGAAAGAAAATGGACAAAGTCTCATACACCAGATCTGATAATTGGAGATCCAGATGCTGGAGTACAAACCAGAACTGCAACAGCAAATGAGTGTTTATTCCATTCATTTTTATCTCAGACAGAACCAAAGAAAGTGGAAGAAGCTTTGAAGGATGCTGATTGGGTAACAGCAATGCAGGAGGAGTTAAATGAATTTGAGAGAAATAAAGTCTGGACACTGGTACCTAGACCAAAGAACAGATCAATAGTTGGTACTAAGTGGGTTTTCAGAAACAAAACAGACAGTGATGGTGTAATTACAAGAAATAAAGCCAGACTAGTAGCTAAGGGATATTCTCAACAAGAAGGAATTGACTATGATGAGACCTTTGCCCCAGTTGCCAGATTGGAAGCAATCAGAATTTTCTTGGCTTATGCAGCACACAAGAAATTCAAAGTTTTTCAGATGGATGTAAAGAGTGATTTTCTCAATGGGGAGCTGGAGGAAGAAGTATATGTTGAACAACCTCTATGATTTGTGGACACAAAATTTCCAGATCATGTCTACAGATTGGACAAAGCACTGTATGGACTAAAGCAAGCACCAAGAGCATGGTATGAAACTCTCGCTCAATTTCTTTTGGACAGTGGTTTCAACAGAGGTACAATTGACAAAACTTTATTCTATCTTAACCATGGTAATGATCTGCTTTTAGTTCAAGTTTATGTAGATGATATCATTTTTGGATCTACTAATCCTAAACTCTGTGAGAGATCCTCAAAGCTTATGCAGTCCAGATATCAGATGAGCATGATGGGAGAGATGAGCTATTTTCTGGGACTTCAAGTCAAACAGACTGATGAGGGTATTTTCATTAATAAGTCTAAATATACCAGAAACTTGCTAAAGAAATTTGGCATGCAGGATAGCTCAGCTGCTACCACTCCAATGGCAACAGCCACTAAGTTAGATAAAGATACTGGATCACCAGTATAAATTACTAACTACAGAGGTATGATAGGTTCACTCCTATATCTGACTGCTAGTAGACCTGATATCATGTTTGCAACCTGTCTCTGTGCAAGATTTCAAGCAGATCCAAGAGAGCCACATCTTGTAGCAGTCAAAAGAATTTTCAAATATCTCAAAGGAACAGTTGAGATGGGACTCTGGTATCCCAGAGAATCAGACTTTACACTGATTGGTTACTCCGATGCAGATTTTGCAGGATGCAAAATAGACAGAAAAAGCACACGTGGAAGCTGTCAATTTCTTGGAGGAAGACTGGTTTCCTGGTTCAGTAAGAAACAAAAGTCAATTTCTACATCCACTGCAGAAGCAGAGTATATTGCTGCAGGAAGCTGCTGTGCTCAGATTTTATGGATGAAGAATCAACTACTGGACTATGGGTTAACTCTGACTCAAATTCCTATTTATTGTGATAACCAAAGTGCTATTGCTATGACAGGAAATCCAGTACAGCATTCCATGACCAAGCATATCAGCATAAGATATCATTTTATCAGAGAGCATGTGATGGAAGGGACAGTAGAACTTCACTTTGTCCCAACAGATCAGCAGTTGGCAGATATCTTCACCAAACCTCTGGCTGAAGCAACATTTACAAGGCTTGTAAACGAATTAGGGATGATCTCTGGTCCTCTCTAAACTCTGATACATTGCATGATTATATATCTGTTAGTAATTGTTGATAACTTGATCTGCAACTGCATCTGTTATTCTCTGATCTAAATTCTGATGATTATGCACTGATATGACAAACTCTGATATTTAATCTCTGACCCGACAAACTCTGATGGTTTGAATTTTCACTGATGAAGGATATTCCTGTGTTTAATATGTTGCAAATACCTAAATTAGATCATGAAAAACTCTGGAGTCTAATTTTTGAGACATTACATATGTAGAAATCCCTGCTACACAAAACATGATTGAAGTTGTTACTTAGACTGCCTTACTTCTTGAAAATTAGATAAGTACTCAGTGAAGAATTTGCTTTACTCCTCTCATGAGCTAAGAGTAATTAGGTCTTAGATATGGATCACAAATTTGTTTCCTCTCAGAAAAGAAAAAGAAAAGACAAGAAAAGAAAAGACAAGAAAAGAAAAGAAAAGAAAAGAAAGATATTTCAGGTACTCCTTTGAGATCTTAGAAATTCTGTGAAAGGAAAGAACCATGTGCAATGCTGGTATTAAGCAAAATGCATCAGAAAATTATTTTTCTTGGTGACCTTTTACATTCTCTGATTACTGGAGAAATACTCTGATAAATAAAATCTGATGAAGGTTATAACTCACTTACCCTGAGAAGTTTCCTTTCAGAAGATACTTGTCTTACAAAACGAGAGAAACCTTAAACTCTGATCTAATATGTGAGACAATCGGCTTATGAGATGGTTAAAGCATCTTCTGTACATCTGATTCTTTCTAATTTTACTCAAGAAATTTGTCAATCTCTGTTACAATTAGAATAATCATGACATCACACACCTCACATTCCATATCTGTGATTAACAAAAATTTATGACATTGAGTGATTTTTGATTAAATTCAAATAATTGTTTGCAAACTCTGAGGAAAAATTGGTTGCCAGATTTTCCTTATCTCTAATCAGTGCAAAATTTTATGACTAATCGTTGTTTTGTCTCATAATCTGCCATTTATTTAAACTCTGGTCAATAGTCAAACTTCTGATTCAAGTCGGAGTTTAAAATAAATGAATTTTGGTCAGGTGAATATTAGATTTAATTGTCAAACGGTACAAAATCTTTTTGAATTTCTGAGTGAAGTTAAACACGGTAAATAATTGTGTTTTCTCGGTAAATGTTACACATTTGTACAGATTCACACGCCTGCTCATAATTACTGCTCCACTACCGTTTTTGTTACCGTTTAGAGACTGCCACGTGCCCCACTACTGCTTCACTCTCTCACCTGCATGCGTACATACACATATATACTCAGAGAAAGATTATTTTCTTTTTATCTCACACGATATATCTCTCTCTCTCTCTCTGAAATTTTTCAAAACCTCTTGTGCGCATTTCATCAAACATCTCATCTACACTTCACAATTTCTTAATTTTTCAGAAAATGTCGACAAAAGCTTTTGAATTTGATGGTGCCAAGTTCGTTACCAACAACTATGCTGCAGTTCTGACCAATGATGAAGCTCCCAGTGAGTTCCATCTAATCCAAGATTATCTTGCCCACAGTGAGTTCATGTATGCCCTCACTCAACCAGAGGTTATTTCTCCGGCTCAAGTTCTGACTCTCTGGAGATCAGCGAGATATAATGATGGTGGTGAACACGGATCACCATCCTTAACCTGTACTTATGAGGGACAGGAGTATCTTATAACTCCTGAGACGGTTCGAAAGGCTCTTCACCTTTCAGAGCATTCCAAGTATCATAGTGCTGTTTCTACTCAAACTCTGAAGGATATGATGCAGTTCTTTGGATACTCTGGTAGCACTGATAAAATGGGGGAACTTAAGCGTCCATGTCTCTGCAAAGAATGGAGCTTTTATTATGACTGCATCACCAGAGCTTTTGGAAATAAATGCAGCAATTTTGATGTTATTCCTCTCTTCAGTCAGCAGATTGGGTATTCTCTTATCCATAATCTCAACTTTGATATTGCTCCATCTATTTTGAGATTTATTGGTGATAGAAAGTTAGAGGATGAGAATACTGTTTATTTTGCTCGATTTTGTCAGCTTATTTTCTCATACTGTTTTCCTCTGGTACCTATTCCTGATACTGACACTGAACTACCTTTTAAAATCACTAAACGAGCATTCACTGATTTGATGAAAAAGGATAGTAAGAAAGCCCAACTACCTGTTTTTGCTATTCCTGTAACTGTACAGGATAAACTGAAGCAGGCAATGCCAGATAAATATGATCCCATATTCTCTGATGAGAATATACCTTCTTCTTCCCACCAGCCACAAGATGTACCATCCTCTGGTCCTTCCCAAAAAGGGCCAGTTGTAAAATCTGACCACAAATCCACCTCTGGTCCTTCCCAAAAAGGGTCAGTTGTAACATCTTCACCTACCAGGGTGCTGAGGTCTTCAAAATCACCATCCAAACCATCTCCTCCACCTAGGAAGAGAAGATTCTTACAGAAAATCTCAAACTCTGACTCTGATCATGAAGATGTACCAACACCTCTTGTCTCCAGGCCCAGGAAGAAGATCAAGCCCACCTCCACAATCACTGATCTCACTGTGGACCCTCCTCAGGAATCCATGGTTAATCCTCTTGAGATGGTCACAGTCTCTGATCCTCTGATGGTGGAACCACTATCTGTTGTAACTCTGACAACTTCATCAGAACATACTCCAGAAGCTGACATTCCTATGTCAGAAAATATTCCTGAGTCAGAGGATCTTTTGCCACAACCTCCAGCAGCTGATATACCTTCTTCAAGAACAACTCCAGAAGAACATGTGTCTACTCCAGAAGCACATGTGACTACTCCAGAAGAACATGTGTCTACTCCAGAAGCACATGTGACTACTCCAGAAGAACATGTGTCTACTCCTGAGATTGCTCAGGAAACTCTGATTCCTGTTGAAGACTTTGTTGCAGCTGTTGATCAGGAGATCCTCAATGCTGCAAACTCTGAGGGAGCTACAGCTCCTCTTTGTTCACATACTATCAGCATCACAGCTCATGATGATGATGATGATACTGAAGTAAACTCTGTTCCACCTGTTGACTCAGGATCCCTTATAGCTGAAATCTCTGCTCAGCTTAGAGAAAGCATCTCAGTCAGGGAAGTTTCTCCAATTCAAACATTCTCTCCAGTCAAAGTTCCTTCACCTGTCAGAGATTCTTCACCAGCTCCTGATTCTGAAATTCCTCACTCTGTGTCTACAAAGAGCAAGGTCTGTACATTAACTTACTCCAGGAATATGCACAGAGCCCCATCCTCTTCTGTGGAAGCCAGGCTGTCTTCTATTGAATCCACTCAGAGATCAATGCAGCAAACTCTGGCTGATTTAAGCTCCTCTGTGGCTCAGCTGGTACAATTTCTCAACTCTAATGCTTTAAACTCTAATGATGTCAAAAAGGGGGAGAAATTGCTTAAAGACAAATGCAAGGTTGATCAGCAACAGAAAAAGCCAGATGATGAGGAGGAGGATGAAGAAAAGAAGAAAGCTGAAAAGTCTGAAAATACAAACTCTGAAATGGTCTTACACACTCAGACTGAGGGAAATAGGAGAGATAAGGTTGGAAGTAGTTCAGCTACTCATAAGGTTGGAAGCAGTTCAGCTACTCAAACTCAGACTACCAAATCTCAACCTCTGATACCAGCTGACAGTAAATCAAGAGCTCTTTCGGAGCAACTAATTGAGCTGGCACAAATTCTGATGGATACTCATGATGGACCAGAAGATAAGGAGAAAATTGCTATATTTTTGGAGTCTGGCAGAGTTTACAGAATTTCTGAAGCTGATCTGTTGTTAAAGTCTCTAAGGGAACTTGAGCATATTCATTATATGCTTGAAATAAAGAATGAAGCAACCAAGAGATGGTCTGAGAGGCTGAAGAGAACTATCCAAGAAAAGAGAAGATTTTATGGGATAAGTTCTGATGCTGAATATGTTCCTAAGATAACTCAAAAAGATGGTTCAGAAATTAACATGGAGAAAAATAGCTCTGTTTTGGAGACTATAGCAGGAACCAGAATTTTGGGTTACAATAATGAAGCTGACAGACCAGGAGCTATTCAATTGGGAGAAGCTATGAAAAGATGCAAGGCAAGAGCCTTAAGATCAGCTATATACCAGACAGGAGAAGACAATGAAGAGATAAAGACTGTCAAAGCTCAGATGATACAGACTCTGAAACAGATTGAAGAAGATTTGATCACTCAGTTTGTCAAGGAGAGCTATGCATATAGACTGATTGGCTAGTTAGCTTCTGCTAGTTCTGTAAGTTGTAATTAGTTCTGCTTGTTCTGTAAGTAATAATTAATTTTTGCAGATTAGTTACTTCATGCATTTGTCCTTGATTATTTTTGACATCATCAGAAAATATATAGAACTTGTTCATTCTGACTAATGTACAAGTTGGGGGAGATTGTTACATATTTGATGATGTCACAGGTATTTAACTTGTTTAGTGTGCAGAAATGAAGATCAGAGTTTAATCTAGAATCAGAGTTTAACGACTGCCAGCTGGATCAGAGTTTGTATGATGATCAGAGTTTGCAGGCGGCTGATTTCTAGGAGAAGATCTGGATAAGCAAGGAAAGAGAATATCAAGGAAGATATGCATATCAGAACAGAAAAAGGATAGCTACTGATTAGATTATTTTAGGAAGCAGATAATTATAAATCAATCAGTAGATATCATGTAACTGTGTATATAAACACAGCTTAGGGTTTACTCTAGATGAGTTATCAATTGAATATCATTCGTGTAACCTAGCAGCTCTTAGTGATAAGATATAAATCACTAAGAGATTATTTGTAAGCTACTGTGATTTGTGAATAAGAGTTTAGTTGAATTATTCTCTTATACTGGTGTTCTGTTATTGATTGTGTTCACTATATTATCTTATATAGTGAGTTTATTCGGCCTAACAGGCAACATACATTTAAGCCAAAGATGCATAAAATAATACCCTGAAAATGGGGCCCGAACACAATCAAAAATGCCCGATGCCCGAAGGCACACCAATAATATAAAGCCGGGGCTACTTCCCGATGGCCTAGCGGCTAGCCAGTCGCCCGTGCTTTCGACAAGAAGTCTATGGTCCTGACCAACCTCATGAGCGCAAATGACCGACGCGTCGTTCTCAATAGCGACCCCCTGGTCTCTAGCCTTGAGTATCGTCTTGACTGGCCTCTATTCGCCCTACGATATGACCGAAGAACCTCCGTCCGATGCAACCGATCTTTGAAATCATTCTCTCGATTGGCGACAAGGGAATCGGCTCGCAGCAATACTGTGATGACTGACCAGTTTATACCAAGCGATCAGTCGGGAAGATGAAAGAACGAGGTCCCGGGCTCTTCGTCGGCTCCGGGACATCACTAGTTAGGCCATTAGTGGCCAGAATCGACCACTCGGAGCGATAAGACTCGACCTCACTCGCAGGTCGACGACGCCTCGATACTGATCGGGCTTCAGGGGCCATTCTCTACAGACCTTCGGTTGCCAAGACCTGATTCCACGATCTTACAATCTGACTTCTCTTCTCGTCGGTCGACGAGACTACTCAGACTTCGGCCATGCACAGACCCGACCGAAGCCTGGGGACATGTTGGAGGACAGGCCCAAGTGGTCCAGCCCATCATTTAAACTACTCCAGCACTATCTTTGTAACGGTCGGAGGCGGGGATCACGCCGCATTAAAACTCCATTACTTTCCTACCACATCAGGGAGACGTTACAACATGAAAATCACCCCTTTTAAATACTGGAGCAAGACCTCGTATTCTTCTCCTTTGCAGGTCCTATCGAGATATCCGGATCTGGCAGAATCTTGGTTCCAACAGATTTATAAGTATGAACTTTTCCAAAATGGCCGCAAGATATATAAAACGATAAGAGATAAACAAAGATTAAGTTTTTGTGGGTGAAGCTTTTGCTTTTATGTGTGTGTATTTGTTTCATTTGTTAATAAGTTTCAAAATTTTCAAGAGAGAAAAAAAAGTGTTGCATGATAGTTTTTAATTCTTTCTTTTTTCAATTTTTAACGGATATTATGATAAGTGACCTAAATGAAGTTTTTTTGAGTTTGATGACCCGATTGCAAGTTTGTAGTCAGTTGAGTGATCAAAATGCCACATCAGCTGATTGTACATGCCACGGTGGATTTATTTAAGCCAAGTCATGACGCTTAGTCAGCTTTCCGTCAAATTTTTAACGGAGTGTAACGGCCAGTGACCTGAATGAAATTTTTTAAGAGTATAATGATGTGACTGATAGCGTTTTGAGTTGGATGACCCAATTGCAAATTTCTGGTTAGTTGAGTGACCAAAACGCCATTTAACGCATTTATAAACTACCTATATGAAAGTAGAAGCTTTATCTATACTTGGTAAATTATATATTTTTTTCGAACTCCAAAACACAAGTTCTGCAAATTGTGGCATTTTGGGAAAAGCCCCGATACTTGTGTAATATCTTATCTATAGGAGGTAACAATGAAATTATAATTTGAATAGTTTTGGTATGTATGTTCCCTACAAGAAAAGAAACTATTTTCAACCGTTTTTTCGACAGGAAGCTAATTTCGACCTTTTCTGATCGAATATAAACCCGGTTGAAAACAAACGTTGGTGGTCCTAGCTAGATGATTGTCAGTTTAGGAACTTTTTTTGAGTAGGCAAGCTTATAAACTCAAACAGTTTCATCTTTTACCCTAGCTTCCTGTATTGCTATGGAAGCATGTATTCACATACTTGGCTGAACTTGAAGCTCAAGACAAAAAGGCCTCAAACGATATTGTCTAAAGATTATGCAAAATAGCATATCATACATCTCATGTCTTGATCTTTTCTTTTATATTTTAATAAGATGATCATAAGGCCATTATATACTTATATATAATAAGCGTAAGGGAAATAATTTGGTCGCATGGTCGTCTTACTACCAAAAGTTTATTATCCGTTCGATCGTATACTGAACAAATAAGCACCGTTATATTAGACAAAATTATGTTATATTCTGTAAGGCAACTGATATCTAATTACATATATATGATTCCTTTTTTAATTCAAAACAAATTCTACCTTTCACGTGTTTATGAATTTTTTTAATCCAAAATAAATATTTCCTATCAGTTTTAACTGTGGAAGCATATAAATCATACCATCACAAAATTATTTTTATCTAATATATGTTCTTAAACAACATACAAAATATAAATAATATTATGCACAATATTAAAATTAATAAGCTGAATTTATGTGAGGAACGAACACAAACATCTTTTTTTAACCAAAACAAATTTTACCTTTTGCTTGCATGTTTATGATTCCTTTTTCTTAATTCAAAACAAAGTATGTTTACTAATTTTAATTCTGGAACCATATAGATTATTAGAAAAATAAATAAATCACATTAGGTATCATAATTCTAATATAAAATACATTCATAAATATAATCTAATAGAAGTTGGCATCAAATATATAGAACCGTACAAAAATACATATAAAAAAATTAAGAGAAAGACATGAAATTATCATAATAGAAATTGATATATTACTGTTAACGGAGGATTTTGGTTAACAAGAATTTTATGAGTTTGGGGATTTAGGGTTTATGAAAAAAGAGGGGCTGAACTTGAGAGATGTCTCGATTTGTCTCGTGTATCGGATCTAATATCTTAAGATGCCTGCGTACCTATATTTTTATAGGATCAAGCCCACGCAAATCTGTTAGGATTGGGCATATCCCGAGAGACTTTAGGGATAAACTTCGTTAAATGCTGGATTAATTGATTTTAATCTGAAATAATATTCGAGTTGTGATATCTTTCCTGATTTGAAAGATATCGTTTGGAGATATTTTTCTGTAGCAGTTGATTCTTTCCTCGTTTCAGAGAGAGGATAATTACTTGTGGCGAAGTAATTAATTAATAATCTTAATTAATAAAAGAATTTTGGAGATAAATAGGAAAATAGGCTATGTCAAAATATGGCATAACAACAACCCCCCAGTTCTTCAGTGCAGCTGGATGTACTGGAGAACTAAAAATATTCAAGCTTCCAAATTCCTGTAGTCGCTGAAACAACTAGAGATAAAATATCAGTAAAACATATAGAGCACTAAAGTTCTAGCAATATGTACGCGGATGCAAGTATGACATCATGTATGGACCAAAATCGGATATAAATCTGCCAAAATTTTTAAAGTGCGAGCTATACAGTTTGAAAATCCATGCGGACTTTATTGTCAAGTTAGGACCTTGGCATTTGTATAGAACCCGAATTGGCGAAAACGCTCCTCAAGTGTCAAAGCAAAACGCAGGATGCAGCAGACACAAGTCTTTTTGTCAAATGGATATACCTGAGCGAATGTGTGTGACACATTGACAGGCCTTCGATCACGTAAAATTACCCCAATGCTCGTGAGAGAGCGGGGCCTTCGATAAGATAAGCATGTAGCCCCTGTGCTCGTGAGAGAGCGGGGCCTTCGATAAAATAAGTTGTATCCACTCGACAAATAAGTTGTATCCGCTCGACTCTTTTGTGAAGGGGAGGGATTTTGGTATCCGTCATCCGGTAGTTGCTGACTCTTTTTTGGATAGTGTAGCATTGCGGGACTTTCAAGTTTGCCCAGGCTACCCTACTTGACAAATTCAGCTCGCAAGTTTGAAATATTTTTTTTTGGACATATATATTACCACGACAGTATGCAAAATATTTTACAAGCGCAATCCAACATATAATAGGCATGATGATTGAAAATTGCCACAGTATAAATATTTTCTTGAAAATATGCTCCTTGTAAAATCTTCAAAATCACGATTCTCACTTGAGAATGCGTTGATAAATATTTTTTTAAGAGATGCAGCTCGTACGAAATTTTAAAGACGCACAAATTATCCAAAACATAAATATCTCGTACGATATTTTTAAAAAAAAAATAGACGTGTTACCCGAATTTGGGCTCACGAATAATTTTACAAGAATAAAAATAATACTCGCACAGATTAATTATTTTTAACAAAAATATTTAATAATAAAAATTATGCATACGTGGCGTATTTAAATCTAATTAGATAAGAATTGGTGACTTATCTTTTGTTGGCATTAGAACCCCATTCAGAATCTTGTTCGGACTGGCCTGCATGGGTGAATCACTTGATTTTCTTCCTGGCTCATGTGTCCGCTCTATAGTTATCCTTTGTTTGTTAAGTTTTCTTTCAACACCCCGTGTCATCTGTTTTGTGCTTTCTGCTTTCCGACCTTGCTCTTTATTGTCACCGATTCGAAGTATATCCACCGCATGAGTGCGCCTATCACGTACTTATTTTCCTGATTTCTTTTGTTGCATTCCGGGATCAATTATATAATTGATTCTTATTCATTATAATTATTCGTCCTCCTCGAGTAATGAAATTAATCTTCCATTGTGGTCGCCAATTGTTAACAGGAGGATTTTGCTTAACAAAAATTTTATGAGTTTGAAGATTTTGGGTTTACGAAAGAAGAGGGGCTGAACTTGAGAGATGTTTCGATTTGTCTCGTGTATCAGATCTAATATCCCAAGATGCCTGCGTACCTATGTTTTTATAGGATCAAGCCCACGCAGTTCTGTTAGGATTGGGTCTATCTCGAGAGACTTTAGGATAAGCTTCGTTAAATGCTGGATTAATTGAATTTAATCTGATATAATCTTCGAGTTGTGATATCTTTCCTGATTTGAAAGATATCGTTTGGAGATATTTTTTTTTGTAACAGTTGATTCTTTCCTCGTTTCAGAGAGAGGATAATTACTTGTGACCAAGTAATTAATTAATAATCTTAATTAATAAAAGAATTTGGGAGATAAATAGGAAAATAGGCTATGCCAAAATATGGCATAACAATTACATACCAAATTCTCCCATACAAACACAAATTAACCAAAAATATTATACTTAGTAGAATGTTCAACATCCGGGATAATGCCAAAATCTTGCAAATATTAAACTGACTAAGATCTTGAACATAAATCACTCTAGACTCACTAATTTATACTCTCATCTTTGTAAAAATCATTCCTCTCATCTTTGTAAAAAATCATTTTGTAAAATTTTGTTAATATCAAAATATATCAGAGGAATAAAAGACGAGCATCTGATTTCATGAAAAATATTTAAAAGATACATAAAAGAATAACAAGAGCTTGTCATAATAAATGATGTTGCGAACAATATAATAATGCTACTAAACAAACACGAAGACAAAGGTCCAAATTAAGACGTGACCAAAAGGACCAGGCAAGAGGTTAGTACTACACAAATAGTTCTGCCTTAAAAAATAATATAATTTCATATTTTATTTTTATTTAATTTAAGAAATAATAATAATTTTTTTCATCATTTTAAATATATTAAGAATAAAATTTTATAAACAATTAAAAAAGTCTCGTGCATTGCACCGGTTATAAGCTAGTATTTATAATGTAACTTGATCTATAACTTCAAGTTCATATATTGTATAATATTTTTTCTTAAAAATCAGGCCACCCAAGTCCCAATATATTGTATAATATTTTTTCATAAAAATAGGTCTCCGAAGTCCCAATACATTGTATAATATTTTTTCATAATCAGGCCTCCCAATTTAACAAGGCTAATAAGGCTAACTATATTATGATTAAAACTTGATTTTATTTATTGATAACAACTTTTTGCTCAATGTAAATTATTATAATAATCTATTGTCAGTGTATGCCCAAAATATCTTAAAAAACTAAAATTCTTAAGGTCAGGACATAGAAACTAATTCTAAATAACACACTGTCGAAGGACATGTGAGATATATGGTTCATGTCACCGCGGCACGGGCATGCCAGACTGGGCATGCCCTAGGCATGCCTTTTGTCCATTTGGCATGCTTTTTTACTAATTTTTTATATAAATAATAAAATTTATATAAATATTATATCTTATAAATATTGAAAATTTTAAATATAGTCCAACTTCATAGTTAAATATTAGATAAACTACTAATATAAGTTAGTACTGTACTAAGTTCTGTTCTTAATATTTACTAACTTTTGTTATATTTGTAAGTGCACTTTAGTATCAATCGTGTAATGATGCAGCAGTTTTTGCTATATTTAATAAAAATGACATGCCATTTGGGCATGCCTTTTTGTAAAATACATGCCTATAGGCATGCCAGTGAGAACTGCCATGACATGTACCCTAGTGAGATACGGAAGAAAGATTCTTGCAATCCTGTTAACAAGGTAAATTCACATTTTTTTTAATGTAAATTAGATAATTGTCTCCAATTGGTCATTTGTCAATTTGTTACCGATTATTATTATGTTTGCCTGTACTAACCACCGGATGACACTTTACTTCATCATATTTCAGAGACTTTCAAGAGCACACTAACAACTATTTTTTTATGTAATTGGAAGATTTTTATCGAAGACTTTTATGGATGCAAGAGACATTATTATTAATGAGATTACTACTTTTTACATAATTGGATGATTTTCATCCAAGACTTTTATGGATGCAAGAGACATTATTATTAATGAGATTAAAATAACCTAAATCAGTCACCCGACTAAAATATGGTTGTTTTTTTTTTGAAAAGCGATAAATTGAAATTCATTAAAGTTCAAAAATTCTTACAAATCCCCTGAGGAGATAAGACAAAAGCAGACTAAAATAGTAGGACAAGCTACTAACAAAAGATGATGCACATCAAGCAACCCTGGAAGAGAATCTGAGACCTAAACAAAAGTTGAACAACTAGGAAATAAACTAAATAAGCACCACAGAAACAGTGCAGATAGACACCCAAAGAAACTACAGACGAGATCTAGGGCCCAACAGCTGGAATCCCCCAGTTTTCTTGCCAGCTTTCCCATGCTTCATGATCTCGATGGCCTGTTCCATTCCCAATAGACCTTCAGCAGCTCCATTACCACTTACTAAGCCGAGCTTTGGAAGAAGATCTGCCAAGTCCCCAAAATGATGCTCTGCAGCACATCAGTAGCCAGGACTCCATTGCCCATCACTGAGACAAGAGCAGATACTGAAGCAATGAGTACTTCAGAGAAACAACCCAGATTTCGACCATCCATCAGATTTACCAAACCTCAGCAGAAGACACTGGCTTAGAATAGATGTAACCACCAGATAAAAAACTCCAGTTCCCAAGCTTAGCATTTGATAGTGTAAGCACAAACGGGGGACACAAACACACCCCACAGGGTGTTTCAAGACAGACCCACCTCAAATTCTATCAGATTTGGTCTGCCAAGGCCCTTCTTGGCTAAGTCATCAGCTTGTTCATTCAAGTACCTAGGAACAAAATGAATAAAGATAGACTTGTTTATGAGATGTTGAAATTCGAAATCAACTCGCTTGAGAGGGAATTTGATAAAAATTCCTTCATTAAACGCACTGACCACCTCAGATGAATCGGAGCATATTACTACTCTTTTGTGATCAATTCCATTTTTTAACAGCCAGTAAATAACCTGGAGAACCCCTTCCAATTCGGTATATGATGCGTTGCATGCACTTACCGGTCCTGAGAATGAAAGAATTGTCTTGCCAGAACGATCTTTCAAGAAACCCCCAATACTCCCTCCGAGATTAGAATCATTTATCATCCCCCATGCTCCATCTACTGCTGCAAAATAATCAAATTGATCCCTTTTGTGCTTCCAGAAAGAGGTTGAAATTTTAAATAAACGAACAACTATTGCTCCTTGAGGGTTGTTAGGTCCTATAAACTCACTATATAAGTTGATATAGTGAACACAATCAATAACGCAGTATGACAATATAAGAGATTGAAATCAATAAACTCTTATTCACAAAGCTTGAATGGTTACAAAAACTCTCTCAGTGATTTATATATTATCACTAAGAGCTGCTAGGGTTCTGTAAAATATACTCGACGACTTAACTCATATAGAGTAACCCTAATCTGTGTTTATATAGACACAGTTACAAAATCAATCTCTGATTTGATATCCTATAAATCAGCTATGTATTCTTATCAATCAAAGATTGCTACTGTTTTCTGTTTAGTTTCCATAGTCAGCAAATCACTCCTCCGCTTCTATTCTTCCTTGAAGTATATCCGCTTCTGAGCTCTTTCCACGTGTAAACTCTGATGAGCCTTGACTATGTAAACTCTGATCAGACTTTATCAAACTCTGGTCAGACTTTATTAAACTCTGATCAGCTTCCTGCTTAAACTCTGATCACTCCTGTTCTAAAACAAACTTTAAGAACATTAGTAATCATCAATTATATCTAACAATCTCCCCCAACTTGTGCATAAATATGTTATGTGCAAGTTAACAGATAATTGATGATGTCAAAACAAATAAGTCAAATGCAACAGAGTTTAGCTACATAACAGAAAACTTTTAAACCTTACAGATAGTTTTACTCCTTAGCTTCATAGACACCATTGGCTGTCTTTAAGTACTCTCTGAGGAGTTCTCTTTCAGCTTCTGTAAGTGCTGTGATCATCTGTCTCTTGATCTCTCTTAGCTCTGGATCTGAAACTCCAGTTTGATAGATTGCATCTCTGAGATCATAGATCTTGTTTCTTCTCATGTCTTTATCCAGCCTGATGTAATAACCTTTATCAGACTCTTCATTGAATGCAAGAGTACTGATTCCAGCTATCGTTTCTATTTTTGCTGAATTCTTCTTCATCTCAACTAGCTGTCCTTGATGATTGAAGTATTTAGGAATAAAAGGTCCAGCATTCTTGTTTCCTGTAATACCCATCTTTCTTCTGATTTGATCTTTGAGCAGATTAGAGATGTGTTGACATGACTTGTTCTTCACTTGAAATATGTGTGAGACATATCTCAATTCCTCCCAGTGTTTAGCATAGAGATCAGCTTCAATAACCCTAAACACTGTTCCATCAGACATGAAGTAGATAAGAATGTTATCACCTCTGTCATTCTTCACCAGTTGGACTGAATCCAGTTTGTCCATTCTTTCTTGCAATGCTCCAGTCTTGGGTGCACAGAGAGATGAGGGGTCTGTTGACATTGATCCTATACTCTGATCAAATTTTTCATATTTAGATCCTAGTCCTCCTTTATCTCTTCCTGCTTTTCGATGAGAGATTGGTTGAATTGAGCCCTTTTCAAAATTTATCTCAGTCATCAGACTTGGCTTTGCAAATCCTGGCAATGGAGTTGTTGTTGGTTTGAACACAGCTTGAGCCTTGTCAGAGGTTGTGTCTTTATTTGCTTCCTTATTAACTTGAGCTGTGTCAGAGGTTAATTTTTCTTGTTGTGATTCTGCAATATGAGCTTTGTCAGAGATTGCAGCTTCTGATTTCTTTCCCTTTACAACTTGATCTTTGTCAGAGGTTGTAGGCTTCTTCTTAGTCAATCCCTTTTCTAGGTGTTCATTTACTTTGCTTTTTCCCTTGGATGTATATTCATCTTCAGAGTATACCTTTTTGATTGGTAAACTCTGATCAGCAACAGTAGCTTCCTTGATCAGTATCCCTTTTTCCTTTGGTCTGGCAGTTGATTTTGCAGGTTTCTGGATTTTTCCTGAGGTTATAGCTTCAACATGTTCTTTCTTCAGTTCTGCTTCCTCTGCAGCAATCAACTCCAAATCCAATTTGGCTTCTGGATTTTCTTGCTCAAATAACAATCTAGCATACTCTTCATCAGTCATTGGTTTATCTGATCCAGCCACTGGTCTTTGCTTTGATCCAGATGTGACATTGTGTGTTGGAACTGGAGCAGACTTTGAGCTTTGCTTAGACTGTTTTGAACTGTCAGAGTTTAAAACTCTTCCACCAGTGGCAGCTTGAAATCTTTTGTTCTTGGTGAAGTCATCCACATCATCATCATCATCATTTTTATTTCTCTTCAGAGTTTGAGAAGTAGTCTTGCATTTGACATTAGCTACTCTCTCCCCCTTTTTGACATCATCCTCATCAGGAATCAATACTGAAGTAATCAGAGAAAGTGAAGATTGGATGGCTTCAAGCTGTTTGGACATTGCCTCTTGAGTAGACTCAATGGTGGACATCCTCTGTTCCATAGATTGATTGGCAGACACCAGCTTCTTCATGTCTTCCTTCAGAGGTAGCAAGTGCCTTTTCTTGTCCATATTCTGAGTTTCCTTGAAGTTGGCTACCTCTGTTCTGAGACCATCTACTGATTTAGATGTCTAAGCATGAGCAGTATGAAATGTCTTCAGATATAGAACTGTGGCTTTGAGGCTTGACATAACATCAGAGTTTGTGATCTTATTCTCTGCCATGGATAAGAATTCTTCAGCCTTTGCTGGCTCCAGAGAATGCTGGTGGCTCAGCCAGAGTTTATCCCATACTTCATTTGGTGGATCAACCTGAAGATCCCTGGGAAGAGGCTCAGAGTTTGGCTTCAGAGTTTGCAGCCTGGCATTATATTGGCTGGTAGACTCCCATTTCTGTTGTTGAAGAGACATGGGGACTTCATCCTCATTGTCATCATCTTCACTTTCATCATCCTCATCATCATCAGATGCAGGATCAACAGCATCTTTAACAACATCTGGAACAGATTTTTCTTGATCTTCAGATTTTGAGTTGCTAGGCTCTTCACCAGCCTTAGCAAGGGACTGCAATGCTTCCAATGCTACCTTGTCAGATTCTTCAACTACAGCATCTGACTTGTAGTTTTCTGGAGCTGTATCATGAATAATGGCACCCTCAGGAAACTTCAATGGAGAGTGAGGAATTGGAGTGGAGGGTCCATGATCAGAGATTGGAATTTGAGAATCAGACACTGTTGTCTCAGCTTCAGCTGTAGCTTGTTCCTTGCATATTATTTCCTCATCTACTTCAGATGAAGTAGAGGATGCTGTAGCAGCAGAGATTGGAACAGCTTGAAGAGGATGCACCATCAGAGCTTGAGATAGATCAGTAAGTGAAGTGGATGGTGCTTGCTCTTCCTCAACAGTGAAATCTGTGATTTCAGTAATTGGTACCTTTGCCCTCTTAGGCTTGTTTGCCCTTGCTTTAAATCTTACTGTTTTTGACTTTGGGCTAGCCTGAGTAGGTTCAGAGTTTGTTGCAGGAGGGGCTTCCAGATCTTCATAATCATAAGCTGCAACAAGTCTCCTTCTTTTCTGCTTTGGTGGAGAAGCAGCTTCAGAGTTTAAAGTCTTAGAGACTGTATCAGAGTTTACAGCATCAGAGTTTGCTGGTACATCAGACTTTGTCTTCTGAACTTGTGTAGCAACAGAGGTTCTGGTCTTCACAGTGGAAGGGGCATCAGACTTTGTGAACTTTGATGGTTTTGGTGTAGATTTGGTGGAAGGGGTTTTGAGTGATGATCTGGTGGCTGTAGGAGAGACTGGAGGTTGTGGTGCTTGAGGCAGATTCAGCCTAGCTCTTAATGGAGCTGGAATTTGTAATGGCCTGAGAACTGGTCTCTTCTCATCTTTAGATATGAGATCTTTGAAAACCCTTTTATGAAGTTTAAAAGGTTTGATCTCATCTGCAGCATCAAAAGCCACTTCTCCAACAGTGGCATTAAACAGCAATTGGCAAAATCGTGAAAAATAAATAATCTGACGATTTTCATGCATTCTTTCACCAATATTTCTAATAACTAATCTACCAAAATCGAAATTAGTAGAATAGATCAGAGAATACCCAATTTGCAGCATATCCATGGGTATGGCATCCCAGTTTGTAGATTTCTTTTGGAAGGCCCTGGTAATGCAGTCGAAGAAAAAGCTCCACTCCTTCCTGAATCCTGGACGCTTTAATTGACCCAATTTATCAAGAGAGTCGTAGTAGCCCAAATCAGTCATCATGGTTCTGAGATTTGCATCTCCATTAGTAATGTAAGCAGCATGCTCTGGCAGGTTGAATGCTGCTCGGACGGTGGCTGGAGTGACAGCATATTCTGCTCCGTCATATTCAAATACAATGGATGGTGATCCAGCTGCACCACCATTGTCATAATGCCCTGTTCTCCAGAAGGTGATGATTTGGCTTCCAGAGAGTCTGGCAGGAGCTGTAAGGGTAGTGGCCAGGGCACTTTGTGCCAAGAATTGCTGGATGGGATGATAATCCCTTGGAACATCAGTGTTGTCAAGAATGGCTGCGTGGTTGTTTGGTACAAACTCCACACCTGCATAGGTAAACGCTGAAGTCGCCATTAGAACAGAGTTTGTAGAGGAAGGAAGGTGTTTGAGAAAGTGTGTACGAGAAGATTTGAATTGCAGAGAGAAAAGCGTAAGAGTTTGTTGAGAGAGTATGTGTAAAGATGAAGTGTATAAGTGAATAATAAGCAATAAAATCTGATGTGATAAACTCTTCAGATTTTGTTTAGCTGTACACGCTTGGGCTTTTTTGTTCAGTTGGACACCTGTCAGATTTTAACTGGTAGATGAATGTTAGTGGCATGGAGAAAGGAAAATAGTAATCATGAGCGCAGTAAAACTTGTGCAGTTATAAATGCTGATTACACGTTCTCCTATGAAAATGTTTTACATGTAAACCCACTAACAATACAGCCGTTTGGTACACTCTCTTCACATTCTCTGAATATTTAAACTCCTGAAATGTACAAGATTTTAAAAATCAAGATCAAATCCCTTGTATTTTAAACTCTGAGATTTAAAACAAAGAAAATAAATTTCTAAGTACCTCAGAATAAGACATAATGTTTAGAAAATTCATCAAAAAAAAATCAGAGTTTGTCATAAAATCCATAGCTCAATAATGTGCTTGTGAAATAATGTGTGTGATTTAACATATTAAATCAGAGACTAAAGAATTTCACAATTTCGTAATTATAAGGTAGACAAAACTAATTTATTTAAACTCTCAAGACATAGACAACAGACATACTCTGATGAAGAAATATATAAAATAAACTAACCCCCCCTTTTTTTTTTCCAGGACGCTTTTCAGTGTAAATGAATCACGACCTTTAAATATAATTTTGCAACAGTATTTCTCCAGTAATCAGAGATTGTGACTGGTCACCATAGATTATAAAATCTTAGCAATTACTTAATACCAGCAAATGTTTGGGTCTTCCCAGTCACTGTCATATAGACATCTAAGATCTCAAAGGAGTACCATGCTTATTTTCAGGGGTGTGTATAGCATCAGAGTTTATAATCACTGTCTAATTTACTGAGAGAAAATGCAAATTAATCAGTCTCACTTATAATTAAGATATGTGAAGTAATAAAGTCTCAATGATATCAACATGCATATAGTGTATAATTGTAGCACAAAATTGAGATCAAGATTAAGAAACTTAACTGAGATTCATGATTACTAATTCATATCATGCTTCATAGTATCTTCACAGGTTATTTGTCTCAGAGAAATAAAATGAGATCATTTATCAAGATTCAGAGTTTACAAACATCAGAGAATATTGTCAGAGAATGACAATCAGAGTATAACAAACAGAGTATATCATCAGAGAATGTCATCAGAGTTTAACAATCAGAGTATATCATGGCAAGTTTGTGAGCAATACATATGGTAATTTGACAATTTAGACTTGAAAAATCTGACCATTATGTTTACTCAGTTCCTGATATCATTCCTAGCTCATTCACCAGCCTAGTAAAGGTTGCTTCACTTAGTGGTTTGGTGAATATGTCTGCTAGCTGCTGTTCTGTGGGAACAAAGTGAAGTTCAATGGTTCCTTCCAGCCCATGCTCCCTTATAAAATGATATCTTATACTGATGTGCTTTGTCAGAGAATGTTGAAATGGGTTTCCTGTCATAGCAATAGCACTTTGGTTATCACAATAAATAGGAATTTTAGAAAAGGATAACCCATAGTCCAACAATTGATTCTTCATCCAAAGAATTTGAGCACAGCAGCTGCCTGCAGCTATATACTCTGACTCTGCTGTTGATGTTGAAATTGACTTTTGCTTCTTGCTGTACCAAGAAACAAGTCTTCCACCCAGAAATTGACAACTCCCACTTGTGCTTTTCCTATCAATTTTGCAACCTGCAAAATCTGCATCAGAGTATCCAATTAGACTAAAATCTGATTCTCTAGGATACCATAATCCCAAAGATGTGGTTCCCTTGAGGTATCTGAATATCCTCTTTACTGCAATCAGATGAGGCTCTCTTGGATCTGCCTGAAATCTTGCACATAGACATGTGGCATACATTATGTCTGGTCTACTTGCAGTCAGATAAAGTAAAGATCCAATCATTCCTCTATAGTTTGTGATATCCACTGATGCACCAGTATCTTTGTCTAGCTTGGTTGCTGTTGCCATAGGAGTAGTTGCAGCTGAACTGTCTTGCATACCAAATTTCTTCAAGAGATTTCTGGTATACTTGGCTTGATTGATAAAAATCCCATCTTCAGTCTGTTTAACTTGTAAACCCAGAAAATAACTGAGTTCCCCCATCATGCTCATTTGGTACCTAGACTGCATGAGCTTGGCAAATCTTTGACAGAGTTTAGCATTAGTGGAACCAAAAATGATATCATCAACATAGATTTGAACTAAAAGCAGATCATTACCATGATTCAAATAAAACAGGGTTTTATCTATGGTACCTCTAGTAAATCCACTTTCAAGAAGAAATTGAGCCAGAGTTTCATACCATGCCCTTGGAGCCTGCTTTAGTCCATAAAGTGCTTTGTCCAATCTATAAACATAGTCTGGATGCTTTGGATCCACAAAGCCTGGAGGTTGTTCAACATATACCTCTTCATCCAGTTTCCCATTAAGAAAAGCACTCTTGACATCCATCTGGAATACTTTGAACTTCTTGTGAGCAGCATAGGCCAGAAAGATTCTAATTGCCTCCAATCTTGCAACTGGAGCAAATGTCTCATCATAATCAATACCTTCCTGTTGTGAATACCCTTTTGCCACAAGTCTTGCTTTATTCCTTGTAATGACACCTTCACTATCAGTTTTGTTTCTGAAAACCCATTTTGTACCAACTATGGATCTATCTTTTGGTCTTGGTACTAGGGTCCAGACTTTATTTCTCTCAAACTCATTTAGCTCTTCTTGCATTGCTTGAATCCAGTCAGCATCTTGAAGAGCTTCCTCCACCTTTTTAGGTTCTGTTTGTGACAGAAAGCAATGATGTAAACACTCATTTGCTGTAGCTGTCCTTGTTTGCACACCTGCTTCTGGATTTCCAATTATCAAATCAGGTGTATGAGATTTTGTCCACTTCCTAGCATGTGGAAGTTGGCTACTTTCATCATTGGATCCTCCCCCTTGATCCATGCTCTCTTGATTCTGTTGATCATTCTCTGTAGCTCCCCCTAAATTTGTGCTATCAGAGTTTGAATCAGTATTCTCTGATGAGTTTGAGTCAGCATTCTCTGATGAGTTTGAGTCTTGGGTAGAGTCTGAACCATTCTGATGCTCCCCCTCAACATTTGCTTCATCATTATGAACTTGTAAATTTTCACCAGAGTTTGCTGTATTTTGCTCACAGTCAGAGTTTGACTGTTCATCAGAGTTTGTCGAATCAGAGAATATTTCTTCATTTTCAAAATGCAGTTCTTCATGATCATCCATGTCTGCTAAACCCATAATTCTCTTGTCATCAAATGACACATGTATGGATTCCATGATCACTTTGGTTCTTAGATTATAGACTCTGAAGGCCTTTGTTGTCAGAGGATAACCTACAAAAATGCCTTCATCAGCTTTTAAATCAAACTTGGTAAGCTGTTCTGGATGAGTCTTCAATACAAAGCATTTGCACCCAAATATATGAAAGTACTTCAGATTTGGCTTCTTTTTCTTCACCATCTCATATGGGGTCTTGCCATGCTTATTAATCAGTGTTGCATTTTGAGTGAAATAGGCTGTTTGAACAGCTTCTGCCCAGAAATAAGTAGGTAATTTAGCTTCATCAAGCATAGTTCTTGCAGCTTCTATTAGAGTCCTGTTTTTCCTTTCAACTACACCATTTTGTTGTGGTGTTCCAGGTGCAGAAAATTGTTGCACTACACCTCTTTCTTTGCAGAACTCTTCCATTGTTGAATTTCTGAACTCAGTTCCATTATCACTTCTAATGATCTTTACTTTGTCTTCAGATCCATGGTCCAGTTGCTTCACATGATCCATCAGATGCAAAGCTGTTTCATCTTTAGAGTGAAGAAAATATACCCAAGTGTATCTGGTATACTCATCAACAATGACAAGAGCATATTTCTTCCTTGCAATGGATGGTACATTAACTGGTCCAAATAGATCAACATGTAGAAGATGATATTGCTTTGTTATTGAGAATTCAGTCTTACTCTTGAAGGATGTTTTTCTCTGCTTGGCCTTTTGACATGAATCACATAGACCATCTGAAGTGAGTAGTGATTCAGGGAGTCCTCTCACAAGCTTTTTCTTTATAAGCTCATTTATGGAGTTGAAATTGAGATGTGAGAGCTTCTTGTGCCACTTCCAACTTTCTTCTGCAGAGATTCTTGTAGATAAGCAAATTGCTTTTCCTTCAGAGTTTGTAGGCAAGTTGATTTCATAAATGTTTCCATGTCTGTGAGCAATCACTGCCACCTTGCCTGTTGACTTGCTTACTATCTCACTGTGTTCTTCATAGAAATCAACATGATATCCTCTGTCACAGATCTGACTGACAGAGAGTAAATTGTGTTTTAGCCCTTGAACAAGAGCTACATTTGAGATGATGACATTTCCAAGATTGATGTTGCCATATCCCAGAGTCCTTCCTATGTTGCCATCTCCATAAGAAACACTTGGGCCAGCTTTCTCCACAAACTCTGACAGCAGGGCCTTATTTCCAGTCATGTGTCCTGAACATCCACTGTCCAAGACCAGGATATTCTTCCTGTTGCCGTGCAATCACAAAGACCACTAATTGTTAGTTTTAAGGACCCAGACTTGCTTGGATCCCTTGGCCTTATTAAGTTTGTTAGCTTTTGCAGCGGAATTATTATTATCAGAGTTTGAGCTAACAGACTTTGGAACAGAGTTTGTACTAGAAACAGATTTTGTACTTGCAGAGTTTTTATTAACCTTTTTCAAAGAAGGTTTCAATTGATAATAATCATAATACAAACTATGATATTCTTTGCAAGTATAAATAGAATGCCATAAACTACCACAATGAAAACATGGATCTTGTGGTTTATATCTAATACTACTTTTTCTAACTCCAGACTTTGTAAGTAAGGAGTTAATGTCCTTGTTCTTCCTGCAAAAATTAGCAAGATGATTAGTATTTCCACAGTTATGGCATGTCTTCCTAGGTGCATTTGGAATAGGCATGTAGTTATTACTCTTGTCTATTCCAACCTTGCCATTTCTATTTTTCCTAGGCTCCTTGTCTTTGTTATCAGACTTTACCTCTTTAAGCTTATGCTTAAGCTGCTTCTGAGTCATCAGTCCTATGTTAACCTGTTTGGGCTTATCAGATTTTAAATTGTTGTTAATCTCTGATTCTGGTCTACTCTGTTTAGACTTAGAGGATTCAGCAACAAATTTAACAGGTTTAACCTTAGGTTTTTCAGTTTTAACAAACTCTGTTTTTGATGACTCAGCTTCTGAGTTATCAGTGTAACCTAGTCCCTTCTTCCAGTTTCCACTACCTAAGATATCCTGAGTAGTTTTGCCTGAATTAGTCCATGTCTTAATAATATCCCTTTCCTTAGCAAGTTCTGATTGAAGAGATGCATACCTCTTTAATAGTTCATCTTTGACAATGACAGCATCATCTCTTTCTTTCTGAACTTCTAACATCTGAACTAATTCTTTTTCTAGATAATCATTCCTTTTCTTTACACTTAGAGTTTCAGATTTTAATCTTTCATTCTCTAAAGTCTGATCTCTAAAGCTGATATGCAAAGTTTTAAGAAACAATCTTAACTCAGTTATATCTTCAGTATCAAAGGCAAGAGTAGAATGAGGTACCTTAGCAGTAGATTCAGAGTTGTTGTCAGTGTTTGCCATCAGAGCATAATTGACTTCTTCCTCTGAATCAGATGTATCTGTCCAGTTTCCTTTCTTGGTGATAAAGGCTTTTTCCTTTTCTTTCTTGGCTTTCTTGCATTCAGATGCAAAGTGACCCTTTTCACCACAGTTGAAACAGGTATACTTGTCAGGCTTTCCAGCTTTTCCTTCCTTGCCCTCATTCTTCCTGAAGTTCTTCTTATCATAAACTCTGTCAGAGTTTCTGTCTTTCCTTGAAAAACTTTTGCCTTTGTTGAACTTTTTGTAAGCCAACTTCTTGAAGCTTTTCACCATCAATGCTGCTAACTGCATCATCTCATCATCACTTTCTTCAGAGTCTGAGGGAATATCAGAGTTTGAGTCATCAGAGTTTGATGACTCAATGTCAGACTTTGTGACATGAGCTTTTCCCTTGCTTTTAGCAGCTTCCTCTTGAACTTTTAGAGCAACAGACTTTGATTTACCTCCATGACGTTTGCTCCTCTGCTCCATCTCAAGTTCATGAGTCTTCAGTCTTCCAAAAACATCATCAAGAGACATTTCTCCAAGATCAAGATTGTCTCTTATTGTAGTGACTTTCAAATCCCATTTTTCAGGAAGAGCCAGAAGGAATTTGAGGTTTGAGTCTTCAAGATCATATTCCTTGTTCACCAGAGATAAGTCATTCAAGAGTTTGACAAATCTGTCATACAGATCTGTCAAGGACTCACCAGATTTTGAGTCAAAGTGCTCATACTCCTGTGTAAGGATGGTTTTTCTGTTCTTCTTGATGGCTTGAGTTCCTTGACATCTGGTTTCCAGAGCATCCCAGATTTGTTTAGCAGTTTTGCACCCAATCACCCTATTAGACATTGCATTATCAAGGGCACTGTGCAGAAGGTGTTTCACCTTTGAGTCTTTACCAATTGACAAGATATCCTCAGGGGTATAATCTTTCTTGTCTTTTGGAACCATCTTCTGAGGCTCATCTGCAATCCCAACAGAGAGCTTGGTGGGCATGTGTGGTCCATCATAGATCCTGTCAAGGTATTCTGGATCAACAGAGTCTAGAAATATAATCATTCTCTCTTTCCAGACTGGATATTCAGATGCCTTAAGGACTGGAACTCTAAAAGACGAAGCTTGTGATTTTTCAGACATGATTGTTATTAAGATCTCACTGTAGTTATCTTAACAGAGCTGGCTCTGATACCACTTGTTAGGTCCTATAAACTCACTATATAAGTTGATATAGTGAACACAATCAATAACGCAGTATGACAATATAAGAGATTGAAATCAATAAACTCTTATTCACTGTGCTTGAATGGTTACAAAAACTCTCTCAGTGATTTATATATTATCACTAATAGCTGCTAGGGTTCTGTAAAATATACTCGATGACTTAACTCATATAGAGTAACCCTAATCTGTGTTTATATAGACACAGTTACAAAATCAATCTCTGATTTGATATCCTATAAATCATCTATGTATTCTTATCAATCAAAGATTGCTACTGTTTTCTGTTTAGTTTCCATAGTCAGCAAATCACTCCTCCGCTTCTATTCTTCCTTGAAGTATATCCGCTTCTGAGCTCTTTCCACGTGTAAACTCTGATGAGCCTTGACTATGTAAACTCTGATCAGACTTTATCAAACTCTGGTCAGACTTTATTAAACTCTGATCAGCTTCCAGCTTAAACTCTGATCACTCCTGTTCTAAAACAAACTTTAAGAACATTAGTAATCATCAATTATATCTAACAAGGGTTTACACGCCATAACGGATCTGCACCGAAACTAAATAAGCCAGACGCAATCCCCCATTTGTCTATTCGCAGAGCAATTAACTCCTTTAAGCTATCTCGACTTATTTTCTTTTTTGTGAAAACCGCTTCATTACGAGACAACCAAATTGACCACATTACTGCTACTACAACTATTTGCCAGATTGAAACTATTTTTGCCGAGGAGAAAACTGAGAGTAAATTTATAAGGGAGAAATTACCACTCCTGTGAAGTAACCATTTGATACTCCACCACTGACCCACATAATGCCATCCCCAGGCAGCCAACGAACATTCCCAGAATAAATGTGACACAGACTCCTGAGCTCTTTCGCACCAAGGACAGATGGTGGATGTTCCACGTATCCTTGAACTAATGAACATTCTCGTGGGAATGATGTTCCATTGGACTTTCCACATAAAGACTAATATTTT
Source organism: Daucus carota subsp. sativus (assembly GCF_001625215.2). Lineage (NCBI taxonomy): Eukaryota > Viridiplantae > Streptophyta > Magnoliopsida > Apiales > Apiaceae > Daucus > Daucus carota. Next base: position 23,716,417 of record NC_030382.2, read on the forward strand.
CGGAGGGGCTTTGATATTCCAAATTACTCTCCAGATATAGCTACGGGAATGATCAGGGGAACTAGGAGATAATATTAGATCAAAACACGACTTTGAAGAGAATTGTTCCTTCCCTGGAATACATAACAATGCGTCCACCCCTACCGATAAAATCACTTTGTCTAGCAACAAGGACATGGGAAGGAAGGCTGCCATTGATTCGACTGTCATGGGATTCATCCAAAGGCTAGAATCCACTTTATTCTCCCTCCAAGTCTTGAGAAATTCAGCCACTCTAATATGCTTAACTCGAACCAGGGAATATAGAGATGGAAACAAAGATTTAAGATCCCTGTCCCCAATCCACCAGTCTTCCCACATGTACACCATGTCTCCTCCTCTAACTTCCCATTTGAAATTCTCTCTACCTAAAAGTTTACCGATGACTGGATCTGAGATCAGTTCCACTATTCTCTTCATAACTGGGGAACAAAATTTCGTGTCCAGTTTGGAGAGATCATAGTGAAAGAATGTACCATATCTCCGCAGCAAAATTTGGTTACATAAGCTATCTCGGTCGCTGTATGCTCGCCAAATCCATTTCGCAAGGATGACCAAGTTCTTGTTACGAATGGATTGAAGTCCAAGACCACCCCAATGTTTTGGGAGACATGTCGTTTCCCAGTTTATCAAATGAATCTTGTTGCCTCCTTTTTCATTTTTTCCCCACAAAAATGCTCGTCTCTGCTGCTCTAACTTGTTTGCCACCATTTTTGGCATCCTATACATTGAGAAACAATATATAGGAATGCTGTCAATTGCAGCTCTAAGTAACACAGTTTTTCCTGCTAACGAAACTCTAGACGCATCATAAGAGTTAATTTTTGCCGAGAATTTATGAATAAGAGAATCCCAAAAGCGCACTGATCTTGGGTTAGCACCCAGAGTCGCTCCTAAATAGCTTATCGGTCCTGTATCAATCTTGCAGCCTAACATCGAGGCATAAACATCAACACCTTGTTGCGACTGTTTAAAGACAAAGAGAGAACTTTTCTTAAAATTTATCTTGAAACCCGATAGTAGTTGGAAGCATTGAAGCACTCATTTTATACCCATCAGCGAGTTGACAGTGTCATCTAGGAAGGGAATCACGTCGTCCGCAAACTGGAGATGGGTAATGTGACAATCAGAATTTGGAAGTAGAACTCCTTTGATGAGATTGATAGAGTCCTTTTTAGAAGAATTGATAGAGTCTCTCCAACAAGATTAAACAATAATGGAGATAAAGGGTCCCCCTGTCGGAGACCTTGACTCGGGGGAAATTCTTCCGAAGGATTCCCATTAATGTGAACAGAAATGCGCGATGATTCAAAAATTTCTTTAACCCATTTGATCCATTTTTCATCAAACTCCATATTTTTTAGAACCTCATATACGAAATCCCACTGCACTCTGTCAAAATCTTTCTCGAAGTCAATTTTAAACACCATGCCTTTAGATTTACCTGATTGCAAAGCTGAAACCACCTCGTTTGCTATCATAACACTGTCTGAAATAAATCTTCCCTTTATGAAAGCCGATTTGTGCTTTATAATTATAAATTTCTAGATTACAATTTATTTATAATTATATATAGTTGAACACCTTGTAAGTTGCAGGTTAGGGGTCATCAAGACTCTTGATCATCGAGAGCTTCTGTTCATGTAAATCGTTTTGTCCATTTGACATGAAAGCTAATCGAATATGGCTTCATTATACCAATACAACAAAAAGGTGTCCACAATCTAAGAAAATCAATTTCACCGGAGCGCCCGGCCCGTGTCTTGCACCGGCTTCTATGCTAGTTTGAACTAGAAATCTAACCGACATATTTTGAAAGAAATGCTCGTTCCATTTCTACATCATGTTTACTTACATTCTTTATCACAAGAAATTTAAACACATTCATATTTAGTCACTATTATCTCATGCTCTCTTCTTTTTCCATAGAACTTCTATATAATTTCTCATTCCATTTTCATTTCATTCCGTTATATTCAACTGAACGCAATTAGTAGTTTTCAAGTATTTGTTGAGTTGCATGAGTTAATATGGATGAATAGTGCTCAGCATATTTACTTTTAAACATTGGTTAATCTTACGGAAGGGGATAGTCATTGAACATTTACTTTTAAACTTAATCTTACGGAAGGGGATAGTCACTGAACATTTACTTTTAAACTTTAGTTTCACCGGGAAAAAGAAGCCTAACTATTGTGCCTCAGATATCTATCCGGTTTGAAACATTGGTTAATTTGTTAGCTACTGTATATCAATTTGTACTCTTTATTGAGGACGAACTAGGTCTTCCTTAGCGAATCTGACGGGAATTCACTCACATAAAATGATCCGATAATGGTCCTTCATGAATACTAGCCTGGCCACGTATGAAAGAATCATCACCATGTTAAATGACAAAGTATCCATATATATTGATTGAGATGCCTTCTCAGAAGTTTTGTTTGTTGTACTTCATTTTCTCTTTCTCTTTAAGAAAAAACTAAAAATCTCCTAGACTATAGTCTCAAGTTGAACTTTTTTATTAAAATATATATAAAAACCGCTCTTATTTAAGGTAACTATTATGATATATATATATGTGTGGGTATAAAATGATTTGTGAATATGAGAAATTTTACGGAGTCGGTTAAACTCACATAAGTCAACCATTTGGTTGTTAGAAACGATAGTGGTATTTTATTTATTTATTTTTGTCGGTAACCGATACAAACTGGCGTTGTTTACTTTAACGATCCCTCATGCGGATCAACTAGAGCCGGTCAAACGCACGGTTCTGCACGCACTGAACCAGCCCGAACCGTATTTTCACTCGCTTCCCGCACGTGCAATCCCGTTCCAGTTCAAACCGACACGACCCCGTCAAAAACAACGAGCCAAATACGGGTTGAAAATTCTGGAACCATATGGACGAGCCCGTCATGAACCAAGTCACGACACAAACCGCGGCCCGGCCCAGTACGTGAACACTGTCAAGTCACAAGTGTTACCTGTTATCTTCAATTTTCCTGCTTTTCTTCTGATTTTGCTAAAATTTGATTATATTTTAGTTTTAAAACTAGTTGAGAAGCCGCGCGTTGCGGCGGCCTATAAAAATTATATTAATATTTTAAAATTAATATTTGTAGGATAAAATAAATTTACACTTGCAGTTGTTATTACAGAAACAAAATAAAACTTGAAATCGAAAAAAAAAATACTAAGCAAACAATAGTGACTCACACAACACAAGTCATAATTGCACATAACTCGGCACGCCACCAATCCTCGTTACGGTTCTTCTTCTTTTTTCGCAGCCCGGCACGTCTATGCAGCCGTGCCGGTTACGTACCAGTCCGAATCAGCTCGGACCGAGGTTGAACCGGCCCCGCATAGCTCGGGGCAACATCTTAGCATTTAAATATAGTCTATCTATGTGTATCGATTTGAATGATCTAGCAGCTAGCTCTTGGCCTCTTGCTTAGGCCGGACTAGAACCTACCCACATAATATGATTTGATGATGAAGGCTCTCCAGAAATACCAAGCTGGCCACATATGAAAGAAACATCACGCCGTCAAATGACAAAGTACTCTCCAGAAAATGTGCAAACTATATGAAATTGACTTGGACCAGTGGCTAATTCATCCAAAATTATTGTTCGAGAGCTTAATTTTAATTTAGAATAACATTTTATATTTGAGCTTACAAAATTGACACAGTTCAGGACTCACAACACAACTATACATAAACATTTAAAAGAAAAGAAAGTGCAAGCCCTAAGTGTAGGTTGAAACTTATAATTTGTGGAAAGTATGCATCTGTTGGAGATGATGATTGTAGAATACTTAATTAGGTTTATATGTAGAGTGTAAACTAAAAAATTCTATTCTTAATGAATAACTATACAGTTGGAATCCTCAAGGCTCAAATCTGCTGATTTGGGAAGTCTTCCAAGCTGCTCTGTTTCCAGAGTTGATATTCTGTTTAAGTGTAGAACTAAAAGTCGAAAGACTTTTAAGTGTAGTATTGAAACTCCACATTTGAAGTAGAATACTACTCTCTCTGTCCCTCTCATTTCTTTACACTTTTTTTGCATCGCTATAAAACATAGTTTTATAACATTTTTTTTGAAATTTTTCTTTTTTTATAAAAGTTTAGATAGTAAATTTTAATTTAGAAAAAAAAGTTCAAAATAATTTATCAAACTATACTTTATAAGAGCATTAGAATGCATGTCAAACCCCCGTCCCCCAATGTATACAATTGAGGGGGAGAGAGGGAGTATATGTGTGCGAGTATAAGGATATGAAAGACTCACGTGTATTCAAATCTTGTCTGATCCATAGAGTTAGTGGTGATCGCGGTGCGGACGGTGCGGTTTTTCTTCAAAACCGCAAATCAAACCGCGTATGCGGTTTGGTTGAAAACTCAAACCGCAACCGCACCGCGCTAGGATAAAACCCGCGTAAACCGCACCACAAAAATGCAGTGTGGTGCGGTGCGGTTTATGCGGTTTGTGTATGTTTAAGAATAAATATTTTTAGTTAAAATTAGTAATAAAATTTAAATATAAAATAACTAAAATATTTTCTTGTGAGGAATTTACATAGTATTTTTCATTTCAGAACTACAACAACTACTAAAACAATGCACATAAAAGTCTAAATATAATAATAAATATGAGTACTAAGAGACATAAATAATCATTTTATAAAAAATTTGGTATAATAGTAATGCGAGATTGATAAAATAATAATTAACTATTATTTAAAGAGATCTAAAATATATAATATAATTTAACATAATATAATTTTGTTTCACATAATTATGAATAATATATATATATGTATATAATATAATTTTATTTGACAATCACTAATATAAATATATATATATATATATATATATATATATATATATATATATATATATATATATATATATATATATATATAGGGTGGTGCTCAAATGAGAACCCCAACTAATGTGAGATATGAGATCTAATCTCAGCCACACATTTTTATCTCCAAATCAAATCACAACCACACATTTAAACCTCTTCTCTTTCATTCACCTCCCAACACCACCACCCATCACCATCACGCACAGCCACCTCCCCGTCACCGTCGAACACCGATCTGCTCTTTCTCTCTCCCCCCTCTCCCTATATACGTCGTGACCGGGAAGCTCCGCGGCGGCTTAATCGCCACCGCCAGCAGCCACACACACATTGTCTCCTGCATCTCCCCGTACGTTCCTCAATATGACAACCACTGCTCCTCCAAACAACGCCGTTCCAAGCCTCGGCAACGTCCTGGACTGTTTAAATCCACAGCGCCGCCTCTGTTCTTACCCCCATCGCCTGAACTCGCCGAGACAACTCGGTCCGCTTCGTCGAGTCGCCGTTTGATTCTCTGTTGACTGATGGATTTTATGTGAAGCGATTCGAGAGGGATGAGGGGAAGATTCGAGGCTTTTTTTAGATGGAGAATGAGAGAGAGTGTGTGGATGTAGAGAGAGAGAGAGGAGGTGGAGAGAGATAGTGAGGAAGCTGATGAATTGGAAATGATGATTTTCTATGGTGTTTTTGATTTTTTCCGATGGTGATTTTGTTTTGTATTTGGTGATTTTTCGGATTTGGGGTGGTGGTGGTGGTTTTTAGATGGTGGTGATGTGGTGATTTTAATTTTCTGGCGTTGATTTTTGGTTTTCTGGCGGTGATTTTTAATTTTCCGGTGGTGATTTTATATTTTACGATGGTGATTTTATATTTGCCGGTGGTGATTTTCTGGTGGTCGCCGGAGGTGGTGGTGGTGGTCAAAGGGTGGTTGAAGGTGATAAGTAGTTGAATGAGAAGATGGTGTAATATTAAAATATTAAGTGAATGGTGAGAGATGAATATAATGTATTTAAATGAGTGGTTGAGATTAGATCTCATATCTCACCATAAGAGTGGTTCTCATTTGAGCAAGACCCTATATATATATATATTATAATATCGTGGTGCGGTGTGGTTTGTACCGCACTAATAATATGTCAACCCGCACCGCACCGTGCGGTTTGTGAAAAAATTAAACCGCATCACGAAAATTAAAAACCGCGTTTTGTGGTGCGGTGCGATGCGGGCGGTTCATGCGATTTGGACTGTTTTTTATCACCCCTACATAGAGTAGTTACAGAGTTCATGTTTTCTTTTATATTTTAACTCCATTCAAGCTCCAAGCAAGATGATTGAATGGCTAAAAACTCAAGTGGGAATTTTCGGAATCATCAACAGCTTCGTTTGCAATAATCACTGTGACTTGTGATTTGCTTTAGTAAGTTGTTACTTATACAACCGGCTTTCTTTAGTCAACAACTCCTCATAAGTCGTACATACTTAGCCACATGTGGATTCTAGATCAACCAATGGCTCCACGAAACGGATACAAGTTGAGAGGACAAGAAGAAAAGAGAGAGCCACCATAAAATCAAAATATAATATGTATAATCATTAAGGACCATAGAATAGTAGACTAGTTGAAAAGTATTCCTTTGTGAAACCATGGACCAAGTCGTACCAAACATTCATTTGTCGAATTGGAAAGGTCACTGGAGTAAAATGGATGAAGTTGCTGAACATGATAATTGTAGATTACTGCAATCAAGGGGAGGGCTTGGGTTCACAAATGGAATTGCCATATACAAATTTTTAAACAATAATTCGCCAAATTAACAGATAGTTTAACTTGATCAAGACAGCTTGTAAGTTGTGAGATATGTGAAAGTGTCATTTTCTTATAATTATTTTGGGAGTACTAGTACGTACTACCCGTGATCAATACAACAGGCTCTTCCTTATTTTTGGTCCTACTCGCAATTCTTGGCTGGTGCTGAGTCAATTATTAGTATCAATATGATAACTAGCAGCTTGATTAGTTACATGGTTGAAGGTTTCTTTTTTTTATCAGTTTAAAATGAAAATGCACAAATTATCTTATACCCATACAGTAGTCCTCAAACAACTTACAATTTGATTCTTCATTATATACGTAAAAACACACCCAATATAGATTATGGGCAGCAAATGGAAGGAAAAAGTGTTTATTAAGTTTACTGGGCAATTATAAATATATCCGTAAAAGCTGTTTGTAACTTATAAATCCAGAAGTTGTAAAAAGAAACTCTGGCTAAATAGTTAATAGGTCCATAATTTGTTGAAAGAGGGAACTGTTAAAGAAATCACAGAGGTGGATTAGTTAATTAAGCAGACATGAATATACAGTGGTGAATATATATCTTTAAGGCTTAAATCATACATCACAATTGTGACATATATGATTGTACAAAGACTTTCTAGTTCTTCCTGCTCTAGAAGTCTTCTCATCTAGCTCCATTTTACCGGACTCTAGTTCGAGTTTGGACTCTAGAGGTTGGTGAACATCTTCTAAATATACAGCCATACACCAAGCATCTCTTTATAAGTTTATATAACTAGCTCCAGGGTGCTTGCAAGTTTGTTGTATAATCCGAGAAATTCCACCAGGCAGGAGCAGTGATAGAGTAAAATATAGTTATGGATCTGGATACTCTGTTCGATGCTGCCATGGCCGGAGATGCTGCTGCCACTGCTGAATTGGAGATAGAAGCTGATAGACTGTACCGATTCGAAGAAACTATCCTTCACCTGCAATCAGAGAAGGGAAATACAGAACGTGTGAAATTCATTTTGAGGAAATTTGCACACAAAAATCTTTTGGCGAAGCTTAGTAGATATAAGCATACAGCACTTCACTTGGCTATATATGAAGGCCAAACTGAAGTGGCTGAGGTCCTCATTGATGCAGCTTGCGATTTGCCACCTCCTTCAGATGATGATCATAATCCGAAACTTACTTCTTTTCAAGCTTTTGTCAGGCAAGGTGATAAAGATATGGACACCGCCTTACATGCAGCAGTGTTGAGAGGAAATGCCACTATTGTTAAGCGACTAGTAGAAGCCGATCCCACTGATACACATATTCAAAACAATGATGGTAAAACACCAATGTACATAGCTGTGGAAAACGGGCTCAACCATATTGCAGAGATTATCTCTACAACTTGCAAAGCTCCGTCTTTGGACGGACCTGATGGTAGTACTGTGGTGCTTTTTAAAGACTCTTCTGGTACTTGTTTTTTTCTTTTATTCTAAATCCTTTATCTTTAATATTTTGCTAGAATTTTCTTGACATATACACACATTACAGGTAAGAGCCCTGGTGGAACTCTATTTAAAATTATGGATAGATATGCTTTCTTTGTGGCTGCCATTGCGGGAGATGCTTATGCCATAGCTAAATTGGAGACGCAAGCTGATATACTCAACCGAGGTGAAGAAACTACTAACGCAAAACGTGTGCGAGTTATTTTGAGGGAGTTTGCAAAAAAAAATCTTTTGGCTAAGCTGACTTCAGAGAAACAAACTACACTTCACTTGGCAGCAATATATGGACACACTGAATTGGCTGAGATCCTCATCGACGCAGCTTCATATTTGCATCCTTCAGATAATGATAACACTCAAGAAGATCCAACTACTTCTTTTCAAGCGTTTCTTAGGCAATCTGATCTAAATGAGGACACTGCCTTACATGCCGCAGTTAAGAAAGGGAACCTAGCTATTGTTAAGCTATTAGTAGAGGCGGATCCAAGTGATACACATATTCAAAATGATGATGGCAAAACACCAATGTACATAGCTGTGGAACAAGGGTTGAACAGTATAGCAGAGGTGATCTCTACAACTTGCTTTGCTCCATCTTTGCTCGGACCTGATTGTAGTACCGTTGTGCGTGACAAGAATTTCGACCAAGGTATGCCTTATAAAGACTCTGCCTCTTTCCTTTACATGCGAACCCTATAGTTAATTAAACTATTTTTTTTTGACAAAAAGCCAAGAATTTCATAAATGACTGAAATCAGCCGAGAGAAACCTGCGAACTATCAGTTACAACCTGATTATGAAACAAAAAATGAGCTAAACATATAGCTGCATTGTTTTCTCAGATCACTTAACACAAAAAATATTTAATTTTTTTAATCTGAAAAGTACAATCAAATCACGAGCAGTCCAATCTATATCAGTTGTGAACATATATAGTATCGTAATTGACATTCACATAAGTATCATCTATAACCCGATGTTCAAAATTATCATTTACATCAACTGATATTGGATCAACAAATGACCCCAAAATATCAACAATTTTTTGTTGTTAAAGGTGAACTCTTGCGATATTCACTATATTTAATGCAAGTTTTACGGATCACCCAAAATACCATGTAAGTCCTTTTTACAAAAGTTACAGAAACTCATAACAAAACACACAAAAGCATCAAAACAAACACAAACATCCCAAAAAGATGGCCACGACTAACAGGTTTAATGACAAAGTACTCAACAAGAACTCACCCAAAATGGGTTAGATCTTGATTTTATTAATAAAACTGATAAATAAGAGAGGAGATGGAAGAGCGAAAATAATTAATGAGTAGAGAGTAAAGATGATGAAGATTGAAAAGCGGAGAAGTGACTGCTGGAACCTAATTAAACTATATTTAGTTTCTTTTAAGTTAAATTTCTTTTTGACCACATTCAATGTCATGATGATTTCTAAAATACACACAATTTGACACATGTTTATGTATATAGCTGAAAGCCCAGGTGGAAGCCTCTACAAAATTATGCACAAAGATGCTCTGTATGCAGCTGCCATTGCGGGAGATGCTGATGCCATAGCTGCACTGGAGATGCATGCTGATAAACTGGACAAATACGAAGAAACTATCCTTCACACAGAATCCGAAAACGGTAATACAGAAGAAGTACGATTTATATTAAGGAAGTTTGCAGACAAAAACCTGCTAGTCAAGCTTAACAAATATAAACAGACTGCACTTCACTTGGCATCGTGTGAAGGACACACCGAAGTGGCTGAGATCCTCATTAATGCTGCTAAACATTTGCCGCCTCCTCTAGATAATGATAGTTCAGTTACTGGTTTTCAATCTTTCCTTAGGCGAGATGATGATGAGATGGATACTGCCTTACACGACGCAGTTAGGAAGGGTAATGTCGCCCTTGTTAAACTATTAGTGGAGGCCGATCCAAGTGATTCACATACACAGAACAGTGAAGGTGAAACGCCAATCTTTATAGCTGTCAAAAGGGGGTACTATGATATAGTGAAGATGATCTGTACAACTTGCACTTCTCAACTTGATTTGGATGCTCCTGATTTGGATGGTCGTGCTGGCAGGACAACTGTTTTACATATTCTTATCAAGAATCTCGACAAAGGTATATGTAGGATATATGTTATAAATAACGATTTAATATCTTTTAAGTGACTTTTTCTTCTTCTTTTTTCGATGATATAAAGGTATATACAGTTCTTTTATATTGTTTCCTTTACCATAAATAGCTCTCTGTTTTCAGAACATCACCGTCCCATATAATTTTTAGTTAGTCGCCGGTTCTAATTCAACTTTCATTTAAGTGCTCAAATACAAATATATGCATGTTTGTGTTGATTGTGTTCTGCTAAAATCAAAATAGAACACACTCATGAACACTTTTGCCTTCCACTTTTTATAAAATACAACATTCTACATGTTTAGGAAGAAACTAGTTTTACTTGATAATTACAGATACTATAACATTTCAGCATCATAAAATAAATCTTATAAGAGCAAGTCCAATGATGATGTTAAAATAGGTGTAGTTATTGTTATAATTTGAAACCAAAAAGTGGTTTTTGGTGTTAAAATAGATATTATTGTCTAATGGTAAATGCAAAATAGCACCAAACATATCTAAATAAAGCTATATTCTAATTACATAATCTTAAAGTATATAACTATATTTGTAATTATTACTTTATTAATGCATTTTGTCGCTTGCATGCTTATGTGGCAATTATAGCACCATCTATACTTGGTTTCATATTTAGCACCAAATATAGCATTTTGCTATTTTACATTGAAATTTAGCATCCTATTGGAGTTGAGTTTTTGAGTTTTTTGCTGGGATGTTGTATTATAGCAATAGCACCTACTTTAGCATCACCATTGGACTTGCTCTTAGAGTAATGTACTCCTAAACTCACATTTAGGTAATGTATCAAATAGGTTACCTAAATGTACTCCTAAACTCACATTTAGGTAATGTATAAAAAAAATGTCCCTATAATACTATGCCAGTGATTACTTAAATCACTAGCACATCCCGAAATTTGCTAGTCATTACTTGTTTTTAGGTAACCGCTATCTATTATATATTTAATATTTATGTATAAAAAATTCATCTTCTTCATTCTTTCTTTAACTTTTCTTTCCTTTTCCACCTTCTTTCCCTCAAATTTAATATTAAAATAATAATAAAAAAAATTAGGGGACTAACTTATTGGACTTGCTCTAACATCTTAAATATTTGAATTACAAATATGTCAAAATTAGGGAGACTTTCTTCTAATATTATATGTACTTTCCTCGCAGGGAGCAAAGAAGAAGGTACAGCAGTGATTAAGTTAATCATTAAAGCGGTCAAACATGCAAATAAGCATGGGACCCCAGATGAGAGATCTAAAAGGTTGATGCAGTTCTTCACTAAGACCGATGAGAAGAGACGTATGATTTTAGAACTTGCTGTAGAGGAAGATCATTTGGACGTGGTTCAACTGATATTAGCGAAAAATCCAGCTTATCACTGGCCGCACAGGTATCCTGAGTTGATTGGTATCATGCCTTTAATTTACAGAGCCATGGACATGGATAAAGAGAACAATGCTATGGTCAATTTACTCACCAGAGTATATCAAAATGGAGTTCAATCCAGTAAGACTGCCAATGTGCACAAAATGATCTCTGCTATTGATAGCCGCAAGGAAGGTACATATTATGTCATTTATTCAAATATTATTTAAATAAATATAATATTGTAGATGTTAACATTTCTGTAGAGTCAAAAAAATAGTTTTTATAGTTTTCCTAAGAGGTAATTGTACATCGCACCCCTTCAAAAACGATATTGTTCCCATACTTTGGGAAACTCAACTCGCCCCCTTATCTTTACATTTCAATAACGATACGTATGAGTACATTTCAATAACGATACTTTGGGAATTTAACGGAGGAGGGTGCGTATCGTTATTAAAATGTAAAGATAGGGGGTGCGAGTTGAGTTTCCCAAAATATGAGTACAATATCGTTTTTGAACGATAGTTACGGGGTGCGATATGCAATTATCTCCTTTTCTAATATCAATTTTGGTTTATTTTGTTTTATAATATTTTTAAATATGAGATAAATTTAAAATATGTTCTACACTATAATTTACATGTGTAAGAATTATTTTAAAGTTGCACCACATTATGTTCAAAACTATAATTAATAAACATTTGAATTCATGGTTTTAGATGCTCTAACAATTTAAAACTAGATATGAATATATAAAAGAATAATGCAGACTGTATTCAACTATTATAACTTTCTTTGCCATTATAACTTTTTTTGCCAGAATATGTCCTTAGCCTGCTGAATAATCGTGGTGTCCAAGATCTTGTTACCTTTCACGACATTCTAGGATGGACAATACTTCATCATGCTGTGTATTACGAGCATAATTCCATAATTGGAATCATAATAGAAGCACAAAAAACATATGGACATGGATTTAGATATCCAGACAGAATTTCAACTCCCTTTCATGTAGCAGTCCAGAAAGGATATGTTTCTACGATGAAACTTTTGTTACGGTTGTGGCCATCTTCATCTTCTGCATATATTGATGTTGATAGAAATGGAAGAAATATATTACATTTAGCAGCTTTGCAAAGTGGAAAAGAGATGATTCGATGCATTTTAAAATATTGTCCACAAATGTACAAAGAGTTTGTGAATAAGAAAGATGACGATGGGAACACACCTCTTCACTTGCTTATTTGTGGTGGTTGCTTCATTCCAGAATTCCTTAAATACCAAGGACTTGATATAAGGATAGAAAACGAGAAAAGATGGATCCCCCGTGACATGTTGTATTTTCAAGATCAAATCGTCGAAGATCAGGTACTTGCACTTTCAAAAACTACTTTCTTCTATTTTTTGGCCCACTATCCTGTGAAATGTGGTGATCGATAATTATAATAAATAGTATATAAATTATATTAATAACATTTTAGGACTTTCACTAACGAAAATATATCTAGCTATACTATATAAATCAGTGTCAATATTATATTTCAAATTAAATCAGTTTCAAAATAAATACATATATAATTAATATCTTGTCATAAAACAAATTTTTTGTCAAATCATGTGGAAACCTTATAGGTGATTGCGGTTGAGGTTGAACATATTAAATATGTGCATCATCCTCTCAATCAAAAACAAATACAAGATGCATAGAAAATTATACGAGATGCACATTCTTCACGCACACATAACTCAAGAAATGCTTGTTGTACGTAATTGTAATTGTGTAAAAAAATTTGTACATAATGACTTTTAATTGAATGGTCCTCCTTATAGATATCAACAATCCTAATAAAACATTCCACATCAATTGTCATGTTATTATGTACAAATTTTCTGTATATGTACACCTAGGACTACTCATCATATATAATAATGCATATATAAACGTGTTACCGACAATTCCCTCTTTTCACTATTTAGGTTATGTATATGGAGTATGTCTCTAATTATAATTAAAGTTAAATTGTTGGTTTTTTTGGTTGCAGGTGCAAATCAGGATTGCACTTGATGGTATCGAAACTGATCCTACAGGGGATGGTAAATTTTCTCGTTTTGTACTCCCAAGTAGACGAATGAGAAAAGATGTGATTCTTGATAGACAAGCAAAACTGATGATACATGAAAAGTATACCGGGATAAAAGAAGATCCTGATGTCATTGCCAATTGTTTTGCCGATGCCATTGCGGGAGATCCTATTTCCAAAGCTGTATTGAGGATGAAAGCATATAAACTGAATGAATTGGGAGAAACTATCCTTCACGTTGAATCAATGAAGGGAGAAATAGAAAACGTGCGATTTATTGTGAGTGAGTTTGCAAACAAAAGCCTTTTGGGTAAGCTGGATAGATCAAAACAAACTGCACTTCACCTTGCAGCACAACATGGACACACTCAAGTGGTTGAAGCTCTCATTGATGCAGCCAGACTTCTGCCTAATGATGCCCATAATCAAGTCACTTTTCTTCAAGATTTTATTAGGCAGGCTGACGTTCAAAACGGGAACACCACATTACACCTTGCAGTCGTTAATGATAATGTGGCTATTGTAAAGCTCCTGGTGGAGGCTGATTCAAACGATAGTCATGTTCGGAACCATGAAGGCAAGACTCCAATCTACATAGCTGCTGAAAATGGGTACAAAAATATAGTGAAGGTGATTTGCACGGCTTGCACAGCTCTGTCTTTAGATGGTCCGAGTACTGGGAAGACAACTGCTTTGCATTCTCTCATGCAAAATATAGACCAAGGTATGGATATATGAAAAATCCTTGATATGCATAAAAGTGAATATACAGTTTAATACAAAATGACATGCATGTGCTAAGTTTTAATTGGAATTGACCATTGTATTTATATAACTAACATCAATTAGAATATCTCATCTCAATTATCATGTAATTTTTTTATAAAAAAATTTGACACCTTATAATGTCAACGGCTGCAAAAACACCAAATTGGACTGAAGAGAAACTTAAAAAACGTAGTTTTAGCTCATCTTGACTTGTAGTGATTATAACTTGACCTTGACAGAAGGAACAGAAGGAGAGAGTGATGTGATTGGGATGATGGTTGATGCAGCCAAACGCTGGAGTAGTGCACAGAACGCATCAACTGCAGATTTTGAAGCATTATTTAATAGAACAGACGAGCTGGGAAGAACTGTCTTGCAAATTGCTGTGGAGAGAAAAGATGTCAACGCTGTTAGATTGATACTCAAAGAAGATCCCGCCTATCAACCTGGTGGTGAAATGAAAAGAAATGGTCTCATGCGTTTAATCTGCAAGGCCATTGATGACGAGTGTAGTGATGATATTATCACATCACTCTCTCAAACATACAAAGCTGGAATTATCCACCATGATCCCAAGGATGTGCTTGCCTTAATTCGTGCTATTCAAGACCTTGATAAAGGTACGTAAGAGCAAGTCCAATAGGTTACCTATCTCACCACCTATTAATAATATAAAATAATAAGTGAGTCTCAGTAATTTAAGTAATCTACTTTTAGTGTCAACTCCAATAGCAATCTTTATATTTGTTCTCCTGTTATTATTTGAATAATAAATTTGAGAGAGAAGGGAGAAAAGAAGGGAAAAGATAAAGAAAGGAGAGAGATGAATTTTTTATTCATAAATATTAAATAGGCAATGGCTAGAGGTTAGTTAATGTTTAGGAAATTTAAGGTTGTGCTAGTGATTTAAATAACCACTAGGATAGTGTTGGAGTGCATACATTACCTAAACATGAGTTTAGGAGCTTATTTAAGTAGCCTATGAGACTTGCTCTAATATATACACTACCTTCTGAAATTATGAGGCTAACAGCTGCTTTCATATATGATTATTTGATTACTTTAAGTAAAATTTTTAGTATAATTGTTACCGTATGTGGCGTGAAATATTTCTCTTTGACTTATGTTTGATGTAATTCACTTGATCACATTGTTTTTCCTTCAGATGTTGTATTAAGTCTCTTGGGAAAGGCTCAAATACTCGCAACTTTTACAGAAGATAATGGGTGGACACCACTTCACTACGCTGTGTATTACGAATTTGATGTCATACTTGATGCCATGATAAAAGCACAAAAAGATGTGGGATACCCATTTGTTTACAAAGATATGGAAACAACTCCATTTTATGTAGCAATCGAACGTGGATATACTTCTACGTTGGTACGTCTTATGGAATTATGGCCAACTTTGTCTTCTGATGAGTGCTCTCCATACACACTCGTTACTCAAGATAGTCAGAATATGCTACATATGGCAGCTGTTGCTCGTGCTCGTGCTACTGAAAATAGAAAAGATGTTGCTGATGCTATTGATAATAGAAAAGTTTTTGCTGATAGTAGAAAAGAGATGGTACAAATGGAATTATGGCCAGCTTCGTCTTCTGATGCATACTCTCCATACACACTCATTCCTCAAGATGGTAAAAATATACATATGGCAGCTGCTGCTCATGCTGCTGAAAATAGAAAAGTTGTTGCTCATGTTGTTGATATTGTTGATAGTAAAAAAGCTGCTGCTGATAACAGAAAAGAGATGGTACAAAGTGTTCTGAAGTATTGTCCGAATAAATACAAGGACAAGATTTTAAAACAAAAGGATAAAAATGGCGATACTCCTCTCCATCTACTTATCTCCCATGGTTGTTTTATTCCCGCACTATTAAAACATGAAGGACTTGATACAATGGCAAGAAACAAGAGAGATTTTACTCCTCGGGACATGCTCTATGTTGAAGATGCTACTGTTGTCGATCAGGTACCTAAGGAACCTCACTTATATTTTTCACTAATTGATGAAAACTAGTTTTCTGTCATTTCTAAAACAATAAATAACAAAGTACTGTAAACCGTAAAACCTTTAGTCTTGTGTACTTTGAGTATGCTATAAATGGTTACCTCTGTTTAACTTCCATTCTTGTCAACCATGCTAGCAAGCTCTTTGGCTAATTGCAGCAGAGGCGCTGAGACAATAGCAATTTTACTACATTGATAGATTTAATATCTCTATAGTTTCATCACAGTATTATTAGTTATTATAAGGGATCATGTCTCTGAATTAAGATAATATGTAATTATTTGTTTTTTTTTTAAAAGCGTGTAATTATTTGTTGACCTTTATCTACAGGTGCATATTAAAATTGCCCTTGACGAGGTCCTGACTAGTAAATCAGGATGGAAGCTTTGGGGTAGAAGAACAGAGAAGAAAGAGGATATTTGGAGATGTAATAAAACTCCTCCAAGTAAACGAAAGGAAAAAGATGTGAAATTTGAGGGAGAGAAGAAGATATTAGAGAAGCAGAGGACAAAAGATCGAAAAACATATAAAATGAGGACCAACACCCAAATACTAGTTACTGCACTGACAACCACAGTAACTTTTACTGTAGGATTTACTATGCCGGGTGGTCTCCATCAAAGTGGAGAGGATGACGAAGGACTAGTGATTCTTTCTAGAAAGACAGCTTTTAATATATTCATGGTCTCAGACGCACTAGCTCTACTGATGTCAACATCTTCATTGTTTTTCTACTTTCTTGAATCGATGAATGAAGATCTCCACCAAGTATCACTGCTTAATGCTTCATCAACTGTGCTGAACATTCTTTCTATTTCGGCAATGATGGTGACTTTTATTGCAGGAACGTATGTGGTCTTATCCGGCACACCACTTCTTGCCATAGCCATTTGCATTATCGGTTCTCTCTTTTTTCTTCTTATTCTTATTCTATGGATCATGAAGATAGTATTTGACCGTTACAAAAGAAATAAAGATTGAGTATGCATATCGTTATTTCCACATGTTTAATGAATCTTCTAATATAATGATGTATTATGCATGACTCCAATATCAAGTGATCTGTAATTATGTATCATGCGCTTCTATACCTAATACTCGTTTAATGACCTCAATGTTAATACCCTGAAGTTTTGTTTAGGCTTCACTAAATGCATTCTAACTATTTCTGAAGCATAAGTTACCAAATATCCTTCTTAAAGCTGGAGAAGAAAAGAGGACTTCAACTCACCATCACCCTTGAGTTACATTAGAAGTCAGAACCAAAACCACTATGTCCCGCGTCTCTATTCATTTCAAATAGATCACCGTAAACTAAGAAACTTTCTTTTGTTGTACAATATACATTTTATCCGGGTGAATTAGCTCCGTACACTTAATTCAATTTGTTGGTTTGAAATGGTCTTCCAACACAGCCTCTGAGCCTCATATTCTCCACTCAAAAACTTGAAGAAAATTATGTCGGGGCCTTTTAATATTTTAAAGATAAAGTTCAAATTTGAAGAAAATTAAAGAGGAAGAGCATGTATATAATGTATCAGAAAATTTCAAATGCCACCTTCATACTATAATTATAATTCCTAAATTACTGGCAGTCCTGGTAGTGCTGCAGTTCAGAACGTCAATGAATTCCCAGGTTGGTGGTATAGGGACCGATTTAAAATAATCCTAATTTTATGTTTCAACAACATATCATAACTTTATAAGTAAAAAATAACATTAATATATTCAGTTGAAACATATCAATGGTTGTATATTAATAATTATATATAATAATATTATCTTTTTTGTATATATGTTGTATGTGTTATCGGGTTTTTAGTTAGGAAATTGAAAATATACTGTATTTTAATTAAAAAGGATAGTTGTTATATTGTCCAACGTTAATTTTAAAAAATGAGTTTTTTTAGTTAGAATTTACAAAAAAAATGATAATTTTAGTTAAAAAAGATAATTGATTATATAAGTAGGCCCATAATTCGGTTCAAGTACCGACTGACCAAACTTTTAATGTTTCGGCTTTAATAGGATACTAGCTTATAACCCGTACAATGCACGGGCGGTTATAATATTTTTATTTCATTGTATATATTTTAAGTTTAACTAGTCTTATTTTGAAAAGAAAATTATGACAGAATAATATGATTACATAATTTTTTTTATGTAACAGCTGAAAAAATTCTTAATAGTTAAGTTCGTCAAATGGATAGTTAAAAATTAGGTCGAATATACATATTTTAATTAGAATGTTAAAATTTGTTTTTTTTCATGTTATAATTTAAGGAGACTTATAAATCCAGATATAAACTAACCAATCAACCTTTTAAAATTTCGTTATATATAATTAATAATATAGTATAGAACATATTATAAGTTAAAGCGAAGAGTAAACCCAAATACCCAGCCATCATACTAACCTATTTTTTAATGTTTTGATTTAATAGATAATAAAAATATATATTATAACATATTATAAATTAAGGAGGTCTGTGAGTTAAATACCAACCGGCTCACCCAACTCGACAGACCGACCGACCAACTGAACTATTCATGTTTCGGCTTTATAATATGATAATATATAGTATAGTATAGATTGATAAATTACTTTTAAAGTGAGATCATCAGAGAATTTAAAAATAGTGTTAATGTATTTTGGTTGAAAAATATGATCGGCTATTTATTAAAAATTATATATAATAATGTTATATTTTATATATATGTCGTCCGTGTTAATTGTAGAAGATCGGTTTTTTTTAGTTAGAAAATCTAAAAAAGATAACATGTTTTAATTAAAAAGGTAATTACTATGTTGCTCGACGTTATTTAAGAAGATTGAGATTTTTTTAGTTAGAAAATATAAAAAGATGATATTTTTTAGTTAAAAGGAATAATTGGTTATACAGACAAACCCATATTTCGGCCCAAGTACCGACCGACCAAACTTTCAATGTTGGAGCTTTAATAGTATAATGTGTGTGTGTGTCTATATATATATATATATATATATATATATATATATATATATATATGTAGATTTATATGTGTGTGTGTGTGTGTGTGTGTGTGTGTATATATATATATGTAGATAGGCAAGTGCTCAAATGAGAACCCCAACCCATGTGAGATATGAGATCTAATCTCATCCACACATTTTTATCCCTAAATAAAATCACAACCACACATTTAAATTTCTATTTTATCCTTCATCTCTTTCATCCACCACACTACCCACCCCTACCACCACCAACACCACGCACCACCACCACACACCAACCGCCCCCGTCGTTGCTTCACCTCGTCGGAACACCACCGCTAGTCTCCCTCTCCTTCACGACCCCTCTCTCTTAGCGCATCGCGGTTACTAGTACAACCTGAGTTCTGGCCATCCCCTCACCTCACGCCTTCATCTCTTTTCGTTGCTATCGCGATCTCCGTATTATATGTTCAGATCTGCAAAAGTCGTCGGTGGTGATTTTTTATTATACAGTAGGTGATTTTCTGTTGGTTTTTGTTGATTTGTATTGATATTTGGTCAGTTTGACTTTCGCTCAGTGATTATGTGATGGTGGTTGTGTGCAGATGGCAGTGGGTGGTGTGAAGGTGGTGGTGGTGGTGGCGGAGGGGGCTGGTGTGATGATTAATGGTGTTTGTGGTGGATTTTGTTTGAATATGGTGATTTTTACCGAGATCTGGTGATTTGTGCATGGATATGGTGATTTTCATGCGGTGGTTGGCGGTAGTGGGTAGTGTAGTGACCGGAGGAGGTGGTGGTGTGATGATTTGCTTCTGGTGATTTTTTGTTGACAGTGGTGATTTTTTACTTCCGGTTGCCGGAGTCGGCGGTTGCTGGAAGTGATGGTCGGAATATAAAGGAGATGAAGGTAGGTGATGAGGATGTGAGCAAAATTAATGAGTAGTGATGGATGTAGATGAGATTTATGAATGAGTGGCTAGGATTAGATCTCACATCTCACATTAATATTGGTTCTCACTAGAGCATGACTCTATGTAGATATATATGTGTATACATGAGTAAAGTTCCTTGGAGGCCTCTCATGGCTTTGGTTAAGTGGTAATAGAGCATATATTTATATATGCTTTTACATGATTTTATCCCATAATTGTAGTATTTTGTAAATAATCGGGTAACTGCTAATTGATTTTAAGTTTTTAATGGCAGGAAAATAAATATTATTAAGTTGGATGAAACTAGCTTATTTGGGCTTTTATTTGATGGAAATTCAGACTTTATGGGCTACCTGCGCAGCAAATCTTGTCTGGACCATAACTTGAATTCCGGGCGTCAGAATTGGGCGATTTAACAACCCACGTGAAGATATCGGAATTTTCTACAAGTTTAAAGTGGTCTAGATATCTAAAGACAAATGGATCAGCCCAGAATCAGGCCTGAAAGTCAGCCCACGAATTTTTTTTCAGAATCCAACTTGTTTTAGGAAATCGGATTTATTTTTTAAGGAAACCATTACAATAAACTATTGGTATTATTAGGGTTTTGTATTATTAGAGAGATATCGAATATTGTGTATTGAGAGATAGAGGTAGAGAAAGCTTTCGGAGATAACTCGAGCAAAGATTGAAGGGATTCAGTCCAAGTTCGAGAGATTTCGTCAAGTTGTATTTTCTTACTCTTGTACTCTTGTGACATGATTTCGGTTATATATATATATATATTCATGTTTTTTTTAATTTTTATGGGTAACTAATCCTCTAATCCGAGGATTGAGGAGTATTTGTTGGCTTAATATGTTTGTTTGAGCTAATATTGTGATTTCTCTATTTATGCTAATCTGTCATTGAGCGCTTAACACAGTTATAGGAGTCGCGAACCTATAATTGTATCTGTAGGATTTATAATGAATCGAGAGATGATTTATACTTCTTGTACATGATATGACAGACATAACTCAATTAATTAATCAGGAGATTATTAGGGGAGTTCTGAAACAGTAAATCTTGGTTCGTGATAGCTTATAATTTGGTTTTGATTGATCATGGGAGTGACTTCAAGGTTAAATTATAGGTATAATTTTGTATCTTGGGAGAGAACATTATAATCAATAGAAGGATTGTTTTTAGCAGAGTAGAGACTTGCATATCACGATTGATTGACATTCATTATAGCCAGCAAAGAAACCTAATTCTTAGATTGTTTTTTTACCATCGTTAATTCATCCTTTTACTTGCGTATTAGTTTAATTTAGTTGATAGTAAAAAACCACATGTATTCTCTAAACTTCTAAATAGAAAGGAGTAATATACTTGATTTGATATTGTATTCGGTCCTTCCCTGAGGACGAACTTAACATAAAACCACTGCAACAAATTGGCGCCGCTGCCGGGGAAAGGCAGCAATATTAAGTTTAGGTTAATTATTTCTTATTGTTTAGATTTTATAATATTTGTTTCCAAGATCTATCTCATTGGTGTTTCGTTTCAGGTACACTTGATATATGCGTAGATCGAAAAGTGTTGGAAATTTCGAACCAGATCCAGAAATTGAGCGCACTTTTCGAGTTAGAAGGCAAGAAGCAAGGAAAAAGAAATAGGAGGCCAGGATGGGTGATAACAATAATGCAAACAAAAATTTCCATGTTATTATTCCTGATGAGTCATCCATTCAGGATCATGAGACTCCTAATCCTGCTAATTGCGTGTACAAGACTCCGATGATTGGTGCAACTCAATATAACATCAATCTCAGTCTTATTCAGATGGTGAGCAATTCAGCTTTTGAAGGAGACATTGAGCGAGAGGATCCACACCGAAATCTAGAGCGCTTCGTGCAAATGTGTGGTTCTTTCAGAATCAATGGGGTTACTGCTGATCAAATTCGTCTTCATATGTTCCCTTATTCTATAAAGGGAAAAGCTTTGGAATGGTTTCAACAGCTTTCAGATACTACTCTAGCTACTTGGGATAATCTTTCTACTGAGTTCTTATCCAAATATTATTCTTCCGACAAGATCAGCAAATGAGAGCAATTATTCTTACTTTCAAAGCATAACCAGGTAAAGGCTTGTATCAGGCATGGGAGAGATACAAGGCATTGTTGAGAAAGTGTCCACATCATGGTTACGAGGAGTGGATGGTTCTGAGTACTTTCTACGGAGCTTTAAATTCTGATATTCAGCTGAGTTTGGATGTTGCAGCTGGAGGTAATTTTAAGAAAGCACCTGTTCATCAAGCTAAGGCACTTCTCGAGGAACTTGCCTCAAATAACTATGCTTGGGCACCTAGTGGTACAAGTTCAGTGAAATCAGCACAAGACACTGAGATGATGAACTCGCTCACTCTGAAATTGGATGCTCTTACTCAAGAAGTTCGTGGACAAAGGGCAAATGTCAATGTTATTTCTACTCCAATGGAAGGTTATAATGATCCTGGTACTGATCAGCACTCACATGCACAATAATTTCCAGAGGAAGCAGCTTTTAATTCAAGGAAGACAATCATGGCCTGTTCAGAATAATTCTTATTACAATCCAAATCAGAGGCCCAACAACAATCTTTCCTATAACAATAATCATGCTGTTAATCCATCATATGCAGCTCAGAAGCAGCAACCTCCCTTTTTTCAACAACGTCAGTAGTATCCAAATCAACAACAGTTTCAAACTCCACCAAAGGACAAGAAAGAACCTGCTGATTGGGAAATTACACTCAGTAAGATGATACAAGGGACTACTAGAGCTATTGCTAATATGGAAACTAAATTTGAAAAGGTTGAGTCAAGGCTTGATCAGATGGCCTCATCACAAAAGATGTTGAAGTTCAATTTGGGCAAATTGCTAACAAGGTTGGTGTTCGTGAGCAAGGATCTCTCCCTAGTCAACCAGATTTGAATGATAATGAGCACTGCAAGGCTATCACTTTGAGGAATGGAAGAGAATTACCTGAAGTTGAGGCTGTCAAGCGTAATGACAAGGCCCCTTCAAAGAAAGATGAACTAGTTGAACTATAAGCTGAAATTTCAGAAAAGGAAAATGAAGAGCAGAAAGAAGATGAAATTGCACCAAAGGTACCAGTGAAACCATATGTTCCTCCACTCCCTTTCCCACAAAGGCTGCATAACAAGAAGTTGGAGAAACAGTATGAAAAATTCTTGCAAACCTTTCAGCAATTGCATATAAATATTCCTTTTGCTGATGCTTTGGCACAAATGCCATTTGTTAGGTCCTGAAACGATTGTAGAAGGGGGGGTTGAATACAATCGTCACTAAAAATCGCGGCGGAATAATCTGATTTGAATTAAACTTGTTAATCAGATTTTAATTAATTAATATAACAATGTTTTAAGTTGTTATATAATTAATAAGGTTCGTTTTAATGTCCACTAAAGTTCGTAGAATAAATTCGACAGGATGTATTCTAGTTTAGTGATTAAAACAACTGAGTGATCAAAGCACATAAAACTGTGGATATAACAATTGCAAGTTACAAACAACTTGAAAGCTTTTACAATGCTTGAACAACATCAAATGAAGAAGTGAAACCATATTTATAGGCAAATCACTTGGATCTAGGTATGACATTGAAAGGAATGACTTTCTAGCTTAGAAATGACATAATAAAGCAAAGCCATGCCAAACATATGGAATTTACCTTCAATAATTTCAGACATATAATTTCAATAATTCACTTGACGTTCTTCATACGGATTCCTTCAACAGTACTTGCTATTTACCTTGCTTTCTTATCAGAGTTGAGTTGGTACCTCTTTAATTACAAATAGGCTAAACATATGCCTTTCAATCTCCCCCTATTTGTTTGTTAACATAACATGCAAATTATCGAGAGGATAACTCAACTAACTGATAAGACAAAGGATTAAACATGAATTGTAAATAGCAAAAAGTTTCTGGTATTTCATTAAACATTCACCAGAATTCAAAAGATTACAATAGATTACAAAAGGATGTTCTTATTGAACATATATTACAAATCCCTAATGAATCTAAAGATCAACTTCTCCATCTTTGATATCAGAAGTGTGAAGGATAGGAGTTGACGGTTCTTCCCTGGTTGGCACTTCAGATGTAGTGGATTCACCACGCTTCTTTCGTTCCTTTGCCAGAGCCAGTTGATGTAGCACTTCCAAATCCACAGGGTCTTCGCGGAGGTCTGATGGCTGAGATTTTATAACATTTTTCATCATTCGAAAGTACTGAGCAACATTCTTTCGAGTGCAATAAGCAAGAATCACATCATCAGCATCAGACTTAGCTTTAGAAGCGAAGCCCTTGGTTCTTAAAAGAGTGGAGGCAAGAGCAAGTTGCTTAGCGGGATACTTTGGCAAGGCTTCTTCGTTGAGATAGACAGTGCTGAAGATCTCCTTGTGAATGAACTTTACACAGTAAGGATTCCTGACAACCTGAGACTGTTGAATACAGCACATTCCAGCAGTTTGTCACGAAGGAGTTCTTTCAGGTTGGAGCTGCGCTTTACCTTGTTCCGAAGCACCCAGAGCTCAGATACAGAGAATGATTTCAGAGATTCGACAGATAGTCTGAACGAACCATTCCTCTGTGTATGGACAATTAGCTCCCATTCTTCTAACAAGTTATTGACTCCCACAGTCAAATAATTCAATTCCAAAGCAAAGGCATGCATAAAGACATCCTTGTCAGGGTTTACCTCTCGAAGATCATAGATCAGAGATAAGAACTTCTTGATGTTGAAAGGTTGCCTTTGAGGTCCATTGAATATTCTCTTTGCAATGTCCCAGCTTTTTCCGACTTTCCTTTTAATATCAAGATTCTTCTGCTTGCACGCAACATCATAGATTTTCTGTTTCTCAATCTTGATTTGCTCTTCTGTGATCAACTTGTCCTCTAGAAGTTTTTGGAAATCACGAAGCTTACGCTTCCTTGCTTCATTTTCAGCTTTGAACTTCCGGACATTCTCCTCATGCTCGAGGTCAACAGGTTCTTCATCCTGAAACAAATAACCCTCATCAAATTTACCTTCTTCTTCTGCCTGACGATAGGTAGCATCGAAGATGTCATCATCATCCATGTCATTTGGATAGTCATCATAACTATCAGAGTTGAAGACATTGTCGGACTGATGTAACGGTTCTTTGCCTTTAGATTTATCAGATTCTTTGTCAGGGGCAGATCCAGAAGTGGTATTTCCCTTGTTGCTTTGATTTGAGCTATTGCCTCTATCATCCCTGTCACCTTTGTCTTCTCTATTCTCCCCCTTAGTTGAGGGATCCTCTCCGGAGGGTTGATCATCAGACTTGTTGGAGTTCCTGAGTAGTTGATCCAATTTGCTGTCGATGGTCTCAAATTTAGACATGTAAAGCTCATGATTGGATCTCATCTCAACAGCTAACTCATGGATTTCCTCTTTAAGCTCATCCCTGTAAGAACTGGATGGCCTCTCCTCAGCTTTCTGTTCCAGGGTCACCAACTGTGCACCCTTGAGCTTCTCATTGTCAGCAATCATTCTGGCTAATTCAGCTCGTAACTTAGCCATTTGTTCCTCAAACAGAGCAGGGTCAGTGTGTGCACTCACCTCACGTACACTCAAAGCTGTTTCACTAGCCTCACGTGCATGTGTATCGCTCGGTGTTTGCCTTACATCACTCTGTTCATTCACTCTTCCTGATGTACCTGTATATACTACCAATGTTCCCTGAGATGGGTTCAAAGGTAGTGGAGAAACAAATTGTCCTCCGGACGCCTGTGAGGGCAGATTAACTTGCACGCTGCCAAGTTCCGCCTGATCAGAAAAGAAAGTGTGATCAGCAAAGTTTTCATATATAATACATTGATTTTGAAAATCTGTGCACTCTGTAAACATAGAAACCTGTGTATCTATTTGGGCTTGTACTAGCGTGAGTGCTAGCGCAGTGCTTGACTCTGTACAAGTTACCGCGGCCGGACGGTCAATTTCAATGGCCTCATCCTGTAGAGAGAATGGGTCCAGAGACTGTTTATCTGCCATTTCAAAATCTGAGCCTTGTTGGGAAGGCAAAGATGAGGCTACAGTTGTCTCCATGGCTTCCACCCTTTGCTTCTTTGAGGGAGACAGAGCTGTGGGTTGACTCATTAAACTACTCGTACTCCGTTTCCTTGCAACTTTACGAACAGGTTGCATTGAAGTGTTGGTTGATGTGTTTGGAGAAACGAGAGTTTGTTGAAGTGAAACATCAGCTAGGTTATGAACCTGTGTGTTGTCAGGTTCATTGCTGGTAGGCTGGAAAACAAAATCAAGGTCACAAACAAGATCACAACCATAATCTGACGTATCAACATTAAAATTAGATGATAAGTTAGAAAGTACCTGAGCTACCTGTAGGTCCTGACGGAAGGACTGTAGCTCCTGGTTGATAGGAGAGTCAGAGGGAAGGGGTTGTGAGGTAGATTGTGTTTGTGGTATGATTTGGGATTGTGTTTGGTATGGGAGAGGTTCAGATGTAGATGGTTGATTCTCGAAGAGATCATAGTCCAAGATTTGATCTTCAAATGAAGGGATAGATTGTTGTTGTTGATGGATAGGGGAGTGATATGATGATTGGTTGGATGAATGGTGTGAAGACTGTGCTTCTTGAGATTGTTGAGGTGAATGCTGTTGTTGTTGTTGTTGTAGAAGTTGTTGTTGATGGTGTTGTGTAGGTTGTTGAATTTGCAGTGGTTGAGGTTCTTGTGGTTGCTGTTGCTGTTGCTGTTGTTGAGGTTGAGGTTGAGGTGCCACTTGAAGTTGATACGGCTGCAGTGGAGTGTTGAACATCTGTAGCATGTGAGGAGTGGTAATTAGAAGGACAGCTGCAAATTTGTTCTTATTGTCCAACTGAGTCATCAACTTGGAACAGGCACGAGGAACTGGTGCCACAGGAGAGTTGGAGTAGTGTTCCTTTACAGCGTCAGTCAATTTGTCATTCAGAAACATCATAATAAACCTTGGATGAAAGCAAGAGACTTTGGCATTCTGCTCAACAGATCTGTTCCTCAGTGGTCCCAACTTGGTAAGAATGGATTGAAGTATAAGCTTACCAAAGTTGATCGGACGATTTAAAGCAATGCAGAATCCAATCTTCTGAAGCAAGGAAGTTATTACATTGAAGTTCTTGCGAGTGGTAGGAGCAAACACTCTAGCCAAAGTGTCGAAGAAAAGGTCCCACTCGGGCTTCAGATTGCCTTTCAACATCCTAGGCAAGTTTATTTCACCCTGATATAAAATCGTCTGAAAGAATTGGGTGATCTCATCTTCAGTAGGGAGTTCAGCAAAATTCTCCCTCGGGAATCCCAGTATCCTATTCACATCGTCAGAGTTGAGATGAATAGTACGTCCTCCATGTATATCTCCAGAAACCCGATAATTATCCAACAAAGTAGTGTTCAGGGTTGTCGAGTAGAAGTCCTGAATTGGTTGTATTTGGAGTTCGACATGAGCTGTAATAGCAGTGCTGACGAGCGACTGGCTATTCAGAAAACGGACCCACGGTCTAAAACGTGCTAGACTTGCTTCTGGGTCGAAGAATCCATTCAAATTAGTCTCCTCAATAACAAAGCGACCGACCATTTTTTTTTTAAATTAAAAATTGAATTAAGTGAGAATTTTTAAAATAAAATAATAATTTTCAAATTTCTCACAAATTTCAATTAATAATTAAAAATTAATTAATTAATTAATTAATAATTCGATTTAAATGTGTAAAATCGAATTAAAATTTAATTAATCCTTAAAATGGCTTTACAAGGTCCCAAACACTGCCTTAAACTCCAATTAATCCAAACAATCCCCAAATTGGCTTTAAAAACCCTAACTGCCGAAATCAAGAACTAGGGTTTGAAATCAAATGAACTAAAAACACCACAACTCGATCTGTACAGATAGTCCACAGCCCAATGATCACAGAACCGGTAGAAACACGCTTAAACTCGGTCAAAATCGTCCTGACTCGGTCGACTCGGTTGAACTCGGTGAAAAGGGTTTCGGTTTCCAAAATTTCAGCAGCAATTCGACTTGATTTCTTGATTAATCGAAGTAACTAGCAAGCTTTAAGCTTGAAATGATAGTAACCAGCAAGTTTTTGATTCAAAAACTTGAAAAACACGAAGCAACAGCAATGGCAGAGTGTGTGTATGTGAAAAACGAAGTGAAGGAGAAGACTAGAATAGGTATGGCTTTCAACAGATAAGACATACGGGTTTGGTGAATTCGGTATGACTTACAACGGGAATGTCATACCGAGATTCCTAATATGACATATCTTAAGCGTCGGTATGACATTAACAAGTAATGTCATACCGTGTTCTGAACGAGGGGAAGGTGAAAAGCGGTATGACTTTCTCAGGAAAAGTCATTCCGTGTTTGCAAGGCTTACAGACGCGCTACAGCCGGTATGACATTTTCTAAAAATGTCATACCGAGCTAAAAACAGTAAAAAAAATAGAATATTAGGATTTTTGATTATTAAAAACAATTAAAACCTTTTGCACATATAATCAAAAATCTAATACACATAATATATAATATATTGCACATATATTTTGTAAAATTCAACTTTAATTAAATATAAATACTTATGAATTTAACTTTAATTCATTAAAATGAATTAACTTAAAAACAAATATTTATGCTTAATTAATTTTGAAAAATACAAAATAAATACATATAATTATCTAAATGCACAGAAAATATTACAGGGGAGTATGCAGCACTTAGAAAATTATAGAGACAGATATGAACATGCATAATTACACATAAAATTATCAGATAATTTACAAATAATTATATAAAATCTAATAAGATAGATATAATTACACAGAAGATTCACATAAATATATAATAATATATAACATACATATAAAATATATACAAAGAGAATCGTGGCATATTTAACATCCCTAGCTCACAAACCAACTTAGAGAAAGTGGATTCATCAAGTGGTTTCGTGAAGATGTCTGCAATCTGATCAGCCGTGGGTACAAAATGTAACACCACAGTACCATTCATGACATGTTCTCGAATGAAATGATACCTGATATCTATGTGCTTGGTCCTGGAGTGTTGCACTGGATTGTTTGAAATGGCTATGGCACTGGTGTTGTCACAAAATATTGGAATTTTGTCGACAGAAATACCATAATCATTTAATTGATTCCTGATCCAGAGAATCTGAGCACAGCAACTTCCAGCAGCTATGTACACAGCTTCAGCAGTAGAAGTGGACACAGAGTGTTGCTTCTTGCTGTACCAGGAAACCAACCGACGTCCTAGAAATTGACAACTTCCAGACGTACTCTTTCTATCAATCCTGCAACCAGCATAATCAGAATCTGTATAGCCGGTTAAGTCAAAACCAGTATTCTTAGGGAATCTTCTGAATAAATAAAGTATTAAAGCTTTATACCTTCTGGACTTCTGGACGTACTACAAAAGATTATTTGTACACTGAGGCTTGAACATATTAATGAACTTCTTTCAGTGGTGTGCAGCAGCATCCTGAAATTCTTCAGACATATAATTTCAATAATTCACTTGACGTTCTTCGTACGGATTCCTTCAACAGTACTTGCTATTTACCTTGCTTTCTTATCAGAGTTGAGTTGGTACCTCTTTAATTACAAATAGGCTAAACATATGCCTTTCACCATTATATGCCAAATTTTTGAAGGAGATGTTGTCCAGGAAGCGGAAACTTGAAGATGTGGAAACCATTACTCTCAATGCAGAGTGTAGTGCAGTTATTCAAAAATCAATTCCGCAAAAGTTAAAAGATCCTGGAAGCTTCTCTTTGCCATGCACTATTGGAAATATGGAGAATATTAAAGCCTTGTGTGATTTGGGGGCTAGTGTGAGTTTGATGCCATACTCCATTTGCAAGAGGCTTGGTCGTGGAGAGCTCAAGAAGACAAGAATCTCACTTCAGTTGGCAGATCGTACAATCAAGCATCCTTTGGGGGTCGTTGATGATGTTCTTGTCAAGGTCGATAAATTATTTATCCCTTGTGATTTTGTGGTGTTGGATATGGATGAAGATGTGGAGATGCCCATAATCACCGACTTCATTCTCTATCCCAGCACCAGTATGAAATTAATGTAACATCGAATCATTTTCATCTTCATTCCTGTGTTCGCTCTCGAAGTCACACTAGTCCCTCGGCAATCTCTTGATAACATTATACATCCATTTTTCGGTTGGATCTTGTATATAGAATACTTGATGAACTTGTGTAGCCATAACGTAGGGATCAGACTTATGGAATAATCTGTTGAAATTAACTCGAATTAGACCATATAAGTCTTTTTCCTCCTGGTACCAACAACATTTGAACAATACCACCGTAAAATCTCCCCAATAATTAACCTCCAATATGTCCTCAATTGCTCCGTAGTAATTGACATCCCCAATCAGCAGGTTCTCATCTTTTGAACTTGCAAAACTAGTCGTCAAGGCAGTCAAGAATACACCACTATTTTGTGTTGTACATTTACTATCCCTATACTTTGTATGGAACCTATATCCGTTAATTACATATCCACTAAACCTTTTAACTGTCGGATTCGGTCCCATTGCGAGCACTTGTAATTCTTTTGAAATATTCTCTTTTTTTTGCAACTTCTGCCTTTAACCACTTTGAGAAATCTTCATTATGCTCTCTCTCCCGCTTATATCTTTTTAACTTTGACTGACCATCGACAAGGGCACGGTGCTCCCTAAAATAATTAGGTTACTTGGTTAAAAAACAAAAAAAACAAAGATGTTATTTCTAAACTACCAACAGAAGTTAGATTCCGAAAGCTTACTCAATCAAACTTTCTATTTCTTTGCTGGCAGAATTGAATAAAATGTACTGATGACATGCTTTTAACTCAGATTCTTTTAAGTGAACAGCTGTTACGTCTTTGTTTCTTCTCGTACCCATAGGAAATTCTTGTTTTTCTGGACAACTTTTAAGTTGTGTTGCTCCCTCATTACCATTCAAGAATCGTGAGCAAAATGTTAAGCACTCGTCAGCCATATAACCCTCAGCAATGGAGCCCTCAGGCTTGCTTCTATTGCGATTATATGACTTCAATTTATTGAGATATCTCTCAATTCCAAACATGCAGCGTAGATTCACTGGTCCACCCAGTTGTACTTCTCTGCACAAGTGAACTAACAAGTACACCATAACATCAAAAAAAGGCTGGAGGGAAAATTGTCTCAAATTGACAAAGAATTTCAATTATTATCTTTTGCAGCCTAGAAATTTCACTCAAGTCAATAACTTCGGCCGAAATACCTCTTAGAAATGCACCTAATCTAATCAAAGGGACTGCGACCTCAGGTTTCAGTGATTTTTCCACGGCAAACTGTAACAAATAGTGCAATATAAATTGAGCATCATGGCTTTTGTAGCCCGATACTTTTCTCTCCTTCGTGTGCACATAACAGCTAACGTTCGATGCACAACCATGTGGCAGCTTTGCATTTTTCAGAATTGCACAAAATATATCTTTCTCCTCCTTTGTCATATCAAAAATGGCAGCAGCAATTTCAACATGCGTCCCGTCACCTGATTCAATGGGATGAAGCTCCTTTCTAATGCCGAGATCTTGTAAATCATATCGAGCATTGACGTGGTCTTTTGACTTGTGAGAAATATTCAGTAACGTACCAATTATGTTGTCACAAATATTCTTTTCGATGTGCATAACATCAAGGTTATGCCGAAGTAAATTATGACTCCAATAAGGTAAATCAAAAAATATTGACTTCTTTTTGAAAGGCGAGTCAATCTTATGCTTTTTTCGTAAGTGCGGATCCCCACCAAAGTGATTTATGTAGCCTGATAGTAATTCCTCAATGTCTGTCCCTGTTAAAATTTCAGGGCACCCTCCCATTTCGACTTCACCATTGAATCTTTTTTTATCAAACCGCCACTTATGTTCGGGATCCAGAAATTTCCTATGATTCATGTAGCATATTTTTCTAATACGCTTTAGGTACATTGAGGTGGTCTCATAGTTACAAACTGGACAAGCCAATTTGCCCTTGGTACTCCAACCGGATAACATTGCATATCCGGGAAAATCGCTTATGGTCCAAATGACAGCAGCACGTAACCTAAAATTCTGACTAGTAAACAAATCATAGGTTTCTATCCCTTCCTCCCATAGCTCTTTTAACTCACTAATAAGAGGTTGCATAAAAACATCAATGTTATTGGATGGAGATTCTGGGCCAGAAGTGAGGGTTGAAAGAATAAGGTTATCTTGACACATACATAACCAAGGAGGCAAGTTATAGTTAACCAAAATAATAGGCCAGGTGGTGTGTGAAGTATTCATTGTTCGGAAAGGATTGAATCCATCAGCAGCAACACCCAACCTTATATTCCTAGTTTCTGACGAGAAATGAGGATACCTAGCATCCATTGCCCTCCAAGTGTCGCTATCAGCTGGATGTCTTAGTTTGCCATCATTTTTCCGTCCAAAAGCATGCCATGTCATAAGTTCTTCAAACTCCTCGCACATAAACATTCGTTGTAGTCTTGGCTTAAGTGGAAAATATCGCATGACATTTTTCGGCACTTTGTGAATCAACTTCTTTGGATCATTATTGATGGTCCCTTCTTTTTCCACTATGTTCCACCTGGAAACACCACAAGTTTTCAAGAATTTTCTTTTTCATTCTCACCCCAATACAACATGCAATTGTTAGGACAAGCGTGTATTTTTTTATAGTCAAGTCCTAGATCTCTAATGATATTCTTCGCGGCACTGAAAGATAATGGTATGTGTTCCTGTGGAAAAGCTTCCCTTATCAACCCTAGTATATCCCCAAATCCCGACTCTGAAATCCCATGAGCACACTATAAGGAATAAAGTCTCACGATAAAACTTAATAGCGAAAACTTTGCACAGCCTAGATACAAAGGCTGCTTTCCCTCCTGAACATGGCGAAAAACATTTTTGACATCATCATTTGGTCCATTAGTACGATGCAACATCTCATCTAGGGTATCTCCAAAATTTATGTTGGTTTCACAATCTATCTGATCTTCACTATCTCTGTCAGACCTAAGTGAAACCTCATAAACCCAATTAACATATAATGTGGATGGACAACTACATATAAGATGATTGTAGATCACATCTGCCCTATACCACTTGCGGTTATTACAATTCTTGCAAGGGCAGGTTATTTCATCACCTACGGAAAATTTGGGGAATGCATTTTGAATGAATGCCTCTACCCCACTAACGTATCTCTCACTAAGCTTCGGAAGATTTATCCAGATAGTTTCCTCGTCGTCCATAACTACAAATAAGAATCATAGAAATATTATAATATACGTTGAATATTATAACAAGATTGGTAATGCAAACTGCTGTTGAAGGACCTTGTATAAAGTGTAGCATAAAACTTAAAAGTTAGACCTGGAACTCATATGACTATATACATGATTCTTACGTCCTGTAGGTTCTGGTATATATTAAGTCATTAACATACATACGCCTACACTATATAACCATACGTAACATTTATATAATCACTCAACTTAATTACTAACAGTTCATAATCTTCAACTAAAATACTTAAACATAATCCTCAACTAAAGCATGGCATAATACATATAAATAGAGGATATAAAATGCTAAAACAGAGCATATAAACATTAAAATGAGCACAATACAGAGCATATAACACAAGAAGTTCCAAGTACAATGCGTGAGTCTAACACAACTTCTAAATACAATGCCATCGTCTACCAGAAGTTCTAAATACAGTCTGCAGACTGAATTACTCCTTAACTAACAACTGATGTATCAGCAATTCACAACACCATGTTACGCTCATCAAAAACACCATGTTATGCTGTAAAACAGAGCACAGAACATATATATAAACTTTGAATCTAGTTGATGATTCCCAGTATCTCAACTAAAGCACCACAATATATAATTAACTAAACTAAGAACACCAATATAATCACAATAAAAAACACTGAACACAAAAAAACTAATAAAAATCCCTAGCAAAATATATAATCACAAAACACAAAAAACACAACTAGTTGCATATAATAATTCCTAGCACAACTGAGAAGCACAAAACTAAAAAAAAAAAATCTAACTCAGCACATCCAACTCGATTTAAAGATATATAATAACAAAACATCAAAAACAGATAATAACACAAAAAACATATTAGAACACAAATAATAAACAGAACACAAAGAGAATACAAGAGATGAAATTACCTTAAGCTCGAAGAATCTGAGATGAAACCGACTAAAGCCCCAAATCGAAACCCTAATTAGCAAGCAAAATAGAATCCAAATCAGCAAGCAAGCAATCAAAATCGAACCCAAATCGAACCAGAGATAAAATGAAATCCCTAATCAGCAAGCAATATAGTAAAAAAACAACATTAAAAAGCCCTAAATTAAAAGCCCTAATTTCTATGAGCGTGAGGTGAGGTGTGAGTGTGTGAGGTGTGAGTGTGTGAGGATGAGTGTGAGTGTGTGAGGAGTACAGATGAGGTGACAAGCTGTGAGGAGGTGAGCAGAGAGGTGCGGAGGAGCGGTGAGGTGAGGTGAGCAGAGAGAGGTGCGGTGAGGTGAGCAGAGAGAGTAGTGTGACTGTGTGTTTGAAAATGAGTTGTTCGAAATTTTCACTAAGTATGGGCGGTTGTTTTTACCGCTCCCCTAATTTTCAGCAACAACATTAATATAATAATTCTATTTCAATTAAATTATTTATTTATTTACTTAAAATAAGATAATTTTAATTATTGTTTTTTTGT
This sequence comes from Daucus carota subsp. sativus, assembly GCF_001625215.2. NCBI lineage: Eukaryota > Viridiplantae > Streptophyta > Magnoliopsida > Apiales > Apiaceae > Daucus > Daucus carota. The sequence goes on from NC_030382.2 coordinate 23,751,787, forward strand.
TTATTAATAATCTTAATCAATTTATTAATATTTTGATGTATATTTAATACCAAAATTAAGTTTTTGGATCCGTGATTAATTTAAATATGCGGTCTATTGACACGAGTTGGGAGTCTTGACCGATTTGACTGTTAAAAGACCGCATAAAATAAATCCATATTTTTTCGAACAAATTCTCGCATCACTAAAATCACGAGAATTTAACATCTGTACGGATGGATCATTGAAAATGGATTTTAAAGAAATACAATCTTCACTCTGCACTAGTCTATTGACACGAGTTGGGAGTCTTGACCGATTTGACTGTTAAAAGATTGTATCAAATAAATCCATATTTTTTCGAAAATATTCTCGCATCACTAAAATCATGAGAATTTAAGATCCGTACGGATGGATCATTGAAAACGGAATTTAAAAAATACAATCTTCACTCTGTACTAGTCTATTGACAAGAGTTGGGAGTCTTGACCGATTTGACTGTTAATAGACTGCATCAAATAAATCCATATTTTTTCGAAAAAATTCTCGCATCACCAAAGTCACGACAATTTAACATCCGTACGGATGGATCGTTGAAAACGGATTTTAAAAAAAATACTTTCTTCATTCTGCACTAGTCTATTGACACGAGTTGGCAGCCTTGACTGATTTGACTGTTAAAAGACGGCATTAAATGAATCCAGATTTTTTCGAAAAACTTCTCGCATCACCAAAGTCACGAGATTTTAACATCTGTACGGATGGATCGTTGAAAACGGATTTTGAAAAAAATACTTTCTTCATTCTGACTAGTTTATTGACATGAGTTGGCTGTTTTGACCGATTTGACTGTTAAAAGACGACATCAAATAAATCTATATTTTTTCGAAAAAATTCTCGCATCACTAAAGTCACGAGACTTTAACATCTGTACGGATGGATCTTTGAAAACGGATTTTAAAGAATAATTGTATTGCTACATTTTTTGAATTAATCAGGATTTTGTAAACAAAATCAGGTTATATTAAAGTAATGAAATCTTTGACAAAGTGCAAAGTTTGGTGCAGATTTATCAGAGTTTAAAGAAAGCTTGGCTTCATAGATATTTCCATGTCTGTATCCTTTCAGAACAACTTTCCCAGTGCTTTTGCTAACAACTTCACAGTGTTCTTCAAAGATGTTGACATGAAATCCCCTGTCACAGATTTGACTTATGCTCAGATGATTGTTCTTAAGTCCTGAGACAAGAGCTACAGATTCAATGATGCCATTTCCAAGATTGATGTTGCCATATCCCAAAGTTTTTCCTATGTTGCCATCTCCATAAGAAACATTTGGGCCAGCCTTCTCCACAAATTCTGATAGCAGGGCCTGATTTCCAGTCATATGTCCTGAGCATCCACTGTCCAGAACTAGAATATTTTTCCTGTTGCCCTGCAATCACAAAGACCACTAATGGTTAGTTTTAAGGACCCAGACTTGCTTGGATCCTTTGGTCTTGACAAGTTTGTTAACACTAGCAGCGGAAGATTTATCAGAGTTTAAATCAGAGTTTATGCTAACAGGCTTTTTATCAGAGTTTGAACTTGGGGAATCAATCTTTTTATTTAAGGAAGGTTTTAATTCATAATAGTCATAATATAAGCTATGGTATTCCTTACAAGTGTAAATGGAATGCCATAAACTACCACAATGAAAACAAGGATTCTCTGGTCTAAACCTAACATTCCTAGTCTTGGCTTCTGATTTGGGAGACATAGTATTTATGTCCTTATTCTTCCTGCAAAAGAAACAAGATGGTGAAAATTTCCACAGTTATGACAAGTTTTCCTAGGAGCATTAGGAATAGGCATGTAGTTATTGCTTTTGTTTATACCTACTTTACCATTTCTATTTTTCCTAGGTTCCTTAACCCTGTTTTCTTGCTTGACCTCCTTGAGCTTGTGTTTAATTTGTTTCTGAGTCATTAAACCTATGTTGACTTGTTTAGGTTTATCAGATTTATTTTGTTGTGTATCTCTGACTTCTCAGCAAATCCTTTCTTCCAATTTCCACTACCTAAGATGTTCTGAGTAGTTTTCATGAATTTGTCCATGTTTTTATTATTTCTCTCTCCTTAGCAAGTTCTGATTCAAGAGATGCATGTTTCTTTAATAATTCATTTTTGACAAAAATAGCATCATCTCTTTCTTTCTAAACTTCTAACATCTAGACTAATTCTTCCTCAAGATAATCATTCCTTTTCTTTACATCTAAGACTTCAGATTTCAATCTTTCATTTTTTAAGGTCTGATCTCTATAACTGATATGCAAGCTTTTAAGGAACAATCTTAACTCGGTTATATCTTCAGTATTAAAGGCAAGAGTAGAATGAGGTACCTTTGTTTCAACAGCCTCAGAGCTGTTATCAGTGTTTGCCATCAAGGCATCGTTGATTTCTTCCTCTGAGTCTGATGTATCTGCCTAGTTTCCTTTTTTGGTGATGAAAGCTTGTCCATTTTCATTCTTGGCCTTCTTGCACTCAGTTGCAAAGTGACCCTTTTCACCACAGTTGAAGCAGGTAAACTTGGATTTGTCAACTTTTCCAGATTTTTCTTCCTTTCCCTCATTCTTCTTGAAACCTTTTATGTCAGAGTTTCTGTCCTTCCTCGTAAACTTCTTTCCCTTATTGAAGTTTTTGTAAGCCATCTTCTTGAAGCTTTTGACCATTAAAGCTGCCAGCTGCATCATCTCAGTGTCACTGTCCTCAGAGTCTAAGGGGATATCAGAGTTTAAGTCCTCATCAGAGCTTGATGACTCAGTATCTGTTAGGTCCAGATACGATTGTAGAAGGGGGGGGGGTTGAATACAATCGATACCAAATTATCGCGGAAGTGAATCTGATTGAATAAAACTTGTTAATCAGATTATAATTAATTAATATAACAATGTTTGAAGTCGTTATATAATTAATATGGTTCAGTTTTAATGTCCACTAAAGTTCGTAGAATAAATTCGACAGGGTATATTCTAGATTTAGTGATTAAAACAACCGGGTTATCAAAGCACAGAAAACTGTGGATATAACGATCAAGCAAGTTACAAGCAACTTGAAAGCTTTACAAATGCTTTGATTTACAAAGTGATGAACACTTAGAAATGAAGAAACTAAGCCATATATATAGGCAAAGCTTTGTACTTGTAAGACAATGCAAAGACAAGACAATCTAGAAAGGAAAGACAATTTAAATGTCTTACAAAGCCATTTACACAGCAGAAAGACAATCCACAGGAAGGGCAAGACAATTAACCTTCGGTAGGACAATTAGAATTGTCTTGCAGGAGCCATTCGGCCAGACAATCAAGGATTGTCTTGCAAGCCTTCAATCGGTCAGACAATCAATTATCTTGCAGGCAATCACCAATCTTCGGTAGGACAATCTGTTTTGTCTTGGCACAAAGCATTCGGTAAGACAAAGTATTTGTCTTGGCAGTGAACACACGGTCAGACAATTTGTCTTGCAGACTTCCTGATTTCTTCGGTAAGACAAATGAATATTGTCTTGGCTGTTGCTTTATTCATCCTAGAAACAGATTCGGTAAGACAATCTTGGATTGTCTTACTGAGTTTGTTTTGATGATTAAGGATGTAATTTAAGATATATATTAAATAGAAAATTATCCACTTAATTAAATTAATCATATAAATTCATAAATTAAATTAATTCTTGAGTGAATTAATTTAAAAAATAAATTACATAATTCATATAATTATTTGTGAAGTGAAATAATAATCTATTAAATATTTAATCACCTATTCTTCAGTAGAACAGCTTCTCGTCTTCTTTAAACTTTAATAACTTCTTCTTGAATTGTCGATCGAACGAACTACCACTTCTGCTTGACTTCAAATATTTAATTTGAATAACTGATACACGGATGTACTATCTGGTTCATCTGTATCTAGTTAAATCAAATATTCTCTGTCAAATAAACATTAAGAATTTGGTTTGTTCGTCGAGTCTTCGTCTTGTAAGTACTTCTTCATTAAATGGAATCTTCTGATAAAATAAAGTATAGAAACTTTATATCTTCTGAACTCCTGGACGTGCCACAAAAGATTATTTGTGCACTGAGGCTTGAACATATTAATGAACTTCTTTCAGTGGTGTGCAGCAGCATCCTGGAATTTATCTGACATATAATTCCCATAAATCACTTGACGTTCTTCGTACGGATTCCGATGACTTGCTATTTACTGAGCTTTCTTATCAGAGTTGAGTTGTACCTATTTAAATACAAATAGGCTGAACATATGCCTTTCAATCTCCCCCTATTTGTTTGTTAACATAACATGCAAATTTCCTAGAGGATAACTCAATTAACAGATACGACAAAAATTTAAACAAAGGAATGTAAATAGCAAAAGTTTATGGCTTTGCATTAAACATTAAACCATATTCATAAATAGATTACAAAAGGATGTTCCTTGAACATATCTAACAAATATCCTAATCAATCTATTCACTCAGAACGAGTGACTTCTCCTTCTTCAGCATCTGAACAGTGAATAATTGGAGTAGAAGGCTCATTCTGAGTAGGCTCTTCAGCTGCAGTGGATTCTCCACGCTTCTTTCTTTCACGAGCCAATGAAAGATGATATTGAACTTCTATGTCCACAGGGTCTTCGATGAAATCTGCTGGCTGAGATTGGTTGATATACTTCATCTTTCTGAAGTATTGTTGAATATTTCTCCTTGTGCAGTAGTTCACAATCTTAGTATCGGCATCAGCTTTGGCCTTAGAAGCGAAGCCCTTGGTACGTAGAATTGTTGAAACAAGAACCATCTGACTAACATCATACTTAAGAAGATGTTGGTGGTCCAGGTAGAAGGTTCCAAACTTTCCCTCGTGAATGAACTTAACACAGTAGGGATTTATGACAACTTATGTACTGTTATGAATTGCACAATCCATAAGTCTGTCACGTAGGAGTTCATTCAGATTTGAGCTGCGTCTAATCTTGTTACGAATCACCTAGATTTCAGTTAGAGATAGAAACTTGAATAAATCAATTGAAACCCTGAATGTTCCGTTTCTCTGAGTAGAAATAATGATCTCCCATTCATTGAGAAGATTCTTGACACCAATAGTTATGTATTCTAACTCGAGAGCAAGAGCACGCATAAACATATCCTCATTAGGGTTAGCCTCTCTCAGGTCATAAATGAAGGATTTGAACTTACCATCATTGAAAGGTTCCCTTTGAGGTCCAGAGAGGATTTGCCTAGCAATATCCCAGCTTTCACCAACTTTCCTGGAGATATCCTCTCTCTTTTCCTTGAACTTTGCATCCCATATCTTCTGTTTCTCCAGCTTGACCAACTCATCAGTTGTCCTCTTCTCATCCACCAGTTTCTGTAGTTCCTGAAGCTTTGCTTTGCTAGCTTCATGTTGAGCTTTAAACATTCTGACCTTTTCCATGTGCTCAGGGCCCACAGAATGATCTTCGTTGAAAAGAAAGCTTTCCTCGAAACGACCTTCTTCCTCAGCTTCAAAATAAGCAGAATCAAAAGCATCATCATCATCAACATCTTCAGGAATGTTGTCATAATCCTGATTAGTGAAGATGTTCTCAGATTCAGGCATTTTCCCTTTAGACTTGTCAGCTGCAGAAGAATCCTTTTCACTTGCTCCATCTCCACCCTTATCACTCCTATCTGTATCTCCATCCTTATCACTCCTATCAGCAGCATCAGCATTGCTGTGATCATCTTTGTCATCCTTATCCTTCTTATCTTTCTCCCCCTTAGTTGAGGGATCCTCTGGAGTAGACTGAGATGTTGACGGATTAATCTTTAAGTGTTGAACAACTTGAGCCAGAGTTTGCTCCAAGTTGTCAAGCTTCGTCAGACAGAGCTCCTGAGTCTTATCAAATTTGTCCATCCTAGAGTGAATGCCCTTTACATGATCATCCAATTCCTTTTTCAGAGAAGTAAAGGAGGGATCAACAACTTTCTCTTGCAGAGTCACCAGCTCTCCACTTCTGAATCTGGCATTCTCAGCATTCAACCTTTCTATCTCAGCTTTTAGAGCAGCCATATGTTCCAGTAACAGATCTGTGGTGGTGTGTGCACTCACCTCACGAACACTCAAAGATTTTTCACTATCCTCTCGTGCATGTGTTTCGCTCGGTGTTTGCCTGATTTCACTCGTAGTTTTCACACCATCACCAGAACCTGTATATACAACCATAGTTCCCTGAGATGGAACTGTAGGAAGTGAAGAAACAAATTGTCCTTCAGATGCCTGTGAAGGCTGATGTACTTGCAGGTTGCCAAGTAGATCCTGATCCAAAAAGAAAGAGTGATCAGAAAATTTTTCATATAACATGTTTTGAAATTTTGTGCTCTCTCTAAGTGAAGAATCAAAAGACACAGGTTCAGTGTTTACTAGCGTGAGTGCTAGTTGTGTGCTTGACTCTTTACAGGATACCGCGGTCGGACGACCAATTTCAATAAATGCATTCTGTGGAGAGAATGAATCTAGAGATTGTATATTTACCGTTTCAGTGTCCAAATCCTTTTGGGAGGAAATGGATGCAGCTGTAGTTGTCTCTGGTTCTGCCACCCTTTGCTTCTTACGAGACAGAGCTGCGGGATCTCTCAAAATTGCACTCCCACTCCGTTTCCGGGCTACCTTTCTAACAACAGGGGTTGAAGTAGTGTTGTTTGAAGTGTTTGATGAAGAATCAGTGGTTGAAATGGAAACGTCAGCTTGGATATGAACCTGGGTGTTTTCAGGTTCAATGCTGGGAGTCTGGAAATCAAATCCAATATCACAATCAAAATCTGCAATATCAATATTAAAGGTATCAGTGAGATTAGAAAGTACCTGAGCTACCTGTAAATCAGCCCTGAAGTCCTGTAGGCCTGGATTGATAGCAGAATCAGCAGGCAGTGGCTGAGAGGTAGATTGAGGTTGAGGAATGGTATGTGTATGTGTAGGTGAAGGTGTTGGTTCAGATTGAGAGGGAAGAATGGAGGCTTGTTGGTCTGGGAAGAAGTTGTAATGTGGAGGGGATTGGTGTTGAGATTGGTGAGGAGAATTGTATGATGATTGGTGAGGTGATTGATGTGGTGAATTGAAAGGAGGGTTGTAGGGAGAGTAATGTGAGGATTGGCTGGATGATTGATAGTCTTGAAGAAGTTGTAGTGGTTGAGGGTTTTGTGGAGGTGATTGTTGTTGCAGTTGTTCTGGTTGAATGTCTGGATGAGCCTATTGTTGAGCTTGATATTGTTGCTGTTGTAGAGGTTCAGGAACTTGAATAGGTTGAAACGGAACACTGAATTGCTCTAGCATGAAGGGAGTCACCACCAGTGGCACATTGTCATGCTTTTTCTTGTTTACCAGCCGGGTCTGGATCTTGGCACAAGTCCTCTGAATAGGAACAACAGGAGAATCGATGTACATGTTCCTATCAGCATCATTCATCTTATCATTCAGAAATAACATCAGAAATCTTGGATAGAAGCATTCAACTTTTTCATTCTGATGAATTGATCTCTGTGTAACAGACCCCATCTTTCTGATAATCTCCCTCAACAATATCTTCCCAAAGTTGATTCGTCAATTATAAGCTATGCTGAATCCAAAGATTTGCAGCATCGAAGATATGTTTCCAAAATTCTTTCTGTTAGTGGGAGCAAACACCTTTGCAAGGGTGTCAAAGAACACATCCCATTCAGCCTTCAGATTTCCCTTTGACATCTTAGGGAGAAAAATCTGAGCTTGATAGTGAATATCCTGAAAGAATTGTCTGAGTTCATCATCTGAGGGATCTTGCTCAAAATTGTCCCTTGGAAATCCTAGGATCCTGTTCACATCATCGACAGTGATGACAATCCTTTTCCCGTTAGGTAGATCCCCTATAATCTTGTAGTTCTCCAGGGTCGTAGAATTGACAGCATTTGAGTAGTAGTCGAATAGAGGTTGCAGTTTAATCGGAATATCTGCTGTAAGTGCAGTACTGACTAGACTCTGTCTAGAAAGAAATCTGACCCAAGTCCGGAATCTATCAGAGCAATCATCAGGGTTAAGGCTAGCACAATAGTTAGTCTCAGCAATCACGAATTCTCCGGCCATTTTTAATAATTAAAAATTGAATTAAGCGAGAATTTTTCAAATAAAATGTGAATTCTCAAATGTCTCGCAAATTTCAACTAATAATTAAACTTGATTAATTAATTAATAATTCGAAATATTAGAATAATATCGAATTAAAAGTTAATTAATTTAAATGGCTCTAATTCAAATTAAGTCCAAAAGCTAGATGGCCAAACAAGTTCTTAAGATCAAAAACCCCAATCTTAAAGAACTCCAAACCGAACGCAGCCTTAACTTCAAATTCAAACCCAAATCAACTCCAAACCCAAATCAAATCCAAACCCTAGAATAAACTGATTATACGCGGTTCGAGATTACACCAACAAATCAGATAAGTCGAGATCGTAGGCGTTCACAGCAGTAACAGTCGAGAAGTTCAGCGGCCGAGGTGTGGAATTCCGATCAAAAACCGGTAGAGTTTCGGCTGGATTTGGATCGAATGCAAGTAACACCGCAAGCGTTTAAGCTTGAAAAACAAGAATACCAGCAAGTTTTTGGTCGAAACTTGAAAACCCAGTTCAAATCAATGCGAGTATATGTATATAATCGTGTATAACACAGTGGAGAAGATGAAGCTTTGGGCAAGACAATATGAATTGTCTTGCTCAAATGTCTTACGGGGATTTATACAAGTACTGCAAGACAATAGCAAGTGAAGTCTCGGTAAGACAATTTCAAATTGTCTTGCCGAGATTTAATGAAGCAGATAGTGTCAGTAAGACAATTAGATTGTCTTACTAATACACACGCGGAGACTTATAACAGACTCGGTAGGACAATTGAATTGTCTTGCCGAGACACTTATCAGTCTCGCTTAGTAAGACAATTCGATTGTCTTACCGAACCGAAAATAAATTAAAATAAACATATATGATTTTTGATTATTTGAAAAGATAAAACATTTTGCATTTAAAATCAAAAACCTATAATAAAACAATAATATTTATTACACGAATATTTTGTAAATTTCAATTTTAATTAAATATAAATACTTATGAATTTAATTTTAATTCAATCAAATGAATTAACTTAAAATCAAATATTTATGCTTAATTAATTTTGAAAAATACAAAATATTTACACATAATTATCTAAATGCCTAGAAAATATTACAGGGGAGTATATGAGCACTTAGAAAATTACAGATTTAATGTACAAGCATGCATAATTACTAAGAATATTATCAGATAATATACAAAATATCATATAAAATCTAATAATAAAGATATAATTACACAGAAAATTCACAAAAAATATATAAAAACATATAATGCATATGAAAAATATATACAAGAGAACTATGTCATATTTAACATCCCTAATTCACAAACCAGCTTAGAGAAAGTGGATTCATCCAGCGGTTTAGTGAAGATGTCAGCAATTTGCTCAGTCGTGGGTACAAAATGTAACACAACTGTACCATTCATGACATGTTCTCGTATGAAATGATACCTGATATCAATGTGCTTGGTTCTTGAATGTTGAACCGGATTGTTGGAAATGGCTATGGCACTTGTATTATCACAAAATATAGGAATTTTGTTTACTACAACACCATAATCATTCAGTTGATTCTTGATCCACAATATCTGAGCACAGCAGCTACCAACAGCTATATACTCCGCTTCAGCAGTAGAAGTAGACACGGAGTGCTGCTTCTTGCTATACCAGGAAACCAACCGACGTCCTAGAAATTGACAGCTTCCAGACGTACTCTTCCTATCAATCCTGCATCCTGCATAATCAGAATCTGTATAGCCGGTTAAGTCAAAACCAGTATTCTTAGGGTACCAAATACCTAATCCAGGTGTACCCTTAAGATATCTAAAGATTCTTTTGATGGCTATAAGATGTGATTCTTTAGGATCAGCTTGGAACCTAGCACACAAACATGTTGCAAACATGATATCTGGTCTAATTGCAGTGAGATAAAGTAAAGAGCCAATCATACCTCGATAGCTTGTGATATCAACTTTCTTACCAGATTTATCCTGGTCAAGCTTTGTGGCAGTGGCCATGGGTGTCTTTGCCGGGGAAGAGTCTTCTAAATTGTACTTTCGAAGAAGATCTCTGACATACTTGGATTGGCAAATGAATATTCCATCTTCCTTTTGGCTTACTTGAAGACCAAGGAAGTAGGACAGCTCACCCATCATACTTATCTCATAGTTACTCTGCATTAACTTAGCAAATCTCTTGCACAAGTTATCGTTAGTAGAACCAAATATAATATCATCAACATATATTTGTACAAATATCATATCCTTATCATGCAATTTGTAAAAGAGAGTTTTGTCTATGACACCTCTAGCAAATTTGTTTTCAATTAAAAACTCAGAGAGAGTGTCATACCATGTCCTTGGTGACTGCTTGAGTCCATAGACAGCTTTGAATAGGAAGTATACAAAATCGGCAAACTCTGGATTTTCAAAGCCAGGGGGCTGTTCCAGATATACTTCTTCTTCTAGCTTTCCATTTAGAAATGCACTTTTCACATCCATTTGATAAACCTTGAAGTTGGAGTGTGCAGCAAATGCAAGAAATATTCTGATGGCTTCAAGACGAGCAACTGGAGCATAGGTTTCATCATAATCAATTCCTTCTTCTTGTGAATAACCTTTTGCAACCAGTCTGGCTTTGTTCCTCACAACAATGCCATCACCATCTAACTTGTTACGGAAGACCCATCTAGCTCCAATGGTAGATTTTCCTTTTGGTCTTGGAACCAGGGCCCAGACTTTTTGTCTCTCAAATTGATTGAGTTCTTTTTGCATGGCAAGAACCCAATCAGGATCAGCAAGTGCTTCTTCTATTTTCTTTGGTTCTAGTTGAGATAGGAACCCTGAGAATAGGCATTCATTTGTCGTAGCACTTCTAGTCTTGACACCAACATCAGGATCACCAATAATTAAATCAAAGGGATGATCTCTGCTCCAAATGCTTTCCCTTGGAAGTTGTGTCCTTGATGATTCAGCAGTATTGTCATTGAGCTGAAATGTGTGACTAGTTGATCCATCAGCTCCCCCTGAGTTGTTGCCAGGTTGACTTGATGATCCACCACTGGCACTAGTGGAATCTCCAGTGTTTCCACCATTTCCTCCACCATTGCCTGGATCATTACCATCATTGTTGTCATCTCCTGTTGCAACCTCAGGTGGTATATCATCATCTGAATCAGAATCTGGATAGTTGTCAAACTTCAGAGATTCAGATGGATCAGCAGATTGTAAACATGGGAGTTTAGTGTCATCAAATGTAACATTGACACTAACTTTCATTGACAGAGTATCAATTACAAAAACTCTATAAGCACTTATTGTATAACCAACAAAAATTGCTTCAGATGCTTTTGGCTCAAACTTGTTCAAGTTCTCTTCACCATCCTTGAGAACAAAACACTTGGCTCCAAAAACATGAAGATGTTTGACATATGGTTTCTTGTCTTTATACAAATGAAATGGAGTTTTCATATGATCCTTGTTGATCAAAGTTCTATTCTGGGTATAGCAGGCAGTAGACACAGCTTCAGCCCAAAAGTACAGAGGAAGCTTTGCTTCAGCAATCATAGTCCTTGCAGCTTCGATCAGTGTACGATTCTTTCTTTCGACGACTCCATTCTGCTGAGGAGTCCTTGGTGCTGAATACTGCCTTCTAATTCCCTTCTCAGAGTAAAAGTTGATTAGAGTTTGATTCTTGAATTCCGTGCCATTATCTGACCTTACAGCTTTCACTGGCACACCCTTTTCTAATTCAACAGACTTTATATGATCAATCACTGTCATCGGGGTTTCATCCTTAGAAGCTAGGAAGTAAACCCAGGTAAATTTCGAGAAGTCATCCACAATGACTAAGGCATATCTTCCTCCATCAATTGATGCAACATTCACGGGACCAAACAAATCCATATGCAATAAATGAAGTGGATTTGTAATGGTATTGATGGTTTTGCCTTTGTGAGATGCTCTCTTCGCTTTTCCTTTCTGACAAGCTTCACAAAGATCATCAGATGAGAATTCCAGGGAAGGCAAACCTCTCACTAGATCTCCCTTGACTAGCGAGTTCATGATTTTGAAGTTGAGGTGTGAGAGTTTCTTATGCCATAACCAACTATCTTCAACAGACGCTTTGGCGTAGAAACAGTGAACTTCGTTTCCAGGTCCTGAAGACAAATCAGCTACGAATATATTGTCGGAACAATGGGACCTTGGTCCTGCGTTTTATGATTCTAATTAAAAGTTCGAACAGAATATTAACCTTAATCGCTACGGCGCAAGCGATTCAAATCCACGTCTTCTACTGTATTCCTTGATTCTCCTTGGACGAAGTGTGGCCTTCGATCTCCCGAGGTGTGCCTCTCCTTAAAGCTCCGAAAACCCAAAACCCTAGTTGTCTCCTTGAGAAAAACGTCTGCCTCTCTCTGACTCTAGGATTAATTCGTTTTTGTGTGTCTTTCAGCTTGAGGAGAACGAGAATATATATAGGCTACAGCAGGGATCATGGATCATTAGGTCAGGCCTTCCAATGACATTCCGGGCCAGGCCCAATGTCATTAAATATTAATTCTATCCACTAAAGAACTAATATTTGCACTACCTTTCCTAATTCCGTAAATTAATTATTTAATTCGGCTCCCATATTAATTGCTTATAAATTCCCCATGTTTAAGATATCGCATGTCCATTAATTAAATTAATTTCTGACAATTAATTTAATCAATATCTTTTATCCTTGATCATCCACTCAACCTTATAATTATGCAAGAACAAATCTGCCTGCAGGACTAAAGCATAATTATCTTTATGAGCTTTCAAGAGGACATCATCACCCGAATATATTTTTCGGACACAGTTTCCTTTTATAGTCAATATCCCACTCTGTATATAATGTCATTGCCCAATACATAAATTCGTAATTTAAAATAAATTACTTAATTTATGAGTCAAGGCATGTGCATTAAATACAAGTGTCAATCACTATATCCGGATTAAGAACTTAAGCATTAATAACATCATAGAATCTTAGTTCTTTATTGTCAGAATTAAAGAAACAATTATTCTACTATTTTGATCCCGTTCAATATACACAAAGTATATAAGTAATATTCAATAGTCAAGATAAACTATTTCCAAATAATACTTCAGCCGTTCCAGTGGTTTGTCTAACACCACCTCGACTGTGAACCTTTATTATATAAGGAGTCTGACAATCTAATCTTCTGCTATCCTATTTGATACTAGATTGTCTACAATATATAATATACAGACAATGTGAAAACATGCATTCAAGATTCTCAAATGATTGTTATATACTTCAAATGAATATTTCAGTATAACCCTAACAATCCCCCACTTATACTCAAGATATTCTTTGAGTATATCAGTGTTTATTACAAGCAATCCACTACCAACTATAATAACTATGTGACCAAGTATCTGACTCCTATCGCTTCCACGTGCTCTTGAAAAGCCTTAGCTGGTAAGCTCTTCGTGAAAGGATCTGCCCGGTTATCCTTCGATGCTATGTCAGCCACAATGATATCTCCTCGCTTAACGAGCTGTCGTATGAGGTGATACTTACGCTCTATGTGTTTCGCTGCCTTATGGGCCCGCGGTTCCTTGGTATTCGCCACAGCACTAGTGTTATCACAATAAATCGTGATTTGCTGTGGCAGATTAGGAATCACATCCAAATCCAGCAGGAAGTTTCGGAACCATATAGCCTCTTTGGCTGCCTCCGAGGCTGCCACATATTCGGCTTCCATGGTTGAGTCCGCGATGCATTTCTGCTTCACACTCCTCCATATTACGGCTCCACCTCCCAAAGTAAAAACACATCCCGAGGTGGACTTTCTCTTATCCTTATCCGTCTGGAAATCCGAATCGGTATATCCCAGAGGCAATAAATCAGAGGACTTGTAAACCAGCATATACTCCTTAGTCCTTCGCAGGTACTTGAGTATTGCCTTTACAGCACTCTAATGTTCTTGTCCTGGGTTTGACTGGTATCTGCTAACCATGCCTACGGCAAAGCAGATATCAGGCCTCGTACATAACATTGCATACATTAGGCTCCCACATGCCGAAGCATAAGGAACTGCCTTAGGTGTCGAAGGACACTGCCTCTTTGATAGAGTAACTCCATGTCTGAAGGGTAAATTACCCTTCTTGGAGTCCTGCATGTTAAAACGAGCTAATACGTCATCTATGTAGGGCTCCTGAGATAAAGCCAACATCCTTTTCTTGCGATCCCTTATAAGTTTGATCCCAAGGATGTATGCTGCTTCACCTAAGTCCTTCATTTCAAATTGTTTGAACAACCATGCCTTTATTGAAGACAACATCTTAACATTGTTTCCAATGAGTAAAATGTCATCAACATAAAGCACTAGAAAAACCACTGCATTTCCCTCACATCTCTTATACACGCATGCTTCGCTTGGACATTGATCAAATCCATATGACTGGACTGCCTGATCAAAGCGAATGTTCCAATACCTAGAAGCTTGTTTAAGTCCATAAATAGACCTCTTCAGCTTACAAACAAGATGGTTTCCCTATGGTTAATGAATCCCTCTGGTTGTTGCATATAGATGCTTTCCTCAAGATTTCCATTAAGGAAAGCTGTCTTGGCATCCATTTGCCAAATCTCATAATCGAGATGAGCTGCTATAGATAAAAGAATACGGATTGACTTAAGCATGACTACTGTCGAAAAGGTTTCCTCATAATCGATACCTACTTTCTGAGTATACCCTTTCGCAACAAGTCTTGCTTTCGAGGCTTTCACCTTTTTGTCTGATCCCCTCTTTTTCTTGTAGACCCACTTACATCCAATAGGTTTTACACCTTTGGGTGGTTCCACGAGCTCCCAGACCTGATTAGAATACATTGATTCCATCTCAGAATCCATTGCCTTTTGCCAAAGACTTGCATCTTTGTCCTGTATTGCCTCTTCGTATTTCCGGGGATCATCATCATGTTCACCAGAGACCAAGTCCAAAGACTCTCCCAAAAACATGAATCTGTCGGGCTGTCGAACAACCCTCCCACTACGACGAGGAACTGGTGCGGTATTAGTGACCGGTTGCACAGTCTGCTGTGGTTGTTCTACTTGTACTACAGGTTCATTATTCGTCCCTCCCACTAGTTCCTCTAAAACGATACTACTCTTGGGTTTGTGATTCATTATATAGTCTTCCTCTAAGAATCTTGCATTGGTGCTAACAGTGACATCCCGATCTTTAGGACTATAAAATAAATAACCTTTTATTCCCATGGGGTAGCCTACAAACAGCTTTACTTCTGTACGAGTTTCTAGCTTAGTCACGTTCTTGTTCAGCACATGTGCTGGACAACCCCATATCTGAATGTGTCTCAGACTCGGTTTGTCCCCGGTCCATAATTCTAAAAGGGATTTAGAAACCGACTTAGAAGGTACTAAGTTCAGAAGATAAGCTGCTGTCTCTAAGGCATGTCCCCAAAAGGACTTGGGTAAATCCGAATAACTCATCATCGATCTAACACTCTCTAAAAGAGTCCGGTTCCTTCTCTCTGCTACACCGTTCTGCTGGGGTGTGCCTGGTGCAGTCAACTGGGATTCTATCCCATTCTCTGATAAATATTCCCTGAATTCCCCAAGCAAGTATTCGCCACCACGATCAGATCGTAGTGACTTGATACTTTTATTATGTCGCTTCTCCGTTTTAGCTTTGTACTCTTTGAATTTCTCAAAGCATTCAGACTTACGGTGCAACAAATAAACGTATCCATATCTAGAATAATCGTCAATAAAAATGACGAAATACTCATAACCACCTCTTGCTTGGATATTCATAGGTCCACATAAATCAGAGTGAACCAATCCTAACACTTCTTTGGCTCTATTCCCCTTTGCCTTAAAAGGCCTATTGGTCATTTTACCTTCCAAGCAGGATTCACAAACTGGAAATGGCTCCACTGCCAATGAGCCTAAAGGTCCGTCTACTACCAGTCTTTGAATCCTCCTCAAGTTAATATGACCTAATCTCAAGTGCCAAAGATATGTTTGGTTCAAACTAGAAGGTTCCTTTCTTTTATTAGAGGTAGAAGATGTGTTATTCAATACCCTATGTTGTAGTTGCAGTGCGGGTTGACTAGGATTAATTATATACAAATTGTCTTGCAATGTACCAGAACATATAATCCGTTTATTCATCATAATAGAAACATTACGATCCAAACAAACATTATAACCATCCATAGCAAGTTTAGAAACCGAAATCAAATTCCTTCTAAAAGAAGGTACATAAAGACAATTGTTCAAAACCAAAATCCTATCAGAACCAAAAGATAAATGAATAACTCCTACTGCAACTACTGCTACTTTCGTAGCATCTCCCATGAACACGTAGATCTCACCATCTCTAAGCATTCTGGATTGCTGGAACCCCTGCATAGAGTTACAAACATGATCAGTGGCTCCAGTATCTACACACCAAGTGCTCGTAGATATAGCCGATACAAATGTTTCTGTAACTAGAGAAAGAGACATACCAGTATCGTTTGTCTTCTTAGGAAGAGGACAATCCTTTTTCCAGTGACCCGACTGCTTGCACCGGTAGCACTTCCCCTTAGGCTTTTTCACACCACCTTGAACTCCCACTGCCTTCACAGCTTTCTGTGTCTGAGCCTTTTTCTTCTTCTTATTGCATTTCGGCTTAGAGGAAGAACCTTTCTCAGCCACATTCACTTGAACACTCTGGCGAAATAATCCTTCAGCTGCCTGAAGTTTTGTCAGCAGTTCCGCAAGACTATAATGCCTCTTGTTCATGTTGTAATTCAAGCGGAACTGCTCAAAACTCTTGGGCAAGCTCATAAGGATAATGTCAATCTGGGTTTCCCCGTCAAGCTCTGCACCAAGGATCTCTATCTCATTCTGATGTGACATCATCTTGAGAACATGATCCCTTACAGGTGTACCTTCAGCCATCTGAGTGTTCATTAAAGCCTTCATGGCTACTTGCCTAGCAGCCCTATTTTGATCTCCAAAAAGTTCTTTGAGATTAAAGAGCATATCCGAAGCAGTGGCCATAGCCTGATGCTGATGCTGCAAAACACCCGACATTGCTGCCAGAATGTAACATCGCGACATCTCATCAGCCTTTGTCCACCGCTTATAATACTCTTTCTCCTCATTAGGAGCATCAGCAGCGGGCTGCTCAGGCTTGGGTTCATAAGTGCAAAACTTGTACTCCTCAGCAGTCAACACAATGTCCAAATTACGTTTCCATTCAATATAGTTAGGTCCGGTAAGTTTGTTATCCTTAAGTATGGTGAACAGTGGATTAAACCCCATTATATCCTGAGAATCATGCATGAAAAAATCACATTACACATAAAGAAGGGTGCATAAAAAATTAAGTCCTATTGGTTCCTCTAACAATTATTAAAATTAAATGCACTAACGTTTAAACACCATAAGTTTCTGGTACGTCACGATGGGTGACATGTATACCACCTAAATTTGTTTAAACGTTACATCGGTCCTATTACTAAACAATAAGCCACGTTGGGGTGGTCTATATTATTTTTCATAGCTAAGTGTATACCATCACCAAATCTTAAATTACCCGAAACCTATGGAACTCGGTACGCCACGATGGGCGGCATGTATACCTTCCAATATTTCTGGAATAGAATACTTCAATTCAATATTCGTGTCTGGTTTGATTTCTAGGCAGTGGAGGAGTCAAATCGGTCTCACTTAATACCCATAAGCCTTCGAAATCGCCCCAAATCAGAGATAAAGAAAATCCGTATCTATTTGTATTAATTTAAGAAGTTTGTTCCAGTAATATCTATAACATTCTAGGCACCATAAATTACATGCCACGATGGGTGACGTATACATAATTTATATTCGCCTTTATGTTAAATTACATACAAACAATGATGGAGACCATGGGATTTAATACCATATTAACTCCCTCTCCCACTTAGAATTTGCTTTGAGGATTTTAATCTAGATGCATCGCCCTATGTTATTTCTTCGAAGTCCACATGCATACTATCATGGTTATAGCAATATAAAGAACACATAAAGAACACATAACATGGCAGCATACTAGCATGATTATAGCATTAATTAAAAACATCCCTATGTCCATGTCATTCTAGCATGCGAAGGGTTAGTATCACATGGCATAACAACACAAACAAGAAACACATAATAACAATAATCAAGAATCATAATAAAGCACATCCACTATTATGGCCCCGGAAAAATCAGCTTCGAATTCATCCTTCGTCAGAATCCAGATCTGTCCAGAAAACTTCGAGAGCCCGTTTGGAGGCCTAAACGGCCTCAGAATGCCTCGAAAAACTCCGGAAAACACCTTTGAAATCACCTCAACCGGGGTCCCCCGGATTGTGGCTAGCTCCGTCTCGTTCTGCCGTCTCCGAAAAGTGCTCATTCGCCCAAATCGGACATCGTATGCAAAAGTTACGCCCAAAACAGTGCAGCACCCCCGAAACCCTAATCGCAGCAGCGGAAGATCCTTGTTTCTTGCAGCCCCGTTGATCAAACAATTACATACTAATTGTACAGACGAACCAGCCTATTCTATTACATCAGATCATAATCTAAAACAATTACAAATTGAATTACAAGATTAAACTATCACGATCAACCCTCGTGATTTACAACAGCCACGATAAACCACGTGGAATCCAAACATAACAGAATAATTAAAACACGGCCATAATAGTGGACAACGACCTGCATCACAGAATCACTATATACATGCATATATAATCATGACATGGACTACATATCATAAATCGCAGAACCGCAACCTCGCTCTGATGCCATTGTCGGAACAATGGGACCTTGGTCCTGCGTTTTATGATTCTAATTAAAAGTTCGAACAGAATATTAACCTTAATCGCTACGGCGCAAGCGATTCAAATCCACGTCTTCTACTGTATTCCTTGATTCTCCTTGGACGAAGTGTGGCCTTCGATCTCCCAAGGTGTGCCTCTCCTTAAAGCTCCGAAAACCCAAAACCCTAGCTGTCTCCTTGAGAAAAACGTCTGCCTCTCTCTGACTCTAGGATTAATTCGTTTTTGTGTGTCTTTCAGCTTTAGGAGAACGAGAATATATATAGGCTACAGCAGGGATCATGGATCATTAGGTCATGCCTTCCAATGACATTCCGGGCCAGGCCCAATGTCATTAAATATTAATTCTATCCACTAAAGAACTAATATTTGCACTACCTTTCCTAATTCCGTAAATTAATTATTTAATTCGGCTCCCATATTAATTGCTTATAAATTCCCCATGTTTAAGATATCGCATGTCCATTAATTAAATTAATTTCTGACAATTAATTTAATCAATATCTTTTATCCTTGATCATCCACTCAACCTTATAATTATGCAAGAACAAATCTGCCTGCAGGACTAAAGCATAATTATCTTTATGAGCTTTCAAGAGGACATCATCACCCGAATATATTTTTCGGACATAGTTTACTTTTATAGTCAATATCCCACTCTGTATATAATGTCATTGCCCAATACATAAATTCGTAATTTAAAATAAATTACTTAATTTATGAGTCAAGGCATGTGCATTAAATACAAGTGTCAATCACTATATCCGGATTAAGAACTTAAGCATTAATAACATCATAGAATCTTAGTTCTTTATTGTCAGAATTAAAGAAACAATTATTCTACTATTTTGATCCCGTTCAATATACACAAAGTATATAAGTAATATTCAATAGTCAAGATAAACTATTTCCAAATAATACTTCAGCCGTTCCAGTGGTTTGTCTAACACCACCTCGACTGTGAACCTTTATTATATAAGGAGTCTGACAATCTAATCTTCTGTTATCCCATTTGATACTAGATTGTCTACAATATATAATATACAGACAATGTGAAAACATGCATTCAAGATTCTCAAATGATTGTTATATACTTCAAATGAATATTTCAGTATAACCCTAACATATATTGCCTTTCCTTATGCCACATAGTGAAGGACGTTTATCCTTGATATGTTTAATGATACATATCTCCTTTTCAAAATGAACATAATATCCCTTGTCACAAAACTGACTAACACTCAGGAGATTATGTTGAAGTCCTTCCACTATAGCAATTTCTTCTATGATGATCTTTCCAATTTTGTACTTGCCATATCCCACAGTACGACCTTTGCTATTATCAGCAAAGCTCACTGTTGGGCCAGCTCCTTCTCTTATGTCTTCCAGCAGGGATCTATTTCCAGTCATGTGCATTGACGCTCCACTGTCTAGCACCCAGGTAACACGAACAATTCCACTGGCACCCTACAAAAGACAACTTGATTAAACATTCTTTGGGACCCACACTTGATTGGGTCCAGCAAACTTAAAAAACTGATTTCTATCAGGTGTAACAACAGAGCCTCTTGGACTGATACTTGGTTCAGACTTGACTGAACTTACTTCCTTAACAACAGCCTTATAAACCTTAGTTTTAGGCTTTGGAACATAAGTCTCCTTCCTAACACGAGTAGGACTAGCAGTCTTTGATCTAGCATGCTTGTTGTTTGTGTGTTGTCTAGGTGATGTGTTTTCATTTTTAGCATGCAAATTTTTAAAATAAGCAGACATCAAATTGAAAGCACAAGTCATACAATTATCAACACTACAAGATTTATGACATGCATCAAAAGCAGGAACAATAGGAGTATCAGTCATAGTAGTAGGAACATCAATAGATTCTACTCTAACATTGTTAACAGATTTAAAGTTCTCAGTAGAATGGCATCTATTGTTTCTGTTCTTACTGTTCACAAAATTATTAGGCTTGTTGAACTTAGTTCTCTCAGAGTTGACACCTAAACCAGCTTTAGGCAACCTAACATTGCCTTTCACTTTGATTGGTTTGAGGTTTGTCAGACTCTCATCTCTCTTCTCATTACTCTCTTTCATTTTAAGGTCTTCCTGTTTGAGTTCATATTTAATGACAACAGGAGTCTCTAACAGAGGTTCAGCTACTGAGGATTTAAACAAAGGATGAGGGGAATCTTTTAAGACAAAAGGAATTCCTCTCTCCTCAGCACTCTTCTTAAAGGGAGTAATGTTACTAGCCTTTCCTACAGATTTGTTATAGTCAAAGCCTATTCCAACAGTTCTCTTGATCTCTTGTTTATCATTAAGTTCTTTGACTATCATGGAGGCATCCTTAAAGGCTTTACATTTCACTTTTTCTTCGTCTAGCTGAAGTCTTAAAGCAATCTCACCTTTCTCTAGAACTTTGACTTTAGCACATTGTAATCCTAAATCCATAGTCAACTGTTCTATTTTAGGTTTTAATACTTTCATCTCATTCATCTTATAAGCATGAATTTCTAAGACTAAAGTATCAATTTTAAGATTGGCAGCTTTCATCTTTTTAATAGCATCATCTCTTTCAAGTCCTAATTGCATAAACAGTTTAGGGCATGTAGGATCTACCTGAAAGCTTCCAGCAAAAGGAGGTGAAGATGATCCAGTATTGGCCATGAAAGCAACATTTTCTAGCTGCTCCTCTTCATCACTATATGTATCATCCCAGCTTTTGCCTTCTGCCAGATAAGATTTGCTTTTGAAGTTTTGACCTCCAGAAGTACCCTGATGCTTTCTAACCAATGCATCATACTTCTGCTTCAGCTCGTCGTACGAATCCTTTCTCTTTCCTTGAACCTTGGGTTGCTTGCACTCAGTTGCAAAGTGTCCAGGTTCACCACAGTTGAAACATTTAAATTTACTTTTATCCACCATCCCAATCTTGTATCCTCCTTTGCTCGTAGAAGATGAGTAACCTCCTTTTTGAAACTTGTTCACAGTAGGTTTGTACTTGTAGGAGGGATTCTTCCTGAATCTCATGTTTCCAAACTTCTTGGCAAACAGTGATAGAGATTGATCTTCTAACTGTTCAAGCTCTTCCATTGTATAGAACTCTTCGTCACCACTGGAAGAAGCAGTCTGACCCATCTCAGGTACAACAAATTCCTGAGTAGTCTTAGAAGGAACAACAACATCCTTCTTTTCTTCCGGTACAGGTGACTCAACAACTAGAGCTCTCGAATGGTTCAGTGTTTTACCCCAGCCATATCTCTGCTTGCTTTGAACTTGCTCGAGTTCATAAGTTTTCAAAACTCCGTAGAGTCTCTCAAGAGATATCTCATTCAGATCTCTGCTTTCCCTGATGGCAGTGATTCTGTGTTCCAGATGTTCAGGAAGTGTTAAGAGAAACTTCATGTTGACCTCTTTCTTGTCATAGAATTTCTCATTCATATTTAAATTATTTATGAAATTATTAAGTCTGATAAACACTTCTGAAATCCCTTCTCCGGGATTGGAACCAAACTGTTCATACTGAGCCATCAGTATCTCTTTCTTGTTTTCCCTAACTTCCTCTGAGCCTTCATTGATAATCTCTAATGTATCCCAGATTTGCTTGGCGTTCGTACAATTTACAACAGCATTGTACATCACTGGATCTAGAGATTCAACCAATATTAGTTGAAGAGCGTCATCTAAGTTCATCTGTTCACTCTCTTCATCTGTGTACTCAGAAAGTTCTTTCGGAATGACCTGATGAGGTATTAACACACCATCCTCTTCGTGTGCTAATATGACATTCATCGGAGTAGTAACACCTTTGTCCAAAATCCCGATGTATTTTCAGTTCGCTGTTCGGAGGAATAGGAACATGTGCCTTTTCCATAGGCCAAAGTGTTATTGGCTGAACGGTGGGATTTTAATGCTACTGATCTTTTGCGTACTCATTTTTTAAGAATTTAAAGTGAATAGTGTTTGGAGAGATTTGGATTTTTGAAAGAAAAATATTTTAAATCAAAATTAATTTTTGGAATAAAATTAATTCGAATAAAAAATATTTGGACGTTACAGAGTGTGTATAGGATCTGATACGGAAAATGGTATCAACCGCTCTGATGCCAATTGTTAGGTCCAGATACGATTGTAGAAGGGGGGTTGAATACAATCGATACCAAATTATCGCGGAAGTGAATCTGATTGAATAAAACTTGTTAATCAGATTATAATTAATTAATATAACAATGTTTGAAGTCGTTATATAATTAATATGGTTCAGTTTTAATGTCCACTAAAGTTCGTAGAATAAATTCGACAGGGTATATTCTAGATTTAGTGATTAAAACAACCGGGTTATCAAAGCACAGAAAACTGTGGATATAACGATCAAGCAAGTTACAAGCAACTTGAAAGCTTTACAAATGCTTTGATTTACAAAGTGATGAACACTTAGAAATGAAGAAACTAAGCCATATATATAGGCAAAGCTTTGTACTTGTAAGACAATGCAAAGACAAGACAATCTAGAAAGGAAAGACAATTTAAATGTCTTACAAAGCCATTTACACAGCAGAAAGACAATCCACAGGAAGGGCAAGACAATTAACCTTCGGTAGGACAATTAGAATTGTCTTGCAGGAGCCATTCGGCCAGACAATCAAGGATTGTCTTGCAAGCCTTCAATCGGTCAGACAATCAATTGTCTTGAAGGCAATCACCAATCTTCGGTAGGACAATCTGTTTTGTCTTGGCACAAAGCATTCAGTAAGACAAAGTATTTGTCTTGGCAGTGAACACACGGTCAGACAATTTGTCTTGCAGACTTCCTGATTTCTTCGGTAAGACAAATGAATATTGTCTTGGCTGTTGCTTTATTCATCCTAGAAACAGATTCGGTAAGACAATCTTGGATTGTCTTAATGAGTTTGTTTCGATGATTAAGGATGTAATTTAAGATATATATTAAATAGAAAATCACCCACTTAATTAAATTAATCATATAAATTCATAAATTAAATTAATTCGTGAGTGAATTAATTTAAAAAATAAATTACATAATTCATATAATTATTTGTGAAGTGAAATAATAATCTATTAAATATTTAATCACCTATTCTTCAGTATAACAGCTTCTCGTCTTCTTTAAACTTTAATAACTTCTTCTTGAATTGTCGATCGAACGAACTACCACTTCTGCTTGACTTCAAATATTTAATTTGAATAACTGATACACAGATGTACTGTCTAGTTCATCTGTATCTAGTTAAATCAAATATTCTCTGTCAAATAAACATTAAGAATTTGGTTTGTTCGTCGAGTCTTCGTCTTGTAAGTACTACTTCATTAAATGGAATCTTCGGATAAAATAAAGTATAGAAACTTTATATCTTCTGAACTCCTGGACGTGCCACAAAAGATTATTTGTGCACTGAGGCTTGAACATATTAATGAACTTCTTTCAGTGGTGTGCAGCAGCATCCTTGAATTTATCTGACATATAATTCCCATAAATCACTTGACGTTCTTCGTACGGATTCCGATGACTTGCTATTTACTGAGCTTTCTTATCAGAGTTGAGTTGTACCTCTTTAAATACAAATAGGCTGAACATATGCCTTTCAGTATCAGTTTTTGTGACATGAGTTTTCCCTTTGTTCTTCACAGAACAGCTTCTTCTTGAACTTTCAGAGCAACAGGCTTGGGTTTCCCTCCATGTCTTTTGTTTCTCTGCTCCATCTCAAGTTCATAGGTTTTCAGTCTTCCAAAGATATCATCAAGTGACATCTCTCCAAGATCATGATTGTCTCTTATGGTTGTTACTTTCAAATCCCATTTTTCAGGAAGTGCTAGTAGGAATTTGGGATTTGAATCTTCCAAATCATACTCTTTATCTACCAGGGATAAGTCATTCAGCAGTTTGACAAATCTGTCATACAGATCTGTCAATGATTCACCAGTATTTGAATCAAAGTATTCATACTCTTGAGTAACTATGGTCCTTCTATTTTTCTTGATGGCTCTGGTTCCTTGACATTTGATTTCCAAGGCATCCCATATTTCTTTTGCAGTTTTGCATCCAATCACCCTATTAGACATAACATTGTCTAGAGCACTATACAGTAAGTGCTTCACTTTTGCATCCTTGCTGATTGATGAGATATCTTCAGGAGTATAATCTTTCTTCTCTTTGGGAATCATCTTCTGAGGTTCATCTCCAACTGCAACATAGAGCTTGGTTGGCATGTGTGGACCATCATAAATCCTATCCAAGTATTTTGGATCTGTGGCCTCCAGAAACATGACCATCTTCACCTTCCAGACAGGATACTCAGATGCCCTAAAGATCGGAACCCTAATTGACTCATATCTACTGTTTGAAGTTTGAGATATTTCAAACATGATTGTGTGATAAAGATCTCACTGTAGGTATATCAACAGAGCTGGCTCTGATACCACTCGTTAGGCCGAATAAAAACACTATATAATTGTATATAGTGTACACAATCAATAACAGAACACCCAGATAAGAGAATAAATTAACTAAACTCTCATTCACTTAAACACAGTAGCTTACAAATAATCTCTTAGTGATTTATAAGTTATCACTAAGAGCTTCTAGGTTACAAGAATAATATACTCGATACTTAACTCATCTAGAGTAAACCCTAAGCTGTGTTTATATACACAGTTACATGATATCTACTGATTGATTCTATACTGATCTGCTTCCTAAGATAATTCAATCAATAGCTATCTTCTTCTGTCCTGATCTGCACAATATTCCTTAATCTTTATCTGCCTTGTTTATCCAGATCTTTTCCTAGAAATCAGGCGCCTGTATCCTCTGATCAGCATAAACTCTGATTTCGTCTCCAGACTACAAACTCTGATTTCCGACTAAACTCTGATCTTCATTTCTGCACACTAAACAAGTCAGTTAGATGTGACATCATCAAATATGTAACAAAAACTATAGGATTTCTATATTTGGATTTCGAAATATTTAAGCAAGAAATTCCGATATATTTGCATCTCGAAATATTTATTAAATTTTTAATTAATCATTTTATTTGATTAAACAATTATCGAATAAACAGACAATTATCAAATTGATCCATGTTTTCTAAGTCGATTTACTTGAACTTCGATTTTATGGAAATAAGTTCAAATAGATGAACTTAAAATTTTTTTGAAACACTTGAATCAAAATATGATCAATCTCCTAAAATATTTTAGAAACTATCGGCCAAGTAAAAATCAAAGGCCTCAAAAACAAAAAAAAAAAAAAAAAAAAGGAGAAGACCCTTTGTACAATATCTTCCAAAATAGAAACTCGAAAATTAAGGGGAAGCAATTGTCCCTTTTAATATTTAAAGAAAATGGGGAAGAGAATTTATTAACAAAAGGGGAAGAGATTTTATTCCTCTATCAATCAAGGGGAAGCAATTTATTTCTAGAAATTTTCATCCCTCCCTGTAATTATAAACAGGGGAAGAAAAATTGTTTTCTTGTCTTTTTGGTCTTTTGTCAAACAAAAGGGGAAGAGAAGCTATATAAATACTTTATAACAATTGGTATCATAACAATTGGTATCTATCTAAAAGTTATACATCTATCAAAATTTAAAATTATTTCTTTTTGAAACTTACCTAAGGCAAAAAACAGACAATATATATTATTTTATTCTAAGAAATGTTTGATTTTTGCAGGGACTATCAAGGATTACTAGTGCTTTTAGGATTTTGGTATGAGAAAAAATTATTTTTTAAAACTCATGCATACACTGAGGGGAAGCACGCACTTTTAAGTTTTGTGTTTGTTCGACAAATACCAAAAAGGGGAAGATTGAAAGGATATCTTCGATATACAATTATTTATATGTTTGTTTTGGTATTTGTGACAAACATTAAATTTAAATTCACTTAGTAATCCTCCCAATAGGTCATTGATTTAATTGATTAATCAAAGGTGGATAATCATTTTTGGCAAGTACTTCTAAAATACCTTTTTACCAAAATACATTCGTTTTCAAAAAGGATTTTCATTAAGCAATAGTCATGCTGAGGAGTCTCGGTATTTATCGATTGCCTCTCTCTTTCTATTGCAACATCAAAATACATTAGCTTGGATGAAGTATCATCTACATATGATATCCTTTAAATATCTCATTTAACATTATTTTCAAAATATATTTAAAGTAATTTATTCCATATTTAAATAATTTATCATCTTTCGGAATAAATTATTTTAAATCTTTCAAAAATCATAGATCCTTCATTTTTCAAAGGTCTTATTTTTATCAAGAAGGATTTATATTCTCCATATTAATATTTATCTCTAAAATATTAATATCAAATTTTATCTCATTTTGGGATATTTTTCTCGGTCTCTCAAATTCATTATTTTTCAAAGATTAATATTTCCGATACTTAGAAAGCTCTTTCAACTTATCAAAATCATGATTTATCACGAACACTATTTTTCTAAGTATTTTGGGATAAAAACTTTCGTCAAAGAGTCTACGCGATTGGACTAAAAGACGAACTTTATCGGTCTTTCAAATATCGATATTCGTTAAGAAAATTGATTTAAATACTCTAAAATAATTTCTCATCCTCAAAAGTATTTTATATTTAAGAGAATATATTTTAAGTATTTAATCAATACTTAACTTTGGTCAAAAACTCTCTTCAAAATCTCAAAAGAATTTTCGTTCATTATTTGGACCCGAAAACCATTTTAATCATTTTAATTCAAAATAAACTACTTCCACTTGTCCAAATGACTTGAAACTTGATATTAGCCAGTTACATATTTTTCTTAGTGCATGGTTAAATTTTCGTAATTTTTCGAGCATTTTCGTTTCGAAGCGTTTTTCTATCTGTCGTCCCGATCTTCCATCGAACGTTTGACCAAGCTAGATTTGACCAAAAATTACCAAACTTGGCAGGATACCATTTTCCAATATTCCAAGATTTATCATATTTTTTTGCGGAATTTATTGACCACGTTCGAAATATCGTAATATTTAGTGTAACAGAATTTAACCGTTTTCTTGAAATGCGTGCCACCTTATCTACAAGCATGGAGCGTTGAGATGTGTGCCAATAAATGCAGGTCAACTAGTGCATTTAATGCATTGGCAAGCATGTGGGACAGGAATGACAAGCATGGGCAAGTGGGGCCAATATGTTTTTAATTTGAATTTAATCATTTTTAATTCAAATACTTCCACCCATCTTTGCCTATAAATACAAGGCTCCCCCATTCATTTTCTACAAGCTAATAGTCAAGCAAGTGCTGAGATTTTTGCAAGTAGAAGCTCTCTCCAAATTTATACAAACACATTCTTCATATACTTCATCTTTAAAACCTCCGTTTCGCTCGGTATATTCATATATTCTCGAGGTTTTAAACACCAAGGCTTTGCTCCACCCAACCAAGCCCCGTACCACCTTGCTTGGTCACAAACCACTCTTTACGACCTCCCGAAGGGCTGTCCAAAGTTCGTTCATGAGCCAAATTTCTGCCGAACCTCTGGCGAATTTTTGCGGCGAACTTTTTGCGAAAATCGTATAAGTGGTTACTTTAGCTTCATCTTATCCGAGTCTTAACCGACCATCTTTAAAAGATCTATCAAGCCAAATTTCTCTTCATCTCAAATCTCTATTTTTCTTTAACAATTCAAAAGCACAAGAGTTGGCCGCTCGTATTATCTATAATATACCTACGTGTGGGTGTGTGTGTGTTATACCCTTTCTTGTTTACGTGAAGATTCTCATACGTGCTGTGCTTTCGTGAGGATATTTGCCTAAACGAGTTTAGTTGGTGTCCTCACCTTAGTGAGTTGATTAATACGTGTATATATATATATATATATATATATATATATATATATATATATATATATATATATATATATATATATATATATATATATATATATCACCCACACTTTGTTCACACACCACAAAATACCCGTAGCTTGTCCCACGCGACTTTCGCTCGGTATTTCTAAAATCAACTATATATATATTATAGCGCGGATATTATCGCGAATTATTGTGGCCCAAAACTCTTCATTATTGTGCTATTGTTAAAGATCGTCAAGAACTCACTCTCTCGTGCAAAACGATATTTATATTCAAAGAGGAGTTATCTTGCAACGAAAGTGTAAAATAAAACACTTCGTGTTATGCACTTCGAAGGTTATCATACCCGAAGGAATATTTCATCTACTTAGTCAAAGACAAGTATATTAGTCCATATAGCCAAAAGAGCTTAAAAGGACTTTATTTTATCTACAAACTCCAAGACACTCGCACCTTATTTATTTGGAGGATTTTTTATGATAAACATATTCTTCGATTATAAAGTCAAATCTATCGAAAAAGAATACTCTCAAGGTCTTAAGCTTTATAAAGGTCTAAAGAACTCTTGATCTTTAATATTCTAAGACCAAGAATATTATTGACACACTCGGACTAGTGAATCTTGTCCAAAACTGTTTTTATAACAAAGGTTGTCTTTCGTAGATATTGTTTTCTAGATTTTGCAGTGTGGTGAAGTGAAGTGAGGTGATCTTCGTTCTAAGACCCAAGTCCTAGATGAGCTAACGGGGAGTTAGTCGTCTTCGCACCGTGAGGAAGAGGAAAGACCCAAGACCTAAGACCTAAGATCCAAGACCCGCTTAAGGCTAGAGAACAAAGACTACACACTTGGAGATACAACGATTTTGAGGAGGTGACATGGAGTTACGCTCCAAGACAAGTCTTGTAATTTACATTTATAGTGAGGAGGTAACAGAAAGTTACGCCCGAAGATATATATTTGTAAAGGCTTCTCCGCCTACTGTAAAGGAGTTAATTTCTTTATAGTAGAGAAAATCTCGAGTCTGGGGAGGAGCTCGGGGACTGGAGTAGGGGTGAGTGGACTCCAAGGGTTGAGTTAGCCACCGCGAACCAGGATAAAATCGCTCGTGTGGTATTTTCTTTCTTTTCATTTACTTCCGCACATCATAATTGCTTAAACTCTCGATAAAAGCTTTTAAAAAGGGGATAATTTTTTTAAAAATACACTATTATTTTTAAATTGGCGATTAAGCTATTCAACCCCCCCCCCCCTTCCTAGCTTAATTATCCCCTATATCAGGACTTAACAAATAACTTATATAATTAATTGATAATACAAGACACATAAAATATTTAAAATAATGTCAAATCAAATAGAAGATAAACTTACAACCTTCAATATAATTAGAACATAATAAAATTTGAACTTCCAATATGAAATGATATAATTAATTTTTAATTTAAAAAAAATAAATAAAATTAAAATCAAATACTTTCAACATAGGTATAGTAATAAATTCTATTTTTAACTTACGAAAATACACATAACTACGCCACTATATGTCTGAGCTGTTAATGACGGAATACGCCTAAGACGAAGAATGCGCTATCGTGATAAAAGGTTTCAAGTGTGCTTCTGCATCTTCAGCCCAGGGAAGTTTCTTTTCAAAAAATGGCAACTAGCACTGCTTTGCATTGGGTTCCCCCTTCCAGGGGTTTTTAAAATCAATGTGCATGGTCACCATTTTCACTCCCCGCTTAGCAATGGTAACTCGACATGCATTGGGGCTATTCAGCGAGATTTCGAAGGAGAAATGAAACTGCTAACCACTGGTGTTATTACTAGCCTAACTCCGCTAGGAAATTAGTTATGGGCGATGTATGCCCCTCTACGCAGGGCTGCAGTTCAGGGTTTTAATGACATCCGGCTTGAAACTGATAACTATGAAGCATATATGACTATCAAGCATATTAGAGAAGCTGTTGCTGTCTCAGTATTTGATATCACTGATCAACTTGACACATTGATTCTTGATGAAAGCAGGAAATGTGTTGGAGCTTATGTCAACCAATCTAGGTGCCGTGTTGCTCGCTTTCTTGCCAAGTTTGACATGGAGACATGCAAGAAACTCTACACCTTTGATAGGCCCATGAGTGGCGTGGAGGAACTATTGGATTGGGATCAGGGGATAAGGCTTCAACATCCTGATTTCATGGATATCCTGGTTGAAGACTCTTTTATATGCAGCTTCGGTTCTAAAGGGTCGCTCTGGGTACTTGAACGCCCATTGGGGGAGATGGATTAAGATGTTGTTGGCTCGTCAGGATTTTGAGGCTCTAGTAGTCCTCTCTTCCTTTAAATCTATGCTCCTAGTTGTTGTGTAGGCTTTGGTTATGTGTCTCTCCCAAGTTGGTAGTATGCTAGGTTTTGGTAATGCGCGATGCAGTAAGGGTTTTTAAGGTAGGAGTCTCCTTATTTTCAAGTGAGGAGCCCTTGTTTACTTTATAAATAAAATGACTTATCCTAAAAATAGGAAGCAACAACTCATTTCAGCGTCGAGGATTAATTATGCAAACCTTCTTAATTAACGGTAGGGCTGTCAACAAAGTCCGAAAAATCCGATATCCGTCCGAGAAATCCGTGTTCGTATCTGAGATAAAGCGGATATTATCCGTATCCGAAACAAAGCGGATATTATCAGCATCTGAATATGACAATTCCGGATACAGATACGGATATAGGCATATTCGTATCTGATAATATCTGAATCCAAAATTATATATATATATATATATATATATATATATATATATATATATATATATGATATTTAAATATTATATATATATATATTATTTTATAATTTTATAATTTGAATATTTATATATGTATTCATAAATTATTATATCTATATAAGTTTTATATAATTGTAAAATATTATAAGCATATATCATAATATCATTTGAGTTTAATATTTAAAGATAATAGATTTATATTGAAAGATAAATAAAAATTAATTTTTGAACAAATATAAACCCTCTTTAATGACTTTAATTCATAACTCAAATTTTCAAAATTAATTTTTATTTTTTAGTATTTTATTTGATTTTTTGAGTTTTTAAGATAAACAAAATCTGATTAAAAATCAGATTTGGATCCGGATATTATCCGTATCTGGATAGCATTCGTCGGATCTGGATTCGGATTTTATCATTTAAAATATTTCGGATTCGGATCTGGATACGAATATGAATTTTCGGAGCTGGATTCGGATTCGGATACGGATATAGGCGGATCCGGATACGGATATAGGCAGATCCGTATCCGAATTATCCGTTTGACACCCCTAATTGACGGGGAACTTCACCTGAAACCTATACCTTTATAACTTTCCCGTTGTGATCGTAGACTCATAGTCTCGTACCAACAACTAGTACAAATGTGTTCCACACCCGATGTTAAACCCCAGTTACAAATGTGTTGAATGCACGATTTATTTATGCGTTATTTTTAAAGATTATGATTTTTTTCCCAATAATTTTCAACATGGATACTTTCTATAACTAAGAATTAACACGTTGGAAGAATAACAAAAATTCAAAAAAAAAAAGTTTGTACGTTTGTAACGTAAAAAATTTTTTATTTGATCATATTCCTATATATAATGATTTCTGAATATGAGAAGTTTTATGGAATCGGTTAAACTCACAAGTCAACCATTTGGTTGTTAGAAATGATGCTAGTGGTATTTTTCTATTTATTTTTGTGTGTAACCGACGATTCCTCATGCGGACCTGGCAACATCTTAGCATTTGGATATAGTAGATCTACTGTGAAACATTGGTTTACTTGTTGGTTAGAATAGTGTAACGATTTGTACTTTGTATTTAGAATGATCCAGCAGCTACTCTTGCTTAGGCCTGACCGAAACCTACGCACAGTGAAATTAGAATGATCTAGCAGTTAGCTCTTACTTAGGCCTGACGGGAACCTACCCATAGTGAAGGCCCTCCAAAAATACCGACCTGACCACATAGAAAAAACATCACACCTTCAAATGACAAAGTACTCTCCACAAACTGTGCAAACTATATGACATTGACTTAGACCAGTGGCTAGCTGATTCGTCCAAAATTAATGTTGGAGTGCTTGATTTTAATTCAGAACAACATGTCATATTTGAGCTTACAAAATTGACACAGTTCAGGACTCATAATACAACTATACATAAACATTTAAAACAAAAGAAAGTGCAAGCTCTAAGTTTAGGTTGAAAATGAAACTTATAATTTGGGGAAAGTAAGCATTTGTTGGTGATGATGAATATTACAGACTACTCCCTCCGTCCCTCTGATTTCTATACACTTTCCTTTTAGGGATGTCCCATTCAATTCTATACATTTCAAAACTTTCTCAAAATAGTAAAATTTTATAATATAAAAACCCCACTCACCCACTACTTTCTTTTACTTTTTCAAATCTATCACTTAAATATTATTGAGTCCCACCACTTAACCTACTTTCATTTCTCTTTCTCATTATTTTACATTACTTTATACACTTTTCTTAATCTCCGTGTCCAAAAGAAATGTATATATCCCAAAGGGACGGAGGGAGTACTTAATTACTCCCTCCGTCCCAGTCATTTGTATACAAATGGCTGGGACACGGAGACCAAGAAATTGTGTAAGAAATGAGTAAAGTTAGATGAAAAATAGGTATAGTGGTGGGACCCATTTATATTTAATAATAGATTTGAGATAGTGGAGGAAAGTAGTGGGTGTAATAGTGTTTATATTATTATAGAACGGAGATAGTGGAGGAAAGTAGTTGGTGTAATAATATTTTATATTATAAAAGTTTACTATTTTTAGAATGTATACAATTGATGGGACGTCCCAAAAAGGAAACTGTATACAATTCACTGGGACGGAGGGAGTAGGTTTGTACGTGAGTCTAATAATGAATTGTATTCCTGATGAATCACTATACAGTTGACATCCTCAAGGCTCAAATCATGCTTATCAGAATGGTGACATATTTTATTATACAACGACTTTCTACTTTCTACCGATTGGGAAGTCTTCCTAGCTGCTCTGTTTTCCAGAGTTGATTTTCTGTTTAACTGTACAGCTAAATGTTGAGAGACTTTTAAGTGGAGTATTGAAACTCCACATGTGAAGCAGAAGAATATATGTGTGCGAGTGCATGGATATGAATGATTCTAAGATTCCAGGAAAAACAATATTGTTATACTCCATCTGTCCATCTCATTATTTTACATTTTTTTCATTACTCAGACACACATTTTAAGGCGTATATAAAACATAATTTCATAACTTTTTTTTGAAAATTTTCTTTTTCATAAAAAAATTTAGAAAGCAAATATTTATTCAGAAGACAAAAAATTCATAATAATTTATCAAATTATATTTTAGGAGAGAATTAGAATGAGTGCCGAGCCCCGTATATAAAACATAATTTCATAGCTTAAACAATTGAGGGGAACGAAGGGAGTACCATTTTTTAGGATAGTAGCTGACATCGATCATCTGGAGTGAATGATCACACATACACATGTATTCAGCCCTTGTCTCATCCATATAGTAGTTATAGAGTTTATATTTTCTTTTATATTCCAACTCCATTCAAGCGCGCGAGATGATTGAATGGCTAATAACTTAAGTGGGAATTTTTAGAATTATCAACAACTTCGTTAACAAAAATGGCTGTGACTTGTGATTTGCTTTAGTAAGTTGTTACTGATACAACCGGCTTTCTTTAGTCAACGACTCGTCGTATATTTATTTAAACTATAGTGCTGGTTATAATCTTAATCTAGCCTCTATGAATAACGTTAAATAGTGATGAACAACTAGCTCCTGTACAGATTGTGTTGGATTAATCGGGTGTTAAGATCATAACTGGCTCCACATACTATTTTGTACAGTACTTTTCTTGGTTAAAAAGATCTCTAGTTGATCAGTATCAGCTTAATCCTAATTGTCTTGTTTTTCAAATAAATAAAATAGCAACTCTTATTTTTGATAGAAGACTGGATATATATAACAAGTTAAAAGGACAAAAAGAAAAGAGAGAGCGACCATACAATCATTATATGTATAATCATTCAAACTATATAATAGTAGACTAGTTGAAAAAAAAAATGTATTTCTTTGTGAAACAATGGACCAAGTCGTGCTAAACATTCATTTGTCGAATTCGAAAGGTCATCGGAGTAACGTGGATGAAGCTGCTAAACTTGATAATTGTAGATTACTACAATCAAGGGGAGATAAACCATTAAATGATATCAAGATTGTACTTATAAGAATTCAGGGATGCAGCTTGGGTTCACGAATGGCATTGCCATATACAAATATTTAAACAAGAATTCGTCAACTTAACACTTAGTTTAACTTAATAAAGACAGTTTGTAGTTTGTTAGATACGTGAAAGTGTCATTTTCTTATAATTATTTTGGAAATACTACTAGTGATTAATACGACACGCTCTTCTTTATTTTTTGCCCTACTCGCAATTTCCGGCTCATACTTCGTCAATTATTAGTATCAATAGCATATGATAACTACCAGCTTGATTACTTTATTCTTTGTCCTACTCGCAATTCCTGGCTCGCAATTCTGACTGGTGCTTAGTCAATTATTAGTATCAATATAATAACTAGCAGCTTGATTACTTTATTCTTTGACCTACTCTAGCTGGTGCTCAGTCAATTATTAGTATCAATATCATAACTAGCAGCTTGATTAGGTATATAGTTGAAGGTTTTTTGTATATCATTTTAAAATAAAAATGCACAAATTATCTTATACCCGCACAGTAGTCCTCAAACAACTTGCAATTTGATTTTTTAATATATACGTATAAACCCACCCAACATACAATTTGGGCTGCAAATGGAAGGAAAAAGTGTTTTTTAAGTCTACTACGCTGTTATAAATATAATCGTAAAAAATGTTTATGACTTTAAATCCCCAAGTTGTAAAAAGAAACTCGTCCAAGTAGGTCCATAATTTGTTGAAAGAGGGAACTGTTAAAGAAATCATAGTGGTGGATTAGCAGACATGAATACAGATCGTAAATTGAAAGTTTATATTATTATTTCTCCTTCTATTTGGATACATAGGTTTAACTTTTCAACACACACTTCTAATCATTTAAATGAATAACAAAAATTATTAACTTTAAAATTTTCTTTTCTTGAAACAAAAATATATAACTAATTTTAAAATTAAAAATAATGATTTCAACTATAGTGTCAAATTACATAGAAAATGTGTGTCAAAAAATTAAGAAACAGATTTTTCGAAGGGGGGAGTAAATCACCTGCACAGTTGACATCTTCTAGGCTCAAATTATACATCACAATTGTGACATATATGATTATACAAAGACTTTCTAGTTCTTACCGATCTACAAGTCTTCCCAGCTAGCTCCACTTTACCGGACTTGTAAAAGTCAAACATTTGGCTGTTAGAACTTAGAAATCATAGTAGCATTTTTCTATGTATCAGCGACGTAGCATTTTGGTTGGTCAACATCTTCTAAATATACAGCCATACACCAAGCTTCTCTTTATATAACTAGCTTCTGGGTGCTTGCAAGTTTGTTGTATTACAATCCGAGAAATTTACACTGTTTTTTTGAGGTTAGGGGGGGCTCTAGCACCCCCTAGCCCCCCTCTGGTTCCGCCACTGGCTGCTGCCGTTGCTGAATAGATTGCACCGATATGAAGAAACTATCCTTCAGTCAATTATTAGTATCAATATCATAACTAGCAGCTTGGTTAGGTATATAGTTGAAGGTTTTTTATATATCATTTTAAAATAAAAATGCACAAATTATCTTATACCCATACAGTAGTCCTCAAACAACTTGCAAGTTGATTTTTCAATATATACGTAAAAACCCACCCAATATACAATTTGGGTTGCAAATGGAAGGAAAAAGTGTTGTTTAAGTCTACTACGCTATTATAAATATAACCGTAAAAACTGTTTATGACTTTAAATCCTCAAGTTGTAAAAAGAAACTCGGCCAAGTAGGTCCATAATTTGTTGAAAGAGGGAACTGTTAAAGAAATCATAGTGGTGGATTACTTAATTAAGCAAACATGAATACAGATTGTAAATTGAAAGCTTATTATTTCTCCTTCTATTTGGATATATAGATCGTTTAACTTTTCAACATACACTTCTAATCATTTAGTGTATAATAAAAATTATTAACTTCAAGATTTTCCTTTCTTCAAATAAAAATATATAACAAATATTATAATTAAAAAATTAAAAATAATGATTTTAACTATGCCGTCAAATTATTTAGAAAGGTGTGTCATAAAATTAGGAGACCGGTTTTTCCGGAGGGAGTAAATCACCCACACAGTCGACATCTTCAAGGCTCAAATCATACATCACAATTGTGACATATATGATTATACAAAGACGTTCTAGTTCTTACTGATCCACAAGTCTTCCCAGCTAGCTCCACTTTACCGGATTTGTAAAAGTCAACCATTTGGCTGTTAAAACTTAGAAATCATAGTAGCATTTTTCTATGTATCAGCGACTTACAGTAGCATTTTGGTTGGTCAACATCTTCTGAACATACAGCCTTACACCAAGCTTCTCTTTATATAACTAGCTCCTGGGTGCTAGCAAGTTTGTTGTATTACAATCCCAGAAATTCCATAGGCAGGAGCAGTGGTAAAGTAAAATATAGTTATGGATCTGGATACTCTCTTCGATGCTGCCATGGCCGGAGATGCTGCTGCCGTTGCTGAATTGGAGATAGAAGCTGATAGATTGCACCGATATGAAGAAACTATCCTTCACCTGCAATCAGAGAAGGGAAATACAGAACGTGTGAAATTCATTCTGAGGAAATTTCCACACAAAAATCTTTTGGCCAAGCTTAGTAGATATAAGCATACAGCACTGCACTTGGCTATATATGAAGGACAAACTGAAGTGGCTGAGGTCCTCATTGATGAGGCTCGCCATTTGCCACCTCTATCAGATGATGATAATAATCCTAAACTTACTTCTTTTCAAGCTTTTCTCAGGCAAGGTGATAAAGATATGGACACCGCCTTACACGCAGCAGTCAAAAGAGTAAATCCCACTATTGTTAAGCGGCTAGTAGAAGCCGATCCCACTGATACACATATTCATAACGATAAGGGTGAAACACCAATGTATATAGCTGTAGAAAACGGGCTCAACGATATTGCAGAGATTATCTATACAACTTGCACTGCTCCATCTTTCGACGGACCTCATGGTAGTACTGTTGTGCGTAACAAAAATTTTGATCAAGGTATGCTCTCTAAACACTCTTTTGGTAGTTCTTTGTACTCTCTCTGTCCGGGCAGGTTATTTAGAACAAGTCCAACAATGTCCTAGTTAAGAAATTATGTCCCAATAATTTATGACATATTTTACTAACTTCAACTCCAACAATGTGTTTTATTCTCACTATATATTAATTATTTTTATTATTAAAGATTCTCTATCACAGGTTCGACTCCCGAAGGGAGCGAAATTTGTGATTATGCCTCCTGGACCAGATTATAACTTACGACATGATATAAGACATCATAAAGTATAGTCTTATAATTTTTTTCCTGAATAAAATTTAAACGTTTAAACTTTTATTAAATTTTTTCTTTTTAAATGTTATGAAACTAAAATTTATAAGAGCTTCAAAATGCGTGGAAACAACCTAAACAATCTCATGGACGAAGGGAGTATCTTTTGAGCTTGCTTAATCCTTTATATTTTTTGCTAAACGTTTCTTCACATATACACACATATAGGTATGAGTCCTTCAGGAACACTATACAAAATTATGGATAGATATAGTTTGTATGTGGCTGCCATTGAAGGAGATACTGATGCCATAGCTAAATTGGAGACGCAAGCTGATATACTCAACCAAGGGGATTATCAAAAGAAATACGCAGAACGTGTGCGAGATATTTTGAGGGAGTTTGCAAAAAAAAATCTTTTGGCTACACTGACTTCAGAGAAACAAACTACACTTCACTTGGCAGCAATATATGGACACACGGAATTGGCTGAGATCCTCATCGATGCAGCTAGACATCTGCATCCTTCAGATAATGATAACACTCCAGAAGATCCAACTGCTTCTTTTCAAGCGTTTCTTCGGAAAGCTGATAAATTGTTGAACACTGCCTTACATAGAGCAGTTATGGAAGGTCACCCTTCTATTGTTAAGCTTTTAGTACAGGCCGACCCCACTGATACACATATTCAAAATGATGAAGGCAAAACACCAATGTACATAGCTGTGGAAGAAGGGTTAAACAGTATAGCAGAGATCATCTCTACAACTTGCACTGCTCCATCTTTGCTCGGACCTGATTGTAGTACTCTTGTGCGTAACAAGAATTTCGACCAAGGTATGCCTTATAAAGACTCTGCCTCTTTCCTTGGCATGCATACCCTTTTGTTAATTAAACTATATATAGTTCCTTTTATGTTAAATTTCTTTTTGACCATATATTCAACGTCATGATGATTCCTAAAATACACACGATTTGACACATGTTTATGTATATAGCTACAAGCCCAGGTGAAAGCCTATACAAAATTATGCACAAAGATGCTCTGTATGCAGCTGCCTTTGCCGGAGATGCTGATGCCATAGCTGCATTGGAGATGCATGCTGATAAACTGGACAAATACGAAGAAACTATTCTTCACACAGAGTCCGAAAACGGAAATACAGAACGCGTGCGATTTGTATTAAGGGAGTTTGCAGACAAAAACCTTCTAGTCAAGCTTAACAAATATGAACAGACTGCACTTCACTTGGCATCGTGTGAAGGACACACAGAAGTGGCTGAGATCCTCATTAATGCTGCTACACATTTGCCCCCTCCTTCTCTAAATGATGATAATCCAGTTACTGGTTTTCAAGCTTTCCTTAGGCGAGCTGATGTTGACATGGATACTGCCTTACATGAAGCAGTTAGGAAGGGTAATGTGGCACTTGTTAAACTATTAGTGGAGGCCGATCCAAGTGATTCACATACACAGAACAGTGAAGGTGAAACGCCAATCTATATAGCTGTCAAAAGGGGGTACTATGATATAGTGAAGGTGATCTGTACAACTTGCACCGCTCAACTTGATTTGGATGGTCCTGCTGGTAGGACAACTGTTTTGCATATTCTTATCAAGAATCTCGACCAAGGTACATGTAGGATATATGTTATACTCCCTAGTCCCTTTGGATTAGATTGTTAACATTTTTTTCTCACACAGTTTCTAAGACCTCCTTTAGGATATATATATAGACACACACATGTACGTGTTCTCCTAAGTTAAAAAAAAAGTTATGAAATTATGTTTTATGAGTACTGTAAAAAATTGAGAGGGACAGAGGTAGTATATATAACAATTTAAAATGTTTTAAGTGACCTTTTTTTTCTTTTTGTGATGATATACAGATGTGTGTGTATATATATAGTTTTTTTATATTCTTTACCCTTACCATAAATAGCTCTATATGTTATTAGAACATAATGGTCCAATATAAATTTTATACGAGTCCTAATACAACTTCCAAATATACATATAACCCCTGTTTGGGCAAGGCAAGCGGAGCTACTTCTTGCTTGCTTGCTTTTCTTGACCCTTTTGAGTAAAAAATTAAGAAGTATTTTTAGAAGTTGTGAAAAAAAAGTTAAAAGTGGAAAAATACTAGTTTTTCTTTACAATTTATAATTCTTTTCCAAACAATTTAGTAACACAAAATTATTTATTTACTTATCACTTCTACTCCATTTTTTTACTTTAATTAGAAATAATTGTTCATGTGTTCTGCTAAAATCAAAATAGAACACACTCAAAAACATTTTTGCCTTGCACTTTCTATAAAATACGACTTTCTACATATCCAAGACCAAACCTGTTTTACTTGATAATTACAAGTACTCTAATATATTTCAGCATCATAAAATAAATCTTATAACATCTTAAATATTTGAACTACAAATATGTCAAAAGGGAGATTTTCTTCTAACATTATTTGTACTTTCCTTGCAGGGACTAAAGAAGAAAGAACAGATGTGATTAAGTTAATCATTAAAGCCTTCAAACATGCAAATAAGCATGGGACCTCAGACGAAAGATCTAAAAGGTTGATGCAGTTCTTCAATAAGACTAATGAGAAGAGATGTACGATTTTTGAACTAGCGGTGGAGGAAGATCATTTGGACGTGGTTCGATTAATATTAGAGAAAAATCCCGCTTATCATAGGCCAGACAGATATCCTGATTTAATTGGTATCATGCCTTTAATTTACAAAGTCATGGACAAAGAAAACAATGCGATGTTCAATTTACTCACCAGAGCATATCAAAAGGGAGTTCGAATTGTCGAATCCCAAATGACGGTCGAAACCCGTGAGGCTGCTAATATGCACAAAATGATCTCTGCTATTGATAGCCGCAAGGAAGGTACACATTATATCATTTATTCAAATATTATTTAAATATAATACTTTAGATGTTAAAGTTTACTTGGAGTCACACGAGTAGAGTTATATAGTTTTTCTAATAATTTCAATTTCAATTTATTTTTGTTTTACTATATTCTTAAATATCATATAAATTGAAAATATGTTCTACACTATAATTAACATGTATAAGAATTATTTTAAAGTTGGAGGGCGTTATGTTCAAAACTATAAATAATAAACAATTATTTTAATGATTATAAATTGTGAAGGGTGTTATATAGAGAAAAATGGTAAATGATGTTAATGGTAAATGATAATGATGTTTAAGACAACTGTGATAAATTATACTCCCTGTACAGTTTCCTAACCAATTGTATACATTTCAAACATTTCAAAAGTAGTAAATTTTTATAATATAAAATATCATTACACCAATTATTTTGATCTTCCACTATCTCCATTCTATAATAATATAAACACCATTACATTCACTTTTCCTCAACTATTTCAAATCTATTATTAAATATAAATGGGTCCACCACTATACCCATTTTTCATCTAACATTACTATTTTTTACATATTTTCTTGGTCTTCGTGTCCCAACCAAATGTATACAATTGGTTAGGATGGAGGAAGTATATAATTTTGGCTATTTAAAATTTTTTTGTCACTCAACTTATGTTTTAGAAAATTACCGCTTAACTATATGTTTTTTTTTAATTTTATTCATTGATGTTAGGTTCGTGTTTTTGTTTTGTCACTAAAGTTAGGTTCATATTTTATTATTAGCATTATATTAATTCTTTGTGTAACATTGTTAAAATATAGTGGTAGTTTGTAATATTCATGTATCAAACAAAATATTATAATTATGTTGAACAGTTAAATTTTTATTAAAATGAATATTTATTTTGAGACCAAAGTGTTTCTTTTTGTCAACTAATTAGTGGGTATAAATTAGAGATAATTGTCATAATTTAATTCATATATAACTTTTGTGCAAATTCATTAGCTAACAATATTTATTTATTTTTCAAAATTAAATAATAAATAACATTACTGTAAATGAGTGTAACAAATAAAATTAATATAAATATTTATTATGTAAAATTCATTCACCAATGATATTTAATAATCGAAGTGTAAATAATTATGAACAAATAATTTTTTGTAATTATTTGTTGAGTAAGGGTATATTAGATAATTCAAAGCAAATTTTTTGATCTCCTTTTATTCTTGTTTGTCATTTAATATTTATAATAAATGATTTAGAAACTAAATCAACACTTTTTGAAACTGTGTAACATTTCAAAGCCAATTTAAACTATTTATCATCTTTTAACCCATTTTAAATTTTTAATAGGAAATTAGGTAAACCTTTGATATCATGGCTAGACCATGATAGTGTTTCGATTTGATATATTCAAGTATAGTTTCCTTGATTTTTATTTCTACTTTTTTTAAATTTTTTAAAATATTATATATAATCAAAAAATAAATAATGACATACCATATAATGAAAAATACTATATAAAAAATGATAATTTGTATAATACTTCTTCATTCAAAACTATTATAACAATTATCATAAATATTTGGTCAAAAGATAGTTATCCATACATAGATAATATCGTTTCATACTTTCGCTTATTATAATTTAATAATCGCACAATATATAAATTATCTATTAAAATATATTTACTTTACATAAACCAAAGTCAAATTAATAAATTTAATCATAAATATTTTATCCATTTATAAATTTGAAAACTCTAAATACTTAAATAAATTTTAAGGGTTTTTATGAAATACCTAATTTTAGAAAGTATTTTACAAAAATAATATAATTTTTTAAAAACAATTAGCAAAAATATGA
This sequence comes from Daucus carota subsp. sativus, assembly GCF_001625215.2. Lineage (NCBI taxonomy): Eukaryota > Viridiplantae > Streptophyta > Magnoliopsida > Apiales > Apiaceae > Daucus > Daucus carota. The sequence continues at coordinate 23,795,019 of NC_030382.2, forward strand.
TAAAAATTGTAAAAATAAAATTTTGTTAAAAGTTTTGGCAAAAATACTAGGGTGGATGTGAAATCATATATACAAATATTAGCCACTACAAACACAATTACATGTATAATAAGTTGTAAGTGATTGTAAAACTAATAATAAGTGCGGGGACAGGTCTAATACCAACTAAATGCAACTTTACACTAGTCAAAAGGTTAAAAACTTTCATATCATGGAAGAAAGAAGCTGACTTTTATCAAATCTAACATCAGCTCGGCCTTCTTTTTTCTTTCTAAGCACACCTATCCTTTTTCCATATCCTCCACCCTCAAGTATTAAGTTTCATATATTTCTCTCTTGTTTATTTCCATATCCTCCACCAGAAAGAACTATTAAGTATCATATTTTTTCTCTTGTTTGTCTTATATTCCATTGTTTGTTCCATAAATGGATTTGTGATCAACATTGCATTCAATATTATAAATTAAAAAACATTGCACTCAAAATAGATACAATATAATGCAAAACTGCATTCAATATAATGCAGACTGTTTTCAACTATTATTACTTTTTTTGACGTTGTAAATTTTTTTGGCAGAATATGTCCTCAGCCTGCTAAATAATCGGGGTGTCCAAGATCTTGTTACCTTTTACGACAATCTAGGATGGACAATACTTCATCATGCAGTGTATTACGAGCATAATTCCATAATTGGAATCATAATAGAAGCACAAAAAACATATGGACATGGATTTATATATCCGGATAAGACATCAACACCCTTCCATATAGCAGTCCAGAAAGGATATGTTTCTACCATGAAACTTCTGTTAAAGTTGTGGCCATCTTCATCTTCTGCATATATTGATGTTGATAAAAACGGAAGAAATATATTACATTTAGCAGCATTGCAAAATGGAAAAGAGATGATTCAATGCATTTTAAAATATTGTCCACAAATTAACAAAGAGTTTGTGAATAAGAAAGATGAAGATGGAAATACACCTCTTCACTTACTTATTCGTGGTGGTTGCTTCATTCCAGAATTCCTTAGATATCAAGGACTTGATATAAAGATAGCAAATGAGAAAAGATGGATTCCTCGTGACATGTTGTATTTTCAAGATCAAATCGTTGAAGATCAGGTACTTGCACTTTCAAAAACTATTTTCCTATATTTTTTGACCTACTATCCTGTGAAATAATGATTATTATAATAAATAGTATTTATATTATATTACTAACATTTTAGGACTTTTACTCACCAAAATATAAATAGTTGTACTATATAAATCACTGTCAATATATTTCAAATTAAATCACTTTCAAAATAAGTGAATATATAATTAATATCTTGTCAAAAAACAATTTTTTTTGTCAAATTATGTGGATACCTAAGATCCTTTTAGCGGGTGAAGTTGAACATTTTAAACATGTGTATCATCCTCATATATACTTAGGTTTGAATTTGAAGCTTGCGTAAGATTATAAGTGTTTTCAGGTAATAAGTTTTTATATTTTTTTATCATATTTTTAAATAACATTATTAATAATATATTTATAACTAATGTTTTAAATATAAAATTGTAAATTAATATTACATTTGGTCATAACAAAGACAATATTGTACTTGAGTATTTTTAATAACAAAAAAGTATGATTAAATTGTTTATATTTCATAAAATCTCTATTTGCTAATGATACAATGAATTATATCCATATATCTAATAACATAATTTAAAAATCTAAACTTTTACACTACTCAGTACCCTAATATTATATGTTAGACAATGCATAATAAGATACACACACATATACATATATACATATACATATACATATATATATATACACACACACACGAGCTTTCATTTATTTTCTTGTATGTCTTTTTCTAATTATTAAAAAAATGGAATTTTATTTAAGTCATATGTGCACACCATTTTACTATCATAGTCACTGTATTCTTATATCATTAATGTAAAAATTGTTTTTAAATTTTTTTATGACATGTTTGAGAACATAAATATCATTTGAAGTTTTCAAAGTTCATGTTTGGATGGAAAATTTAGGATGTCAAAATCCAAAAACTAGCAAAACTATAATTTGTAATTAAATTGAAATCATGTCATTTGAAATTAATTAAATATTTATATTATATAATATTAATTTTTCATATAATAAGTGTGTAAACAGCATCACCAATTTATTTATTCACACTTAATTATTTTTCTCAAATTTGTATCAAGATAATAGATCTGAAACAACTATCCACATACATTAGTTTTATTTTATTTTTACTAAAATGTTTTTTATTAATAATTTATGATAATTATACGAGATGCACATTTTGAACACGCACATAACTCAAGAAAATAAAGTGTGCGCAATATATAATGCATATATAAGTGTGATACGGACAATTCCGGCTTTTCACTGTTTAGGTCATGTATATGAAGTATGTATCTGATTATGATTATAGTTAAATTGTTGTTTTTTTGTTTGCAGGTGCAAATCAGGATTTCACTTGATGGTATCAAAACTGATCCTACAGGGGATAGTAAATTTTCTCTTTTTGTACTCCCAAGTAGACGAATGAGAAAAGATGTGATTCTTGATAGACAAGCAAAACTGATGATACAAGAAAAGTATACAAGGATAAAAGAAGATCCTGATGTCATTGCCAATTGTTTTGCCGATGCCATTGCCGGAGATCCTATTTCCAAAGTTGCATTGAAGATGAAAGCGGATAAACTGAATGAATGGGGAGAAACTATCCTTCACGTTGAATCAAAGAAGGGAGATATAGAAAACGTGCGATTTATTGTGAGTGAGTTTGCAAACAAAAGCCTTTTAGACAAGAAAAATAGATCAAAACAAACTGCACTTCACCTTGCATCACAACATGGACACACTCAAGTGGTTGAAGCTCTCATTGATGCTGCCAGACTTCTGCCTAATGATGCGCATAATCAAGTCACTTTTCTTCAGGATTTTATTAGGCAAGCTGATGCTCAAAACGGGAACACCACATTACACCTTGCAGTCCTTAATGATAACATGGCGATTGTAAAGCTCTTGGTGGAGGCTGATTCAAATGATAGTCATGTTCAAAATGATGAAGGCAAGACTCCAATCTACATAGCTGCTGAAAATGGGTACAAAGATATAGTGAAGGTGATCTGCACGACTTGCACAGCTCTGTCTTTAGATGGTCCGAGTACCGGGAGGACAACTGCTTTGCATGCTCTCATGCAGAATATAGACCAAGGTATGGATATATGAAAAATGCTTGATGCATAAAAATGAATATACAGTTTTTTACAAAATGACATGTATGTGCTAAGTTTTGATTGGAATTGACCATTGTATTTATATAAATAACATCAATTAGAATATATCATCTCAACTATCATGTCAGTTTTTATAAAAAAGTTGACCACTTATAAGGCCAATGGCTATAAAAACACCAAATTAAACTAAAGAGTAACTGAGAAAATGTAGTTCTAGCTCATTTTGGCTTGTAGTGATTAGTATTACTTGACCTTGACAGAAGGAACAGATGGAGAGAGCGATGTGATTAGGATGATGGTTGATGCAGCCCAACGCTGGAGTAGAGCACAGATCGCATCAGCTACTGATTTTGAAGCATTATTTAGTAGAACAGATGAGCTCGGAAGAACTGTCTTGCAAATTGCTGTGGAGAGAAAAGATGTGAACGCTGTTCGACTGATACTCGGAAAAGATCCCGCCTATCAGCGTGGTGGTGAAATGAAAAGAAATGGTCTTATGCGTTTAATCTGCAAGGCCATTGATGACGAGTGTAGTGATAATATTATCACAGCACTCTCTCAAACATACAAAGCTGGAATAATTGACCATGATCCCAACGACGTGCTTGCCTTAATTCGTGCTATTCAAGACCTTGATAAAGGTATGTAATATATACACTGCATTATGAGATTATGAGACTAACCGCTGCTATCATATTTAATAATTTGATTACTTTAAGTTAAATTTTCAGTATAATTGATACCGTATGTGGCGTGAAATATTTCTCTTCGACTTATGTTTGATGTAATACACTTGGTCACATTTTTTTTCCCTTCAGATGCTGTATTACGTCTATTGGGAAACGCTCAAAATCTCGCAACTTTTACAGAAGATAATGGTTGGACACCGCTTCACTATGCTGTGTATTACGAATTTGATGTCATACTTGATGCCATGATAAAAGCACAAAAGGATGTGGGATACCCATTTGTTTACAAAGATATGGAAGCAACGCCATTTTATGTAGCAATCGAACGTGGATATACTTCTACATTGATACGACTTATGGAATTATGGCCAACTTTGTCTTCTGATGCGAACTCTCCATACACATTCCTTACTCAAGATGGTCAAAATATACTACATATGGCAGCTGTTGCTCATGCTGCTGAAAATAGAAAAGCTGTTGCTCATGCCGTTGATACTAGAAAAGCTGCTGCTGATAACAGAAAAGAGATGGTACAAAGTGTTCTGAAGTATTGTCCGAATAAATACAAGGACAAGATTTTGAAACAAAAGGATAAAAATGGCGATACTCCTCTCCATCTACTTATCTCCCATGGTTGTTTTATTCCCGCACTAATAAAACATAAAGGACTTGATACAATGGCAAGAAACAAGAGAGATTTTACTCCTCGAGACATGCTCTACGTTGAAGATGCTACTGTTGTCGATCAGGTACCTAAGGAACCTCACTTACATTTTTCACTAATTGATGAAAACTAGTTTTCTGTCTTTTTTGAAACAAAAAATAACAAAGTACTGTGAACTATAGAATCTTCAGTATTGTTTACTCTGAGTATGCACTAAATGGTTAACTCTCTTTCTTTACCTTCCATTCTTGTCAACCATGCTAGCTAGCTCTTTGGCTAATTGCAGTAGAGGTGTTGAGACAGGAGCAATTTTACTACATTGATGTATTTAATTTCTCTAAAGTTTCATCACAATCTTATTATAAAGGTTAATGTCTCTGAATTAAGATATTGTGTAATTATTTGTTGACCTTTATCTGTAGGTGCAAATTAAAATTGCCCTTGACGAGGTCCTGACTAGTAAATCAGGCTGGAAGCTTTGGGGTAGAAAGATAGAGAAGAAAGCGGATATTTGGAGATGTAATAAAACTCCTCCAAGTAAACGAAAGGAAAAAGATGTGAAATTTGAGGGAGAGAAGAAGATATTAGAGAAGCAGAGGACAAGAGATCGGAAAACATATCAAATCAGGACCAACACCCAAATACTAGTTACTGCACTGACAACCACAGTAGCTTTTACTGTAGGATTTACTATGCCGGGTGGTCTCCATCAGAGTGGTGAGCATGATGAAGGACTAGTGATTCTTTCTAGAAAGACAGCTTTTAAAATATTCATGGTCTCAGACGCACTAGCTCTACTGATGTCAACATCTTCATTATTTTTCTACTTTCTTGAATCGATGAATGAAGATCTCCAGCAAGTGTCACTGCTTAATGCTTCATCAACTGTGCTGAACATTCTTTCTATTTCGGCAATGATGGTGACTTTTATTGCAGGAACGTATGTGGTCTTATCCGCCACACCAGTTCTTGCCATAGCCATTTGCATCATCGGTTCTCTCTTTTTTTTTCTTATTCTTATTCTATGGATCATGAAGATAGTATTTGACCGTTACAAAAGAAATAAAGATTGAGTATGCATATCGTTATTTCCACATGTTTTAATGAATCTTCTAATATAATGATGTCTTATGCATGACTCCAGTATCAAGTGATCTGTAATTATGTATCATGCTTCTATACCTAATACTCGTTTAATGATCTCAATGTTAATACCCTGAAGTTTTGTTTAGGCTTCCCTAGATGCATTCCAACTATTTCTGCAGCAGAAGTTACCAAATATCCTTCTTAAAGCTGGAGAAGAAAAGAGGACTTCAACTCACTATCAACCTTGAGTTACATTAGAAGTCAGAACCAAAACCACTATGTCCCGCGTCTCTATACATTTCAAATAGATCCGGGTGAATTAGCTCCGTACACTTAATTCAGTTTGTTAGTTAGAAATGGTCTTCCAACACAGCCTCTGAGTCTCATATTCTCCACTCAAAAACTTGAAGAAAATTATGTCGGGGCCCTTTAATATTTTAAAGATAAAGTTCAAATTCGAAGAAGATTAAAAAGGCAGACCATGTATATAATGTATCTGAAAATTTCAAATGCCACCTTCATACTATATTTAATTATAATTCCTAAATTACTGGCAGTCCTGGTAGTGCTGCAGTTCAGAACGTCAATGAATTCCCAGGTTGGTGGTATAGGGACCGATTTAAAATAATCCTAATTTTAAGTTTCAACAACCTATCATAAGTAAAAAATAACTAAGATATATGAACATTTAGCTGTTACTAGTACTCTCTTTTCCCTTTTAAGTAGGGCTGTCAAAAAAGTCCGAAAAATCCGATATCCGTCTGAAAAATCCGTATTTGTATGCGAGATAAAGTCGATATTATCCGTATCTGAAACAAAGCCAATATTATCTGCATCCGAATCCGACAATTCCGGATACGGATAAGGATATAGGCATATTCGTATATGATAATATCTAGATTCAAAATTATATATATGATATTTAAATATTACTAACTTATAACCCGTGCCATGCACTATATTTATCGTCTATATTTTAAATTTAACTGAAATACAAACTAGTAATTTATAACATTTGTAATTTTATCGTCTATAATTTAAATTTAATTGAGATACAAACTGATCATGCTAACCGCATTTTTAAATGTTTTGGCTTAATTGATAATTAAAAGGTTTATTAGAACATGTTATATATTAAAGAGACCCGTAGAATAATATCGACCGGCCGATAAAACTCGAACGACTAATAAAATTATTTATATTTCAGTTTTAATAGAATAATAATAATAATAATAATAATAATAATAATAATAATAATAATAATAATAATAATAATAATATATAGTATAATATAGTATAAATAGATCATATAGATCTATGATATTACTTTTAACGTGATAACATGGCGTAATTAAAAATAACATTAATATATTCAATTGAAACATATCAACGGTTGTATATTGAATATTATATATAATAATATTATCTTTTTTTTTATATATATGTATGTTGTATGTGTTATCGGGTTTTTAGTTAGGATTTTGAAAATATAATATGTTTTAATTAAAAAGGATAGTTGCTATATTGTCCAACGTTATTTTTATAAAATGAGTTTTTTTAGTTAGAATTTATAAAAAAGATGATAATTTTAGTTAAAAAAGGTAATTGATTATAAAAGTAAGCCCAAAATTCGGCTCAAGTACAGACCGACAAAAATTTTAATGTTTCGGCTTTAATAGGATACTAGCTTATTACACGTGCAATGCACGGGCAGTTATAATATTTTTATTTTATTGTATATATTTTAAGTTTAACTAATTTTATTTTGAAAATAGAATTATGACAGAATAATATGGTTACATAAATTTTTTATTTAACAGCTGAATAAATTCTTAATAGTTAAGTTCGTCAAATATCTAATTAAAAATTAGGTCGAATATACATATTTTAATTAGAATGTTAAAATTTGTTTTTTTTTCATGTTATAATTTAAGGAGACTTATAAATCCAGATTTAAACTAACCAATCAACCTTTTAATATTTCGTTATTGATAATTAATAATATAGTATATAACATATTATAAGTTAAAGGGAATAGTAAACCCAAATACGTACCGACCCATCATAAACCGACTGAAAAGCACACAAATTTAGATAGTACCTCTTTTGAAACTGTGCTAGATCCCTCAATTACTACTTGACTGTTTATCTAGTCATTCATACCCTGCATGAAACAACAGTAAATTCTTAAAGAATTAGTAGCATAGTAAGGGGAGGGGATATTTTTCAAGGAACTGTAAAACAATCACCATACAATCATGTAGATGGGAACTATTTTTGTCATGGGGAAGATATTGAACCAATTTAAATAACCGAATTATGCTATAGACTTAAACTCATAAATTATGTCATTGCTTATTATTAACTAATTTGGAGATAGTCCTCATGAGGGCATTGCATTCGGTCCACCTACACATTATTGGCCTAATTAAGTACAACAAAAAATTGAAGAATTACTAAACTACACCAGTTGCATTTTTTGTATTTAACAACCATGGTAGCCGTCAACAATTTCGGTAGTTCTAAATTCAATTAAAATCAACAACTTTGGCGGAAAATTACCTCACTCTCCCTTACAAGAGGAACTATTTATCCCACCCCAAAACTTCCTTCAGTTAATTCAACTTTTTGTCGTTCCCTAATAAACATACCTGACCAACCTCTGTAGGACGGGAACACCGTAGGGAAATCAAGAGAGGAATACCAGCACGATTAGCACCGCAATATTAAACAATAAAGGTTGAGCTCCCGAGACTGTTTATAGTTCTAAGTAAACAGGAATAAAATATATGAAACTTACCATGAGGAATGGTAACGATCCAGTAAAACTCCTCTTCTTCTCAGCAACCCACTAAGCGTATTAACTTTGCAACTTATCAATCAGTAGACGATACCAATTATATTGTGCACAAGCATCCAAATCCAAATTTAATTTAAGAACATCCCTATTCAGGTAGCGTATCTGATGACCTTCGATAAAAAAGTTACATAACATCACCAATAAATTAAACTTGAAGATCCTATCTGCGACTTCGCTTTCATGTAATTTGTTTCTCACAGTCAGAGGAAAAATTTCACATCCAGCCTTTCCATCAAATTGTCCACCCCACACAGCAACATTCGGTTCCGTTTCACTTGCTATCAACACCAATTCCCCCATTGGTAGCCCGAGCACATTGTTCACAAGTCTATCATTGATTTCTATGGTACAACATTTGAGAACTAGTGCACAATTTTCAACATCAAATGGTTGAACTAAATTATATCCTAGCATATGTCCATAGCATACCATATAAAATTGATCAATTCACCAAAACCGGTACTCCTTACCCAGTTAGCTTGTTCCTCAGTCAAGTTCCTCAAGATATCTTTGATAATCAGAGGTAAAAAATTTCTCTACAGGTAGCTTTCGTACGATCTCCCCTTTTTCAGTTTCTCATTTCTACTAGGTGAAGCCTCCTTCGACTTCTGTCTAATAGGATATTTAGATATTATCAGCATCCCAACATTAATAGTCGATCTCCCTTTTTTTCCCCATGCCCTTGTTTACCACTTTTCTTCGGCTACCCTTGGCCCGTTCAACATCTACATAAAGCTTTGTCTCCTGCAACATAGTAAAAGAATTTTAGTCACTGAATAGGCACATTTGTTGGCATACATCACAATGTAATTACCTTCGTATCTATGTTCCTTCTTTGGTTGTCTTGTCTACTCTTTCATTCCCTAAACCAACGAATTTGACATCCATTACTTTCCCTCCCTTACTCTGCATTTGTCTCGGTTTCGTCTTGCCAAAATGCTCAGCTGGTATAACGAAGTCCTCGTCATCGTCCTTTAGATCAGTACCATGGCTTACTTTCCCCATCCGCCATTCTGCTTTCATGTCTAAGCTACCATCTTGTACAACGGAATTAGATCCACATGTAGCTCCGCTGCCACACTGCATTGGGTTTCCTTGTTCAGTTGCTTTTTTGTTCATCATTTTTGTTTGGCTATCAACCAAGCTGCTATTATCGGAGTCTATATTAATATAAATAGGTGCCTTTTTGGGCCAATCGTATAAATATGGACTCTGTTAGGTCCGATACGAGGATAATTAAGCTAGAAGGGGGGTTGAATAGCTTAATAGGTTACCACTAATTTGTTCCACATTTCTTGTGCCGACTTGAAATTGTTTACTCGTTTATATTCTTTTTCTGCAAGTGCACTTGTGAGAACCATTTCCACTTTAGCGGCGATATTCATTCTATCTTCTTCTTCGTGAGTATATTCACTTACTTTCTTTTCGATAGTAACATCGTCGACAATTTTAGTCGGAATAATTGTACCATCTTCTATGGTCATCCAAACTTTGACTCCTTGAGATCTTGCATATATTCTAAATCTCGTTTTCCAAGTAGCAAAGTTTGTACCATCAAATAGAGGAGGTCTAGAATTTGAGAGACCTTCACTACATCCGATGGCATTTATATAAGCCATGCCGAATCTACTTTTTCTTGTGCTTGTAATTTCAAATAGCACGTTTAAAAGTAACTGCTCTGATACCAATTGTTAGGTCCGATACGAGGATAATTAAGCTAGAAGGGGCGGTTGAATAGATTAATCACCAATTTAAAAATTTATGAGGTGTAATAAAAAGTTTATCCCTTTTTTAAAACTTGTGTCGAGAGTATGAGCAGTATATATGTGCGGAAGCAAAGAGCAAAGAAAGTAAAGTACCACACACAAGGATTTATCCTGGTTCGCGGTGGCTAACTCAACCTAAGGAGTCCACTCACCCCTACTCCAGTCCCCGAGCTCCTCCCCGGACTCGAGATTTTCTCTACTATAAAGATACTCCTTTACAGTGGGCGGAGAAGCCTTTACAAATATATCTTGGAGCGTAACTTCTCGATACCTCCTCACTATAAATGTAAACTTACAAGACTTGTCTTGGAGCGTAACTCCCTGTCACCTCCTCAAAGTCGTTGTACCCCGGGTGTAGTCTTTGAACTTCTAAACTTTTGCGGGTCTTGGACAAAGGTCTTAGGTCTTGGGTCTTTCCTCTTCCTCACGGTGAAAAGATGACTAACTCCCCGTTAGCACGCCTAGGACTTGGGTCTTGAAACGAAGATCACCTCACTTCACTTTTCCTCACTACAAAATTCTGAAAACAATATCTACGACAAATAACTTGGGTTTATAAAAAGAGTTTTGGACTAGAAATGTCTAGGCCGAGTGTAATAATATTCAACAAAGAATATTTATAACTTATATACTTTTCGAATGATAAATGTTAAATCGAAGTATACGTTATATCTTACTCCAAATAAAAGATAATATATGTGTGGAGTAAAAGTATTCTTTCTTTGATAAATATACGATCTTGAAAAATCAAAGAATACTTGTATTTATAAACTACGTGTAGATCGAATAAAATATATTCGGAGTTTTAAGTCTATTTAGGCTCGATGGCGCAAGACTTATATTATTACTTCATTATATGAAAATACGTCTATTTTCGAAGTAATATAATCGAGAAGTCTATGCTTCTTTTCAATATAACTCTTCTCTTTTATATAGTCTTTCGAGACTAGATTAAATCAATTAAAGATTGTAGAGAGAGAGGAGAGTTTCTTTAACTTTAGCACAAGCCAATACCAACAATACAATATTTATACACTTCTAATAATAACAACTATAAAGTGCAGAAAGTATATAAATACGTATAGTAGGCCTATCCGGTTATTGTTCCCACGGAGCGCTAAAGGGGCTAGTAGGATGTTAACCAGGCAACAATAACAAGTTAATCGCGGAAAGTTAGATTAGATTAGTTGGCAAGATAAGTGCTAAATAAACGTTAAAGAAATAAATAACTTTTTAGACCGTCGTCAAATATAATCCTCTTTTTCGAGGTGTATAATGAAACTTTAGTTCGTATACAAAATACTACGAATCGATATTCGTTTGTAATATATATTTGAGAGAAAATTAGATCGTATGTTATAGAAGTTGTTCTTGTAAAATAAATCTCAAATATATCACAAAACTTTAGTTCGTGTTAGTATATTTCGAATATAACGAATCTTTTAGTTCGTGTATGTAATTTTGTTCAAAATAAGAAATCTCTTTTATTAGAGATATGAGATGAAAAGCTTTTGTAAAGAGTAGATCGATGATAATAACGAGCTCTTGTATAAATAAAATGGTCGGTTAAGACACGGATGAAGCTAAAAATATAACCACTTACGAGAACGATCGGAAAGTTCGCCGGAAAAATTCGTTGGAGGTTCGGTAGGACTATAAGCACACGGACGAATTTGGGCAGCCCTTCGGGAGGCAAGATGGTAGTGGTTAAAAAGCTAAAGTGGTGAGACAAAGCTTGGTTGGATGAACAAAAGCTTATATAACTAAAACCTTGTGTATATATGTGTGTATATATATATATATATATATATATATATATATATATATATATATATATATATATATATATAAGAATGGAGGTTTTAGAGAAGAAGTATTTGTAGAGAGTGTTTGTAGATGAAAAGAGAGAGTGTATACTTCAAAAATCTCAGCACTTCTATGGCTTTTAGCTTAAGAGAAATGGGTGGGGGTGGGGGTTTATTTATAGGAGGTGTTAGGTAGAATGGAGGGTTTAGATTAAATGTAAGTGTATGGTGAGATTGAGAGAGATGTGGCCAATTGTGAGCCAAGTTTGATGGTTGGTGGGGAATTCAAGCACATGCCACTATTCTCATCAGATTTGAATTAATATTAAACAATAGAAACGCTTCGGTTTTGTAATTATATGCGTATCACGTATCGTTTAATAAATATGACGAATTTCCGAAAGTCTTCAATACATTCAACCAAAAATATGATAAATCTCCAAATATTGGAAAATGGCATCCTGCCAAGTTTGGTGATGTTTGGTCAAAGTTAGGTAGGCCAAACCCTCACTCGAAGTTCGAGACGACAGATAGAAAAACGCTCCGAAACGAAGATTCTCGAAAAATTACGAAACTTTTACCTAACATGCCTATACATATAAAAATGACATTCCCACAGTTTCAAGTCATTCTAGAAAGTATAAGTATTTTATCCAGAATTAAAACGATAAAAACCACTTTACGGGATACGATAAAATACGAAAATTCTTTTGACAATTTGTAAACAGATTTAGACAAAAGTATTGACTTGAATAAATACTATAAATATATTCCCTCAAAGATAAAATAGTTTGGAGCGGTGGGGAGTATATTTGAGTATTTAAATAAATTTCCTTCGATAAATAAGGAAATATGTGAAAACCAGAAAAATTAGTATTTGGTCAAAACGAGTAGACCCTTGACTAATTTTTGAAACCAAAATACTTAGAATATTGAGATGCAGGATAAATCATGAGTTTGATAATTTGGAAAGCATTCTAAGTATTAAAATATTTTTCTAAAAAAAATGAGTAATTTGAGAGACCAAAGAGAAAATATTTTACACGGTTATAAAAACCGATATTAATATTTGTAAGGCCAAATATTAATGAGATGTAGGAGTAAACCTTTATTTTGGATGAACAATGATTTTTGGAGAGAAATATTTATTTTTGAGTAATTAAAGTTAATTTATCCCGAAAATTAAGAAATTGATAAAATAGGAAATAAATTACTTTAAATACTAGATTTTGAAAATAATGTTGCATGAAGATTTTAAAGAATGTCAACATGTGAAAATCCTTTTTCCCATCTTCATGTCAATTTAATTTTGCAATATTAAGAAAGAGAAAATCATAGAGTAGCGATATTCCTCCGCATGGTTATTGCATAAAAATCTTTTTGAAAATATTTTGACACAGAAATCAATTTTTTTTAAACGTAGGAACCCGCAGCCGCTACCCTTTGGGTGCGCACTGGGAAATCATTTTTCAAATCACTTGCTAAAATTAACCTTTCACTTAGAAATAATCATTTAAATTAAATGTCCTATTGGGAGGATCTAGGTGATTTAAATTTTACGTTTATTTAATAAATACCAAAATAAATCAATATCGAAGATATCCTTTCAATCTTCCCCTTTTTCGTATTTATCAAACAAACCTAAAATTTAAATTTTACAAATGTGTGCTTCCCCTTGATGTATGCATGAATGTTTGAAAATTATTTTCACATAGCATATAAGGAGTTTAGGAAGTATACTTGTAATCCTCGCAATAATTTCTTGATAGCGTATCGAGACATCTTGTGATTATTTCTTGTAATCCTCGCAATAATTTCTTGATAGCGTATCGAGACATCTTGTAATTATTTCCTGAAACAAAAATGATTAGTAGAATTTTGAAAGATTTGATGTTCTCATATTTTTGTATTGGATTGTGCATTGAAATTTTAAATTTTGATATGCACATTTCTTTCCTTTTTGTATAGGAAAATTTTAATTTTAGATCGTACAAAAATATTTAATTTTGGTACTTGCACGTCTTCTTCCCCTTTTGGTTGATAAAAACGAAAAATTAAAAGAGTTTGGCTTCCCCTTAATTTTGCACTAATATTCTCTCATAGATACTAATAAGGATTCATTGTCCTCTTAATTTATGATACAAATCATTTGTATTTGTAGTATAGTGGCTAGTTGATATATTCAACAGCTTGGAATAGTTCGTTTTGAACTAATATTATTAAATTGAGTCGAAGCTTTTGGATGGAATTCATATTCTTTCAGCTTCTTGACTCCATATTATTTTGGAAACTGAGTATAGACTTTCTTTTTGTTTCCAAAGCCATATAATTTTTTACTTTATTTGAGTCAAGGTGAATGAAATCTTTTGAATAATTGAGATGAAATTCTGAAGATTTTCTGTTACTTTTGAAAAAGTATTTATTATGTCGAATTTGGACTTGTATTGGTGTTTTTCTTTTTAATCGAAAAACTTATAATCTAAAATAAAAAAATAAATTTTAACTGAAAAAGAATCCAGAATTTATTTATGATAAATCGAATTCAATTTCTCTCAAATAAATTTCATAGAATCGAAAGTGGTATTTATCTATTGAGATTTATATGTCAAAATTGGACATAAAATATACAGAAGGAATGTCAAAATTGGACATTTTATATTAAGACAATAAGTACATATAATTAAATTTTGACTGTCAAGCTTGGACACAAAATTTCATAAAATAGTCGAACTTGGACTAGAATTGCATGACATAGTTGGACTTGGACTAGATTTACAAAAACCTGTAAGCAACCATACAATTTTAATCGAATAAAACCAGCAATGAGTGTCACAGAGTTTTTATAAACGATGAACATCAGATAGCTAAATTTAATACACAAAGTCAGCAAAGCAAGTATATGACAGACCAGTTTATACAAGCTAATCAAGGCAAACACATAATACAGCCTGAATTCATATACTTGTCTAAAGAATTTAAGGTACCATTAATCCAACTCATGCATCTGAACTTATAAATCACTTAAGCATGCTTTCAGGATTGTAAATAAGATCACAATTGATATAGTGCCTAATCAGTAATTCATTCACATACAAGATTATACAATTATGCACAAGAGGTTTAAGCATGAATTAGCAAAATGAGACCAACGGACTAAGTTTTATCAGATCAATATGTCATTCAAATAATCTTAGTCATCAAACTAAAGTCCAGAGATTATTGTCAAACTAAGATTATACATACAAATCATTCTTCTTACTCTATTCAAGATGTGCATATTATTCCACTAAACAAGATAATCCATATAAACAAGCTTTATAACATCCATTAAGCAAGTAAACTAACAGGACACAAGATCTGCAGAATTCAATATATATATATATATATATATATATATATATATATATATATATATATATATATATATATCAAAATTGGTTCCAATTAAATCAATATACCAACTGATTCAACACGAACTCATAATCCTGCAATTACAATACAAGCTAGCTCTCTATAACTAGCCAGAAGCATCCAACCTGAAACTGGTACAAAGATTTTTAGAACAAAAATCTTGAAAAACAACAAAAGTAAATAACAAACCTCACAAACAACAGCAACCATCACAACTGAAGCAGATTCTCAGCATGATCACATAACCAGAAAGTTTCAAGTCTCAACAGGCTTTTCCACATTCACAAAACCAAGATCCTCAGGCATATCAGTGAGATCCGGAAGGGGTTCAGTTTGAACTCCAACATCAACCATATCATCAACTAAGCTTTCATCAAATAGCCTAGAAATCCTTTCACCAATACCTTCATTTTTACCAACAGTAGAATCCTCTTTGTTCCTATTCTCTAATTCATTAAGCCTAGCCAGAATTTTCTCTTGATTTTCTTTAAGAACCTTAACCTCAAAATTTAGAGTCTTAATCTCTAACATATTTTCCAAGTTATTCTGAGGTGAAGGGATCTTAAGCAACACAGCAGGAGCTAGCTTAATTTTAACAGCAGGAACTTGATTACATTCACTAAAAGGAACTTGATTCCTAACCAAACCAGCAACATTCAAATACTCTACTCTTTCTGCTAATATTCTAGGCAAAGGGATGTGATAAAGCTCAAATATAGCAGTAAGCAGCAGACCAAAAGGCATAAAGTCTTCTTGAAAACCATAAATCATTTTGAGAAGGATCACATAACAGACATTAAACTCAACTTGATTTGTAACCAATTGGAACATGACTTTAAGATCAACAAAGTCAAAGTAATGTGCTTCTTTTGGTTTTGGTAAAATGTTTGCCCTAACTATAATGGCAACTTGTTGGTAAATTGGTGTAAAGTGCCTAAAATCAATAGCACAAT
This sequence comes from Daucus carota subsp. sativus, assembly GCF_001625215.2. Lineage (NCBI taxonomy): Eukaryota > Viridiplantae > Streptophyta > Magnoliopsida > Apiales > Apiaceae > Daucus > Daucus carota. Next base: position 23,811,526 of record NC_030382.2, read on the forward strand.
AATCTTCAAACAAGCCAACAGGAACATAGGAATTGCAAAAGAAGCCCACAAACAACTCAAACTCATTCTTTTGAAAAACAAATTTTTGATAGATGTTAATACAGGGCTGAAAAGGAGTTTGTAAACCAAGTTTTAGTGCCCTAGCAAAAGTATTAACATCCACAAGCATATTTTTCTCATGTACCACAGTGTTGAGCAAAAAGATATCATCAAGACCTTTTTGAACAATCATATTTGCATAAAATTCACTCATCAGATAAATATGATAGTTTTGACCCCTATAGAAAACCATATTATCCCATTTTCCAGCCATAAAAATACCATGAACTACCCCTTGTTGAGGAATCAAAGGCATCATCCCAGGTTGCACACTCTTATTCATTTTCTCTAGTTTTTCTAAGTTAATAGGGTTAACAAGAGTGCTCCTAGGGGGAGAGATAGTTGGCTTGGCTATGGGTGCACTCTGAGTGGTATATGGACCACCATATGGAGTGTTAGGGTTTCTAGGATTTGAGGATTTGTTTCCAGGGTGTTGGTACAAGGTCTGTGCATGGTTAAGCTTTTGTTTCTTGTTAAAGGATTTGGAAGGGTGCACATGGTTTTTGTGAACAGGAGAGGAGGGTGCATTTTTGTAATATTTTCTCTCCATATTGTTAAGAAGAGGAAGTGTGTGCAGTGGCTTGAAATTAGGGTTAGGAAGCTTTTGAAAATCCATGCAAGAGTGAGTGCAGAGTAGGTTTAGAAAAGGAGGTCAAGTTATAAAATATGCAGTGCATGTGTGTGTGCTATTTATAGTAAAAAGTAAGGTGCTGTTTGGATAAAAGAGTGTAGTACCTTGAGTATAAATTAAATGATGTGCACTGATTTGAAAAAGGTGCATAAGTGTGTGAGTTTTAGAAAAGTTAAAAGCATTTAATGTTTCTGAAGTGATGTTATGCTTCTAAAGGTGCAGGGGGGACAAGTAGCACACATTTTTGTATAAAATTACAATTTCCAAGGCTTAGGGTCATATCAAGTAAAGAAACGAGCATGTACTTATACTCAGAGAGTTGAAAAACTCTATATGATTGATTGACAAGGTTCAGCTCCAATGCCAAGGGGAAGTTCGTACTTATGCATATCACATACACCAGCCAAGTAAGCATACATATACAAGCATATATATATATATATATATATATATATATAATATATATATATATATTATATATATATATCATAAAGCATCCATTTATGTCCTCAAACTAAGTGGCCGTGGCATATCAGTGATCCAGATACCAAGGAACTCAAGGGGTTCCCGGGCTAGGTCTTAATATGAAGGCTTTGTGTGTGTATGTGTTTTCTTTCTAAATAAAGACAAGCATTCGATATACATACATGTACATATGTATAAATAATTAACTAATGGTGCACATGTATACACATAAAGGCCACGTCACTGCCAAGTATCACATACCAGACAACAATTCAACAACTACAATAAAATATTCATGGCAACTGACTTAGCATATAAGCAAATATACATATATATATCAGTCAAGACAGCCACAAACATATCACACATCACCAAAATTCATCATCCAGCAGTCAAAATAATTAAAAATTCGAGGGTTTTAGAGAATTGCCAGTGCCCAAGGCTTCGGTGTCTTCTTGGGACTTACCTAATCCACACAATTCGAATTAATTTCAAACATCCAAAGCGCCAAAATCCAATTCATCTCCAATATCTCGCCAAATAGCCACCCAAGCCATCATACCTGCAAAGGCACTTAATAATCGTGTCAGTAAGACGAAAAAAAATTAAAAAACTAGGGTTTTAAAATATACCTGAGCTCGAGGTCGAAATCCACTCGAGACTTACCTACAAATACAGATCGGAGTCGAGTATTCAACATACTCGAATATGAGCGATAGAGAAAGAGAGAGAGTACAGTCACCATGGATTTGAGTCGATTAATCCTCGATACGTTAAAACTCCATTGATTCCTGCAAAACAACTCAAGAAAATCATCAATTCGAGTTTAAATCTCATAGAAGAAATTAGGGTTTTGAAATCGCTTAATCAAAATTGGGGGTTTTTGAAATATAGCACCGAAACCGCAAAATCACCAGTGTACAAAACGATTTTAAGACGAAAAACACTCGATTTAGAAGTAGAGAACAAATCGGCGCATAAACTCTATCACCAAAATTAGGGTTTTTGAAAATCGATCTATAAAAATGTGTTTTGAAAACATTTTTAGGCTTAAAAACAATGTAGATTCCATCAGTAACCTCAGACATCAATTGATCGATGTCGAGAATGGGTGATGAAATCGCATTCTTGTACCAAACCCGATATGCAAGTCGATTCAAACTCAAAAGGGATGAGACAAATCGATAGGAAGTAGTATCTGAAGAGAAATCAAGTTTCCGATGAAGAAATCGAGCGAAAAAGATCGGAAACATTTTAGGGTTTTCAGAGAAAACGAGAGAGACGAAAGAGACTCGAGAGAGGCTGCGAGAAGAGGTGGTGATAAAATGATGTAAGCAGCTGTAATTTCCATTTATATATTTCTGAAAACCAACGGCTCAGATCATCCAAAACTTATAGATGAATGGCTGAGATTAAACCAGATAAGTTGGGTCTGGTTTGACTCATTTAAATGGGTATTGACCCGATTTTAAAACTGATTTTAGGGTTAAAAACATTTTTCGAAAATAGTTTATAAATTGCAGAAATGATTTTGAAAAAAATTTATCCAATATTCGAAGAATATTTAGAATAATAACTGGATTATTTTTGAAAATTTAGGAATATAAAAGAATTCCCGAAAATAGATTATTTAGTGAATTGGACAATATTTCATATTTTAGAGACTATTTCATTTAAACTTTCGAAATAGCTTAAATATGAAAATATTAATTCAATTTTTTCTTTGAATAATTTAATATTATTTTATCCATTACAAAGTGTAGAATTTGTGATTAATTCTCTTAAATTCAATTCTCAAGATATTTGAATATCCATAAATCATATATTGTCCTCAAGATTTGATTTCTTGAATAAATTGTTAATTGGACACTATATAAACAACTATTTGATTTAGATTTATTTTCACTAAATCATGTATGTGAATTTAATTTATTGACTTACATATAACTTTGTCCGTAAATAATATATTCTTGAAACGTGAGGACAAAAGCATATTCATTTACACATATATTATTCTCCCTTAAAGAGATTTGTCTATAGACTTATAATAGTGTTGATGGACAAAAGATTAATATAATAGATATAATTATTTTTGGCATAATATATCATGAATAATTCTCATATTTAGATATCTCACAAATATTAGAATTTGCTTGTACAATAAATATAATTATAATTATGAACTCCCAAATTTAGACTCAGAAAAATCCGATCAATAAATTTCTTTATTGACAAATCTGAACTTTTAGAGTATACTTGAAAGATCCGAATTAATAACCATATTTAAAGTACATGAAATATCTGAAATAATGAGGATTACTCATTTATTATTCTATTATGAATTTGCCAAAATATTATTTAGCCGGTTCCAACATCCCTAAATCCAATCGTAATTTAGCGAATCTTTCGGAACTTAATGGCTTCGTGAAAATGTCAGCGATATTAAACTCGGTTTCAACATGAGTCATTTTTATGTCGCCTTTATTGACATGATCACGCAAAAAGTGATGTCGGATATCTATGTGTTTTGACCTTGAGTGCAGCACAGGATTTTTCCTTAAATCAATAGCACTTGTATTGTCACATAGAATTGACACAACATCAAATTTAATATTATAATCTGGCAAAGTTTGTTTCATCCATAATATTTGAGCACAACACTTTGCAGCAGCAATATATTCAGCTTCCGTAGTGGATATAGATACGGAATTTTGTTTCTTTGAAAACCACGAAACTAAACATCCACCAAGGAACTGACACATACCACTAGTACTTTTTCTGTCTACCAAATGTCCGACATAATCCGTATCAGAAAAACATACTAGGTTAAATGGTAGACCTTTTGGATACAAAAGGCCAAGGTCAACGGTGCCTTTTAAATATCGCAAAATTCTTTTTACGGCAGATAAATGAGATTCCTTAGGGGCAACTTGGAATCTTGCACATTTACAAACACTATATTGAATATCGGGTCGGCTAGCAGTTATATATAATAAACTTCCGATCATTCCACGATATTTCTTAGTGTCAACGGGTATTCCTTTAGGATCTTCCGTTAATTTATCCGATAATTACATAGGAGTAGAAATGGGTTTGGCATTTTCCATTTCAAATTTCTTGAGCATTTCTTTACAATACTTTGATTGTGAAATATGAATGCCCTCATTGGATTGCTTAATTTGAAAACCCAAAAAGAAATTTAATTCTCCTATCATACTCATTTCGAATTCCTTGTAGAGATTATCATTTGTTGATCCAAAAATGATATCGTCTACGTATATTTGGACAAGTAATATATCATCTTTTTATTGTCTTGTAAATAAGGTTTTATCGGCAGTTCCCATCTTAAAATTATTTTCTAATAGGAATTTGCTTAACCTTTCATACCAAGCTCTTGGAGCTTGTTTTAATCCATATAGAGCCTTGTATAATTTATATACATACTCTGGATTAACAGAATCTTCAAAACTGGGAGGTTGTTTTACATATACTTCTTCTTCAAGAATCCCATTTAAGAAGGCGGATTTAACATCCATTTGACATACCTTGAAACCTTTATGACACGCAAATGCTAAAAGCATTCGAATTAATTCTATTCGTGCCACAGGGGCATAGGTTTCATCGAAGTCTATACCTTCCATTTGAGTATATCCTTGAGCGACTAATCTCGCTTTATTACGAACTACCGTTCCATTTTCATCAAGTTTATTTCTAAATACCCATTTTGTTCCAATTATGGAAGTATCTTCCGGTTTTGGAACGAGTTTCCACACTTTACTTCGAGTGAATTGGTTTAATTCATCTTGCATTGCAGAAATCCAATCCTCGTCAAGTAAAGCCTCTTTAGCAGTCTTAGGTTCTATTTGAGATAGAAAACTAAGATGATTCACAACGTTTTGAACTTGTGAACGCGTTTGAACTCCTTTACTTAAATCACCCAAAACATTATCTAATGGATGACTCCTTATAATAGAAATTTCTTTAGGGAGTTCTCCATCTTGATTTAACAATTATAATGGATTATTAGGAGGGGAAATCCCAACGTCCAAATTTTCGAATTGTCGAATAACATCTTCAATCCCATCTTGTTGTGCATCTTCTTTATCAACAAGATCAATATACTTTGAGGGTGGTTTTGTTTCATCGAAAGCAACATTCATGGATTCTTCCACCACAAGAGTTTTGAGATTGAATACTCGGTATGCTTTACTATTTGTTGAATAACCGAGAAATATACCTTCGCTTGATTTAGGCTCAAACTTTGTAAGGTAATCTTTAGAGTTTAGAATAAAGCATTTGCATCCAAAAACTCTAAAATAACTAAGTTTAGGAGTTTTGCCAAAATAAAGCTCGTATGGAGTCTTTTGAGTTATAGGGCGTAACAAAACTTTATTTAGTTATAGCGGTAGACATAGCTTCAGCCCAAAAGTATTTAGGACGACGATTTTTATTAAGCATAGTACTTGCCATTTCTTGTAATGTTCTATTTTTCCTTTCAACTACTCCATTTGATTGAGGAGTATAGGGAGCGGAAAAATTATGAGTAATTCCATTTTCTTCAAAAAATTCAGTGAAGCTAGAATTTTCAAATTCTTTACCATGATCAGTTCTTATATAGACTATGGTATTGTTTTGTTGATTTTGAATCTTTTTGCATAAAGACGAGAAAGACTCGAAAGCATCACTTTTGACTTTGAGAAATTCCGTCCACGTATATCGTGAAAAATCATCAACAATAACCAAAGTATAAGAACATCCTCCGAGACTTTGTACGGGTACATGACCAACTAAGTCCATATGTAATAGCTCGAGAGGTCTAGAGGTAGATACCATGAATTTAGCTTTGTGAGATGCCCTCATTTGCTTGCCAATTTCACAAGCCTCACAAGTATGATCTTTTTGATAGTTCAACTTTTGTATACCTCAAACACAATCATTTGTTGATATATTCTTGATCAACTTCATATTAGCATGTCCTAATCTTCGATGACATAACCAAGGATCATCTTGAGTAGATATTAGACAAACATTATTGTGCTTGCTTATATCACAAGTATACACATTTTTACTACGAGGACAAGTAAGGACTAATTTTCCATCCTTATTGAGAATTGAACAATGAGATGGATAAAAAATTACCTTATAACCATTATCACATAATTGACTTATCGAAAGTAGGTTATACTTAAGTCCCGTAACTAGTTGCACATTGGCAATCTTAATATGTTCATTTCCAATATCCCCAATGCCAATTATATTACCTTTGCTGCTATCTCCAAAAGTGACAACTCCAGCGGTTACCTTTTTAATGTCGTTCAAAAGAGATTTATTTCCCGTCATGTGCCTTGAACAACCACTATCGAGGTACCACATGTTTTGCTTAGCAACAAGGCAATCCTACAAAATAAATAAATCAATTAAATTTATAGGTACCCTTTTGTCTTGAGGGTCCTGGGGTTAGCATTTGATAATAAAGATAAGGGTTTGAAGTAGGAAGAACATTTCTTGTAGCATATTCATTTCTAGGTGCATTGTTCCTATCTTCATATCTTGAGTTATCATAGTACCGTGTATCTCTCGAATCATATTTATGAGAATTTGCATATTGATACACATGATTTTTATTATTTGGATAATGCATTGTATTTTGAGAATTGAAATCATAACTTGGTACATGATAATTCCTAGATGATTGACCATTTAGAAATGTGTTGTTCCTTGTATCTCTATATTGAAACGGTATAGGCTTTTGATGATAATTAAATCTTGGTTGCCTTTGCTCATTAGGAACATTTTTGTATGGTACATATTTTTCATCCTTGGGATTTTGTTTTGTTCCTTTACGAACCCATACATGCTTCCCCTTAAATTCACCATTCTTGAATTTGCAACTTTGAACGTCATGTCCATTTTTATTGCAATATGAACATTTTAGTGTAGGTGAACTAGAAGCTTTTTGAAAGATTCGTTCCTTTGGTTGAACATTGCTCTTTCTTTGAGCATTTTTATCATATCCCAATCCTTCATGATTATAGGATATTTTAGAATGTACCATTCTATCCAACATTTCATTGCCTTTTGTAAATCGTTGAATCGTCCGTTCAAGATCATTTTTATCATTGATTAAGGCATCAATCTTAGCATTTAAAATTCTTTCTTGATCTTTGCATTGTGCTAAGATGTTGGAATGTTCATCCTTGATTTTGCGAGTTTCTATTTTGAACTCTTTTTCTTTTTCTTTAAGGATTCGAGCAATTTCGGTTTCGAGCCTATCTTTTAGATAACTCGTAGTTGATCTTTCTTGAGTTAGTGACTCATTTTGGATTTTCAAATTTAATAGATCAACATGAAGCTTTTGAATATTTTCATTTAGTTGAAGCTTCTCATCTTTTATTTTTTCCGTTTCTAATATCAAGGAAACGTTCTCAATTTCCAACCTTGTAATTGCATCCTTGGATTTCATAAAGGAATCTTGAAGATTTACCATTTCTTCTTCAAGTTTAATTTTTGATTCCTTTACCCGAGAAAATTCTTTTTGTTGAGTTTGATATATATCTTCAAGCTTTCCTTTCTCGGACCAAGTGGTGAGGAACAATTGATCAAGATAATCATAACGAGTATTTACTTCCACTAATAACTTGATGAACTTACCTTTTTCCATATTTAATATATTCAAAATAGAGAGTTTAAGAAAAGGAATATCAACTAAAGTTGGTGAAGAAGAACTTACCTCTTGGTTAGTAGTGGAGATATCCGTTGATGTAGAAGCATCTTCGATTGCCATCAAACATAGACTAACCACTTCTTCACTTGCTTCGGGAGATTCCTCATCTTCACTTAAATCCCAACCGTTTTAGGCCACGAGAATTCGACCCTTAGAAAGTTTAGGACATTCTCGTTTATAGTGACCCGGTTTTTTACACTCGAAACACACATCTTGTGTTTCCTCCGGATTTTGTTCTTTTGGTTTTGGAGGAGTGTAAATATTATTGTTGCTCGTGTTGGTATTATTATAGCCATTCGGACTTTGGTTAATTTTGCCTTTATAGCCCGAGTTGGTAGGAAAATTACTCTTATAGTTAGGAGAATAATTTTGAGAGTAATTAGGCCTTCCATTAGAGTTAAAAACTTTTTGTTGATTATTCGATTTAAGGAAGCCTTTTCTGTACCTTTGAGCTTTTCTTTGAAGCACACGGCGAAGTTGTCTCGTTAGTAAAGCAATTTCACTTTCGTCGAGATTTTGAATTTCCTCGTTTAAATCTTCGTCATTTTTATCTTCATCGATTAATATGGAATTTAATGCAATATTTTTCTTCTTGTCTTCCACTTTGGGAACGACAATATCTGGAACATTATCTTCCTCGTAAGCACGAAGGTTTCCGAATAGATTATCGATGTGATAGTCATTGAGATTGTTCATCTCTTTAATAGTAGTGACTTTAACTTTCCAACTTGGTGGGAGAGATTTAAGAACCCGACGATTCTTTTCATTTTGAGTATAGTTCATCCCGAGTTCAGATAATTCATCGATTATACGAATAAATCTTGTTTCCATATCGATGATATTTTCTCCATCTTGGAGTTTAAAGTTCTCGTATTCTTGGATCAAAGTATCCATTCGAGAATCTTTTATATCCGTAGTACCTTCATAGGTTACCACTAATTTGTGCCACATTTCTTGTGCCGACTTGAAATTGTTTACTCGTTTATATTCTTTTTCTGCAAGTGCACTTGTGAGAACCATTTCCGCTTTAGCGGCGATATTCATTCTATCTTCTTCTTCGTGAGTATATTCACTTACTTTCTTTTCGATAGTAAGATCATCGACAATTTTAGTCGAAATAATTGTACCATCTTCTATGGCCATCCAAACTTTGACTCCTTGAGATCTTGCATATATTCTAAATCTCGTTTTCCAAGTAGCAAAGTTTGTACCATCAAATAGAGGAGGTCTAGAATTTGAGAGACCTTCACTACATCCGATGGCATTTATATAAGCCATGTTGTTCGCACAAAATCACGCAAGCGTACGTGGTCACAAGTAGTATATAATCAATTTCAGTTCGTTCCCACAGAGACTGGTGTATTCAGAAATATGCACTTATGCACCAATGTATGATTATTATTTTATGCTTAGACAAATAACGATTTGGATGGTTTTATCTAAATTAACTAATTAAAGTCGAATTATAACTAATGATTAACTGGATTACTATTTAGAATAAAACATGGGATTCTAACTTCATTGTATACTTCATTCAGAGTTATGCCTTATCGATATGTGATGGTTGATAACTAATCAGATAATACGAAACTGATACACGCTAACTGTCGTTATACGTGCACCATACTGTTCCACATCCACAATTAAGATAGAAGGTAAACAGACACCAATTATGCTTAGACCCTATATGTCTATATAATTTGAAAACATAACGGTTGAAGAACAAGTTATCTATCAAGATTACATAGGGCGATGCAAGATGGGTAAAATCACACCACTAATCATGTATATCGAATACATAATCCTATGTTCGCATGGAAAGTTCTAAATCAATATATCCACTGTCGCTTCAATAAAGATTAACACACAATCAAAGATGTTAGCTACGCATCCAAGACGAATAAGCACAACCAATATGAAGAAATCAAACATTCATCACACAAATAAATAAGGCAAATCAACTACTGAAATCCATAAATAAATCTTCTAGAATCCCACGATAATGATTAGTTCATAATCGAACTTCTCATCATCGTGGGATTAAGAGTAAACATGGTACTGAATAGGAAAAACAAACTCAAAGTACGAGAATAAGAGTTAAGAAACAAATCTGAAACGAGCATCCAGAGTTACGCCTACTTAGAAGAATTACTAAAGTAAAAGTATGAAATTCGATCTTGATCTTCTCCGTAGCCGTCACGTGCTCCTTGGAATGATTCTAGGTTATGTTTTTAGTCCCCCAAGCTTTTCTTTAACTTACCCAACGATCAAGCCTTCAAACGGATCAGAAACGGGCAAAACGGGCCTAAATTCGCGCCCAGATTGTGGGGCGGGTGCGCCAGATTTGGGGCATGTGCGCCAGATTTGGGCTTCATGGAGAAGCCCCTACAAATTCTCAAAGTCAGCTTGATGTGGCTCCAATAAATGTGGAGTCACAGCCCCCTTCTTCTTCTCAACCTATCTTACACATACATGATCTCACTATTTCTACTGTTCAAACACAATCCCCCACCTCTTCTGTGGATGTGGAATTAATTCACACCACACTTGTAAATTCTCCATCTTTGGACTTCATGGAGAAGCCCCTCCCTGAGACTGATTATCATCATTTTGATGATTTGTTGGATCTTTCTCATCCAATTTCTTCTACTGTGACAATGTGTTCTGTGGATTTACATTCAAAATCAATCACTACAGACTCAACTGTCACAACTTCTTTGCCTTTTTCTTCTTCATCTTCAACTGATCTCCTTCATCAGTTGAATAGTGTTTGTCCTTCAACTGATGTGCTTGACAGCCTTCAATAGTTGAAAGCCTCCACTACTCATGTTTCAACTGATGTCCCTCATCAGTTGACAACTGCTGCTACTTCAACTGTTCTACCTTTCTCTACAGCAGTTGATCACATGGTAGCACAAACACTCTTAGGATTGGGTGATGTGAGCTCAGGAGTGGAGAGGCAGCCTTGGGTGCTGGCAAAAGGATAGGGAGTGGAGAGTCTGGCTATTTTTTTCAAGCCAGGAAAAAGGAGAGGAAATGAGTGGCCCTTTAGAAAGGGTAAGTGAGGGAGAGGTAAGGTGTGTGGTGAGCCAAGGGGAGCCCTTGATGCAAGAACAGAGAGAAAATGAGAGAAATGCAGGTGTCAATGAAGGGTTTAGTGAACAAGAATATCAAGCAGAATACATATCCATATTGGATAGTGTTTCACTAGACCCTGAGACTTTTACTCATAGAATGTCTACTGTTCAGGCCTTTGCTAGACTGGACAATGAAGCAGCTGAGAGGAGTTTAAATCTAATTCACACTACATCATCCATGCTCAGAGCAAAGGAGGCACTTGCAGCTCTGCCTGCTAATGGTGGTGATAATTTCCATTATGATGATAGTGATAAAGACCTCAATGAAGCTCTTGAGGATTCTCTTGGTGAAGAGCCTACAGTCTCTCTTCCTTCTTGGCTCTCCATTTAGTCTGCCAATGCAACTGTGGTCAGTCGAGTTGCAAAGGCAAGCCACCTCACTTCTCCATCCACAAGCTGGGAGCTCTTCCTCTTCTCCATCCATTACTGCTACTTTTGCCAGTCAAGCCCTTGAAAATCTCAGACTGCACAAGTATCAGTCTCTCCATTTCCAGAAAAAAAACCGAACATCTCAACTCTCTCATCACTTCTGTTAAAGCAGACTTATCCAAACAGATTGATGAGAAGTTCTCTACACATGTCAAGTCTGCAATGTCTTCAACTGAAAAGAAGCAAGCTCAATTGGAAAAGAAAGTGGAAGCTCTGGAGGAAAATGTCCAAGTTTTGAACTCAAGGATGGAAGAGATGCTCCAACACCAAAGGGTGCAAACTGGATTTCTCCAACATCTTCTTCTGACATCTGGCATTTCTCTTCCCAGTCCTTCTACTGCACTTGATGCTAACAAAAAGGGGGAGAAAGAACCCTTGCCTTCTCCTGCAGAGTTGGTGAGCAGAATTCCTCCTCCTTTCCATACTGCTAAAGAACAAAAGAGACTTGAAAGACTTGCAGCTCTGGACTCCATTGAAAAGAGATTGGCTCTGTTGGATAAGAAAGCTTCTGCAAATTCACCATCCACATCTGCAGTTCCAACCTCTTTTCCCACAACAACTACAATTCTCAGGGTAATCACACCTGAAATTGTCATGCCTTCAAAGAAAGAAAAGGGTGAGTCATCATTTGTGAATGAATTCAAAGCCACCCTATTTCCAAATAGTTGTGGTTACTCTAGGCCTGGCAAAGACTCAAGTTCAATCTACTTTCCACCAGCTAGGCTTGACAAGAATGAGTATAAGCTTTTGGGCCAAGAAATCAAGAGCTACAAAGATTCTACAGATGTGGCTTTAAAATCACATTTTGCCATCATCTACAGAGAAGGCCAAAAGCTGTTCATTGGAACTAGCCATCCTCACTACTCATTTGCAAAAGCTGAAGAGGTGGCCAGAGATTGTGAAAGGAAAGAGTATGAGTCTCAACTCTCTTTGAATCAAGAAATAGATGTTGATGAAAGATATGCTATTGAGCTTGAAGAGGAGTTGGCAGCTGAACTGCAAAGTGAAAATAGAATGGCTCTTGAGAATTCTCCAAAGAAAAAGAGAGTCAAGTCTAGATCAAAGATGCCTGAGGCTGCTAAGAGAAGAGAAGAAGTGCCTGAAAAGTCTGTACCTATCTCAAAACCTTCTTCTCCAATCAAAGACACCACAGTGATGCATCCAGATGTCAACTACCATGATGAGCCAATTATGCCAAAGGAGGAGCCAATTGATCTTGACAATATTCCAATCCCAGCCTTCCTTGTTCAAGAAACTCCAAAACCAAAAAAGAAAGTGAAGACTGCGCCTATGAAAATGGCTAACCCTCCAAAACCTCCAAAAGAACCTGAAAATCCAGATGACTATCTTGTCATAACTAACATCGAAGAAATTTCTGAGTTGGAGCTGGAGTTGGATGATCTTCAAGAAGTCAGAGGAATAGAAGCAACTTCAAAGCTTCTTGAAAGATTAGTATTCTCATACAAAAGCAAAGTTGATGTCACCTGGCCTCTTCATAGGGTTCTGAGTTCTGAAGGATTCAGTTCTCTAACCAAGATTTATGCTTCCATGAAGAGGACAGGAGGATTTACACCACCTGCCAAGAAGATGGTATTGAAGAGAATCCTTGAAATCAGGAAGGAATGGTCCTCAGATGCTAGTCTACAAAGAAGGCTGAAAATCCCCTACACTGGAAAGAAAATTCACCATGAATTAACTCCAATCATGGAGTTCAGGGATAGTCAAGGTGTTAGGAGATTTTTAGACCTAAAGATCAACTCAAGGTTGCTAGCTTGAATACTTTGAAGACTCTCCAATCTAAGCTTAACAGACAGGACAGTGATGAAGAATGGTTCTACAGGATTTTTCAGAAACAGATTGATATACTTGAAGAAAAGCTTAAGTCCAGAAGAAGAAGATCTTCTAGGAACAAGTAATTGTTCGCAAAAATCTACACGCAAGCGCACGTGATCATAAGTAATATATTTGTTCGTTCCCACAGAGACTGGTGAATTAAGAATACGCACCTATGTAACAATGTATGATCAATTTTCACTGCCAAGACAATTAACAAGGATGGTTTCTTTTATACTAATAACTAAATTTACTAATCAAAAGCAGAATAGGAAAACACATGGAATTCTAACTTCATTATCGAATTCGTCTAGAATTGAAATTACTGATTAACATGCGACTGTTGATCCTAATCAGACAACACGAAAGTAATACATGCCAACTCTCGTTGCACACATATCATACCAATCAAAATCCACAATTAAGATAGAATTCTCATGGACACCAACAAAGCTCAGACCCTATATCTCTATAGCGGTAGTGTAAGCAGAGAGGTTTAATAACAAGTCGTCTATCGTGATTACACAGGGTGATAAAAATAGTTCAAGTCTACCACAAATTATGTTTCATTCACATAATCCTATGTTTACATGGCATAGTTCTAAATTCAATCATCCACTCTCGCTTCAGAAAGAATTAACAGACAACTTAGAAGTTAGCTACGCTCCTACGAAGAATAAGCACGGCTCATGCAAAGAAATCAACGTACGTCACAAAATCAAGTAATTAATATTCTTAACTAGACTACATCGATAAATCCATTAGAATCCCATGAAGGCGGTTAGTTCATAATCGAACTAATCGACATCATGGGTTCTAGTGAAAACATGATAAATAAACTACGAGAATTAAATGGAATAAAAGTACTTGAATTAATAATAAAGAACACAACGTTACAGATTTGATGTTCACGATCTCGCTCAAAACTGTCACTTCCTCGCTAAGAACGATCCAATACAAAACTGATAATGTGCTTGATTACAAGAGAAAAACTAATTTATCTATAATCCGATATTCTATGATACATAAAACTACTACGAGGCTAGGGTTTTACACATGAGAAAATAAAGTGCATTGACAAAGTCAACCGGGCCTCGACCGCTGCTAAAATCCATCAGAAAAGCTTCGAAATTCGGCCCGGGACACTTCTGCTGGGCGTGGCCGCGCTAAACTAGCGCAGGCGCGCTAGTGGTCCCAGTGGATAGCGCGGGCGCGCTAACAACTAGCGCGGGCGCGCTACTGTCTGGGACTGGCAGCCCGTTTCTTCATTTTTCAGCTCGTTCTCGCGTGCATGCCCTTCCTCGCTCTAGTACCACTTCCGTAGGTGATCACGGTTGCATTTAGCACATGCAACAAGCCCTTTAAACCCCTAGATAGCTCTAGTGGACGAGTGTGTTCTCGTGAGGGTTTGTAGAAGATGTACCCACAAAATCCCAAGTCGTGATGAATCCACAATTCTCTATTCTTGCAAATAATGCACCAAAAACAACCTAAGATGATAGAAAATCACTTCATCACCTCAACTCGTGACCTGCACAGAAAAACAATAAAAACACATCAAAAGACACAAAACACTTAAGTACAACCAACCAATTTAAGTGGAAATGAAGGCCTATAAGTGTGTATAAATACCACTTATCACACCCCCAAACTTAAACTGATGCTTGTCCTCAAGCGTCAACGACACTATACAATAATACAATGCAATGCATGAATGCAACTACGTGATGAATGAGTGAACTATGAAGTAATTGCCTGGCCAATTATAATACCTCAGATTGTGCTAATGTTCTCGAATTTCATCTCTCTCGCTACCAAGTCAATTACTCTTCTATTTACAAGTGTGGAGTGCCAGTGTGTGCAAGCATGCTCTTTTATTGAGACAAGACAAAAACTACTACTCCCACAGAATCCCAATCAAGAATCATAAAAGTTTAAAACTAACACCCCGTCACTCAAGTCCAACTAAAAGCCAAGGTCCCAAAGAATGTCCACACCCTTCTATTTTATTCACTATTTTTTTTCTTTTTATTGGTGATTAATTGCTCGGTCTAAGGTCAGAGCGCTTCGCAGTGTAAATGCGTTACGAACACCACAAGACTTCACACACCAATTATTCACTCTATTCTGGTGGTTTATTTAACCGTGCAATGGTTGAGATCCCTAAAGATTTATGCACTAGTACCCATGTAGCGAGCGTTGGGTCAACAATCCCAAACCACGAAGGGCCTTAGGTTGTTAGGCACAAAGTCCCCTCAGACTTAATTACTCGAGTACTAATGAGCTCAACCTAGTTAATTCTACCACTTATTTTTTTTTTAGTGAATTTATTTACTACTATTTCTTTTTTTTCTTTTTTTTTTCTTTTTTCTTTTTTTTAGAAAGGTATATCTACTCCTCAGTTCCCCCAAACTTAAGATTTACAGACCTAAGCTGAAGGATGCTCAATTCAATCCTAGAATTCATGGAATTTCGTCTAAATCCTATCTCAAGAACATATGTGAATTACAATTTCCAACACAAGCAATTTCCAAGTACTAACCTAGCATTGCAATTGAAACTACTAATCAAGAACTACGCACATAACTCATCATAGGCAATTAACTTGGCTTAACTTCATAATTCATGCAAATGCTCGTGATACTAACTACGACAATTACCACTAAACATGTAAAATAAATAAAAATGTGCAAAATAAAAAAAAACGTGAGAAATAATCAAAGCAAAATAAAATAAACGTGAACTACATGAACTAACTAACACATGCAATAATAAACTACATTATAATAATATGCTCTTCCTTAGATTACCACCCCCAAACTTAAAATTTTCAATGTCCCCATTGAAAGTGATAAAAAGGCTAGAGCACCCACATACCTACTCGGAGTCCGAGTCCTCCCCCTCCTCTGCTGGAGGTGAATCAGGTGGAGGATACTGCATCCCTGCTCCGAATACTGGCCACTGAACTGTGACCCCCTGTGCCTGAAAAGCACTACCAAGAGCCTGTGTCAAGTCAAACGCAAACCTCTGGTGGATGTCATGCATAGTGTCCATCCGTCTCGCTAGGCGGCGATAATGAACATCTCCCATAGGCTCGGAGCTCCTCTCCGTCTGTGAAGTACCAGCTCCAGAAGCTCTAGGACGCTCCCTCCTAATAAATTCTGGATGTCCCCCTGGCATCTCATCATATATGTACCCGAGGCCTCGAGGGTGGGGAACTCCTCCTTCCCACTCCGTCATCCGGCTGATCGCCGAATGATCAATAGGTGCTGCTGGTAACTGTAATTGCTCGTTGGCTGGCCAACGAACACCGCTTGCTCGACATAGCTTCGTAACAATTGTGCCATATGGAATGGCACCAGTGGTTCCTCCCTGTAAGAACTTCAGAATCCCCTGATGAATAACATGTCCCAGATCAATATACTTGCCCGAGACAATCCCAAAGAGCAGAATAGCTCTATCCACTGTCACCTCATGCCCATGTGAAGATGGCATGATGTTAGCACAGATGAAGGCGTTCTACGCCTTCGCATACCGGTTCAACGCGGCTGCTGGAAACGAAACATGTGCTGGCAAAGGAGGTGCCGTCATCTTCCAAGTCGTATCCGGCACACACATATCATACACCAACCGCTCAAGATCAACCGGATCATCATCAAACCGGCGTTTGGCACGCCCAATCCTCTCAACAACCCAATCTTCTTCATTACGGCGCTTGGCACGCCCCCCAATCACTCTACGGATCGCCTCCGCACTATAATCCACACGGATTCCTCGCACCACCGTGAACCCATCGCGATTCTCCTTGGCATTAGCATAGAACTCGCGAATAATAGCCAAGGGAACCGCTTCCGGAGCCTCGCAAAAAGACTCCCATCCCCTCTCTTGAATCATCTTCAAAAGATCACCATCTTCCGCCGTGGGTAAGAATCCCCTCTCCTTGACTATCGACTTATTCATAAGCCGTTGAAACTCGTTTCGTGCACCATCGGAGGTGAACTCAACCTCACCCATCGAGGAAGAATCGCTAGATGTAGGGGCTTGGGTGCTTGGTCCTTGTGATCTTCGGGCTCTTTTGGGTGCCATTGATAGAGATTTAGAGTTGTAAGAGATTTGTGTGTAGTGGGTTTGAGAGATTTGATGGTGGTTGTGTGTATGGGTGTGTATGTATATAAGTAGGGTTTATGGAATTAGAATATGAATTGGAGATGGGTTTTGTGTTTATATAGGATTTTGAGAGCTGAGTTAGGGTTATGGAGGATATATTTCGGGCTAGGCATGCAAAATTAGGATTGTGGGCTTTTAAAAACGAAAAGAAAATATTTTTGGTGAGAAAAATCGACTTCTTCGCAGACAGTAGCGCGGGCGCGCTAGTTGCAGCGCGGGCGCGCTGAACAACTTAGCGCGGGCGCGCTAGACACTAGCGCGGGCGCGCTAGTGACTGTCACCCAGGGCCGAAATTTCTCGTTTTTTGCGTTTTGGGGTTTACAACGGTACAACATGGTTCCAATGCGTGGGTTGCCTCCCACGAAGCGCTTGTTTAACGTCGTTAGCTCGACGTGAAGTCCAGAATTAATCCGATTCCGATGAAGTATCCTGTGGAGGATACCTCGTTCCATAACCAAACGAATCCCAAGTAACATTAACATCTAATGCTAAGAATGCTTCAGCAAGAGAGTCCGTTAATATATCAGCAAAGCGACCGATTCGTTCTTCAACCGCGTCAATACGCCGGATTATCCTTCGGTATTGTGCTTCATTCAATGTTGACTCAGCAGGTGATTGAATTACAGATTGGCTACTCGCACTGCTAGAAAGTAGAGGACAAGTGTCTCCACATGAATTAGAAATTGTGTCGGAGTGAGCTCTAATTCTGTGCCAATTAGTCATCTGAAGTTCCTGAGTGACTTCGACCGCTTCATCATCCTCTGATTCTTCCTCTTTTGGAATTTTCCACTTTAGGTCTCTGTGCTCAGCAGCAGCCAAGTTCTCTATCAGTTCGTAAGCATCATCGAAGCTCTTGCTCCATAGATTTCCTCCAGCTGCCACGTCTAACACTGCTCTACATTGACCATTAAGACCCCTGTAGAAATAATGAATTGCCATTCCAGGAGGCATGCCATCTTCATTGAGATTTTCGAGAATCTTCTTGAACCGGTCCCAAGCTAAACAAAGATATTCTCCCGAGAATTGAGAGAATTTACTTTCGGTGTTTCTGATAGCTGATACTTTAATTAGAGGATAAAACCTGGTACAGAATATTTTCTCCAACTTGTTCCAGCTATTAGTAGTGCTTGCCGAGAGAGAGAGAAACCACGATCGTGCTACATCACATAGCGTGAATGGAAAGAGTCTCAGCTTCACTAGATCCTTAGGTCCGATATTGAAATCCAATGCAATACTGAATTCCTCGAATTTCCTTAGATGCAGGTTTGGGTCCTCAAGAACAGACCCCCCAAATTGAATAGTATCCTGCAGCCTGAGAATGATTGATGGCTTAATTCGAATACCCCTGGCTGATATCGCTGGCTCAATTGTGTCAGCCTGATTATCATTGATTTTCAAACGAGAAAATTCATGTGACGCCTCACCAACTGCTGTCCTTGCATAATCCATTGTTTCAGAATCAGAAGAAGAAGATGAATCCATTTCTTCCTTACGAGCTTTAGAACGTGTTAGCATAAACGCGACTCAAGTACCTGAAATAAAGAAAAGAAGAAAAGTGAGAAGAGAATAGAATCCTAGTCAGTGAATTTTTATGCACACTGATGACAAGTACATAAACTAATTAATTAACACCGAGTCCCCGGCAGCGGCGCCAAAAACTTGTTCGCAAAAATCTACACGCAAGCGGACGTGATCATAAGTAATATATTTGTTCGTTCCCACAGAGACTGGTGAATTAAGAATACGCACCTATGCAACAATGTATGATCAATTTTCACTGCCAAGACAATTAACAAGGATGGTTTCTTTTATACTAATAACTAAATTTACTAATCAAAAGCAGAATAGGAAAACACATGGAATTCTAACTTCATTATCGAATTCGTCTAGAATTGAAATTACTGATTAACATGCGACTGTTGATCCTAATCAGACAACACGAAAGTAATACATGCCAACTCTCGTTGCACACATATCATACCAATCAAAATCCACAATTAAGATAGAATTCTCATGGACACCAACAAAGCTCAGACCCTATATCTCTATAGCGGTAGTGTAAGCAGAGAGGTTTAATAACAAGTCGTCTATCGTGATTACACAGGGTGATAAAAATAGTTCAAGTCTACCACAAATTATGTTTCATTCACATAATCCTATGTTTACATGGCATAGTTCTAAATTCAATCATCC
Organism: Daucus carota subsp. sativus; assembly: GCF_001625215.2. NCBI lineage: Eukaryota > Viridiplantae > Streptophyta > Magnoliopsida > Apiales > Apiaceae > Daucus > Daucus carota. Next base: position 23,831,204 of record NC_030382.2, read on the forward strand.
ACTCTCGCTTCAGAAAGAATTAACAGACAACTTAGAAGTTAGCTACGCTCCTACGAAGAATAAGCACGGCTCATGCAAAGAAATCAACGTACGTCACAAAATCAAGTAATTAATATTCTTAACTAGACTACATCGATAAATCCATTAGAATCCCATGAAGGCGGTTAGTTCATAATCGAACTAATCGACATCATGGGTTCTAGTGAAAACATGATAAATAAACTACGAGAATTAAATGGAATAAAAGTACTTGAATTAATAATAAAGAACACAACGTTACAGATTTGATGTTCACGATCTCGCTCGAAACTGTCACTTCCTCGCTAAGAACGATCCAATACAAAACTGATAATGTGCTTGATTACAAGAGAAAAACTAATTTATCTAAAATCCGATATTCTACGATACATAAAACTACTACGAGGCTAGGGTTTTACACATGAGAAAATAAAGTGCATTGACAAAGTCAACCGGGCCTCGACCGCTGCTAAAATCCATCAGAAAAGCTTCGAAATTCGGCCCGGGACACTTCTGCTGGGCGTGGCCGCGCTAAACTAGCGCAGGCGCGCTAGTGGTCCCAGTGGATAGCGCGGGCGCGCTAACAACTAGCGCGGGCGCGCTACTGTCTGGGACTGGCAGCCCGTTTCTTCGTTTTTCAGCTCGTTCTCGCGTGCATGCCCTTCCTCGCTCTAGTACCACTTCCGTAGGTGATCACGGTTGCATTTAGCACATGCAACAAGCCCTTTTAAACCCCTAGATAGCTCTAGTGGACGAGTGTGTTCTCGTGAGGGTTTGTAGAAGATGTACCCACAAAATCCCAAGTCGTGATGAATCCACAATTCTCTATTCTTGCAAATAATGCACCAAAAACAACCTAAGATGATAGAAAATCACTTCATCACCTCAACTCGTGACCTGCACAGAAAAACAATAAAAACACATCAAAAGACACAAAACACTTAAGTACAACCAACCAATTTAAGTGGAAATGAAGGCCTATAAGTGTGTATAAATACCACTTATCAGTAATCTGCTTAGTCTAGAGGAGCATAATCATCTGTATATTTTTCTAACTCTTGTATTTAAATTCTGCATTTTATTTGATTTGTGTTTTGTTATCATCAAGTGTAGAATTTATGTCTGCATCTTCTCCAATCATAAATTGGGGGAGATTGTTAGGAATCAATAATTTTTGATGATAACATAAACACTTTGTACTATGTTTTATTTAGAATCTTTATCAAATTTCAGTTGTAATTGTTATACTTCTTATCTTTGAGAATTATCAACGGATGGGTAGAATAGGATGGCTAATTGTAAATATCCAATGCCATGTAATTTTAACTATTCAGCTGATGAAGACTGGGTCATGTTTCACCTGATGAAAACCAAGCATTCAGCTGAAGACAAAGTATTCAACCGGATGATGCTAAGGAATTTAACTGATGAGACTGGAACAGCATTCAGCTGATGAAGTCTGTAATTCGTTCAACTGATGAAGTCAAGAGCAGTTGAAAGTAACTAGTGCTTTCAACTGATGAAGCAAAGAGCAGTTGAAAGTGACTAGAGCTTAAGTCTGACAAATCACATGGATCGAATTACATTAAAATAGACATGGAAGCCTGATTAGGAAAATAAAGAAGAAGCAGAAACATTCTTATCTCATGCAATGTAATCTGGATCAAATCAAGATGATGGTCAAAGATGAAGACATCTCAGAAAGCATGCATAAGACAAAGATGTGCAGCATTGTTTTAGATTAGAGTGCAATTTGTATTATAGTTAAAAAGCTTTGTAAAACTTGGGGTATATAACCAAGTTAGTAGCATTAGTTGAACTTGTTCGAAAAGCTTGAGAGAAAATCCGAGAGTTAGAAATTGTTCAAGTGATGAACCTGCAGCTGTGCGAATTGTAATCAATCCACAGATTCTTCAATATAAAATCTCACGGGTGGATCATTCAATCCACCCGTATTTTTAATACTTGGTGTTTTTCTGTTTTGTTGTTTTAAAGTGTTTGTTTTTGAATCTTTTATTTTTGTAAAAGATTGTATTCAACCCCCCCTTCTACAATCTTTCTTATTGTTAGTGTAAAATAACAGTTGTAATCCACAGTCAACCCCCGAACTACCGAATACCCGTTCTGATCCGCTCGGGCATTGGCATAAAACTCCCGCACAATACTCATCGGCACCGGCCCCGGCGCCTCACAAAACGACTCCCACCCCCTATTCTGAATCATCTGCACCAATTCACCATCACCCGGTGAAGGCAAGAACCCCCTCTCCTTAGCAATTGGCTTACCCATAAGCCGAGTAAACTCGTCTTGAGCCTCCGGAGTTGTGAACTTAACAACCTCACCCCCCAAACTCGATGAATCCAAGGATGTGGCTCGTACACTACTACTTTCGGCTCTCCTAGCTCTCTTAGGTGCCATTGGAATGAAGGTGTGTAGTGGGTGTAGAGATTTTTGGAAGATTGTTGTAAAAAGAGAGGTAAGTGGTGTAGGAGTGTGTATATAGGTGAATGTATATGGATATAGAATTTGAATTGGATTAGGACAAACTGTGTTTGAAGAAGGAGATGAGATTGTGCTTGTGGGTGTGTATGGAGTTGTAAGTATATGTATGTATAGATGTAGATTGAAAGAGATGGAGTTGGGGTTGTGTTGGGGGAAATTTAGGGCTTAAATTAGGTTTTGGAAGGCTGGGAAATAAACAAAAACGAGATGGGATCTGTCTAAAACGAAGCAGAATTTTTTTTTATATAAGCAGCACTGCCCACTGCCGTTCCGGTGCAGGTGCCCCGGCCACGGCGCAGGCGCGCCTCTCGCGCGGGTGCGCTGCGCTTGGCGCGGGTGCGCGAGAGAGGCAGTGTGCTTCGAGGCTGGGCGCTTTTTCGCTTGCTGTTTGGAGCAGGTGCCCCGGCTTTGGCGCACCTGCCCCATTCGGTCAGTGGAATTTCACCCCAAAAATTTTTCCAACTCAATTTTTTTTAAGAAGTAAAACATGAAAAAACGTGTGGGTTGCCTCCCACGAAGCGCTTGTTTAACGTCATTAGCTTGACGTGAAGCCCCACAATTTAAACAATGGATAGAACGAGGCTTACCGACTCGCGATTCACCGTTCCTCCGAAATATGGCTTCAACCCCTGACCATTCACTTTATATGATTCCTCCAGTGTTGTTTCATAAATTTCTATGGCACCATGTGGAAACACCGTCTTTACTATGAAAGGACCCGACCATCTAGATTTCAACTTCCCCGGAAATAGTCTGATACGAGAATTATAAAGTAACAATTGTTGGCCAATAAAGAACTCCTTTTGCACCAACTTCCTATCATGCCATCTATTGACTTTTTCCTTGTAGAGTTTATTGTTCTCATACGCCTGAAACCTAAACTCGTCGAGTTCGTTAATTTGAAGCATTCGCTTCTCATCAGCAGCTGTCATATCAAAATTCAACTTCTTTAAGGCCCAATATGCTTTGTGCTCTAACTCCGTGGGCAAATGACATGCTTTTCCATAGACCAACTGAAAAGGTGACATCCCCAATGGAGTCTTATAAGCCGTTTTATAGGCCCAGACGGCCTCATCAAGCTTCAACGCCCAATCTTTCCTCGAAGGACTCACAACTTTCTCTAAGATTCGCTTGATTTCACGATTAGATACCTCAGCTTGCCCATTTGTTTGAGGATGATAAGCAGTGGCAACTCTATGATTAATACCAAACCGTTCCATCAGCGTTGTGAACATGCGATTGCAAAAGTGTGATCCTTCATCACCGATTATAACTCGAGGAGTACCAAAACGAGTGAATATGTTCTTCTGAAGAAAACTGATGACTACCGCTGCGGTGTTGGTTGGTAAAGCCTTGACTTCAATCCATTTAGACACGTAATCCACAGCGAGAAGAATGTAGAGATTATTGCAAGACGAGATAAAGGGTCCCATGAAGTCTATGCCCCACACATCAAAGATTTCAACCTCAAGAAGTACATTGAGGGGCATTTCATCATTTCGAGAGATATTACCAACACAAACTGATGAGCGTCCTTGAAGAGTGTAGGCCAAAAGAAACCCGCCTGCAAAATATGAGCAGCTGTCTTCTGTCCTCCATAGTATCCTCCATAAGTAGAGTCGTGGTAAGCTTGAAAGATTCCTTCAATCTCACTGTATGGAATGCACCTTCGGATAATCTGATCTGAACCTTGTCGAAACAAGAATGGCTCATCCCAACGATACCACTTCGCCTCATGAAGAAACTTTTTCCTTTGAGCATAAGACAAATCGGGAGGAATGACATTACTCACCAAATAGTTAACTATATCGGCAAACCATGGCTCTTCTTCTTGAACCCCAAATAGTTGTTCATCAGGAAAAGACTCGTTAATCAAAGTGGTGTCCTTGGATGCTCGTGCTTGATCTTCCAATGGAGAAAGATGATCAGCCACCTGATTTTCAGTACCTTTCCTATCCTTGATCTCCAACTCGAATTCCTGAAGCAAAAGAACCCATCGAATCAACCGAGGTTTCGAGTCTTTCTTCGATACCAGATACCGAATAGCAGCATGATCAGTGTAAACCAACACCTTTGTCCCAAGCAAATAAGACCTGAATTTCTCGAATCCATAAACAATAGCCAGTAGTTCCTTCTCCGTGGTAGTGTAATTTAGCTGAGCACCATTGAGAGTCTTACTAGCATAGTAAATCACGTGAAAGATGTTATTCCTCCTCCGACCAAGCACGGCTCCCACTGCAAAGTCACTAGCATCACACATCATCTCGAACGGCTCATTCCAATCAGGTGCAGTAATAACAGGTGCTGTGGTTAACTTCTTCTTGAGAGTTTCGAACACATCCAAGCAATCTCCATCAAATTTGAAGGGCACATCCTTCTCTAACAAGTTGCACAAGGGTTTGGTGATTTAAAAAACCGTTGATAGAAACCCGCGTGACCAAGAAAACTCCGAATCCCCTTTACTGAAATTGGTGGAGGAAGATTTTCAATTGTCTCCACCTTAGCTTTATCCACCTCAAGACCCTTGTTCGAAACTTTATGCCCAAGAATTATGCCTTCTTGAACCATGAAGTGGAATTTTTCCCAATTAAGAACGAGATTAGTTTCCACACATCTTGTTAGCACCATCGTCAAGTTGCTCAAGCATTCATCATAAGAACACCTCAACATTGGTACCAATCATCTCGGAGAAAATAGCCATCATGCATCTCTGAAGAGTTGCTGGTGCACCACAAAGTCCAAAAGAAAGACGACGGAAAGCAAATGTGCCAAAAGGGCAAGTGAAAGTGGTCTTCTCCTGATCCTCTGGTGCGATACAAATCTGATTATACCCTGAATACCCATCAAGAAGACAATAGTACTCATGACCGGCTAACCTATCAAGCATCTGATCAATGAAAGGCAACGAAAAGTGATCTTTTCTGGTGGCTTTATTGAGCTTCCGATAATCCATGCATATTCTCCAACCTGTGACTGTTTGAGTCGGAATGAGCTCATTCTTCTCATTAGCTACCACAGTCATACCTCTTTTCTTAGGCACCCATTGAACAGGGCTCACCCAAGAACTATCCGAGATTGGATAAATAATGCCAGCATCAAGCCACTTAAGAATCACCTTCTTCACCACTTCTTTCATGATTGGATTGAGTCTTCTTTGATGTTCAACAGTGGGTTTACTACCTTCCTCGATCAGAATTTTATGTTGACAACAAGAAGGGCCGATTCCCTTGATATCTGCAATAGTCCATCCAATGGCTGATTTGAACTCCCTAAGAATTCTCAAAAGCTTTTCTTCCTCGATACCTGAAAGGTTAGATGCAATAATTACAAGTAATGTGGAAGCTTCGCCAAGAAAGGCATACCTTAGGTGTTCGGGAAGTTGCTTAAGCTCAAGTTTAGGAGCTTCAACAATAGAGGGTTTCAGCCGTTCATGAGAATCTTTCAACTCCGATAACCCAAGAGATTCAAATGGAGGATCCATCCGTCTTCTCCAAGGAGAAGCATTTAAGTATTGAAGGTGTTCTTCTTCCTCCTCATCTCCGAATTCTGAGTCACTTGATAGAACTCTATCCAAGATGTCAGTTTTCAGCCTGTTATCGATTTCCGACTGAGCTGCAGCTTCGAGAACATCCACTTTAAAGCAATCCTCCTCGTCCGATGGAAGTTTTATAGCATTGAACACGTTGAAAGTGACCATCTGATCTTGAACTCTCATTGTGAGTTCACCTTTCTGTACATCAATCAACGTCCGCCCTGTCGCTAGGAATGGTCTTCCCAAGATGATGGGAATCTTCTTATCTTCCTCGAAGTCGAGAATGACTAAATCAGCAGGGAAGATTAGCTTATCCACCTTTACCAACACATCTTCAACTATCCCCCTTGGGTATGTAATCGACCGATCGGCCAGTTGCAAAGACATATTAGTAGGTTTCAACTCTGGAAGACCAAGTTGCATGAAAATAGACAAGGGCATCAGATTGATGCTAGCTCCCAAATCACATAAACATTTGTCGAATGACAATTGCCCAATAGTACACGGGACTGTGAAACTTCCCGGATCTTTCAGCTTCGGGGGCAATTTCTGCTGCAACACAGCACTACACTCCTCGGTCAAAGCCACAGTCTCCAATTCCTCAAGTTTGAGTTTCTAAGATAGAATACCTTTCATGAATTTAGCATAACTCAGCATTTGTTCTAGAGCCTCCGCAAAAGGTATGTTGATTTGTAATTTCTTGAAAACCTCTAGAAATTTAGCGAATTGTTTGTCGAGCTTATGCTTCTGAAGTCTCTTCGGGAAAGGGGGAGGTGGATATACTTGCTTGACCCCAATATCAGCTTTAGGACTAGACTTCTCGGCTGATTCCTTGCTTGCTTCCTCGTTGATTTCATCCTTGTCAGCTTCAACAAAAGTTTTTCCACTATCAGACTCAGATGAGAGCATGGGTGTTTTAACCTGTTGATCACTCTCTTCCTTGTTTCGCTCTGTTGCTGATTCTTTTTCCTTCGTAACCTTTCCGGACCTCAAGGTGACAGCCTGTACCTGTTCCTTCATCTCTTTCTTGCCCAGATTGGCCTCGGTATCACTAGGAAAGGTTCCTTGTGGTCTGTTTATCAACACGTTAGCAATCTGCCCAATCTGGTTCTCCAAAGTCTTGATTGACACCGCTTGGCTTTTAACCATTAGTCTTAATTCTTCCAATTCTGATCTTTCATTGGAAGACTGTCCAGCCACCCCATTATTTTGTTGCTGGAATCCAGGTGGATGGAATTGCTGCTTCGGTGCAAACTGTTGTTGAAAACCAGAAGGGTTAAAAGGTCTAGATCCTTGCTGCTGAAACTGTTGTTGCTGTTGTGGCATGAAGTTCTGATTATTGCTCCAGCTGAAATTTGGATGATTTCGATTATTCGGGTGATAAGTAGCCGGAGCTGGCTGCTGAGATCTCTGAAAATTGCTCACAAACTGAGCTGACTCGCTAGATATGGCACACTGATCAGAAGAATGTGCACCAGCACAAAGCTCGCAAACTGAAGGTGGCTGCTGATTTCCCAGATTTGCCAAAGAACCCACCTTCATAGTAAGAGCCTTAAGCTAAGCAGTTAGAGCTGTAGTCGCATCAACATCTAAAATTCCTGCTGCTTTGCCCCGATGAAGACGCTGAGTCGGATTCTGATATTCATTTGCATCCATCATCTCGATCAACTCATAAGCCTCATTATAGCTCTTAGCCCACAGGGCTCCACCTGATGCTGCATCGAGCATTGGCCTCGATTGAGGACCCAAGCCATTATAGAAGCAATTGATAACCATCCAATTAGGCATCCCATGATGTGGGCACTTTCGAAGCATCTCTTTGTAGCGTTCCCAAGCTTCACATAAAGTTTCACCATATAGCTGAGAGAATTGAGTGATAGCATTCCTGATTGCAGCTGTTTTGGCCATAGCGAAGAACTTAGTAAGAAATTTTTGAGCCGGATCTCCCACGTCGTAAAAGATCCTGCAGGAAGAGAATGCAACCATCTCTTAGCTTTATCCCTCAGAGAAAATGGGAACAGCCTCAATTTGATGGCCTCGTCAGTAACACCATTGAACTTGAAAGTGTCACAGATCTCAATAAAATCCCGAATATGCATATTAGGATCCTCTGTCGACGAACCCCCAAACTGCACTGAGTTCTGTACCATCTGAATAGTGCTCGGTCTGATCTCGAAAGTGTTGGCCTCGATCGCTAGCCTGACAATGCTTGACTGAATATCATTGATTTTAGGCTCAGAGAAAGCCTTAAGAGCCTTAGTATCACGATCAACTGGTGGTACTGGTGGTTGGTCGCCCATTGTAGTGCTCACTATCGTTTCTGCTTTTGCCAATGCTTCTTTACGGGCCTGAGAACGTGTTCGCCTACACGTCGCTCAAGTACCTGAAACACACACAAACGAAATAAGTGAGAAAAGAATCCAAGTCACTGAACTTTAACGACCACTGATGACAAGCACATAAACTAAAATATAACACCGAGTCCCCAGCAGCAGCGCCAAAAACTTGTTCGCACAAAATCACGCAAGCGTACGTGGTCACAAGTAGTATAGAATCAATTTCAGTTCGTTCCCACAGAGACTGGTGTATTCAGAAATATGCACTTATGCACCAATGTATGATTATTATTCAATGCTTAGACAAATAACGATTTGGATGGTTTTATCTAAATTAACTAATTAAAGTCGAATTATAACTAATGATTAACTGGATGACTATTGAGAATAAAACATGGGTTTCTAACTTCATTGTATACTTCATTCATATTTATGCGTTATCGATATGTGATGGTTGATAACTAATCAGATAACACAAAACTGATACACGCTAACTGTCGTTATACGTGCACCATACTGTTCCACATCCACAATTAAGATAAAAGGTAAAAAGACACCAATTATGCTTAGACCCTATATGTCTATAGAATTTGAAAACATAACGGTTGAAGAACAAGTTATCTAACAAGGTTACATAGGGCGATGCAAGATGGGTAAAATCACACCACTAATCATGTATATCGAATACATAATCCTATGTTCGCATGGCAAGTTCTAAATCAATATATCCACTGTCGCTTCAATAAAGATTAACACACAATCTAAGATGTTAGCTACGCATCCAAGACGAATAAGCACACCCAATACGAAGAAATCAAACATTCATCACACAAATAAATAAGGCAAATCAACTACTAAAATCCATATATAAATCCGCTAGAATCCCACGATAATGATTAGTTCATACTCGAACTTCTCATCATCATGGGAATAAGAGTAAACATGGTACTGAATAGGAAAAACAAACTCAAAGTACGAGAATAAGAGTTTAGAAAAAAATCCGAAACGAGCATCCAAAGTTACGCCTACTTCGAAGAATTACAAAAGTAAAAGTATGAAATTCGATCTTGATCTTCTCCGTAGCCGTCACGTGCTCCTTGAAATGATTCTAGGTTATGTTTTTAGTCCCCCAAGCTTTTCTTTAACTTCCCCAGCGATCGGGCCTTCAAACGGATCAGAAACGGGCAAAACGGGCCTAAATTCGTGCCCAGATTGTGGGGCGGGTGCGCCAGATTTGGGGCATGTGCGCCAGATTTGGGGCATGTGCGCCAATTCAGCAGCCCTCTTCTTTGTCCATAACTTTTGACTCGCACATCCCAAGAAACCTACACATCACAACACTAAAACATATCAAAAACATCAAAAGCTTGAGGCTAGATCATCCATTTAAGTCAAAACGAAGGCTTCCAAGTGGATATAAAATCCACTTATCACATGCCGGATCTACTTTTTCTTGTGCTTGTAATTTCAAATAGCACGTTTAAAAGTAACTGCTCTGATACCAATTGTTAGGTCCGATACGAGGATAATTAAGCTAGAAGGGGGGGTTGAATAGCTTAATCACCAATTTAAAAATTTATGCGGTGTAATAAAAAGTTTATCCCCTTTTTAAAACTTGTGTCGAGAGTATGAGCAGTATATATGTGCGGAAGCAAAGAGCAGAGAAAGTGAAGTACCACACACAAGGATTTATCCTGGTTCGCAGTGGCTAACTCAACCTAAGGAGTCCACTCACCCCTACTCCAGTCCCCGAGCTCCTCCCCAGACTCGAGATTTTCTCTACTATAAAGATACTCCTTTACAGTAGGCGGAGAAGCCTTTACAAATATATCTTGGAGCGTAACTTCTCGTTACCTCCTCACTATAAATGTAAACTTACAAGACTCGTCTTGGAGCGTAACTCCCCGTCACCTCCTCAAAGTCGTTGTACCCCGGGTGTAGTCTTTGAACTTCTAAACTTTTGCGGGTCTTGGACTAAGGTCTTAGGTCTTGGGTCTTTCCTCTTCCTCACGGTGCAAAGACGACTAACTCCCTGTTAGCATGCCTAGGACTTGGGTCTTGAAACGAGATCACCTCACTTCACTTTTCCTCACTACAAAATTCAGAAAACAATATCTACGACAAATAACTTGGGTTTATAAAAAGAGTTTTGGACTTGAAATGTCTAGGCCGAGTGTAATAATATTCAACAAAGAATATTTATAACTTATATACTTTTCGAATGATAAATGTTAAATCGAAGTATACGTTATATCTTACTCCAAATAAAAGATGATATATGTGTGGAGTAAAAGTATTCTTTCTTTGATAAATATACGATCTTGAAAAATCAGAGAATACTTGTATTTATAAACTCCGTGTAGATCGAATAAAATATATTCGGAGTTTTAAGTCTATTTAGGCTCGATGGCGCAAGACTTATATTATTACTTCGTATATGAAAATACGTCTATTTTCGAAGTAATATAATCGAGAAGTCTATGCTTCTTTTCAATATAACTCTTCTCTTTTATATAGTCTTTCGAGACTAGATTAAATCAATTAAAGTTCGTAGAGAGAGGAGAGTTTCTTTAACTTTAGCACAAGCCAATAATATTTCCGCAAAACCAACAATACAATATTTATACACTTCTAATAATAACAACTATAAAGTGCAGAAAGTATATAAATACGTATAGTAGGCCTATCCAGTTATTGTTCCCATGGAGCGCTAAAGGGGCTAGTAGGATGTTAACCAGGCAACAATAAGAAGTTAATCGCGGAAAGTTAGATTAGATTAGTTGGCAAGATAAGTGCTAAATAAACGTTAAAGAAATAAATAACTTTTTAGATCGTTTCCTTTCCAACGGAACACAAGGTGCTAGTAGGGAATTAGATCAAGCTTTATTACAATCGATTTGACCGTCGTCAAATATAATCCTCTTTTTCAAGGTGTATAACGAAACTTTAGTTCGTATACAAAATACTACGAATCGAAGTTCGTTTGTAATATATATTTGAGAGAAAATTAGATCGTATGTTATAGAAGTTGTTCTTGTATAATAAATCTCAAATATATCACAAAACTTTAGTTCGTGTTAGTATATTTCGAATATAACGAATCTTTTAGTTCGTGTATGTAATTTTGTTCGAAAAAAGAAATCCCTTTTATTATAGATATGAGATGAAGAGATTTTGTAAAGAGTAGATCGATGATAATAACGAGCTCTTGTATAAATAAAATGGTCGGTTAAGACACGGATGAAGCTAAAAATATTACCACTTACGAGAACGATCGGAAAGTTCGCCGGAAAAATTCGCTGGAGGTTCGGTAGGACTATAAGCACATGGACAAATTTGGGCAGCCCTTCGGGAGGCAAGATGGTAGTGGTTAAAAAGCTAAAGTGGTGAGACAAAGCTTGGTTGGATGAACAAAAGCTTATATAACTAAAACCTTGTGTATATATGTATATATATATATAAGAATGGAGGTTTTAGAGAAGAAGTATTTGTAGATGAAAAGAGAGAGTGTATACTTCAAAAATCTCAGCACTTCTATGGCTTTTAGCTTAAGAGAAATGGGTGGGGGTGGGGGTTTATTTATAGGAGGGATTAGGTAGAATGGAGGGTTTAGATTAAATGTAAGTGTATGGTGAGATTGAGAGAGATGTGGCCAAGTTTGATGGTTGGTGGGGAATTCAAGCACATGCCACTATTCTCATCAGATTTGAAATAATATTAAACTATAGAATCGCTTCGGTTTTGTAATTAAATGCGTATCACGTATCGTTTAATAAATATGATGAAATTCCGAAAGTCTTCAATAAATTCAACCAAAAATATGATAAATCTCCAAATATTGTAAAATGGCATCCTGCCAAGTTTGGTGATTTTTAGTCAAAGTTATCTAGGTCAAACGCTCACTCGAAGTTCGAGACCACAGACAGAAAAATGCAACGAAACGAAGATTCTCGAAAAATTACGAAACTTTTACCTAACATGCCTATACATATAAAATTGACATCCCCAAAGTTTCGAGTCATTCTTGCAAGTATAAGTATTTTATCCAGAATTAAAACGATAAAAACCGCTTTACGGTATACGATAAAATACGAAAATTCTTTTGACAATTTATAAACAGATTTAGACAAAAAATTTGACTTGAATAAATACTATAAATATATTCCCTAGCTCAAAGATAAAATAGTTTGGAGCGTTGGGAAGTATATTTGAGTATTTAAATAAATTTCCTTCGATAAATAAGGAAATATGTGAAAACCGGAAAAATTAGTATTTGGTCGAAACGAGTAGACTCTTGACTAATTTTTGAAACCAAAATACTTAGAATATTGAGATTCATGATAAATCATGAGTTTGATAATTTGGAAAGCATTCTAAGTATTAAAATATTTTTCTAAAAAAAATGAGTAATTTGAGACACCGAAGAGAAAATATTTTACACGGTTATAAAAACCGATATTAATATTTGTAAGGCCAAATATTAATGAGATGTAGGAGTAAACCTTTATTTTGGATGAAAAATGATTTTTGGAGAGAATGATTTATTTTTGAGTAATTAAAGTTAATTTATCCCGAAAATTAAGAAATTGATAAAATAGGGAATAAATTACTTTAAATACTAGATTTTGAAAATAATGTTACATGAAGCTTTTAAAGAATGTCAACATGTGAAAATCATTTTTCCCATCTTCATGTCAATTTAATTTTGCAATAGTAAGAAAGAGAAAATCGTAGAGTAGCGATATTCCTCAGCATGGTTATTGCATAAAAATCTTTTTGAAAATATTTTGACACGGAAATCATTTTTCAAATCACTTGCTAAAATTAACCTTTCACTTAGAAATAATCATTTAAATTAAATGTCCTATTGGGAGGATCTAGGTGATTTAAATTTTACGTTTATTTAATAAATGCCAAAATAAATCAATATCGAAGATATCCTTTCAGACTCTCAATGAGACGTGCACTCCTCCTTCTTGCTGCAACATTATGTAACAACATTTAAGTTATTAGAAGACACTTACAACTACTTATCACTAGTTCATTTCCAAACAACACAAAAGATCTATGGTATAAATTATAAGACACATAATTAAATTTAGCAAAATCGGGGTCGCTCCCCAGTACAATAAGAAACCCCTAAAAACAAATTACACAGTCTTCTGGGGCATAAATAAACCAATTTCCCAAATTCATACACCTATTTACCAAGCAACGAATCTAAAACTTGATATAACAACGGCACGACAATATAGACTATAATAACATTGTCTCCCAAATCTCAAATCAAACCAAGAAACGAGTCAAAAAGATACATTGAAGATAAACACCCAAGGTACATTTTCGTATAGTTCTACAGTCTACAACATGCAAATCAAACTAAAGAACAATACCCACAAACAAATTCACAATGATACTGTCTACAAATATATTAAGGACAAGCAAAACATCAATCACCCAACGATTTATCACTTTAAACTGACATGCAAGTGCGAATTGTGAAACACAGAAACATGAAAACAATTGAAGTACAAGATGGATTAGCATTTTACTTGTTTACAACTCAAACTGATCGAAACTGACCTGAACTCATCCCTTGGTTTCACAGCAATATTGGAGTGGTAGACACTTATCACAATGCTTCTGATGTACTCCTCTACCGTTCTTCGCTTCCCTTTTTATCTAATAAGAATATCGGGTTTGATTTTGGGGGAGTTTTTTTGGGGAAACATTTGTGTAGTAACTGTCACTTGAATGCCGTAGTAAACGGGGATACGATTCTGTAGACATGCGATTTGTACGTTGTTGAATACATACATACATATATATATATATATATATATATATATATATATATATATATTGTTGTGCCATAAAATCTCCCTGGGCTTATTTTACAGCCCATCATATTATTTGGGCTTTATCTGGGTTTACTGGAGTTATTTGGTGAATGGTATTGGGCTTCACTATGGCTGGGTGGATCACAGAAGGCATACAAGAAGGTACACGGACTTGCACTGGAAGCATAATGGAGGCTGCTATCAGGATGGGGTTGCACCTGAAAGCGCTTTAGGGGTTACCTCTACTAGGGGTTACCACTAAGTGCATCCTGGCTTGCAGTCACAGGGCTGCAGTTAGGGGATGCCGCTGGCAGGGCTTCCGCCGCCTGGGCAGAACAGCAGGCAGACTCCGAGCATGACTCTTCTTCCTTGTTTCTAGGAGGACGAATTGGAAGTATATCAGCTATTATTTATCTACGAATTAAAGGATAAATACACCAATTATGGAGATAATGATAATCGAGGGAAGATAATTCATGAATATTCGGATAATCATGCAAGATGAAGGCTTCAAGTGACCTACTTGGAGTGGGATGCCGCTAGATAACTACTGAAAGAAGGTTGTTTTATCCTAAACTAGAGGGGATAAGAGCTTATCTCTTTAGAGTCCTAAATCGAGAACTACATGGGCTTGATCCCTATAAATATAGGGTATGTAGGCACCTTGCAAAGGGATCAGATTCGGATTCATAAACTCACGAGTTCTACACTCTAAAGAGGGGCACGTGTAACCTTTGTGACGTACATTTCCGGGCAATCGCAAGACGGAATTCCATAATTCCGGCCTTGTTGTTTGGTTCTTTGCAAGCTCAGCCCTTAAACACATTCGTTTTTCTTTAGTTCATGTTAACGGTAGCCCCTAAGAGCTAGCCGTGATTTTCGTAGTTGTAATAGATATCCCTATAATTGTGCTATACGGTTCTGGGGGTGTTGTATCAATTCTTCTCACAACACTTTTTGGCGCTAGAAGGAGGGGATTACTGATCTTAGAGAGGAGAGATGTCAGAAATTCCCGAAAACAAAGAAAATCCCAAGACGCCGGAATGCGCTACGCAAGGTGAAAGCGACGTTCCGAGCGGGGAATTAACACGCGAGGAGATGAAGGCAAAAATAAAGAGGATGAGTCGGAGGATTGCCTCCTTGAAAAGAAAGTCAGCAAGGTCGAAAAAGGCTAGCAAGGTGACTCCCACCAAGCTAGATTTTGATGGAGAAGGCAGTAGGAAGGAAGGTGACAACCCTGAGAACGAAGCTAACCCCGAGATGGATGATGAAGAACACTCACAGGCTGCTAGTGTGTTCGACCGCCTTGGAAGGAAACTGACCGAGCAGGACTTGCGGCACAGGCTTGGCAACAAGGCCCCTAACGGGGATGTACCTGAAGGCTCGCAACGCAGGGCTCCTCCCAGCCAAAGACAAGAGAAGCCTGTGTCTGAAGCTCGGTCAAAGGACAAAAACCAAAGGTCGTCGAAAGTTATCTCCATTCATGATGATGAGGAAAGCTCAGGGTCACACAATGATGAGGAAGTAAGCAAGAAGAAAGATCAACCCCTCAATGGTGACTATGAGGTTGCATTTGATGATGGGGATGATAAGTGCAAGATGGAGGTGCTGCTGGAAGCCCAAAAGAAGGTGAAGGCCGATAAGAAATCGAAAGCCGAGCTTACCGTCAAGTCACCCTTCACTAAGAGGGTTAGGGAGTCACCCCTTCCGCGTATCTACAGGGGGGTTGGCGACCTGTGATTTAACGGAACCACGGATCCCGTGGAGTATCTTAGCCGGTTTGACACTGAGATGGAGGTCTACCAGATTCCAGACCTCACAAAATGTCGCTTATTGGCTGCAACCCTCAGGGATGACGCTCACCACTGGTTCAAGAGGCTTCCTGCTAATTCTATCAGCACTTGGAGGAAAATGAGCGAGCTGTTTGTGGGACAATTCAGGGCTTCTGTTACTTATGCCCCACCTACCAACACTCTAGCTAATATTAAGCAGAAGGAACACGAGACGTTAAGAGGGTACTTCAAACGATTCAACTCAGAGGTGCCCCGTGTCAGGCCAACATCAAAGGAAACCCTGAAGAATTTCTTGATAGCATGGGTAAGGCCTGGAACAGACTTCTGGAAGGAGCTGCAAGGGCGGGAGCCCGAAACCCTGGTTGACTTCTTTGCTAGGGCAGAGCCCCATAAGGTGATCGAGGAATCTCTAACCAAGCTTAAAAAGGAGTCGAAGTCTGAAAGCCGTAGCAGCTGGCAAAATAAGAGGGAGAGGTCTTACAGCCCAGAAAAGAGGAACACCTATAAGAGGAACCCCTACGTAAGGCCTACGGGTGAGAAGCCTTCAAGCCGAGATCGCAAGACTTCACCCATTATTGTGAACACAACCAGCACACAGGGCTTCGACAAGTCAAGGCTAACGATGAGGAAGACAAGAGAAGCAAGGTACCATGAATACACGCCTCTGACAGCCTCCATAGATCATATTTTCGAGGTTGGAGACAAGGCGAGACTCTTCCGGAAGCCCTTTCGAAACAGACCCCCTGGGAAGAAAGACCAGGGGAAATATTGTGCTTTCCATGACTTAAATGGGCATGACACGACGGAGTGTGTTCATCTTAAAGACCACATAGAACACCTTATCAGAACCGGGTACCTGACGGAATTTGTAGCCCAAGAGGCTAAAAAGTACAAGCAGAAGAAGGCCAAAAGGGCAAATGGCCAGGGAGCAAACCGCAATACTCGGGCTGGCAGTGTACGAACAATCATCGGAGGACCCTTCGTGGGAGGCCAGGGATGCAGTGCTATGAGGAGATATGTAAGGGAAGCCCGAGGGCCACCCTTAACCAATGTGTGCTATCTGTCTGAAAGGCCTCCCAAAATGTTCAAAGGGGAGACCATGGACATTACCTTTACTGAGGAGGATGCACGCACGGTACACCATCCTTATAGCGATGCCCTGGTAGTAACAGCCGTGATTGGAAATGTCAATGTACACAGACTTCTTGTCGACAACGGAAGCTCTGTCAACATCCTGGCCTAGAGTGCATACCAAAGAATGAAAATGGCAGACAAAGACATGATGGCCTGCTATAACGAATTATATGGTTTCACAGGAAATGCTGTCCAAATTGTTGGAAGGGTAAGACTCCCAATCACCCTTGGGGTGGAACCACTGGCTACCATTCAAGTCATAGAGTTCATGATAGTAAATGAGGACATCTCCTATAACGGGATCCTGGGCAGACCTATCTTAAGGGACATGCGGATCGTAACCTCGATCTACCACTTATCAATGAAGTTCCCAACCCCCAACGGGGTAGGTTGTGTGCGAGGATGTCAGGCCGATTCATGCTATAGTAGGGCTTTGAAATCTGTAGTGAAAGCCTGCAAGGGAGTCTAACAAATGGATGGAGACATCCCAGAGAGTTATTACAAGCAAGTGGAGATAGAGGAGGAACCTGAAACTAAGGCCAAGGGAAAAATCCTGATAAAGTTTGTGAAAGAGACTTGCAACATGGTGGTCATTGTGCAACATCCAGGGGAAGATGTGGCGCCCTCCAAACCCGGGTCAGAAGTTTGGGGTCCACACCATAACATAAACCTGTAATTACTATAATATATGCAGTGACCCTTAATTGTCCATGGATCGCAACAGGTTAAAGTATAAAACAAGCCACAACATAACTTTAATTATTACAAACCCAAATCCCAAAATATAAACTTAATTCTTACAAGATTACACATCATTTGTGTCTCGTTATTCAAACTAGTAGATGTATATAAAAAGCCAGGCGCTGCTGATAGCTCTCTTCATCTCCTAGCCTGGAATCCTGGCCTTACCACTAGCCTGAGGGTCATCGTTACCAACTTTCTCTGCCTTCACTGGAAAGAACATAAAATACCGCAAGAGTGAGCTAACCAGCTCAGCAAGTATAACAATATCCATTTAAAATATTAATCATAAGCTGAAAGAAACCAGTGTCTAATGGAATCAATCTCAATATCAAGATTTGTTTTTCTTTTAGAGTATCAATTAGAATTGGATATTAAATTTATTTTTAAAAATCAAAGGTTAGGCTGCTGATCAGTCAGACACTAACCCCGAGCAGGTCCCACCATGCTCGTTTACTGGATCCAAGGCACACATTGGCCTAAAGCGACCACTCATCTGGTCTGACCACTCATTTGGTCCAAGTTTAGAAAACTATCTAATTCTATCACAATCAAGATGATCAACAATATTATTCAATAAAATAGAAACACCAATATCATAAATAAATTTTGAAGCAGAAGCAGACCACTATTCAAAGTGTCTCAGATGTATTTCAAAGGAGGAATGAGAAACAACTTCAGGGTTTATCAAAGAATCAGACATTGCATAACTGGATGGCAAAGCATATCAAAGTTTAGTGTTTATATGAAGAAGGATTCTAGGTTCACAAAAAGGATCCAAGTATAAATGAATGCTTCTAAGATCAAGAAACTTGGGTTTATGGAAGGAAACAAACAACTGTAAGGTATATGTCATAATAGACGTCATTGGTGTTGATCAACTGGTTAAAGTCTGAAAGATGGGTGATTGATAACTGGTTGAGGTATCGAGGGTATGTTTTTGAAATGAAATTAGGTTCTTGTGGAAATCATTTAGAAGTTTTAACGATTGAAGGTTTACAATTGAAATAGGTTTCGTAGCAGATATCAAAGAATCTGGTCAAAGGTTCAATAATCAATGAGGTAAATAATCCATATTATAATTCAAGGAATCTGGTTGAAGGTTCAAGAATCAATAGGACAAATAATCCATGCTATAATTCAATAGGTCACAGGCTTAATCAGAAAGCTCACTAAATAATCACAACAGATACAGTATATAATTGGAGGAAAGTATCAAGGAACTTGCCTTATATAGCTGATCTCAAGTTTCAACTACGCTTGCTCGCTATACTACTCTATCACCACTTGCTTTTCCTTTCTACGCCTCGTTTCTTCTGCTAATCACAACAATCATCTATCAATATATGATCTCATACTATTCTTATTATCACACCTTCGCAACGAGTTCCTAACTACCCTTCGTTTCATTTAAATCCGACTTACGGATCAAAAGATATGTCAAAACAATCCTATAATGTTCATGTAGACACGTAACACATCAATCAGATATCACATAACACGTATCACATAAGATATTCAATGAAATTCATTTTTCAAAGAAGGTTTGAAGTCAAAAGGATTTTTCTGGCATTTGATATGGATTTTGAAACATTTTTCGGAATTAAAACGGGTCAAAGAATCATTTTATAAATAAATAATCAATTTTGGATACTCGAAATCAAGTCCGAAATCATTTGAAATCAATTAACAAGCTTCAAACATATTTTAGAATAATATTTCAAAGCTCGAAACTATTTTTCGGAATTTTAAAATCATTTAAAAATAATTAAATCTAATTAATAAATCAATTAAAATTAATTAATAATTCATTAAAACAATTAATCAATTAACATTTAAATTAATTGACTAATTATAAAAATTAATTACTAATTAAAATTAATTAATAAATTAAATCAGAATTATTTTTGAATTAATAAATAATTAAAACTATTTTTTTTTTGAAATTAAAATAAATGATTTGCGAAATAAAATTAAATAAATAATACTTTTTAAATAATTTTGAAAGTCCAGGGTTTAAAACGTAAATTTGGAAACTTGGAGCAGGGGTCAAATTGTAAGAAATGAAACTACAGTACTAAAACTTCACTGTCTTCATAAATCAGGGGGCTAAACGGAAATTTTCCGCCGCCGCCCCTCTGATTCGCCGGAATCGACGTTCCCGGCCACTGACAGCTACCAAAACGTGCAGATATGGTCGTCTAACTTCCGTGAACGTGTTCTCGTGATCAATTGTTGCAATAACTCAGTGAAATGCTCGGAAAAGACTGAAGAACAGTCCGCCGCCGGCGGACCGTTTCCCCAGACTCCGGCGAGCACTTCCAGCAATCCCACGGTTGATTTCTAAGCATCAATCGACTCCTTACAACGTAACAAACATGCTAGTAACCTTCAATTTCATCCAGACTCAGTGATTAAGAAAACCCTAATTCTCAATTAAGAACATTCATACGAATTATAAACCCTAGTTTTTGAATTCGATAATTAAACTTAAAATTAACTATGTTATTGAACTCCAAATCAAGCATATGATATACCAAAATGATCACAATTCAGTCCTCTACAACATACCATCAAGAAATTACATAAACAACTTCAAAATCAAAAAGTCCTAATTTAATCTTAATTATTTCGAATTAAAAACCTTAAATCTCTCCTCACCTGCTAATCTCTTGATGTTTTTGATGACAAAATCAGCTTCTACTCCTCAAAACCTTCGATTTGAGTGCTTAATCGCAAAAATCCGAGTCCGATAACGCTTCCAAATCCTTGTTTGAATCCAAGAACGCGAAGAACACTCTCTCGATAAACCCGTGTTTAACTGAGATTATGATTTCCCCAATGAATTAAGGTGCGGTTAAGGCTATTTATAGTTATGAAAAATTAATACCCCTTTGGATCATATATGACACGAAAATACAATGTTTAATAGCTTTATATTAATAAAACAGGTCCAATCGGTACCGGTTTTCGAGATAACTATCAAAACGGGGCTTTTTAATCAGTCATTAGTATGCGGGTCCCACTGCAATTATTACAAGATAAGGATGAATCAAAATATCTAGTTTCACGTTTATCGAGAGAACCAGATAATTATCGATAATTTAAAATACCGAAAAACTCCGCCGGACCGGCTCTAGAACAAACCGTACTCCGGATCGAAAAAGTCAAAACATGAAAAGTGTCCGGAATATTCAAATTAGGCTAAAGGTGAATTTTGTTGAAATTTTCGAGAAGTAAAATCTCGGTACCGTTACAGGTTGACGGTTTTCGTAAAATCAAAATAATTAATAATTAAATGTAATTTACGTAATTAAATCTGTAAATCAAATATAAAATCATACAACAATGCATAAATCGATATGAAAATATCTAACTAAACTATATTTTGTAATGAGCATATAAAAATTGATATTCCTCAAATTTAATCAAAAATACGTAACTAAAATTAATAGAACAGGAACCAATTAATTCACAAAAATTCACATAAAATTCATATAATATTCATTAATCATCCAAATAATTACACGGATAATCCCAGATGTTACATCCTCCCCCCCTTAAAAGGATTCTGTCCTCAGAATCGCTTAGGTGAACAAATGAGGGTATTTTTCACGCATATCACTTTCTAATTCCCAGGTTGACTCTTCAACCTTCGGGTTTCTCCACAACACTCTTACTAAGTTAACTACCTTGTTTCTTAACACCTTCTCTCTTCTATCTAGGATTTCCACTGGCCTTTCTACATACGATAAATCTGCCTCGAGTTCTACCGGCTCATACTCTATCACATGTTTCGAATCTGGATTATACTTCTTAAGCATCGATACATGAAAGACGTTATGAATGTGTTCCATTTGCGGGGGTAACGCCAATTCATATGCTACTTGGCCTACACGCCTCAAGATTTCAAATGGCCCCACGTATCGGGGACTAAGCTTGCCTTTCTTTCCGAATCTGGATAGTCCTTTCCATGGTGACACCTTCAGTAACACTGCTTCTCCGTCTTCAAATTCTACGTTCTTCCGGAATTGATCTGCATAATTTCGTTGACGACTCTGTGCTGCAATTAGTCGTTTCTGAATAATTTCGACAACTTCCTTTGTTTGCTGTACTAATTCCGGTCCAAGTATTTTGCGTTCTCCGACTTCATCCCAATATACTGGCGATCGACATTTGCGTCCGTAAAGAGCTTCATAAGGAGGCATCCCAATACTTGCGTGATAACTGTTATTGTATGCAAATTCCACCAAAGGTAAATGTTCGTCCCAATTGCCTTTGAAATCGATTGCACATACACGTAACATGTCCTCGATCGTCTGAATAGTTCTCTCACTTTGGCCGTCTGTTTGTGGATGATATGCCATACTCATATTCAATTTAGTGCCTAAGCATTCTTGAAAAGTTTTCCAAAATCTCGAATTAAATCGTGGATCTCTATCTGATACAATGGATACGGGGACTCCATGACGAACTACAATCTCTTTCAAGTACATATGAATTAATTTATCCAAAGAGAATCTCTCATTGATCGGAAGAAAATGAGCTGACTTGGTTAGTCTGTCCACTATAACCCATATGGCATCATGGTTTGCTTTGGTTCTTGGTAATCCTACAATGAAATCCATAGCAATATGTTCCCACTTCCATTCTGGAATCTCTAAAGGTTGCAATAATCCACTTGGTCTTTGGTGTTCTGCTTTCACTCTTTGACACGTATAGCATTTACTCACCCATTCTGCAATCTCTCTTTTCATGTCTGGCCACCAATAGTTCTCCTTTAAATCTCTATACATTTTAGTGCTGCCTGGATGAATTGAATATTTGGAATTGTGTGCTTCCTGCAATATGTCATTCTTTAACTCTGTCACCGGTGGAATCCATATCCTGGAAGAAAACCTAAGAATACCTTGATCATCTTTCTGTGTACATAACTCCTCCCCTACTAACTTGTTTACATCCTGATCCATTACCTCTTCCTGACACTTCTTAATCTTTTCTAATAGCTCTGGTTGGAAGGTCATGGTATACATCGCTATCTCTGATGGTTCATGAATTCTTACCTCGATTTCCAACTTTTGGAACTCTTTATACAATTCCTCTGGCACAGTCAATACGTTTAACCTCTCCTTTCTACTTAAAGCATCCGCTACAACGTTGGCTTTTCCTGGATGATACTTAATCGTACAATCATAGTCCTTAATCAACTCTAGCCATCTCCTTTGTCTCATGTTAAGCTCCTTCTGGGTAAAGATGTACTTCAAACTTTTATGATCTGTATAAATCTCACATTTTTCTCCGTACAGATAGTGTCTCCATATTTTCAATGCAAATACAATAGCTGCTAACTCCAAGTCATGAGTGGGGTACTTTTGTTCATGAGGTTTAAGTTGTCTAGACGCATACGCAATAACTTTATCATGTTGCATCAATACACATCCTAATCCTTTATAAGAGGCATCACTATAAATCACAAAATTTCCTTGATCATCTGGAAGGGACAATACTGGTGCTGACACTAATCTCTTCTTCAACTCCTGAAAACTTTCCTCACACTTCTCATTCCATATGAACTTTTCATTCTTTCTAGTTAACTTAGTCAGTGGGGTTGCAATTCTTGAGAAATCCTGTACAAACCTTCTATAATAACCTGCTAACCCCAAGAAACTCCTGATCTCTGTGGGGGTCTTTGGTCTTTCCCAATTCATTATAGCTTCAATCTTTGCTGGATCTACCTTGATTCCTTCCCGACTCACTATGTGTCCTAGAAATTGAACTTCTTGTAACCAAAATTCACATTTAGAAAACTTTGCATACAACTTCTCCTTTCTTAGTATCTCTAAGGCTGTTCTTAAATGTTCCGCGTGCTCCTCAGCTGTCTTAGAATATATCAGAATATCATCTATAAAAACAATCACAAACTTGTCCAAATACTTCTTAAAGACTCTATTCATTAAATCCATAAAAGCTGCTGGTGCATTTGTTAATCCAAAAGCCATCACTAAAAATTCATAATGACCGTACCTTGTTCTAAAAGCTGTCTTAGGTATATCCTCAGATTTGATTTTGAGCTGATGGTATCCTGACCTAAGGTCAATCTTAGAAAAATATTCTGCTCCTTTCAACTGGTCAAACAAGTCGTCAATACGGGGTAAAGGATATCTATTCTTGATAGTAAGCTTATTAAGCTCTCTGTAATCTATGCATAACCTCATACTTCCATCTTTCTTCTTTACAAACAACACCGGTGCTCCCCATGGGGATACACTCGGTCTGATCACTCCCTTTTCTAATAACTCTTGTAATTGTTTCGCCAATTCTTTCATCTCTACTGGTGCCATCCTATACGGGGCTTTGAATATCGGCTCCGTTCCAGGTGCTAAATCAATTGCAAATTCTATCTCTCTATCTGGAGGAAGTCCTGGTAACTCATCCGGAAACACGTCTGGAAATTCCTTCACTACAGGGATATTTTCAAGTTTTACTGGTTCCTGACTTTTATCAATTACATAAGCAATATAGGCTTCGCATCCTTGACGTAACATCCTCTTTGCTTGACTCATGGTTAAGAACTTCTTTACTTGCTTTTGTCCTCTAAACGTTATTACCTTGTCGTCTGGTGTCATTAGTATTACTTTCTTATTTTTACAATCTATCTGCGCACTATGTTTAGACAACCAGTCCATCCCTAAGATTACATCAAATTCCCCCAACTTGAAAGGTATCAAGTCGGCGCAAAACTTATTTCCTAAAATCTCAACTTCACAATTAGGACAAACTTGGTTCACGGAAATACGATCCTGATTAGCTAGCTTTACATTCATAACCTCATTCAACAATTCAATTGGACAATTCAACTTATCAACAAAAGCTTGAGAAATAAATGATCTAGTGGCTCCGGAATCAATTAACACCTTGGCATTTAAAGAGTTTACGTTAAGCGTACCTGCCACCACATCGGCATCCTGAATAGCATCCTTCACTGACATATCAAAGACTCTTGCCCTAGGAGGCTCATTCACTTCTGGAACAGTTCCCATGATTCTAAGTGCATTACTAACTGGAGCTGATGTTTTGCAATCCCTAGCCATATGTCCTTGCTTCCCACATTTGAAACATGCATATCCTATAGCTGGAGCTTTACTTGTTGAGCTCTTACTCACCTGATCTCTTATCACTGGTTGATTCTGACATTCTCTGGAATAATGTCCTTTCTGGTTGCACTTAAAGCACACTATGTTCGGCTTGTTACACACTCCTCCATGTCTCTTGCCACATATCTGGCATTCTGGTATAGAAGACCTCTGCTGATTGGCCTGATTTCCCATAATGAAACGACCACCCTGTCCACTACTGCCTATATTTTGTTTCTTAAAATTGGAACTCCTTCCTGCTTGAAATTTCCCTTTCTTCTGGAACCTCCCCTGATGGGATGGCCCTTCTCTATTGTCTGGCTTTCTCTTCTTATCCTCCTTAGACTTCTGAAACAACTCGTTTTCAGCCTCCGCAATCATTGCCTTCTCAACCACTGCCGCATAAGTCTCTAATTGCAAAATAGCTAACTTGCTCCTAATCCAAGGCTTCAGACCTTGTTGGAATCTTTTTGCTTTCTGCCTATCGGTCTCTACATAAGTTGGCACAAACCTAGCCAATTCCGCAAACTTATTCTCATATTCAACCACAGACATAATTCCTTGTTTCAGCTCTAAAAAGTTCAACTCCATTTGATCTTGAAGAAACCTAGGAAAATACTTTTCTAAAAACAATTCCTTAAACCTCTCCCAAGTAATCTCAACTGTACCTTCCATATTCTTCACAGATTCCCACCAATACGTTGCTTCATTCTTTAAGTAATGACTGGCAAACTTTGTTTTCTGGTCCTCACTTGCTGGAACTAATTCAAAACACTTTTCCATTTCTTTTAGCCATGTTTGGGCTGCAACAGGATCTGCTGAGCCCTTAAACTCTGGAGGATGAACTGCCTGAAAAGTTTTAAAAGTTACCCTAGAACTTTCTTGATGTTGCTGTTGTCGGGTAAGATGAGCAGTTTGTTGTGCCAAAATTTGAATTAATTGGGCCACAGCAGGATCTACTGGGCCTATGTTGACATTCTGGTTGTCATTGTTATCATTGATGTTGTTGGTGCCTTCAGGATCACTGTTGGCACGAGTATGTCTTGTTGGAGGCATTCTGTAAAGAAGAAACAATTCACTTAGTCGTTTTAAATCAAATTCTCTTTTTATAAAAGATTTTTTTTTTTTGAAACAGAATTATACATTTTTGAAAACATTTTTGGGATTGTTTAACTAAATAAATTGCATGCTTCTTTACAGAATGTAAAACAATAAAAGAAAAGGGTGCAGTATTATCTCAAGAGTTTATGGTCGGTACTGAAAGTAAAGTAAAATAAACCAAGTGCGATAAAGTAAAGGACAAGACTGTAAAGTAAAAGATGCTGATATATATAAGTCAGTGCTGGAGATACAAGCGTCAAGCGCTTCATCAAAAGTAAAGTACGACAACAGCAACAACAAACCTATCAACTAGTCAGCTATGCTAGTCTATATATACATGTCAAAATCTGCTGACCTGATACATACTACACACTACACACTAATGTACTTGGCACCTCCGCTCTACAACTACTATCATTTAGCTCCCAGGAAAAGTAGGACCTCCAAATGTGTCCAACTCTTTCATTATCCAAATAGCCCAGTCTGCTAAGTCACCATAACCCTCAGCCACGGTATTAAGCTTTGCCATCGCATTCATCCTTACATCCACAATCCTCTGCCTCAGCTCTCGTTCAGCTCTACTAGGGTCCATCATCTGTATGATACGCTCCATCTCTCTGACCTGCCCAAGTAAGTACTGACGCTCCATCCTCATCGCCTCAAACTCATGATAAGGAACAGGGTCTGATGCAGTACGGAAAGAAGTGTGGATAGAAGAACCTCGGGTGGAACTAGGGGTACTGGGTGGGGGTCCACGTATAAAAGGCCTAGCATGATAAGTCGAGGGTATCTTTCTGGATGGAACAACTGCTGCTGCGGCCAACACATCTTCTAAAGAGGGTGAAACAGGAGGGCGAAGCTCAGGTCTCTGAGGAGGTGGGGGTCCATTAACTGTAGTGTCTGAATGTTGTGAATATGGAGGAATGATAGGGTCTGACATCATAAATATCTGCAAATCAATATAACAGAACACCTATAAGAATTCCTGATAGCACAAGAGCCTACTTCTCACTAATACTCACCTCTCCATGTTCTATCTACCTATCACTCATTTCTAATCCTAACCCTCTACCCAACAATCTAGGCTTGTTTCATTGACTTAAAACCTGTCGCTCTGATACCAACCTGTGGCGCCCTCCAAACCCGGGTCAGAAGTTTGGGGTCCACACCATAACATAAACCTGTAATTACTATAATATATGCAGTGACCCTTAATTGTCCATGGATCGCAACAGGTTAAAGTATAAAACAAGCCACAACATAACTTTAATTATTACAAACCCAAATCCCAAAATATAAACTTAATTCTTACAAGATTACACATCATTTGTGTCTCGTTATTCAAACTAGTAGATGTATATAAAAAGCCAGGCGCTGCTGATAGCTCTCTTCATCTCCTAGCCTGGAATCCTGGCCTTACCACTAGCCTGAGGGTCATCGTTACCAACTTTCTCTGCCTTCACTGGAAAGAACATAAAATACCGCAAGAGTGAGCTAACCAGCTCAGCAAGTATAACAATATCCATTTAAAATATTAATCATAAGCTGAAAGAAACCAGTGTCTAATGGAATCAATCTCAATATCAAGATTTGTTTTTCTTTTAGAGTATCAATTAGAATTGGATATTAAATTTATTTTTAAAAATCAAAGGTTAGGCTGCTGATCAGTCAGACACTAACCCCGAGCAGGTCCCACCATGCTCGTTTACTGGATCCAAGGCACACATTGGCCTAAAGCGACCACTCATCTGGTCTGACCACTCATTTGGTCCAAGTTTAGAAAACTATCCAATTCTATCACAATCAAGATGATCAACAATATTATTCAATAAAATAGAAACACCAATATCATAAATAAATTTTGAAGCAGAAGCAGACCACTATTCAAAGTGTCTCAGATGTATTTCAAAGGAGGAATGAGAAACAACTTCAGGGTTTATCAAAGAATCAGACATTGCATAACTGGATGGCAAAGCATATCAAAGTTTAGTGTTTATATGAAGAAGGATTCTAGGTTCACAAAAAGGATCCAAGTATAAATGAATGCTTCTAAGATCAAGAAACTTGGGTTTATGGAAGGAAACAAACAACTGTAAGGTATATGTCATAATAGACGTCATTGGTGTTGATCAACTGGTTAAAGTCTGAAAGATGGGTGATTGATAACTGGTTGAGGTATCGAGGGTATGTTTTTGAAATGAAATTAGGTTCTTGTGGAAATCATTTAGAAGTTTTAACGATTGAAGGTTTACAATTGAAATAGGTTTCGTAGCAGATATCAAAGAATCTGGTCAAAGGTTCAATAATCAATGAGGTAAATAATCCATATAATAATTCAAGGAATCTGGTTGAAGGTTCAAGAATCAATAGGACAAATAATCCATGCTATAATTCAATAGGTCACAGGCTTAATCAGAAAGCTCACTAAATAATCACAACAGATACAGTATATAATTGGAGGAAAGTATCAAGGAACTTGCCTTATATAGCTGATCTCAAGTTTCAACTACGCTTGCTCGCTATACTACTCTATCACCACTTGCTTTTCCTTTCTACGCCTCGTTTCTTCTGCTAATCACAACAATCATCTATCAATATATGATCTCATACTATTCTTATTATCACACCTTCGCAACGAGTTCCTAACTACCCTTCGTTTCATTTAAATCCGACTTACGGATCAAAAGATATGTCAAAACAATCCTATAATGTTCATGTAGACACGTAACACATCAATCAGATATCACATAACACGTATCACATAAGATATTCAATGAAATTCATTTTTCAAAGAAGGTTTGAAGTCAAAAGGATTTTTCTGGCATTTGATATGGATTTTGAAACATTTTTCGGAATTAAAACGGGTCAAAGAATCATTTTATAAATAAATAATAAATTTTGGATACTCGAAATCAAGTCCGAAATCATTTGAAATCAATTAACAAGCTTCAAACATATTTTAGAATAATATTTCAAAGCTCGAAACTATTTTTCGGAATTTTAAAATCATTTAAAAATAATTAAATCTAATTAATAAATCAATTAAAATTAATTAATAATTAATTAAAACAATTAATCAATTAATATTTAAATTAATTGACTAATTATAAAAATTAATTACTAATTAAAATTAATTAATAAATTAAATCAGAATTATTTTTGAATTAATAAATAATTAAAACTATTTTTTTTTTGAAATTAAAATAAATGATTTGCGAAATAAAATTAAATAAATAATACTTTTTAAATAATTTTGAAAGTCCGGGGTTTAAAACGTAAATTTGGAAACTTGGAGCAGGGGTCAAATTGTAAGAAATGAAACTACAGTACTAAAACTTCACTGTCTTCATAAATCAGGGGGCTAAACGGAAATTTTCCGCCGCCGCCCCTCTGATTCGCCGGAATCGACGTTCCCGGCCACTGACAGCTACCAAAACGTGCAGATATGGTCGTCTAACTTCCGTGAACGTGTTCTCGTGATCAATTGTTGCAATAACTCAGTGAAATGCTCGGAAAAGACTGAAGAACAGTCCGCCGCCGGCGGACCGTTTCCCCAGACTCCGGCGAGCACTTCCAGCAATCCCACGGTTGATTTCTAAGCATCAATCGACTCCTTACAACGTAACAAACATGCTAGTAACCTTCAATTTCATCCAGACTCAGTGATTAAGAAAACCCTAATTCTCAATTAAGAACATTCATACGAATTATAAACCCTAGTTTTTGAATTCGATAATTAAACTTAAAATTAACTATGTTATTGAACTCCAAATCAAGCATATGATATACCAAAATGATCACAATTCAGTCCTCTACAACATACCATCAAGAAATTACATAAACAACTTCAAAATCAAAAAGTCCTAATTTAATCTTAATTATTTCGAATTAAAAACCTTAAATCTCTCCTCACCTGCTAATCTCTTGATGTTTTTGATGACAAAATCAGCTTCTACTCCTCAAAACCTTCGATTTGAGTGCTTAATCGCAAAAATCCGAGTCCGATAACGCTTCCAAATCCTTGTTTGAATCCAAGAACGCGAAGAACACTCTCTCGATAAACCCGTGTTTAACTGAGATTATGATTTCCCCAATGAATTAAGGTGCGGTTAAGGCTATTTATAGTTATGAAAAATTAATACCCCTTTGGATCATATATGACACGAAAATACAATGTTTAATAGCTTTATATTAATAAAACAGGTCCAATCGGTACCGGTTTTCGAGATAACTATCAAAACGGGGCTTTTTAATCAGTCATTAGTATGCGGGTCCCACTGCAATTATTACAAGATAAGGATGAATCAAAATATCTAGTTTCACGTTTATCGAGACAACCAGATAATTATCGATAATTTAAAATACCGAAAAACTCCGCCGGACCGGCTCCAGAACAAACCGTACTCCGGATCGAAAAAGTCAAAACATGAAAAGTGTCCGGAATATTCAAATTAGGCTAAAGGTGAATTTTGTTGAAATTTTCGAGAAGTAAAATCTCGGTACCGTTACAGGTTGACGGTTTTCGTAAAATCAAAATAATTAATAATTAAATGTAATTTACGTAATTAAATCCGTAAATCAAATATAAAATCATACAACAATGCATAAATCGATATGAAAATATCTAACTAAACTATATTTTGTAATGAGCATATAAAAATTGATATTCCTCAAATTTAATCAAAAATACGTAACTAAAATTAATAGAACAGGAACCAATTAATTCACAAAAATTCACATAAAATTCATATAATATTCATTAATCATCCAAATAATTACACGGATAATCCCAGATGTTACAGAAGACCCATATCTTGAAGCCTCACATGCCATACATGCAGGGCTCACTCTCATGAATACACCCCTGATGCAAAATGTTGATACAGCTGAAACCCTGGTCGAAGAGATTGTGGAAGATGTTATTGATAGTGATTTTGAAGGGGCTGGTCAAAGCAGCTCCAAAATAAAAAGCAAGAAAATGAGTGCGAGGCACCTTGTGACTTCAACAGTGCTATGGTAAACTATCAACTTGGAGACCGGACACGGCTTCCCGTTCATGAAATCCTGGGTACGCAACCCCAAGAGGGTGGCAACAAAGAGGTTACCGTTGAGATCGACCCCGACCCAAGGATGCCGGAAACTCAGGTGAAGACTAGAGCAGCTGGGGATACCCTGTCCATCTTGGTGGATGAGTCCGACCCCTCTAAAGAATTAAAGATTGGGAAGAAATTGGGGCCGGACCTAAGGGAAACCCTGGCGCTTGGGACCATTCGGATATGATCGGGATTCACCCAGAAGTCATGTGCCACCACCTCAATATTAACCCAGACAGAAAGGGAGTCAGACAAAAGAGAAGGCCAATTAGCGAGGAAAGGGCTACCGCTCTTCAAGAAGATGTAGACCGACTATTGAAGGCAGGCCTAGTAAAGGAAGCCTTCTACCCTACGTGGCTAGCAAACCCGGTGTTCGTAAAGAAACCTAACGGAAAGTGGAGAACATGCATAGACTTTTACTGATCTGAACAAGGCTTGCCCTAAGGATAGCTTCCCTCTTCCTCGAATTGACCAATTGGTGGATTCCACTGCGGGGCATGCCCTGTGAAGCTTCATGGACGCCTGGGCTACAACCAAATCCCCATGTTCGAGCCAGATCAGGAACACACCTCCTTCATCACTGACAGGGGGCTTTATTGCTACATCGGCATGCCGTTCGGTTTATTGAACGCTGGGGCTACTTATCAAAGGCTGGTTAATAAGATATTTAAGGACCAGATTGAGAAAACAATGGAAGTATATGTGGATGACATGCTAGTCAAATAAAAGGAAGCCTGTGACCATGTAACACACTTATTAGAGATGTTTGACATACTAAGGGATTACAGGATGAAGTTGAATCTCCAAAAATGCGTATTCGGGGTTGAATCTGGCAAGTTCCTGGGCTTCATTGTCAATCACAGGGGAAACAAAGCTAACCCTGTGAAGATCAAGGCCTTAATTGAAATGAGGTCACCTAGGAATGTAAAAGAGGTGCAATGCCTTACAGGCCGGGTTGCCACCCTAAACCGGTTTATCTCGAAGTCCTCAGACAAATGTAGAGAATTCTATGCAGCCATAAAAAAGGGGCAAAAATTTGAATGGTCGACAGAATGCAAGGCTGCCTTCGTGAAGCCTTAATCCTTTACCTAGGGGTTTCCGAGTTCTCAATTAGCGTCGTCCTAATCAAGGAGGAAGAGCAAGCTCAGCAGCCGGTATATTACGTGAGCAAAAGATTACTCGATGCTGAAACCCGCTACTCGAACATGGAGAAGTTAGCCTACGCACTAATTTTGGCTTTCCCGTAAACTAAGGCCTTACTTCCAGGCTCATAAGATTGAAGTGCGAACATCCTTCCCTCTCAGACAAGTCTTACACAAGCCGGAAGCCTCTGTTAGAATCATGAAATGGACAGTCGAGCTAGGCCAATTTGATATAGAGTACATCAAGGGGCAAGCGCGAGCTGACTTCATCCTGGAATTTCCACCCACTTTTGAAGTTGAAGGGAAGGAATGTGTACCTGAACCTCAGTCTCCAATAGCCATACCCGAGAATTGTTCCCCTTTGCGGAACTTGTACGTTGATGGGGCTGTCAATTGAAATGGGGCCGGGGCTGGCATTTTCTTAGTCAGCCCGGAAGGCCATAAGCTGCAAAGCTCCATTCACTTCGATTTTAAAGCCACCAACGATGACACGGAGTATGAAGCCCTAATAGCGGGGCTTAAGCTAGCCTTGGAGATGAGGGTGAAAAATATGAATGTTTACAGCGATTCGATGTTGGTAGTCTGGCACATCCGGGGAGGCTTCCAAGCTAGGGGTCCCCGTACTGATCTCTACATGCGGTACGCCCAAGAACTAATTGGGAAATTCAGGGAAATCAAGTTAGAACAGATAGCAAGGTCTGAGAATGCAGATGCAGATGCCCTGGCCAAGTTAGGCTCTCAGAGGGATGCACATATGCTTGGGGTGATCCCTCTGGAAATCCAATATCAGCCCAGCATCCCTAATATTGAGATCTTAGAAGTTGAGGTTGAAGAGTCTGACCTTTGGACAACCCCAATTCAGGAATACATAGCCAATTGAACCCTGCCTGCAGACTAGGATGAGGCAGCCCAGTATGTAATCTATGATGGTATTCTTTACAAAAGGGGGTTCAATCGGCCCCTCCTCAGGTGTGTTGCTAGGGTAAGATGCGAGTACATTATGTGCGAGGTGCATGAAGGAATTTGTGGGTATCACTCGGGGGGTGCTTCCCTCGCTCACAAAATCCTCCGTCAAGGCTACTACTGGCCTACCCTCTACAAGGATGCTCATGCCTTCGCCAAGGCCTGCCACAGCTGCCAAAGATTCTCCAATACAAATAAGAACCCAGCGGTACCTCTGAAGACCTTGACAAGCCCCTGGCCATTTGCTGTTTGGGGTATAGATCTGATCGGTTAATTACCCAAAGGAAAAGGAGGGGTGAAATATGCAGTTGTGACTGTGGATTACTTCACCAAATGGGCTGAAGCTGAACTCCTGGCTTCCATCACTTGTAGGAAGCTCGTGGACTTCGTGTATCGAGCAATCGTTTGTCGATACGGGGTTCCCTACAAACTTATATCTGACAATGGAAAGCAGTTTGATAGCAATGAGATGATAAATTTCTGTGAACACCTGGGCATAAAGAAAGATTTTTCCGCGGTGTGCCATCCTCAGAGTAACGGCCAGACGGAGGCCGTAAACAAAATTATCAAGCAGACCCTGAAGGCCAAACTGGAAGAGAAAAAAGGATGTTGGCCAGAAGAACTTCCAATGGTGTTGTGGTCTTACAATACCACTCCAAGGTCTACCACCGGAGAAACCCCGTTCACCCTAACATACGGGTGTGAAGCCATGGTTCCCGTGGAAGTTGGAGCATGGTCCTTTCGAAGGGATAACTATGACCCTGAGAACAACAAAGTCAATCACAAGCTCTACCTAGACCTGATTGAAGAAGTAAGGGATACGGCTTAGTTGAAACTTGCTGCGTATCAATAGAGGACCCGTAAATATTTTGATAAGAAGGTGAGAGCTCGACCCCTGAAAACGGGAGACCTGGTTCTCAGGAAAATGATGCCTAACATGAGGGTTCCCGCTCATGGAGCCTTCGGTGCAAAATGGGAAGGCCCATACATCATCAAAAAAGTGCTTTGGCAAGGAACCTATCACCTTACAGACATGGACGGAAGACTCATACCACGGTCTTGGAACGCCCAACACTTAAAGAGGTATTACCAGTAGCTTCACCCGGGTAGTATTTCTGTAGGTTTCGGCTTTAGGTCAGGACAATAAAGGCGGTTTATTAGTTGTAATCGCTATGCTTTTAGGAAGATTATCAAGCTACTATTGGCTTTATGTTCTAGGATGCTGGGGGGGGTGGTGTCTTCACACCCCCCAAAATTATGTTATGTCAATTTTTCTATCATATAGTTCAATAAAATTTCGCAGTTATGAAATTCTCGTATATGCTTGCCTGCTTACCATGATTATTAATTGAATGCTTCATGTATGCTTTAAAAAGTATTTAGTGCTTCAATTGCATCTAGTTCTCCACCGTAATTGTAATTACGCTAAAGAACTCAGGGGGTAGTAGTCATATCATTAATATTACTTGGCTTAAAATTCAAAAAAAAAAAAAAAAATTGGAAATCGAAACTTGGGAAACACAACTCAACAACTTGGCTGCACTAATTGGAAGGAAAGCTTATCAAAGCTTTCAAGGTTTCAAGCTTTTCAAGCTTACAAGGTTTTGGACTTACAGTAGCCCTTCAAGGTTTAAAGCCTATCAAGGCTTTCAAGGCTAAAGCTTATCAAAGCTTTCAAGGTTTTCAAGCTTACAACGTTTTGGGCTTACAGTAGCCCCTCAAGGTTTAAAGCCTATCAGGGCTTTCAAGGCTAAAGCTTATCAAAGCTTTCAAGGTTTCAAGCTTTTCAAGCTTACAAGGTTTTGGGCTTATAGTAGCCTCCCAAGGTTTAAATCCTATCAAGGCTTTCAAGGCTAAAGCTTATCAAAGCTTTCAAGGTTTCAAGCTTTTCAAGCTTGCAAGGTTTTGGGCTTACAGTTAAAATTCTATTATTTATTCAAAAAAAGATTCTTTTGGTATTCTAGTATATTATTCATTTTTGTATTTGTTATGGATCAAAAATCGAGGGGTGAGCTTCGTGCTTTTTGACTGATCTCGCGAGTCGGAACTCAGACGGGTCCTCACGAGGTGCCTACGTATCTTCAGCGGGGTGAAGAATCAAGTCAAAAAACGTAGTTCTATTTTGGAGGGGTAGAGCCCTTTATATAGATGTCTCAGGGTTAGAGACTGATTAGAAGTAGGATCCCTGGTGTTAGAGTCCTAGTAGAAATAGGTATTTGAGTCAGAGATAGGATAGGACTGATCTCTGATCCTTATCTTGAGCTACTGGAGGTTATCTAGGACTCTAGATAGTTATCCACGAAATTCAGAGTTCTTGTAGAACTCTCGGAGTCCTGGACTCGTCAGTCAGACTCCTAGTAGGACTAGGATTCGAGTTCTGGGCCCTGACCGGGCTGGGGGCTCGTGCCTTGAGTTTGGGCAGCCCATGTTTCTCAAACATAGATGCCCAACGGGCTTTTTATAACCTCAATCTGCTAGCCACGAATTTTGGGTGATAAACCCAGAATCCGGGCCTTATATTCTGGCCTTTAATCAAACCCGGGCTCAAAATAACCCAATAATTTTTAGGGCCAATTTCAGACCCATATCATTTGCCCCCCAACTTTGGATAAGTTTCATAGAAACTTTTCTAAAGTTTTAGAGCATTTTAGACTACTTCTCGAGCCTATTACGAATGAAGTCAGCCACCTGGGCCGATTCTGGACTTTCCTTAGTCGATCCGAGGCATTTTGGGGAACATCAAGTGTTCGGAGGCGCTTTTTGAGCGTTTTCCGGGCCCTTCCAGGGCGCTAGACCTCGCCCAGGTCGATTTAGGGCGCTCAGGGCGTCCAGGTCGACGCTGGCGCGCAACACGGGCGCACCTCGGGCGCTCAGGGGCGCTCGACCTCGCCCAGGTCGATTTAGGGCGGATTGGACGCCCAGGTCGACGCTGGCGCGCAGCTTGGGCGCTCATGGCGCTCGACCTCGCCCAGGTCGACGCTCGCGCGCACCGTGGGCGCACCTCGAGCGCTTATGGGCGCTCACGGGCGTTAGGTGTTTTTTTGACACCCAAGTCAGTTGTCGACCTCACCCAGGTCGATTTAGGGCATCCTTGGTGCCCAGGTCGACGCTGGTGAGGTCCTCAGGCGCACCTCGGGCGCTCTTGGCGCTCCTGGGGCGCTCATAGGGCGCTCCCAGGGCGCTTCTCGGGCGCTCTCGGGCGTTAGGTGTTTTTAGCACCCAAGTCAATTTTCGACCTCACCCAGGTCGATTTAGGGCGTCCTTGGTGCCCAGGTCGACCCTGGTGAGGTCCTCAGGCGCACCTCGGGCGCTCATGGCACTCCTGGGGCGCTCATAGGGCGCTCCTAGGGCGCTTCCTGGGCGCTCTCGGGCGTTGGGTGTTTTTTTAACACCTAAGTCGATTGTCGACCTCACCCAGGTTGATTTAGGGCGTTTTGAGTGCCCAGGTCGACGGTGGTGAGGTCCTCAAGCGCACCTCGGGCGCTCTTGGCACTCCTGGGGCGCTCATAGGGCGCTCCCAGGGCGCTTCTTGGGCGTTGTGGGTTTTTTAACACCCAAGTCGATTGTCGACCTCACCCAGGTCGATTTAGGGCGTTTTGGGTGCCCAGGTCGACGGTGGTGAGGTCCTTAGGCGCACCTCGGGCGCTCTTGGCGCTCATAGGGCGCTTCTCGGGCGCTCTCGGGCGTTGTGGGTTTTTTAACACCCAAGTCGATTGTCGACCTCACCCAGGTCGATTTAGGGCGTTTTGGGTGCCCAGGTCGACGGTGGTGAGGTCCTCAGGCGCACCTCGGGCGCTCTTGGCGCTCCTGGGGCGCTCATAGGGCGCTCCCAGGGCGCTTCTCGGGCGCTCTCGGGCGTTGTGGGTTTTTTAACACCCAAGTCGATTGTCGACCTCACCCAGGTCGATTTAGGGCGTTTTAGGTGCCCAGGTCGACGGTGGTGAGGTCCTCAGGCGCACCTCGGGCGCTCTTGGCGCTCCTGGGGCGCTCATAGGGCGCTCCCGGGGCGCTTCTCGGGCGCTCTCGGGCGTTTCGGGACTATACATAGTTTAAACATGGATTATGCAACCATTAAGTGTAATCATGCTTGATTATGACTTGTTAATGGTATGAGATAAGATTAGGCCTTAATCAAGGTTTTAGGGGCCTTTTCTAGGCTAATCCCTTGATTAGGGTTTTATAAGGTTTTATACATATTTTATAAGGAAAATCTAGATCCTTCTAAAACCTTCTAGATTATGGGCTTTTTCTTGGGCTTGGGCTAGTTGACCTGTAATAGCAGGTCACTTGGCCTGTTGACCTGTT
This sequence comes from Daucus carota subsp. sativus, assembly GCF_001625215.2. NCBI lineage: Eukaryota > Viridiplantae > Streptophyta > Magnoliopsida > Apiales > Apiaceae > Daucus > Daucus carota. Next base: position 23,868,837 of record NC_030382.2, read on the forward strand.
AGGTGACCTGTTGGCCATCCTATAAATAAGTGAGCATCCTCATTTCTCACTTCTCACTTCTCACTCTACAAGTTTACAACATCTCTCTAGAATTCTCTCAAGCCTCAAGCTTTCACCACCAAGGTTCTTTCGAGCTCAAATGGCTGATCGGGAAGCATCACGCTTAGCCAAGATTTCCAAGGCCATGGGCACCTCCTCCAAGTCCAAGAGAGGTACTCCTATAATCATAAACTCTTCTTGTTCATCTTTACTTGATTTGATCAATATTATGCGGGATGAATACCCCTCCCTAGCTGAGCTAGGTTCTTATGGCTATGCTGCCGATTGTTCGCCTTCGTTGGCCAAGGCCTATCATAGATTGCTTAACTTTCCCAAGGCTTATTCCCTGGTCCGTGCCGAACCCGGGGATAGGACCTGTCATTGGGATCCGCAGCACTTGTTTGTATACAAGCATGCTCTACTAGCCGGACTTAGGTTTCCCCTGCATCCCTTCATCCCTAAGCTCTTAGCTGATGTGGGACTCAATCCTTGCCAATTGACGCCCAATGCTTGGCGCATAATCCATTGTTTCATGGTTCAGTGCCTATCTAAAGGCCTTTCCATGTCTGTCTCATTGTTTCGTAAGATTTTCCAATTCAAGAACTACCCGGTGGGCTCCACGGGTTGGGTTCTTATTAGTCATCGGCCTGACCAGCCTCATATTTTCAACAATTCCTCTATTCCGGATAACAACCCTCGTTGGAAGAAAGAGTTCTTCAAGCTACACTGGGAAGGGGGAGATTGGGGAACTCTATTCAGATCCAAGTTTTGTAAGGTCGTTGATGGGAGTGTCGACTCCATCCACCTATCGGATGTCGAGAAGGCAGCCTATGCTGAATTGGTCAAAGACAATGGCCAATCCAAATGCTGGGATCTCCTTGATGAATTCAATCTTAGAAAGCTTGGTCTTTCAAGGGTTAGTGATGAAGGTATAAACCCCTTTTTTTTTTACACCTAGGACTTTTCTCGGGCCTATCCAATTATTCACGACTTAACTTATTTCTTGTTTTTGTTTTGCAGCTGCCACAAAAATCAATGAGCAGAATGCGCCTCTCCAAGAGGAGACGGGTCGGATGAAGCGGCATAGGTTGGCTAAAGACCCTCGGGTCCCTCGGGAGTTGCCTGCCTTCCTTCAACCCCATTCGGCAGAGGGAGGATCATCTAGTCAGCCTCGGGCTTCCAAGTCTGAAGCCTTTAAACCGGCCTGGGGTTTTCGAAGGACTGATTCGGTGCTGGGATCGACTGTTCATGCTTCTGATTGGTCCCTTCACTCTATTACCCCTGCCGACTACCAGGATGTGGTGCTACAGTCGGAGATCGAGGGGATTGATGGCTTTGGCTCTCAAGCCCTTGCTAGTGTGAGTGTTCTTACAAACTTATTGTTTAGGTTCTCCGAGTCTTTCTTAACCCGTTTATCTACTTGTCTCAGGCCAATGCTCAATTCCAGGCTGCCCTCCATCAGGCTAAAGCTTGGAAAAAACAAGCTGAGAGCCACAAGAAGGCTAAGGAATCCTTGGAGGAGGGCATGGAGGCCCTTCGAATCAAGGATGCGGAAAAAGACGAGATTGTGGCTAAGACTCAATCGGAGCTAGTGGAAGCTCGAAGCGAGCTAGTCGAGGCTCGAAAGGGAAAGGATGCTATCATCGACGACTATATGGACTCTGATGAGTTCAAGAATCTGCTGGAGAAGCACAATGAGACCACCTCTGCAGAGGATTACAGTAACGGGTGGAATGAGGTTGTTCATTTCATTCATGAGGATCATCCAGACCTATTCCATCCTAAATGGGATTACCTCTGTCCCATGAGGATTGTTCTTGACTCTCCTAGTCCTATTGAAGAGGAAGTCGAAGATTTGGGTGTCATTGAAAAGCATCCGGCTGGGGAGTCCGGGTCTGCAGATAGCTCGGAGGCTGATTCCGAGTCTGATGAGTAGGATTTATTAAGGACCCTGCGTGGTCTACTTATTTAGACTTATCTAGCCTTAACTTGTAGTATTAGACTTGTCTAGCCTTAACTCGTAGTATCGGACTTATCAAGCCTTAGCTTGTAATTTTCACTCAATCAATGTTAATCGTAACTTATTTATGGTTGAATTCATGTTCCGGGTTGATCCGTTCACGGTAAGTAAACAAAAACTCAAGGAAAACATTAGAAGCATGAGATATGGAGCAATCCATAAGAAATTTTATTGAAACTATAGTAGAAGAGATAAACAACTAAAATCAACTAAGTTATAAACTAACTGGCAGTGGTCTATCTGACCTTATTCAATGGTCATCTACTTGCTAAGATAATCAAATATAATAAATCTTCAAGTTGGTGGCATGCCAACTCCTTGGAAACTCAACTCCATCCAGGGTCTGAAGCTTGTACGAGCCGCGACCAATAACATCCTTCACCTGATACGGACCTTCCCAGTTTGGGGCCATCTTTCCCTTGGGACCAACTCCTGAGGCCTCAGCTTTCCTTAGGACTAAATCCCCTTTTCTGAAGAATCGTTCCTTGACTCGGAGATTATAGTAATAGGAAGCTCGTTTTTGGCTCTCAACGATCCTGGCGTTAGCCTCATCACGGACCTCATCGATCATGTCGAGTGCGAGTCTCATTCCTTCCTCATTGGCTTCAGGCTCATACTGCTGGACCCTGGGGGAGGTATGAGTTATCTCAAGTGGCACCACGGCTTCAGCCCCGTAAGCTAACTGGAACGGGGTTGCTCCTGTGGAGACCTTGCAGGTTGTTCGATATGCCCATAGTATAGGGAGAATCTCTTCAGCCCAAGACCCATGCGCTTTCTCGACTCTTTTCTTTAGCCCATCAAGGATTATCCTGTTGGCTACTTCAGCTTGCCCATTGGCTTGAGGATGGGCAACCGAAGTGAATAGTAGCTCAATGTTATAGTCGTTACAGTATCCCACAAACTCTGGATTGTTGAACTGGGCTCCATTGTCAGTAACCAAGACTCGGGGTATGCCATACCTGCATATGACGTTTTCCCAGAAGAACTGAGCAACTTGCTTGGTGGTTATCTTGGCCAGGGGTTTGGCCTCAATCCACTTGGTAAAGTAGTCAATAGCCACTATCAAAAACATCCTTTGAGCACTGGCGAGTGGAAACGGCCCTAGGATGTCCATCCCCCACATAGCAAAGGGAATCGGGGAGTTAATGGATGTCAACATCTCTGGGGGCTGGCGCACAACAGGTGCAAATCTCTGACAACGATCGCATCTCTTAACATAATCCTTCGCATCCTTCAGCATATTTGGCCAAAAGAACCCAAGGCGAGTAATTTTGTGAGCCAAGGCTCTCCCGCCTAGGTGCTGGCCACAGATTCCTTCATGGACCTCTTTCAAGGCTTCCCGGGCCTCATCCGGCCTTAACACTTCAAATAAGGTATAACAAAAGATTTCTTATAGAGAATCCCTTCAATGAGTGCATACTTTAAAGCTCTTACTTGTAGTTTTCGTGCTTCCCCAGCATCAGGTGGTAGATGTCCAGTTTCGAGATACGTTTTGACCTCATCGATCCAAGTGGCCCCCGTGTCGATTGGGGCTACCAGCTTGGCATTGATACTTGGGGTTTTCAAAACTTGATAGTAAACACTTCCCGAGCACACCTCATTCTCTGAGGATGCAAACTGGGATAAGGCATCAGCCTTTGTATTCTCTTCCCTAGGTATATGTTCTACCAAACATTCTTTAAATTGCGTCATCTGGGCTTTCACAATCCTTAAGTATTTCAGCATTGTTTCTTCTCGTGCCTCAAATTCTCCATTAACCTGTGACACCACAAGTCTTGAGTCCCCACATACTTTCAGGTTTTTAACCCTCAGGGTTCTCGCCAATCCCAATCCAGCTATAAGGGCCTCATACTCAGCTTCATTGTTGGTAGTTGGAAAGTCTAACTTGATCGCGTACTCGACCGTGAAGCCATCCGGGCTTCGGAGCACCAGCCCTGGCCCACTATTTTTTGTTTTTGAAGCTCCGTCAAAAAATAGTAACCAATACTCTTTAGGTTTCTCCTCTTCTTTGGGTTCCTCTACCATACTCTCCTGCCCCCCGACTTCCTTGTTGTCAATGGTGCATTCAACGAGGAAGTCAGCTAGAGCTTGAGCCTTGATTGCCACCCGTGGTTTCTATCGAATTTCAAATTCCCCAAGCTCTACTGCCCATTTGATTAATCTCCCACTAGCCTTCGGGCTATGCATTATGTTCCTAAGGGGCTGGTCTGTCAAGACTTCAATTTTGTGAGCCTGGAAGTAAGGCCTCAGCTTTCTTGAAGCTGTAATCATGGCTAAGGCAAACTTCTCAATCACAGAATAGTTGAGCTCCGCTCCATGCAAAATTTTACTAACATAGTAGACGGGTTTCTGGATTTTTCGATCCTCACGAACCAAGACCACACTCAGTGCTTTCTCAGAGACAGCCAAGTAGACATATAATGTTTCTCCATCCACGGGCTTTGATAAGAGTGGTGGCTCTGCCATATACTTCTTCAACTGCTCAAAGGCCTCTTGGCTCTCACTTGTCCATTCAAAATCTTTAACTTTCTTCAAAGCCTTAAAGAAGGGCAAGCACTTATCCCCGGACTTCGAGATGAAACGTCCTAGTGCCGCGATTCTTCCTGTTAGCTTTTGAACATCCTTTACAGACTTAGGCGGCTCCATATCAAGGATGGCCTTTATCTTGTCGGGGTTGGCCTCAATTCCACGTTTTGAGACCATCAGACCCAAAAATTTTCCAGACCCAACTCCAAAGGCACACTTGGCTGGATTCAACATCATCTTATGTGTCCTCAGGACTTCAAAAGCCTCTCTCAGGTGTTCAAGGTGATCAGCTTTGTTCAAGCTCTTCACTAGCATATCATCAACATAGACCTCCATGGTTTTTCCAATCAGATGTTTGAACATCTTATTTGCCAGGCGTTGATATGTGGCTCCTGCATTCTTTAAACCAAACGCCATAACCAAATAACAAAAGATACCAAAATCAGTGATGAATGATACCTTAGGAATGTCGTCCTTATTCATTCGGATCTGGTTGTATCCACTAAAGCCATCCATAAAGCTCAACATCTCGTGCCCAGCTGTAGCATCGATCAGAGTATCTATTCTTGGGAGAGGAAAACAGTCCTTAGGACAAGCATCATTCAAATCTGTGAAGTCTACACACATCCTCCACTTTCCATTAGCTTTCTTGACCATGACTGGGTTGGCTATCCATTCTGGGAATTGGATTTCCTCTATAAAACCTGCTTCCAAAAGCTTATCGACCTCCTGTTTTATGGCTTCCTGCCTCTCAGGGGCAAAACTTCTCTTCTTTTGTTTCACGGGTTTTCTATCTGGGCTTACGTTAAGCGTGTGTGTCATAAAGAGGGGATCAATCCCTGGCATATCGGCTGCGGTCCAAGCAAACACATCCCGGTTGTTCCTCAAGAATTTCACAAATTCGGATTTCATATCCTCGGGGAGCGACGCCCCTACATAGGTCACCTTCTCGGGCTCATCTGGATATAGGGAGAAGGGAACCAAGTCCTCGGCTGGCTTTCCTCTCCTTTCCTCTTCCTCTCGGACATCCAAGTCCTCAATTGGGAGAACTTGCCCCCCGGTCCCTCCAGATTTCAGAGCCCCCACATAACAACTTCTAGCCATTTTTTGATCTCCTATCTCTTCTCCCACCCCATTCTTGGTAGGGAATTTGATCTTCAAGTGGTAGGTGGATGGGATTGCTTTAAAAGCATGTATCCCAGTCCTCCCAAGGATAGCATTGTAGGTTGATGAAGCCTTAACGACCAAAAAATTCAGCATACATGTGGCCTGTCTAGGCTCGGTGCCCATTGTCACGGGTAGTTGGATCATACCTTCAATCTTTGTCTCCACGTTATTAAAGCCGTATATAGGCATATCTGAAGGTGTCAATTGCGAATCGGAATATCCCATCTTCTCATATGCATCATGAAATAAGATATCTACTGAGGCTCCACTGTCAACGAGTACCCTTTTTACAGAAGAGTTTCCAATCACCGGGGTGATTACCAAAGGATCATCATGGGGAAATTTAACTCTGTCAAGATCTAAATTGTCGAATGCTAAAGCAAACTCAATTTTTGCCCTCTTCGGGGGCTCTCCAACAATGTACATCACTTCACGAGCATAAGCTTTTCGTGAGTTACTAGATAGGCCTGCTGCGGTCGGTCCTCCAGAGATTACATTGATCACAGGCCCTCTAGGCTGGTTTCTCTTATTCCTATCATCGTTGTCTCTTCCACGGTTGTCATTGTCACGGGGATTCTTGTCCGTATCCCTAGTATACTTGGACAACTTGCCTTTTCGGATCAAAAACTCGATCTCATCCTTCAACTGCCGACAATCATCGGTCTTATGTCCTGTATCCTTATGAAACCTGCAGTACAGGTCCTTGTTTCTCTTTTCGGGGTCAGTCCTGATAGGCTTCGGCCATCGAACACTTTCATCTTTCTCAATTTCCATCAGGATCTGACTCCTAGGGGCATTCAGCCTTGCATACTCAGTGAACCTCGGTCCTGCTTTCTTTTTGGTGGGGGACTTATCACCATCCCCTGTCTTTGAATACTTACTATCCGCGTTGTACTCGGTGTCGTTTCCCCGTTTCTTTGGGTTCGAGGTCGGTCCCTGGTTATTCTGAGATTTCTTCAGGCTTTCCTCAGCCTTGATATACTTCCCGGCCCTCTCCTGGAGCTCATTCATATTTTCAGGGGCCCTCTTGGCTAGTGATCGGCGGAAATTATCATCCGTGGTTCCTTGCTGTAGGGCAATCATGGCTACTTTCTGGTCTAAATCCGGGACCTTGAGCGCCTCCTTACTGAACCTATTCATATAGTCTAGGGATTCGTTCCTGCCTTGATGAAGGTTCATCAACGAGGCTGAACTCTTAGCGTGGGTCTTGCTCCCAATAAACTGGCCTATGAAAGCTCGGCTCAAATCTCCAAATGAGGATATAGAGTTAGGGGGTAGTCGACTATACCAGTGTTGTGCCATCCCACTCAAAGTTTGGGGGAAGGCTCGACACTTAATGGCCTCCGTGACTGGTTGCAACAACAATGCATTCATGAAAGTTCGTACATGATTCGCGGGGTCACCCGTTCCATCATACGCCTTAATTGTGGGCAACTTGAACTTTCGAGAAATCCTTGCTGCCATGATCTCCTCGGTGAATGGGGGGATCGGGTTATCTGGATCACCTGCAGCCAACAAGTGAATTCTATTCATACCTGCGTTCTGAGGGTTTTCAGTCCGTTGCCGAGGTTCGGGTGGTGGCTGCCTGGTCTGGTGTGCCGCCCCGTCTCTTCTCAACTGAGCTATCTCCTGTTCATAAGCTCGAATCCTGGCTTCGTACTCCTGGTCCGTGGGTCGACGGGACTCGGGGTTATTCGGCCCGGTGTTGTGCTGGGAGCCTCGGCTCTAGTTTCCTTCTCTCCTCCTTCGTGGGGGAATATCATAGTCCCTCTCCGAATCTTCAGAAGAGTCGTCCGTATAAACTACATACTCATCTGTTGGTCCTCTTGTGGTCGTCACAACGGTTGAGTAATGAGTCCCATGATCAGTGGCTGTGGCCACAACATTAGTCATAGGGGGCAGCGTGCCAAAAATCATAGGAATCGAGGTTTGAGCAGCGGTGGTTGTGCCACTGCTAGCGAGGGTCAACGTGACTGGTGGTGTGGTGGTGACGGGATTTGAGGTTCCAGCGGTGACCTGAGACAAGGGTGGATCCTGGGTTGCGGTGTTGTCTCCGTTTGAAGGTGCATGAATTTCTGAGCGTAATCTGGTGGACACCATGGTTGTTGTCTTCGTCCCACAGACGGCGCCAAATGTTATGGATCAAAAATCGAGGGGTGAGCTTCGTGCTTTTTGACTGATTTCGCGAGTCGGAACTCAGACGGGTCCTCACGAGGTGCCTACGTATCTTCAGCGGGGTGAAGAATCAAGTCAAAAAACGTAGTTCTATTTTGGAGGGGTAGAGCCCTTTATATAGATGTCTCAGGGTTAGAGACTGATTAGAAGTAGGATCCCTGGTGTTAGAGTCCTAGTAGAAATAGGTATTTGAGTCAGAGATAGGATAGGACTGATCTCTGATCCTTATCTTGAGCTACTGGAGGTTATCTAGGACTCTAGATAGTTATCCACGAAATTCAGAGTTCTTGTAGAACTCTCGGAGTCCTGGACTCGTCAGTCAGACTCCTAGTAGGACTAGGATTCGAGTTCTGGGCCCTGATCGGGCTGGGGGCTCGTGCCTTGAGTTTGGGCAGCCCATGTTTCTCAAACATAGATGCCCAACGGGCTTTTTATAACCTCAATCTGCTAGCCACGAATTTTGGGTGATAAACCCAGAATCCGGGCCTTATATTCTGGCCTTTAATCAAACCCGGGCTCAAAATAACCCAATAATTTTTAGGGCCAATTTCAGACCCATATCAGTATTGTTATATAATGCAACAACTTTTTTTTTTTCAATTTTACACATATCTCGTGCTTACAATTATGTTTATTTTTATAATAGATTCATTTAAGTGTTATTATTTACTTAGAGAAAAGATTCATTTGTATATTCTAGTATAAGTTTCAATCTTTTTATTATTTTATGAATATGGATTATAAATTTTTTTCAAAAATAAAGATTCATTTAGGTATTCGACTATAAATTTAATTTTATACTTTTTGCATATGTGCTTATATTTCACTTCTCTTATATTAGATTCATTAAAATGTTCGCTCAAGCTCGCTAAGAATTCAATTTTTTGATGTGGATTTTACAGATATGCAGTTGAGATTCTTTAAAATGTTCGCTCAAGCTCGCTAAGAGTTCAATTTTTTTATGTGGATTTTACGGATATAAAGTTGAGATTCTTTAAAATGTTCGCTCAAATGTCGTAGAATGATATATAGTAGATTTTTAAATATTATTTATAAAATTGACATAAAATATCTATTATAACACTACAACAAAACTGGCATCAGACAACGGTTTTTGCCCGTTGTCTGATGCCAAAGAAAACCGTGGTCTATTGAGGTGCCGTCTGATACGCACCTCAAACAACGGTACCGACCGTTGTGTGAGAAAAAGAAGCACAACTGTTTATATTTTAGGGCGTGTTGTGCCAGACCCAGAAACAACAACATGTTTGTTTAAGAAAGTGTTGTTATAAAGGTTTCACAACAATAGTCTTATTTTAGATTTGTGTTGTTAGTAGCAATACAGACAACAGTTTATGTAGTTAGGTACCCTTGTTGATAAGAGTATCCGACAAGTGTATTTGTATAAAAGAAGCTCATGTTTTAGTATGTTGTACAACGGGTTTATATTGCACATATACTTGTGTAAGACTCCTTATAACAATAGTTTAGAAACTGAAACTATTGTGTGATATCTCTTATACAACGGTTTTTGTCACAAATGCTCGAATAACAAGGATTTAGACAATGGTTTATTACTACTATTACTTATTTGTATATGTCTCAGACAACGATTTTATTCTTAAAATTGTGTTGTTTGTAGGGCTTAGGACAATTGTTTCTTTTTCTTTTCCTTTTGTATTTAGTTATGTCAGATAATGGTTTTACATAACCTAATTAAGCTATGCTGAAGAATATTATTAACAAGCCATAAATTAGTAACAAAAGTTTTTATTATCAACTATAGTAACAACATACAATCACATATACCAGCCAAAAATCAGCTACTATACAATCTCTTTCATTGCCCAATACGTAAGGACTACTTGACTTCTTACAAATTCCATGATCATCCCATGTTTTGGGAGTACACTTGCCAAATACGTTCCCTGGACATTTCTGCTGGTCAGTTAACTTGTCATTGACATGATGTACAATTAATGAGGCTGCACCTAACATGTCAAGAGAAGCTACACTACTGATGCTAGCCCGACGTTTACCAGCTTCGGAAATCTTCTAGCAGTTTGCTTGCAAAATTAATAATGTCTGCAGTAGGGACCAAACTAAGACTCCTACCTGCAAACACACAGGGCATATATAAATTTAAAAGGGATCACAGTGTGAGATAAATACTACTCGAGTTTCTACACCTAATTGATAGTTAAAGACAGTGGGTTTTGGGCACACAAAACGTAAACATGTAAAGAAGTATGTTAATCCTCAAAAAAATTATATGAGTGAAAATCCTTTAACTAGAATCCCACATGTTTAAAGGATCTTTTAAAAAGATACAAAAGAAAACATAAGCCAGAACATGTAAAACTGTGAACATCTAACAGACTATCAATTCAGAAACAACCTCCTATCCCAACAGACCAATATAAAAATACAAAATGTAACACAACATATATTCCAAAACAAATTTAAAACACTGATTGCTTCCTCGCCAAAGAAAATCACTTTAAGACATTCCAAACTTAAAATGATAATTTCCCTTGCAAAGATTTGGAGGCTTTAAGATAGTAACATATTCGAGCGGTGGAAAATACAAAGATAACACATAAAATAATAAACTAAAGAAAAATATATTTCTGCACTTGATTCAAAATTTTCTTCTGATCACTTGAAGTCATGGTCGTGCAATCTAGACATATATCTCGTATTATTAGTGAGAGAACCTGGGATGTTGTGTTAGTCATTCACAGATAATAGTTGAAAAACTCTACACACAAAGAATAAAAGAATATAGGCAGCAAAGCAATTGGACACACAAACTGACTGGCATTTACATGTAGCTTTTTGAACATTTACATGTAACCAACAGTTTAAAACCAAACAAACAACTAACCTTAACAAAATCATATGCCTCATCTACTTCTGTCATCTCCCTGTAATTGAGCATCACATCACAGATCAGAGATTAAATACAAAACCTGCAGAAGCCAAAGAAGGCCAACTTATAAACTAAAGCATTCCGACTTTTTGTGCATAGTATAAGGTCACTAAACTATATATCTACACAAATATATTTCGAACTACTTGTAAATTTACCACTCCTGTAATGCAATACTCAGCATCATACAAGATTTATGAACTAAAAATTATATTAGAGAGTCAAGTTTCCTGAAGAGTCTTTCTCTGTGTACACGAGTTCCAATTTCAAGCAACAAATTCATTAACAAACCTCAACAAAACATTCATAATTCTTGCAACAAAAACTGCATTGCATATCTACATGAAAGGTAAGTAACTGATGAGTAAACTTATTGGCATTGCTGAAAATAACAATCGGTAGGAAGCTTATTGACTAAGGTACACATCTCATAAAATTATACTCATTAATTGGGATATCATCTTTAAACATTTTATTGTAATAATAGATAACCCCATACGATATATCTAACAATGAAGAGAAACAAATGTGATTCAACTCATACAGATCAAACTTGTCATGGCAAGCCGGAGTAACATGTTACATAGGGAAATGAGGTGCTTTACATGTAAAATCAGGGCCAAATAAAAAGTAAAAGATAATAGGAATATAGAATCCACAATAAATCACTTCTTTTACTCAAAGCCATGTTATTAGTTAGCAAAACCAGGTGCTTTACATGTAAAATCAGGGCCAAATAAAAAGCAAAGGATAATAGAAATATAGAATCTATAGTAAATTACTTCTTTTACTTAAAAATGAAGAAACTTTAAAAGGCCTAATCATCTTCTTGGAATGTAACAAAAACACCCAGAAAACATTAATATGACAGTCGGCACCATCGGCATAGAAGATACTATTCTCCACTGGTCAGCGCCATATATGTGAAAAAATAGTGAACTAATATTGTATAAACATTCTAAATAGAAGAATCTCACAAGGTATATATGAAAGTACAAACTTACATGATACACCTTAATGCAAACAAATTAACTTGAGATCATAGAGCTCGCACAGAACTGAAACAGGAAAGAACAAAAGCCTCAGATCTTTTAGTTTCTACAAAACCAAAAATATCAGCAAATAAATACTATATATAAATCGAAATATCTAAAATAAATCAACTAAACCCCCAAAATACAACCCCATTTATCTTGATTTCAAGCCCCAATTATAAGCCCTAATCTTAAGAAATTGTAAAAACCCTAAACACACACAAAAATGGAGATGTGCAAACCAAATCGACACAAATAAGATAAATTAGAAGAAGTTATTAGTAATTAAAAGCAATTTGAAGAAAACCCATGAGATTAAACCCTTGATTAATCTAAGATCAAGATGAATATCCATATGTGAGCTGAGAATCGGGATGAAGGGACCAGTGAGATCGGTGATTAAGAGCTGTGATGTGTGATATTTGTGAAGTGAGCAGAGGATCGGGGGTGTGAGGGTGAGGTGAATCGAGGGAGTTAGTGAAATTTTGGGGGGAGCTGAAAAGAGTTAGTGAAATTTTGGGGGGAACTGAAAATTTTTGGGGCTTAAGAGTCTCTGTGCGGCGGAAATTTGTACAGCTTTCTTTCCACCTCTGTAGACAACTTATTTTATTTCATATAATTTTTTGTTTATTATATATATAATATTAATAACTTAAAATTATTATAAAAAATAATATTTATTTATATATATACGTAATATAATAAAATTATGTAATATTATTACATATTACATATTTTATACTTAAATTCAAATTAATTGAAATTAGCATATTTTAAGAGCCAAATATAATAGTAATATAAATAACTGAATATTTTTGTGGTTACTAATTGTTGTTTTGGGGGGGAATAACCCGGCTCATTTTTTCACCTAGATAGATGTGCTAATTTTGTTTTGATTTTATATTTATTATGTATGTTTTTTAACAATACCAATCAAACATAAATTTTGTATAATAAATTTTCATTTTTAAGATGCAAAAATTCGCATTTCTTTGATCAATTCTTGTATTTGTACTCTTTGTCTTAACAAGTATATTTATATTATGCATATATGTAAATATATATTGTTCATAATTTGTACTCTGAAGATAATTTTGTAGTTCAAATGTGAGTATTAGTATGTGTTTTATGTTTACAATTTCGAAAGTACTGAATAGAATCTTTGTTATGTATACGACTAGCTCAGTATTAATTTATAAATAATTTTTTCGCTGATCTAACCGTACGGATGTCGACAACTAACAATATTAGTCATATATAAAAAAAATTCAAATTTTTTTATGATACCAGTCAAACGTAAATTTTGTCTTATTGTAAAAACGTCATTTTTGTCCAGTAGTGCCTAACAGACAACGGTTTTTATACGCATCTATGTTGTGTCATTGAAACTGACACAACTGTTACGGAAGTTATACTGTTGTAAGAGAATCCATTATCTAAAATAGGCTCAAACAACTGTTCGGGGAAAACCCGTTGTATAAAAATAGTGTAGACAACGGTTTATGAGAAGGAAACTGTTGTATAATAAATTTTCATTTTTAAGACTTAAAAATTCGCATTTCCTTGATCAATTATTGTTTTTGTACTCTTTGTCTTAACAAGTATATTTATATTATGCATATATGTAAATATATATTGTTCATAATTTATACTATGAAGATAATTTTGTAGTTCAAATGTGAGTATTAGTATGTGTTTTATATTTACAATTTCGAAAGTACTGAATAGAATCTTTGTTATGTATACGACTAGCTCTGTATTAATTTATAAATAATTTTTTCGCTGATCTAACCATATGGATGTCGACAACTAACAATATTAGTCATATATAAAAAAATTCAAATTTTTTTATGTTTATTGTGTATGCTTTTTTAACAATACTAGTCAAACGTAAATTTTGTCTTATTGTAAAAAGTTAATTTTTGTCCTCTAGTGCCTAACAGACAACGGTTTTTTATACGCATCTATGTTGTGTCATTGAAACTGACACAACTGTTACAGAAGTTATACCGTTGTAAAAGAATCCATTATCTAAAATAGGTTCAAACAACTGTTCGGGGAAAACTTGTGTATAAAAATAGTGTAGACAACGGTTGATGAGAAGAAAACCGTTGTATAATAAGTTTTCATTTTTATGAGTTAAAAATTCGCATTTCCTTGATCAATTCTTTGTTTTGTACTATTTTTCTGAATAAATATATTTATATTATGCATATATGCAAATATGTATTGTTCATTTGTGATACTAAGTCAATTTTGTAGTTCGAATGTGAGTATTAGTATGTGTTTTATGTTCACAATTTAGAAAGTACTGGATAGAACATTGTTATGTATACGATTAGCTTTATATTAATTTATAAATATTTTTTTCGCTCATCTAACCGTACGGATGTCGAGAACTAACAATATTAGTCATGTATAAAAAAAATCAAAATTTTTCATGTTTATTTTGTATGTTTTTTTAACAATACTAGTTAAACGTAAATTTTGTCTTATTGTATAAAGGTAAATTTTGTCTTGTAGTGTCGAACATACAACGGTTTTTATTCGCACCTATGTTGTATCATTGAAAATGACACAACCATCACGGAATTTATACCGTTGGAAGATATTCCATTGTCTAAATTAGGATCAAACAACTCTTCGGGAAAAAACCGTTGTATAAATACAGTGTAGACAACGGTTGATGAGAAGAAAACCGTTGTATAGTAAGTTTTCATTTTTGTGAGTTAAAAATTCGCATTTTCTTGATCAATTCTTGATTTTATGCAAGAAAACCCTATGACTATGAAGAAATTGACTATTTTGTTATAATTTACGCCAGGACTTTTGAATGTTAGCACTCTCTTATGTATGTTTATTTTCTTAGAAGTCATTCAGTCAGACAATGTTGATTAGTTAAAGACTTGTCTATAAGGTTTAGATACGATGCTATCTAAAACACTTGTATGTTAGATTCTCAGTCACACAACACTGTATGGAACCCTTGTTTGAACTGCTCGTAAACAACACAACAGATAAAACACTTGTCTAATTACAACAACGGTTTCTTGAAATATTGTCTGAAATTTCTTCACACGTCGGCTCTAAAAACAGTTGTCTGACATGCATCATTATACAATACCACAGTTAACAAAGTGTTGTCTGATTGAATTTACTAGACAACAGTTTTTTAACCGTTGTAGGTCGTAGGTGTTAGACAATAGTTTTTCGAGGACGAAAAGAAAGTGTTGTGTCTTAATTTCGGCCAACACTTTTTTCAGCGTCCGTTGTCTGATTAGTGTTGTCTGATGCCACTTGTAGTGTAAGTAATTTAAGGAATATTAATACGATAAACTATATTTAATTAAATTTCTTAAGAAAAATTCAAAAATCTATTATTGAAATAGAACACTGACTTAATTTGTATTTAAAGAGCACTTTATAGAACTTCAAATTAAAAAAACATATAAGTGAATATTTTAAAGGATCTTAATTTTGATTGTGTGCTATAATAGATTTCGCAAGTTAGTCTTTTAACTAAATATTTATACAATATTTTAAAGAATCTTTATCCAAAAACTAAATATTTATACAACATCCAAAAAATCTTTAATAAGAAATAAAGTATAGATTTATTAAACGTGATATTCTTGTATTTTTAAAGTAAAATCATGTTATAATTTTGTCTAAATTTAAATTATTTTATTCAAGAATGTATCGTAATAGTTTTTTTAAAGTTAACATGAATTTATTTTAGTTTATTATTTTTTTCAAAGAAACTTATATTAATACAAAAAATTTAAAGAATCTCAGTTTGAATTATTACAATACAGGTCTTAAATAATCTAATATTTCGAAAATACCATGTGGAATCGTTGAATAGAAATTGAATTAAAAGAATATTTAAAAAAAATCAATTATCACTATATAATAAATATAGTATATTTCTCATGTTAATATTATATTAAATATCTACACAATATTTGAAAGAATCTTTGATGATTAAATATTTAAGAATATAAAAAGGGAAATCAATTGGTTACATATCTTGTTATTTATGTTAACCAAATCATCTGTATATATGGTCATGAAATGAATCCTTGCCCAAAATCTTTTTTATTGTTGATGTCCGATTATACCCTTTGCTGAATTATTAATATATATATATATATATATATATATATATATATATATATATATATATATATATATATATATATATTTACTAAGGGGTCATTTGTTTACGGGTGAACCAAGCCAACTGAACTGGACGAGTGCTTTTGCATCCATTCAGACTGTTTGATAATAGAATGATGCAGCTGGACGACTCCATAATCTTCTGGACGACTGACCTAAAAAAATCTGCCTGAACCATCCAGAATCATTTAAATCACACGACGCTGTATATTACCCCAAGGCGCAGTACTATGACACATATCATGTATTATCGTATTTAATTTTTTAATCACTATTTCTTACATGTATTCACTAATAATATTATTTATATCTTCATTTAAAATTATAAAATTATAGAATTTTTAGTTTGATGATTGAAAATTTAATCATTAAATTATTGTCGAATTGATATACAAAAATAAAAAATAAGTATATATTATATTGTATAGTATAATAAATTATACACCAAAAGAAATGGTGATTATTGAACCTGCAATGAATTTTAGCCGGACAAAATGACTTAGATTAAATAATATATGTTATATATAATAATTAATAAATTAAATTTATATGATTTCAAAAAATATATTAAATTCATGATTTTTGTCATTCAGATAAAATAAATTAACAAACAATAATTTTCATACACCATTCAGATTATTCGTTCATTCAGATTTCAATCATTCAGAAAAAAGAGTCCAGATTTAACAAATGACCCCTAAATCTCCTAATTATAGTAGCCCTTGGATTTTACGGATATGAGGTTCGTTTAAATATTCTTTAACATATTATTGTAGAATAATGATATTTTCAATATAAACAGTATATTAATTAATATAATTTTGTTATATTATTAGGATTCTTTAAGTTTATTTCATTAGTTATATTCAAAATTTCAAGATTTGTAGATATTACTTGTAAATTTATTTATTTTAGAATTTGATTAATAATTATAGACTTCTTTGAAGTTGAGATTTTATATCTAAAGTTAATTATCACCTTTTTGTAATTTTCAGATTCTTTATAATGTTCTTATAAAATATATTTCTAATTTATTTTAAGAGCGAAGTAAGTGTTCTTTAAGTATAAGAAGATTTATCATAATATTAATTAGATTACTTTGAAGAAATTTCAATAGAACTTTTGTACAAAATCTTTAGATAATGTATAGAATTTAGAATCCTAACAAGATCATATCTGATAGAACATTGAGCAGAATTTTAAATTTACACAGAAAGTTCATTTGCAAGCATTTGATCACTAATCTTCAAGCAAACGACATCTCTTAGGATAGCATCAAATAGAAGTTAATCGAATGAAAATGTAGAACACCCATGATCAACAAATTCCAAGAATTTGTGATGATTCCATAATTTATATTGTGCAAGATTCTAAAAAATACTCAAAACAATGCATTATACTTTAAACACTTAAGAAGAACACCAGAACACTTAAGTTCATAAATTACAACTCTTAGTATAATCTATAGAACACTTGAGATCATAACATACAACATCCAGTAGAATCTTAAAATAAACCTTGCTAATTGTATAGACAAGCAGAATCTCTTTGTAACCCAGAGCAAACAATTGAGAAGTGACCGTACCCAGTATTGGATAAACAAATTCAATATAAAAAACTACTGATTCCACAACGTAACTTTTGGGATTACCAACAAACTTCAACATTGCAGGACCGGGGGTTCACCAGGAATTTAAAGACAAACAACAAGTTGTAGTTGGTTAGCAAAACTACACATGTTGTGACTGCAATTCTTTATAGATGTGTTGTATTATAAATCTATCTTGTTGTAGGCTATAGACATGCGGTCTATAATAGACCTGCCATTTACTAAAACAAGTGTTTGCAATCTATATACGTTCAATCCCATTACAACAAGCTATACCCAGAATTTTTTTACCTTCAATCCCATTGCAAAAATCCGTCGTAAATACCCAGAATTGTTGTAGTGAAGTATAATAAACAAAATATATTAATTCACTTGTGTACGTATGAGAAGAGAAAAGATGAAGTATACAGGATAAAATGAAATCGTTCGAGTGAGAGAGAAGAACATGAAAATGAATCAACTGAATCATCCAAGAAATCAACGTATCAACAGGAATATAGAATTATGTAGTTGCTAATTATCAAGATCATAAATGATTACATCAACCCTAAAATCACGCCAATTCCATATTCAACAAACTTCCTTGTATAATCACGTGTATATGTAAGATTATATCTGCCACTGATTTCAATATAATCACAAAATTGCCATTTGCCCTTTATTTAATTAATTATATCAATATTATAGTTAATCAACGGTCTTAAGAGGGTTTCTCGGTTTTCTTGATAGTGAGGTTTTCTCTAGAACCTTACGATATATATATATATATATATAGTATTTAATCATTTATAATATAATTTTAAAATAATTATATATTTTTTCTAGAAAATTATATAATTGATGAAAAACTTAAAATATGACTCTAAAATAAACTAAAACAACTAGACAGCAGTTACTACAGGATTACCAATGGCTTGCACTTCTCAAGGTAAAGGAGGTCAAGAAGACTTGAAATGTTGTGATGCTCGAATTTTTTATGCTTGGTTAGGTGTTGGCATTAAGTAGTAGTAGGGATGTGTCCTGTGGATGTTGATTTTGGAATGTAAGGAAATATATGTATTCAAACAGTACCTTTTAATTTGATAATTTAAAAACTATTGCAGTAGGTATAAAATGTGTTGTTGCTTTATATTTAGTGTTATATGTTAGAAACTGTTGCAATTGTGCCGGACCCCACAGTACAATAGTGGGACCTACCAAACAGTGGACCTAATATATGGACCCACTACTTATTAGGTCCCACTTTTTTTCAAAATTATGCCTTTTTGGCAACGGAATTTCCGATGTTGCCTTTGGATATAAACTGTTGGCTTTGAAAGCTAAGGCAACGCCGAAAATACTAACAGCCAAAAAAATGTTGCCATTGAAAATTTCCAGTCTGCTGCAACAGTTTATGGGCTTTTGGCAACGTATTCTTAATGTTGTTGAAATCCATATATGGCATAGTGCCAACTTAGGATTTTATGCCCGTACACCACACGTTACTCTTCTGATTGTCCTGCACAATTCAACGGAACGTACTTAGCTAACATTTAGTATGTTCCAAGCAAGTAGCAACACTAACTTAATAAAAAAAGACATACATTCTCCGTCCTTAGTCTCGTGCTCCACCCCAACAGATTCCCCATGTACGTCTCCATAATTCTCATGAAAAATATCCCACAATCAACTGAATTTTCTTTTGTTTGCCAACCACCCCTCACCATTCTTGGGCTTAGCTTCACAATTTCACTCTCCTTAGGTAGGTTGTAAATTGAAATATAGTCGCAGAAGCACTCATGCTATTGACATTTAATTGTCAACAAAAAAAGAGAAAATGTTTTAGTTACTTGAGATAAATATACGGGTTCATCAATGGTCTACTTAAGCCTTCTGTGCCATTGATTCTACTCACCATAGTTTTTCCACAACTAATAAATGCAAGCATTAAGAACACTGTACTTTACTAAAAAAACAATAAAAGAGTATATATCCTAAGTCACATTTACCCTATAATGTTATCCACATGTTATATATAGTGATTTAATATTTCAAGTTCTTTTTAATACATTTCTCCCTATTATTTCTTGACGAAACAAATCAGTGTTCGGAATCGAAAGTCATCAATCAGTCTTAAGAGCTACATTCAACGAGGTGGGACTCATTATAAACCATGACATCGGTTAACTATACTTACCAAGCGATACGGCAAATCTCCATACATTTGTTGGAAGTCCGCGTTTGGGACTCTGTTGTATATTGAAAAGAAACACTGCGTAACAAATTAGACTGGGAAACAATCAGCCGTCGTCTCCTTAATCATACTTCAAAATTTTAGAGTGCATTACATAATCTTACCAGATCAAAATCCTTTAATTCATACACCCGGTTATGCAGATGAAACATTGTCTCCATGACTACATCCATGTTTTCGTTGAAAATCGAATTATGCTTCATTGTCCAGTGTCGATCAGTCAAGTCCTCCTCTAAATTCATTGGGCCATACTGTGTTTTGCGGTTTGAAGTTTTGAACACTTTGATCAACTAGTAAAATAAGCAAATATAGGTTTGCTCAATAGTAAGTACTCACAGCTGTTTTGGATGTTAAGAACGGACGAAATGGTGAGGTATTTGCCCTTAATGCAATGAATTAAGAAGATAAGTCCACGCATCTATCACTGTTCTCTCCACCATTTTATTTTCCTGCAACGATTGGAAATGTGCCTTCGTGCACATTCTTCCATGGCATTCAAATAAATTCTCACTGCACTGTTCACAAAAAAATCATGTTATGAAAACAGTAAAAATGCATATCAAAACTATTATGTTATTTAGGTTGTTATTTTTAGTTTGGTTATTACCTTTTGTTTCGTCTATTCTCAAACAACCACTCCCGGACAAACCTTTTTTCATTTGTTATCTTGTGCCCGGAAATGTCAACAACTCGACTGACAAATGGCGACCTGCATATCTCTGAAGCTCTTACTCCTCTACGGGGCCTTACCACCAACTAGTTTGCCTCAACCTCGCTTTCTCCTCCGGCGTTGTCCACTCCATCCATAACGTCCACCAGTTTCTTTGGTGTTACCTGCGAAAGTCCCAGGGAGAAGCTTGGAACAAAGCTGCTGTCGTCTACTACTTTGTTCTTCTCCTTTAGTGTGCCTCCCATCAGCCTCTTAGACAGTTCATGTAGTTTAGGTAATTCTGCATTAGTCGGATACAATGCTAATGCCACCTCGTAGCTGTTTACACATATTTCATATGCCCGCTCAAAATCCTCCATATTCTAACTGAACTCCTCTATGTATTTCTGTTGTATGAAAACCGAAAACCTTTTAAAAAATCATGTATTCGTCAAGTACAAAGAAATGGTAGAGTGTATAACTAAAAAGAAAGTCATGCTTACTGTTGTGAGAGGAATTGATACAACACCTCCAGGACCGTATAGCACAATTATAGGGAAATCTATTACAACTACGAAAATTACGGCTAGCTCTTAGGGGCTACCATTAACATAAACTAAAGAAAAACAAATGTGTTTAAGGGCTGAGCTTGCAAAGAACCAAACAACGAGGCCGGAATTATGGAATTCCGTCCTGCAATTGCCCGGAAATGTATGTCACGAAGGTTACACGTGCCTCTCTTTAGAGTGTAGATATCGTGAGTTAGAATCCAAGTCCCTTTGCAAGGTGCCTACATACCCTATATTTATAGGGATCAAGCCCATGTAGTTCTCGATTTAGGACTCTGAAGAGATAAGCTCTTATCCCCTCTAGTTTAGGATAAAACAACTTCCTCTTGTAGTTATCTAGCGGAATCCTACTCCAAGTAGGTCACTTAAAGCCTTCATCTTGCATGTATATCCGTGTATTTATGAATTACCTCCACATGTTCTAATTATCTTCAAATAAGCATAATTATCCTTTAAATGGTGGATAAATAACAGCTGATATACTCCCAATCCACCTCCAATTCGTCCTCCTAGAAACAACGAAGAAGAGTCCTTCTTGGAGTCTGCCTTCAATTCTGCCCAGGCGGCGAAAGCCCTGCCAGCGGCATCCCCGAACTGCAGCCCTGCAGCTGCAACCCGGGATGCATTTTGCGGTAACCCCTAGCAGAGGTAACCCCTAAAGCGCTTTCAGGTGCAACCCTATTTTGATGGCAACCTTCATTATGCCTCTAATGCAAGCCTACATGCCTCCTTAAGCAGCCTTCGCGATCATAATCAGGGCTTCGCACAATGGTAACCCCAACCGAGGGTAACCCCTGTAACACATCCAGGTGAACCCTTATCCATACTGAAGCCTTCTTGGGACCTTTCTTGTAGGCTTGTAACCCTTCACATGCAGCCTCCGGGGTTCACCCTTCCACGGTCGAAGCCCCAAATCCTTTGCCAAATGATCCAAATAAGCCCAAATAACCTAATGGGCTATAAAATAGGCCTAGGGAGATTTTATGGCACAACAACTACCCCCCGGTTCCTTGAAGTATTTTATACGAGAGGAACCTAATCTATCGTAGCCTATCCTACTCATGCGTAGGCCTTACAAGTGCGCACACTATTCACCCAAGAAACTCTAAACTTACGTGGGCGTACCCTGTGTAAGAAACAAGAGTATTCAAGGATAAACAGTGCACCCAGATTTAATTAATCTGAATACCTCCATCTGATAATTACATGAAAATCTAGGAAACCTTAAGGCCCATTTATACTTGCTCTCCTATCCAATCAGTCTCAACCTGCTAAGTGTCCAACTACTCTGTGCTGAAATATTGCATGAAATCGGCCTATAAGATCTAACCTGAAAATATTTGGGCGAGGTTGGTCTCCGATGGCACCATCACCCTGGAGTAAGCCAAGATAGAGGCGGCTGATGCCCAAGTTGTTATGAGTAAATTACTTCTAGTGGACCGACCATAATTGGAAACCCTCGGCATAGCTCAAGAAGGAAGCCCCAGCCCTGGACTCCAAACCTCCTCATCCTCCGGCCATGAACCGTAGCCTAGAAGTTACCCTCCAATAAGGAGGCCCAATAGTCTCTGTCTCCAGCTCCCATCCATGTTTATAAAACTTTTTCTTTTTTTTTCATATTATGTAGAACTTGATCCTTCATTCTTGCGCCATGAATTTGAATTTTATGGGCTCCTCCGAATGCCTTGTGAGTTGTCATGATATTTATTTTGGGTTCCCCTTCTGTTTTTGGGAAACATACTTCGATTTGTGTTGATGAATGTGTATCTCCTTTCCTTGAATTGCCCTTGTGTGAATATTCCTGCATTACTTGTTAGCCCATATACATACATATACCATGTAATGATGCCTGCAGGTAAAAGGCTATGACTTGTAGCCATGCTACGTAGGAAACCTGTTGGGCCTCACCCTTACGGGTTTAAGCTTTTAGGGCTCAACCGTTTCAACCCGTTTATAATCCAGGGATACAAACATTTGCGAAGCAAGTACACACTTAGCATATAGTAGTCATGTATATATCATGCAACCTTCATATGTAGAAGAATAGGATATGTAGCCTCGATAGCCTTAGTCTTGCCATAATTAAAGAACATGATCACAAGTAAAGCAGGTTCACACATAATCACATCACAAAGGTATCCATGTCAAGTATCATGCATTGTGCTTGCTCATAAAACAAGATAGCCAGTTAAGTAATTTACGCATGTCATTGATACACATAATCCCAAGTTATAGTTTGTCAATCCCAAGATGCCTTAGTCCAATATATAACTCGGTTCAATGTAGAATAAGAGGTATAAAATTAGTGACCTTTGTCGCCAACCTCGAACGTAAGCCTTAAGTGTAAGCTTAGAGCGTGACCCTTGAGGGCAATCCCCATGCAAGCCTTGGGGTAATCCCCAAATGTAAGCCTTGGAAGTTTTGATAAACTTCAAACCTTGAAAGGCTTTGATAAAGCCTACTTCCATGTAAGCTTGAAAAACTTGAAACCTTGAAAGCTTTGATAAGCTTTAACCTTGAAGGGCTACTGTAAGCCCAAAACCTTGCAAGCTTGAAAAGCTTGAAACCTTGAAAGCTTTGATAAGCTTTAACCTTGAAGGGATACTGTAAGACCAAAACCTTGCAAGGTTGAAAAGCTTGAAACCTTGAAAGCTTTGATATGCTTTAACCTTGAAGGGCTACTGTAAGCCCAAAACCTTGCAAGCTTGAAAAGGTTGAAACCTTGAAAGCTTTGATAAGCTTTAACCTTGAAGGGCTACTGTAAGCCCAAAACCTTGCAAGCTTGAAAAGCTTGAAACCTTGAAAGCTTTGATAAGCTTTAACTTTGAAGGGCTACTGTAAGCCCAAAACCTTGTAAGCTTGATAAGCTTGAAACCTTGAAAGCTTTGATAAGCTTTAGCCTTGAACGCCTTGATAGGCTTTAAACCTTGAAGGGCTATTGTAAGCCCAAAACCTTGCAAGCTTGAAAAGCTTGAAACCTTGAAAGCTTTGATAAGCTTTAACCTTGAAGGGCTACTGTAAGCCCAAAACCTTGCAAGCTTGAAACCTTGAAAGCTTTGATAAGCTTTAAACCTTGAAATCTTTGATAAGCTCTCCTTCCAATGAGTGTAGCCAAGTTGTAGAGTTGTATTTTCCAAGTTTTGATGATTTCACTTTCCAAAATTTTGAGTTTGAGCTCTGGGTAACATAAGTGATATGCCTACTACCCCCCGAGTTCTTTGGAATAAGTAGACTTATGGTGAAGAACTAGATGCAGTTGAAGCCCCATGTTGAGATACTGGTAATACTTCTTCAAGTGTTGGGCATTTTATGCCCGTGATTTGAGCCTTCCGTCCATGTTAGTAAGGTGATAGGTTCCCTCCCAAAGAACTGTCTGGATAATGTATGGCACCGAAGGCTTCATGAGCGGGAAAACGAATGTTTGGCATCATTTTGACACTCCCTTTTCCTTTGGGTAATTCACTAATCAGATCTATCCCACAAACGGCAAACGGCCAGGGGCTTGTTAAGGTTTTCAGGGGTACCGCTGGGATCTTGTTCGTATTAGAGAACCTTTGGCAGCTGTCACAGGCTTTGGCGGAGGCATGAGCATACTTGTAGAAGGTAGGCCAGTAGTAGCCTTGACGGAGAATCTTGTGAGCGAGGGAGGCACCCCCCGAGTGATCCCCACGGATTCCCTCATGCACCTCGCGCATAATGTATTCACACCTTACCCCAGCAACATATCTAAGGAGGGGTCGATTGAACCCTCTTTTGTAAAAAACTCCATCGTAGATTACATACTGGGATGCCTTGTATTTAAATTTTTTGGCCTCATCCTTATCGTCGGGCAGGGTTCTGTTGGCTATGTATTCCTGGATTGGGGTTGTCCAGAGGTCAGACTCTCCAACTTCAACGTCCAAGACCTCAATTTTGGGGATGCTAGGCTGATATTGGATTTCGAGGGGGATCACCCCAAGCATGTGTGCATCCCTCTGAGAGCCTAACTTGGCCAGGGCGTCTGCATCTGCATTCTCAGATCTTGGTATTTGCTCTAGCTTGATTTCCCTGAATTTCCCAATTAATTCCTGGGCATACCACATATAGAGATCAGTACGGGGACCCCTAGCTTGGACGCCTCCTCGGATGTGTCAGACTACCAGCATAGAATCACTGTAAACATTCATATTTTCCACCCTCATCTCCAAGGCTAGCTTCAGCCCTGCTATTAGGGCTTCATACCCCGCGTTATTGGTAGTGGCTTTAAAGTCGAAATGAATGGAGCTTTGCAGCTTATGGCCTTCTGGACTGACTAAGACAATGCCAGCCCCGGCCCGATTTCCATTGACAGCCCCATCGACATACAAATTCCACCAAAGGGAACAATTCTCGGGTATGGCTATTGGAGACTGAGGTTCAGGTACACATTCCATCCCTTCAACTTCAAAAGTGGGTGGAAACTCTAGGATGAAGTCAGCTAGTGCTTGCCGTTTGATGGCGGTCCTTGGCTTGTACTCTATATAAAATTGGCCTAGCTCGACTGCCCATTTCATGATCCTTCCAGAGGCTTCGGGCTTGTGTAGTACTTGCCTGAGAGGGAAGGATGTTCGCACTTCAATCTTGTGGGCCTGGAAGTAAGGCTAACTTCTCCATATTCGAGTAACGGGTTTCAGCATCGAGTAGTCTTTTGCTCACATAATATACCGACTGCTGGGCTTGCTCTTCCTCCTTGATCAGGACAGCGCTAATTGAGAACTCAGAAACCCCTAGGTAAAGGATTAAGGCTTCACCCTCCGTTGGTTTTGCCAACAGTGGCAGGCTCCCAAGTTGCTCCTTTAGCTTTAGGAAGGCAGCCTCGCATTCTGTCGTCCATTCAAATCTTTGCCCCTTTTTTATGGCTGCAAAGAATTCTCTACATATGTCTGAGGACTTCGAGATAAACCGGTTTAGGGCGGCAACCCGGCCTGTAAGGCATTGCACCTCTTTTACAATCCTGGGCGACCTCATTTCAATTAAGACCTTGATCTTCGCAGGGTTAGCTTCGATTCCCCTATGATTGAGAATGAAGCCCAGGAACTTGCCAGATTCAACCCCGAATATGCATTTTTGAGGATTCAACTTCATCTTGTAATCCCTTAGTAAGTCGAACATCTCTGATAAGTGTGTCACATGATCATAAGCTTCCTTTGATTTGACTAGCATGTCATCTACATATACTTCCATTGTTTTCCCAATCTGGTCTTTAAACATCTTGTTGACCAGCCTTTGATATGTAGCCCCAGCATTCAGCAAACCAAACGGCATGCCGATATAGCAATAAAGCCCCTTGTCAGTGATGAAGGAGGTGTGTTCCTGATCTGGCTCGAACATGGGGATTTGATTGTAGCCCGAGTAGGCGTCCATGAAGCTTAACAGTGCATGCCCCGCAGTGGAATCCACCAGTTGGTCAATTCGAGGAAGCGGGAAGCTGTCCTTAGGGCAAGCCTTGTTCAGATCAATAAGTCTATGCATGTTCTCCACTTTCCGTTAGGTTTCTTCACCAATACCGGGTTTGCTAGCCATGTAGGGTAAAAAGCTTCTTTTACTAAGCTTGCCTTCAACAGTCGGTCTACTTCTTCTTGAAGAGCGGTAGCCCTTTCTCCGCTAATTGGCCTTCTCTTCTGTCTGACTCCTTTTTTGTCTGGGTCAATATCGAGGTGGTGGCACATGACTTCTGGGTGAATCCCGATCATATCCGAATGGTTCCAAGCAAAGACGTCCAGATTATTCTTTAAGAATGCGGCCAAAGTTTCCCTTAGGTCCGGCCCCAATTGCTCCCCAATTTTTAGTTCTTTAGAGGGGTCGGACTCATCCACCAAGATGGACAGGGTATCCCCAGCTGCTCCAGTCTTCACCTGGGTTTCCGGCATCCTTGGGTCGAGGTCGATCTCAACGGTAACCTCTTTGTTGTTACCCTTTTGGGGTTGCGTACCCAGGATTTCATGAACGGGAAGCCGTGTCCGGTTTCCAAGTTGATAGGTTACCATAGCACTATTGAAGTCACAAGGTGCCTCACACTCATTTCCTTGCTTTTTATTTTGGGGCTGCTTTCGACCAGCCCCTTCAGAATCACTATCAGTAACATCTTCCACAATCCCTTCAACCAGGGTTTCAGCAGTATTACCGTTTTCTGCCAGGGGTACGTCCACGATAGTAGGCCCTCCATGCATGGTATGTGAGGCTTCCAGATATGGGTCTTCCCCTGGGTGCTGCACAATGACCACCATGTTGCAAGTCTCTTTCACAAACTTTATCAAGATTTTTCCCTTGGCCTTAGTTTCAGGTTCCTCCACTATCTCCACTTGCTTGTAATAGCTTTCTGAGATGTCTCCATCCATTTGCTGGACCTCCTTACAGGCTTTTACTGCAGATCTCAAGGCCCTGCTATAGCATTCTCGGGAGTCAGCCTGACATCCCCGTACACATCCTACCCCATTGGGGGTTGGGAACTTCATCGATAAGTGGTAGATTGAGGTTACGATCCGCATGTCTCTTAGGATAGGTCTGCCCAGGATCCTGTTATAGGAGATGTCCTCATTCACTATCATGAACTCTGCAACCTGAGTTGTAGCCAGTGGTTCCACTCCACGGGTGATTGGGAGTCTTACCTTTCTAACAATTTGGACAGTATTTCCTGTGAAACCATATAATTCGCTATAGCAGGCCATCATGTCTTTGTCTGCCATTTTCATTCTTTGGTATGCACTATAGGCCAGGATATTGACAGAGCTTCCGTTGTCGACGAGAAGCCTGTGTACATTGACATTTCCAATCATGGCTGTTACCACCAGGGCATCGCTATGAGGATGGTGTACTGTGCGTGCATCCCCCTCGGTAAAGGTAATGTCCATGGTCTCCTCTTTGAACATCTTGGGAGGCCTTTCAGACAGGTGGCACACATTGGTTAAGGGTGGCCCTCGGGCTTCCCGTACATACCTCCTCATAGCACTGCGTCCCTAGCCTCCCACGAAGGGTCCTCCGATGATTGTTCGTACACTGCCAACCCGTGTATTGCGGTTGGCTCCCTGGTCATTTGCCCTTTCGGCCTTCTTCTCCTTGTATTTCTTAGCCTCTTGGGTTACAAAATCCGTTAGGTATCCGGTTCTGATAAGGTCTTCTATGTGATCCTTAACATGAACACACTCCGCCGTGTCATGCCCGTTTAAGTCATGGAAAGCACAATATTTTCCCTGGTCTTTCTTCCCTGGGGGTCCATTTTGGAAGGGCTTCCGGAAGAGTCTCACCTTGTCTCCAACCTCGAAAATATGATCTATGGAGGCCGTTAGAGGCGTGTATTCATGGTACCTTGCTTCTCTTGTCTCCCTCATCGTTAGCCTTGACTTGTTGAAGCCCTGCGTGCTGTTTGTGTTCACAGTAATGGGTGAAGTCTTGCCATCTCGGCTCGAAGGATTCTCACCAATAGGCCTTACGTAGGGATTTCTCTTGTAGGTGCTCCTCCTTTCTGGGCTGTAAGACCTATCCCCCTTATTCTTCCAGCTGCTACGACTATCAGACTTCGACTCCTTCTTGAGCTTGGCTAGAGATTCCTCGATCACCTTATGGGGCTCAGCCCTAGCAAAGAAGTCAGCCAGGGTTTCGGGCTCCCGTCCTTGCAACTCCTTCCAGAAGTCTGTTTCGGGCCTTACCCATGCTATCAAGAAATTCTTCAGGGTTTCCTTTGATGTTGGCCTGACACGGGGTACCTCTGAGTTGAAAGGTTTGAAGTACTCTTTTAACGTTTCGTGTTCCTTCTGCTTAATATTTGCTAGAGTGTTGGCAGGTGGGGCGTAAGTAACGGAAGCCCTGAATTGTCCCACAAACAGCTCACTCATTTTCCTCCAAGAGCTGATAGAATTAGCAGGAAGCCTCTTGAACCAGTGGTGAGCGCCATCCCTGAGGGTAGCGGCCAATAAGCGACATTTTGTGAGGTCTGGAATTTGGTAGACCTCCATCTCAGTGTCGAACCGGTTAAGATACTCCACGGGATCCGTGGTTCCGTTAAATCGCAGGTCGCCAACCCCCTATAGATACGCGGTAGGGGTGACTCCCTAACCCTCTTAGTAAAGGGTGACTTGACGGTAAGCTCGGCTTTCGACTTCTTATCGGCCTTCACCTTCTTTAGGGCTTCCAGCAGCTCTTCCATCTTGCACTTATCATCCCCATCATCAAGTGCAACCTCATAGTCACCATCCAGGGGTTGATCTTTCTTCTTGCTTACTTCCTCATCGTTGTGCGACCCTGAGCTTTCCTCATCATCATGAATGGAGATAACTTTCGACGGCCTTTGGTTTTTGTCCTTTGACCGAGCTTCAGACACGGGCTTCTCCTGGCTTTGGCTGGGAGGAGCCCTGCGTTCCGAGCCTTCAGGTTCATCCCTGTTAGGGGCCTTGTTGCCAAGCCTGTGCCGCAAGTCCTGCTCAGTCAGTTTCCCCCCAAGGCGGTCGAACACACTAGCAGCCTGCGAGTGTTCTTCATCATCCATTTCGGGGTCAGCTCGGTCCCCAGGGTTGCCATCTTCCTTCCTACCGCCTTCTCCATCAAAATCTAGCTTGGTGGGAGTCAGTTTGCTAGCTTTTTTCGACCTTGCTGATTTCCTTTTCAGAGAAGCAATCCTTCGATTCATTTTCTTTATTTTTGCCTTCATCTCCTCGCGTGTTAATTCCCCGCTCGGAACATCGCTTTCACCTTGCGTATCGCCTTCCGGCGTCTTGGGATTTTCAGTGTTTTCGGGAATTTCTGACATCTCTCCTCTCTAAGATCAGTAATTCCCTCCTTCTAGCGCCAAAAAGTGTTGTGAGAGGAATTGATACAACACCCCCAGAACCGTATAGCACAATTATAGAGATATCTATTACAACTACGAAAATTACGGCTAGCTCTTAGGGGCTACCATTAACATAAACTAAAGAAAAACAAATATGTTTAAGGGCTGAGCTGGCAAAGAACCAAACAACGAGGCCGGAATTATGAAATTCTGTCCTGCAATTGCCCGGAAATGTATGTCACGAAGGTTACACGTGCCTCTCTTTAGAGTGTAGAACTCGTGAGTTAGAATCCAAGACCCTTTGCAAGGTGCCTACATACCCTATATTTATAGGGATCAAGCCCATGTAGTTCTCGATTTAGGACTCTGAAGAGATAAGCTTTTATCCCCTCTAGTTTAGGATAAAACAACTTCCTCTTGTAGTTATCTAGCGGAATCCTACTCCAAGTAGGTCACTTGAAGCCTTCATCTTGCATGTATATCCGTGTATTTATGAATTATCTCCACATGTTCTAATTATCTTCAAATAAGCATGATTATCCTTTAAATGGTGGATAAATAACAGCTGATATACTCCCAATCCACCTCCAATTCGTCCTCCTAGAAACAACGAAGAAGAGTCCTTCTTGGAGTCTGCCTTCAATTCTGCCCAGGCGGCGGAAGCCCTGCCAGCGGCATCCCCTAACTGCAGCCCTGCAGCTGCAACCCGTGATGCATTTTGCGGTAACCCCTAGCAGAGGTAACCCCTAAAGCGCTTTCAGGTGCAACCCTATTTTGATGGCAGCCTTCATTATGCCTCTAATGCAAGCCTACATGCCTCCTTAAGCAGCCTTCGCGACCGTAATCAGGGCTTCACACAATGGTAACCCCAACCGAGGGTAACCCCTGTAACACATCCAGGTGAACCCTTATCCATACTGAAGCCTTCTCGGGACCTTTCTTGTAGGCTTGTAACCCTTCACATGCAGCCTCCGGGGTTCACCCTTCCACGGTCGAAGCCCCAAATCCTTTGCCAAATGATCCAAATAAGCCCAAATAACCTAATGGGCTATAAAATAGGCCTAGGGAGATTTTATGGCACAACACTTACATCTTCACGAAGGTGCTTGTCTATAACATCTTCAACTCCCCCCTGTATTCCTTGTTCAAATGGATTCGCATGGCTTAATCCCTATAATTATTCACATACACCCAAAAAAATAGACTTAAAATTAAAAAAATGAACAAACTGACAAGCCATATTTGAATCGTAGGTATTGCATACCGTTAATCTCAACGTAGCACTAACTGGGGTGTTAATGAAATTACCCTTGTTTGCAGTTGATACTTTTTCAAACACTTTGTCACGCTGTCCCAAATCACTTTTCACAGTCGCCTGTAATTTAAGACTTAACAACTCATACTACTTAAACACAATTATATTGGTTCCACATTTGAACTCGTGGTATTTTTATTATTTTTACTCTAATGAAGCAAGTACCAAATTAAGAATAAACATTTTTCCAAAAATAAACCAAGTTTTATTTTTTCCAAAAATAAGAGCATTTTTCAAAAAATATACCAACTTTTGCTGTGACCGTTTCCGTCATAGATAGCTACATAAGACAGCAACAAAAAAAATGTGGTTTATAAAACATCCAATGCAATACCTAAAAAATAATACAAGTTGATAGCTCTTACACTTTTGTTTTGCGCACATATAGGTGGAATGTGGATTTTATTAGCAATACCAAGTACAACAACAATCTTGCCAAGTATACCGACTTCTCCTTGTTTACTATGCTCCTGTGTAGACACGAGCACTGTAAACAAAATACGAGCATACTACAACAAACCAAATTTTTTTTGTTTTCTCCTAGTAATCTATATTCCCCCATCTACAACCAAATAAACTTTTACACTTTAGCCTTTTTTCGAATGCCAAGAAAGTAGTACTTTGTACGATGTTATTACATTGTTAACAATCGAAGGACTA
Source organism: Daucus carota subsp. sativus (assembly GCF_001625215.2). Taxonomy (NCBI): domain Eukaryota; kingdom Viridiplantae; phylum Streptophyta; class Magnoliopsida; order Apiales; family Apiaceae; genus Daucus; species Daucus carota. The sequence goes on from NC_030382.2 coordinate 23,900,726, forward strand.
TATATGTGGCAGCACTAAACCACTCAAATAAAATAATAATTTAAAAATTCATAGTCAGATCAAGTAAAAACAAAAAATAATATGACAGGGAAAGAACAAACCTCCTTCCTAGCACAAGATTCTCTTTCAGTCTCCAAATGTTTGATACTTCCCTTTAAAAAATTATGTGAATCAAAAAATATGTTAGTTGCTTGGCCCCGATTAAGCAATACACAAAACCGACTGAAAAGCACACAAGTTTAGGTTGTACCTCTTTTGAAACTGTGGTAGATCCCTCAATTACTACTTGACTGTTTATCTATTCATTCATACTCTGCATGAAACAACCGTAAAATCTTAAAGAATTAGTAGCATAATAAGGGCAGGGGATATTTTTCAAGGAACTGTAAAAACAATCACCATACAATCACGTAGATGGGAGCTATTTTTGTCATGGGGAAAATATTGAACCAATTTGAATAACCGAATCACGCTACAGACTTAAAATCATAAATTATGTCATTGCTTATTATTAACTAATTTGGAGATAGTCCTCATGAGGGCATTGCATGTTGTCCACCGACACATTTTTGGCCTAATTAAGTACAATAAAAAACTGAAGAACTAAACTTCACCAGTTGCATTTTTGTATTTAACCAGTATGTCCAATCAAATTATAATGCCTCAAAAAGTGCATTACCAAATTATTCATACCATATCAGACGAACAAAGTCATGGAGGATTGTTCTAGTCATACTACGGAATTTGGAGTTTAGAAACGCAACATTTAATGTGTACTCACATTTCCAGCTCGTATGGTACTTAAGCATTGATTTGCAATGTCCTTCATCAGGTCATTCATAGAATTTTCCTCCATCTGTGGAGCAATATATTCTTCAATCCCGTCCTGTTGTTCGACATACATTAAACACATCGAAAAAAACATAAGTTATTTAATCATACGAAATTCTTATTCTACACATGATGCTAACCATTTCAGTGCCTGCACTTCTTTCCTCGTCACTATTTGATTGCAAGTCTTCTGTGTCTTCAATGGCCTGATCATCATGACACATTTCTCTAGCTCCACAGGTCTCGACAGCACTGCATCCGACTGAAAGGGAAACAACCATGGTAGCCGTCAACAATTTTATAGTTCTAAATTCAATTAAAATCAACAACTTTGGCGGAAAATTACCTCACTCTCCTTTACAAGAGGAACTATTTCTCCCACCCCAAAACTTCCTTCAGTTAATTCAACTTTTCATTGTTCCTAATCAACATACCTAACCAACCTCTGTAGGACGGGAACATCGGAGGGACATCAAGAGAGGAACACAGGCACGATTAGCACGATAATATTAAAAAATAAAGGTTTGAGCTCCCAAGACTGTTTATAGTTTCTAAGTAAACAGGAATTAAATTTATGAAACTTACTATGAGGAATGGTAGTGATCCAGTAAAACTCCTCTTCTTCTCAGCAACCCAATAAGCGTATGAACTTTGCAACTTATCAATTAGAAGACGACACCAATTATATTGTGCACAAGCATCCAAATCCAGATCTGATTTAATAACATCCCTATTCAGGTAGCGTATCTGATGACCTTCGATAAAAAAGTTATATAACATCACCAATAAATTAAGCTTGAAGATCTTATCCGCTACTTCCCTTTCAAGTAATTTGTTTCTCACAGTCAACGGAGAAATTTCACATCCAGCCTTTCCATCAAATTGTCCACACCACACAGCAACATTCGGTTCCGTTTCACTTGCTGTCAACACCAATTCCCCCATTGGTATCCCGAGCACATTGTTCACAAGTCTATCATTGATTTCTATGGTACAACATTTGAGAACTGGTGCACAATTTTCAACATCAAATGCTTGACCTAAATTATATCCTAGCATATGTGCATAGCATACCATATCAAAATTGAGCAATTCACCACAACCGGTACTCCTTACCCAATTAGCTTGTTCTTCAGTCAAGTTCCTCAAGATATCTTTGATATTAGAAGGTGAACATTTTCTCTACAGGTAGCCTTCGTACGATCTCCCCTTCTTCGGTTTCTCATTTCTACTAGGTGAAGCCTCCTTCGACTTATGTCTAATAAGGTATTAAGATATTATCAGCATCCTAACATTAACACCAGCAGTTGATCTCCCTTTTTTCCCCATGCCCTTGTTTACCACTTTTCTTCGGCTACCCTTGGCCCGTTCAGCATCTGCATAAAGCTTTGTCTCCTGCAACATAGTAAAAGAATTTTAGTCGCTGAATAGGCACATTTGTTGGCATACATCACAATGTAATTACCTTCGTATCTCTGTTCCTTTTTTTGGTTGTCTTGACTACTCATTCATTCGCTGAACCAACGAATTTCACATCCATTACTTTCCCTCCCTTACTCTGCATTCGTCTCGGTTTCGTCTTTCCAAAATGCTCAACTGGTATAACGAAGTCATCGTCATCGTCCGTTAGATCAGTACCATGGCTTACTTTCCCCATCTGCCATTCTGCTCTCATGTCTAAGCTACCAGCTTGTACAGCGGAATTAGATCCATGTGTAGCTCTGCTGCCACACTGCATTGGGTTTCCTTGTTCAGTTCCCTTTTTGTTCACCATTTTTGTATATCTATGAACCAAGCTGCTACTATCGGAGTCTATTTTAATATAAATAGGTGCCTTTTTGGGCCAATTGTATAACCATGGACTCTCGATGAGACGTGCACTCCTCCTTCTTGCTGCAACATTATGAAACAACATTTAAGTTATTAGAAGACACTTACAACTACTTATCACTAGTTCATTTCCAAACAACACAAAAGATCTATGGTATAAATTATAAGACACATAATTTAATTTAGCAAACTCGGGGTCGCTCCCCAATATAGTAAGAAACCCCTAAAAACAAATTACACAGTCTTCTAGGGCATAAATATACCAATTTCCCGAATTCATACACCTATTTACCAAGAAAGGAATCTAAATCTTGATACAACAACGACACGACAATATAGACTAAACAATAACATTGTCTCCCAAATCTCAAAACAGACCAAGAAACGAGTCAAAAAAATACATTAAAGATAAACACCCAAGGCATATTTTCGTATAGTTCTCTTGTCTACAACATGCTAATCAAATTAAAGAACAATACCCATAAACAAATTCACAATGATACTGTCTACAAATATATTAGGGACAAGCAAAACATCAATCACCCAACGATTTATCACTTTAAACTAACATGCAAGTGCAAATTGTGCAACACAGAAACATGAAAACCATTGAAGTACAAGATGGATTAGCAGTTTACTTGTTTACAACTCAAACTAATCGAAACTGACCTGAACTCATCCCTTGGTTTCGCAGCAATATTAGAGTGGTAGACATTTATCACAATGCTTCTGATGTGCTCCTCTACCATTCTTCGTGGCCGTGTTTATCTAATAAGAATATCGGTTTTGATTTCGGGGGAGTGATTTTTGGGGAAACAATTGTGTAGTAACTGTCACTTGAATGCCGTAGTAAACGGGGATACGATTTTGTAGACATACGATTTGTACGTTGTTGTATACAGACATATATATATATATATATATATATATATATATCAAGTAGTTTTTAATTTAAAAAAGTGACAGTTGTCGCTCAGATCTGCCGTCCATTCTACTTATAATCTAACGGTCCTGGAGTAGGTCTCCAAGTAGTCTAAAAAATCAAGACTCCAACGAGCCCCACTTATATATATATATATATATATATATATATATATATAGGCAAGTGATCAAATAAAAACCAACTCTTAAATACAAACTAAAAAACAGTTTCCCTACCACTACTTATAACTACGGGTATCACTAATTTATACTGCACTAATCACTGTTTCTATACAGTATATAAACAACGATTTTTATTGTCAAAATGGAAAAAATCTACTTACCTAAACTATTAATAATCGATTATAGATGATTAATTTCAGTCGTAGAAAGGTTCTTGGCGGTAGGATGCCACAAGAGAAGTTATATGATGGTGGTAAGTACTCGCTAGCTTTAGTAAGTTATGATGGAAAGTGTATGTGGCTATTGTTGATGGTAGGCAACGGTGGAAAGTCATAGAAACGTCTGGTAATGGTGGTAAGAGGTCCATTATTACGGTTGGGTGAAGATGATGGTCATATACATTGCATATATCTGTATGTATATATTTATATTTGGGAGATATTTTATATATATAATAGTGATCTGTGATGTACATACAGATATATGCAATGTATATAAATAATGGAAGCCGGCATGGAGGTGGTGGTTATGGAAGGTCGGGAGGCACGGAGGTGGAGAGAGCAGCCGAGACCTGGCGGGAGTGGCGGAGTGAAGCTGCCGAAAGTGGGATGGAGGCAGATGCTGGGTTGGTGGGTTGGAGAAGAAGAAGGAGAAAGTGGGGTTGTTTAAGAATTTAGTGATATCCTCTTAGAAATTTAGTGATAGTTTCTAGTGGTTTCTATTGGAGTAAGACTCTACATATATAGATATATATATATATATATATATATATATATATATATATATATATATAGAGTCATACTCTACTACAAACCAACTTATTCTACAAACTAAAAACCAAGCTGAAATATCACTAAATCTTAAATCAAATACCATTAATTTATGTAACAACCCCATCTCCACCTCCATCTTCACCAACCCCACCTTCGCCTCTACCTCCACCTCCTTCAGCGCCGCTTCCGTCATCACCTTCGTCATCACAACCACCACACGTCTATTGCCGCCTTCCCCTCCATAACCACCACCTCTATGTCCGCCTTTCTCTAACAACTTCATCTTCACTAATCCCACCTCCTTCACTGCCTCCAACTCCACCTCCTTCAGCTCCATTGCCGTCGTCACTTCCATTATCACCACCTCCATATTCATGGCCCTCGCCCCCTCCATAACCAAAATCTCCATGTCCACCTCCATTATTTCTATCACCATCAAATCCACTTCCACCGCCCCCTCCACCCCCATCTCCACCTCCACCTTCGTCTCCGGCCTCACCTCCGTCGCCTGAAATCGTAACTCCTACCCATTGTCACTTTCACCAGGTTCTGTTTTTGTACCCGCTGTTTTACCAATTTCTGAAGCGATAATAACTAATTTATACAACAGAAATTACTAATTTGCACAAAGGAAATCACTAAAATATATAGCAGGAAATCCCAAATTCTAAAACAAATTTGTTCACGAACGGGTCAGATTGTAGTGGCAGTAGTGTGGCGGTTGGGATCGGGATGGGTGATTAGATGAAGTATGATCAAGATGGCAGTGGTGGTAGGTTTGAAGGAGGAAAGAGAGGACAGTAGGGTTGTTAAAAGAGATGAAGATGGAGTTAGTAGATAGTGTGAAATAGTTTTTAGTTTGTATTTAAGGGATGGTTTGTATTTGATCACTAGCCTATATATATATATATATATATATATATATATATATATATATTTATAGATATAGATATAGATATAGAGAGAGAGGGCTACTCTAGTGAGAACTTTAACTGGTGAGAACTAGATACCGGGCTTTAAACAAAAATAGATACCGGGCTTAAAATTGGGAACAAGGCCCACTAACATAAACATTCTAGACATCGGCGGTTTTTAAAAATTAAAATCAGTATCAAACGTAACCATACACCATTACCCACTCAAACTCTCGCGAGAAAATCACCCCCAAATCACAAATCTCTTAACTACGCTGCTCAATTGCCGTGTTTTGCTGTTGAACGCTTCTCAACGCTGCTCAATTTGTTCTTGTAAGTGTTCGACTGTTCGTACACATTGTTCCTTTCACTACTCTAACGAATCACTATAAATTTGAGTAGTTATGTAAATAGATTCTTCATTACGAATCATTGATGTTAGACACTTTGTTTTTTTGCAGATTTCGTGCTTGGACGAAACTCGAGCACTAAAAAACCGGTATGTGAGTTTTATATAGAGTATGCATGTGTTTTTAGTTAGTTTTTGTGAAGTGCATATCACTAAATCACTTCCAAATCGATAAGTTTGTATTAATTTTTGATTTTAACTGTATTGAGAGTAACTTGTATACGTGTTTAATTAAAAACTTTGCTTAGGGTTTTGTGCATGATTTAATCAGTTTAAGATGTGCAGAGCAGTAATTATTTATTTGTAGTTTAGTGCTCAGAGGTTTTGTGATAGGCAACAGTATGTTTTTTTGCTTCCTATGTTTGCATTTGATTTGAGGTGTTTATTTTGACAAATTGCAAAAGTGGAAATGTGGTTGAGGGGGAGTGTGATCTGAAATGGTAGGATATTTATGTTTCCATCCCCTGAGAGATTATCCACATTCAAAAAGAAGAAAAGTGATTTCCACAAGTTAAGATGTTTAATTTGAAGTATCAAAAAGCTCAGGTGAGCATTTTTGTTTCATAACCTTACTTACTCAAAACATTAAGTATCAGAGCACTTATGTATAGAGCGTGTGTGTAATATTGTTTATGTTTCTTAGGACTAGTTCATCTGTTGCATTTATAGTTCTTCCACTTGCACATGTGCATTTTAGTATCCTGAGAACTTATGTATCAGAGCTTGTGTATAATGCCTCTGAATTGATTGAGTGCCTCTTACCATGGTTGATAGGTTTCACTAAGTGAAGAGGAAGCAAGGTCTTTCCTGTGTACTATGCATATGGAAGGTAAGAAACCTATTCACTGATTTGTGTCTATATTGTACTTTTGGCATTTTATGGACTGATCAAACACAAATCATATATACATTATAGAATTATGTTGCTAGATATAGGTTTTAAGTGAACACCATGTATGTAGTTGTATAAATACCTAAGTTACCTCTAAGAAATCAGTTGTTCTCTTGATTGCAAGCTCTTGCACTGTTTTATCCACCAAGATAATTAAAAAAATATGCACAAAGTACTTATTAGCATACATAAAGCACTTAAGTATACACAAAAAACACTTAGAGGTATAAAAAATACACTGATTTATAAAATATGCACAAAGCACTTAAAATTACACACAAAGCACTTAATAAATAAAATATTAAATACTCAAGGCATCTAATCTGTTGTTATGTGCTACATGTGCGTGAAATTAAATGACATATTTTCTTGTATTAGGACCCAGTAGAAGGCAAAGAAAAAGATTAAAGAAAAAAAGCTTTCCAACAACATCATCTTCTGCTCCATGCAATATCGAAACAATGAGGAATCCAACATTCAGTGATGATGACGACTTTGAAACACCAATACCAAAAACAAAATCAAAGCCCTATACTACAAACCTCCGAACAGAGGACGGAGTGCGCAAAGAAATAAGATTAAAATTTGCCGCTGACAATTCAAAATTAACTCCGAAAGCACTGTCTTTGAGGAATGAAAAAGGAAATAGACTTAAGAAAAGGGCAACGAAACTTAAAAGAACAATCATTGACAAGCACGGTGTTCAGGTATTATTCTTGTAATTCATGATTTCAATAAACTTTATATATTTAAAATTGACCATGTGACTATTATTATTTTTTAAATAGGCAAGTGATGTGGAAGAGGAACGAGGACAGTTGCCAAAACATGCAGAACAAAAGAAACAACTAAAGAAAAGAAATGCAATTAACAAACTAGTCAGCAATGTTTCTATGTTTGTTTCATTATATGTGATATTTCACCCTTCATTAGTTACTGATTCAATGTAATTTGTAATGTTGTTGTGTTGGTTTTGTTTAATATTTTTTAAGCAAAAGAGCCCAGTTAAAACGAGGAAGACAATCAACGCAAGAAAATCAAAGAAAAGGGACACCCACAAGAAAAGGTAAAGATTCATGAATCTACACTTTTCATTAATGTAAACAAAATACAATGTAGCTCTGTTTATATTCTTTGCATATCAATATTTTGCTCATCGTAATTTCTAAAATGTGTTACTATCACTTTATTGAAATAAAAATATTAACATCTTTGCCATTTTAGGCAAAGGAAGCTGTTCAAAAGAATAAAGAGAGGCAAAATAAGAAACTAAAATATAAAGAAAACTCCAGAAAAGGTATACATTATAAGCACTGTTCAATAAAGTTAACATATAGCATTTTTGATTAGTGGTTTTTCTTTGTTACTTTACTAATAAAATTGTAGGAGTATATTATTTTAATTTTTTGATGCTTCGTTCAATTCCTTATATTTTAATGCAGGAATCAGATAATTCCGATGATGATGAGGAGGAGGAGGAAAAAGAAAATGGAAGGAAAAAAACATAACAGAAGCATTTAAACTAAGAAACTCTCCTGCAAATCTTACATTCATGATTTCAGGACGTTCTGAAGAGCAAGAAGAGTGGATCCGAAAAACGGGTTTTGGCCCCTTATTGGACTTCACATTAGATAAAATACCTAACAGACTAGCATATGATGTGCTCAAATCATTTGATCTGGTTACTCAGTCCTTAAAACTTCCAAATGTAACACTCCAACTAACGGAAAAGGATGTATATGAAACTTTGGGACTACCTGTTGGAACAAGAAGTTTCAGTTATGCAACTACAACAGCAAGGAAAAATTTTTGGACGTCCCAATTTCCAGAATCAAATCCATACAATGTGCGACCTCTACAAGTTATTGATAAAATGAAAGGAATGATGGCAGCAAATGAGATGTTCAAGATAAATTTCATGGTTATGTTATCCAACTTGTCGCTTGAACGAAACATATCTTCTTACTTACTCAGGGATATACTGCACAGTGAAATTAATTTTAAAGAATGCTTTCAAAATAATTGGGGAGAGATGTTGATCAAGAGCCTTGTAAAGACCATCAATAATTGGGAAGTGAACCGTTCATTGTTCTTTACGAGACCAATAATTTTTCTCAATGTATACAAAACACTTCCCCCAACATTTAATTTACGAAATTTCTTTATTTTTTGATTATCAACAAGCTCTCTGATATTATCTAAATCTTTACAGGTATTCTATGTCGATTGGGTTACCATCAAAGGTGCTGAAAATGTAGAAAGATAGTTCCCAACATTCAAAGGATGGACGAGACAAGCACTTAAGCAAAGGCAGGCAGCAGAATTGAAGGCAAAAGTTTTTGGAAGAGGGGACATAATCAAACCTAGATGGCAGGTACAATATGATAAATTATGCTACCTACACTTCAACTTTGTTTGATATATACAGACACAGAGCACTTAATAATATACACGAAACACTTAATAAAAATCCACCAAAATAATTAAAAATATGCACAAAGCACTTAATTTCATACACAAAGAACTAAGGCATACCCAAAACAAAACACTTAGAGGTATAAAAAATACACATAATTATAAACTATGCACAAAAGCACTTAAAATTATACACAAAACACTTAATAAAAATTTATATTTTAAGATCATTTGCATAATATAATAAGCACAATTTTGCTATGTATTAGGAACAAGGGAAAAATGTTGAATCAACGGCAGAAAAAGAGGCCACTGTATCATCTCCAACAACAAGAGAACAAGAACAATAAGCACAACATGATTGGTTTGATAGATTAAGTATTAAAGCGTCAATGTTGGGGGACGCTATTGAAGCATACAAGAAAGAAAATGAATCAGCTATAGCACTCATGACTCGTGATGATCCTGATATAATAGAAATTCAGTTAGTATTGAATGAGATGATAAAGACATTACCAAGCACAACACACGTGTCCAACAGTAAAGGTGCACCTGAAGATGCAGGGATGCAACCTCAAAACACCAGTAACAAAGGTTCAAAATTGTGCAACCTTTTTATGACTATCATACCTTTTTTATTATACTTCTACAACTCATCTAATGTGTATAATTATAACTTTTTTATAGGTGAAAATGTGAATGATGTTGATAACTTTGGTGACAAATTTGACTATGATAATGTAATAGATCACAACATCATAGACCATGTAGAAATTCTTGAGTATCTGTATTCTTCACAAGGAAGAAGGGACACAGAAGGATCGGATGATGAATTCTTTATTCCTATCTTCTCGTTAGGTATCCATGACCAAGGTGATCCAGTGTTGGAAGTATGTAAAGATATAAACAAGGACCATGGAGATCAACCGAATACTGATGGGGACAGTCATCCAAGTATGTTTCAGACCCCATTACCACAAGATAAAATGTCAAAGAGAAAAACCAAACTTGCAGCAATTTATCTATCACCATATGTACAAAGAAATGTCGACCTTAATGCAAAATACTCAACTGAAGAGTACTCGACATGGAGATGGATAATTCAACAAGGCAAAGACCCACTGTAAGTATTAGCACTAGTTTATATATAAACACGAATCAAGTACTACACAATCATTTTTTGTTTCTAACATCATATGTTTATTATTAGGGAGCTTTTTTTCAAATGTGGTGTATAGTTTTGTATTCGGGAGCACATGATGACTTTCAAAGAAAAGGAAAAGCTATATTACTCCTTGGTAGATGTTTGGGCAACATTGTTGAATGACAGAGAAAAATACAAAGCACCTGAATCACCATTCCGCATATTTTTTGACACTGCATTCTCGATAAACTCTATACCCTATCGAGTATGTGTAAAATTAATATCCAACTAAATTCATATTTTCATACAATTAACATATTCACAATGTTTGAAAATCCGCAGAATGTGCCGTTAAACAAAGAAAAAGATGACAACACTTCTTTAAAGTAAACCCTGACAAGAAAATTCAAGAGTGCGACCTGGTAGTTATGATAGTTTCTGGTACTATATAAACATTTTTTTCTACATGCTACATTCTCATCGCTTCAATTTATGGTTTTGTAGATCTTTTTCCCAGTTTTGGCTGATGAACATTACTATCGGCTATGCTTCAATGTCAAGAACAAGGCTTTTGAAGTTTTTGACAATATAAGATTAGGGAAATCTGCTGCCAAAATATATGGAAAAGATGTTCAGCTACAGGTTAAAACACTAAAAACTGTATTTAAATGCATTGTTACTTTTCTCACCTAATATATAATTAAATATGATCTGATTATTTATATATTTTTTATGGGACAGAGGAAACATTTTGTAACATACTTGGAAGAAAAGCAGCTAGTGCTTCTAGCTGATAAAATAAAACAGCTGAAGCCTAGTTACCCAGCACTAAAGTGGCAAACTTTAAGGAATTATGAAGACTGTGGAATTTTTTTTATGAGACATATGGAGACTTATATGGGTGAACAGAATACCTGGAATACTGGATTTAAAGCAGAGAAGGTTAATAGAGTATATATTTACATATATTTTATATGATTATAATCCTCATAATTATTATATTTTGCGTTGAATTAGATATTTATTTAATAGATTTTAATGTTTTATTGTAGGAAGCAAGGAGTTCCTAAACTTGGAAGAAATTGGAATAAAAAGCTTAATTTCAAGATTAATTAGAAAGAAATTCGGATTTATTGGATTGCTTGCACTTGAATCACTGTTTGGGCCATATCTTGAGTTCTAGAAGTCAGAATTGGGTGATCTTACCGCCCACGCGAAGCTTAGAGAATTTTATTTAATTCAGAGGTGGTCCAATATCCAAAATCCAACAGAAGCATCCCAGAAACATGACACAAAACAGAGCTACGAATTTTCCTCGGAGAAACCAATTTCGTTTAGGAAACTGTTTTGTATTCCCTTGTAAGCATTAAAATCAAATATATATTTATAGGGATAGACATTAGAGAGAGTATTGTATTGTATTGTATAATTAGGTTAGGTCAAAAATACTTTGTCTCTTCTTCTTCAAGACTCCGGGATTGAAGAATCCACTGTATAATCCATCTTTATTTTCTTTTATTCATCTATTATGCTAGAGTAGATTTTATTCTGGAATTGAGTTGAACCCTAGTTATAGTTGATGCATGATTTTCGATGATTTCTAGTTGATTATGTTAATTGCTCTTGCTTATTGAGTTGTGCTAATTAATAATTACTGGTCAGACGTGATTTTGTGTATTGTTTGAACCGATATCTATCTACCATCGGAAGTTGGATTTAGATGGTTGTGATTTACCAATAAGGACATGAACTTCTTCATGGAAATAGGTAGAAGGAATTGTTTGGAAGTTAGGATGCTGTGTTTAATGTCTCTAAACTGCATGATACCATGGAAATAGGCTTGATTGTATTTTTAGAGAAGCCAATAATACACGGAAGAGGTTATTGGTATTTTATACGGCGCATCTTTCCGCTTGGGTGATTTTCTGATTAATTGGGGGAGAAAATCATAATTGCATTAATTCATGCTAGTGGAGAGACTTGATTCTAGATATTTTTTTAGTTAATTGTTTTTTAGATTTTATTTGTATTAGTTTAATTATATCTCTAATTTTTATTGTGTTACTTGTTAGTTGGATTGAATCGAGAATAACTAGTGTTTGATACTTTTGTCTCTGTGGGAACGACTACATAGTTGGAAGGTTTGTTAGATATTATTATTATTTGATAGGCACCCGACAGCCTTGTCAAATTTTTGGCGCCGCTGCCGGGGACAAAGCGGTATTAGATTAGTTTGTTTTTGATAAGATCCAACTATTTTTTTTTCTGTTGCTTCGGATATTATTCTTGTTCCGTTTAATCCTTCACTTGTGGTTTTTATTGTTTCTTGCAATATTTGAGTTTCAGGTTTTCTACGACAAGAAAGTAAGCAAGTGAATGGAGGAGGAAGAAGAAAGCATGGAAGCATTGACTAAGGCTGTGCATAGAATATCTCGGATGGTCGATGAACTGGAGTCGAGATCTTCATATTTTGTTGCTACTTGTGAAGTTTGTGGTATGCAGGGACACGCTCGAAATTTTTGCCAATTCAACACCCCCTATTATCCAAACCAAGCACTGTATGGGGAAGGTAATTTTAATTACACTACCAATTAAAACTCTAACCAAATACCACAGTACAATCCATCTCCTAGCACATACAACTCTGGTTGGGAAAGTTATCCTGATTTTTCCTACCAAAACTACTCACCTCAATCACAAAAATCTAGCTTGGAAACTGCCTTGGAAACTTTTATCTCCGAATTTTCTCAAAGTCAACCATTTAATCCTCAGTTTGAAGAGATGCAAGTTAGTCCATGCCAAGCTCAACCACCTGAAATCTACCCTCAACCACCACAAAATTCCCACTTGGAAATTCTTTTGCAAGAATTTATTTCAGCACAAGAGAAAAAGAATGAAGAGTTTAAGACACATCTCAATGAGATGCAAGCTCATACCAAGTTCATGGAAAAGACACTAGCACACATGACTCAACAGGTAACTCAATTCGTCGAGATGCGCACTCAAACGGATAGTGAACCTACGAGTCAAATTGGCGATGCAACTTTGTGGAATGGTGAGGAGATCAAAGAGTCTACGAACGAGGTAAGTAAAGGTAAGATAATTTTTTATGACTTTGATGATGATGATGATGATGATGATGATTTTGAATCTCTTGTACTTGTTGATCCTTATGTTTCTGAAGAAATTAACTTATGTGAAAAATCTTGTGATAATAATGATGTTGATTTCTTATATGACTCTTTTTGCATGTTATTTAATGAGGGTGATAATATATGTGTGGTGGATATAGATTCGAATAAGGATATTGTCGATTCAATTGTGGTAGTTGAGATGGAACCAGATTTGAAGACAATTGACTCAATTGATGTTAGGATTGTGAATATGTATATGCCTTTTGTCGATTCAATTTGGGAGATTTTTGTGAAAAGTAACTATAAACGTGTTGGTGATGATTTTTCTAAATACTTTCACATGACCAAATTTCTTGATCATACAAGTCTCGTTCGTCAATTTATATATCTTCTTGGTATTTTAATTGGTTCTCAAATGAATGGATTAATTGAAATTAGAAGATATGTACATTTGTTTGCTTTTTCACCTCATTGATAAATATTAGTTATTTAAATAAGTCGAGCTAATGACAATAAACAAGCGCTTCTTGGGAGGCAACCCATGATTTTTAATTATAATTTTTGTATTTTTTAGATTAGAAATTTTATTTGTATTTTTTTACTCAAGGTGTTTTAATAATTTTTGTGAAGTGTTTCAGAAAAGAGGGGAGTTTTATGGGTGTAAGAAAAAATTTTGAAGCAGAAATTCTTAAATGGCTGCCAAATGCAAGGCCGGCGATTTAGCTCATTTGGAACAGCACACTCAAATTTGTTCAAGTTCACTCATCGATCCATTTTTGGTCCAACCCATAGTCCATATCACAGCATGTCTAAATTATGCTGCCATGAGAGTTGAACCCACAACCTTTGAGTCATACTGGAAATCTCCAACCGCCTGGACAACTAACATTTTGAGTTATATTCATAAAATTTAATATTTGGAGCATTCATGGAGCTGGGTAATTAATTACAAGAAGCCACACTTCACTTCATTTTCATAGTAGGAGAGTATTTTTAACCTTTCTTTGTATGATTTTTATTTTATTCTTTTTGTATTTTTAGGAATATATTAATATTAATTTATTCATTGAGGACATTAACCATTTAAGTGAGGGGATGAGTTCCTAATGAATGAAAAAAAATCCAAAAATGTATATGATTAAAATTAAAAAAATTAAAAAAAACTAGAAAAAATTGTATATTGCCATGTCTTAAGTTTAGGAAATTCATGATAGTTGCATTTAAATTAGAGCATGTAGTTATTTAATTTTGTATGCATTTTTTTTTTTTAGTTTGTGATAGGGGTGGGATTAATTAAGTATTACGACCCGATCCAATAAAGGCCCGAGTAACCAGTTCAACCATGATAAACTCCGCGTCGGCCCAATGACGGCCCAAACCATATGTATATGGATCGTGAGGTAGATTTAGATAGGCTCGAGGCTCATTCGAAGGTCCAACCACGAAGTTAAGTCCTACGATACGGCTAACTCTCGTGGATAAACGTCCCGGAGTCCTAAGTAAATATTGACACCCAAAGATAAGAGTTATGTCTTATCTGTTGCTTCGAAGCGTACTTCGATACGAAGTCTGGTACGGGGAATCATACTTCCATACGACTTCTGACTCTGAAGTGCCTATATAAAGGGCTCTACCCCTCATAACTAGAACTACGTTTTGGACTTGATTCTTCTCCAAGAAGAAGATACGTAGGCATCTCGCACCGAGACCAGTCCAAAGCACGAATCGCTCACCCCTCGTTTTCTATTCCACAACATTTGGCGCCGTTTGGGGGAAGAGGACGACAACCATGACAAACCCAACCGGACCACGCTCTGAAATCCATGTTCCCCGCAGCCGAACTACCACCGGAGTCTCGACTGAATCGACCCCCATCACAACCTCCCTCCCACTTGGGACTACCCTTGCTCAGACCACCGCTCCCCTGACTTTTGGCTCACTGCCCCCTATGGCTCGAGTAATTGCAACCATTACCGACACCGGCACGCATTACTCGACTATCACAACAACCACTCGTGGAGGCACGAGAGATGACTATGTGCACGTAACTGATTACGATTCCTCTGAATCGGAGCAAGAGCATGATACCCCCCCTCGAAGGAGAAGAGATGCTGACCCTACTCGACACCGTCGACGCCGCCATAGGCAGGATGCTAATGAGCCCCGAGGAGCGACGAACCAAGCATATGAGGATCGAATCCGTGCTTATGAGGAGGAAATTGCATGATTGAAAAGGGACCAGGCAAGATTACCGCCTCCGGAACCAAGGGACGAAAACCCTCGTCAAACCTTCATGAATCAGATCCACTTGTTACCAGCGGGCGATCCCAATAACCCCGTTCCACCTTTCACCCAGGTAATTATGGGGGCAAGAATCTGCAGAAAATTCAAGCTCCCAACCATTAAAGCTTATGATGGCACGGGTGACCCCGCTAACCACGTTCGGACCTTCATGAACGCTCTGTTGATCCAACCCGTCACAGAGGCAATCAAATGACGCGCTTTTCCTCAGACCTTGAGCGGGATGGCTCAACATTGGTATAGTCGCCTACCCCTGAATTCTATTTCTTGTTTTGCTGACTTGAGCAGGGCTTTCATAGGGCAGTTTGTTCGAAGCAAAACGCACGCTAAGAGCTCTGCCTCTTTAATGAATCTACATCAAGGTAAGAACAAATCGCTCCGAGAGTATATGAATCGTTTTACCAAAGAAGCCTTGAAGGTCCCAGACCTAGATAAAAAGATAGCCATGATTGCACTCCAGCAGGGTACCACTGATGACAACTTTCGTCGATCTTTAGCCAAGAGGGCGCCTGATAATATGAATGACTTGCAAGAGAGAGCTGGGAAGTATATTAAGGCGGAGGAAAGCCTAAGAAAATCCCAGAATAACCAAGGACCAAACACCAACTTCAAGAAACGTGGGAGCGACGCCGAGTATAACGCTGAGAACAAATATGCCAAGAAGGATGATGATGAGAAGTCGCCTGCTAAAAAGAAGCTAGGACCGAGGTTCACAGAATATGCCAGGCTTAATGCCCCAAGAAGTCAAATCCTGATGGAGATCGAAAAGGATGAGAGTGTTCGATGGCTGAAGCCTATAAGGACCGACCCGGAGAAACAAAACAAAGATTTGTATTGTCGATTCCACAAGGACACAGGACATAAGACCGATGATTGCTGGCAGCTGAAGGATGAAATCGGATTCTTGATCCGAAGAGGCAGGTTGTCTAAATTTACCAAGGATGGAGACAAGAATCATCGAGACAATGACAGTCGTGGAAGAGACAACGATGATAAAAGAACCCAGCCTCGAGGGCCTGTGATTAACGTGATCTCCGGAGGACCTACGGCTGCAGGCACTTCTAGTAATTCAAGGAAAGCTTATGCAAGAGAAGTGATGAGCATAGTTGGAGAACCTCCGAAGCGGGCTAAAATTGATTATGCTATGGCATTTGATAACATTGACCTTGAGAAGGTAAAATTCCCTCATGATGATCCTTTGGTAATTACGCCAGTGATTGGAAACTCGTCTGTAAAAAGAGTCCTCGTTGATAATGGAGCCTCGGTGGATATCTTGTTCTATGACGCATATGAAAAGATGGGGTATTCTGATACTCAACTGACACCCTCAGATATGCCCATATATGGCTTCAACAATGGAGAAACAAAAATCGAAGGCATGATCCAGCTTCCTGTAACTATGGGCACCGAGCCTAGACAGGCCACGTGTATGCTGAATTTCTTGGTTGTTAAGGCCTCGTCAACCTATAACGCTAACCTTGGAAGGACTGGGATACACACTTTCAAAGCAATTCCATCCACCTACCACATGAAGATTAAATTCCCAACCAGGAATGGGATCGGAGAAGAATTGGGGGATCAGAAAATGGCTCGAAGTTGTTATGTCGGAGCCCTGAAATCCGGAGGAACTGGGGGGCAAGTGCTACCCATAGAGGACCTTGATGTTCGAGAGGAGGAAGAAAGAAGAGACAAGCCTGCCGAGGACTTGATTCCAATTCCATTATATATTGAGGAACCCGAAAAGGTCACCTATGTTGGAGCATTACTCCAGGAAGACTTGAAGCAAGAACTAGTGAAATTTTTGAGGAACAATCGTGATGTTTTTTCTTGGACAGCGGCCGACATGCCAGGTATCGATCCCTTGTTTATGACCCATAAGTTGAATGTGAACCCCGAGAGGAAACCAATTAAGCAAAAGAAGAGGAACTTCGTCCCCGAAAGGCAGGAAGCCATTAAACAGGAGGTTGACAAGTTGTTGGAAGCAGGGTTTATCGAGGAGATTCAGTTTCCATAATGGTTAGCCAATCCTGTTATGGTCAAGAAAGCTAATGGAAAGTGGAGGATGTGTGTGGACTTCACCGACCTAAACGACGCTTTCCCAAAGGATTGTTTCCCTCTTCCGAGGATAGATACACTAATAGACGCCACTGCTGGTCATGAGATGCTAAGCTTTATGGACGGCTTCAGTGGATATAATCAGATCCGGATGGACAAGGACGACGTACCCAAGGTATCATTCATTACTGACTTTGGTGTATTCTGTTATTTGGTTATGGCGTTTGGACTTAAGAATGCAGGGGCCACATACCAACGTCTGGCAAACAAGATGTTTAAACATCTAATAGGTAAGACTATGGAAGTGTATGTTGATGATATGTTGGTGAAAAGCTTGAATAAAGCGGATCACCTTGAACACTTGAAAGAGGCTTTTGAAGTCCTAAGGACGCACAAGATGATGTTAAGCCCGACCAAGTGTGCCTTTGGGGTTGGTTCCGAGAAGTTCCTGGGTCTAATGGTCTCCGAGCGCGGTATTGAGGCCAACCCTGACAAAATAAAAGCTATCCTCGACATGAAACCACCCAAGAATGTAAGGGATGTACACAAGTTAACAGGAAGGATTGCAGCCTTGGGAAGATTTGTATCCAAGTCGGGGGACAAGTGCTTACCTTTCTTCAAAGCATTAAAGAAGGTTAAGAACTTCGAATGGACAGACGAGAGCCAAGTAGCCTTTGAAGAACTGAAAAAGTACATGGCGGAGCCACCTCTCATATCGAAGCCTATCGATGGTGAGATCTTGTATGTATACTTGGTTGTTTCGCAACAAGCACTGAGCGCTGTGTTAGTTCGAGAGGAGTTGAAAGTTCAGAAACCGGTGTACTATGTGAGCAAGGTTCTGCATGGAGCGGAGCTCAATTACTCGGTGATCGAAAAGTTTGCTTTGGCCATGATTACGGCCTCAAGAATGTTGAGACCATATTTTCAGTCTCATAAAATAGAAGTCTTGACAGACCAACCTCTTCCTAACGTTATACATAGCCCGAAGGCTAGTGGAAGATTAATCAAATGGGCAATTGAGCTCGGGGAGTTTGATATCCGATACAAGCCACGAACAGCGATTAAGGCTCAAGCTTTAGCTGACTTCCTCGTTGAATGTACCATTAGCAATGGGGAAGTCGGGGGACAGGAGGACAAGGTTGAAGACAAGGTTGAAGAACCCAAGGAACCTAAAGAATATTGGTTACTATTTTTTGACGGGGCTTCAAAAACAAAAGGTAGTGGTGCAGGACTTGTGCTCCAAAGCCCTGATGGCTTTATTGTGGAATATGCTATTAAGTTAGACTTCCGAACTACTAACAACGAAGCTGAATATGAGGCGTTGATAGCAGGGCTTGGTCTAGCCAGAACCCTGAGGGTAAGGAACTTAAAAGTTTGTGGTGACTCGAAGCTCGTAGTCTTCCAAGTAACTGGTGAATTTGAAGCTCGGGAAGACACAATGCTTAGATATCTAAGGATTGTAAAGACCCAAATGGCACTATTTGAAGAATGTATAGTAGAGTATGTGCCAAGGGAAGAGAACACTAAGGCTGATGCCTTGTCACAATTTGCATCTTCTGATGATGAGATATGCTCAGGAAGCGTTTATTATCAGGTTATGAGAACCCCAAGCATCGAAGCAAAGTTAGTTGCTCCAATTGACACAGGAGCCACCTGGATGGATGAGATCAAGTTGTATCTAGAAAATGGTCATCTGCCACCCAATGCCGATGAAGCGCGAAAGTTACAGGTAAGGGCCCTCAAGTATGTACTCATTGAGGGAATCCTATACAGGAAGTCGTTTGTTATCCCTTACTTAAGATGTTTAAGGACGGATGAAGCTCGGGAAGCCCTTAGAGAAGTTCATGAAGGTGTATGTGGCCAACACCTTGGAGGAAGGGCGCTAGCTCATAAAGTCACCCGTCTTGGATTTTATTGGCCGGATATGCTTAAGCATGCCCAAGATTATGTAAAGAAGTGTGATCGCTGCCAAAGGTTCGCACCAATAGTGCGACAACCCCTTGAGATGTTGACATCCATTAATACCCCTATCCCTTTTGCCATGTGGGGAATGGATATTCTTGGACCATTCCCACTTGCTAGTGCACAAAGGAAGTTCTTGTTAGTAGCAATTGACTACTTTACTAAATAGATTGAGGCCAAACCCCTGGCCAAGATAACCACCAAACAAGTTGCTCAGTTTGTATGGGAAAATATTATCCGCAGATACAGAATACCACGAATCGTGGTGACAGACAATGGGACCCAGTTCAACAATGCTGAGTTTAAGAGTTATTGTGAAGATTACTCGATTGAGTTACGATTTACCTCGATTGCCCATCCTCAAGCTAATGGACAGGCCGAGGTAGCTAACAGAATAATGCTTGATGGACTGAAAAAGAGAGTTGAGAAAGCCCAGGGGTTATGGGCCGATGAATTGCTATCTATACTTTGGGCGTATCGAACAACTTGTAAAGTCTCTACTAGAGCAACCCCTTTCCAGTTAGCTTATGGAGCTGAGGCAGTTGTGCCCCTTGAAATCACCCACACTTCCTCGATGGTCCAGCATTATGAGCCAGAAACCAATGAAGAAGGCATGAGACTTGCACTCGATATGATTGATGAAATTCGTGATGAAGCTCATGCTAAGATTGTGGAAAACCAGAAGCGAGCTTCCTACTACTACAACCTACGGGTTAAAGAACGATACTTTCGAGAAAGAGATCTAGTACTTAGAAAGGTTGAAGCTTCTGGAGTAGGCCCCAAGGGCAAGATGGCTCCAAACTGGGAAGGCCTTTATCAAGTCAAAGTTGTTACAGGCCATGGCTCGTATAAGCTTCAGATCCTTGAAGGAATCGAAGTCCCTAGGAGTTGGCATGCGACCAACTTAAAAATATATTATATTTGATACCTATTCTATGACAGTAGGAGTTAGTAGTTATCACCACAATAAGGTCATGTTGACCACTATCATGTAGTTGATTTCGAAAATAGTTTATCTCTTTTACTATGATATTAATAAAAGTCCCGAGGATTCTTCACCTTGATTTTCTCAAGTGTTACTAAGTTACATATGTTTTTTTTAAATAAACATCCTGAGTATGGATGAACATGGGTAAAAGTTTAAAGCTGAGAAAAGACACTAAATAAATTCTAAGTTAAAAATACGACAAGTAAAAGTCGAATAACCCCGTAGGGTCAATGCAAACAAATGGTTGAAAAGTCTAAGTTATAGACTCATAAGTGAGCATATCGAAAGATAATTCTTAAGTTAAATGCACAACGTGCAAAACAGACTTAAATTAATAAGTTAAAAGGTAAACCCCGAAGGTTTGATACAAATATTTTAATAAATTACAAAATAAGCCACGCAGGGCTGAAAGAAAGCCTAGTCTAGAGGAGCCCATCCTCAAAGAAGTCCTCTTGGACCTTCTCCTGATCCTGGGCCCCCTTTTCCTGGGCTTCTTGGTCCTGGGCTTCGTCCTAGGCCTCTACATCCTCCCCGAAATCCTCCTTAGCCTGATTTGGGTCCTCGATCATAAGATCCTCGGTAGGGATTTCTCCATCCTGGGAATCAACTGGATGCAACTCCCCAAGGTCCACGACCGCCATCGGAGAAGGGGTTTCCTCTCCGGGAAGTTTAGGAACCGGGAATCGCTCCAAAGTGACTCCCTCAATTTGGGCCCCCACCTCATCTATGATCCTTTCCCAACAGGACTTGAAGGTCTCGGGAAAGGAGGCGTCATACTCCGCCGCAAGAAGATCGTCGAATTCCGGCGACGCCTTAAAATCGGCGATCGCCTCCTGGCGCACCCTCGCCAACTCCGCTTCCAATGAGCGCACCTTCTCCTGCTCAGCCACAAGTTCAGCCTCCACCTTCCTGAACTGCTCGAAGTTGGCGGTTGAGGAGTCGAAGTAACGATCGCGATCACGTTCCGCTATCGCCTTCTCCGCCCTCACCGTTTTCAGGTTGTGGACGGCCGCCTTGAGATAGGTGTTCATCTGCAAAAGATGAAACAAAGAAAATTTTCTAAGTTAGAAAATTTTCTACGATAAGGGAGGAAAATTATAAGTGAAATAAAACTGGTAAAATGAAACTACATAATAAAATAAAGGAAAGTTTTGGGCCTTACCGTGGCCACGGCTTGGGCCCCCAACAGTTCGATTTGGAGATCCTCGGAGGACTCCACAATATGGGCCCTATCTCGGGGAGTGATCACATTTTTGGACCACTCAGCCGCGGCCCTTGCATCCCCGACAACGGTGTCCTTGTTGAGAAGGCCCCATTGGACCACATATGGGCTTGAGTCTTCCTCCACGGCCGTGGGCTTCGATGTCAGAAAGGCCGGGATTTTCTCCACGAAATCTTGAGCCCCGTCCTTCCTGGGCCGCTTGACCAGTTGAACTTCAGCCGCCACGACCTTCGTCGCGGCCTTCTCCCTTTTGGCGAAAATCACGCCCAATCTCTCCTTGGTTGCAAATAAAAAACCCAGAAAAGTTAGAACACATAACAAAACATATATATGTGTAAACAGGCCCAGAAATTAAAGGGGAAAAGGAAAATACCCTCTGGGCCCAAATCGCTTAGCCCATGTTCCTGGAGCGAAGCCTCAGAAACAAGCACGGAGCAATGGTGGAGGTGGTCTCCAGTTAAAATCGTTATAGCGGCCTCTTCCTCCACCCCCAATTTTAAGGACCTAACAGGCCCATCTTCGGCTCTGCTAAAGTCCGAATAAAAGTAGTCGGCCCAATTCCCATCATCCAAATAAAGGTAGAACCATTGCTTCTTCCAGTGAGGAAGGGAATCAGGGGCCGTACCCGACACAAATATGCTACGGGCCAAGGTCCTATATTTGGATCTTGACCCAACCCTCGTCGTTGGGCGCATTCACGGACTTAAATAAGTATCTAAAAACTGAAACACTAGGATCGATACCATGTTTCTTACATTGGACCAAAAAGCAGTATATAAACTTCCAGCCATTGGGCTGGAGTTGGGTTGGACAGACGCGGGCCTCGGCCAATAATCTAAAAACGAATTCAGGAGGAGGTAACCTAAAGTCCGCCTAAAAGGTTTCTTTATAAATTCTTATGGCCCCAGGTTTGGGATAACAGGCTCAATCATTTGGGCCTGGGGCCACGACCCTATAAGGCCCATTAATGCCAAAAAGATAAGCAATGGCATCAACGTCCTTCTGATCGTACTTAGAAGGAAATTTATACGCATCTAAGTGAAGTAGATTGGGAAAGGCTTGGCCAAATCCACTTAGCAAATCCCTAAGACAAACAACACTAGCATGAACGAGGGATTTTTTACCTCGATTGGCACGCGAACGAGCTGTAGTTGGCTGGGAAAGCTGGGATTGCTGGGAAGATGAAGAATCCGCCATTGATCTTCAAAGAAAGGAAGGTTGAAAACCCAGAAACTGATGAAGAGGGATGAAGATTGACCGGAATCTGGGAAAATCTTTGAAGATCACCCCGAAACTGGAAAGAACCTTGAATGTCGGCCGGAAACTGGGAAAATCTTGAAGATGGCCGAAAATACACCTGAAAACTCGCCGAAAAACTCGAGGAAACTAGAGAGTGTTTGAGAGTGTTTGAGAGGGTTTTTAACTCTTGAACTTGGAAACTTTTTGTGAAATGAGAAATGAACTCTCGAGTCATACATTATATAGACAACCCTCAACCGGTTCACTTACCGGTAAACCCTAAAATAAACAGGCTACAACCAGTAGAATGGGCCTTGGGCCGGTCACAAAGCCATGTCATAGGCGGGAAGCCCACGGATTTGAAAATTCGAACCTATTCTAGAAGGATCTCGAGAATTATGAGAGACACTCACAAAAAAATAAAAGCATAATACGCAATATAGGCCTGACAAGTTTATAGACTAAGGCCCACAACATGTAACACTACACGGCTCCTAAATCATGTTTTCTGCGCGTGGTACACAATGCGTTTCCTTGACCACGCCTAGAGAGCATTATCTTGTTAAGCAAAAACACCATTTATCAAATATAAATAAATGATAATTCCAGCGAAAAAGAATGAGCTAACCTTGGCGTGGTCTTGCCTCCATGGCGGCGATACGCGCGCCAAGGGAACATTCCACTAAAGAAGAACAAAGGAGGATAACAACCACCCACGCCCAGGAAGCGTAACCTAGGCATGGATTAAACCATGACTCCTTGGCGTGGTGAAGCACGCCAAGGAAGCACCATGAAATCTACAAATGACTAAAGACAGCCAAACCGCGCCTAGGAAGTATTATGTCTCCTAGGCGTGGCATGATACATGCCTCCTTGGCGTGCCAAAGCACGCCAAGGAATCATCAACTTAACGAGCCAGGACAGGCATTACCCATCCACGCCCAGGAGACATGTCTCCTAGGCGTGGTAGATAACATGCCTCCTTGGCGTGGCTAAGCACGCCAAGGAAACATCAAAGACACCAGCCATGACTGGCTTAATTCATCCACGCCCAAGAGACATGTCTCCTAGGCGTGGTAGATAACATGCCTCCTTGGCGTGGCTAAGCACGCCAAGGAAGCATCACACAAACCAGCCTTGACTAGCTTAGTGCAACCACGCCCAGGCAACATGTCTCCTAGACGTGGTAGGATACACGTCTCCTTGGCGTGGCAAGGCACGCCCAGGAGACACATCTCACTCAAGGATTGATCAGTTAAAGAATTGTTTAATTCTTTAATCAAATTCTGAATATTCCCAAAAATTGGAAAAACATATGGAATTTGTTTTTCAAAATTTGGGAAAAATTAAGAAAGTTGAGATTTAATACTCAAAAAATATTTTGAAAATTATTAAAGGGCTCGAAAAATTCTAGAAAAATGGAATTAAATCACAAAAATTCCGATAAAATAGAATTAAGCCGCGAAAAAATACGGGAGCACCCAAGAACATTATCTTGGTACGAAATTCAACAAAATACACGTTGTACGATGCAGAAATCTCTATGAACTTTCGATAAATCACTACAGTATTTCTCGAAAGTTGGGGGCAAATGATAGGGGTTGGATTAATTAAGTATTACGACCCGATCCAATAAAGGCTCGAGTAACCAGTTCAACCATGATAAACTCCGCGTCGGCCCAATGACGGCCCAAACCATATGTATATGGATCGTGAGGTAGATTTAGATAGGCTCGAGGCCCATTCGAAGGTCCAACCACGAAGCTGAGTCCTACGATACGGCTGACTCTCGTGGATAAACGTCCCGGAGTCCTAAGTAAATATTGACACCCAAAGATAAGAGTTCTGTCTTATCTGTTGCTTCGAAGCGTACTTCGATACGAAGTCTGGTACGGGGAATCATACTTCCATACGACTTCTGACTCCGAAGTACCTATATAAAAGGCTCTACCCCTCATAACTAGAACTACGTTTTGGACTTGATTCTTCTCCAAGCAGAAGATACGTAGGCATCTCGCACCGAGACCAGTCCAAAGCACGAATCGCTCACCCCTCGTTTTCTATTCCACAACAGTTTGCATTTGCATAATTCATGAAAATATATAATACCGAGTTAATTTCTTGTGATGAGTTCATTTACATAATTTCTTGACTAGTAGTCTTGATCATATGTGATGTCTTGCATGCTTAGAAATTGCTTGTGCGGAAATTTTATTACACTATAAAATGCTCTAGAGACGAGACTTAGGCTAGCTTAATTCTTGAGTCTTAGCTATGAGTCGGGCGTAGAATTTTGACGATTCCCTTTTGAGCTTAGAGTATGTAAATCTTAAGTTTGGGGAAGCTATGGGATGTATACGCCTTTCTTAAAAAAATAGAAATTTGAAAATAAAGTATCGAGTACTCCTTTGAGATCAATGGGTGACAATGTAATGTCTTGTGAAAGGGACGATCCATGTACTTGTGCTGGTATTAAGTGCAATTGTACTAGAAATAAAAAAAATTGGGGATTTTTCACAACCCATGATTACTGGAGAATTACTTGACTTCAAAAAAAAGAAAAAAAAAAGAAAATAATGAGCTAGCGAAGTCTTATGGTTGTCGTAACTTACTTACCCTGAGAAGCGTCCCAACCTTAGACCGAGTATGCTGAAAAAAAATATGTAAGAAAATATAAGAGAGGCATAGAAGTTCCTTTGTGACCCTAAGCTGTAGTTGACTCTAATGTAACGAAGTGATTAAGCATTATTCTGATTAACGGCTCATGGTTAAGACTCTGTTGAAGTTTGTTGGTCTCTATTTTGTTTCTTTACAGAGCATATTAAGCACGCACGATGCACTCCGTACTTGCAGTGGAAGAGTTGCATGACTAATATGTGAGATAGATGAATGCCTTGATTGTTGCATATTCTGAAGATTATATGTTGACGAGGTTAATGCTTTCATGATTTGATTCTAGTCATATTCATTTAGATATTCATATTAGTTGCATGTTTAAGACTTGGCAGAAAAAATTGGATTTTGTGGGTATATCTTCTATAAACCCTCACGAGATAAAACTCATCCTACTAGGGCTGCCTAGGGGTTTGTCGGCTTGTTGCATACGGTCAATGCAATCGTGTCATCTACGAAAGTGGTGTTAGTTAGTTAGTTAAAAGATTTTCATTTCTTTTATTTGCCCGAGGACGTGCAAAAGATAAGTGTCGGGATGTTTGATAGAGTATATATTTACATATATTTTATATGATTATAATCCTCATAATTATTATATCTTGCGTTGAATTGGATATTTATTTAATAGATTTTAATGTTTTATTGTAGGAAGCAAGGAGTTCCTAAACTTGGAAGAAATTGGAATAAAAAGCTTAATTTCAAGATTAATTAGAAGGAAATTCGGATTTATTGGATTGCTTGCACTTGAATCACTGTTTGGGCCATATCTTGAGTTCTAAAAGTCAGAATTGGGTGATCGTACCGCCCACGCGAAGCTTAGAGAATTTTCTTTAATTCAGAGGTGGTCCAATATCCAAAATCCAACAGAAGCAGCCCAGAAACAGGACACAAAACAGAGCTACGAATTTTCCTCGGAAAAACCAATTTTGTTTAGGAAACTGTTTTGTATTCCCTTGTAAGCATTAAAATCAAATATATATTTATAGGGATAGACATTAGAGAGAGTATTGTATTGTATTGTATAATTAGGTTAGGTCAAAAATACCATGTCTCTTCTTCTTCAAGACTCTGGGATTGAAGAATCCACTGTATAATCCATCTTTATTTTCTTTTATTTATCTATTATGCTAGAGTATATTTTATTCTGGAATTGAGTTGAACCCTAGTTATGGTTGATGCATGATTTACGATGATCTCTAGTTGATTATGTTAATTGCTCTTGCTTATTGAGTTGTGTTAATTAACAATTGCAGGTCAGACAAAATTTTGTGTATTGTTTGAACCGATATCTATCTACCATCGCAAGTTGGATTTAGATGGTTGTGATTTACCAATAAGGACATGAACTTCTCCATGGAAATAGGTAGAAGGAATTGTTTGGAAGTTAGGATGCTGTGTTTAATGTCTCTAAACTGCATGATACCATGGAAATAGGCTTGATTGTATTTTTAGAGAAGCCAATAATACTCGGAAGAGGTTATTGGTATTTTATAGGGCGCATCTTTCCTCTTGGGTGATTTGTCTGATTAATTGAGGGAGAAAATCATAATTGCATTAATTCATGCTAGTGGAGAGACTTGATTCTAGATATTTTTTTAGTTAATTGTTTTCTAGATTTTATTTGTATTAGTTTAATTATATCTCTAATTTTTATTGTGTTACTTGTTAGTTGGATTGAATCGAGAATAACTAGTGTTTGATACGTTTGTTTTTGTGGGAATGACTCTGACTTACCCTACTACATAGTTGAAAGGTTTGTTAGATATTATTATTATTTGATAGGCACGCGACAGCCTTGTCAAAGGTACATGCAAATTAAAGGGTTTTCACATTATATTATCATATAATTTAAGCAATTATTTTAACCTTTTTACTATTTTTTGTTTATTTCAGATGGGACAGAGAGCACAACTTGAAAGATTAAGGGGGAAATACTCAAATGCAATCCTTACATCTCACTTGAATGAATACAGAGAGATTGTAACAAAGCAGGCAAAAGCTTCTACAAAAAGATTGCAAACAAGACAGTCATGTCCATTGTACTTGCATGATCAAGTTCAAAGAAACCCAAGAACACAGAAATTTATGGGAAAGTTCTATTTCCAGACATTGAAACAGGACATGAAGAAGCATAATGAAGTACAGGCAGCTAGAAAGTTTAATGTATAGATTTCTATTTGTCGTAAAAACATACATCACTTGTGTTAAATACTTGAATTTCAGTGGTTTTTTAAGGAACTTATTAATTACTTGTTGTGCATGTAGATATCATTCAATTTCTTTTTACTCCTTTTTTACATTCAATAAATAGCAGTTTGCAAAATCATAACCAATTGGCAAACTAAAGAAAAAAGTAAGCGCTTAAATATCAACATACACATAAACATGTATAACACCTAAAAAATGTATTGAAAGCACCAAAGCATTTATTAAACCACTAAATTTACATAAAAAGCCGAAAATAAGTATACAAAGCACTATAATATATATACCAAGCACCAAAAATAAAGTGCATATAATTTCCTTCTTCCTTCAATGTTTAAATAAAAAAACTATTTAATATATACATTATTATAAACACACTTAACTTTATTTCTAACTTACACAGTTTCCCTTGAAATACTCTTTTTTCCTACTTAGAAAATCAAAGAAATCACCAAACAGTATATTCAAAGCACTAAAAATTATATCTGAATGTAGCAAACTAAATATATACACACAAAACACTAAAAAATGTACACAAATCACTAAAATAAAAAATATTTGATGAACTAAAAACAATGACTAAATCTTGACATTATCATCAAATATTATCTTTACAGAGTCTTAGAAAACCACACCATAATTTCTTAATGATATTACAGAGTCTTCATTCAAAAAATTGAGAATATTAATCAGGTATTTTAACTTAATCTTCATCACTTCCATCACTTTTAACTTAATCCTGTCCTGCAGCTACCTTTTTACTTGTTGGACATGTTCTTTTATCATGAAACGTTGAACTACAAAGCTTTCTCTTTCTTGGTCGTTTGTTCCCTTTGTTTAATGCCTTCTCCCTCGCACTAACCAATCGTTTTAGTCCGTAACCTTTATTTTTACACTACTCTGGAGCATGAACAGTAATACCATCACTTGGTTGTGGACCAATTAATAATTCCAGATGCGCTTTCCTTGTTATGTAAGTGTCATCACCAAGATCATGACTAAGCTGTTTAATTATGACTTCAACATAAGCCAACTTTGCAATATCAACACCAGCTTTATCATCAATTTCTGAAAACTAAACCATATATTTTTTTGCTTCAAAGACACAGATTGTATTTTGATAAAGTCATCTGATACACCTGGTAAGTTTGATGAAGACATATTCTCTGTATTCTTACTCCATCTGTTAAGAACAAGGTTTTTTGGGTATTTCACAACCTCAAAGTCTCTAAGAGCACAAAATGCATGTTTACATAGAAGCCCACACATTATAAACTTCTTGCAAGAACACTCTGCATGAAACGAACAGACTTTAACATGAAAAAATGGAATATATTATACTAAAAGAGTACAAGTAATAAGCAAAAGCAATTCATATTTACTAATACCTGATAGGCATATAATTACCTCAAAAACTTGATCTTTTACAAAAACATCTTTCATTTCATAAACCTTAATCCCATCAACCAAAGGACCAATACTTTGAATTCTCATATTATAACCTGATGTCACCATCTCTTTCTGCACTTTGTAGAAAATTGGTCGAGTATACAAATCTGCAGCTTCACCCTCCATGAACAACTTTGTAATTGAAGCTGGTTTTGTAGATGACCCCTCTTGATTAAGCCGGTCAGTTTCATTTCTTTTGCGATCCATTGCACTTTCAAATCGCAAATAAAATTCACACAAAGTTCGCTCTGTCTATGAAATTGACTGAAGAAATTATTCTAACTTTCAGACATGGATCTCGTCCTCATTAAACCAAACATCGGCTTGTCACGGAAAAAAGCAAGAATCCATGAAGCTCTGATAACATACATCTCCCAAAGCCACTATTACCCTCTAATTTGAATTCCTTTAACACTGAATTCCAGCCTTTCTCAAACTCACAAGGTTCTTTATAGAAGACCATATATATATTTCTTCGTTTTCTCCATAAAATCAGTTTCCTTGCACAAAAAGTTCCCAAGCTGCAACCAATATTCGAAACATATAAACATTAATAAATCATAAAATATAAAGATCAACCTCCAAATAAAAAAAACAAAACCAATACCTTCATTGGAAATTTCTCCATGATATGCCACATGCACAAACGATGTTTTGTGGCAGGATTCCCTTCTCTAGCAGCAAATGATCACTACGCCATATATGGTCTACGGCAACATCCAAAAAAAATGTTAAAAATGCTTTAAAATGTTGCTATAAGGTTTAAGGCAACATTTTTGTCAAAATAGTGGGTGTTGGATATCGGCTTGTAGCCTTAGAGCGTAAGCCAACATATTTTAACAAGCTACGGCAACACCCAAAAAATGTAGTGTTAGGTCCATATGGCTACATTTTGTTTATAATAGCAACACCAAAGTGGGTGTTGCCATAAGATCTATGGCAACACAGTTCATTTTTCAGCAACAAAAGGTTGATGTTGCCATTAATTCAATAGCAACATCTTACTCACTCTATGGTAACATCCATTTTCTAACACTGATCAGGTTTTAGCAACATTTTTTATTAAATATGGCAACACCTTTATTAAAGAAATTTTGACATGTTCTTATCTAAAATGTAACATCCCAAAACAAATCAAGCCAACTAATCACAAATTCAGATTCAACAATAAACCAAACATCCAAATTTTGCAACCATAATTCAACCATCCAAGTAAAATAGCAGTTCAAAGTCTTAAAATTCCTACGTCATCATGCATTACATTACAAGTTAAACTTTGCAAAATATGATTAGAGTATCTAAGTGCATCACACATCAAGTCAAGTAGTGTCCGTGGTGGTTGTGTTCGCTCCACTTGCAGAGGCATCATACGTCGGCTCGACACTGAGGTCTTGAATATCAATCTTGAGGTCTGGATTCTTTTCTGCCAACTTGGACACCATTGCCTTGACATTCTCCCGAACCTTCTGATCCATTTTTTCTTCCATCTCTTGAGCAAGTTGTTCTCGGATCTTTTCTGTCAAACTGGCCAACACCTGATCAGAGATAGTAGCCTCACTGTGTGTCACAGATTTCCCCTTTGCTTCCCTTCTCTGAATAAGTCTACCTAGTAGGTACGAGCGGCTGTGTTTCTTGTCACCATATACAAGTTTGTTAGCATCCTCAACGGTTCCCGTTTTAAGAAGTTTTTCAACATTTTCCTACAATAAGGATGTTAAACAATATCACAATCTTACTAAAGTACATCAGGATATAAAAATAGAAACTGTAGGCACATGTTATATTTTACATATATATACTAATACAAAACTCACAATCTTTTTTTCAACCGCATCAGTAGGTAGCTTATACTCTCGTGCAGAGTCTCTTTTGCGTGTTTTCACATAAATGTCAGCATCTGATATTGGTGGTGCTGGTTCATCCGGTTTAGCCGCCTGTTCCCTAGCAATTTCCTTGCATATAAAACACCAATACCACAATCAATAAAAAAAAGAAGGCATAAACATAACCTTACAACACCACAGTGAGTATTTAAAACTGGTACTTCTCACCCACAACAAAACTTAGGCATATTAGCTACCAATAAATTAACTAAATCTGTCTCACTATTTATTTTACTTTTTACCAATAAATTGCCAAATTATACCAACTTTCAATTTTAGACAGATTAATTTCTAAAACTTACAAAGCGAGGCTAATTGCTGACATACCATTTTGTGGCAGACTTGGGCGAAACTCCTAGGCCCGACGGTATGTGTTTCACTTACAAAGCTTCGAGCCCTTATATTTTTTATCGCCTTGTCCTATGGAGGGCAAAAAAGAACAAATCAAAGCACATAATTAATATAAGTGATGCATTGGCAAATAAGAGGAATTCTTACCTTTATTTTTTCATCAGCCCAATAAATTACAAGCATTTTAAAATCTTTCAAAGGGACATCCCTCGGCCTGTTCTCGAGCCTCTCCTCATCAGTACCATACTTACTATAATGTTCCCTCTTGATGCAAGCCTTGTATGCCCTAAACTGATCACGCATCGTTGTCATTACCCATTTATAACCCTCCTCAGGAATGATGTATTTATCCTAAAATAATGTAGGGGAATTTTATTTGTCAGAAGAAATATATTTCATAATGCAGATGTTGATTAAAGTGATAAAAAATAAAAATATTATGTTACCTTCACATACTGCCATAGGATGTCTTTTTCAGGACTTCACTCCAACTACGACATGTTAGAGAAACAAACTCCCTTACCGTTGTTCCTAAGAAATTGCTGAACTCAGATAGCAAATGATCGTCATCATCTGATATAGGTTGGCCTAGATCCGACAGCTTGATCTCCTTCTTCTCACCTCGCGTATGGACATGACCTAGTTTGGATTTTCCTCTCTTTCTCTTCTCTACTTCAGTTGGTGCATCTGATATACATCATATAAAAGCACTGTAAAAATATAATTTAAGCAACTAGAATTCACAACTAAACTAAACTATAATTTCAGTTGGCTTTACCACTTTCTGGTTGGGACTCTTGATTTTCTGGTTGGGATTGGGACTGCAGGATCGCAGCCTGCTTTTCTTGCTCACGTAACTCCAAATATTTCTCCATTGAACCAGGAGCACTACTTTTTAGCAGCTTGAGCTTCTCCACAGTAGGAACATTATTTGATTCATCATTTCCCTACAAAATGATAGTATATAAAATAGATATACTTATCATATATTTATAATTTAGGTGAAATTGATAAAGAAATTCAACTGCAGAATAATAGGTTGCAACCTGATGATCAGTCTGAACCTCAACTCTTTTCACTTCCTTGTCACATGGCTTAGGCATTTTAGATGCTCTGGAACGAGTTCTGGGCCCATCAGTTTGAACCACAACTTTCTTGGCCTTTTTCTTTGCCTAAACAAAATATACATGTTTATAGTAAATTTTGGAAATTAAAAGATGCTAGAACAAATTTTGTGAAAAAATCACAAAAATATACCTTTGACGCAACTATATCCTCTTCATGATCACTCTGTTGCTCTTGGTCATTTTCAGGGCACATATATTCACTTCCATCTTCATCACTCAACACATTATTGGGTTTGTCTTCATTCAGTAGTTGGACAGAATTCCTAGTCCTCCGCTTTAAACCAAGTTCCTCAAAAATTTTCTCGTTTTCCTCAATGTTTCTAATTCGACGCATTTCATACTCATTCACTTCACCTTCATGGACTTCCCCAGCTCCTTCCACCAAATCCTCATGTACCGGAAGAATCTCAAATCTTTTCATATATTCATCCAATCCCATCAGTCCACCTTCCCGCTCTGTTGAAATTGCATCTTCCCGCTCTGTTGACTTCAAATCTTCACCAGCCTTTTTTGTTGGAATTACAGAAGTAGAACTTATTTGTTTTTCCTTCCGAGACTTGTTCAACCTTCGTTCCTTCTCCTGATTGATTTCCTTTATAGTCACAAATTGACGCTTTTTAGGAATCCTCTGCATAGCCTTAACAGGGCATGTTTTTGGCCTTACAATAACATGAGGTTGCATTTGCTTCACCGGCTTGACACTGCTATCAACATCACAGTCAATATACAAGTCCAAAGAAGAAGAATCAGTCGTGAGAATAACCTCATTTATATCCGCATCATTACACAATAATGCCCACTTATTTTTTTCCTCTGCTCTCATATAAACCCCACCAATCTCTTTATAGCCTATCTCTAGCACCCACTCCATCAGTACAGAATATGAAAACAGATCAAGATCATGGACATCGTAAATTACTTCCTCCCCTCCAACATACTTGTCTTTGGTGAAATACCCCTTGTGATGCAGCCGGAAACTCATACCATTACATGCCATCCTGTAGTTAATCAAAACAGTCAGCACCAATAGAACAAAAAAAATTGATGCAGATGATTAAAAAAACAAGGACATATTACAATGAAGCATATAACTAAAAAAACAAGGACATATAACTAAAATAATGAAGCAGTTTATCAAAAAAAGTAATGAAGCATATAACTAAAAATAAAAGAACAAGAACATGTTTATAAGCTAGCTATATATCTACTATATTTTCAGTATATTTTAATATTAATTCTTTTAATATAAGATTATATTAGATAATTACTCACTATTAATGTTGTTTCTTCAGCTACAAATTCTCTTGTTGGGACATCTGCTCTAGACCAGCTACCTTCATCTTCACCATCTTCATTTTCTATTAATGAATGATAACCTGAAGTCTCATGTGTAAACTGCCCATTAATGTCATCATCACTTGCATTTATATCGTGTTTATCATCGTATGGGTCATAAAACTCTGCTGACAGCCTCTTGACAGGATAGTAAAATTGTTTTTCAACAGGATCTTGAATGTAAAACAATTGATGGGCTTGTGTTGACATAACAAAAGGGTCATTTTTATGACAAATCTTGTTAAAGTTGACTCGAGTGAACCCTAAGGAATCCTTGTCAGCAACATACCATGTACACCTAAATAAAACAAAACTAGAAGCCCCCCAATAATCAACTTCAATTATCTCTTCAATGGAACCAAAATAATGAACATCACCAACTGTTGGGTTCTGGTCCTTGGAACTAGCAAAGCTGGTGGTTAAGGCAGTTAAGTAAACACCGCTGTTTTGTGTTGTGCATATATTATCCCTTTTCTTCGTATGGAACCTATATCCATTCACAACATAACCACTATATCGCTTCGCTGCTCGATTAGGACCTCTGGCTAAGGATGACAATTCCCTTGAAACATTCTCTTTTTTCGCAATTTCATTCCTAAACCAATCAACTAATTCATCAGTGTGTGTTCTTGCTCTCTTGAATATGTTGGACTTCACATTTTGGTCAAATAATGCATGATGTTTCCTACAATTTTAGATGATAACAGTATGTCAATAGATGTAAGATAATAAAATATTTAATTTACTAATTTAATAGGTTACAGACTTACTTAATCAACTCTTCTACATCCTTGTCATCATAGTTAAATAAAACGTAACGATGAGCTTTGATCCATACATCTTCAGGCAGATGAATAGATTTCCCCATTTTATTCCTCCCTGAACCAATAGCATATCCACCAGTTTTTGAATTTAAGCTTCTGTATTCATTTGATGACTTTGTTTGGCTGTCACATAGGAATCTTGCACAGAATGTAAGACATTCATCAGCGAGGTATCCTTCCGCCATCGACCCTTCTGGCTTACTCCTATTGCGAACGTATCGCTTCAATTTACCTAGGTATCTCTCAACTGAGTACATCCATCTTTGATGAACTGGGCCGCCAAGCTCAATTTCATTACAGAGATGTATTGGTAAGTGCACCATAATGTCAAAGAATGCAGGAGGGAAAATCATTTCTAGTTGACAAATTATTTAAATAATATCCTGCTGAAGTTTCTTTATATCCTCCACCTCAATTACCTTGGAACATATTTTCCGAAGAAATTCACCGAGTCTAATTAACGGAACTGCAACCTCGGGCTTCAGTGCCTTTTTAACAGCAATTTCTAGTAAGTATTGCATAATAATATGTGCATCGTGACTCTTGTACCCGACAATCTTTCTATCTTGGACACATTTGCTAATATTAGAAGCAAACCCGTACGGAAACTTTGCATTTTCAAATACTGAACAAAATATATCCTTCTCTTTGTTTGTCATGTCAAAATTTGCTGCCCTGATCTCGAGATGCTTTCCATCAGTAGAGGTGATAGGATGAAGGACCTTTCTAATTCCGAGTTCTTGCAAATCTAATCGTGCATTTAAATGATCTTTAGTTTTACCAGGAATATTTAACAATGTACCTAAAATACTATCACATAGATTCTTTTCAATATGCATAACATCAAGGTTATGCCTTATTGAATTTTCACTCCAATATGGTAAGTCAAAAAAGATTGACTTCTTGTTCCAAGGATTGACATCGCAGCTGACTTTCCGTTTCCCGTGCACTTTACCGAATTTATTCTGATAACCTGCCAACAACTTCTTGATCATGCTTCCTGATATAACTGGTGGGGCTTGGCCAACCTCAACTTGACCATTAAACCGCCTTTTGTCTGACCTCCATTTATGATTTGAATCCAAGAATCGTCGATGATTCATATAGCACATTTTTCTGCTATTCTTCAAATACATCGACGATGTCTCGTAACTACAGATAGGACATGCAAGGTACCCCTTGGTACTCCAACCTGACAACATGCCATAACCGGGAAAATCGCTGATCGTCCACAAAACTGATGCCCTTAGCATAAAATTCTGATTCCTCGAAGCGTCGTAAGTTTCTACACCTACATCCCATAACTCTTTCAACTCCTCAATCAGAGGTTGCATATAAACATCAATATTATTTCCGGGATCATTGGGACCTGGTATAAGTGTGGACAAAATTAGATTTTCAGGTTTCATGTTGAGCCATGGAGGCAGGTTATAGTTGACTAGGATAATTGGCCACGTGCTATGACTAAGGCTCATTGTACGAAAGGGATTGAACCCGTCGGAAGCTAAACCTAATCTGACATTACGATTTTCGGATGAAAACATTGGATATTTAGCATCCATCGTCTTCCAAGATATACCATCTGCCGGATGCCGCAATTTTCCGTCTTTCTTTCGATCTACTGCATGCCACAACATTAGCTTTGAGATTTCTTCACACATGTACAGTCGCTGCAGCCTTGGTTTTAAAGGAAAATATCTCATAACTTTTGCTGGAATTTTGTTCTTTTTATTTTCTTCTTGCTTATCACTCCACCTTGAGACACCACAGCTTGTACAAGAAACTAAATCCTTATTTTTACCCCAGTAAATCATGCAGTCATTTGGACATGCATGTATTTTCTCGTAGTCTAGACCTAAATCCCTAATAACTTTCTTAGCAGCAAAAAAAGAACTAGGTACCTCAATTTCAGGAAATGCCTCTTTTAATATTTCTAATAATCCACTAAAACCAGACTCTGTTACTCCACTAAGACATTTCCAGTGGTAAATCCTAACCAAAAAACTTAGCCGAGAATGTTTTTTGGAACCGGGATACAAGGGCTTTTTGCCATCTTCAACTAGGCGATAGAATTTCCTTGCATCTGCATTCGGTCCCCTGTTGGCATAAGTAATATTCAACATCCCTTCCAAATCATCGTCAAACCCCATATTTGCTTCAGAATCCACCAAACTACTACCACCATTCATATTTGAGACATCATACACCCAATCTGCAATCTCCAGTGAAGGACCTTTGCAGATAAGGTGATTATAGACGTCTTCAGGACCCCACCAGTGCTTACTCTTGCATCTACTACATGGACACTTTAATTCATCGTCGACTGCATACTTAACCATGGCATTTTTGACAAAATTTCCGACCCCTTTACTATACTCTTCAGTGAACCGTGGAAGATTTATCCATACTTGGCCTTTATGACTCATAACTACATTTAAAACATTTTGAAAACATAACAAGAATATAATCACCCCTAAATATATAACCTAACTAAGCAATTAATCCTATAATCAGTATAAGATGCACATGATATCTATCATTTCACATAGTAATATTCACACATGAGGTCTGCTTACTTACTTCCCCTGTGAAAAATCATGATTTAAATGTGTGTGCATAGTTATCTATCTCATAAAACCAAAACAGAACACAATGTCCACCAGATTAGCAAATCATCTAAAGCAAATCATTAAAAGCAAGGAACAAAATAAAGCCACAACATCAAAACCCCAAATTAGCCCCTGAAAATCAAAATTAAACAGACAAGCTAGGTTTATACATATATAAATCAACATATCCCCAAATTAAACCCAACTTAAAAATATAAAATCCCTAACTTAAGAATCTAAAATCCCACAGAAATTAGGGTTCATCAAACCCCCCAAATTAGCCCGAGAAAATCAACAATAAACAGACTAGCTAGGTTTATACATTTATTAATCAACATATCCCCAAGCTAAACCCAACTTAAAAATATAAAATCCCACAGAAATTAGGGTTCATCATACCTCCAAATTTAACAAATTACAACCACAAAGAGATGAACACAGACTAACAAATTTAACAAATTAGGGTTTTTAAACCCCCAAATTAAACTGAAGAAGTAAAAGGATGAATGTGTTTACCTCTATGTTGAGATGGTCGAAGAGAGACGTCGAGAAAGACGAGCTGATGAGCCCGGAGAGAGACGCCGAGAGAGACGAGCAGAGAGAGACGCCGAGAGAGATGAGCGGAGAGAGACGCCAAGAGAGAGCGTGAGTGTTTTCGTGTAATAGAGAAAGAGAGATGAGTGTGAGTGTTTTTGTGTAATAGAGAAAGAGAGATGAGTGTGAGTGTTTTTGTGTTTTATTTTTTGTTTTTCTGAAATTAGAATAAGTGGGCGGGAATTGAAATATACAAGGGGCGGGTTTTATGCACCCGCTTTTTTTAGTAAATTTTCGAGTTTCTAAGGCAACACCGAGAGATATGTTGGCATTGAGGTTTTCTCGAGCATCTAAGGCAACACAAATGGCAACATCATGCCCCGATGTTGCCATACATCATTTATTTTCGATTTTGGTCACCTAAGGCTACATTTTAGGTGGCAACATAGCCATTGGGTGTTGCAGTAAGCCATATATGGCGTAGTGGATACAAGGACTGCTTACTTCATTGCAGGACATAATTGGTTAGTAATTATGCAGACTGGATTTTCACCCATTGCTTTAACCAATTCATCAAATTCCCATTTAAAGTGGGGAATATCTTCTTTCGATAAAAGTGCAAAGGCAAAAGTAACACATTTGTCATACTTATCAACACCGGTGAATGGACAAAAAAACATATTATACCTATAATCAACAAAATATAGACATATCATATATCACATATAAATAAAACTAAACAAAGCACCGAATATAACACAGGAAGCACCAATAGATAGCATACACAACATATATAAACAGAATGCAAAGCACCAATAAATATAATACAAAGCACCAAATTAATTATCAAAAAGCATTCTTATTTGTGTCAAATGTAGCATCGAATGAAACAGCATCCCCATAAATCTCATAATTCCTTCTAGCAACTGAATCATCCCAGAATAATTTGGTCAAGCGTCCTTCTCCATCCAGATCATAAGCATAATAAAAGCTTTCACAACTATCTTTTTTAACCCTAAACTTATCAATTATCATTTGTGCATCACGTTCACCAACGTACTCCTTCAGATCTCTACTGAAATTCCTATAGTCCCGAACCATAGCACCAATATTTGAATAACCACCAACCATCTCCTTCATTAACGTATATGCCTTACTTGGTCTAATATTTACTTTTGAAGCATTAAACACAAAATTACGAGAAATGCATGACATTTCACGGTTGACCCTTAGAAATTGCCTACCAATCTCAGAAGCTAAGTCATTATTGTGTGCCTCAACAAATTTGGACACTCGATAACTGCCTCCGGCAACATAAATCAAAACAACTTTTGCATTGCAATCACATCGTCCAGAAACAGTTCTTCTACATACAACTTCATTTCGAATGCCATTGCATAGAACCTCTTTCTTCTTGTTAAAACCAGCTTTACTACAAACCACATATTTGCTAATAGTTGTACCATCATCATTTTCTTTTCAGCACTCTTACGTGTATCAAAACCACAAGCACGACCATACTCCTTATAGAAACTCAGACCAGCTACCAAAGAGTCAAACAACTGATCAACAAATGGTCTACAACTATTATCAGGACACTTGGGCAAATAATACCTACTACCTCCTGGAATTATACTAAGATTGAAACAGAGTCATCACTTTCCACACCTGATACACTACCAGAACCTTGACCACAAACAGATGTAGCATCATCAACATCTAACACGTGCTGAATCTACGCTACCACCACCTACACAAATTATCACAATTAGACATTAAAAAAACAAAAACAAAAATAGAGCAATACAAAATAATATAAACTCTATCGCAAAAACAACTTATATAACTACTCATCTTCACTCGACATAAACAACAACAACAACAACAACAAAGCTCAACAAAAGAACAACATCAACAGAGCTCACATTACAAAAGAACAGTTAAAAATAGATACAACACTAAAAAAAAATCAAAAACAAAATTAACAACGCAATCAACAAAATTAATATTCAGAATCTCAAAAAAACAAAAATCATAAACAACTCAACAACAGAATCAAACTTTAATATACACAAAAATTAACATTCAATATATTCAAAATTACCTTGATTGTCACTGATTCTTAAAATATCTTCAACAATCATACCGAAAAATCTATAATATCAATTCGATTGAAGAAAATTGCTCAATATACTCGTGTTGAATCACCAAACTCCATTAACACATACAGATGGAAATACATAGCAGCGAGTGCTGCAGAGACAGGCAGTACCGGATGAGAGAAAACACGAGAGAGAGATGGGAGAGAGAGGAATCAACGAGAGTAGTCACAGACAAAAATCATGAAATTGTGCGAAATAAGTTTGTCAGGTAAAAGTGTAAGTTAATAAATAGATTTCTGCGGCCAGGATTAACTTTTCTTTTATAAAAATCAATGGCTCACATTAAATCTCAGTTCTCATATTTTTAAAAGTTCTCATTTGAGCACAAGCCTACACACACACACACACACACACATATATATAAACACACACACACACACATAGAGTCATGCTCCAGTGAGAACTTTTTAAAATGAGAACCGTGAGAACTTCCTTAATTTATCATATTTTGGCTAATCTAAACATCAAACTAGTGGGAACCCAATATAAAAAATGTATATAAAACTAGTCTCTCCCTAGCTAGTAAAAAAAATTCAAAAAAAAAATCAAATAAAAAAGTCCACTGCAACGTCATCAGTGATTTTTTTTTTTTAATTTTTGTTTTGGCTAGCTAGGTGGAGACCTTAATGATATACATTTTTTGTGAAGGTGCCCCTGGCG
This sequence comes from Daucus carota subsp. sativus, assembly GCF_001625215.2. Lineage (NCBI taxonomy): Eukaryota > Viridiplantae > Streptophyta > Magnoliopsida > Apiales > Apiaceae > Daucus > Daucus carota. The sequence goes on from NC_030382.2 coordinate 23,941,751, forward strand.
GGGCCCTTCAAATAAATGAGATTTTGATAAATTAAAAAAGTTCTCACGGTTCTCATTTTAAGAAAGTTCTCATTTGAGCAAGTGCCTATATACATATATACATCTATATATATACTTATATATACATATATATACATAGACACACACACACACACATATATATATATATATTAATACAATTAAATTTTTATAAAATATCGAGTTTGTTAACGAGTTCAATTCACGAGCTAGTTCACAAACTACGCTCACGAGCCATGTTCACAAGGTATGCTCACGAGCCATGTTCACGAGCCTAGTTCACGAACCATGTTCACGGCCGAGTTCACGAACCATGTTCACGAACTCATAATTCGAACTTGTTCGTGAACTATCGAGTCGAACTCTACTATGCTCAAGTTCAGCTCGTTTATAAAACGAACCTTAAAATTGTGCTCAAGATCGACTCGTTTATGAATCGAACCGAGATTTTTTCGAACCGAACACCGAACGGTTATCGAGCGTATCAACTCATTTACAGCCCTACCTGGAACTGGTACGTCAATCTCCTCCAAGCTAGGAACTGAAACTTTTGTGACAGGACATTGATGTTTCTCGGTGTTATCCTTGCATCTATCTGTCAAGCGTTTGTCTAATATAATCCTCTGCTGAGTGTCAACACCTCTGTCTGTTAAAAATACAACATAATAATTACATTGTAAACAAAAAAAATTAATAACTTTGCATAAGTCAGGCGTACCCATATTGAAACTTCGCATTAATTGTGCCTGATCGTCGATAGAAGAAATTTATTCTTCGGAGCAATCCTAGACGCTGGCAATTCAAACAATTTAGAGGGTCGGCGGCCATGCTTTTCTGATGCCGATTTTAGCTGCTTGGAAACTAAACTACTTGACCCTATTGCTGGTTTGATAGAAAACTCAGATAGATGAAAATAAAGAAACACATTGAAAACTTCTCACAAACAATCATGTCCTTAAACAAATGTATATTTGTGTTTTTCTGTGTATTAGTACGTGAAAGGTCCACAAATCTCATGCGTCTTTCTAACGGTGTTAAATCACATTTCCAAGAGGTTTTTAGATTCACATTATCTCCGGTTGATATCTTGTGCGTGAGGGCGACACCAGTCACAGAAGAACTTCCACATAATGTATCGCCTACAAAACAAATTAACATCACAAACACATAAAATGGCGCACTATCTCAAATTACCGGGCTAGTTTTGAAGACTCACCTATAAGGTCAACCTGGTTGAAGAGCCTAGATGACGGTGCAACCTTACTCGAAAAACATGCTCTGGATTCAAAATTGCTCCCGTCTAAAATCATAGGTGATGGCGTTGTACTCTAGAGAACACAACTCCTTTCAAAAAAGTTTGCTGCAAAAAATCACATCACATTTGCATAAACAAACCAGAAAGCCTATCCGGTGAATTACGATGATTAGTACAGTTGATGAGGAACCTGGAGATGCACATGAAGGATTAGGCTGCCTCCTTTCAGCATTAGATCCATTCTCTGGAAACATAGAGCACTATGATCTCAAATTATGTACTCTGGAAGTAATAAAACATTAAATTTGAATAATGCTAATTATTCAAGTGCAGGAATCATAACCAATGCCGGGATTCATCGAACGCTGCGTTGCATAGTTAGGATGATGATTCTCCTTCGCCACGGTCTTTCTTTTGTTGACTTTAGTGAAACCATTGTTTGTGCTAGTAACCACAGACTGTCGCTTGGGAACATTGCCACTGATGGAAGGAGACAACAGTGAAAGAGGAACTCGCTTACGACCACCTGCGTAGACGAAGGAGAGTCACGTTGAGTCAATAACTCGAACGAAAAGATACATGTCATACTAGAAAGAACATTACCATTTTTATCCATTGTATACAGATCAACCGCCTGAACAATCTCGACAACGGAGTCTTCGAAAGATCAAATATTTGAAATATAACCCTAAACGTACGATTATACGATAGATATTGAAGAACAACCTTGAAGAACGAAAGCAGAATGCAGACTCCGTCCAAAGAAGAAATTTCGTGAACGGAATATAGATGCACTGTATCATTGATGACTATACATTACAACTGCTGTGAGAGATTCAAATTTCCTGTAATAACGCGAGTCATGCTTGGCAGTTTCTCACATTCTATAATTAAGGTGTTGATTCTGAGTGAATATCTACATTGTATTTGAGATGGATAGTTCCATCTCGGTGGATATTCCGAGATCATGTGTAAAAATAGTGTAAAACTACGTCGGGTTTACCCATTTGTAAATGGAGCATCCGGTAATAAGTAAAAGTACCAGAAAGGGCATGATTTGCTTGATTAAAATAATAGTTTAGGAAGGACAAAAAGTGTAAAATTCCAAACGTAGCGCTAGCAACTATCAATCAATCAATATCAATATATTCTAAAATTGTGCTAGCATTAGGTTCTCTTCTTCCTCTTCGAAATGACTAATCTTGCCCTTCTTAATTTTTACTTACTATTAGCCTACATGTACAATTTAGACATTTTACTTATTCTTGGATCATCCATTTGTAAACGGATCAAACCTATATCCATTTCAGTTGTTTTTAGCGCTTAAGTTGGATTATCCATGGCCATACGGGTTTGAACTGATTTGTCTCAACTGCCTCCCTCCACTCACATGTATTTTATCTTACCATCAGTTTGAAATTCAAATTCTTTGATTCGTGGAGGCCTGATTTTGACACATTTCAATCCTATACTCGGTTGCAACACATTCCGGTGGCGTCCTTGATCAAACACAGGTCCCTTCTGGCTTCTTCGTCGACATGCCCGGTAGGTTATCTGCCTTCCACAGTTCACGCTTATGTCTTCTTCCTCCACGAACTGATAGTCATATTTTGCAGGCAGTGAAGTGTGAACGCACTCCGAACGGTCCTGTGTCTCCTCCTTCCGTCAGTAATGGTATGCCTACTATATGCGATCTTCGTTACAGTAATTATGGGACGTGTTTTTGTCTGATATCTTTCCTCTCGCAGGATGTAAGCGGGTTGCTCTGGGGCTTTTCTCGCCTAATTCAAAGCAAACTGGAAGTGTTTGGCATCCTCCCTCGCATAGAAGATAGTTGTATATAAATCTTCTAATTATTAAAATACAAACCCACAGGTATGTATAATTGTATTATCAATTTTCAACTTGCTTCAATCTCCTCCTTTATGATATATTATTATTATTATTATTATTATTATTATTATTATTGATTGCTAAATTTTCTTCCATTTATGATTTGATATGCACTATTCCATCTTAGTGTTTGATAAAATGCACCAATGAAGAAATTTACTTCCGCATTCAAAATATCTTCGAACAAATGTGCTCGATCAGATTTATTAGCAGGTATACATGTTTGTTTCTCAAAATTTTTTCTTCACTTGATTATTCACGGTCTTAAGTATTTATATCACTGAGCTTTCTTGGGTTTTTCACAGTATTTAACATGGATTTGCACCAATGGTCAACCGTGCGATTGATGTTTCAATGAGATATTCTATGTTTTGCTTTCCTGAGGTTTTCTAGGATACAGTATAATGTGGCATTCTGGCTTACTGTTTGTTCATTTACAGATATCATCTCGTGTTAATGGATGCAACAGGTTAATTAAACTATGGATAGTTGCTTATTGTTTGGTCACAAGATCTGGATGGAAGAGGACAGTGCTTGGACCTTAATGAGAGAAAGAAAAAGATGGAAGGAGAAGAAACATGATCTCTCTGGCTTTGCAAATCATTCTACAATATTTCAGGTATGGAGCTTTTAATTCACATCTTTCTCTTCTCTTTATGTTCATTTGTTTTTATCTTTATGCTCAACTTATTAGCATTCTTATTGTTCAACTTTCTATCATTCTAATATGAGGCAAATTAATGAAATTGATATTATCATTTGTTGTCCATAATGAATGGTTCAATTGCCTGTTCTATGAGTTGTTAAGAAGTTGTTTATTTAAATGGGAGTTGTTGGATGTGTAGAGAAAGTCCTGTATTAATGTTTAGAGGAATGTCTTTATTTGTAGACAGTTATTATCCCAAGACTAAGCAAGCAAGATATGATTGAACTGGGGAGATGTTTCAGGTTGCTGTGAGTTGTAGTGATTGGGAATACATGGCTTGCTGTATGATATTCACACAAGGTGAGTGTGTATTTCTGCTTGATCATCCTTACATTATTAAATTCTGAATTTTTGGGCCATGGTTGTCCAGGTCCTTCCATTACCGGAAGTGCTACAGCTACAACATACATGTCAAGAGTTGATGCAAGTTACTCAAATTTCATCTTAGTGCATTCGAATCCCGACATTCGAATGACAGGTTTTACGGTCAAGCTTTCTATCTCTTGACAAATTATAATGTGTCTCATTAGTATGTCATGCAAGTTATAATGTTGATCAGCTTTGTTATGAAATTCTCTGTATAGACATGTAATGTACTTGCCATCAGTACTGTTTTGACATCCTCTGTATAGGCAGGTAATGTACTTGCCATATTATTGTTTCTTGGACGTTTGCATTGTGTGTTTTACAGGTTCCTCGGGCATTAAAACACCAATATATCTTAGCTCTTCTTCTACGTATGCATATACTCATTCTTCCTATCATACTAATCAAGTCCTCTTTCAAGTACATAAATATTTTCTTTGTAGGTTATGTATTTAGGTTTCAGAGCGGGTCGGAATACAATAAAGTTTGTACATTCTTATATAAAAATATATAATTTAATGGGTGTTCAAATTCTCACCAACCATTTATTAAGTTGTTAGTAGATGAGTAGTGTCAGGACATGAAATTAAAGCTGTTGGCCAAGGCAAGTTAGTTTTTGTTAAAATTTAAATGGAAAAAAAATTGCGGTCATGTCACAAGTTTTAGCCAATTAAGTAAATATTAGTTATGAGGGGTATGAGCAGCAAGTAGAATTTGAGATATAATAGGAAGTTGAAAATAACTTCCATCTTGAAACTCATTTGGTTAGTGGCTTCAAAGATTTGAATTCCAGGATATGTAACTTTGCCATGATGCCTTAAAAGATTTGAATTCGAAGACATGTTTTTGCCAGTCTGGACAAGGAGGCATCTTTATTTGCTTTTATTAGTTTTCCTAAAATATTATCATCTTTTTATTCAACAGGCATGCTGATCTTGCAGAGTAGCCAGGCAGACATCAGGGAAGTAAACCAGCGGCCATGAAATCTTGACAATATCCACGGTTACAGGTTTATGATTTAGCTATGCATAAAAAGTACTTCTTAAATTGCATTTTCAATGAGGCCAATTTAAACACATAAGGTGCTGATAGTTCTTTAAATGTCATTGTCATCTTGCTGTCACATGTTTCTACATATACGCTGTTAGAAAAGTTTATAGATGAAGGTTGGAAACTAAAATAAGTCTCAGCTCTCAAGATTATTGGCCATGATTTCTCCTCTATTACTTAAGTTGGATTTCAGGAAACGTGTTATTCTTTAGTGCCAAAGATTTGCTTATAGTTTCTTATATTGGTAGAACTCTAACATGATCGAGATCATGCTTGGACTTGGATTTGGGCTTTCTCTACTCAAATCTATGTGAACATGTAGAAATCTAAGCAAACCCGGATGACTTGGATGATGCAGGCATGGGAATGAAGACATTGTTGGGGTGAACCATGGTGCTCAAGGAAAAGGATGATAGAAGATTTTGAAAATTCATTACATGATTATAATGTATGATTTCATTTTACTTTTATTTTGTTATGGACAAATCACAAAAGGCAAGCAAAACAATGAATAAAAAGAGTGTTTTTTTTTTTGCTAAATTAAATCAAAGTTGTGTTGAATGTAGTAGAATCATATGTTTATGCATGTTAAGGTGCCAATTAATATTAAGCTGCTAATGTGATGGTATAATCTAATAGTCAAGTTATTTGAATTGTCAAATTCAGATTTTTAAATTTTGAGTACTTCACAGAAAGTAATTTTGAATCGTCAACTTAGAATTTCTAAGCAAATAGGGATTGACAAGTGTTTCAATACTCTTATAAAATATAGTTTAACAAATTATTTTAAAAAAATTCTGAATAAAATTTAATATTTAAAATTTCTATACAAAAAAGTAAAATTTAAAATATAAGTTATAAATCTATTTTAAGATTTTAAAATAGAGCAATTTTAACGAAAAAGAAATTGAATTTCTCATGACAAATGGATTTTTCAATTAACAATGGTAATAAAATGTAAATAAAGTAAATTTTAATTTTGTAAAGTTTGGAGGTCATAATTTACTACATAATTTATTCAAAAAAATTTAAAAATTTTAACGTTCATAAAGGTTTTTAATTTCACCCGAAAATAAAATTTATTATATTAGTTTAACAACGAGAATTATACAATATTTTTGAGGTTTCATGTATGCCTTTTAGGAAATAATATTTAGATATAAAAAGTTATTTGATAATGATTAAAATCAAATATGAATTTATGTATATGAATAATTATATATATATATATATATAATATGCAATAAATATTGATATAATTTTTGAATTTTTTTAGAAAGCACCAAATATTAAAAAGATGAAAAAGTTATATATAACGAATCATATAAACAAAATTCTTCTCACACAATTTAAAAAGTTATTCATTATTTTATAATTAAAATTTGATAACATTATCATACATAGTTATATATTCAAACTAGGCATTAATTGTTAATTAACATAAATAAACGATAAACACCAAAATATAATGAAAAATACAAGGTCGCGTTAACTGAAATAAAATAATAATAAAATTAATTTATAAAAAAACATAACAAAATTACTGTGTGCGAAGCATGGACAATATTAATATGTGATCGAGTCAGCAAGGAATCTTCATCTTTGATTAATATAGACAACCGGTTATGATTTAAAAAATTTAAATGGAACATAGAGAATTTCCGTGTGCGAAACACGGGCATAAAGCTAGTTAAGAATATATTGATATTGATTGATTGATAATAAGAGTTTGGTTATTTGAGTTCAAACAGAAGTATTATATCAAAACAAAACCAAGTTGATATTAATTTCGGTTCAAACTGAAAAATCAAGTTAACCGTGTTTTTGTAAACAATGAAACAAAATTGAATCAAAATTATATACGATTCGATTTTGCTCACAGGTGTAGGAACAAAATTTCAAATATCTTTCGGTATAATTAGCTATGAGATTATCTTACTCAAAACACTTTTACTCCACGTCAGATTTTCTCTGACGTGGCCATCAACTACTGGCCTGCCATAGTGTCATCACACCTATGTCCATCTCCACGTACACTCAAAATTAATATCACTGTTAATAACTCCCCCTTTACACACACACACAAAACACACAGTATTCATTTTCCCCAGATCTGCATACTCTCTCTGTAAGTCTCCGATCTTCTCGTGCTCTAAACATCTGTATGTATATGTTCCGTGTGATCGATCTCAGTTTCAATTGTTTTCTAGATCCAATTCAATCTCGATTTGTTTAATTAGATCTGTTCATGTTGTTATTTTGATGTGATTGTGTGTATATGTACGTATGTGTTGATGTGATTGTCTTATGTTTGCTAAAATTGCAGTGGCATAGTTGTAATTCCAGTCGCTTAATTTCGTGTTTGTAAATGTTGTAATGAAATTGAAGGAGGTGGAGATTCGGGCTTTAGGATGATTTGTTTCTGGATTTATTTAGTTTGATGTTTCTCGGTGTAGTTAAATTGTTATTATATTTAGGTTGTACTTCGAGTGAAATTTATTTTTAATTTCGTGTTTATGTTTAATTTGATATAGATGTTGGAAGTGTGTTTGAAGTTATATATTTTGTGATGATTTTCTTTAGTTTGCTGTTTCTCAGAATAGTTAAGTTTGGAAGAATTGCTAGTAGGTGCTGTGTTTTGTTTATCATTTTATCAGTGTGGCGTTTCTCAGACTAGTTGATGGTAAAAATAATAGTTTGTTAATGTCTTTTCTTTTGACATTATATGGATGAAATAATTGGAGTGTAGATTTTTTTGGAATATAATGAGGTGTTTTAATGTTTTTAATTTCTTTTGTTCGAGGACTTTCGGACTAGTTAGTTATTTATAGGTTGGGAAGAATCTAAAATACGTGAAATGTTTTTTTTACGTTTTTTTAGTTTGACAATTTGTTATAATGTAGATAGGCTTGGATTATATTAAGTAGGTGTTTTAATGATTGTGAAATCTTTAGTTTGACGTTTCTTTTTTAATTAATTATAACAGGTGGGCAGATTTTGTAATTTGTTAAGATGGGAGGAGGTTTTAGAGTGCTGCATTTGGTTAGGCCATTTCTTTCGTTTTTGCCGGAGGTACAAAGTGCTGACAGGAAGGTTCCATTTAGAGAGAAGGTGATATATACTGTGATCTCTCTCTTCATTTTTCTGGTGTGCAGTCAACTTCCTTTGTATGGCATACATTCTACTACTGGAGCAGATCCTTTCTATTGGATGCGTGTGATTTTGGCTTCGAACTGTGGGACTGTCATGGAGTTGGGTATCACATCAATTGTGACATCAGGACTAGTGATGCAACTATTGGCTGGGTCAAAAATAATTGAAGTGGACAACAACGTTCGCGAGGATCGTGCACTCCTGTATGTATATATAACTGCTATAATTTTCTTAACTTTACCTTGTGTAATATTGCCTTGTTATCGCATTAATTTTGCATATCTGCAATATTCTTAAGATAATGTAGCAGAGTTTTTTGTGTGCATTTTGTCTTTCGACACTGTTTCCTCTTTTTATTCTTAATGTTATGAACTTGGCTAATTTCTCTAGAAATGGAGCTCAGAAGTTGCTCGGAATCTTGATTGCTGTTGGTGAAGCTGTCGCGTATGTTCTTTCTGGAATGTATGGCAGTGTTGGTCAGCTTGGAGTTGGTAATGCTATTCTCATTATAGTTCAGCTGTGCTTTGCCGGTATCATAGTGATATGCTTAGACGAGCTTCTTCAGAAGGGATATGGTCTCGGATCTGGAATATCTCTGTTCATAGCTACCAATATCTGGTTAGTCTTTGGTATTAATACTAAGTTAACATAAAACTTTATTGTATACATCTGAATGTAATTGAAAATTTTGTTTGGTGTTAATTGTTCGCAAAAATCTACACGCGCACGTGATCACAAGTAATATATTTGTTCGTTCCCACAGAGACTGGTGAATTAAGAATACGCACCTATGCAACAATGTATGAGTAATTTTCACTGCTAAGACAATTAACAAGGATATGTTCTTTTATACTAATAACTAAATTTACTAATCAAAATCAGAATAGGAAAACACATGGGATTCTAACTTCCTTATCGAATTCATCTAGAATTGAATTTACTGATTAACATGCGACTGCTGATCCTAATCAGACAACACGAAAGTAATACATGCCAACTCTCGTTGCACACATATCATACCAATCAAAATCCGCAATTAAGACAGAGATCTCATGGACACCAACAAAGCTCAGACCCTATATCTCTATAGCGGTAGTGTAAGCAGAGAGGTTTAATAGCAAGTCGTCTATCGTGATTACACAGGGTGATAAAAATAGTTCAAGTCTACCACAAATTATGTTTCATTCACATAATCCTATGTTTACATGGCATAGTTCTAAATTCAATCATCCACTCTCGCTTCAGAAAGAATTAACAAACAACTTAGAAGTTAGCTACGCTCCTAAGAAGAATAAGCACGGCTCATGCAAAGAAATCAACGTATGTCACAAAATCAAGTAATTAATATTCTTTACTAGACTACATCGATAAATCCATTAGAATCCCATGAAGGCGGTTAGTTCATAATCGAACTAATCGACATCATGGGTTCTAATGAAAACATGATAAATAAAATACGAGAATTAAGCGGAATAAAAGTACTTGAATTAATTATAAAGAACACAACGTTACAGATTTGATGTTCACGATCTCGCTCGAAACTGTCACTTCCTCGCGAAGAACGATCCACTACAAAACTGATAATGTGCTTGATTACAAAAAACTAAACTATGATATTATTATCTCTAAAACTACTTGGAGGCTAGGGTTTTATACATGAGAAAATAAAATACATTGACCAAGTCAACCGGGCCTCGACCGCTGCTCAATTCCCTCAGAAAAGCTTCAAAAATCAGCCCGGAACAACTCTGCTGGGCGCAGCCACGCTAATCAAGCGCGGGCGCGCTAATTGACTGTGAGGTAGCGCGGGCGCGCTAGGCACTAGCGCGGGCGCGCTAGTGTCTGCCCCCGGATGGCCAATTTTCTCCAATTCCGCTCGTTCTCGCGTGCATGTCCTTCCTCGCTCTAGTACCACTTCCGTAGGTGATCACGGTTGCATTTAGCACATGCAACAAGCCCTTTAAACCCCTAGATAGCTCTAGTGGACGAGTGCGTTCTCGTGAGGGTTTGTAGAAGATGTACCCACAAAATCCCAAGTCGTGATGAATCCACAATTCTCTATTCTTGCAAATAATGCACCAAAAACAACCTAAAATGAGAGAAAATCACTTCATCACCTCAACTCGTGACCTGCACAGAAAAACACTAAAAACACATCAAAAGACACTAAACACTTAAGTACAACCAACCAATTTAAGTGGAAATGAAGGCCTATAAGTGTGTATAAATACCACTTATCATTAATTTGCAGTGAAAGTATTATCTGGAAAGCATTTAGCCCTACAACTATCAACAGCGGACGTGGTGCTGAATTTGAGGGTGCAGTTATTGCCTTGTTCCACTTGCTAATTACCAGGACGGACAAAGTTCGAGCACTTCGGGAAGCATTTTATCGGCAATGGTTGAGATCCCTAAAGATTTATGCACTAGTACCCATGTAGCGAGCGTTGGGTCAACAATCCCAAACCACGAAGGGCTTTAGGTTGTTAGGCACAAAGTCCCCTCAGACTTAATTACTCGAGTACTAATGAGCTCAACCTAGTTAATTCTACCACTTATTTATTTACTACTATTTCTTTTTTTTTTCTTTTTTTTTCTTTTTTTTTTCTAGAAAGGTATATCTACTCCTCAGTTCCCCCAAACTTAAGAATTACAGACCTAAGCTGAAGGGTGCTCAATTCAATCCTAGAATTCAAGGAATTTCGTCTAAATCCTATCTCAAGAACATATGTGAATTACAATTTCCAACACAAGCAATTTCCAAGTACTAACCAAGCATTGCAATTGAAACTACTAATCAAGAACTACGCACATAACTCATCATAGGCAATTAACTTGGCTTAACTTCATAATTCATGCAAATGCTCGTGATACTAACTACAACAATTGCCACTAAACATGTAAAATAAAAAAATTGAGAAAAATAGAAAAAACGTGAGAAAAATAAAAATAATAAAAAAAAACGTGAGAAATAATCAAAGCGTGAGAAATAATCAAAGCAAAATAAAAAACGTGAACTACATGAACTAACTAACACATGCAATAATAAACAAAATTATAATAATATGCTCTTCCTTAGATTACCACCCCCAAACTTAAAATTTTCAATGTCCCCATTGAAAGCGGTAAAAAGGCTAGAGCACCCACATACCTACTCGGAGTCCGAGTCCTCCCCCACCTCTGCTGGAGGTGAATCAGGTGGAGGATACTGCATCCCTGCTCCGAATACTGGACACTGAACTGTGACCCCCTGTGCCTGGAAAGCATTACCAAGAGCTTGTGTCAAGTCAAATGCAAACCTCTGGTGGATGTCATGCATAGTGTCCATCCGTCTCGCTAGCCGGCGATAATGAACATCTCCCATCAGTTCGGAGCTCCTCTCCGTCTGAGAAGTACCAGCTCCAGAAGCTCTAGTACGCTCCCTCCTAATGAACCCTGGACGTCCCCCTGGCATCTCATCATATATGTACCCTAGGCCTCGAGGGTGGGGAACTCCTCCTTCCCACTCCGTCATCCGGCTGATCGCCGAATGATCAATAGGTGCTGCTGGCAACTGTAATTGCTCGTTGGCTGGCCAACGAACACCGCTTGCTTGACATAGCTTTGTAACAATTGTGCCATACGGAATGGCACCAGTGGTTCCTCCTTGTAAGAACCTCAGAATCCCCTGATGAATCACATGTCCCAGATCAATATACTTGTCCGAGACAATCCCAAAGAGCAGAATAGCTCTATCCACCGTCACCTCATGCCCATGTGAAGATGGCATGATGTTAGCACAGATGAAGGCGTTCCACGCCTTCGCATACCGGTTCAAGGCGGCTGCTGGAAAAGAAACATGTGCCGGCAAAGGAGGTGCCGTCATCTTCCAATTCGTATCCGGCACACACATATCATACACCAACCTATCAAGATCAACCGGATCCTCGTCAAACCGGCGTTTGGCACGCCCAATCCTCTCTACAACCCAATCTTCTTCATTACGGCGCTTGGCACGCCCCCCAATCACTCTACGGATCGCCTCCGCACTATACTCCACACGGGTTCCTCGCACCACCGTGAAACCATCGCGATTCTCCTTGGCATTAGCATAGAACTCGCGAATAATGGCCAAGGGAACCGCCTCCGGAGCCTCGCAAAAAGACTCCCATCCCCTTTCTTGAATCATGCTTAAGAGATCCCCATCTTCAGCTGTGGGTAAGAATCCCCTCTCCTTGACTATCGACTTATTCATAAGCCGTTGAAACTCGGTTCGTGCACCATCGGAGGTGAATTCAACCTCACCCATCGAGGAAGAATCGCTAGATGTAGGGGCTTGGGTGCTTGGTCCTTGTGATCTTCGGGCTCTTTTGGGTGCCATTGATAGAGATCGAAAGTTGCAAGAGATTTGTGTGTAGTGGATTTGAGAGATTTGATGGTGGTTGTGTGTATGGATGTGTATATATATAAGTAGGGTTTATAGAATTAGAATAGGAATTAGAGATGGGTTTTGTGTTTATATAGGGATTTGAGAGCTGAAGTAGGGTTATTGAGGATATATTTCGGGCTAGGCATGCAATATTAGGATTGTGGGCTTTTAAAAACGGAAAATAAAATATTTTTGGGAGAAAATCGGGCTTCTGGGCAGACAGTAGCGCGGGCGCGCTAAGTGCAGCGCGGGCGCGCTGAGCAACTTAGCGCGGGCGCGCTGGACACTAGCGCGGGCGCGCTAGTGTCTGTCACCCAGGGCCAAATTTTCTGGTTTTTTGCGTTTTTGAGGTTTACAACGGTACAACATGGTTCCAATGCGCGGGTTGCCTCCCACGAAGCGCTTGTTTAACGTCGTTAGCTCGACGTGAAGTCCAGAATTAATCCGATTCCGATGAAGTATCCTGTGGAGGATACCTCGTTCCATAACCAAACGAATTCCAAGTAACATTAACATCTAGTGCTAAGAATGCTTCAGCAAGAGAGTCCGTTAATATATCAGCAAAGCGACCGATTCGTTCTTCAACCGCGTCAATACGCCGGATTATTCTTCGGTATTGTGCTTCATTCAATGTTGAATCAGCAGGTGATTGAATTACAGATTGGCTACTCGCACTTGTAGAAAGTAGAGGACAAGTGTTTCCACATGCATTAGGAATTGAGTCGGAGTGAGCTCTAATCCTGTGCCAATTAGTCATCTGAAGTTCCTGAGTGACTTCGACCGCTTCATCATCCTCTGATTCTTCCTCTTTTGGAATTTTCCACTTTAGGTCTCTGTGCTCAGCAGCAGCCAGGTTCTCTATCAGTTCGTAAGCATCATCGAAGCTCTTGCTCCACAGATTTCCTCCAGCTGCTACGTCTAACACTGCTCTACATTGACCATTAAGACCCCTGTAGAAATAATGAATTGCCATTCCAGGAGGCATGCCATCTTCATTGAGATTTTCGAGAATCTTCTTGAACCGGTCCCAAGCTAAACAAAGATATTCTCCCGAGAATTGAGAGAATTTACTTTCGGTGTTTCTGATAGCTGATACTTTAATTAGAGGATAAAACCTGGTACAGAATATTTTCTCCAACTTGTTCCAGCTATTAGTAGTGCTTGCCGAGAGAGAGAGAAACCATGGTCGTGCTACATCACGTAGCGTGAATGGAAAGAGTCTCAGCTTCACCAGATCCTTAGGTCCGATATTGAAATCCAATGCAATACTGAATTCCTCGAATTTCCTTAGATGCAGGTTTGGGTCCTCAAGAACAGACCCCCCAAATTGAATAGTATCCTGCAGCCTGAGAATGATTGATGGCTTAATTCGAATACCCCTGGCTGATATCGCTGGCTCAATTGTGTCAGCCTGATTATCATTGATTTTCAAACGAGAAAATTCGCGTGACGCCTCACCAACTGCTGTCCTTGCATAATCCATTGTTTCAGAATCAGAAGAAGAAGATGAATCAATTTCTTCCTTACGAGCTTTAGAACGTGTTAGCATAAACACGACTCAAGTACCTGAAATAAAGAAAAGAAGAAAAGTGAGAAGAGAATAGAATCCTAGTCAGTGAATTTTAATGCACACTGATGACAAGTACATAAACTAATTAATTAACACCGAGTCCCCGACAGCGGCGCCAAAAACTTGTTCGCAAAAATCTACACGCAAGCGCACGTGATCACAAGTAATATATTTGTTCGTTCCCACAGAGACTGGTGAATTAAGAATACGCACCTATGCAACAATGTATGAGTAATTTTCACTGCTAAGACAATTAACAAGGATATGTTCTTTTATACTAATAACTAAATTTACTAATCAAAATCAGAATAGGAAAACACATGGGATTCTAACTTCCTTATCGAATTCATCTAGAATTGAATTTACTGATTAACATGCGACTGCTGATCCTAATCAGACAACACGAAAGTAATACATGCCAACTCTCGTTGCACACATATCATACCAATCAAAATCCGCAATTAAGACAGAGATCTCATGGACACCAACAAAGCTCAGACCCTATATCTCTATAGCGGTAGTGTAAGCAGAGAGGTTTAATAGCAAGTCGTCTATCGTGATTACACAGGGTGATAAAAATAGTTCAAGTCTACCACAAATTATGTTTAATTCACATAATCCTATGTTTACATGGCATAGTTCTAAATTCAATCATCCACTCTCGCTTCAGAAAGAATTAACAAACAACTTAGAAGTTAGCTACGCTCCTAAGAAGAATAAGCACGGCTCATGCAAAGAAATCAACGTACGTCACAAAATCAAGTAATTAATATTCTTTCCTAGACTACATCGATAAATCCATTAGAATCCCATGAAGGCGGTTAGTTCATAATCGAACTAATCGACATCATGGGTTCTAATGAAAACATGATAAATAAAATACGAGAATTAAGCGGAATAAAAGTACTTGAATTAATAATAAAGAACACAACGTTACAGATTTGATGTTCACGATCTCGCTCGAAACTGTCACTTCCTCGCGAAGAACGATCCACTACAAAACTGATAATGTGCTTGATTACAAAAAACTAAACTATGATATTATTATCTCTAAAACTACTTGGAGGCTAGGGTTTTACACATGAGAAAATAAAATACATTGACCAAGTCAACCGGGCCTCGACCGCTGCTCAATTCCCTCAGAAAAGCTTCAAAAATCAGCCCGGAACAACTCTGCTGGGCGCAGCCGCGCTAATCAAGCGCGGGCGCGCTAATTCACTGTGAGGTAGCGCGGGCGCGCTAGTGTCTGCCCCCGGATGGCCAATTTTCTCCAATTCCGCTCGTTCTCGCGTGCATGTCCTTCCTCGCTCTAGTACCACTTCCGTAGGTGATCACGGTTGCATTTAGCACATGCAACAAGCCCTTTAAACCCCTAGATAGCTCTAGTGGACGAGTGCGTTCTCGTGAGGGTTTGTAGAAGATGTACCCACAAAATCCCAAGTCGTGATGAATCCACAATTCTCTATTCTTGCAAATAATGCACCAAAAACAACCTAAAATGAGAGAAAATCACTTCATCACCTCAACTCGTGACCTGCACAGAAAAACACTAAAAACACATCAAAAGACACTAAACACTTAAGTACAACCAACCAATTTAAGTGGAAATGAAGGCCTATAAGTGTGTATAAATACCACTTATCGTTAATTTGCAGTGAAAGTATTATCTGGAAAGCATTTAGCCCTACAACTATCAACAGCGGACGTGGTGCTGAATTTGAGGGTGCAGTTATTGCCTTGTTCCACTTGCTAATAACCAGGACGGACAAAGTTCGAGCACTTCGGGAAGCATTTTATCGGCAAAATCTTCCTAATGTGACAAATCTTCTTGCTACTGTTTTGATCTTCCTCATTGTGATATATTTCCAAGGCTTCCGTGTGGTATTGCCTGTGAGATCAAAGAATGCTCGTGGACAACAGGGATCCTACCCAATAAAGCTGTTCTATACTTCCAACATGCCTATCATTCTTCAGTCCGCCCTCGTGTCCAACCTTTATTTCATATCTCAGGTGATGAGTCTTTGATTTTACAGCTGAAGTAGTGATGTATGAAATGCGATAGAACCTTACTAAAATCTGTTTTTGTTTCGAACAGTTGCTGTACAGGAAGTACAGTGGAAATTTCTTGGTTAATCTGTTGGGCAAGTGGCAGGAATCTGAATATTCAGGTCAATCGGTACCAGTTGGTGGTCTTGCTTACTATGTGACTACACCATCAAGGTAAATAAGGCTTCCTGTTTCATTTCATTTTCTCTAGTTAATTGAAGAAGTTTAATTAAATTCAATCTAATGATCCCTTATCCGGAGGTGTACTGATTCTGTTATGATGTGATTCTCTCAGCTTAGCTGACATGGCAGCCAATCCTTTCCACGCTCTTTTCTATATAGTGTTCATGCTGTCAGCTTGTGCACTTTTCTCTAAAACGTGGATTGAGGTTTCTGGATCCTCTGCAAGAGATGTTGCTAAACAGCTCAAGGTATTTCTATTTGAGAAACATTAGTGATCTTTTTATCTTATATATCTCCGCAGGACTACAAGAGGTTCTGCATATTCTTGTATGCTTTCATATATCGGCCATGCTAGTTTTTGACAAGAGTAAAATAGCGGAAGGCTAGTAAAACATTGTATATTCATGACAGCACCTGTTATATGGAATTCTAGGTTTTTTGTTTAAACTACTTTAACTAATTATTGCTTTATTATTGCTGTGGATAATATATATATAATTGACCTCCTATGTACTACCGGCACATATGCACATTCTAATGGAACTAGGTGTCATGATTGTAGAACTGGTGTACATTCTAATGGAACCAGGTGTCATGATTTTAGAACTAGTGTGATTGGCTGCTAATTTCTTCTCATGATCTTAATATATTGATCTTCTTACCACTTGTGTAGGAGCAACAAATGGTTATGCCCGGACACCGTGATTCAAACTTACAGAAGGAACTCAACCGCTATATTCCAACAGCAGCTGCCTTTGGAGGAATCTGTATCGGTGCATTAACAGTGTTGGCTGACTTCATGGGAGCTATTGGCTCTGGGACCGGAATTTTGCTAGCAGTTACAATCATATACCAGTATTTTGAGACATTTGAGAAGGAGAAAGCCAGCGAATTAGGTTTGTTTGGCTTCTAATTGCCTTGTTCCTGGTTTAGACATTAGTTTGCCAGACAAGAATGTTTAGGTTGCCATTTCATTTGATCGGAGGGGTTGATTGATTGGGCACACCCTTGTAACATTCCATGGCTTGACAATTAGAAGTGAGGTTGTCAAATCCTAGGGAAAGCATTGACCTTTCTTGTTATAATACTTTGTCGAGCTTTTAAGTTTTAGAGGTGAAACCTACAAATTCAGTAAAGAGATGGTTCTATAAGTTACTTTTGTACTACCACAATTTTAAAATGAGAAAGTTTTTGGGTGTTAGCATTGATGCATTCAGGATTTGTTCTTATGGTATTCTGTTTGTTACCCCACCCACCCTCCAAAATAAAAACAAAAAACCCCGAGATGTATGTTAAAGTGTGATCTGGATTGAAACTGAAATTTAAATGAATACAGTATACGTTGATCTATGACGTGCAGATAATCAATGGGACCATAATTCGGTTTTAATTTATATATGTATATTTTTAATTCTACAACTGAAATTGTGGAAGATATCATTTTTTCAATCCTTGTTTGATACGCATGGCAATATCGAGTATTTCTTCCTTTGCTTTCGTGGATTTGTTTTGACCTTTCTTTGATTTGGATGGAATTTGTGGTAGTGGTAAACTGTTAATAAAACATAAAATGATATAGTTGTGGAAACAAACTCATTTTACATTTTATGAAAATAGAAAAGAGTACAAGTTGTATTGAGTTTTGGCGCTAAAAACGGTTATAATTCTCTTATGAAGCATTGGTTGACAGAGTTGTATAAAAACTGTGAGAAAGATTGTATTGAGCACAAATATACATATTTTCATTACTCTCAATTCTCTATCTCTCTCAATATCTCCATCTCTCTTAATCTCCCCTTCTCTATTAATTTGTACAAGTAAGTCGGGGATATGCATACTGCATCAATGGTATCAGAGCTTTCGATCCGCCATTAACAAATCTGATACCTCAAACACGTAATTCGTCTTCTGTTAGTATGGACAAGCAGCTCAAAGATCAATTTCACTCCATTAATGATCATTTTGCTTCGATCGACCATAGAATTTCTGAGAATGAATCACAATTTGATGGAAAGTTAGAGGAAATCTTGAGGATGATGAGGAATTAGGCACAGGTCATAGCACAAATCAGCCTGAATCATCTTCCAACTCTCAGGGAGGTAACATCAAAACTTTAGTTTTACACCTAAGGTTGAATTTCCACGATTTGATGGATCTGGAGCCAATAGCTGGGTTAAGAAATGTGCAAAATATTTTTCATTGTGCAAGATTCGAGAAGATCAGAGACTCGATTTAGCAAGTCTGTATATATTTGATAAAGCTGAAATTTGGGTTTCCAATTACTTATCTGTTAGGAAACAAGTTGATTGGGGAAATTCGTGAATGACTTGAGTGCTCTAGGGATGAGGTTGGTCATGATGTAGTGGAGCAATTTAATAAGCTGCAACAATTTACTTCTCTTGAAGCTTATATTGATGATTTTGAGAATTTGCGTTCATTACTGCTTCAGAGTAACCACACTCTTCTTGAAGCGTATGTTCTTGAGAGTTTTATTGGAGGGTTAAAGGCCACAGTTAAGCCTTTTGCGAGAGCTTTTAAACCTAAATCTGTGGCTGATGCAATTTTATATGCAAGATTGCAAGAGGAATGTTTGAGCAATGCTCAGAAACTATCTAAACCTAACGTTTCTTCTTCCATTTCTAAACCTCTCTTTTCAACTGTCACCAAAACACCTATTCTTCCCACACCACAGCTAAAACCAGTTTCACAAGGGTTTAGTAAGGAAATTAGAAGCCATTTAAGTTCATTCCAGCTGATGTAAGGGCTGAGAAAATGGCCAAAGGACTTTGTTACTACTGTGATAAGAAGTATGAAAGGGGGCACAAGTGCCAGTTTAAGGAGGCTCAACTTTTTGCTGTAGAAATACCTTGTGAAAAAAAAAAATTATAGAGAAGAGGAGGATTTGGAGGAGGCAAGACAGGAAGAGCCCAATAATGAGCCTTGTATATATGTTAATGCATTAATGGGGAGTCATACTTTTAACACCATGAGAGTTCAAGGTTGGATACAGGGTAAACCTTTGCACATCTTAGTTGATTCTGGTAGTACTCACAATTTTGTAGATATAAGGACTGCACACAAATTGGGTTGTAAGAAAGAAGGTATTGGATTACAAGCTGTGACAGTGGAAGATGGGAATCATATCCCTTGTCAACATGTTGTTAAGAATTTTTGTTGGAAGCTTGGAGGGAGTAATTTCACTGCAGATACGCTGTTGATTGAATTAGGCAGCTGTGATATGGTCTTAGGGATACAGTGACTGAGTACCCTAGGCAATATCAATTGGGATTTCAAGAGATTAGTTATGGAATTTGTATTTGATGATAAAGTGGTGAAACTGAAGGGTATTGCTTCTTAAAAGTTAAAGGTTCTTAAAGGACAACCATCACTAAAATTGATACAGAATAGCACTCAGCTGTGTTTATTACAATTAAGGCAAGTGGATGATTCTCAGATACAAAGCCAAACACAGCTAGCAGAAAAAGAGTTGTGGCAATTGGAAGGATCTCAAGAGACTCCAGTAATTTATAATGCATCTTCAGGAATTCAAGCTAAACTGGAAGAACTTAATGTAGGAACAATCGGACCTTGGCCCTGCATTTTATGATACTGATTAAAAGTTCGAACAGAATATTACCTTAATCACTACGGCGCAAGCGATTCAAATCCACGTCTTCTATTGTATTCCCTGATTCTCCTTGGACGAAGTGTGGCCTTCGATCTCCCAAGGTGTGCCTCTCCTTAAAGCTCCGAAAACCAAAACCCTAGTTGTCTCCTTGAGAAAAACGTCTGCCTCTCTCAAACTCTAGGATGAATTCGTTTTGGTGTGTCTTTCAGCTTTAGGAGAATGAGAATATATATAGGCTACAGTAGGGA
This sequence comes from Daucus carota subsp. sativus, assembly GCF_001625215.2. Taxonomy (NCBI): domain Eukaryota; kingdom Viridiplantae; phylum Streptophyta; class Magnoliopsida; order Apiales; family Apiaceae; genus Daucus; species Daucus carota. The sequence goes on from NC_030382.2 coordinate 23,962,275, forward strand.
TCATGGACCATTAGGTCAGGCCTTCCAATGACATTCCGGGCCAGGCCCAATGTCATTAAATATTAATTCAATCCACTAAAGAATTAATATTTGCACTACCTTTCCTAATTCTGTAAATTAATTATTTAATTCGGCTCCCATATTAATTGCTTATAAATTCCCCATGTTTAAGATATCGCATGTCCATTAATTAAATTAATTTCTGACAATTAATTTAATCAATATCTTTTATCCTTGATCATCCACTCAACCTTATAATTATGCAAGAACAAATCTGCCTGCAGGACTAAAGCATAATTATCTTTATGAGCTTTCAAGAGGACATCATCACCCGAATATATTTTTCGGACACGGTTTCCTTCTATAGTCAATATCCCACTCTGTATATAATGTCATTGCCCAATACATAAATTCGTAATTTAAAATAAATTACTTAACTTATGAGTCAAGGCATGTGCATTAAATACAAGTGTCAATCACTATATCCGGATTAAGAACTTAAGCATTAATAACATCATAGAATCTTAGTTCTTTATTTTCAGAATTAAAGAAACAATTATTCTACTATTTTGATCCCGTTCAATATACACAAAGTATACAAGTATTATTCAATAGTCAAGACAAACTATTTTCAAATAATACTTCAGCCGTTCCAGTGGTTTGTCTAACACCACCTCGACTGTGAACCTTTATTATATTATATAAGGAACTCGACAATCTAATCTTCTGCTATCCCATTTGATACTAGATTGTCTACAATATATAATATACAGATAATGTGAAAACATGCATTCAAGATTCTCATATAATTGTTATATACTTCCAACGAATATTTCAGTATAACCCTAACAATCTCCCACTTATACTCAATATATTCTTTGAGTATATCAGTGTTAATTACAAGCAATCCACTACCAACTATAATAACTATGTAAACAAGTATCTGACTCCTATCGCTTCCACGTGCTCCTGAAAAGCCTTAGCTGGTAAGCTCTTCGTGAAAGGATCTGCCCGGTTATCCTTCGATGCTATGGCAGCCACAATGATATCTCCTCGCTTAACGAACTGTCGTATGAGGTGATACTTACGCTCTATGTGTTTCGCTTCCTTATGGGCCCGTGGTTCCTTGGTATTCGCCACAGCACCAGTGTTATCACAATAAATCGTGATTTGCTGTGGCAGATTAGGAACCACATCCAAATCTAGCAGGAAGTTTCGGAACCATATAGCCTCTTTGGCTGCCTCAGAGGCTGCCACATATTCGGCTTCCATGGTTGAGTTTGCGATGCATTTCTGCTTCACACTCCTCCATATTACGGCTCCACCTCCCAAAGTAAAAACACATCCCGAGGTGGACTTTCTCTTATCCTTATCTGTCTGAAAATCCGAATCGGTATATCCCAGAGGCAATAAATCAGAGGACTTGTAAACCAACATATACTCCTTAGTCCTTCGCAGGTACTTGAGTATTGCTTTTACAGCACTCCAATGTTCCTGTCCTGGGTTTGACTGGTATCTGCTAACCATGCCCACGGCAAAGCAGATATCAGGCCTCGTACATAACATTGCATACATTAGGCTCCCACATGCCGAAGCATAAGGAACTGCCTTCATGTTCTCTATCTCCTTAGGTGTCGAAGGGCACTGCCTCTTTGATAGAGTAACTCCATGTCTGAAGGGTAAATTACCCTTCTTGGAGTCCTGCATGATAAAACGAGCTAATACGTCATCTATTTAGGGCTCCTGAGATAAAGCCAACATCTTTTTCTTGCGATCCCTTATAAGTTTGATCCCAAGGATGTATGCTGCTTCACCGAAGTCCTTCATTTCAAATTGTTTGAACAACCATGCCTTTATTTAAGACAACATCTTAACATTGTTTCCAATGAGTAAAATGTCATCAACATAAAGCACTAGAAAAACCACTGCATTTCCCTCACATCTCTTATACACGCATGCTTCGCTTGGACATTGATCAAATCCGTACGACTGGACTGCCTGATCAAAGCGAATGTTCCAATACCTAGAAGCTTGTTTAAGTCCATAAATAGACCTCTTCAGCTTACACACAAGATGCTCTTGGCCTTCTTTAATGAATCCCTCTGGTTGCTGCATATAGATGGTTTCCTCAAGATTTCCATTAAGGAAAGCTGTCTTGACATCCATTTGCCAAATCTCATAATCGAGATGAGCTACTATAGATAAAAGAATACGGATTGACTTAAGCATGACTACTGGCGAAAAGGTTTCCTCATAATCGATACCTTCGTTCTGAGTATACCCTTTCGCAACAAGTCTTGCTTTCCAGGCTTTCACCTTTTTGTCTGATCCCCTCTTTTTCTTGTAGACCCACTTACATCCAATAGGTTTTACACCTTTGGGTGGTTCCACGAGCTCCCAGACCTGATTAGAATACATTGATTCCATCTCAGAATCTATTGCCTTTTGCCAAAGACTTGCATCTCTGTCTTGTATTGCCTCTTCGTATGTCCGGGGATTATCATCATGTTCGCCAGAGACCAAGTCCGAAGACTCTCCCAAAAACATGAATCTATCGGGCTGTCGAACAACCCTCCCACTACGACGAGGAACTGGTGCCGTATTAGTGACCGGTTGCACAGTCTGCTGTGGTTGTTCTACTTGTACTACAGGTTCATTATTCGTCCCTCCCACTAGTTCCTCTAAAACGATACTACTCATGGGTTTGTGATTCATTATATAGTCTTCCTTTAAGAATCTTGCATTGGTGCTAACAGTGACATCCCGATCCTTAGGACTATAAAATAAATAACCTTTTGTTCCCATGGGGTAGCCTACAAACAGCTTTACTTCTGTACGAGATTCTAGCTTAGTCGCGTTCTTATTCAGCACATGTACTGGACAACCCCATATCCGAATGTGTCTTAGACTCGGTTTGTCCCCGGTCCACAATTCTAAAGGGGTTTTAGGAACCGACTTAGAAGGTACTAAGTTCAGAAGATAAGCTGCTGTCTCTAAGGCATGTCCCAAAAATGACTTGGGTAAATCCGAATAACTCATCATCGATCTAACACTCTCTAAAAGAGTCCGGTTCCTTCTCTCTGCTACACCGTTCTGCTGGGGAGTGCCTGGTGCAGTCAATTGGGATTCTATCCCATTCTCTGATAAATATTCCCTGAATTCCCCAAGCAAGTATTCGCCACCACGATCTGATCGTAGTGACTTGATACTTTTATTATGTCGCTTCTCCGTTTTAGCTTTGTAATCTTTGAATTTATCAAAGCACTCAGACTTACGGCGCAACAAATAAACGTACCCATATCTAGAATAATCGTCAATAAAAGTGACGAAATACTAATAACCACCTCTTGCTTGGATATTCATAGGTCCACATAAATCAGAGTGAACCAATCCTAACACTTCTTTGGCTTTATTCCCCTTTGCCTTGAAAGGCCTATTGGTCATTTTACCTTCCAAGCAGGATTCAAAAACTGGAAATGGCTCCACTGCCAATGAGCCTAAAGGCCCGTCTACTACCAGTCTTTGAATCCTCCTCAAGTTAATATGACCTAATCTCAAGTGCCAATGATATGTTTGGTTCAAACTAGAAGGTTTCTTTCTTTTATTAGAGGTAGAAGATGTGTTGTTCAATACCCTATGTTGTAGTTGTAGTGCGGGTTGACTAGGATTAATTATATACAAATTGTCTTGCAATGTACCAGAACATATAATCCGTTTATTCATCATAATAGAAACATTACGATCCAAACAAACATTATAACCATCCATAGCAAGTTTAGAAACCGAAATCAAATTCCTTCTAAAAGAAGGTACATAAAGACAATTGTTCAAAACCAAAATCCTATCAGAACCAAAAGATAAATGAATAACTCCTACTGCAACTACTGCTACTTTCGTAGCATCTCCCATGAACACGTAGATCTCACCATCTCTAAGCATTCTGGATTGCTGGAACCCCTCCATAGAGTTACAAACATGATCAGTGGCTCCAGTATCTACACACCAAGTGCTCGTAGATATAGCCGCTACAAATGTTTCTGTAACTAGAGAAAGAGACATACCAGTATCGTTTGTCTTCTTAGGAAGAGGACAATCCTTTTTCCAGTGACCCGACTGCTTGCACCAGTAGCACTTCCCCTTAGGCTTTTTCACACCACCTTGAACTCCCACTGCCTTCACAGCTTTCTGTGTCTGAGCCTTTTTCTTCTTCTTATTGCCTTTCGGCTTAGAGGAAGAACCTTTCTCAGCCACATTCACTTGAACACTCTGGCGAAATAATCCTTCAGCTGCCTGAAGTTCTGTCAGCAGTTCCGCAAGACTATACTGCCTCTTGTTCATGTTGTAATTCAAGCGGAACTGCTCAAAACTCTTGGGCAAGCTCATAAGGATAATGTCAATTTGGGTTTCCCCGTCAAGCTCAGCACCAAGGATCTCTATCTCATTCAGATGTGACATCATCTTGAGAACATGATCCCTTACAGGTGTACCTTCAACCATCTGAGTGTTCATTAAAGCCTTCATGGCTACTTGCCTAGCAGCCCTATTCTGATCTCCAAAAAGTTCCTTGAGATTAAAGAGCATATCCGAAGCAGTGGCCATAGCCTGATGCTGATGCTGCAAAACACCCGACATTGCTGCCAGAATGTAACATCGCGACATCTCATCAGCCTTTATCCACCGCTTATAATACTCTTTCTCCTCATCAGGAGCATAGGCAGCGGGCTTGTTAGGTCCAGATACGATTGTAGAAGGGGGGGGGGTTGAATACAATCGTCACAAAATAATCGCGGCGGAATAATCTGATTGGAGTTTAACTTGTTAAACAGATTTAAATTAATTAATATAACAATTTTTAAGTCGTTATATAATTAATATGGTTCGTTTTAAAGTCCACTAGTTCGTAGAATAAATTTGACAGGAAGTATTCTAACTTAGCGGAATAAAACAACCGAATGATCAAAGCACAGGAAACTGTGGATTTAACGAATAGCAAGTTACAAACAACTTGAAAGTTTACAAGGCAATGAACAACGAACAAATGAAGTGGTGAAGCCATATATATAGGCAAACCATTGAACTTGTATGACAAAGCTAGGCATGACAACCCTTAGGAAGCTCTATGACAATTACACAAGTGCTATGACAAAAGGTATGACAATTACAAGCATTGTCATGGCACAAATGAGAAGGTATGACAATCTAAGGGAAGGTATGACAATCAGAATGACAATCAGTGGGAAGGTATGACAATTACAAGCATTGTCATGCTGATTTGAATAGGTATGACATCCGTATGACAAACGGTATGACAATCAGTGGGAAGGTATGACAATCAAACCTTGGAGGCTAAGTCTTGAAGTGGTATGACAAACGGTATGACAATCCAAGGGATTGTCATACCTTGTGACTTCGGTATGACAATGATCAATTGTCATGCCTAAGTCATTCGGTATGACAAACCTTTGGTTTGTCATGCCTCCTGACTAAGGCAGATGTCATGGTGCGGTATGACAATCCTTTGGATTGTCATACCGTGCCCAAAAAGCATATAAACAATGATTTTTCTTATATAATTAATCCAATAATTATCCACTTAATTATATTAATTACATAAATTCATAAATTAAATTAATTCGAGTGTGAATTAATTTAATAAATAAATTACATAACTTATATAATTATTTTGAGATGTGAATTAATTAAAAGAATAATTATATTGAGCACAGCTTCAATAGCAGGTCTTCTGTCTTCTTTTAAAAGATCTGATTCTTTGTCTTGATTGAACGACCACCTATAGTTGATGCAGAATATTTAATCGGAGTAGCTGACACACAAATGTACTGTCTGGTTCATCTGTATCTAGCTGAATCACATATTCTTTATCAATTAAACATTTGTGAAGTGGCTTGTTCATCGAGTCTTTGTCTTCGTAGTTCTTCTTCATAAGTAGAAATAGTTTGGAATCTTCTGAATAAATAAAGTATTAAAACTTTATACCTTCTGGACTTCTGGACGTGCTACAAAATATTATTTGTACACTGAGGCTTGAACATATTAATGAACTTCTTTCAGTGGTGTGCAGCAGCATCCTGAAATTCTTCAGACATATGATTTTAATAAATCACTTGACGTTCTTCGTACGGATTCCTTCAATAGTGTTTGCTAATTTACTTTCTTTCTTATCAGAGTTGAGTTGATACTCTTAAATACAAATAGGCTTAACATATGCCTTTCAATCTCCCCCTATTTGTTTGTTAACATAACATGCAAATTATCGAGAGGATAACTCAACTAACTGATAAGACAAAGGATTAAACATGAATTGTAAATAGCAAAAAGTTTCTGGTATTTCATTAAACATTCACCAGAATTCAAACAAGTACAATAGATTACATAAGGATGTTCTTACTGAACATATATTACAAATTCCTTATCAAATCTAAAGATCAACTTCTCCTTCATCGATATCTGAACTGTGAAGGACAGGAGTTGATGGTTCTTCTCTGGTTGGCACTTCTGATGTAGTGGACTCACCACGCTTCTTACGTTCCCGTGCCAGAGCCAGTTGATGTAACACTTCCAACTCTACAGGGTCTTCCTGGAAGTCCGATGGCTGAGCCTTTGTAACATTCTTCATCCTCCGGAAATATTGAGAAATATTCCTTCGGGTGCAGTAAGCTAGAATCACATCATCAGCATCAGACTTGGCTTTAGAAGCGAAGCCCTTGGTTCGAAGTAGAGTGGATGCTAGAGCCAGTTGCTTAGCAGGATACTTTGATAAAGCCTCTTCATTCAGATAGACAGTGCTTAAGAGCTCCTTGTGAACGAACTTTACACAATATGGATTCTTGACAACCTGTGGACTGTTGAAGACAGCACAATCCAACAGCTTATCACGAAGGAGTTCGTTCAGGTTGGAGCATCGCTTTACCTTATTGCGAAGTACCCAGAGCTCAGACACAGAGAATGATTTAAGAAATTCAACAGATAATCTGAATGAACCATTTCTCTGTGTATATACAATCAGCTCCCACTGTTCTAGCAAGTTATTGACTCCAACAGTCAAGTAATCAATTTCTAAAGCGAAGGCATGCATAAAGATATCCTCGTCAGGGTTTACCTCTCGAAGATCGTAGATCAGAGATAAGAACTTTCTGTCATTGAAAGGCTCCCTTTGAGGTCCATTGAAAATCCTCTTTGCGATGTCCCAGCTTTTTCCAACTTTCCTTCTAATATCAAGATTCTTCTGCTTGCACGCAGCATCATAGATTTTCTGCTTCTCTATCTTGATTTGCTCTTCAGTTATCAACTTGTCCTCTAGAAGTTCCTGGTAATCACGAAGCTTACGCTTCCTAGCTTCATTCTCAGCTTTAAACTTCCGGACATTTTCTTCGTGTTCAGGGTCAACAGGTTCTTCATCCTGAAACAGATAGCTCTCCTCAAATTTGCCTTCTTCCTCTGCTTGACGGTAGGTAGCATCGAAGACGTCATCATCATCCATGTCTTGTGGAAAATCATCATAGTTATCAGAATCAAAGACATTCTCAGATTGATGTGCCGGCTCTTTGCCTTTAGACTTTCCAGAATTGTCAGGAGCAGATTCAGAAGTATTCCCTTTGTTACTTTGATTCGAACTATTGCCCCTGTCACCTTTGTCTCCATCTCCTCCTCTATCTCTTCTATTCTCCCCCTTAGTTGAGGGATCCTCTCTGGAGGTATCAGCATCTGACTTTGAGTTCCTTAGGAGTTGATCCAGTTTCCTGTCGATATCATCAAATTTTGACATATACAGTGCATGATTAGATCTCATCTCGACAGTTAACTCATGAATTTCTCCTTTAAGCTCATCCCTGGAAGAACTGGATGGCCTTTCATCAGCTTTCTTCTCTAGGGTCACCAACTGTGCACCCTTTAGCCTCTCATTTTCAGCTATCATCCGGGCTAATTCAGCTCTAAGCTTAGACATTTGTTCCTCAAACAGAGCCGGGTCAGTGTGTGCACTCACCTCACGTACACTCATAGCTGTTTCACTAGCCTCACGTGCATGTGTATCGCTCGGTGTTTGCCTTTCATCACTCATTGTTTGCACTCTTCCAGCTGTACCTGTATAAACTACCAATGCTCCCTGAGATGGGTTCAAAGGTAGTGGAGGAACAAACTGTCCCCCGGAAGCCTGTGAGGGCAAGTTTACTTGCACATTGCCAAGTACCGCCTGATCAGAAAAGAAAGTTTGATCAGAATAGTTTTCATACATGATAAACTGGTTTTGAAAATCTGTGCAATCAGTAAACATAGGAACCTGTGTATTTGTTTGGTCTTGCACTAGCGTGAGTGCTAGCGCAGTGCTTGACTCTGTACAGGGTACCGTGGCAGAACGGTCAACTTCAATGGCTTCATCCTGTTGAGAGAATGAATCCAGAGACTGTTTCATTGCCTGTTCCAAGTCCAAGCCTTTTTGGGAAGGCAAGGATGAGGCTGCAGATGTCTCCAGGGCTTCCAACCTTGGCTTTTTTATGGAAGACAGAGCTGCGGGTTGACTCATTAAACTACTCGAACTCCGTTTCCTCGCAACTTTACGAACAGGTTGCATTGAAGTGTTGGTTGATGTGTTTGGAGAAACGAATATTTGTTGAAGAGAATCTTCAGCTAGGTTATGAACCTGTGTGTTGTCAGGTTCATTGCTGGTAGGCTGGAAAACAAAATCAATGTCACCAACAAAATCTGATACATCAACATTAAAATTAGATGAGAAGTCAGAAAGTACCTGAGCTACCTGTAGGTCCTGTCGAAAGGACTGCAACTCTGGATTTGATGTTGAGTCAGCAGGTAAAGGTTGGGAGGTTGATTGTGTTTGTGGTATATAGTGGGTGTGTTGTTGTTGTGGTAGAGGTTCAGATGAAGACGGTTGAGCTTCGAAGAAGTTGTATTCCTGAGGTTCGTCTTCAAATGATTGTGATTGATGTGTTTGATGTAGAGGGGAATGGTGTGGTGATTGGTATGGAGATTGATGTGGTGATTGGTATTGGGATTGATGTTGTTCTGGTTGTTGTATTTGGAGTGGTTCTGGTTGTTGTATTTGCTGTTGTTGTTGTTGAGCTTGTTGAGGCTGTTGCAGATGAGGTTGTTGCTGTTGAGGTTGAGCCACTTGGAATTGATGAAGTTGTTGTGGCTGAGCATTGATCTGCTCCATCAGGTATGGAGTCACTATGAGTGGAAGATTCTCATATTTTCTTTTGTTTGTCAGAGCTTTCATCAACTTCGTACAGACACGCTGAGTTGGTGCAATTGGAGAGTTGAAGTATGAATTCTTCTCAGCGTCCGTCATCTTATCATTCAAAAACAGCATTAAGAACCGAGGGTAAAAACAGACAACCCTGGGGTTCTGTGCAACTGATCGACTACTGAGTGGTCCCAACTTCTTTAGAATTGACTGAAGAATCAACTTGCCAAAGTTGATTCGTCGATTGTGAACAATGCAGAATCCAATGATTTGAAGAAGGGAGGATATGATATTGAAGTTACTTCGAGTGGTTGGGGAAAAGACCTTTGCCAGTGTATCGAAGAATAAATCCCACTCAGGTTTCAAGTTCCCTTTCAGCATTCTTGGTAGATGTATCTCTCCCTGATAAAGAATGGTCTGAAAGAATTGAGTAATTTCAGCATCTGTTGGAATCTCAGCAAAGTTGTTTCGTGGAAACCCAAGAATTCTGTTGACATCATCTACTGAAATGGTAATGCTCCGACCTCCAGTAATATTTCCCGAAACCCTGTAGCTGTCCAAGAGAGTGGTATTTAGTGCAGAGGAGTAGAAGTCTTGGAGCGGACGAATCTGTAAATCAGCATGAGCAGTGATGGCCGTGCTGACTAAACTTTGACTATTCAGAAACCTCACCCAAGGTCTGAATCTCTCCAAGCTGGAATCAGGGTCCAAAAATCCGTTGTAGTTGGTCTCACCGATAACAAATTGGCCAGCCATTTTATAATTAAAAATTGAATTAGACGAGAATTTTTCAAATAAAATGATAGTTCTCAAATTTCTCGTAATTTTCAATTAATAATTAATTAACAATTAACCAATTAATTTATAATTCGAATTAACTGATTAAACTCGAATTAAAAATTAATTAAATTGTAAATGGCCAATTTAAATCCACAATAACCCAATTAAGTCCTACTAATCTTCACTTAGCCAAACGAGTCCCTAAATCACTTAAAAACCCTAAAAATTCGAAATACCAAAAGAGGGTTTCGAAAATTTTTGCCCCAAATCAGCTAACAATCGATCAACACAGACAATCCAAGGTCCAGGAATCACAAACTCGGCAAAGACTCGCGAAAACTCGGTCAAAAACAGGCTAAATCGTTCGACTCAGTCGGACTCGGTTCGAGCAAGAATTTGGCAGAAATTCGACTTAATATGTGATAATCAACGAAACCAGCAAGCAAATATAGCTTGAAATAAGTAACCAGCAAGTTTTGTATCGAGAAAACTTGAAAAATCGATGAAAAAGAGCAATGGAGATGTGTGTGTGTATCGACAGTGTATGTATGTGTATGACAATGCGAGTATAACAATGAAGGTGAATGTCATAGGGGATTTAAACTGCGGTATGACAAACGAAAATAATGTCATAGGGGTTATTAGACTTCGGTATGACAATCTCTGTGATTGTCATACCGAGGTTTTTATCCGCGTGGTAGGTGAGAACAAGACTCGGTATGACAATCATTACGATTGTCATGCCGAGGTTTTGAAGCGTAATCAAAACGTTTCACATGACCTGAATATGACAATCCACAATTGTCATACCGGACAGAAAATAAGACAAACACACACGGTATGACAATCCACAATTGTCATACCGAAATAAATAAAAAAAATAATATATGTATTATGATTTTTGATTTCTTTTGAAATAAAACCTTTTTACACATAAAATCAAAAACCTAATACAAATAATATCTAAAATATTACACAAATATTTTGTAAAATTCAACTTTAATTAAATATAAATATTTATGAATTTAACTTTAATTCATTAAAATGAATTAACTTAAAAACTAATATTTATGCTTAATTAATTTCGAAAAATACAAAATAGACACAAATAATTATCTAAATGCTTGAACAATAATACAGGGGAGTATGCAGCACTTAGAAAATTAACATAAACATATATGAACATGCATAATTACTCAGAAAATTATCAGATAATGTACAAACAATTATATAAAATCTAATAAAATATATATAATTACACAGAAAATTCACGAACATATGTAATAATATATAAAACAAATATATAATATATACAAAGAGAATCATGGCATATTTAACATCCCTAGCTCACAAACCAACTTAGAGAAAGTGGATTCATCAAGTGGTTTAGTGAAGATGTCAGCAATTTGATCAGCCGTGGGTACAAAATGTAACACCACAGTTCCATTCATGACATGTTCTCGAATAAAATGATACCTGATATCTATGTGCTTGGTCCGGGAGTGTTGCACTGGATTGTTTGAAATGGCTATGGCACTGGTATTGTCACAAAATATTGGAATTTTGTCGACAGAAATACCATAATCATTTAATTGGTTTCTGATCCAGAGAATCTGAGCACAGCAACTGCCAGCAGCTATGTACTCAGCTTCAGCAGTAGAAGTGGACACAGAGTGTTGCTTCTTGCTGTACCAGGAAACCAACCGACGTCCTAAAAATTGACAGCTTCCAGACGTACTCTTTCTATCAATCCTGCAACCTGCATAATCAGAATCTGTATAGCCGGTTAAGTCAAAACCAGTATTCTTAGGGTACCAAATACCTAAACCAGGTGTACCCTTAAGATATCTAAAGATTCTTTTGACGGCTATAAGATGTGATTCCTTAGGATCAGCCTGAAACCTAGCACATAAACATGTTGCAAACATGATATCTGGTCTACTTGCAGTAAGATAAAGTAATGAGCCAATCATACCTCGATAGCTTGTAATATCAACTTTCTTACCAGATTTATCCTGGTCAAGCTTTGTGGCAGTGGCCATGGGTGTCTTTGCCGGAGAAGAGTCTTCTAGATTGTACTTTCTTAGAAGATCTCTGACATACTTTGACTGGCAAATGAATATTCCATCTTCCTTTTGGCTTACTTGAAGACCAAGGAAGTAGGATAGTTCACCCATCATACTCATCTCATAATTACTCTGCATTAACTTAGCAAACTTCTTGCACAAGTTATCGTTAGTAGAACCAAATATAATATCATCAACATATATTTGAACAAATATCATATCATTATCATGCAATTTGTAAAAGAGAGTTTTGTCTATGACACCTCTAGTAAATTTATTTTCAATTAAAAATTCAGAGAGGGTGTCATACCATGTTCTTGGTGACTGCTTAAGCCCATAGACAGCTTTGAATAGGAAGTACACAAAATCAGCAAATTCTGGATTTTCAAAGCCAGGGGGCTGTTCCAGATATACTTCTTCTTCTAGCTTTCCATTCAGAAATGCACTTTTTACATCCATCTGATAAACTTTGAAGTTGGAGTGTGCAGCAAATGCAAGAAATATTCTGATGGCTTCAAGACGAGCAACTGGAGCATAGGTTTCATCATAATCAATTCCTTCTTCCTGAGAGTAACCTTTTGCAACCAGTCTGGCTTTGTTTCTCACAACAATGCCATCACCATCTAACTTGTTACGGAAGACCCATCTAGATCCAATTGTAGACTTTCCTTTTGGTCTTGGAACCAGGGCCCAGACTTCTTGTCTCTCAAATTGATTGAGTTCTTCTTGCATGGCAAGAACCCAATCAGGATCAGCCAGTGCTTCATCAACTTTCTTTGGTTCTAATTGTGATAGAAAACCAGAGAATAGACATTCATTTGTCGTAGCACTTCTAGTCCTTACACCGACATCAGGATCACCAATAATCAGATCAAAGGGATGATCTCTGCTCCAAATCCTTTCCCTTGGAAGTTGTGTCCTTGATGATTCAGCTGTATTATCATTAGGCTGATGTGTATGACTAGTTGATCCACCAGCTCCCCCTGAGTTGTTGCCAGGTTGACTTGATGATCCACCACTAGCATCAGTGGAATCTCCAGCATTATTGCCATTTCCTCCACCATTGCCTGGATCATTATCATTGTTGTCATCACCTGTTGCAACCTCAGGTGGCACATCATCATCTGAATCAGAATCTGGATAGTTATCAAACTTCAGAGATTCAGATGGATCAGCAGATTGTATACTTGGAAGTTTAGTGTCATCAAATGTAACATTGACACTAACTTTCACTGACAGAGTATCAATTACAAAAACTCTATAAGCATTATTAGTATAACCAACAAAAATTGCTTCAGATGCCTTTGGTTCAAACTTGTTCAAGTTCTCTTCACCATCCTTGAGAACATAACACTTGGCTCCAAAGACATGAAGATGTTTGACATAAGGTTTCTTGTTGTTATACAGATGAAATGGAGTTTTCATATGATCCTTATTGATCAAAGTTCTATTCTGGGTATAGCAGGCAGTAGACACAGCTTCAGCCCAAAAGTACAGAGGAAGCTTCGCTTCAGCAATCATAGTCCTTGCAGCTTCAATCAATGTACGATTCTTTCTTTCGACGACTCCATTCTGTTGTGGAGTCCTTGGTGCTGAATACTGCCTTCTAATTCCCTTTTCAGAATAAAAGTTGATTAGAGTTTGATTCTTGAATTCTGTGCCATTGTCTGACCTTACAGCTTTGACTGGCACACCTTTATCCAATTCAACTAACTTTATATGATCAATCACTGTCAACGGGGTTTCATCCTTAGAAGCCAGGAAGTAAACCCAAGTAAATTTCGAGAAGTCATCCACAATGACTAAGGCATATCTTCCTCCATCAATAGATGCAACATTCACGGGGCCAAACAAATCCATATGCAACAAATGAAGTGGATCTGTAATGGTATTGATGGTTTTGCCTTTGTGAGATGCTCTCTTCGCTTTTCCTTTCTGACAAGCTTCACAAAGATCATCAGATGAGAATTCCAGGGAAGGCAAACCTCTCACTAGATCTCTCTTGACTAGAGAGTTCATGGTTTTGAAGTTGAGGTGTGAGAGCTTCTTATGCCATAACCAACTATCTTCAGCAGATGCTTTGGCGTAGAAACAGTGAACTTCGTTTCCCGGTCCTGAAGATAAATCAGCTACGAATATATTGCCTTTCCTTATGCCACATAGTGAAGGACGCTTATCCTTGATATGTTTAATGATACATATCTCCTTTTCAAAATGAACATAATATCCTTTGTCACAAAACTGACTGACACTCAGGAGATTATGTTGAAGTCCTTCAACTATTGCAATATCTTCTATGATGATCCTTCCAATTTTGTACTTGCCATATCCCACAGTGCGACCTTTGCTATTATCAGCAAAACTGACTGTAGGGCCAGCTCCTTCTCTTATGTCCTCCAGCAGGGATTTGTTGCCAGTCATGTGCATTGACGCTCCACTGTCAAGCACCCAGGTAACACGAACAATTCCACTGGCACCCTGAAAGCTTCCAGCAGGAGGAGGTGAAGATGATCCAGCATTAGCCATGAGAGCAACATTCCCAATCTGCTCTTCTTCATCACTATCTGTATCATCCCAGCTTTTCCCTTCTGCTAGATATGATTTGCTCTTGAAGCTTTGACTTCCAGAAGTACCATGATGCTTTCTAACCAGTGCATCATACTTCTGCTTCAGCTCATCATACGAATCTTTTCTTTTTCCTTGAACCTTGGGCTGTTTGCATTCAGTTGCAAAGTGTCCAGGTTCACCACAATTGAAGCATTTGAACTTGCTTCTGTCCACCATCCCAGTCTTGTATCCTCCTTTGCTTGTAGAAGATGAATAACCTCCTTTTTGAAACTTGTTGACAGTAGGTTTGTACTTGTAGGAGGGGTTCTTCCTGAATCTCATGTTTCCAAACTTCTTGGCAAACAGGGATAGAGATTGATCTTCTAACAGTTCAAGCTCTTCCATTGTATAGAACTCTTCGTCACCACTGGAAGAAGCAGTCTGACCCATCTCAGGTACAACAAGCTCCTGAGTAGTCTTAGAAGGAACAACAACATCCTTCTTCTTTTCTTCCAGTACAGGTGACTCAACAACTAGAGCTCTCGAATGGTTCTGTGTTTTACCCCAGCCATATCTCTGTTTACTCTGAACTTGCTCCAGTTCATAAGTTTTCAAAACTCCGTAGAGTCTTTCCAGAGAAATCTCATGCAGATCTCTGCTTTCCCTGATGGCAGTGATTCTGTGTTCCAGATGTTCGGGAAGGGTCAAGAGAAACTTCAAGTTGACTTCTTTCTTGTCGTAGAATTTCCCATTCAGATTTAAATTATTTATCAAATTATTAAGTCTGATAAATACTTCTGAAATCCCTTCACCGGGATGAGAACCAAACTGTTCATACTGAGCCATCAGTATCTCTTTCTTGTTTTCCCTAACTTCCTCTGAGCCTTCATTGATAATCTCTAATGTATCCCAGATTTGCTTGGCGTTCGTACAATTTAGAACAGCATTGTACATCACTGGATTTAGAGATTCAACCAAGATTAGTTGAAGAGCATCATCTAAGTTCATCTGATCACTCTCTTCATCGGTGTACTCAGAAAGTTCTTTCGGAATGACCTGATGAGGTATCAACACACCATCCTCTTCGTGTGCTAAAATGACCTTCATCGGAGTAGTAACACCTTTGTCCAAAATCCCGATGTATTTTCTGTTCGCAGTGCGGAGGAATAGGAACATGTGCCTCTTCCATAGGCCAAAGTGTTCCTGGCTGAACGGTGGGATTTTAATGCTACTGATCTTTTGCGTACTCATTTTTTAAAGATTAAAATGAATAGTGTTTGGATGAGATTTGGATTTTTGAAAGAAAAATATTTTAAATCAAAATTAATTTTTTTTAAAAAAAATTAATTCGAATTAAAAATATTTGGACGTTACAAAGTGTGTATAGGATCTGATACTGAAAATGGTATCAACCGCTCTGATGCCAATTGTTAGGTCCAGATACGATTGTAGAAGGGGGGGGGTTGAATATAATCGTCACAAAATAATCGCGGCGGAATAATCTGATTGGAGTTTAACTTGTTAAACAGATTTAAATTAATTAATATAACAATTTTTAAGTCGTTATATAATTAATATGGTTCGTTTTAAAGTCCACTAGTTCGTAGAATAAATTTGACAGGAAGTATTCTAACTTAGCGGAATAAAACAACCGAATGATCAAAGCACAGGAAACTGTGGATTTAACGAATAGCAAGTTACAAACAACTTGAAAGTTTACAAGGCAATGAACAACGAACAAATGAAGTGGTGAAGCCATATATATAGGCAAACCATTGAACTTGTATGACAAAGCTAGGCATGACAACCCTTAGGAAGCTCTATGACAATTACACAAGTGCTATGACAAAAGGTATGACAATTACAAGCATTGTCATGGCACAAATGAGAAGGTATGACAATCTAAGGGAAGGTATGACAATCAGAATGACAATCAGTGGGAAGGTATGACAATTACAAGCATTGTCATGCTGATTTGAATAGGTATGACATCCGTATGACAAACGGTATGACAATCAGTGGGAAGGTATGACAATCAAACCTTGGAGGCTAAGTCTTGAAGTGGTATGACAAACGGTATGACAATCCAAGGGATTGTCATACCTTGTGACTTCGGTATGACAATGATCAATTGTCATGCCTAAGTCATTCGGTATGACAAACCTTTGGTTTGTCATGCCTCCTGACTAAGGCAGATGTCATGGTGCGGTATGACAATCCTTTGGATTGTCATACCGTGCCCAAAAAGCATATAAACAATGATTTTTCTTATATAATTAATCCAATAATTATCCACTTAATTATATTAATTACATAAATTCATAAATTAAATTAATTCGAGTGTGAATTAATTTAATAAATAAATTACATAACTTATATAATTATTTTGAGATGTGGATTAATTAAAAGAATAATTATATTGAGCACAGCTTCAGTAGCAGGTCTTCTGTCTTCTTTTAAAAGATCTGATTCTTTGTCTTGATTGAACGACCACCTATAGTTGATGCAGAATATTTAATCGGAGTAGCTGACACACAAATGTACTGTCTGGTTCATCTGTATCTAGCTGAATCACATATTCTTTATCAATTAAACATTTGTGAAGTGGCTTGTTCATCGAGTCTTTGTCTTCGTAGTTCTTCTTCATAAGTAGAAATAGTTTGGAATCTTCTGAATAAATAAAGTATTAAAACTTTATACCTTCTGGACTTCTGGACGTGCTACAAAATATTATTTGTACACTGAGGCTTGAACATATTAATGAACTTCTTTCAGTGGTGTGCAGCAGCATCCTGAAATTCTTCAGACATATGATTTTAATAAATCACTTGACGTTCTTCGTACGGATTCCTTCAATAGTGTTTGCTAATTTACTTTCTTTCTTATCAGAGTTGAGTTGATACTCTTAAATACAAATAGGCTTAACATATGCCTTTCAGGGCTGCTCAGGCTTGGGTTCGTAAGTGCAAAACTTGTACTCCTCAGCATTCAACACAATGTCCAAATTACGTTTCCATTCAATATAGTTAGGTCCGGTAAGTTTGTTATCCTTAAGTATGGTGAACAGTGGATTAAAGCCCATTTTATCCTGAGAATCATGCATGAAAAAATCACATTACACATAAAGAAGGGTGCATTAAAAATTAAGACCTATTGGTTCCTCTAACAATTATTAAAATTAAATGCACTAACGTTTAAACACCATAAGTTTCTGGTACGTCACGATGGGTGACATGTATACCACCTAATTTTGTTTAAACGTTACTTCGGTCCTATTACTAAACAATAAGCCACGTTGGGGTGGTCTATATTATTTTTCAAAGCTAAGTGTATACCATCATCAAATCTTAAATTATCCGAAACCTATGGAACTTGGTACGCCACGATGGGCGGCATGTATACCTTCCAATATTCCTTGAATAGAATACTTCAATTCAATATTCGTATCTGGTCTGATTTCTAGGCAGTGGAGGAGTCACATCGGTCTCACTTAATACCCATAAGCCTTAGAAATCGCCCCAAATCAGAGATAAAGAATATTCGTATCTATTCGTATTAATTTAAGAAGTTTGTTCCAGTAATATCTATAACATTCTAGACACCATAAATTACATGCCACGATGGGTGACGTATACATAATTTATATTCGTCTTTATGTTAAATTACATACAAACAATGATGGAGACCATGGGATTTAATATCATATTAACTCCCTCTCCCACTTAAAATTTACTTTGAGGATTTTAATCTAGATGCATCGCCCTATGTTAGTTCTTCGAAGTCCACATGCATACTATCATGGTCATAGCAACACAAAGAACACATAACATGGCAGCATACTATCATGATTAACGCATTAATGAAAAACATCCCTATGTCCATGTCATTCTAGCATGCGAAGGGTTAGTATCACATGGCATAACAACAAAGACAAGAAACACATAACAACAATAATCAAGTATAGTGTAAATCATAATAAAACACATCCACTATTATGGCTCCGGAAAAAACAGCTTCGAATTCATCCTTCGAAAGATTCCAGAAAACTTCGAGTGCCCGTTTGGAGGCCTAAACGGCCTCAGAATGCCTCGAAAAGTTCCGAAAGCAGCCTCTAAAACACCTCAACCTGGGTTCCCCGGTTGTAGCTAGCTCATTCTCGTTCTGCCGTCTCCGAAAAGTGCTCGTTCGCCCAAATCGGACACCGTATGCAAAAGTTACGGCCAAAACAGTGCCACACCCCCGAAACCCTAATCGCAGCAGCGGAAGATCTCTGTTTCTTGCAGCCCCGTTGATCAAACAATTACATACAAATTGTACAGACGAACCAGCCTATTCTATTACATCAGATCATAATCTAAAACAATTACAAATTGAATTACAAGATCAAAACTATCACGATCAACCCTCGTGATTTACAACAGCCACGATAAACCTCGTGGAATCCAAACATAACAGAATAACCACGATAAACCACGTGGGATCCAAAACACATAATTAAAACATGGCCATAATAGTGGATAACAACCCGCATCACAGAACCACTACATACATGCATATATAATCATGACCTGGACTACATATCATAAAACGCAGAACCGCAACCTGGCTCTGATGCCATTGTAGGAACAATCGGACCTTGGCGCTGCGTTTTATGATACTAATTAAAAGTTCGAACAAAATATTAACCTTAATCGATACGGTGCAAGCAATTCAAATCCACGTCTTCTACTATATTCCCTGATTCTCCTTGGACGAAGTGTGGCCTTCGATCTCCCAAGGTGTGCCTCTCCTTCAAACTCTAGGATGAATTCGCTTTGGTGTGTTTTTCAGCTTTAGGAGAACGAGAATATATATAGGCTACAGTAGGGATCATGGACCATTAGGTCAGGCCTTCCAATGACATTCCGGGCCAGGCCCAATGTCATTAAATATTAATTCAATCCACTAAAGAATTAATATTTGCACTACCTTTCCTAATTCCGTAAATTAATTATTTAATTCGGCTCCCATATTAATTGCTTATAAATTCCCCATGTTTAAGATATCGCATGTCCATTAATTAAATTAATTTCTGACAATTAATTTAATCAATATCTTTTATCCTTGATCATCCACTCAACCTTATAATTATGCAAGAACAAATCTGCCTGCAGGACTAAAGCATAATTATCTTTATGAGCTTTCAAGAGGACATCATCACCCGAATATATTTTTCGGACACGGTTTCCTTCTATAGTCAATATCCCACTCTGTATATAATGTCATTGCCCAATACATAAATTCGTAATTTAAAATAAATTACTTAACTTATGAGTCAAGGCATGTGCATTAAATACTAGTGTCAATCACTATATCCGGATTAAGAACTTAAGCATTAATAACATCATAGAATCTTAGTTCTTTATTGTCAGAATTAAAGAAACAATTATTCTACTATTTTGATCCCGTTCAATATACACAAAGTATACAAGTATTATTCAATAGTCAAGACAAACTATTTCCAAATAATACTTCAGCCGTTCCAGTGGTTTGTCTAACACCACCTCGACTGTGAACCTTTATTATATTATATAAGGAACTCGACAATCTAATCTTTTGCTATCCCATTTGATACTAGATTGTCTACAATATATAATATACAGACAATGTGAAAACATGCATTCAAGATTCTCAAATAATTGTTATATACTTCAAACGAATATTTTAGTATAACCCTAACACTTAAGGAGCAATATAAATATATCTTCAAAGAGCCCGAACAGTTACCACTAGCCAAATGATTGTTTAACCACAGAATACCCTTAGAAGTGGGTGCAAATCCTATCAGCATTAGGCCTTATAGGTACCCTTTAAAGAAGAGAGACATTATAGAGAATATTATTGAAGAAATGTTGTAGAAGGGTATAATTCGGCAGAGTGCATCACCTTTTGCTACTCCTGTAGTATTAGTAGGAAAAAAAGATGGAAGTTGGAGGTTATGTGTGGACTATAGGGAGCTGAATAAGAAAACTGTTACAGACAAATTCCCTATACCAGTAGTAGATGAGTTAATTGATGAACTCTCAGGGTCTAAGGTGTTTAGCAAAAATAGACCTAAGGGCTGGATACCATCAGCTCAAAATGCATACTGAGGATGTGTTTAAAACAGCATTCAAAACTCACAGTGGTCACTATGAGTTTCTTGTAATGCTTTTTGGGCTTACAAATGCTCCAACATCTTTTCAGGGGTGAATGAATGCAATTTTTAAGTGTTTTTTGAGAAAAAGTGTACTTGTATTCTTTGATGACATTCTCATCTACATCAAGTCTTTAGAGGAACATTGGTGTCATTTGAAAGTAGTTTTTGATCTTATGAGATGAAAGGCACATGTTTAGCCTATTTGTAATTAAAGAGGTACCAACTCAACTCTGATAAGAAAGCAAGGTAAATAGCAAGTACTTGTTAGGTCCCGATACGATTGTAGAAGGGGGGGTTGAATACAATCGTCACAAAATTCGTGCGGAATAAATCTGATTTGGATATAACTGGATAATCAGATTTTAATTAATTAAATAAACAAGGTTCAAGTAAAAAGTTATTTAAACTTGAAAGTCGTTATTAAATTAATTAGGGTTCAGTTTTAATGTCCACTAAATATTTTAGAATAAATTTGACATGAAGTATTCTAATTTAGGGATTAAAACAAACGAGTGATCAAAGCACAGAAAACTGTTGAATTTATGTTGAATTACGATGTAAAATTATTTATTTTTGTATTGCATATATATGTCGATTTTGTAACCGAAACTGACCCGTTTACAACCGCCGAGGTTTTTTAAACCGAAACGAAATCCAAACCGGCGGTTGCGGTTTTCGATTTCAAAAACTGAAGATATATAGTTGCGGTTCTGGTTTTACGCAAAAACCGGACCGAACCGACCATGCTCTCCCCTACTTTGAGGACAATCAATCACCTCCTCTAGTTCATAATGATCTACATAAAGATCAATTCGACCTAAGGTCCCATGTATCTCTACCTTCTCTCTCACTGTATTATCATCAAACAACAACCTTGTACCACTTTTAGATGTTCTCCCGTCATTTTTGAAATACACTAAATCATTGGGGTCATACTTATATTTAGCAACAAACTCATCCAAATCTCTAAAAGATAGCAAATCAGTGTCAAAATCATTTATAACATCTACTTCACCACCAACATACTTGACATTAGGATGAGGTGTGAAATCACCATGGTGGTGTATGTATACAGATACCTTCGAATCCATACTGTAACATGCAAATAAATCAAACAACTAAGTATGAAACAAAGTTTCATATCAATTTACAACATTACATACTAATCTACACATGTCAATCGCACATAAATACCCAGATAACACAACAATCGCACTTCAAATAACGGATATTAGGGTTCGATTAAACATACCTCTTAAGTTGCAGGCACTTTCAAAAAACTCCGAACTCAAACGAATTGAATTCCTCCAACGATCGCATATTAGGGTTTATCTTCTCCTTTAATCCCCAATTTGAAATGTGTCACCTGTGACCGTTGCAATCTGAGTACGATATAACTTTTGAAACTATATGCTCACTTCAATGACCAATTTCATATTTTTCCCGTTTGAAAATAGATCTTCGTACTCCACACTCTGATCAGCTTCAGTATCACCCATTTGATCAGAGGTCACTGATTCATCCTCAGTATCAGAAGTGTTTCCTGAAGTAAATCCTCACCACCTTCAGATTCTACTTCAGCTTCAGAATCTACAGGATCATCAGGAGGATGCTCTTCATCTTCGGCAACTATAACTTCAACTTCTGGAACATCAGCAGCTTGAGCTTCAGGTACTTGCACTTCTATCACAACATTTTGCGCTTCCTCTGGATCAGGTTCAGGAACAGGCTGTACAGGTGGAAGAGGCACATTCAGATTTCGAAAGAACTACCACAGCGTTGTTCTCTTAGCTTGTATGGTTGTGCAGAACCATGATATGTCTTGTTGTCAAATAGCAAGACTCAATGGTTGGAATAAGTACATAAGCAGTTCTTTCAGCATCAGTCATGACATGATTGAGTACTATCTAAAAGAATCTTGGATATAAAATGAGGTTGCGAAAAGTTCCAAGAATTCCTCCATAATGAGAAGACCAATATGGATACGTCTGTTTTCAACGATTGCGATGCTTGTCTTCTGGTTGAGACGAGTAATTCCATGAAAGCCTCCAGTTTTCGGAGCAAATTCATGAGAGATGGAATTAAAGAAGAAATTCCATTCTTCGGGAAGATTCTTGACATATATCTTGTTTGGTAAATTCCCATTTGGTCCTCCTGTACAGTGAATTCCCATGAAAAAGTTAATCCGTTCAGCTTCTTCAGGAAATTCACCAAATTTGTCAGTAGGCAGATGTAGAGCAGTATTCAGGGTTTTCTCAGTAATTTGGATGGTCTACCCCTGAATAGTACTAGACACAGCTTCATGTCCTACATTCACAACATTAGCAGATCGAACGAAATCTCAAATGAGATTATTAATTAGTTGTACCGATTCAGTCACAGCAAAACTTGCAAAATAAAATTCACTCATATATCGATCCCATCGTCGATAATTTGCTTGCGTGATTAAATTATTATTTTGAACAATCGTGTAATTTGTCTTCAAAATTTCAAAATTTGAAGCCATTTTTAAAAATTTAAAAATGATTAAAAATTTTGATTCACGAAAAGTAAAGACAAATAACCACTTTTGGACGGAAATAATTAATTAAACACGTTTCGAAAAACCCTAATTTAAGAATTTCGGATTTTGATGAAATCGCAATATGTTGTTCCTCTCGAAATTCTAAGAATAATGATATCGGTTTCGCAAATTATTGACAACTAAATCACGTTCAAAACTAGCCTAGAAGTCAAAAAGTTTCGAAAAAACCCTCTCGAAAAGCGACGACAGATCGTCAAGAATTTGATATGAGAATGAAGCTTTTGACAGGGGAATACAAAACAAGTTTCAGAATCTAGAATGGAAAAGGATTGGTGGGTGATTTGTGGATTCAAAGACACTCGACTCCGTGAATATTCAAACAACATGCGTATGTGTTCTTGCGTGTGTGTATATAGCAGTTAACTAAAAGCAAAAATAAAACAAGTTAATTGTTATATGGATAGGATAGGATGACTAATTGTAAATATCCAATGCCATGTAATTTTGTCTAAGTGAAGGATATTCAACTGATAACTTGTAACAATTCAACTGATGAAGAGTGCACTATGTTTCAACTGATGAAGACAAAGCATTCAACTGATGAAGACAAAGTATTCAACTGATGAAGACAAAGTATTCAACTGATGAAGCTGAAGTATTCAACTGATGAGACTAGAACAGTGCTCGATCGATGAAGTCTGTAATTCGTTCGATGGATGAAGGCACTTTCAACGGATGAAGCAAACAACCATTGAAAGTGACTAGAGCTTAATCCTGACAAGTCACATGGATCGAATTACACTAAAATAGACATTGAAAGGCATATGTTCAGCCTATTTGTAATTAAAGAGGTACCAACTCAACTCTGATAAGAAAGCTAGGTAAATAGCAAGTACTGTTGAAGGAATCCGTACGAAGAACGTCAAGTGATTTATTGAAATTATATGTCTTAAGAATTTCAGGATGCTGCTGCACACCACTGGAAGAAGTTCATTAATATGTTCAAGCCTCAGTGTACAAATAATCTTTTGTAGCACGTCCAGAAGTCCAGAAGGTATAAAGTTTTAATTCAGAAGATTCCATACTATTGTTACTAATGAAGAAGAACTACGAAGACAAAGAATCGACGAACAAGCCACGTCTCAAATGTTTATTTGATAAAGAATATTTAATTCAGCTAGATACAGATGAACCAGACAGTACGTTTGTGTGTCAGCTACTCAGATTAAGTGTTCTGCATCAACTATAAGTGGCGGTTCAATCAAGACAAAGATCTACAGCGTTTAAACATGTCTGGAGTCCCTGCTGCTTGAAGAAAAGAATTATATAAATATTTCTTTAATCACTTCACTTATCAAAACAATTGAATTAGTTGTATAATTTATTTATTAAATTGATTCACCTTCGAATTAATTTAATTTATGAATTTATATGATTAATATAATTAATTAAGTGATTATTGAATATTTATTTAATTAAAAAACAAGTGTTTTAGTCATTTAACATCTCGGTATGACTTTATTAGTTAATGTCATACCGTGTGAAGTAATATGACTTAAACTGGTGAGATGACATTGTCTAATTATGTCATACCGTGTCTAGCAAAGCGACTTTAGCAGGTGCAATGACTTTATTAGTTAATGTCATACCGTGTCTATGGAAACTACATATTCTGGCATGACATATAGTGTCATACCGTTTGTCTTTGAATGACATTCAGTGGTATGACTTAAAAAGTCATACCGTGTCATCCAGAATGGCTTTTTCCTTTTGTCCTTATGTCTTGTGTTGTATGACTTAGAAAGTCATACCGTTTGAGCCCTTATGACTTAATAAGTCATACCGAATGATTGTGTATGACTATGGCTAGTTAAGTCATGCCAAAGGACCCTTGAAGGCCAAGGAAATAATGTCATACTGTGTGTGGCAGTATGACATTCCTTTTTAATGTCATTCCTTCCTTCCTTTTGGCATGACTTTGCTTTGTAATGTCATTCCTAAGCTACTAAGTCATTCCTTTCAATGTCATACCTAGTTCCAAGTGCTTTGCCTATATATATGGCTTCACTTCTTCATTTCCAAGTTGTTCATTGCATTGTAAACTTTCAAGTTGTTTGTAACTTGCTATTCGTTATATCCACAGTTTTCTGTGCTTTGATCACTCGATTGTTTTAATCACTAAGTTAGAATACATCCTGTCGAATTTATTCTACGAACTTTAGTGGACATTAAAACGAACCTTATTAATTATATAACGACTTAAAACATTGTTATATTAATTAATTAAAATCTGATTAACCCGTTTAATTCAAATCAGATTATTCCGCCGCGATTTTTAGTGACGATTGTATTCAACCCCCCCTTTCTACAATCGTTTCAGGACCTAACAATTGGCATCAGAGCGGTTGATACCATTTTTCCGTATCAGATCCTATACACACTCTGTAACGTCCAAATATTTTTTATTCGAATTAATTTTATTCCAAAAATTAATTTTGATTTAAAATATTTTTCTTTCAAAAATCCAAATCTCATCCAAACACTATTCACTTCAAATCCTTAAACATGAGTACACAAAAGATCAGTAGCATTAAAATCCCACCGTTCAGCAAGGAACACTTTGGCCTATGGAAGAGGCACATGTTCCTATTCCTACGAACTGCGAACAGAAAATACATCGGGATTTTGGACAAAGGTGTTACTACTCCGATGAATGTCATATTAGCACACGAAGAGGATGGTGTGTTAATACCTCATCAGGTCATTCCGAAAGAACTTTCTGAGTACACAGATGAAGAGAGTGAACAGATGAACTTAGATGACGCTCTTCAACTAATATTGGTGGAATCTCTAGATCCAGTAATGTACAATGCTGTTGTTAATTGTACGAACGCCAAGCAAATCTGGGATACGTTAGAGATTATCAATGAAGGCTCAGAGGAAGTTAGGGAAAACAAGAAAGAGATACTGATGGCTCAGTATGAACAGTTTGGTTCCCATCCCGGTGAAGGGATTTCAGAAGTATTTATCAGACTTAATAATTTGATAAATAATTTAAATCTGAATGGGAAATTCTACGACAAGAAAGAGGTCAACATGAAGTTTCTCTTAACCCTTCCCGAACATCTGGAACACAGAATCACTGCCATCAGGGAAAGCAGAGATCTGAATGAGATTTCTCTGGAAAGACTCTACGGAGTTTTGAAAACTTATGAACTGGAGCAAGTTCAGAGTAAACAGAGATATGGCTGGGGTAAAACACAGAACCATTCGAGAGCTCTAGTTGTTGAGTCACCTGTACTGGAAGAAAAGAAGAAGGATGTTGTTGTTCCTTCTAAGACCACTCAGGAATTTGTTGTACCTGAGATGGGTCAGACTGCTTCTTCCAGTGGTGACGAAGAGTTCTATACAATGGAAGAGCTTGAACAGTTAGAAGATCAATCTCTATCCCTGTTTGCCAAGAAGTTTGGAAACATGAGATTCCGGAAGAACCCTTCCTATAAATACAAACCTATTGTTAGTAAGTTTCAGAAGGGAGGCTATTCATCTTCAACAAGCAAAGGAGGATACAAGACTGGGATGGTGGACAGAAGTAAATTTAAATGTTTCAACTGTGGTGAACCTGGACACTTTGCAACTGAGTGCAAGCAGCCCAAGGTTCAAGGAAAGAGAAAGGATTCGTATGATGAGCTGAAGCAGAAGTATGATGCCTTAGTAAGAAAGCATCATGGTACTTCTGGAAGTCAAAGCTTCAAGAGCAAATCATATCTAGCAGAAGGGAAAAGCTGGGATGATACAGATAGTGATGAAGAAGAGCAGATTAGGAATGTTGCTCTCATGGCTAATGCTGGATCATCTTCACCTCCTCCTGCTGGAAGCTTTTAGGTAGATCCTACATGCCCTAAACTGTTTATGCAATTAGGACTTGAAAGAGATGATACTATTAAAAAGATGAAAGCTGCCAATCTTAAAATTGATACTTTAGTCTTAGAAATTCATGCTTATAAGATGAATGAGATGAAAGTATTAAAACCTAAAATAGAACAATTGACTATGGATTTAGGATTACAATGTGCTAAAGTCAAAGTTCTAGAGAAAGGTGAGATTGCTTTAAGACTTCAGCTAGACGAAGAGAAAGTTAAGTGTAAAGCCTTTAAGGATGCCTCCACTATAGTCAAAGAACTTAATGATAAACAAGAGATCAAGAGAACTGTTGGAATAGGTTTTGACTATAACAAATCCGTAGGTAAGGCTAGTAACATTACTCCTTTTAAGAAGAGTGCTGAGGAAAGAGGGATTCCTTTTGTTTTGAAAGATTCCCTTAAACCTTTGTTTAAAACCTCAGAAGCTGAACCTCTTTTAGAGACTCCTGTTGTCATTAGATATGAACTCAAACAGGAAGACCTTAAATTGAAAGAGAGTAATGAGAAGAGAGATGAGATCCTGACATCACTGAAACCAATCAAAGTGAAAGGCAATGTTAGATTGCCTAAAGCTGGTTTAGGTGTCAACTCTGAGAGAACTAAATTCAACAAGCCTAATAATTTTGTGAATAGTAAGAACAAGAACAATAGATGTCATTCTACTGAGAACTTTAAATCTGATAACAAGGTTAGAGTAGAATCTATTGATGTTCCTACTACTATGACTGATACTCCTGTTGTTCCTGCTTTTGATGCATGTCATAAATGTTGTGGTGTTGATAATTGCATGACTTGTGCTTTCAATATGATGTCTGCTTATTTTAGAAATTTGCATGCTAAAAATGAAAACACATCTCCTAGACAACACACAAACAATAAGCATGCTAGATCAAAGACTGCTAGTCCTCCTCGTGTCAGGAAGGAGACTTATGTTTCAAAGCCTAAAACCAAGGTTTTTAAGGTTGTTGTTAAGGAAGTAAGTTCAGTCAAATCAGAACCAAGTATCAGTCCAAGAGGCTCTGTTGTATTACCTGATAGAAATCAATTCTTTAAGTTTGCTGGACCCAATCAAGTGTGGGTCCCAAAGAAGGTTTAATCAGTATGTCTTTTGCAGGGTGCCAGTGGAACTGTTCGTGTTACCTGGGTGCTTGACAGTGGAGCGTCAATGCACATGACTGGTAATAAATCCCTGCTAGAAGACATAAGAGAAGGAGCTGGCCCTACAGTCAGTTTTGCTGATAATAGCAAAGGTCGTACTGTGGGATAAGGCAAGTACAAAATTGGAAGGATCATCATAGAAGATATTGCAATAGTTGAAGGACTTCAACATAATCTCCTAAGTGTCAGTCAATTCTGTGACAAAGGATATTATGTTCATTTTGAAAAGGAGATATGTATCATTAAACATATCAAGGATAAGCGTCCTTCACTATGTGGCATAAGGAAAGGCAATATATTCGTAGCTGATTTGTCTTCAGGACCAGGAAACGAAGTTCACTGTTTCTACGCCAAAGCGTCTGCTGAAGATAGTTGGTTATGGCATAAGAAGCTCTCACACCTCAACTTCAAAACCATGAACTCTCTAGTCAAGAGAGATCTAGTGAGAGGGTTGCCTTCCCTGGAATTCTCAACTGATGATCTTTGTGAAGCTTGTCAGAAAGGAAAAGCGAAGAGAGCATCTCACAAAGGCAAAACCATCAATACCATTACAGATCCACTTCATTTGTTGCATATGGATCTGTTTGGCCCTGTGAATGTTGCATCCATTGATGGAGGAAGATATGCCTTGGTTATTGTGGATGACTTCTCAAAATTTACTTGGGTTTACTTCCTGGCTTCTAAGGATGAAACCTCGTTGACAGTGATTGATCATATAAAGTTAGTTGAATTGGATAAAGGTGTGCCAGTCAAAGCTGTAAGGTCAGACAATGGCACAGAATTCAAGAATCAAACTCTAATCAACTTTTACTCTGAAAAGGGAATTAGAAGGCAGTATTCAGCACCAAGGACTCCTCAGCAGAATGGAGTCGTCGAAAGAAAGAATCGTACACTGATTGAAGCTGCAAGAACTATGATTGCTGAATCAAAGCTTCCACTGTACTTTTGGGCTGAAGCTGTGTCTACTGCCTGTTATACCCAGAATAGAACTTTGATCAATAAAGATCATATGAAAACTCCATTTCATCTGTATAACAACAAGAAACCTTATGTCAAACATCTTCATGTCTTTGGAGCCAAGTGTTATGTTCTCAAGGATGGTGAAGAGAACTTGAACAAGTTTGAGCCAAAGGCATCTGAAGCAATTTTTGTTGGTTATACAAATAATGCTTATAGAGTTTTTGTAATTGATACTCTGTCAGTGAAAGTTAGTGTCAATGTTACATTTGATGACACTAAACTCCCAAGTTTACAGTCTGCTGATCCATCTGAATCTCTAAAGTTTGACAACTATCCAGATTCTGATTCAGATGATGATGTGCCACCTGAGGTTGCAACAGGTGATGACAACAATGATAATGATCCAGGCAATGGTGGAGGAAATGGCAATAATGCTGGAGATTCCACTGATGCTAGTGGTGGATCATCAAGTCAACCTGGCAACAGCTCAGGGGGAGCTGGTGGATCAACTAGTCATACACATCAGCCTAATGATAATACTGCTGAATCATCAAGGACACAACTTCCAAGGGAAAGGATTTGGAGCAGAGATCATCCCTTTGATCTGATTGTTGGTGATCCTGATGTTGGTGTAAGGACTAGAAGTGCTACGACAAATGAATGTCTATTCTCTGGTTTTCTTTCACAATTAGAACCAAAGAAAATAGATGAAGCACTTGCTGATCCTGATTGGGTTCTTTCCATGCAAGAAGAACTCAATCAATTTGAGAGACAAGAAGTCTGGGCCCTGGTTCCAAGACCAAAAGGGAAGTCTACAATTGGATCTAGATGGGTCTTCCGTAACAAGTTAGATGGTGATGGCATTGTTGTGAGAAACAAAGCCAGACTGCTGGTTGCAAAAGGTTATTCTCAAGAAGAAGGAATTGATTATGATGAAACCTATGCTCCAGTTGCTCGTCTTGAAGCCATCAGAATATTTCTTGCATTTGCTGCACACTCCAACTTCAGAGTTTATCAGATGGATGTGAAAAGTGCATTTCTGAATGGAAAGCTGGAAGAAGAAGTATATCTGGAACAGCCCACTGGCTTTGAAAATCCAGAATTTGCTGATTTTGTGTACTTCCTATTCAAAGCTGTCTATGGGCTTAAGCAATCACCAAGGACATGGTATGACACCCTCTCTGAATTTTTAATTGAAAATAAATTTACTAGAGGTGTCATAGACAAAACTCTCTTTTACAAATTGCATGATAATGATATGATATTTGTTCAAATATATGTTGATGATATTATATTTGGTTCTACTAACGACAACTTGTGCAAGAGATTTGCTAAGTTAATGCAGAGTAATTATGAAATGAGTATGATGGGTGAGCTATCCTACTTTCTTGGTCTTCAAGTAAGCCAAAAGGAAGATGGAATCTTCATTTGCCAATCCAAGTATGTCAGAGATCTTCTTCGAAAGTACAATTTAGAAGACTCTTCCCCGGCAAAGACACCCATGGCCACTGCCACAAAGCTTGACCAGGATAAATCTGGTAAGAAAGTTGATATCACAAGCTATCGAGGTATGATTGGCTCTTTACTTTATCTTACTGCAAGTAGACCAGATATCATGTTTGCAACATGTTTATGTGCTAGGTTTCAGGCTGATCCTAAGGAATCACATCTTATAGCCGTCAAAAGAATCTTTAGATATCTTAAGGGTACACCTGGTTTAGGTATTTGGTACCCTAATAATACTGCTGATTATGCAGGTTGCAGGATTGACAGAAAGAGTACGTCTGGAAGTTGTCAATTTCTAGGATGTCGGTTGGTGTCCTGGTACAGCAAGAAGCAACACTCAGTGTCCACTTCTACTGCTGAAGCTGAGTACATAGCTGCTGGCAGTTGCTGTGCTCAGATTCTCTGGATCAGAAACCAATTAAATGATTATGGTATTTCTATCGACAAAATTCCAATATTTTGTGACAACACCAGTGCCATATCCATTTCAAACAATCCAGTGCAACACTCCAGAACCAAGCACATAGATATCAGGTATCATTTCATTCGAGAACATGTCATGAATGGTACTGTGGTGTTACATTTCGTACCCACAGCTGATCAGATTGCAGACATCTTCACTAAACCACTTGATGAATCCACTTTCTCTAAGTTGGTTTGTGAGCTAGGGATGTTAAATATGCCATGATTCTCTTTGTATATATTTTATATGTATTTTATATATTATTATATATTTTTGTGAATTTTCTGTGTAATTATATCTATTTTATTAGTTTTTATATAATTGTTTGTAAATTATCTGATAATTTTATGTGTAATTATGCATGTTCATATCTGTCTCTTTATTTTTCTAAGTGCTGCATACTCCCCTGTAAAATTCTCCATGCATTTAGATAATTATATGTTTTTATTTTGTATTTTTCAAAATTAATTAAGCATAAATATTTGTTTTTAAGTTAATTCATTTTAATGAATTAAAGTTAAATTCATAAGTATTTATATTTAATTAAAGTTGAATTTTACAAAATATATGTGTAATATATTATACATTATGTGTATTAGTTTTTTTTTTAAGTATTCAAAAGGTTTTATTGTTTTTATTTTATCAAAAATCATAATATGTATTCTGTTTTTTTTATACCTGTTTTTCAAGTCGGTATGACATTTTTATATAATGTCATACCGTTCCAAGCTTGTTCAGTACACTTCAAAACACGGTATGACATTTCTCAATAATGTCATACCGAGTTTTTTCTTTTCTGTTTTTACCTCATCACTTCGTCGGTATGACATTCTATAGTAATGTCATACCGTTTGCTCTGATATGTCATATTCAAGAGCACGGTATGACATTACCTTGAAATCTCATACCGCCCCCTGAAATCCCATATGACTTAAGCTGAGAATCTCATACCGCCCCACTTCATCTTCTTCACTTTGTTTTACACGCATACACCGACTACCATTGATTCAAGCACAAGTTTTTCAAGTTTTTGCTTCAAATAACTTGCTGGTTACTTATTTCAAGCCTAAACGCTTGCTTGTTACTGATTTAAATCACGGTTTTAGTCGAATTGCTGCCGAATTTTTGATTTTTCAAACCGAGTTTGACTGGGTCGACTGAGTCAGGACGTGTTGGACCGAGTTTGCCCGAGTTCTTGCCGGTTCTGTGACCCTCTTGCCGTGGATTATCTGTTCTGATCAGTGTGTGGAAGTTTGAATCAAAAGCTTTTGAAACCCTTGGTTTTGGATTTCGAAGTTTAGGGTTTTAAGAGTGTATTTGGGGATTTTTGGACTAAGTTGAGATTAAGGCATTGTTTGGAGACTAATTTGAGCCATTTTAAGATTAATTAAGTTTTAATTCGAATTTACTCAATTAATTCGAATTATTAATTAATTAATTGATTAATATTTAATTATTAATTGAAATTTGTGAGAAATTTGAAAATTAATATTTTATTTGAAAAATTCTCACTTAGTTCAATTTTTAATTTTAAAAATGGCCGGTCGCTTTGTAATTGAGGAGTCGAACTTGAATGGATTCTTCGACCCCGAGGCAAGTTTGGCACGTTTTAGGCCGTGGGTTCGTTTTCTGAATAGTCAGTCGCTCGTCAGCACTGCTATTACAGCTTCTGCAGAACTCCAGATTCAACCGATACAGGATTTCTACTCTTCAGCATTAAATACTACGTTGTTGGATAATTATCGAATGTCTGGAGAAGTACATGGAGGACGTACCATTCACATCAACACTGATGATGTGAATAGGATTCTTGGGTTTCCAAGGGAGAATTTTGCTGAACTCCCTACTGAAGCTGAACTCACCAATTTCTTCGAGACAATATTATATCAGGGAGAGATCAATTTGCCTAGGATGTTGAAAGGCAATCTGAAGCCTGAGTGGGATCTCTTCTTCGACACTTTAGCTAAAGTGTTTGCTCCGATCACTCGCAAGAACTTTAATGTCATAACTTCTTTGCTTTAGAAGATTGGGTTCAGTATTGTCTATAATCGTCCAATCAACTTTGGTAAGCTTATACTGCAAGCCATTATTTCCAAGTTGGGACCGCTAAGGAACAGATCTGTTGAACAGAACGCGAAGGTTGCATGCTTTTATCCTCGCTTTATCATGTTATTTCTCAATGATAAAATGACAGACGCTGAGAAGGAACACTACTCCAACTCTCCTGTGGCACCAGTTCCTCGTGCCTGCACCAAACTTATGACTCAGTTGGATAACAAGAACAAATTTGCAGCTATTCCCCTTGTCACTACTCCTTACATGCTACAAATGTTCAATGCTCCTCTTCAACCGTATCAACTTCAAGTGGCTCCTCCACCTCAACCTCAGCAACAACAACAACAGCAACAGCAACCTCAAGAACCTCAACCCCTGCAGATTCAACAACCTGCACAACAACATCAACAACCACTTCTACAACAACAACCCATCAACAACAACAATCTAACCCTTCATTTGAAGATCAATCTTTGGATTATGATCTCTTCGAGCATCAACCATCTTCATCTGAACCTCTCCCACACCAAACACAATCCCAAATCATACCACAAACACAATCTACCTCACAACCCCTTCCCTCTGACTCTCCTATCAACCCGGAGCTGCAGTCCTTCCGTCAGGACCTACAAGTAGCTCAGGTACTTTCTAACTTATCATCTAATTTTAATGTTGATACGTCGGATTATGGTTGTGATCTTGTTTGTGACCTTGATTTTGTTTTCCAGCCTACCAGCAATGAACCTGACAACACACAGGTTCATAACCTAGCTGACGATTCACTTCAACAAACTCTCGTTTCTCCAAACACATCAACCAACACTTCAATGCAACCTGTTCGTAAAGTTGCAAGGAAACGGAGTTCGAGTAGTTTAATGCGTCAACCCACAGCTCTGTCTCCCTCAAAGAAGCAAAGGGTGGAAGCCTTGGAGACAACTGTAGCCTCATCTTTGCCTTCCCAACAAGGCTCAGATTTTGAAATGGCATATGAACAGTCTCTGGACCCATTCTCTCTACAGGATGTGCCCATTGAAATTGACCGTCCAGCCGCGGTAATCTGTACAGAGTCAAGCACTGCGCTAGCACTCACGCTAGTGCCAGCCCAAACAGATTCACAGGTTACTATGTTTACTGAGTGCACAGATTTTCAAAATCAATGTATTATATATGAAAACTTTGCTGATCACCCTTTCTTTTCTGATCAGGCGGAACTTGGCAGCGTGCAAGTTAATCTGCCCTCACAGGCGTCCGGAGGACAATTTGTTCCTCCACTACCTTTGAACCCATCTCAGGGGACATTGGTAGTATATACAGGTACAGCGGGAAGAGTGACTGAACAGAGTGATGTAAGGCAAACACCGAGCGATACACATGCACGTGAGGCTAGTGAAACAGCTTTGAGTGTACGTGAGATGAGCGCACACACTAACCCTGCTCTGTTTGAGGAACAAATGGCAAAGCTAAGAGCTGAGCTTGCCAGAATGATTGCTGAGAACGAGAAGCTCAAGGGTGCACAGTTGGTGACCCTGCAACAGAAAGCTGAGGAGAGGCCATCCAGTTCTTACAGGGATGAGCTTAAAGAGGAAATCCATGACTTGGCTGTTGAAATGAGGTCTAATCATGAACTTTACATGTCCAAATTTGAGACCATCGACAGCAAGTTAGATCAACTCCTCAGAAACTCCAACAAATCTGATGATCAACCCTCTGGATAGGATCCCTCAACTAAGGGGGAGAATAGAGACAAAGGTGACAGGGATGATAGAGGCAATAGCTCAAATCAAAGCAACAAAGATAATACCACTTCTGGATCTGCCCCTGACAAAGAAACTCATAAGTCTAAAGGCAAAGAACCGTTACATCAGTCCGACAATGTTTTCAATTCTGATAGTTATGATGACTATCCACAGGATATGGATGATGATGACATCTTCGATGCTACCTATCGTCAAGCATAAGAAGAAGAAGGTAAATTTGATGAGGGTTATTTGTTTCAGGATGAAGAACCTGTTGACCCAGAACATGAGGAGAATGTCCGGAAGTTCAAAGCTGAAAATGAAGCTAGGAAGCGTAAGCTTCGTGATTTCCAAAAACTTCTAGAGGACAAGTTGATCACAGAAGAACAAATCAAGATCGAGAAACAAAAAATCTATGATGCTGCAATCAAGCAGAAGAATCTTGATATAAGGAGGAAAGAAGGAAAAAGCTGGGACATTGCAAGAAGAATCTTTAATGGACCTCAAAGGGAGCCTTTCGACGAAAAAAAGTTCTTATCTCTGATCTATGATCTTATAGAGGTAAACCCTGACGAGGATGTCTTTATGCATGCCTTTGCTTTGGAATTAAATTATGTGACTGTGGGGGTCAACAATTTGCTAGAGCAATGGGAGCTAATTGTCTATACACAGAGGAATGGTTCTTTCAGACTATATGTCGAATCCCTGAAATCATTCTCTGTATCTGAGCTCTGGGTGCTTCGAAACAAGGTTAGGCGAAGCTCCAACCTGAATGAACTCCTTCGTGACAAACTGCTGGAACAAACTGTATTCAACAGTCCTCAGGTTGTCAGGAATCCTTACTGTGTTAAGTTCGTTCACAAGGAGATCTTCAGCACTGTCTATCTCAACGAAGAAGCCTTGCCAAAGTATCCAGCTAAACAACTTGCTCTTGCCTCCACTCTGTTAAGAACCTAGGGCTTTGCTTCTAAAGCTAAGTCTGATGCTGATGATGTAATTCTTGCACACTGCACTCGAAATAATGTTGCTCAGTACTTTCGAAGAATGAAAAATGTTACAAAATCTCAGCCATCAGACTTCCGCGAAGACCCTGTGGATTTGGAAGTACTTCATCAACTGGCTCTGGCAAAGGAACGAAAGAAGCGTGGTGAATCCACTACATCTGAAGTGCCAACCAGGGAAGAACCATCAACTCCTATTCTTCACACTTCTGATATCGAAGAAGGAGAAGTTGATCTTTAGATTCATTAGGGATTTGTAATATATGTTCAGTAAGAACATCCTTTTGTAATCTAATGTAATCTTTTGAATTCTGGTGAATGTTTAATGAAATACCAGAAACTTTTTGCTATTTACAAATCATGTTTAATCCTTTGTCTTATCAGTTAGTTGAGTTATCCTCTCGATAATTTGCATGTTATGTTAACAAACAAATAGGGGGAGATTGAAAGGCATATGTTCAGCCTATTTGTAATTAAAGAGGTACCAACTCAACTCTGATAAGAAAGCAAGGTAAATAGCAAGTACTGTTGAAGGAATCCGTACGAAGAACGTCAAGTGATTTATTGAAATTATATGTCTTAAGAATTTCAGGATGCTGCTGCACACCACTGGAAGAAGTTCATTAATATATTCAAGCCTCAGTGTACAAATAATCTTTTGTAGCACGTCCAGAAGTCCAGAAGGTATAAAGTTTTAATTCAGAAGATTCCATACTATTGTTACTAATGAAGAAGAACTACGAAGACAAAGAATCGACGAACAAGCCACGTCTCAAATGTTTATTTGATAAAGAATATTTAATTCAGCTAGATACAGATGAACCAGACAGTACGTTTGTGTGTCAGCTACTCAGATTAAGTGTTCTGCATCAACTATAAGTGGCGGTTCAATCAAGACAAAGATCTACAGCGTTTAAACATGTCTGGAGTCCCTGCTGCTTGAAGAAAAGAATTATATAAATATTTCTTTAATCACTTCACTTATCAAAACAATTGAATTAGTTGTATAATTTATTTATTAAATTGATTCACCTTCGAATTAATTTAATTTATGAATTTATATGATTAATATAATTAATTAAGTGATTATTGAATATTTATTTAATTAAAAAACAAGTGTTTTAGTCATTTAACATCTCGGTATGACTTTATTAGTTAATGTCATACCGTGTGAAGTAATATGACTTAAACTGGTGAGATGACATTGTCTAATTATGTCATACCGTGTCTAGCAAAGCGACTTTAGCAGGTGCAATGACTTTATTAGTTAATGTCATACCGTGTCTATGGAAACTACATATTCTGGCATGACATATAATGTCATACCGTTTGTCTTTGAATGACATTCAGTGGTATGACTTAAAAAGTCATACCGTGTCATCCAAAATGGCTTTTTCCTTTTGTCCTTATGTCTTGTGTTGTATGACTTAGAAAGTCATACCGTTTGAGCCCTTATGACTTAATAAGTCATACCGAATGATTGTGTATGACTATGGCTAGTTAAGTCATGCCAAAGGACCCTTGAAGGCCAAGGAAATAATGTCATACTGTGTGTGGCAGTATGACATTCCTTTTTAATGTCATTCCTTCCTTCCTTTTGGCATGACTTTGCTTTGTAATGTCATTCCTAAGCTACTAAGTCATTCCTTTCAATGTCATACCTAGTTCCAAGTGCTTTGCCTATATATATGGCTTCACTTCTTCATTTCCAAGTTGTTCATTGCATTGTAAACTTTCAAGTTGTTTGTAACTTGCTATTCGTTATATCCACAGTTTTCTGTGCTTTGATCACTCGATTGTTTTAATCACTAAGTTAGAATACATCCTGTCGAATTTATTCTACGAACTTTAGTGGACATTAAAACGAACCTTATTAATTATATAACGACTTAAAACATTGTTATATTAATTAATTAAAATCTGATTAACCCGTTTAATTCAAATCAGATTATTCCGCCGCGATTTTTAGTGACGATTGTATTCAACCCCCCCCCCCCTTCTACAATCGTTTCAGGACCTAACAGACATGGAAGCCTGATTAGGACAATAAAGAAGAACCAGAAACATTCTTATCTCATGCAATGCAATCTGGATCAAATCAAGAAGATGGTCGAAGATGAAGACATCACAGAAGGCATACATAAGACAAAGATGTGCATCATAGTTTACTTTAGAGTGCAGATATTATATTCTAGTTAAGCTTTGTAAACTTGGAGTATATAACCAAGTTAGTAGCATTAGTTGAACTCGTTCAAAATACTTGTGAGTAAATCTGAGTGTGAGAAACAGTTCAAGTGTTGAACCTGCAGCTGTGAGAATTGTATTCAATCCACAAATTCATCAATATAAAATCTCACGGGTGGATCATTCAATCCACCCATATTTTTAATACTTGGTGTTTTTTCTGTTATTTTTAAGTGTTAATTGTTCTTGAATCTTTTAAATTTGTAAAAGATTGTATTCAAAACCCCCCTTCTACAATCTTTCTGATAGTTGGTGTAAAATAACAATTGGTATCAGAGCAAGGTTCCCAACAAACAGAAAAAAAGATCAACACTGCTAAAGAAAGATGGGAAAGAAGGATGCCGGAGTGAAGATTCATGTTCTTGACAAAGACAACTACTTTCACTGGAAAGTAAGAATGCATCTGCATTTGTTGTCAATTGATGAAAGCCATGTCAACTGCATAGAGAAAGGACCTCATGTTCCTATGAAGATGTGTGCCAGTATTGGAGCTAATGGTGAAGACATGGTAGGCAAAATGATTCCAAAGCCTATCCATGAATATTCTCAAGAAGACACTGAAGAAGTGCACAAGGACAAAAAGACCATGAACCTTCTGTTTAATGGTCTAGATCAAGAAAAGATTGACAGTGTAATCAGCTGCACTAGTGCCAAAGAAGTTTGGGATACCATCACGACAATCTGTGAAGGAAATGAGCAAATAAGAGAGAACAAAATGAAGTTGCTGATTCAACAATATGAGTCATTCCATTTCAAGGCTGGTGAAAATTTAAGTGACACATTTAACAGATTTCAAAAGCTGTTAAATGGTCTGAAGCTTTATGGAAGAATGTACCAGGTCAAGGATTCAAATTTGAAATTCTTAAGGGCTAGATCTTCCCAAGGAATGGAAACCCATGATACTCTCTTTAAGAAACACTCAAGAATTTAAAGACTATACTCTTGAGAGACTGTATGGAACTTTGAAGACCTATGAGCTTGAAATGGAACAAGATGAAGAGATAGAAAAGAGCCAAAAGAAAGGAAATTCATCTGTGACTTTAGTTGCATCCTGTGAAGATTCAGTCAAGGACAAGGGAAAATCTCAAAGTGAAGAAACTGAGAAGTTGGTCAAGGAAGAGAGCTCAGAATCAAGGAAAGGAAAAGCAAAAGTAAAAGATGAAGTTGATTCTGGTGAAGATAGTGATGGGATTGATGAGCATTTGGCTTTCCTGTCAAGAAGATTCTCCAAATTAAAATTCAAAAAGAATTTTAATTCAGCAAAGCCGTTCAAGGGCAATCCCAAGTCTGACAGAAGCATGATGGATAGATCCAAATTCAAATGCTTTAACTGTGGGAATGCAGGCCACCTTTCAAATGAATGTAGAAAGCCTAAAGTTGAGAAGAGATCCAATGAAAGTGTGGACTACAAAAAGAAATATTATGAGCTTCTCAAGCAAAAGGAAAGAGCATTCATTACAAAGGATGATTGGGCAACTGCAGATGATTCTGATGAAGAGGAAGAGTGATAATTCTAATGAAGAGGAAGAGTTTATCAATCTTGCTCTAACGGCCAACTCTACAGATCAAGAAGAGAACACTAAAAACAGCAGTCAGGTATTTACCACCAACTTAGTTGAGTTAACTAAAGATGAATGCAATGCTACTATCAATGAAATGTCTACAGAATTATATCATTTGCATGTCTCTTTAAAATCTTTCACTAAGGAAAATAGTAGGATCAAGGAAGCTAACACTTTTCTCAGTGACAGAAACAGTGTGTTAAATGCTCAATTTATTGAGTTTGAAAAATTGAAAATTGAGTGCCAAACAGCCAAAGATGATCTTTTGGTTGTTTTGAAAAGAGAAGAAGTGATCAAGAAACAGCTTGACAAGGAACAAGAGATAACTGCTAGATGGAAATCTGGAAGTGATGTTCCTGCTAACATTATCCACATTCAAGGCATAGAGACCTTTGTTGAGAATGAGTGGAAGAGAGACAAGAAAGTTCTTGAGATTTCAGATGCCAGTTCAACTGATGAGAATACGGATAGTGATCATCCATTGAAAACTAAAAGTTCAACGGATGAAAGTTATCCGTTGAAAAACAGCTCATCAGTTGACAAGAGAATTCTTTAGAAATTAAACAAGAAATATGGTCCTGTTAACAAGAATTTTGTTAAGGGGGAGAGTAATTCTTCTGAGACTAATGAAAGTCTTAATAAAAATCACAATCCTAATAAGAAGCTTAAGAAGAAATTGGATGCTAGTGAGTGATAGAGTATATATTTATATATATATTAGATGACAATTATTCTCATATTAGCTATATTTTGCATTTATTTGGACATATATTAATTATATTTTAATATCTTATTGTAGGGAGCAAGGAATTCTAAATTGGAAAGGATTTGGAGCAAACTAGATGAAAATTCGTAACTATTGGGCTACCCGCATTCGGAATATTGTTTGGGCCATATCTTGAGTTCTGGAAGTCGGATTTGGGCGAGTAAACAGCCCACGCGAAGATAATTTAATTTTCTATCATTCTAGATGGGTCCAGATGTAAAAAGCCTACTGAAACAGCCCAGAAACAGGGGAGAAAGTCAACTGCGAATTTTGACCTTTGCGAAGCCTATTCAGTTTCGGAATTTCCTTGTATATTTCTATTAGAGTAAAAACAGTTATGTATTAGGTATTATTAGAGAGAGTTTTACGTACGTGCTACTAAGGAGAGCCACGGAGAAGAGGAGAAAGGATCGGCACTCTGTATCGATTTCTATTCTTTTTATGATTCTTACGTGTTTTACTATGATTATGATTGGCTAAACCTCGATTGTTGGAGGGCTGTTTTGAAGCCCTAAACCTTATGAAATTTATGCAATTTTGATTCTTGAAAGTGTGTTTTGATTGTGCTTATATACGCGTCAATGCTTGTGAAGATACTTGAATTAACTAGGGTATGCGGTCATCCCAATATGTTATGTGATTGATATCTTTGCAAAGTCAATTAATCTTTCTATGCGGTCATGGGATTAATTGTATTAGTGTGTAATTCGTTTTAACCTTTCTATGCGGTCATGGGGTTATACGAATAGCAGAACTTGTTTCTATGCGGTCATGGCAAGCTCTCTGTAAGTATCTTTCAGAACATACCAACGAGATTTAGAGTTGTTTCATGGGTTTAGTGGTGGATATTCATGCTTTCCAACATGTTTCTCTACTTGCTTACAAATAAATTTGCTTAGTTTAATTCTTAGTTAATCATTAGTTTATTAAAAACCCCAATTATTATCTTTTAACAAAATATAAGTTAAGTGAGCCCTTGATCCTTGGCGTTGAACGATTCCCTTACTTTCACTACATTATATACGACACAAAAGGGTTTAAATTGGTTCACATCAATTTTTGGAGCCGCGCCGCCGGGGATTGAAATTTGCTTTGCTTTTATTTTGTGTTAGTTTTTGTCGTTGTGGTTTAAACGGTTTGTGTTTTCAGGTACATGGTCAAAACCCGGACATCTGAAGAACCTCTTGAACCGTTTGAAGATAATCCTGAAAAGCTCTTTCGTAAAAAGAGTGAGAATAAAAGTGATCAATTTGATAAGGAAAGTGAAAGGAAGCTCATTGTAGTCAATATGGCTATAATACCTACACTTCGTGATGATGTTGCTGTTTCGGTTGCTAATATTGGCCATTCATGTATGGTCTATCCCAATCCTGCTGTGGGGAAAAGCAACAGTTTTGAAATCAAGCAGAATTTGCTCATGAGACTACCAGTCTTCCACGATCTTCCAACTGAGGAACCTAATCAACATCTCTCTAGGTTCGTGACTATTGTGGAAAGCATGGGACCTGACATGGCAGACCCTCAAATTCTGAAGATGAAGGCTTTTCCATTCTCTCTTGATGGATCAGCTCTTGACTGGCTAGAAGAATTGCCAGTGGGTTATATTACTTCTTGGGAGAAACTGGCCCAGGAATTCTTGCAGAAATTCTATCCGGCAACTCGAGTCATGAACATGAGAAGCCAAATAGCTGGAATTCATCAAAATGCCACTGAAACTTATGCTGAATATTATGCAAGATTCCAAAAGCTGCAAAAGAGATGCCCGCAACATGGATTTTCTAAAGGGAGTCTTCTTCATTTTTTCTATCAAGGTCTTCATGAAGGTGAAAAGAAACTCTTGAATTCAGCTGCTGGTGGTGCTTATGTAGACTTATCTCATGATGCTGCGGAGAAACTAATTGCTAAGGGAGCTGCTAATGAACTTCAATATGGTAGTCGTGCAAGTTCTGGCACTACGCAGGGAGCTCAATCTGATCAAAGGCTCTCAAATATCGAACAGAGTATCGAAAAACTGAATGCATTACTATTGAGTGGTAAAGCACCAAAAGCTCAAGTCTGTGGTATTTGTTCAACTCAGGGACATTTTACTGATGCTTGTCCTACATTGGTTGAACCTACTTTAGAAGATGTTAATGCTATTGGCTTTGGAAATCAAGGAGCAAATCAGTTTTCGAACACTTACAACTCAAGATGGAAGGATCATCCCAATTTGAGGTATGGGAACACTAACAATGCTTTGAATGGGTTTCAGTTTCAAAACAATTCTACACCATCTGGTTTTCTACAAAGGGGTCAAGTCCCTCAAAGCTCGAACAATGATAATACTATTGAGAAATTATTGTCCAAGTTGGTTGACGGGCAAACGGAGATGCAAAAACAATGCACTACAAACTCTCAAGATATCAGGGATATGCAAAAGCAGTGCATTACCAATTCTCAAGACATTAGAGAGATGCAAAAACAACTTGGGGATGTGATTAAGAAAATTAATCAAGAACATGAGCCTGGACGGTTGCCTGGAACTACACAACCAAATCTGAAATTCGAGCATGCTAACATCATTACTACTAAGAGTGGCCGGAATGTCATTCCCACTCAAAAGATAT
Organism: Daucus carota subsp. sativus; assembly: GCF_001625215.2. Lineage (NCBI taxonomy): Eukaryota > Viridiplantae > Streptophyta > Magnoliopsida > Apiales > Apiaceae > Daucus > Daucus carota. The sequence goes on from NC_030382.2 coordinate 24,005,570, forward strand.
TGGAAAATCAAGTTGATAAGCGTGGCATCGAAAGAGACCCAGCAACTGAAACAACTTCACACAACAAACCAGATGAAGCAAAGGAGAATTCTCAAGCCAAGGAGGATAGTCATGAGAAGGAGGATGAAGCTGAAATTGTGCACAACAATTCTGAGGAGAAACATACTTCTCCAATTTCTGCTAGTAAGTCTCTTAAACCTTCAAGTTCGGTTATTACTAATAGTCGCTTCGATTCTGTCCCTTTCCCAGCTAGGTTGGTTCAGACAAAGAAGAGTGCATTAGAGACAAATATTTTGGAGACTTTTCGCAAGGTTCACATTAATTTGCCTTTACTAGAGTGCATTCAGAATCTCCCAGCATATGCCAAGGTATTGAAGGACTTGTGTACTAAACGAAGGAGGCTCAAGGGGAGTGAAGTTGTTGAGATGAAGGAGAATGTTTCTGCGGTTCTACAAGGAAGATTACCAAGAAAGTGTAAAGATCCAGGAAGCTTCACTATTCCTTGCACCATTGGTAAATCTAAATTTGAGAATGCTTTACTTGATTTGGGTGCGTCAATTAATGTTATGCCATCCAGCTTGTATGAGAAGTTGTGTATTAAAACTGAACTTAAAACAGATGGTGTTACAATTTTATTAGCTGACAGATCTCACGTTTACCCGAAAGGTGTTTTGGAGGATGTTCTTGTGCAGGTTGGCAGGTTTCAATATCCGGCTGATTTTTATATCTTAGACATGGGAGATGCAACTAATGCACAACTTATTCTTGGTAGACCATTCATGTGTACTGCTCAAACAAGAATTGATGTTGCAAGGGGAGAGCTCAGTATGGACTTTGACAATGAAACCATAAAGTTCAACATGTTTGAAATGATGAGGTATCCCGTGGATACTGAGACGTGCTATACAATGAGTACAACTGGCAACATTGCTCAAAAATACTTCGAGCTGATGAAGGATGATGCATTAGAAACAGTGATATCTCAAGGCATTGGTGTTGATAAGGAAGGGAATCCTCAAGTTCTTGAGGATGTCTATGTCACTCATACAGATAGAATTATGGAGCAGTGCAACGCCTTACAAGGAGCAGAGAGCTTTACAAGAGAACATAACTTTGTACTCCCTAAAACTTCTATTGAAAAGCAGTTGCCTTCAGTTGTTCAAGCACCACAATTGGACCTTAAGCCATTGCCTTCCCATCTCAAGTATGTTTTTCTTGGGAAAAACGAGACACTACCAATCATTATCTCATCAAAGCTCACATCTGTGCAAGAAGAAAAAGTGGTGGATTTGGTCCGTAGTCATATTAAAGCTATTGGTTGGAGTTTGGCGGATATTAGGGGAATCAGCCCCACACTATGTGTTCATAGAATTCACTTGGAAGAAGGTGCCAAACCTGTGAGAGTTCCTCAACGGCGACTTAATCCTCCTATGATGGAGGTTGTGAAGAAGGAAGTCATCAAGCTTCTAGACAATGGCATCATCTATCCTATTTCTGATTCTAAGTGGGTTTCAGCTGTTCATGTTGTTCCCAAGAAGTCCGGGGTTACAGTTGTGGCAAATGAGGAGAATGAGTTGGTGCCTCAACGTACAGTGACTGGTCATCGTGTTTGTATTGATTACAGGCCTCTCAACAATGCTACAAGGAAAGATCATTTTCCCTTGCCGTTCATTGATCAAATGTTGGAAAGGTTAGCCGGTCATGATTACTATTGTTTCTTAGATGGGTATTCTGGATATAATCAGATTGCTATAGCTCCAGAGGATCAAGAGAAGACGACATTCACCTGTCCTTTTGGTACTTTTGCCTTTAGACGCCTGTCTTTTGGTCAATGCAATGCCCCGGGAACGTTTCAAAGATGTATGATGAGTATATTCTCTGATTATGTGGGGAAAATTATTGAGGTTTTCATGGATGATTTCAGTGTCTTTGGAGATAGCTTTGATGATTGCTTGAAGAATTTGGGATTTGTTTTGAAAAGATGTGAAGAAACAAATTTAGTGCTCAACTGGGAAAAATGCCACTTCATGGTAACTCATGGTATTGTTCTTGGACATGTGATTTCTTCAAAAGGCATTGAAGTCGATAAATCTAAAATTGACTTGATACGGTACCTGCCCACTCCGTCAAGTGTAAAGGAGATTAGATCTTTTCTTGGCCATGCTGGTTTTTATAGAAGATTCATTCAGGACTTTTCTAAAATAACAAGGCCCTTAACAAATCTTCTTCAGAAGGATGTACTTTTCGAGTTCAATGATGAGTGTAAGGTGGCATTTGAGGAGTTAAAACAGAGGCTTACATCATCTCCTATCATACAGGCACCAGATTGGAGCTTACCTTTTGAAATAATGTGTGATGCATCAGATTATGCTGTCGGAGCTGTACTTGGGCAACGGAAGGACAAGAAGGTGCATGCTATTTATTATGCTTCTAGAACTTTGAATGATGCACAACTCAACTATGCTACCACTGAGAAGGAACTGCTAGCTGTCGTCTTTGCTTTAGAGAAATTTCGATCATACTTGCTTGGTACAAAGGTGATTGTATTTACTGACCATGCAGCTCTTAAGTACTTGTTGGCCAAGAAGGAGGCAAAGCCACGTCTTATCCGTTGGATCTTATTACTACAAGAGTTTGACATTGAAATCAAGGATAAGAAGGGATCCGAGAATGTTGTAGCTGATCATCTAAGTCGATTGGTGAGGGAGGAAGAAGATGTGCCCTTAACTGAGACTTTTCCTGATGAACAACTTCTCCAGATTGAGGTAAGTGCTCTTACTGAGGGAACACCATGGTATGCAGACATAGTGAACTATTTGTATGACAAAAGTTTGCCTAGTACACTGACTCGTGCACAAAAAGATAAGATTAAACATGATTCAAAATTTTATGTGTGGGATGATCCATATCTTTGGAAGCATTGTCCGGATTTAATTATAAGGAGGTGTGTGCCTGACAATGAATTTGAATCTGTGTTGAGATTTTGTCACAATTATGCATGTGGAGGTCATTTTGGAACAAAAAGAACTGCACATAAGGTATTGGAGTGTGGTTTTTATTGGCCCACAATATTCAAAGATGCTAGGGAGTTTTGTAAAATCTGTGATAGATGCCAGCGAGTGGGGAACATTACTGCGAAGAATGAAATGCCACTGCAACCTGTTCTAAATGTTGAATTATTTGATGTTTGGGGTATTGATTTCATGGGTCCATTCTTAAATTCTAATGGCTATCTATATATATTGTTGGCAGTTGATTACGTGTCGAAGTGGGTGGAAGCTAAGGCCACCCGCACTAATGATTCTAAAGTGGTTGCAGATTTCTTGAGGACACATATTTTTGCTAGGTTTGGGATGCCGAGAATTGTTATTAGTGATGGAGGGTCTCATTTCTGCAATCGGACCATTGAGGCATTATTTCGTAAGTACAACATCACACATAAGGTTTCCACGCCGTATCATCCTCAAACCAATGGACAAGCAGAAGTGTCTAACAGGGAGATCAAACAAATTCTGGAAAAGACTGTAGGATCCACACGAAAAGATTGGAGCCAACAGTTAGATGATGCACTTTGGGCTTATCGGACGGCATACAAGACACCCATTGGTATGTCTCCTTATCGCATTGTATATGGCAAACCTTGTCATCTGCCAGTGGAACTTGAGCATAAAGCATATTGGGCTATTAAGAAGTTCAACATGAGTCTTGATGAGGCTGGTCTGCATCGCAAGTTGCAATTGTCTGAGTTGGAAGAACTGCGTAATGAAGCTTATGAGAGTGCTCGAATTTACAAGGAGAAGACAAAGGTTTTCCATGATAAGATGATTCAAAGGAAGAATTTTGAGGTGGGACAAAAAGTTCTTTTGTATCACTCCCGGTTGCGTCTTTTTCCTGGAAAGTTGAGATCACGGTGGATTGGTCCGTTTGAAATTGTTGAGATATTTTCACATGGAGCTGTGGTGATTAAGAAAAGCAATGGGGAAATATTTAAAGTGAATGGACATCGTCTTAAACCGTACTTGGAAGACCCCTCTAGCCACATCAAGGAGAGCGAGACTCTCAATGATGTGATTATCTCTGGTGTCTGAATTCAACGGTGTCAAGTCTAGCCAAAGACGTTAAAGAAAAGCGCTTCTTGGGAGGCAACCCAAGCCTATTGTATGGTTAGTTATATATATTATTATTATTATTATTATTATTATTATTATTATTATTATTACTATTATTATTATTATTATTACTACTAGTCATGATAATATTATTATTAGATAGTTTTTCTTAACTCCCTCAAGGTATTTGATAATGTTTGTGAAGTGTTGCAGGATTATACAGATAAATATTAATCATTTTGGGTCGAAAAAAAAAAAAAAAGGAAGAAAATTTATGAACAGTTGGCTGGCTTTCAGGACTATTCAGTATTTTTTTTCACCTACCGTGCGTGAATCCTGCTGACCGTGCAGAACCTACTGGAGGTCCGGCGTGCGGCAATCTGCTGACCGTGCGGGACCTTCTGTCTTCACTTTGATATCAATTGAAAGCGGAGCAGGTGTAGCCCATGCGGGATACCAGGCTCTTAGCCCACTGAAGCCCAAGACCAAGTACCGAAGCCCAGCGTCCACTTCAGATCGTTATTCTCTTATTCTCTTGCGATGAAGTGTTTCTTTCTTCCAATTCAAGTGGGCCTGCATCTCTTAAGCCCATCTTCAACCAAATTCAGGCCCAATTTTGATGTTGGGCCCGTATGAAAACCCACTGCTTGTCTTTCTTCATGATTTTTCTTCACGCCATCACGTGTCAACTCTATGTCTTCACTAGTGACATTCATGTGGCAAGTAAAAATAAATGCTAGCGAGGAGTCTCGAACCTGTAACCTCCAAGCTACATGACAACACTGGAAACCACTGTGGCAAAGAAGTTGTTGTGTTCAAATTCCTGTTACACTTAAATTTCAAGTGAACTCCTGGAGCTGGATAGCACCACTTCGCACAATTTACTCAGGGGAGTATTCTTACTTATCACCTATATATTATTATTATTATATTATATTTATATTTTATATTATTCATTGAGGACAATGAACCATCCAAGTGTGGGGATGTGTTCTCACGAATAATTATATTATTATTTTAAATATATTTTAAAAATCCAAAAAAATTCAAAAAAATTCAAAAATTTTGTATATAATTGCCCTGTCTCAAAGCATGTTTAGTGAGTATTTATACACATATTGTAGACTAATGTGCATGATTATTTCTGAGCATCGTATCCATGATAAAAATCATTCAATGCATGATAATTCCTTGTGTGTGCTTGCGAAAATTTTAAAATTTGAGATGCATCTTAGTCAATTTCTATGAGTAAAGCATGCTTTCACCTTGTGAGATTTTGAACCTAATATATGATTGATACATTTTATATCAATCTAATTCTTTTGTGAGTGGTGTTCATCATTTGGCTTGTTGCTCTTGAACATGGTTTAAACCTTATTGAGATGAAATGTTATGTGTATGCATGAAAATGATAAAGGCACTAGGATTAACCCCATTTATCCAAACAGTACCCGAGAATTATATCCTTAGTGAACCCCCTTGAGCTTGTGTCCATTTTTTTTTTTGTTTATCACCAATCTATGAATTTTGAGCCTACTTGTTTATTCTTGTCTTGATGACTAGTAGAGCATTTTTTGATTCATTGGAGCAGTGGTTAACATTCAAGTGTGGGGATTTCTTTGTCAAAGGGTGAAAGTTTGGTGGGAATCAAGAAAAAAAAAGAGATATGAAAAAAAAAAGTATCAAGTACTCCTTTGAGATCAATGGGTGGCAATTGCAATGTCATATGAAAAGGACGATCCATGTGCACGTGCTGGTATTAAGCACAATTGTACTAGAAATTAAGGGGATCAACTTAATTCCTCTTATTATTCTTGGTGACTTTTCACTGCCCTTGGTTACTGGAGAATAACTTGACTTTGAAAAGAAGAGAAAAAAATATCAAGTGGAGAATGTGTTCATTGGTGTTACAATGTGAAGGATGGGAAGTACATAATTATGTGCTTGGGCTTTAATGCTTGTGAAAGACTGATCACCTTTTACATGATTCAAATTTCATGTTGAGTGCTTCATTAGAAGTGAACATTGTGCTCTATTAGTTATCGAGTTAGCCACTTGTTAGCCTTTTTCTTTGATATCCTACCCCCTACCTAAGCCTCGTTACAACCCTTAACAAAGTCCTTTTGATTTGTGCGTGCATATATACAGAGTGGTGGAGATTTGGTGGACAACCAAGTTTGTGGTAGTACATGTCCATATTGATTGAATTTGAGTGAAACATTTACACCCAAACACTTGTGTGAATTGAGAGCAATGTGAGATTTTCTATCCATAGCATGCTTACTTATTGATGCGACTTTGATGTATATTGCATGATATTTTTGTCTATTTAGACATTATGCGCATACTTGGATTGTTGTGTATAATGATGTATACGTGATAGTACTGGTACTTTCACACTTGTTCAGATTGTTATGTAATTGAGGTTTGCATATGTGGAGTACGATGATGTTGTTAGTGCTTGAGACTTGGTGATTGAAAATATTTGATTTTGTGGGTATATCTTCTATAAACCCTCACGAGACAACACTCGTCCTACTAGGGCTGCCTAGGGGTTTAACGGCTTGTTGCATACGCTCAATGCAATCGTGTCATCCACGAAAGTGATGTTACTAGTTAGTTATTAATATTTTATTCTGTGTTTGCTCGAGGACGTGCAATATGCTAAGTGTGGGGATATTTGATAGAGTATATATTTATATATATATTAGATGACAATTATTCTCATATTAGCTATATTTTGCATTTATTTGGACATATATTAATTATATTTTAATATCTTATTGTAGGGAGCAAGGAATTCTAAATTGGAAAGGATTTGGAGCAAACTAGATGAAAATTCGTAACTATTGGGCTACCCGCATTCGGAATATTGTTTGGGCCATATCTTGAGTTCTGGAAGTCGGATTTGGGCGAGTAAACAGCCCACGCGAAGATAATTTAATTTTCTATCATTCTAGATGGGTCCAGATGTAAAAAGCCTACTGAAACAGCCCAGAAACAGGGGAGAAAGTCAACTGCGAATTTTGACCTTTGCGAAGCCTATTCAGTTTCGGAATTTCCTTGTATATTTCTATTAGAGTAAAAACAGTTATGTATTAGGTATTATTAGAGAGAGTTTTACGTACGTGCTACTAAGGAGAGCCACGGAGAAGAGGAGAAAGGATCGGCACTCTGTATCGATTTCTATTCTTTTTATGATTCTTACGTGTTTTACTATGATTATGATTGGCTAAACCTCGATTGTTGGAGGGCTGTTTTGAAGCCCTAAACCTTATGAAATTTATGCAATTTTGATTCTTGAAAGTGTGTTTTGATTGTGCTTATATACGCGTCAATGCTTGTGAAGATACTTGAATTAACTAGGGTATGCGGTCATCCCAATATGTTATGTGATTGATATCTTTGCAAAGTCAATTAATCTTTCTATGCGGTCATGGGATTAATTGTATTAGTGTGTAATTCGTTTTAACCTTTCTATGCGGTCATGGGGTTATACGAATAGCAGAACTTGTTTCTATGCGGTCATGGCAAGCTCTCTGTAAGTATCTTTCAGAACATACCAACGAGATTTAGAGTTGTTTCATGGGTTTAGTGGTGGATATTCATGCTTTCCAACATGTTTCTCTACTTGCTTACAAATAAATTTGCTTAGTTTAATTCTTAGTTAATCATTAGTTTATTAAAAACCCCAATTATTATCTTTTAACAAAATATAAGTTAAGTGAGCCCTTGATCCTTGGCGTTGAACGATTCCCTTACTTTCACTACATTATATACGACACAAAAGGGTTTAAATTGGTTCACATCAGTGAGGCATTTATTTGCTATGAACATGATGCCTGGTTTATTACCTCACAATCCATACTCTCAGTCTAGCATGCCATATATGTTCAATCCATTTTTCAATGCCTTTAACATGCCTCAATTTCACTCAAGCATGCATGGTAAGAAAAATGTATACATGCCTCAAATGCCTGTCATTAAGAGTAATGTTGATATCCCAATCTCTCAACCAAAACCAAAGATTGAGCCATCTCAATCCAAGGGAAATGTTGAGACTGAGGGAAAAGCTGTTAAGACTAACAAATCTGGACCCAAAGCAATTTGGGTACCAAAATCAACTTGATCTATTTTGAACATGTGTGCAGGGAAACAATAAGAAGAATTTGTGGTACTTAGATAGTGGATGCTCCAGGCATATGACTGGTGATTCCACCCTGCTCAGAATGTTTGTAGAGAAAGTTGGCTTGATAGCAAAAGAAAATGTCATCATTCATGAAGTTGCATTGGTGTCTGGGCTTAAGCACAATTTTCTTAGCATTAGTCAACTTTGTGACAAAGGTTTCAAGATTAAATTCACTCCAGTAGCCTATGTTGTCACCAAAGGAGATGACAGCAATCTGGTACTAATTGGACAAAGAAAAGGGAATGTGTATGTAGCTGACTTCAACTCTGTTAAATCTAATTCCATCACTTGTTTATTTAGCAAACCAAGCTCAGATGACAGTTGGTTATGGAACAAAAGATTTTTTAGGTCCAGATACGATTGTAGAAGGGGGGTTGAATACAATCGATACCAAATAATCGCGGAAGTGAATCTGATTGGAATATGACTTGTTAATCATATTATAATTAATTAATATAACAATGTTTGAAGTCGTTATATAATTAAATTGGTTCAGTTTTAATGTCCACTAATGTTCGTAGAATATATTCGACAGGGTATATTCTAGATTAGTGAATAAAACAACCGAGTTATCAAAGCACAGAATACTGTGGATTTAACGAACCAGCAAGTTACGAACAACTTAAAAGCTTTACAAATGCTTTGAATATCAAAGTGATGAACAATTTAGAATTTAGAAACTATGCCATATATATAGGCAAAACTTTGAACTTGTAAGACAATAAAAAGACAAGACAAAATACAAGTGTTAAGACAATATAAGCAAGGGCAAGACAAAAGCAAGGAGGGAAAGACAATTAAAACTAATGGCAAGACAAAAATCATGGGAGCAAGACAAATAAGGACAAGGTAGGAAAATTTAAGAAATTGCCTACCAAGTCTTCCACCATTCGGCAGAAAGACAAAATGAATTTGTCTTGGCCACCACTTAAATATTCGGCAGGACAATTTTTTATAATGTCTTGCTGGATTTCAATTTACTTCGGTTGGACAATCCAGGATTGTCTTGGCAGCCATCCTTAGCTTCGGTTAGACAATTTAGAGATTGTCTTGCTGTTGCTTCTGTGTACACATGGCAGGACAAAGTGAATTATCTTGCTGCCAACACTTGACATACGGTAGGACAATTTACTTCATTGTCTTGGCAGTTGTCAAAAGAGCCATGCTATCAACTCAGTAGGACAATTCCTACAATTGTCTTGCCGAGTTGTATAGGTGTTATAATATGTAATTTTGTAGTATATTAAATATAAAATTATTCACATAATTAAGTTAATCATATAACTTCATTAATTAAATTAATTCGAGAGTGAATTAACTTTATAAATAAATTACACAATAAATATAATTATTTGAGAAGTGAGATAATTAACTATAAAATATTTAATCACCTATTCTTCAGCAGAGAAGCATTCTGTCTTCTTTAAACTTTTAATAACTTCATCTTGATTTAATTTGTCGATCGACTGAACTACCACTTTTGGTTGACGTCTAATATTTAATCTGAGTAACTGATACACAGATGTACTGTCTGGTTTATCTGTATCTAGCTAAATCAAATATTCTTCGTCCAATAAAAAATTAAGATTTGGCTTGTTCGTCGAGTCTTCGTCTTGTAAGTTCTTCTTCATTAAATGCAATCTTCTGAATAAATAAAGTATAGAAATTTTATACCTTCTGAACTCCTGGACGTGCCACAATAGATTATTTGTGCACTGAGGCTTGAACATATTAATGAACTTCTTTCAGTGGTGTGCAGCAGCATTCTGGATTTCTTCTGATATATAATTCCCATTAGTCATTTGACGTTCTTCGTACGGATTCCGATAAATTTCTATTTACTGAGCTTTCTTATCTGAGATGAGTTGTACCTCTTAAATACAAATAGGCTGAACATATGCCTTTCAATCTCCCCATATTTGTTTGTTAATATAATATGCAAATTTCCTAGAGGATAACTCAACTAACAGATAAGACAAAGAATTAAACACGAAATGCAAATAGCAAAAGTTTATGGCTTTACATTACACTGTAAACGATGATCATAGATAGATTACAAAAGGATGTTCTTTGAATATATTCTACAAATATCCTAATCAATCTATTCACTCAGAACGAGTGACTTCTCTTTCTTCAGCATTAGAACAGTGAATGATTGGAGTAGAAGGCTCATTCTGAACAGGCACTTCAGCTACAGTGGTTTCACCACGCTTCTTCCTTTCACGAGCCAAAGATAATTGGAATTGAACCTCTATGTCCACAGGGTTTTCGATAAAGTCTGATGGCTGAGTTGGGTTAATATACTTCATCTTTCTGAAGTAGTGATATACATTTCTCTTTGTGCAGTAAGCCACAATCTCAGCATCAGCATCAACTTTGGCTTTCGAAGCGAAGCCCTTGGTACGTAGAATAGTCGATATAAGAACCATCTGATTGACATAATATTTGAGAAGATGTCGATGATCCAAGTAGAAGGTTCCAAACTTGCTCTCGTGAATGAACTTTACACAGTATGGATTTCTGAGGACTTGAGGACTATTATGAACAGCATGTTTCATCAGTCTGTCACGGAGGAGTTCATTCAAATTCGAGTTGCGTCGAATCTTGTTACGAATCACCCAGATTTCAGTAAGAGATAAGAACTTGAATAAACCAATTGAAACTCTGAATGTTCCGTTCGTCTGAGTAGAAATGATGATCTCCTAAAGATCGAGGAGATTCTTGACACCGATAGTTATATATTCTAACTCAAGAGCAAGAGCATGCATAAACATATCCTCATTAGGATTAGCCTCTCTCAGGTCATAGATAAAAGATTTGAACTTACCATCCTCGAAAGGTTCCCTTTGAGGTCTAGACAAGATCTGTCTGGCAACATCCCAGCTTTCACCAACTTTCCTGGAAATATCTTCTCTTTTCTGTTTGCACTTTGCATCCCACAATTTCCGTTTCTCCAGCTTGATCAGCTCAACAGTGATCTTCTTCTCTTCCACCAGTCTTTGCAATTCTTGAAGCTTAGCTTTTCTAGCTTCATGTTCAGCTTTAAATTTTCTGACCCTTTCCAAGTGCTCAGGGTCAACAGACTCATCTTCAGTGAATAAGTAGCTTTCATCGAAACGACCTTCTTCTTCAGCTTCAAAATAGGCAGCATCAAAAGCATCATCATCAGCAACATTTTCGAGAATGTTATCATAATCCTGATTAGTGAAGATGTTCTCAGACTCAAGCATTTTGCCTTTTGACTTGTCATGATCTTTATCAGCTTCAGAAGAGTCTTTTCCACTTGCTCCTTCTCCACCCTTATCACCACCATCTTTGTCGTTCTGATCTTTATCTTTCTCCCCTTTGTTGAGGGATCCTCTGGAGTTGACTGAGTTGTAGACTTAGGGATCTTCAAATGTTCAACAACTTGGGCTAATGTCTGCTCCAAGCTATCAAGCTTTGTCATACAGAGCTCATGTTTCTTGTCAATCCTAGAGTAAATACCCTTGACATGTGCATTCATTTCCTCTCTCAGTGAGGAAAAGGGATCATCAGCAACCTTCTTTTGTAGAGTGACAAGCTCTCCACTCTTGAATCTAGCATTCTCAGCATTCAGTCTTTCACATTCAACCCTTAAAGTGTCCATTTGTTCCAGTAACAGATCTGTGTTGGTGTGTGCACTCACCTCACGAACACTCAAAGATTTGTCACTATCCTCTCGTGCATGTGTTTCGCTCGGTGTTTGCTTGATTTCACTCGTGTTTGTCACACCGTCACCAGACGCTGTATAAACTATCATAGTTCCCTGAGATGGAACTATTGGTAGTGAAGGAACAAATTGTCCTTCCGATGCCTGTGAAGGCAGATGTACTTGCAAGCTGCAAAGTAGACACTACTAGAATTTAGTTAATAGACATCGGTTTTTGGCCGATGTCTTTGTGCATCGGCCTCCGATGTCTAGGTCGGCGATGTTAAAAGTCCTATAAAGACATCGGCCAAAAACTAATGTCTCTGTGACTTTTATCAACGTTTTTTAGCTTAAATACTGATGTCTATCAGCCATTTTTATGGTTAAACTACATGATTTAATTGTGCATGATGTAATATTATCTCTACAACACTAATTTAAACATGCGACTCGTAAGGAATTAGATGACATAGACATTGTTTCCTTACAGGTTCCGTTGTCCTAGGCTCTTTTATACATCAGTTATTTGTAATAAACGATGTATATGATAATAATAACATCGTTTTCTTAAAAATTTTGTTGTCTAAGTATGTATTTGACATCAGTTATTTTTAATAAACGATGTATATCATCAGAATAACCTCAGTTTTTACATCAAAAGTAATGTAAGAGTTGGATTTTACATCGGTTTTTGTTTTAATAAGTGTTTTTTGACATCGTTTTTTTAAAATAAATATGATGTAAATAATGCATTTTTTTGCAAAAACAAATGACAGAAATTAACGAACCAAAATACTATCCATGTTCATTCATAGAAACCGGAATACCAATATCCAACATTCAACTATATACAACCAATATACCAAAGGCCAAACTACCAAAATATAAAGTCATCCAAAAACTCGAGACTACAATAATCTAGCCAGCCATCGGCAAAAATATAAAGACCTTGTATAATACTAGATCCATGACCAAGTTCTGTTTTCGCATAGCCACCAATAATTTGCAATTTCAGAGAAAGCGGAAGCGGTAACAAGTTTTCTTGTAATTCCTTATTGACCAACGTAGAGATTGCAATTTGTTCCGGCACACAAAAGCAGTCCAACACATGATTCTGCTCCTCTGACTAATGCCACATGAAGAGGAATAGTGTTGTGCACATTCCTTAAATTTACATCAGCTCCAGCATCTAGAATTAATAGAAGATTAATAACAATTCATTAAAAGACAAACACAACATAACAAATGAGCTTTCATCATTGACTTAAATAGCTATCATTCATAGATTATTTTCATCTCTATCAAAGAAATGAATAATTGTCGACAAGAGTAAAAGAAAACCAGGAAAAATGACCTGTTTATCCAGTGCTCAGACAAAGCAAAACCAGATTGCAGATCAGCATGGTCTTGACCCAGGACTGGGCGATCAGATGAGAAAAGCTGTTTCTACAATTAAGAAATGACATGGGTGCAAACATCAACCATATAAGAAAACAGGTAACTAATTATCAAGTAAATGAAAGGATACACTTTTGACGCATCCAGTTCTCCCAGGTGATTTCTGATCAAGAATCACAAAATCTGTTGTTGCCCTAATACACCTTTGTTTTCTTTCTTTCAGTTTTTTTTTGCCATGTCAACTAACTGTACATATTTTGCTTCAAAAATATTATATCGAACCTAATACACAGAAACTGTATAGGGAAGGATTTATGACATCTATGACTCATCTCTATATATAATCATGCTTCAAATTAATGCTACACAGAATGTAATATGATGGGATATTAGCATACAAAATGACTACTTCACAAAAGCATTATGTTTAGCAATTGATCACATTTCTCTAATTAATACAGTAGATTTTCACATGCCAACAAAAAATCCAGGTTCCGGAATCCTTGTATAATAAGCACCGTCAGATTCTCAACAGCATCAAAATATAATAATTCAAATAACCACTTATAGTTAGAGGCAGATAAACTAGAGGTTGCTTCATAAATATAAATGGTCGTGTTTTCAGTCTTGTTGACCACCTAAACATACTACTATCCACCACATCCAGCCTCACCTGATTAGCTTTATGATATTTGCAGAATTATCTTGTAACTACATGATAGCACAAGTTGCAGAAAAAAAGTTAATACCCCTCTCCCAGACAAGCCTAAAACCTCAGAACAAACCAACTAGGTAGTGTACCTAGCAATTCAACCTCTTTAAAGTAGGAACATGCTTGTATTAGGAAGAAGGAAAAAAAGATAAGAATATCTTGAAAACGGAAAAAATGATAAGAATATCTTTTTAGGTAGTATACATAGCAATTTAACCCCATTAAAGCAAGAATATGCTTGCATTAGGAAAAAACGATAAGAATATCTTGAATAAGTAACTTCTTGCAATAATCATACTCACCCGCATGTCGAATACTTCTTGTGAGGCTTGCAAAATATAGACAAATAGACAGAACATATGTAGCCCATATCAATTGTGCTTTTGTGGAAAAAACACCTGAGGACATTAAAGTTTTATGAGGATTAACAACTAAAATTCAAGGAGCTGACATAATGCTGAATAGGAAAACCTTACATAGTATAGATAAATGGACTGGACTTCTGATAATAGTTATAACTGGGTAGATGCCTAGTTATTCATATAGTGCAAACTAAAAAATTAAAATTTACAGGGAGATTGCAATATATAACGAAAACTAAGAAGAACTTACAAGGCACGAAAATCCACACCAACAGACTTCCTATGTTTTCGCCATGTAACACAACAAGCATCGTCTAGATATGTATGTAATCAAGACTCTGGAGATCAAATATTTTGGAACATTTTGCAAAGTCAGTTGCTAAATTTTCTCATCAACCAAAATGTTTAAAACATCTGAATGACAGAAAAATATTGCTTTCAGATAGAATAGTTCCCAGGAAGGATATCCCATCTCTCCTGTTCTCAGGCTCAGACATCAGTCAAAACTTCTTTTGCACAATTACAGACAGGACCGATAGGACTAAAGACAATTTGTTGAGAAAAAAGCTGTCAGCAAGACCTTCGCGTAGAACAGCTGCAATCCCATACTTCTTGAAACAAGAAATTCTGAATCCATTAACTAATCCCGCAAGTCCAAATGCTGCTCCACGGCGCTCCCCATATTTGTCACTCTTCATCAGCTGATCCAAAATTTTAGATACAAGCGTCGGTGCATCCCCCTAATGACACTGTAAACATTATTGAAATTGTAAGGCAGCAAGGAAAAAAATGCCATATTAGTTATTAATTCTACATGACAAATTTTAATAATAAATACCATCTTAAATCAAGGATGATGAAATTCCTCCAACACTACATTTTACTGATAGGGAAATAATGTCATACACTTTATGTTAAGAATGATCATTTCGTAATCCCAACAAGTCAGAAAAAGTTCTTCCACATGAATATCAGTTTACACAACCGTGCAACTCCTCTACTTTCTACCTGCTGGGACCAAGTAATAACCCAATTACCCCAGAAAGGTCATTGACCTGCCTCAACATATTACCCCGGAATGCATTGGCCTAATTCACATAAAAAAGCCAAACAATTCCGCAATAACCTCAACCAAATGAAAAACACAGACTCACATCCAACAGCAAGCAATTCCACACACACCAAAATAGACTTATTACATTAAAATACAGATCTCAAACAAAATAAAAAACACAACAGATCTTAAACAAAATAAAAAACACATGCTTAGAGACACAAACTCACATCAAAACACCAAAAAATTCCACATACGCACACACAATTAAATTCACAAGCCCTAATTTACCACCCATCAATCAATACACAAAATCAATCATACAACACCAACGAAATTCATCATTGCATATATGTATGTGTATAAAATCGCAGAGAGAGACGAGAGAGAGAGAGAGAAAGAGAGTGTAGAGAGAAACGAGAGAGAGAGTGCAGAGAGAACGAGAGAGAGTGCAGAGAGAAACGAGAGAGAGAGAAGGTTAGAGAGAGAGAGAGAGAGCAACAAAATTAGACCTTGAGAGGTTGAGTATTAGCTGCTTCGACTTTGAGATTAGGGTTTCAAAACCTTTGATTAGGCATTCAACACCTTCGATTAGGGCTTGAGAAGCTTCGGTTAAGGCTTTCAGAGATCTAATAGCTTTGATTAGGGCTTCAACACTTCGATTAGGGCTTGCACAGCTTCGATTAGGGTTCTTCGACTCTGAGAAACGAGAGAGGGGCGGGGAGAGAGGAAAGCGGGGGGTGTTTTAATCTGAAGTGTATTGTCTGAATATTGAGTGAGTATGCTATTTTGTCTGATTTTGGGGTTAAAAGATTTGGGGGGAACGAAAATTTGGCTAAGTACGGGAAATATTTGGGGAGAGGGAAAAAAAGGGGTTGCCGCGTGGTTATTCTTTTTAATTCAAAGAAGATAGACATCGGTTCTTATATTAAATGATGTCAAAAATATCATAGACATCGGTTAATTTTTGGCCGATGTTAATAAACGCTTTTACATTGTGACCAAAGTCGACCGATGTCTATACCCTGATGTCTATTCTACTTTTTCTAGTAGTGAGATCCTGATCCAAAAAGAAACAATGATCAGAAAAGTTTTCATATGACATGTTTTGAAAATTTAAGCTCTCTCTAAGTGTAGAAACATAAGAATCAGGTTCAGTGTTTACTAGCGTGAGTTCTAGTTGTGTGTTTGACTCATTACAAGGTACCGCGGTAGGACGACGAATTTTAATAAACGCATTTTATGGAGAGAATGAATCTAGAGACTGTATATTTACCATTTTAGTGTCCAAATCCTTTTGGGAGGAAATGGATGCAGCTGTAGTTGTCTCCTGTTCTGCCACCTTTTGCTTCTTATGTGGAGACAGAGCTGCGGGGTCATGTATCATAGCACTCCCACTCCGTTTCCGGGCAACTTTTCTAACAACTGGTGTCGTAGTGTTGGTTGATGTGTTTGACAAAGAATCAGTTGTAGAAATGGAAACATTAGCTTGGTTATGAACCTGGATGTTTTCAGGTTCATTGCTGGGAGGCTGGATATCAAAGCCAAGATCACAATCAAAATCTGATATATCAACAGTAAAATTATCAGTGAAGTTAGAAAGTACCTGAGCTACCTGTAAGTCAGTCTGAAAGTTCTGTAGCTCCGTGTTGATAGCAGAATCAGATGGAAGGGGTTGATAGGTAGATTGTGTTTGGGGAATGTATTGTGTATGGACAGGTGAAGGTATAGGTTCAGATTGTGAGGGAAATATGGATGATTGTTGTTCTAGGAAGAAGTTGTATTGAAGTGGTTCTACTTCAGGTTGAGGTGAAGAATGATGTAGTGGGGATTGATGTGGGGATTGGTTAGGAGAGTTGTGAAGTGATTGGTATGGTGATTGGTAAGGAGGGTTATAGGGAGAGTGATGTGAGGATTGGCTGGAAGATTGATAGTCTTGGATGAGAAGTAGTGGTTGTATGTTTTGGTGTGGTTGTTGTTGAGGTTGATTCTGTTGCTGTTGTTGTGCAGGAGGCATTTGCTGGAGTGGTTGAGGAGGAGGAGCCACTGGCAGTTGAACAGGCTGGATTTGAACGTTAAACTGTTGCAGCATGAATGGTGTCACCACAAGAGGCACATTCTCATGCTTCTTCTTGTTTATTAGCCTTGTTTGAATCTTAGTACAAGTCCTCAAAGTGGGAGCCACTAGGGAGTTGATGTAGTTGTTCTTGTCTGCCTCATTCATCTTATCATTCAGAAACAGCATCAGGAATCTTGGATAATAGCATTCAACCTTTTTATTCCTGTGGACAGATCTAAGAGTAACTGACCCCATCTTCTTTATGATCTCCCTAAGCAATATCTTCCCGAAGTTGATTCGACGATTATACACTGAACAAAATCCAAAGATCTTTAGCAGAGAAGATATATTGCCAAAGTTCTTCCCCATAGTGGGAGCAAATACCTTAGCCAACGTATCAAAGAACACATCTTACTCAGCCTTCAATTTTCCCTTTGATATTTTAGGAATAAATATCTGTCCCTGATAATTGATCTCCTGGAAGAATTGAATTATTTTAGCATCTGTAAGGACATCGTCAAAATTGTCTCTTGGAAATCCCAGGATTCTATTAACATCATCAACAGTAATGACAATCCTCTTTCCATTAGGCAGATCCCCTATCATCTTGTAGTTCTCCAGGGTTGTAGAGTTGACAGCGTTGGAGTAGAAGTCGTACAGTGGTTGTATTTGAATCTGTCTGTGCATAGTTCTGGATTAAAGTTCGCACAATAGTTCATCTCAGCAATAACAAACTCTCCGACCATTTTTTGTATAATTAAAAATTGAATTAAGCGAGAATATTTTAAATAAAATATTAATTCTCAAATTTCTCGCAAATTTCAACTAATAATTAATTAACAATGGATTAATTTATTAATAATTCGAATTATTAAAATAATATCGAATTAAAAGTTAATTAACTTAAATGGCCCTTTCCAAATTAATTCCAAGAACTAGTTATCCACCAAACAAGTCCTTAAGCTCAAATAATCCACAATAGCAAAACACTCCCTTAGATTAAAATCCCAATTATCTTCAAATAACCACAAACCAAACAGCCCCTTAAATCAAATTAGCTTCAACACCCAGCCCAAATCACCTAAACCCTAACTGAACAAATCGAAATCCAAGAACTCGAGGGCTTAGATTCAGCAAAGGATGCAACCGATAAGTAGAGTATCGCCAAGCACACACAGAACAAACCACGAATCGAGCAAAGATTGGACCGACTGGCTTCGAGAGAACCGAATCGAGCAAAAATCGGGCAGAGTTTCGAGAGAACAAACCACGAATCGAGCAAAAATCGGGCAGAGTTTCGAGAGAAATAGAACAAAATATCCAAACCAGCAAGCAATCAGAGCTTGAAAAATGAAACCGAGCAAGTTTTTAACTCTAAAACTTGAAAAACAAGGACTGAGTTTGTGTGTATCGGTGATCAGTTGGAGAAGATGAAGTGCAGTAGGCAAGACAAAACTAAGAATCGTCTTGCTAGGTTTGTAAAGACAATTTATATGAAAGTCGAGGGAGGATGGGATGAAAGTTCGTCGGCAAGACAATTCAAGGAATTGTCGCCCCGAACGATTTAAGTGAAGGCGCTGTAAGACAAAAAAGATTGTCTTAGAGGGTGCATTTGAATCTTAGTAAGAGAAACGCAGGGTTTGTCTTACCGAAGCAACAAACGGGGGGTGTAACGGTCTAGTAAGACAATTTCAAAAATTGTCTTTCCGAACTAAACAGGGAGGTTGAGTGGAGTGTTAGTAAGACAAAATATATTCGTCTTGCTGGGCTGTATAAAACCAGACCAAGGAAGTAGGACAGCTCACCCATCATACTCATCTCATAGTTACTCTGCATTAGTTTAGCAAATCTCTTGCACAAGTTATCGTTAGTAGAACCAAATATGATATCATCAACATATATTTTAACAAATATCATATCCTTATCATGCAATTTGTAAAAGAGAGTTTTGTCTATGACGCCTCTAGTAAAATTGTTTTCAATTAAAAACTCAGAGAGAGTGTCATACCATGTCCTTAGTGACTGCTTAAGTCCATAGACAGCTTTGAATAGGAAGTATACAAAATCAGCAAACTCTGGATTTTCAAAGCCAGGGGGTTGTTCCAGATATACTTCTTCTTCCAGCTTTTCCATTCAGAAATGTACTTTTCACATCCATTTGATAAACCTTGAAGTTGGAGTGTGCAGCAAATGCGAAAAATATTCTAATGGCTTCAAGACGAGCAACTGGAGCATAGGTTTCATCGTAATCAATTCCTTCTTCTTGTGAATAACCTTTTGCGACCAGTCTGGCTTTGTTTCTCCCAACAATGCCATCACCATCTAACTTGTTCCGGTAGACCCATCTAGTTCCAATTATGGATTTACCCTTAGGCCTTGGAACCAGGGCCCAGACTTCTTGTCTCTCAAATTGATTGAGCTCTTCTTGCATGGCAAGAACCCAATCAGGATCTACAATTGCTTCATCTATATTCTTTGGTTCCAGTTGAGATAAAAAACCAGAAAATAAATATTCGTTAGACGTAGCACTTCTAGTCTTGACACCAGCATCAGGATCACCAATTATTAAATCAAAGGGATGATCTCTGCTTCAAATCCTTTCCCTTGGAAGATGTGACCTTGATGATTCAGCGGTATTATCATTAAGCTAGAGTGTATGACTAGTTGATCCACCAGCTCCCCCTGAGTTGTTGCCAGGTTGACTTGATGATCCACCACTAGCATTAGTGGAATCTCCAGTGTTTCCACCATTTCCTCCACCATTGCCTGGATCATCACCATCATTGTTGTCATCTCCTGTTGCAACCTAAGGTGGCATATCATCATCTGAATCAGAATCTAGATAGTTGTCAAACTTCAAAGACTCAGATGGATTAGCAGATTGTAGACTTGGGAGTTTAGTGTCATCAAATGTTACATTGACACTAACTTTCACTAACAGAGGAGTACATGAGCACTTAGAGAATTACTGATTAATATACAAGCATGCATAATTACTTAAAATATTATCATATAATATATAGAAAATGATATAAAATCTAATAACACAAATATAATTACACAGAAAATTCACAAAACTATATAAAAACATATAATGCATATGATAAATTTATACAAGAGAACTATGTCATATTTAACATCCCTAACTCACAAACCAGCTTAGAGAAAGTGGATTCATCCAGTGGTTTAGTGAAGATGTCAACAATTTGCTTAGTCGTGGGTACAAAATGTAACACCACTGTACCATTCATGACATGTTCTCGAATGAAATGATACCTGATATCAATGTGCTTGGTTCTTGAATGTTGAACCGGATTGTTGGAAATGGCTATGGCACTTGTATTATCACAAAATATAGGAATTTTGTTTACTACAACACCATAATCATTCAATTGATTCTTGATCCACAAGATCTGAGCACAACAGCTTCCAACAGCTATATACTCAGCTTCAGCAGTAGAAGTAGACACAGAGTGCTGCTTCTTGCTATACTAGGAAACCAATCGACGTCCTAGGAATTGACAACTTCCGGACGTACTCTTCCTGTCAATCCTGCATCCTGCATAACGAGAATCTGTATAGCCGATTAAGCCAAAACCAGTATTCTTAGGATACCAAATACCTAAGCCAGGTGTACCCTTAAGATATCTATAGATTCTTTTGACGGCTATAAGATGTGATTCTTTAGGATCAGCTTGGAACCTAGCACACAAACATGTTGTAAACATGATATCTGGTCTACTTGCAGTAGGATAAAGTAAAGAGCCAATCATACCTCGATAGCTTGTGATATCAACTTTCTTACCAGATTTATCCTGGTCAAGCTTTGTGGCAGTGGCCATGGGTGTCTTTGCCGGTGAAGAGTCTTCTAGATTGTACTTTCGAAGAAGATCTCTAACATACTTGGATTGGCAAATGAATATCCCATCTTCCTTTTGGCTTACTTGAAGACCAAGGAAGTAGGACAGCTCACCCATCATACTCATCTCATAGTTACTCTGCATTAGTTTAGCAAATCTCTTGCACAAGTTATCGTTAGTAGAACCAAATATGATATCATCAACATATATTTTAACAAATATCATATCCTTATCATGCAATTTGTAAAAGAGAGTTTTGTCTATGACGCCTCTAGTAAAATTGTTTTCAATTAAAAACTCAGAGAGAGTGTCATACCATGTCCTTAGTGACTGCTTAAGTCCATAGACAGCTTTGAATAGGAAGTATACAAAATCAGCAAACTCTGGATTTTCAAAGCCAGGGGGTTGTTCCAGATATACTTCTTCTTCCAGCTTTTCCATTCAGAAATGTACTTTTCACATCCATTTGATAAACCTTGAAGTTGGAGTGTGCAGCAAATGCGAAAAATATTCTAATGGCTTCAAGACGAGCAACTGGAGCATAGGTTTCATCGTAATCAATTCCTTCTTCTTGTGAATAACCTTTTGCGACCAGTCTGGCTTTGTTTCTCCCAACAATGCCATCACCATCTAACTTGTTCCGGTAGACCCATCTAGTTCCAATTATGGATTTACCCTTAGGCCTTGGAACCAGGGCCCAGACTTCTTGTCTCTCAAATTGATTGAGCTCTTCTTGCATGGCAAGAACCCAATCAGGATCTACAATTGCTTCATCTATATTCTTTGGTTCCAGTTGAGATAAAAAACCAGAAAATAAATATTCGTTAGACGTAGCACTTCTAGTCTTGACACCAGCATCAGGATCACCAATTATTAAATCAAAGGGATGATCTCTGCTTCAAATCCTTTCCCTTGGAAGATGTGACCTTGATGATTCAGCGGTATTATCATTAAGCTAGAGTGTATGACTAGTTGATCCACCAGCTCCCCCTGAGTTGTTGCCAGGTTGACTTGATGATCCACCACTAGCATTAGTGGAATCTCCAGTGTTTCCACCATTTCCTCCACCATTGCCTGGATCATCACCATCATTGTTGTCATCTCCTGTTGCAACCTAAGGTGGCATATCATCATCTGAATCAGAATCTAGATAGTTGTCAAACTTCAAAGACTCAGATGGATTATGAGATTGTAGACTTGGGAGTTTAGTGTCATCAAATGTTACATTGACACTAACTTTCACTAACAGAGGAGTACATGAGCACTTAGAGAATTACTGATTAATATACAAGCATGCATAATTACTTAAAATATTATCATATAATATATAGAAAATGATATAAAATCTAATAACACAAATATAATTACACAGAAAATTCACAAAACTATATAAAAACATATAATGCATATGATAAATTTATACAAGAGAACTATGTCATATTTAACATCCCTAACTCACAAACCAGCTTAGAGAAAGTGGATTCATCCAGTGGTTTAGTGAAGATGTCAACAATTTGCTTAGTCGTGGGTACAAAATGTAACACCACTGTACCATTCATGACATGTTCTCGAATGAAATGATACCTGATATCAATGTGCTTGGTTCTTGAATGTTGAACCGGATTGTTGGAAATGGCTATGGCACTTGTATTATCACAAAATATAGGAATTTTGTTTACTACAACACCATAATCATTCAATTGATTCTTGATCCACAAGATCTGAGCACAACAGCTTCCAACAGCTATATACTCAGCTTCAGCAGTAGAAGTAGACACAGAGTGCTGCTTCTTGCTATACTAGGAAACCAATCGACGTCCTAGGAATTGACAACTTCCGGACGTACTCTTCCTGTCAATCCTGCATCCTGCATAACGAGAATCTGTATAGCCGATTAAGCCAAAACCAGTATTCTTAGGATACCAAATACCTAAGCCAGGTGTACCCTTAAGATATCTATAGATTCTTTTGACGGCTATAAGATGTGATTCTTTAGGATCAGCTTGGAACCTAGCACACAAACATGTTGTAAACATGATATCTGGTCTACTTGCAGTAGGATAAAGTAAAGAGCCAATCATACCTCGATAGCTTGTGATATCAACTTTCTTACCAGATTTATCCTGGTCAAGCTTTGTGGCAGTGGCCATGGGTGTCTTTGCCGGTGAAGAGTCTTCTAGATTGTACTTTCGAAGAAGATCTCTAACATACTTGGATTGGCAAATGAATATCCCATCTTCCTTTTGGCTTACTTGAAGACCAAGGAAGTAGGACAGCTCACCCATCATACTCATCTCATAGTTACTCTGCATTAGTTTAGCAAATCTCTTGCACAAGTTATCGTTAGTAGAACCAAATATGATATCATCAACATATATTTTAACAAATATCATATCCTTATCATGCAATTTGTAAAAGAGAGTTTTGTCTATGACGCCTCTAGTAAAATTGTTTTCAATTAAAAACTCAGAGAGAGTGTTATACCATGTCCTTAGTGACTGCTTAAGTCCATAGACAGCTTTGAATAGGAAGTATACAAAATCAGCAAACTCTGGATTTTCAAAGCCAGGGGGTTGTTCCAGATATACTTCTTCTTCCAGCTTTTCCATTCAGAAATGTACTTTTCACATCCATTTGATAAACCTTGAAGTTGGAGTGTGCAGCAAATGCGAAAAATATTCTAATGGCTTCAAGACGAGCAACTGGAGCATAGGTTTCATCGTAATCAATTCCTTCTTCTTGTGAATAACCTTTTGCGACCAGTCTGGCTTTGTTTCTCCCAACAATGCCATCACCATCTAACTTGTTCCGGTAGACCCATCTAGTTCCAATTATGGATTTACCCTTAGGCCTTGGAACCAGGGCCCAGACTTCTTGTCTCTCAAATTGATTGAGCTCTTCTTGCATGGCAAGAACCCAATCAGGATCTACAATTGCTTCATCTATATTCTTTGGTTCCAGTTGAGATAAAAAACCAGAAAATAAATATTCGTTAGACGTAGCACTTCTAGTCTTGACACCAGCATCAGGATCATCAATTATTAAATCAAAGGGATGATCTCTGCTTCAAATCCTTTCCCTTGGAAGATGTGACCTTGATGATTCAGCGGTATTATCATTAAGCTAGAGTGTATGACTAGTTGATCCACCAGCTCCCCCTGAGTTGTTGCCAGGTTGACTTGATGATCCACCACTAGCATTAGTGGAATCTCCAGTGTTTCCACCATTTCCTCCACCATTGCCTGGATCATCACCATCATTGTTGTCATCTCCTGTTGCAACCTAAGGTGGCATATCATCATCTGAATCAGAATCTAGATAGTTGTCAAACTTCAAAGACTCAGATGGATTAGCAGATTGTAGACTTGGGAGTTTAGTGTCATCAAATGTTACATTGACACTAACTTTCACTAACAGAGGAGTACATGAGCACTTAGAGAATTACTGATTAATATACAAGCATGCATAATTACTTAAAATATTATCATATAATATATAGAAAATGATATAAAATCTAATAACACAAATATAATTACACAGAAAATTCACAAAACTATATAAAAACATATAATGCATATGATAAATTTATACAAGAGAACTATGTCATATTTAACATCCCTAACTCACAAACCAGCTTAGAGAAAGTGGATTCATCCAGTGGTTTAGTGAAGATGTCAACAATTTGCTTAGTCGTGGGTACAAAATGTAACACCACTGTACCATTCATGACATGTTCTCGAATGAAATGATACCTGATATCAATGTGCTTGGTTCTTGAATGTTGAACCGGATTGTTGGAAATGGCTATGGCACTTGTATTATCACAAAATATAGGAATTTTGTTTACTACAACACCATAATCATTCAATTGATTCTTGATCCACAAGATCTGAGCACAACAGCTTCCAACAGCTATATACTCAGCTTCAGCAGTAGAAGTAGACACAGAGTGCTGCTTCTTGCTATACTAGGAAACCAATCGACGTCCTAGGAATTGACAACTTCCGGACGTACTCTTCCTGTCAATCCTGCATCCTGCATAACGAGAATCTGTATAGCCGATTAAGCCAAAACCAGTATTCTTAGGATACCAAATACCTAAGCCAGGTGTACCCTTAAGATATCTATAGATTCTTTTGACGGCTATAAGATGTGATTCTTTAGGATCAGCTTGGAACCTAGCACACAAACATGTTGTAAACATGATATCTGGTCTACTTGCAGTAGGATAAAGTAAAGAGCCAATCATACCTCGATAGCTTGTGATATCAACTTTCTTACCAGATTTATCCTGGTCAAGCTTTGTGGCAGTGGCCATGGGTGTCTTTGCCGGTGAAGAGTCTTCTAGATTGTACTTTCGAAGAAGATCTCTAACATACTTGGATTGGCAAATGAATATCCCATCTTCCTTTTGGCTTACTTGAAGACCAAGGAAGTAGGACAGCTCACCCATCATACTCATCTCATAGTTACTCTGCATTAGTTTAGCAAATCTCTTGCACAAGTTATCGTTAGTAGAACCAAATATGATATCATCAACATATATTTTAACAAATATCATATCCTTATCATGCAATTTGTAAAAGAGAGTTTTGTCTATGACGCCTCTAGTAAAATTGTTTTCAATTAAAAACTCAGAGAGAGTGTCATACCATGTCCTTAGTGACTGCTTAAGTCCATAGACAGCTTTGAATAGGAAGTATACAAAATCAGCAAACTCTGGATTTTCAAAGCCAGGGGGTTGTTCCAGATATACTTCTTCTTCCAGCTTTTCCATTCAGAAATGTACTTTTCACATCCATTTGATAAACCTTGAAGTTGGAGTGTGCAGCAAATGCGAAAAATATTCTAATGGCTTCAAGACGAGCAACTGGAGCATAGGTTTCATCGTAATCAATTCCTTCTTCTTGTGAATAACCTTTTGCGACCAGTCTGGCTTTGTTTCTCCCAACAATGCCATCACCATCTAACTTGTTCCGGTAGACCCATCTAGTTCCAATTATGGATTTACCCTTAGGCCTTGGAACCAGGGCCCAGACTTCTTGTCTCTCAAATTGATTGAGCTCTTCTTGCATGGCAAGAACCCAATCAGGATCTACAATTGC
This sequence comes from Daucus carota subsp. sativus, assembly GCF_001625215.2. Classification (NCBI taxonomy): domain Eukaryota; kingdom Viridiplantae; phylum Streptophyta; class Magnoliopsida; order Apiales; family Apiaceae; genus Daucus; species Daucus carota. The sequence goes on from NC_030382.2 coordinate 24,032,088, forward strand.
TTCATCTATATTCTTTGGTTCCAGTTGAGATAAAAAACCAGAAAATAAATATTCGTTAGACGTAGCACTTCTAGTCTTGACACCAGCATCAGGATCACCAATTATAAAATCAAAGGGATGATCTCTGCTTCAAATCCTTTCCCTTGGAAGATGTGACCTTAATGATTCAGCGGTATTATCATTAAGCTAGAGTGTATGACTAGTTGATCCACCAGCTCCCCCTGAGTTGTTGCCAGGTTGACTTGATGATCCACCACTAGCATTAGTGGAATCTCCAGTGTTTCCACCATTTCCTCCACCATTGCCTGGATCATCACCATCATTGTTGTCATCTCCTGTTGCAACCTAAGGTGGCATATCATCATCTGAATCAGAATCTAGATAGTTGTCAAACTTCAAAGACTCAGATGGATTAGCAGATTGTAGACTTGGGAGTTTAGTGTCATCAAATGTTACATTGACACTAACTTTCACTAACAGAGTGTCAATCACAAAAACTCCATATGCTAAATTGGTATAACCAACAAAGATTGCTTCATATGCCTTTGGTTCAAACTTACTCAAATTCCCTTCACCATCTTTAAGAATAAAGCATTTGGCTCCAAAGACATGAAGATGTTTGAGATATGGTTTCTTGTTGGTATATAGTTGAAAGGGAGTTTTCATTTGATCCTTATTGATCAATGTTCGATTCTAGGTGTAGCAGGCAGTGCTCACAACTTCAGCCCAAAAGTACAGGGGAAGCTTTGCTTCAACAATCATTGTTCTAGCAGCTTCAATCAGTGTACGATTCTTTTTTTCGACAACTCCATTCTTTTGTGGAGTCCTTGGTGCTGAGTATTGTCTGTTGATTCCTTTCTCAGAGTAAAGTTGACTAAGGTTTGATTCTTGAACTCCGTTCCATTATCTGACCTTATTGCTTTTATAGGAACACCCTTTTCTAATTCAACTTTCTTGATATGATCAATCACTGTCATAGGAGTTTCAACCTTGGAAGCTAGGAAGTAAACCTAAGTAAATTTCGAGAAGTCATCCACAATAACCAAAGCATATCTTCCTCCATCAATTGAAGTAACATTCACTGGGCCAAACAAATCCATGTGCAAAACCTGCAATGCGTCAGTGATACTATTGATGGTCTTGCTTTTGTGAGATGCCCTCTTCGCTTTCCCTTTCTGACAAGCTTCACAGAGATCATCAGATGTAAATTACAGGGAAGGCAAACCTCTCACCAAATCTCTCTTGACTAGAGAGTTCATAGTTTTGAAATTGAGGTGCGAGAGTTTCTTATGCCATAACCGACTATCTTCAGCGGATGCTTTTACATAGAAACAGTGAAATTCATTTCCTGGTCCAGAAGATAAATCAGCTACGAATATGTTGCCTTTCTTAATGCCACATAGTGAAGGACGTTTATCTTTGATATGTTTGATTATACATATTTCCTTTTCAGAGTGAACATAATAACCCTTGTCACAAAACTGACCGACACTAAGGAGATTATGTTGAAGTCCTTCAACTATTGCAATATCCTCTATGATGATCCTTCCAACTTGGTACTTGCCATATCCAACAGTACGACCTTTGCTATTATCAGCAAAACTAACTCAAGGTCCAGTTGCCTCTCTCACTTCTGTCAGTAGGGATCTAGTGCCAGTCATGTGCATTGACGCTCCACTATCAAGCACCCAAACAACTCGAACAATTCAACTGGCACCCTACAAAAGACAACTTGATTAAACATTCTTTGGGACCCAAACTTGATTGGGTCTAGCAAACTTAAAGAATTGATTTCTATCAGGTACAACAATGGAGCCTTTTGGACTGATACTTGGTTCAGACTTGACTGAACTTACTTCCTTAACAACAGCCTTATAAACCTTAGTTTTAGGCATTGGAACATAAGTCTCCTTCCGAACACGAGGAGGACTAACAGTCTTTGCCCTAACATACTTTTTGTTTGTGTGTTGTCTTGGTAACGTGTTTGCATTTTTAGCATGCAAATTTCTAAAATAAGCAGACATAGTATTGAAAGCAAAAGGCATACAATTATCAACACCACAAAATTTATGGCATGCATCAAATATAGGAGCAACAGGAATATCAGTCACAATAGTAGGAACATCAACAGATTCTACTCTAACCTTATTAACATTTTTAAAGTTCTTAGTAGAATGGCATCTATTGTCTATGTTCTTACTATTCACAAAGTTATTGGTCTTGTTGAATTTAGTTCTTTTCGAGTTGACACCTAAACAAGCTTTAGGCAACCTGACATTGCCTTTCAATTTGATTGGTTTCAGATTTGTCAGAATCTCATCTCTCGTGTCATTACTCTCTTTCATTTTAAGGTCTTCCTGTTTGAGTTCATATTTAATGACAACAGGTGTTTCTAAAAGACGTTCAGCTTCTGAGGATTTAAACAATGGTTGAGGGGAATCTTTCAATATAAAAGGATCCCTCTCTCCTCATCACTCTTCTTAAAGGGAGTAATGTTACTAGCCTTACCTACGGATTTGTTATAAGTCAAAGCCTATTCCAACAGTTCTCTCGATCTCTTGTTTATCATTCAATTCTTTGACTATAGTGGAAGCATCCTTAAAGGCTTTACACTTAACTTTCTCTTCGTATAGCTGAAGTCTTAAAGCAATCTCACTCTTCTCTAGAACTCTGACTTTAGCAAATTGTAATTCTAAATCCATAGTCAGTTGTTCAATTTTAGGCTTTGATACTTTCATCTCATTCATTTTATAATCGTGAATATCTAAGACTAAAGCATTATTCTTAAGAGTGGCAGCTTTCAACTTTCTTATTGCAACATCTCTTTCCAGTCCTAATTGCATAAACATTTTAGGGCATGTAGGATCTACCTGAAAGCTTCCAGCAGGAGGAGGTGAAGATGATCCAGCATTAGCCATGAAAGCAACATTCCCTAGCTGCTCATCTTCATCACTATCTGTATCATCCCATCTTTTCCCTTCTGCTTGATATGATTTGCTCTTAAAGCTTTGACCTCCAGAAGTACCCTGATGCTTTCACACTAAGGCATCATACTTCTGCTTCAGCTCGTCATAAGAATCTTTTCTCTTTTCTTGAACCTTGGGTTGTTTGCACCCAGTTGCAAAGTGTCCCGGTTCACCACAGTTGAAACATTTAAACTTGCTTCGATCCACCATCCCAGTCTTGTATCCTCCTTTGCTTGTAGAAGATGAATAGCCTCTCTTCTGAAACTTACTAGCAGTAGGTTTGTATTTTTAGGAAGGGTTCTTCCTGAATCTCATGTTTCCAAACTTCTTGGAAAACAGTGATAGAGATTGATCTTCTAGCTGTTCCAGCTCTTCCATTGTATAGAACTCATCATTACCACTGGAAGAAGCAGTCTGACCCATCTCAGGTACAACAAATTCCTGAGTGGTTTTAGAAGGAACAACAACATCCTTCTTTTCTTCCGGTGTAGGTGATTCAACAACTAGAGCTCTCGAGTTACTCAGTGTTTTACCCCAGCCATATCTCTACTTAGACTGAACCTGTTCCAGTTCATAAGTTTTCAGAACTCCGTAGAGTTTTTCCAGAGATATCTCATTCAGATCTCTGCTTTCCCTAATTATAGTGATTCCGTGTTCCAGATGTTCAGGAAGTGTTAAGAGAAACTTCATGTTGACCTCTTCTTGTGGTAGTATTTCCCATTCAGATTTAAATTATTAATCAGGTTATTAAGTCTGATAAACACTTGCGAAATCCCTTCACCGGGATTGGAACCAAACTGTTCATACTGAGCCATCAATATCTATTTCTTGTTTTCTCTGACTTCTTCTGAGCCTACGTTTATAATCTCTAGTGTATCCCAGATTTGTTTTGCGTTCGTACAATTAACAACAGCATTGTACATAACCGGATCTAGAGATTCAACTAATATCAGTTGAAGAGCGTCATCTAAGTTCATCTGCTCACTCTCTTCATCAGTGTACTCAGAAAGTTCTTTTGGAATAGTCTTATGAGGTATTAGAACACCATCCTGTTTGTGTGCTAGAATGAGTTTCATCGGAGTAAAAACACCCTTATTCAAAATCCCGATATATTTTCTGTTCGCAGTTCGGAGGAATAGTAACATGTGCCTCTTCCATAGGCCAAAGTGTTCTTTGCTGAACGGTCGGATTTTAATGCTACTAATCTTTTGTATACTCATTTTTAAGGATTTAAAGTAAATAGTGTTTCGATAAAATTTGGACTTTTGAAAGAAAAATATTTTAAATCAGAATTAATTTTTGATATATAATTAATTCGAATAAAAAATATTTGGACGTTTCAGAGTGTGTATAGGATCTAATACGGTGTATTCGTATTAACCACTCTGATGTCAATTGTTAGGTCCAGATACGATTGTAGAAGGGGGAGGTTGAATACAATCGATACCAAATAATCGCGGAAGTGAATCTGATTGGAATATGACTTGTTAATCAGAGTATAATTAATTAATATAACAATGTTTGAAGTCGTTATATAATTAAATTAGTTCAGTTTTAATGTCCACTAATGTTCGTAGAATAAATTCGACAGGTTATATTTTAGATTAGAGAATAAAACAACCGAGTTATCAAAGCACAGAAAACTGTGGATATAACGAACCAGCAAGTTACGAATAACTTGAAAGCTTTACAAATGCTTTGAATATCAAAGTGATGAACATTTTAGAATGAAAAAACTATGCCATATATATAGGCAAAACTTTGAACTAGTAAGACGATAAAAGGACAAGACAAAATACAAGAGTGAAGACAATATAAGCAAGGGCAAGACAAAAGCAAGGAGGGAAAGACAATTAAAACTAATGGCAAGACAAAAATCAAGGGGGCAAGACAAATAAGGACAAGGTAGGACAATTTAAGAAATTGTCTACCAAGTCTTCCACCATTCGGCAGAAAGACAAAATGGATTTGTCTTGGCCACCACTTAAATATTCGGCAGGACAATTCTTGATAATGTCTTGTTGGATTTCAATTTACTTCGGTAGGACAATCCAGGATTGTCTTGGCAGCCATCATAAGCTTCGGTTAGACAATTTAGAGATTGTCTTGCTGTTGCTTCTTTGTACACATGGCAGGACAAAGTGAATTGTCTTGCTGCCAACACTTGACATACGGTAGGACAATTTACTTCATTGTCTTGGCAGTTGTCAAAGGAGCCATGCTATCAACTCGGTAGGACAATTCCTAGAATTGTCTTGCCGAGTTGTATAGGTGTTATAATATGTAATTTTGTAGTATATTAAATAGAAAATTATTCACTTAATTAAGTTAATCATATAACTTCATTAATTAAATTAATTCAAGAGTGAATTAACTTAATAAATAAATTACACAATAAATATAATTATTTGAGAAGTGAGATAATTAACTATAAAATATTTAATCACCTATTCTTCAGCTGGGAAGCATTCTGTCTTCTTTAAACTTTTAATAACTTCGTCTTGATTTGTCGATCGATTGAACTACCACTTTTGCTTGACGTCGAATATTTAATCTGGGTAACCGATACACAGATGTACTGTCTGATTCATCTGTATCTAGTTAAATCAAATATTCTTCGTCAAATAAACAATAGAGATTTGGCTTGTTCGTCAAGTCTTCGTCTTGTAAGTTCTTCTTCATTAAATGGAATCTTCTGAATAAATAAAGTATAGAAACTTTATACCTTCTGAACTCCTGGACGTGCCACAAAAGATTATTTGTCTGAGGCTTGAACATATTAATGAACTTTTTTCAGTGGTGTGCAGCAGCATTCTGGAATTCTTCTGACATATAATTCCCATAAGTCATTTGACGTTCTTCGTACGGATTATGATAACTTGCTATTTACTGAGCTTTCTTATCTGAGTTGAGTTGTACCTCTTAAATACAAATAGGCTGAACATATGCCTTTCAAGATTGTCTCTGCACCAAGAACTCCTCAGCAAAATGGAGTAGTAGAAAGGAAAAACGAAACCTTGATAGAAGCTACAAGAACCATGTTGAATGAAGCTCAATTGCCAACCTATTTTTGGGCTGAAGCTGTTAACACTGCTTGCTTCACTTAAAATATCTCATTGATAACCAAATCTCACAACTTAACTCCTTTTCAGCTTTATAAAGAAAAGAAGCCTTCAATAGCTTTCTTCATGTCTTTGGATGCAAATGTTATGTTCTAAGAAACCAAGGTGAAAATCTTGGAAAATTTGAAACCAAAGCAGATGAAGCTATTTTTGTTGGATACTCTAATGGAAAATCATTTGGAGTATATAATCTGAGAACTAACATTGTTATGGAATCAATTCATGTGGTATTTGATGATAAAAAGATTCAAGGTCTTTCAGATGAAGGATTTCATGACAATCTCAGATTTGAGAATGAAGGTGAAGGTGATCTGTTTGATAGTGATGATGATTGTGATGATCATGTTCAAAATGCTGGAATTAATCCTGGAATTAATATACCAACTGATGAGCATTCGATGGATGAGACAACAGCCATCGAAAACTCAGCTGAAGCATCAGTTGAAACTCCTCTGGACTCATCAGTCGAAATAATATCTCAAAATTCCAATCAATCTAGGAATAATGGGATGTCAAATTTAGGGGGAGCATTTCAACATGCTAATCTAAATTCTAACAATGAGGCTACATCATCAAGACAATCACTTCCACCTTAGAGAAAATGGACTAGGGATCATCCTTTTGAACTTATAATTGGAGATGCAAATGCATCTGTACAAACCAGAAGAGCTACTCAAGTTGAATGCTTGTATAGTGCATTTCTTTCACAGGATGAGCCTAAAGTCATAGAAGATGCTCTCAAGGATACTGATTGGGTTCTGGCCATGCAAGAAGAACTAAATCCATTTGAGAGGAACAAAGTTTGGAAGCTGGTACCCAAGCCTAAAGATAAAACAATTGTTGGCACAAAGTGGGTATTCTAAAACAAAATGGATGAGAATGGAGTTGTCACCAGGAACAAGGCAAGACTTGTAGCAAAAGGGTATTCTCAGTCTGAAGGAATTGATTTTGATGAAACCTTTGCTCCAGTTGCAAGATTGGAAGCTATAAGAATTTTCTTGGCCTATGCTGCTCATGCAAATTTTAAAGTCTATCAAATGGATGTCAAAAGTGCTTTTCTTAATGGTGAACTGGAAGAAGAGGTATATGTAAGTCAGCCTCCTGGTTTTGAAGATCCAGATTTTCTAGAGTATGTTTACTTTTTATTAAAAGCACTTTATGGTTTGAAGCAAGCACCAAGAGCCTGGTATGACACTCTATCTAAATTTTCATTAGATAATCACTTCACTAGAGGAACTGTGGATAAAACTCTATTTTACAGAATTGTAAATGGTGCATTTATCCAAGTTCAAATTTATGTAGATGATGTAATTTTTGGGTCCTCAGATGAGAAACTTTGTAAAAAGTTTGCCAAACTGATGAAAAGTCAGTATGAGATGAGCATGATGGGAGAGCTCACCTACTTTCTTGGTTTACAAGTTAAACAAGTTAAGGAAGGTATATTCATAAATCAAACTAAGTACATCTATAATTTACTTAAAAATTTTGATTTAATTCATTGCAAAGAAGCTAAAACTCCCATGCCAACTGCCACTAAATTGGAATTAAATCCTAATGAGAAATCTGTGGATATTTCAAATTATAGAGGCATGGTTGGATCTCTCTTATAATTGATAGCTAGAAGACCTGATATTATGTTCTCGACATGCCTTTGTGCTAGATTTCAAGCAGATCCTCAAGGATCACATTTGATTGCTATTAAAAGAATATTCAGATATCTTAAGGGAACTCCAAATCTTGGTATTTGGTACCCTAAAGACTCTGAATTTGATCTAATTGAATATTCAGATGCTGAATCTGCAGGATGCAAAATTGATAGAAAAAGTACAACAGGCACATGTCCATTTCTTGGAGATAGATTGATTTCTTGGTTTAGCAAAAAGCAACATTCTTTTTAACATCTACAGCTGAGGCTGAATACATTGTAGCTGGAAGTTGTTGTGCACAAATATTATGGATGAGAAATCAGTTACTTGATTATGGATTAAACCTCTCAAAAATCCCAAAATTTTTTGACAACACCAGTGCTATTGCTATAAATGAGAATCCAGTGCAACACTCCAGAACCAAGCATATTGACATCAAATATCACTTCATAAGGGAACATGTGATGGCTGGTACTATTGAAATGCATTTTGTTCCAAGTGAAGAACAAATTGCAGATATTTTCAGAAAGCCTCTTGATGAATCCACATTCACAAGGTTGGTAAGTAAATTAGATATGTCAAATTTCTCCTAATTTACAGTGAATTTGTTTGTAATTTGGCAGCCAGAATTTAGCTAAGGTCAATTTCTCTAAAATTGAATTAGTTATAATTCTGGATAAAATAGTTGATATTTCAACTGATGAGATATTGGAGTTATCTTATATTACTTTATTGTTTCAACGGATGACCTTCCAGCTCAACCATTGAAATAATATCCTATTGCCTAACTCTTACTTCAATGGATGACATCAGTTGAAACTTTTTCAACTGATCTTCATCAATCGAATAAGAACTCCAAAGAGGCGCCTATCTCATCCATCGAAATATCTACTACATATGAGCCATTCAAATCACTTTTATCTCTCCTCTACTTTATACATACAATCTAGTGTGTAATTTTTGCGGAGTTAAATAAAAGTTATTGCTCCACAATAGTAATTTTTCAGCCAATCACGACAATTTTCTGTGATAGTATTTAAGATTTTTCAATTTATTTTCATTTCCTTTCATCTCACTCTTTCGAATTCACAAGCTCTCTCTCTCCCTCTCTCTCTCTCTGCAAAAGAAACTCTCACTTTCTTCAAGCTTTTCTCTGCAACTTCAATGGCGCCCATGAAGAAGTACTCTTCACCAACTGGATTCATATATGAGAAGAACAAGTTCGCTTCATTTGTGGACACTGAAGCTGTAAAAGAAAAGGAGTTTCACAAGATGATGGAATTCATCAAGGCAATCCAGTTGTCACATGCCATGCTTTCTACTTCAATAATCTACCATGAAGTGGTGGAGAAAATATGGACAACTGTTGTCTTCAATAGTGAGAATGAAACTAATTCTTTCTCTCTTAAAAATAAAGAACATGTGATTAACTGTGATATCATGAATGCATGCTTTAAATTGCCTGAAAATACTATTACTACTTTGCCTAGTGATACTCAGCTAGTTAACATGTTGTATGCCATGAACTTTGCCCTGCCTACTGCTGCTTTAGGTAAGATAGTTAGAAAGAGCCTTATGAGAGAGTGGAGTTATCTGTGTGATGCATTTATTAAAGCATTTTCTGGTAAGATTAGTAATTTTGATGCTATAACCTCTCAAATCCTACAAATGCTTTACATGTTTTTAACTATTGAATATTATAATTTTGGTAGTTTGATGATCCAAGAAATTGGGGAGAAGCTAGGTCATAAAACTGATAGGCTTAGAGATATGTATTATGTTAGGTTTCTAATGATGTTATCTAATCATGTTGATGATAAGCTAGTCATCACTAACAGAGAAGCCAAGGTTGATAGCTTTTGTGCAGGAGAAAAGAATTTTCAAGGACCTGGCAAGAATGAAGCTATATGAGACCTTGGAAGTTATCTATCTGCCAATCATGGAAACAGGCAATGAGAAAAAGTTATATGGCTTTCCTAATACTTCTTCTCAACCCTCTCCTTCTTTGCTTGCTGTCATTATGGTTGCTGAGAATGACCAACATCAGCCTACCCAAGTGGCACTCTGTAGTCTCCCAAAAGACTACAGAGATTGACATTGAATTAAGCTCATCGCTGGCAACATCCTTCCAGAATGATGTTTTTATTGAAAATAGCCCACATCTAGGGGCACAGTTAAAAAGAGGGAGGGACACTTCACCCATAAAAGCCTATGGGAGAAAGAAGACCAAGGGTAAATCTGAGCACAAAACTACACACACCTCTCAGGATAAAATCCCAGATTTTATCCCTAAGACTTCACAAATTCAGTTTGATGTGACTCCAGTAAATGTGGAGTCACAGCCCCCTTCTACTTCTTCAATTCCTATTTCCTCTATTTTTGACCTTACCATCTCTCAACCCCAAACACTATCTCCCACTTCTTCTGTGGATGTGGAGTTAATTCACACCACAATAGTAAATTCTCCATCTTTGGATTTCATGGAGAAACCCCTCTCTGAGATTGATCATCATCATTTTGATGATTTGTTGGATCTTTCTCAAAATATATCTTCATCTGTGACAATGTGTTCTATGAATTTTCATTCAAAATCAATCACCACAGACTCAACTGTCACAGATTCGATGGTTGTCCCTTTTACATCTTCGATGGATCTCCTTCATCCATCGAATAGTGTTTGTCCTTCAACTGATGCGCTTAACAGCCTTCATCAGTTAAAAGCTGCTTCTATGAGTGTTTCAACTGATGATTCTCATCAGTTGACAACTACTGTTGCTTCAACTACTATTCCTCCTTCTACAGTAGCCGATCACTTCATTGTACAAACACTACTAGGATTGAGGGAAGGGAGTGATAGAGTGGAGAGGCAGCCTTGGGAGCTGGCAAAAGGAGAGCGGGTGGAGAGTCTGAACTTAATTCATACAACTACATCTATGCTAAGAGCTAAGGAGGCACTTGCAGCTCTGCCTGCCAATGTTGGAGATGATTTTCAATATGCAGATGACAGTGATGAAGACCTAAATAAAGCAATTGATAATTCTCTTGATAGGGAGCCTGCAGAGCCATCTACTTCTCTCCCTTCTTGGCTTTCCATCCAGTCTGCCAATGCCACTGCTGTTAGCTTGGAATTACGAAGACAAGCTGCAACTTTGGTCACCTCCCAAGCTGGCAGCTCTTCTACTTCAATCTCTGCCACCTTTGCTAGCCAGGCCTTGGACAATCTAAACTCCACAAATATCAGTCTCTTCATTTTCAACAGGAGGTGGAACATCTCAATTCAACCATCAATGCAGTCAAGAATGACTTGTCTGCTAAAATTGATGAAACGCTTCCCAGCAGGGCTGTCTCTGCAAAGTCTGATTCTGAGAAAAGGCATGCCAAGCTGGAAAAGCAGCTAGATACCCTGGAAAGTAGGGTGAATGTTCTGGATGCCAGGATGCATGAGATGCTACAACACCAAAGGGTGCAAACTGATCTACTTCAACACCTTGTCATGGCATATATCTCGTATCTCTGTGCCAAGACCCCCTGCACTTGATGAGAACAAAACGGGGGAGAAGGAGCCATTGCCTTCACCTGCAGAGTTGGTGGCTAGAATTCCACCACCATACTTCACAGCAAATGAGCTCAAGGCAAGGAGCAAGAGGGATTCAATAAAGGAGAGGTTGGATCAACTGATGGCAAAGAAATCTTCTTCAACTGCACAATCAACAGCCACAGTAGTTCCCACTTCTTTCCCAACTACAACAACAATTCTCAGGGTAATCACACCTGAGATTGTGATTCCATCCAGGAAGAAGAAGGGTGAGCCATCAATTTTGAATGAATTCAAAGCCATCCTATCTCCTGTCAACTCTGAGTACACAAAGCCTGGGAAAGATTCAAGCTCTAATGCTCTATCTATTTCCCTCCAGCCAGGCCTGATAAAAATGAGTACAAACTTCTGGGCCAAGAAATCAGAAGCTACAAAGATTGTACATATGAAGCCCTCAAAGCTCATTTTGCTATCATCTACAGATAAGGCTAGAAGTTGTTTATTGGAGCTGGCCACCCACATTACTCTTTTGCAAAAGCTGAGAAGGTGGACAGAAAATGTGAAAGAAAGGAAAAAGAATCACAACTTGCTATTAACAAAGAAATAGAAGTTGATGAAAGGTATGACATTGAGCTTATGGAGGCTGAGCTGTTAAATGAAAATAAAGATTCTCCTAAGCAAGTGATGTGCTCAAAATATGATTTTGAAATTACTCGCAAGTGCACGATCCCGTTTTAGTAATATAAGATTCGTTCCAAGGACTAGAATAATTTTCACGAAAACCTTAATTTTTAACTTAATCGAATTAGACCAAAAGATTTTGAGATGATTTTATTAATCTAAAATCTGAAATATATTTTATCAAATAATTAAAAATAAATTATTAAAATCTAAATCTGATTATAATCAATATCACATTAAACTAAAATAATAAGATAATATTTGAATAAAACAAAAAAAGGAAAAAATAAGAAAAAACAAAAAAAAGAAAAAAAAGAAATAGCAGCGCGGAAAGAACAGGACAGTGGCAGAGAAACGAAAACACGTTAATATACAGACCAACACGCCGTGGCCAACTCCACCGAAAACAAACTACCGGAATCTATGGGGGTCGCCGGAATAGCTTAAATCTCGCCGGAAAATTGATTTGACCGGAAAATTTAGCCATTCCAAATATAACAAATAAAACCCCACTAACCTCTAAACCAAATTTGACACTAAATTCTACACTAAATAGCCCCTAAATTACCAATTTCTTGATCAAAACAAGATTCAAACCAAACCAAAACAACTCCAAATTATACCAAACTTTAAATCTAGCCTAAACATAATATTTCCAACATAAACCCACTAACCTCAACTCAAAATCATAAACTAAACTTTACACCTAAAAACCCCAAAATCAAGAACAAGGAGAACACCAAATCTTACCAAACTAACTCCAAATCACACAAAACTTTAAAACTAGCTTATCTACCAAGTTTCTAACAAAACCCCATCAAACTACAAACTAAAATCAAAATCTAAAATACTAAAACATTGAACCCACTAATAATATTGAGAATTAAAAGGGCTCAATCTAAATACTAAAAAATGCAAGCTTAAAACATATAATTAGGCTCCTTTCAATCCACAAGTAATTTTGAGTCCCATGTGGTTAGAGAAAGATCTCATAGCCTAGAAGCAAAAGTAAAGAGCAAGATTTAAGAACAAAAATGAATACTTGTATTGATATAATAAAAGTGTTTACAAATTTAGAGTGCTACTACTAGATCTACTACATAAAAGAGAGGCTACTAAAAATATGAACTCCTAGGTTGGTTGAAACATGATGGGGAGGTGTGTATTTATAGGGGGAAATTAGGGTAGAGGGGGGTGTAGGTGTCCTATCTAGATGCTTCCTTGAGAATATTCCCCTATGATCCTTTTCTTCCATCTTTTTCTCTTTTTTGCTTTATTCTTATATTTCTTCAAGCATTTGCAATATTCCTACAAAAAAGACAAATAAACAAATAAATAAGTGAGAACAAGCAATAATTAGGCATTTAAAATATACCAAAATATGCACTTATCAAACTTCCCCATACCTATATTTTGCTCGTCCTCGAGTAAAATCAAAAGAAAAGAAAATAAACTAAGAAAACTAAATGCGATTCCTAGGCTCCTTTTCGTAGGCGTGACGGGTGATTTTAGGTTCACCAACCCGTTAAACTCGTAGACGATCTCTACAAGAGGAGTTTTGTCTCCTAAGGGTTTACAGAAGATATACCCATAAAATCTTTGAGACATTCTAGCAAGTGTCTACTCGACTCTACTCTAATTTCGTTGGTGTTAACAAAAAGCGTTTTTAAGGAAAATACGACTTAAAGACTCATCTACTAATAATCAAGATACAGTTGTCTCTAATCTACTTGCATCGACACAAAGATTTACTAGAAATCCAAGGAGTGTAAGTAATTTAAGGCCTTTGATGGATCCTAATCGTCTAAGAACATTTTCTCTTTTTCAACCAATTTTGAACTGACCCAATCTCTATCGAAACAAATATCTAGCCAAACTTCACAAACTCTTATTCTTTTTTTTTCTCTTTTTTTTTTGCATTGACTTTATTTTGTCCGTTTTCTTAGGCAAACAATGTTACCCATGTAGCGAGCTTTAGGTCAGTGACTCCCAAACCAAACGGTCTTAGGGCACTAGGTTTTGAAATCCCCCTACGGACTTAATTGTTCGAGTAACAAAGGCCACAAAACGAGACTAGCCAATCTACTTTTGCCCATTTATCTAAAGATTTTATCTATAAAGAACAATGGGTATTGAAGTAGTTATTCCTTTTCTTTTTCTATCTCTTTTTCTTGTTTTTCTATTTTTTTTTTCTTTTTCTCTTTTTTTATTCGCAAAGGTTCGATTCGACATTGTTTCAACATGTGGGTTCTCTCTCAGGTATCGAATAATATCACTAGACAATCTCTCCATCAAAGGTCTTGTGCAAATGTGTGTGCCATCTTGGAATGTAAAGTACAATTCGGTCGATACAAACTTCAAAACGACAACCTTACTCAACTACGTTCAAATTATCTAAAAGACACTACATATATATTGTTTTCGAAAACATGCTAACACCAATTACTCCTAAAGTTCGAGTGAGGGAAAGACAACTTAGCTAAAACATCTCTATTTTTGGATTTTTCTAATTTTTTCATTTTTAGGGTTTTTCATTTTTTAAGAAATACACTAAAGCCCTCCCCATACCTAAATCATGCATTGTCCTCAATGTATGCAAAAGAGAGAATTGAAATGTAAGAGAAAAGAGAAAAATACCTGAAATGGATATGAAGGGGATTTTTATTAACGAACGAAACACTAAATCAACCCACACACTCACACATAAACTTCCCCATACCTGAACTTCATGAAGGAAGGTTGGAAGACAGAAGCAAATCAGCCAATTCCGGAAGGAAAGATGGGAGGAAGCTTCGAGAAAGAGTCAAAATGTGTACGAAAATTTTTAGGCACAAAAACTTTCTCTAGCATATGACCATCGTTTACCCCTATAGGACAAGTATCACTAATGTTCTCCCTAAACCAACTTAATGCTTCTTTATTATCAAGCAAATTAGAGACAAAGCAATTTTGGTCATGGGATAAATCACTAGGAACGATGTAAGAAATGATGTCATCCTTTCCTAAGACGCTATGCGAATGATGGAACAACGAGTCAAATGTCGGTGATTCACCTACATGACTCTCTAAATCGGGCCTAGGGTCAACACGAACCATCTCGGGTGGAGTTTCCCATTTTGAACAAACGTCGTTCAATTCTCCTAATAACTCCTCCGAGGTCAAATCTTTCAAAGACTCATGATACGCTCTATTATCCTCGTGGTTGACTTTGAAATCTTCACCGAGAAGAGACTCAATCTCACTATCCTCAAAGCTAGACCATGTGACAAACTTGTTGACCACATTGACCCCTATAGGTTGCTCATAAAGCTCATTGGGTTCTTTTCCTACGTTGAAAATGTTTAAGTCAATGGTCATGTTTCCAAAAGTGAGCTTCATAGAACCATTCCTACAATTGATTAAGGCATTGGATGTAGCAAGAAAAGGTCGTCCTAAAATGATAGGAATTTGGTTCTTAGGATTCGAGACGGGTTGAGTCTCGAGAACAACAAAGTCAACGGGAAAAATAAAGTCACCGATTTTGATCAAAACATCCTCAATAATCCCCTTAGGCATTTTAATAGAACGATCAGCAAGTTGAAGGGTCATATTGGTGGTCTTGAGATCCCCTAAACCTAGGGCTTGGTAGACCGAGAACGGAAGAAGATTCACACTCGCTCCTAAATCAAGTAAAGCTTTATCCACAAAGGTATTGCCTATGACACAAGAAATTGTAGGACAACCGGGGTCCTTATATTTCACGGGAATTTGATTCGAGAGAATCGAGCTAACTTGTGAGGTCAAAAAGGCTTTTTTAGGAACATGGGTGGTTCTCTTATGGGTACACAAATCTTTTAGACACTTAGCATAAGAAGGGACTTGTTGAATGGCATCTAAAAGAGGTATGTTGACCTTGACTTGTTTGAACACTTCTAGGATTTGTTCCATTTGGGCCGATTGTTTAGGAGGAATGAGTCTTTGTGGGTAAGGAACCCTTGGCTTGTAAACTTCTTCGTTGGGCTTTTGAGAAATGGGCCCGGGACTAGGTTCACTCATAGACTCACGGTATCTAGAACATTCGGGCTTATCATGATTAGTGCTAGACAAAGAAGGATTTGTTTTAGGAATCGACTCCTCATTTTCATTAACGTTCTCACCAACTTTGTTATCCACTTGGTTTCCCGACCTTAGAGAAATAATCGCATTAACATTCTCGGGAGGTCTTTGATTGAGAGGAAACTTAGGATTGACCTCGGGTTGACTTGGCGACTTGTTCTTCTCTCGCTCACACAACGCGCTAGCTAATTGACTCAATTGGGCCTCTAACTTAGACACGGCTTGCACATTAGAATGCAAAATTTGCCTATCTTGGGTTAGGGTTGTCATGAAGGTTTGTTGTGATTGAGTCAAATTAGTTTGCGATTTAACTAAGGCTTCCAAACTCTTTTCTAAAGAATTGAGGCGTTTATCCGAATCATTGAAACCGGGAGGATTTAAAGGAGTTTGAATTGGGTTATGACATGAATTCGGACTTTGGGTTGGGCAAGAGTTTGGGTTGGGCCTTTGAAAATTTGGTTGATGAGTTTGAAAAGAAGTTGGGCCTTGATTTTGAAAAATTTGACCTTGGGTCCATGAGAAATTTGGGTGATTTCTCCACCCGGGATTATAAGTGGGTGCAAACGCATCATTTCTAGGATTTAGAAACATCGCATTTACTTGTTCAAGTTCGTG
Organism: Daucus carota subsp. sativus; assembly: GCF_001625215.2. Classification (NCBI taxonomy): domain Eukaryota; kingdom Viridiplantae; phylum Streptophyta; class Magnoliopsida; order Apiales; family Apiaceae; genus Daucus; species Daucus carota. The sequence goes on from NC_030382.2 coordinate 24,048,748, forward strand.
CGAAGGTTGGGTTCCGGGATTTTGATAATTGTAATTAGGGAGCATCGACATTTGTGGGGGAGATTTACTAGTTTCTAACGCTTCAAGTCTCCTAGTTAGGGTGGCTAGTTTGGCATCGGTTGCCACATTGTTTCCTATTGAATGCAAACCCCTAGCACTAGACGACTGAATTGACTTTTTGGGCTCCCTAGTTGACTCCCACATCATAGTCTTTTCCGCTAAATCCTCGAAAAATTCCCATCCTTGGTCCTCATCTTTTTCCATGAATTTACCTTGGCACATAGACTCTAATAACGCAGTGGTTTGACTATCTAAGGCCTCGTAAACTATCTTGCAAAGTCTCCATTTTTCTATTCCGTGGTGGGGACATTGTGAAAGAAGATTTTTGAAGCGGTCAAAGAAAATCCAAAAAGACTCATTTTCCTTTTGATGAAATTGATTTATTTCATTTGTAATTCGAGTAGTCTTATGATTCGGAAAATACTTTTTAAGAAACACCACAACGAAACCCTCCCACGTGGAAATAGAATTAACGGGAAGACTATACAACCATTTTTTAGCATTTTCTTTTAAAGCGAATGTGATTAGTCTAAGCCGAATGGAGTCTTCACTCAATTGTTGGAGTTTTTGCAAACCGCAAACCTCCTCAAATTCTTGGATAAAAAGGTAGGGATCCTCACCTTCACTCCCTAAAAACTTAGGCAACATACTAATGTGATGTACCTTAATCTCGAAATTATTCCCATTAACGGGAGGAAGGGTGATACACGAAGGTTGAGCGGAACGGGACGGGTAACAACGGTCTTTAAGAGACAACGCCATGTTAACTATCGGTTCGCTAGCTTCTATGGGTTCGGAGTCCGAAGAGGATGACGAAGGAATCTCGATTATAGGTCTTACTAATCTAGATGATTCGTTCCTAACCCAAGTAGTTCGCATAAACAAGATAGTAAACACGTAGCAAGTAAGTGCGATAAAGTAAAACACACAAAAAAAGGGTGTAAAAGAGAAAGAAAAACCTAGTTCTAGGGTTTCTTAATAAAATGAAGTAGACCTTGCTCCTAACTTTAAGGACCACCAAAAACTCGGTAAAATCAATTATTATTCGGACCGGTTTGGCCAGTTTAGAGCAGGCATTGCCAAGAGGCCAATCTCTGCACTTAGACACCAAACCTTAATCGGCCAGGTAAGCTTTCGCTTGCCTTAGACACCGAAAAGTCGGAATAATTAAAGATTACCTCGTCTTTTAGGTACCTTCCTAGTTGAGCGCGAAATCCTAGGGGCTAACGTCTAATTCAATTTTATTAAAAGGCTAGGTAAATGCAAATGAAGAAATTAGGTCGTTGTGGGCCAAGGAAAGAGTGATGAAATCCCTTCCCTTATCTTGTTAGTGGGTTTTGCCCTTAAGATTTATTTAAAATGATGCTCCACACAACGATATAATAAAAGCTATAAACAATTATGGATGCTCTACACTACGTGTTCTATTCTAAAGAAAAGAAAAAATTTACGCACCTTTGGGTCCTCCAGCGATCACCATAATTAAAGGTACGAAAATTTAAAAACAAAAAATTAAAATCTAAATGATGTGCCCTAAGTGATTAAATGCATGATGCAACACATATGTATTTCTAACTACTATTTTTGGATTTTTAATATTTTTAATTTGTTTGTGATTTTTTAATTTTCAATTTTTTTTGTGATTTTCTAAATAAAATAAATTGAAATAGGAGAGAGATACAAGTTACCCAAGCAAGCTTCCAATACTCCAAGAATATTCTCCACTTATTCCAAGCTAGCTCATACTCTTCCAATTTCCTAAAATTCAACAAAAAAAGAAGTGAGAGAATATAAAAAAAAAAAAACTAATCCGAAAAATTAAAAATTAAGGCGCGGAAATTAATTTTAGTCCCCGGCAGCGGCGCCAAAAACTTGATGTGCTCAAAATATGATTTTGAAATTACTCGCAAGTGCACGATCCCGTTTTAGTAATATAAGATTCGTTCCAAGGACTAGAATAATTTTCACGAAAACCTTAATTTTTAACTTAATCGAATTAGACCAAAAGATTTTGAGATGATTTTATTAATCTAAAATCTGAAATATATTTTATCAAATAATTAAAAATAAATTATTAAAATCTAAATCTGATTATAATCAATATCACATTAAACTAAAATAATAAGATAATATTTGAATAAAACAAAAAAAGGAAAAAATAAGAAAAAACAAAAAAAACAAAAAAAAGAAATAGCAGCGCGGAAAGAACAGGACAGTGGCAGAGAAACGAAAACACGTTAATATACAGACCAACACGCCGTGGCCAACTCCACCGAAAACAAACTACCGGAATCTATGGGGGTCGCCGGAATAGCTTAAATCTCGCCGGAAAATTGATTTGACCGGAAAATTTAGCCATTCCAAATATAAAAAATAAAACCCCACTAACCTCTAAACCAAATTTAACACTAAATTCTACACTAAATAGCCCCTAAATTACCAATTTCTTGATCAAAACAAGATTCAAACCAAACCAAAACAACTCCAAATTATACCAAACTTTAAATCTAGCCTAAACATAATATTTCCAACATAAATCCACTAACCTCAACTCAAAATCATAAACTAAACTTTACACCTAAAAACCCCAAAATCAAGAACAAGGAGAACACCAAATCTTACCAAACTAACTCCAAATCACACAAAACTTTAAAACTAGCTTATCTACCAAGTTTCTAACAAAACCCCATCAAACTACAAACTAAAATCAAAATCTAAAATACTAAAACATTGAACCCACTAATAATATTGAGAATTAAAAGGGGCTCAATCTAAATACTAAAAAATGCAAGCTTAAAACATATAATTAGGCTCTTTTCAATCCACAAGTAATTTTGAGTCCCATGTGGTTAGAGAAAGATCTCATAGCCTAGAAGCAAAAGTAAAGAGCAAGATTTAAGAACAAAAATGAATACTTGTAAAAATATGCTACTACTAGATCTACTACATAAAAGAGAGGCTACTAAAAATATGAACTCCTAGGTTGGTTGAAACATGATGGGGAGGTGTGTATTTATAGGGGGAAATTAGGGTAGAGGGGGGTGTAGGTGTCCTATCTAGATGCTTCCTTGAGAATATTGCCCTATGATCCTTTTCTTCCATCTTTTTCTCTTTTTTGCTTTATTCTTATATTTCTTCAAGCATTTGCAATATTCCTACAAAAAAGACAAATAAACAAATAAATAAGTGAGAACAAGCAATAATTAGGCATTTAAAATATACCAAAATATGCACTTATTAGCAAGCTCCAAAGAAGAAGCCAAGACTGAAAGCTAAAACAAATATGCCTGAGGTTGCTAATTGAAGAGAAGAAGAACAAGTGCAAACATCAAAACCTTCTTCTCCAATCAAGGCAACCACAGTTGAATATCCAAATGTCAACTGAAAGACATATGTTTAGCCTATTTGTATTTAAGAGTATCAACTCAACTCTGATAAGAAAGCAAGTCAATAGCAAGTACTGTTATCCGGAATCCGTACGAAGAACGTCAAATGATATTGAAGATTTTATGTCAGAAGAATTTCAGGATGCTGCTGCAAACCATTGGAAGAAGTTCATTAATATGATCAAGCCTCAGTATACAAATAATCTTTTGTAGCACGTCCAGAAGATCAGAAGGTATAAAGTTTCAATACTTTATTTATTCAGAAGATTCCATTATTGTGTCTACAAATGAAGAAGAACAGAGAAGACGAAGAATCGACGAACAAGCCACAGCTTAATTGTTTAAATGACAAGGAATATTTAATTGAGCTAGTTACAGATGAACCAGACAGTACATTTGTGTATCAGCTTATCAGATTAAATATTTTACGTCAAAAGAAGGTGGTCGTTCAATCAAGTCGAAGATCCTAATTGTTTAATAAAGACTGAAGACTCTGCTGAAGAAGAAAAAGGGATAATTGATTATCTAATTATTTTATTCACTTCTCAAAATAATTATATAGGATGTGTAATTTATTTATTAAATTAATTCTATCTCGAATTAATTTAATTTATGAATTTATGCATTTAATATAATTAAGTGGATATTAATTGGTTAATTAATTAAAGAAAATAAGGGATTGTCTTGTTAGATTACAAGGTAAGACAATCCAAAGGATTGTCCTGCAAAACAACAAGGTAAGACAATCCAAAAGATTGTCTTACCGTGTTTTTACGCTTCCAACACACGGTAAGACAATCCAACCGTCCCTTGCATTGTCTTGCCTTATGTTCCTTCTAAGACAATCTTCAAGATTGTCTTGCCGAATGGCTTGTAAGACAATCTTGAAGATTGTCTTACCGTGTCCTAATTGTCTTACCGTGTCCTAGAGATTGTCTTACCGCCTCTGATTGTCTTACTAGGCTATAGACAATCTCTCAGATTGTCTTGCCTTGTGTTTTTCAGCAAGACAAAGTGCCTAATTGTCTTTGCCATCTTTGCATAGTCTTGCCTACCTTTGTCTTGCCTTGTTCTTGGGATTTGCCTATAAATATGGCCTCCCCCCCTTCATTTGTAAGTGTTCAAAGTCATTGTAAGCTTTCAAGTTGTGCTAAACTTGTTATTCGTTAAATCCACAGTTTACTGTGCTTTGATCATTCGGTTGTTTTGTTCCGCTAAGTTAGAATACTTTCTATCAAATTTATTCTACGAACTAGTGGACATCAAAACGAACCATATTAATTATATAACGACTTTCACATTGTTTTATTAATTAATTAAACTCTGATTAACTAATTTATATTCATTCAGATTATTCTGCCGCGATTATTTTTAAGTGACGATTGTATTCAACCCCCCCCTTCTACAATCGTTCCAGGACCTAACATCAACTTCTTTGAAGAGCCAATCATACCAAAAGAGGAGCAAATTGATCTTGAAGATATTCCTATACCATCTTTTCTTGTCAAGGAAACAGAAAAGCCAAAAAAGCAAGGAAAGACAATGGCAAGTAAGCTGGTTAATGCTCCAAAACCTCCAAAAGAACCTGAAAATAAGGATGACTATCTCTTCATCAAAAATATTGAAGAAATCTCAGAACTTGAGCTGGACTTGGATGATTTACAAGAAGTAAGAGGAATTGATAAGACATCCAAGATACCTGAAAGACTTGCTTTCTCATACAAAATCAAGGGAGATGTTGTCTAGCCTCTTCACAGGGTTCTCAGTACTGAAGGATTCAGTTCTCTCACCAAGATCTTTGCAGGAATGAAAAGAACTAGAGGCTACACACCCCCAGGCAAGCAGATGGTGTTAAAAAGAGTTCAAGAAATCAGAAATGAGTGGAGTACTGATAATAGCTTGCCTAGGAAACTGAAGATTCCATACACTGGAAAGAAAATTCATCATGAACCAACTCCCATTATGGAGTTCAGGGACAACCAGGGTGTTAGGAGATTTTTCATACCTAAAGATCAACTCAAGGCTACTAGCATCAAAACTCTGAAAACTCTACAGTTCAAGCTCAACAGACAAGATAGTGAAGAAGAATGGTTCTAAAGAATTGTTTAGAAACAGATTGAAATTCTTGAAGAAAATCTTAAGTCCAGAAGAAGATCTTCTAGGAATAAGTGAACTGCTCAGTCTAAAGGAGCAAAATCATCTGTAAATCTTCTATCTCTCGCATTTAACTTTTTTACTTTTTTTACTTGTGTTTTGTTATCATCAAGTGTAGAATTTATGTCTGCATCTTCTTCAGTCATAAATTGGGGGAGATCGTTAGGAATCAATAATTTTGATGATAACACAAACACCTTGTAACATGTTTTATTTAGAATCTTTATCAATATTCAGTTGTAATTGTTGTACTACTTGTCTTTAGAATTATCAACGGATGGATAGAATAGGATGGCTAATTGTAAATATCCAATGCCATGTAATTTTGTCTAAGTGAAGGATATTCAACTGATAAGTTGTAACAATTCAACTGATGAAGAGTGCACTATGTTTCAATTCATAAACACAAAGCATTCAACTGATGAAGACAAAGCATTCAACTGATGAAGCTGAAGTATTCAACTGATGAAGCTGAAGTATTCAACTGATGAGACTAGAACAGTGCTCGATCGATGAAGTCTGTAATTCGTTCGATGGACGAAGGCACTTTCAACGGATGAAGCAAACAGCCATTGAAAGTGACTAGAGCTTAATTCTGACAAGTCACATGGATCGAATTACATTAAAATAGACATGGAAGCCTGATTAGGACAAGAAAGAAGAACCAAAAACATTTTTATCTCATGCAATGCAATCTGGACCAAATCAAGAAGATGTTCAAAGATGAAGACATCACAGAAGGCGTGCATAAGACAAAGATGTGCAGCATACTTTAGTTTAGAGTGTGGATTTTGTATTCTAGTTAAGCTTTATAAACTTGGAGTATATAACCAAGTTAGTAGCATCAGTTGAACTCGTTCAGAATACTTGTGAGAAAATCTGAGTGTGAGAAACAGTTCAAGTGTTGAACCTGCAGCTGTGAGAATTGTAATCAATCCACAGATTCATCAATATAAAACTCACGGGTGGATCATTCAATCCACTCGTATTTTTAATACTTGGTGTTTTTCTTTTCTGTTATTGTTAAGTGTTAATTGTTCTTGAATCTTTTAAATTTGTAAAAGATTGTATTCAACCCCCCCCCCCCCTTTTACAATCTTCCTTATAGTTGGTGTAAAATAACATGAGTGCTCCCTGAATCTATTAAAATATGTGAAAATTTGTCAAGCACCATTCTTTTCCCTCTCATTGTTGAAAAAGATGGACTACCAGATAAAGCATTGTTGATATACATGTGTCCCCTTTGTCTAAATCACTTGATTCAGTATCACTGTCACTAGATTCAACCTCCCAACAAGGTATTTCAACAGTGAACAGCTGTGACTCTTTAAAACTGACACTTGTGTCCTTTTTCATACTTGTTATCATAGTAATAACATAAACCCTTGGCTATCTTTTCTGCTCTTACATATGCTGGTAAAAACTTGAAAGGTCTACTACCAGATTTACCAGCAATTGATTGCAATGCTTTAGTTTGTGGAGTAGGTAGTAGAGGGGGCTTATGGCTAGCTAATGTTAGTGTAGGTACTATACACTGCTGGACCTATAGTTTTCAGAACACTTCCTGTACTTGTCCCCTTAACAAATTTCTGATTCTTCTTTTAATCTTGTATAATTGATGGCATCAGTTACACTTACAGGTTTAAAGGCTTTGACAAAAGGTTTAACAGTTGGCTTAAGGCCTCCAATGTAACTCTCCGACAAATACAGATTAGGCAAAACATGTTGATGTTGTTCCATTAAAGATATGTTATTATCAAATTCATCAATATAATCCTCAATTGATCCAGTTTGTTGAAGCTTATTGAATTGTTCAACAACATTCAAGGCAGATTCATCCTTAAACCTAGCACTTAGGTTTATGACAAATTCAGTCCAATCAACATTGCTCTTGATAGACTAGTAATTCGATACCCACACTTCTGTCTTATCCAACATTTGTAAAGAAGCAAGATCAACTTTCTGATCATCCGAAATCTTACACAATGAGAAGTACTTGACACACTTCTTTACCCAAGTTCTAGCATTATCACCATTAAACTTAGAAAATTCTAATTTTGGAGTGTATCCTAGAGGACGAATGGACTGATTACCTGAGTTAGGGTTTGAATCAGTCCTTGTAGTGTCATTTGAGCGTCCTGAATCCTGAGAATTTTGCACAGCTTCATCTCTCGCTAATTGCGGCGCACAACTAGGAAGCACTTCTCTCATCATCTTCATCAACTCATCAATTTTCTTATTATGTTCATCAAACTTCTTAGAAATGATCGAGATTGTTCTTCGAGTTTGCGATCAAGTACCCGCGCTTGCTCCTTCATTTGTTCATCCATTAAAACTGTAGATGCGTAAGTCTTCCGAGTAATAGGCGCCAATAAAAGTAGTGAATTAAACGGAAATGTTGATAACATATCGCGAGAGCTCTGATACCATTGATACTTTACTCATCTGTATAAGGATCTATGGAAACTAGAGAGAAGAGAGAGAGAGACTAAGAGAGAAAGTAGAGAGAGATAACAAAAAATGTGTAAAACTTGCATAAAATATCTAACAGCTGTTTTAGGTACTTATACAATCATTTCCTTACTGATTTCCCGCTCATTTTCCGCTGTTTACAACTTTGCATGGAAGAGACTTTTCTAACCCTTATCATATTTTGACAAAAAGCATCAAAGTGCACATAAACTTTTTGCTAATCACAATTTATCAGCTGATAACAGTGTTGTAAAAAGCGGGAATCGGACTTAGTCGGTGAAGGCACCGTCTAGCGATTAATCGGATAATCGGAGATTAATCGGAGTGATTAATCGGATCATTAATCGTAATCAATTTAATATTATTTTTTAAATAATATATATTAATATAATTATATATAGTATAAATTTATAGTCATATAAAATCAAAAGATTAATGATTTTTTATAACACAAAACATGCTTTTATATACATATACAAGTCCAGTCATCTCATATATAAACTTGAAATTGATTGAATCTGCGAAGGAAGATATTGCAAATTTATGTAATTAGAGTTTAAAGTTAATATTGAAAGAGTGAAAGGTAATAAAACAACTTTAATTTATGTGTTTTGTCATTTCCATGCCTTTTGTTTTATTTAAAATTAAATTTTAGAATTTTAAGATTTTTTTACTTTTAATTTTTAATTTTTTTATATTCACCGATTTTTGACCGACTTTTTCCGATTAATCCCGACTTTTGACCGATTAATCCCGATTTTCAGAAAAAACGATTTTTTCACCGATTAACGCTTAATCGAGACGGTGGCCGACCGAACAGCGATTAATCGGCGATTAATCCCGATTAATCGCCGACTTTTAGAACACTGGCTGATAATACACCATTTTTTAATTAAAATATTTAGGTATTTTGGTAGGTATAAGTTTGATGGTGTATGTCATAATTATGTCTTCTTTAATAATTGAGATTAAGGCAACTTCTCTTTTAAGGCTTTGGAAATTATGTATTCCGGCAGACGTGCATACGAATTCAAGTTTTTGAATTATCTATTACTCATTATTACAAAAAGATTCTTGATGCAGAATACTTAATAATTTTTTATATCATGATTATTAATAAACAATATACGGATGATAACATTATGTATTTCAAACTCTTAGTTTAACATCTGAGCCAAACACAGCAGTTATTAAATCATTTACTCCCAGGTTAGGGTGATTTTTAACCATAAACTACGGGAATGATACAAAGGGGCTGTTTGGCAACGACTTAAAAGCCGACTTCTGGGTTTATAAGTTAAAAGCACTTATTTCGTACCGTTTGTGTAAAAAGTCAAGAAGTACTTATAAAAAGTTAGGAATGCTAACTTTTGTTTCAGGACTTCTATTTATTTCCCAAACACTTTAAGCACTTATAAGTCTTAACTTGTTTCTAACTTCTACTCCACTTTTTTATTTTAAACAAGAAGCACTTATTTTAAACTCACCCAAACGGCCCCAAACTCAGTTACAAAGAAATCAATCAAGAATTTATCTGGGAAAAAAAAGAAAAAGAAAATCAAAGAAGATTAATCACATATAATATAGATGATATATAACTCTGGAAAGAGGTATTTTATATTCATTATATAACAAAAAAATAAAGATTTGTTTCAAGAAAAAAAAATAAAATTTTAGTTATTTCTCTCCCGAAAATAAATTTAGCTAGACTGCCCAAATCTCAGTGTCATTTTCATGAATTTTAAGGCACAACATTCACTTTAAATTTAACTTTAAGAGAATATTTATGACTAGTATCGCTCTCAGAATAAAAATCGTGGTTTCGTACCAAATTAAGTTACCATCATCGACCCTCATAAAAATAATTCAAAAACGATAATGATCGAGTGAATCAGCTAATTTAAAGTAATCATTGGATTGATCCATTTTAGAATACGAATAACTTATAGTACAAGCAGCTAATTGTGTTGATTTTGAGCTTTCTAACCCACGCTTTAAACCTTTGCTTTAGACTTTAGAGGCCTCCATCTCTGCCTCGAGCCACAAAGTTGGAAAATGTTCATTCTTTAATCTCCAATCTCGCAACAAAACCCTTGTTTTCCTCTGAACACAGTTCCTCCAAAACCTCAAATATCTCTCTCCCTCTCGGTCTCTCTATTCTCTCTCTCTCTCACACACACTCCCTTTTAAATGTTCTCTGAAGTTTTACGAAAAACTCCGTAAGTCCATAACCCTAATGGATTCATCAGAAAAGCCTAGCACCACTAGAAGCAAATTTTCGAAAACATTCCACAAAGTTATCACTCTGAAATCAGCCACAAAAAATCTCTCAGGCAGTGGGTTTTGCTTGTCCATTCCCCACGATAAATCGAAAAAAGGCCATGAGGTTACCAAAGACGAATCAAGATCAAGAAACAGGGCAGCCTTGGAAGCTTTTATATCGAAACTTTTCGCTACCATTTCAACAATCAAAGCTTCATATGCAGAGTTACAAATGGCTCAGTTTCCAGATTACAACATGGATGGGATTCAAGCTGCAGATAAAGATATAGTTGATGAATTAAGAACACTATCAGAGCTTAAACACAGTTTCTTGAACAAAAATTTCAATTCTTCACCACCCCATGTCACAATCTTGCTCACAGAGATTCAGGAACAGCAGAGTCTAATGAAGATGTATCAGATTACAATCAAGAAAATTGAAGGCCAGCTTGAAGCCAAAGAAACCGAAATTTCGTCTCTTGGGAAAAATCTTGAAGAAACAATTTCGATCAACAAATCACTCGAAAAAACACTGAATTCAAGTGGGTGTTTTTCAGTTCTTGATAATATAAAGATATCATCTTGCTCACCAAAAGATTTCATCTTAGTCCTACATTATGCATTGAAATCTGTGAGAAACTTTGTCAAGATTTTAGTGACTCAAATGGAGAATTCGAACTGGGATTTCGATTCTGCAGTCCATGCCATACATCCCTATACACAATTCTCGAACAGAACACATCAATGTTTTGTTTTCGAATCATTTGTGTGCCAAGAAATGTTCAAAAATTTCGATACACCCGCTTTTTCTTTGCTAAATGATCAGTACTTCCCCTACTATGTTGATCAATTTCGAAAACTAAAATCAGCCAATGCTGTTCATTTCTTGAACCAATACCCAAATTCATTGTTCGGGAAGTTCACTAGATCAAAGTATCTTCGGTTAATTCATCCGAAAATGGAGGCCTCATTTTACGGAAATTTGAACCAACGAAAGCTCGTGAACTCTTGGGGGTGCCCGGAAACAACTTTTTTTGCTGCGTTTGGCGAAATGGCTAGAAGAATTTGGATTCTACATTGTTTGGCATTCTCCTTTGATCAAGAAGTAAGTGTTTTTCAAGTGGGGAAGAACTGTCGATTTTCAGAAGTGTACATGGAGAGTGTGACAAGCGAGGTGTTCATGGACCGCGACAGCGAAGTTTCGGTGGCCTTCACGGTGGTTCCCGGGTTCAAGATTGGAAACATGGTGGTGCAGAGTCAGGTGTATTTAGCTCCGGCGGATTATTAAAAATATATTAGAGCTTAATTTTAAGTTGTACAGTAAGTAGATGGTGAAGGTAGATGGTAAAATACATAATACTCATGGTTAATGATCATAATAATAATCATGTATCGCACCTGTATTTCTTGTTTTGATTATACATGAAAAGATACAATAATAGCAGGCAAGTCAATACCTCATAGCTAGGGCTGTTTAACGAACCGAGCTGTTCGCGAACAAGCTCGAGCTCGGCTCGTTAAGAGCTCGTTCGGCTCGGCTCGTTAAGTTAACGAGCTCGAGCTCGAACACAAAAAATTGTTCGTTAAGTAAACGAGCTCGAGCCGAGCTTTTAGTATGTTCGGCTCGAGCTCGGCTCGAGCTCGGCTCGAGCTCGTTCGGCTCGTTAAAGCTCGAAAAAATGTAATATTTTCGGGGTTTTTTTATAATTTATATATGTTATTGGACTCAGAATTCAACATAATATATATATATATATATATATATATATATATATATATTTTAGTGATGTAAACAAAATTTTAGGAAATAATAATTTTATTTGGTTTTTAACAGGCAAGTAGAAGTTTGACTAGTACCGCTAACTAGTGTTTAATCCTAATTTAGTGTTTCAATATTTTAAAAAATATTTTTTACCGATCCAACTGTATGGATGTTAACATATATACATTTTAGTGATATAAACAAAGTTTCAAAAAAATTGAAATTATTAGGTTAGCTATTTTAAGAGTCAACTAGCGGTTTGTCCTTATTTTTTTTCTGGCTCGGCTCGACTCGACTCGACTCGGCTCGGCTCGTATTTGTTCGCGAACAAGCTCGTGTTCGGCTCGTTAGTTAACGAGCCGAGCTTGAACACAATTTTTGTTCGATTAAAAAGCTCGGCTCGGCTCGGCTCGTCAGAAAAAAAATTAAAGCTCGGCTCGGTTCGGTCAAAACTCGGCTCGGCTCGGTTCGTGAACAGCTCTACTCATAGCACTATCTAAATGTACAACATCCGAATGATCACATATTTTACGAACCTGGTCGAAACATGGATACATTTTCAAGTAATGGATCTACGAATGTCAAATTTGGATACATATCTGTTACTCCCTCCGTCCCAGTCATTTGTATACAAATGGCTGGGACACGGAGACCACGAAATTGTGTAAAAATGAGTAAAGTTTGATGAAAAGTGGATGTAGTGGTGGGACCCAATTATATTTAATAATAGATTTGAGATAGTGGAGGAAATTAGTGGGTGTTTATTTTATTATAGAATGGAGATAGTGGAAGAAAGTAATTGGTGTAATGATTTTTTATATTATAAAAATTTACTATTTTTGGAGTGTATACAATTGATGGGACGTCCCAAAAAGGAAACTGTATACAATTGATTGGGACGGAGGGAGTATCAGATTTGTTAATATTTTGATTATTTTGAATATTTTTTAATACAAGCATTTCTGTGTTCATATTTGAAAATTGATGCACCACTCTTGACTCATATCTGATTGACACAAATTTTCTTCTCCCAACCAACGTTTTTTTTGCTGTGACCCATGATTGTTTTTCACAGCTGTTCCTAGCTTGAGTAATCTTTTTTATTGTCTGAATGTGTAAGCGGACAGCTGAAGAAAACTCCAACTACAAGTCCCCGACCAGTTATACCACTAATTACAGCATCAGTGGTCTTGGGACCTACGCGCAAGACATAGGTGGTGTTTGTTTCCGGCTTAAACCCAGGCTTCTAGGTTTATAAATTAGAAGTACTTATTCGTATGTTTGTGTAAAAAATCAAGCAGCATTTACAAAAAATTAGGAATGCTAGATTTTGTTTCAGAACTTCTACTTCACTTTCTTATTTTAAGTAATAAGCACTTATTTTAAACTCATCCAAAAGGTCATATAACATGAACGGGAATTTTTGGTATTTTAATGTAAACATTCACATAAACGTAGTTTATACACATATATTACAATTTACATGCAATCATGCAACGAGCAACTTGGTTGGTTTGTGGAATTTGTTGGCTTCTACAGCGTCTCAATTTTGTATCTTTTCTGCAAAAGAAGTTCATATGGACCCCAAAGGTTCTTCAATAATTCAACATTTTAAATATTTTTTGTGGGAACGAAGAAAATTCTTTGAAAATAGACGGTGATATATAACGTACAATATAATAATATAAATTGTATTATGAATTTGAGCTGGGAGTGCTTATTAATTCTTGGAAGTAGAATTGGTATTTCAATTTTGTTTGTTAGAAAGTACGCAAACAAGGAGAGTCGAACCCAGGACGTGGGCCAATATAATTTGGCAAGGTTCATTTGCGGTCGAACCCAGGACGTGGGCCAATATAATTTGGCAAGGTTCGTTTGCGGGATTAACAGTTTTATTGTTATTTCATCTCCTCTATTTTTGTTGGAGACTTTATTGTCGGGTTCGAAAACCATTTTATTCATGAATTCAAACCTCAGATGCATTCAAATCTTATGGCATGAGTGGGTTCATTTTGGACATGAATTTTTACAAGCAAGGACAGAATCCAGTATTCAAAGATGTAGCAGTGTTATGGACATGGTAACTGACCTTTTGGTAGAGCAGACGCTCATGTTGTCGACCTGGAAAAATCGACATTTTACTGACATAGCATATGCTAAAAGTTACAGTGGGGATACAATCTGAATTACACACAAAGAAAAACAGAGTGCATGCAAATAATTTACTTCCTCTGCTTTTGATTCAGACACGAGGTCACTCAGGTTCGCAGCTGTTGCTTTAAGTCACAGATATTGCGTAAACTTGTTCCTACATCTACACTTGTATTTAATGTACATTCACTGATACACAGCATATTCTTGATTTTTAAATTTATCATTACCAATAATTGTATCTATAAATGATTATATCTGAAGTTGTTTGTAACAGTTTGTTTCTTCTAAGCAAAACAATAGTATTCATCTTGATAGGCTAAGTTTACAAAATAATGTATGTTCTAGTACGTGAAAAATCTTAATTTACCTGTTATTCCCGTCATTCTCAAACGATATAATTCCATACATCATCTGTTTGGCCATTGAGAATGATTTTCAGGAGATCATATCACGACTTTCAAGTGAGAAAATTCCATGTCTGAATACATGGACTGTTACACTCCAGAGGAGGAAAATATTGTTTCAGATTCTTATAATTTATCAGAAGATTTCTCGCGAATTCATATTTTACTGTAAGTAATTTTTATTGTACTATTTTTAATGTATGTTCAGTATAATATTTCTTTAACCGTGTCTTTTCTTTTTTTTTAATCTTGGTCCCATAATGAAGAAAGATTTGGATTTTTTGATCTCTAGTTGGGACATAAAAATGGTGGTGAAGATTGAAGTGATGTGAGAAATGAAAGTAGCACCTCCAGATGTGGATATCTTGATGTTTTTGTGAATTGTTTTAGACTAGTAGTTGATCCATTTTTTGTTTCTGGAGAAAATGTAATGTTATGATGTGAATCTTTTAACCATGTAAAGTTGTTGCTGGCTGCTGCTCTGTTGCTCCGGAAATTAAGATTATTTTAAAAGTCAATATCAAGGTTAATATAGTATTTAGCTGATATATTGCTCTGGAAGTTAAATTTTAGCTATGGATTTAACAATTCCCATATACTCCCTCCGTCCCATTTTATGTGACCTCATTTCCTTTTTGGGACGTCCCAAAAAGAATGAACCTAGAATACTTACTATTTTTGAACACTACTTTTCACTATTACACCCACTAACTCTATATTTTATACTCTCTTATTATTAAATAAACACTATTACACCCACTACTTTTCTCCACTATCTCAAATCTATTACTCCCTCTGTCCCATTTTAACTGCCTTTTTTAGAGAGATGCACACAAACCAATTTTTACATTTATGGAGGTGTTTATTTGAATACTTTTACCTAGCTACCCCTAGTAAAGTCAAACTAAACCACTATTTGTATTGCATAGAAAATATAAGGTGCATTAATGAGGGGTAGAATTGAAATTCACCTACCAAATAGTTCACGAAAACAAGAAAAAATCACTTATTTTGGGACAACAACCAAATTCTAAAAAGGCTGTTAAAATGGGACGGAGGGAGTATTAAATATTGATAGGTCCCACCACTTTACTCACTTTTCAACTACATTTACTACCTTTTTCTTAATCTCCGTGAAAGTCAAACCCATTCACATAAAATGGGACGGACGTAGTAATCACTTGAGCTATTTCATTGTCGTCCCTCAAAGAATATTTCTTAGGGGCACTGACAGAGGTAAAATAAATTTTAAGTCATTTTAGTACTTCTGTTTACTCATTAGTCATTACATAACTTTACATAGTGGTTCACGTGAGCTGAGCGTGCAAGGAATGTAATCAAGCATTTGTGACTTGTGAGTGGAAAGCTGCTATACACTCAATTCTGATCATTCGAGAGCAATGGACAAAACTGGAATGAAACCAAGAAGAATTTAATTCATTTTAATAAATTAAATACAAATATTAAATGTTCCATGTCTTGCTAATTTGCTGGGGCTTTTGTTTAATGTTTCAGTTCACCCATTCATTCCCCAGGAAGGTGCATGTTCTTTCAATAGACTAGGGCTCAAGTTGTGCTTGGCCTTGCCGAAGTCCAGGAGAGCTTTGTAATGGACCTTCAAATTTCAGCCCGTATACTTTATGTTACCATGTACACACTACTACAGTCTACAGATCAGCCTGATAGAAAATCTGTTAGTGCCCAAATACATGAAAACTTTATCCTTGAGGTTTGTTGTTTTAGCTAAGCCCAAATCATTAACACCCGTGCTACTCAGAGCAAGTCCAAGAGTGTCTTAATGGATGATTTATAAAAATAATAAAATATTATGTCCTAATAGTTTAGAGCAAGTCCAATAGATTATCTATATGATGTCCTAAACTCACATTTAGGTAACGTGTTAAAAAAATGCACTCCAACACTATCCTAGTGGTATCCTAAATCACTAGCATAACCTTAATTCTCCTAACCATTACCTATTTATAAGTAACCCCTAATCATTACCTATTTAATATTTATGAATAAAATAATCATCTCTCTCCTTCTTTCTTTGTCTATTCTCTCCTTTTCCCCTTATCTCTCTCAAATTTGTTATTAAAATAATCTTAAGAGAACAAATATAAGGATTACTATTAGAGTTGACACTAAAAATAGATTACCTAAATCACTAAGACATACTAGCACTCATTATTTTATATTATTTATAAGTGATAGGGTTGGAGTAAGTTGTCCTGGTGATTTAAGGCAACATTAGAATACTGTTGAAGTAATATTTTTAATCAAATACCTCAAATTATAACTTAGGACATCATTTGAGGCAGCTGTTGGACCTACTGTCTCTGTGCTTCGCATTGACAGGGATTGAAGCTTAAAAATTTACACCTACGAGGAGCATGTGGACTACGGTGCATAGGAGGTTACACATGATTTTTGTTGATTAATTATATGCAAAAAATCTCCGAGTGGGCAAGAATTAAAATGAAAACTAAACGGATAAATACTTGCTCGACGTAAAGTTATATTTTCTTTTCGGATTACATGATAATTAATCCATTAAAAGTCCTATCCACTAAATTAGGTGTTTGTGTCGGCCATGCCGCATTGAAATATACACGAAAGCACTTCACCCTTTCTATTCTTTACCCCCTAGTTTATGTCTCAGCTTAGGCTCTGCACCTCTCCACATTTCAACCAAGACAACAACATTCATCCATTCTGTTGCTTCAAATCTACATGTCTACCTTCAATAAATCGCCAATTTTCTCCTTCAGAACCAAATTGTTGTTCATATTAATGCTCGCAGACTTGGTTCTAAGCATCTCTGGAGCTCGGACAATAAACATGTCACAAAATTTCGACAGAAGATCCGTATTGGCATCGTTGAATTTGCGAACGCAGAGGCATCATGTGGAGAAGGATATCTTTCCCATGCTAGTTAAAGGACGGAAAGCTCCCCCTTCTTCTCCGAGCCATAAGGGACATAAGGTGGCAATGTTCACACGGCCAGGGCCACCTTAATGAAATTTATTTTTGCAATGATCGTGACAAAGCTTGTTATTGACAAGGTAATGCAGATGATGAGTTGAGTTAAGACTGATTCACTTGGCAGCCTCAACTTCGGCTCTTACTCATTTCTGATTCTTTTTGCTTTGCTTACTTGTAATGTGTTACCTAATTATTTATCTGTGACTGCCCGAATTTTCGAACTATTATTTCTCAATTCAAAACTTAAAACGGGATGTTACATTGTCTTAGCCAGATAGCTGTTCATGCCATGATTTACTGTAGAACATATGAATATAACTTGTTCATTTCTGGAATTGAATTTTGAGCTAGATTTTCCGCCATGCATATTTTTTCCACATTAATTAATGTTGAAACTCAATTATACCGGTTCAAATTTTATGCTAACTGAATCCTTAATAAGGAGGCAATGCAATATCAACTCAGCTCAGCCATGCTTTTTTAAGTTTGTTTATTTGTCCGTTACCCAATCTGTCCTATTAGAGTGACACCTAGTAATAAATAAGGGTGTAGTTGTCTTTTCTCAGTTGGTTAGAATATTCTCCACTCTCTCATTGTTGGCATATAATGACAATGATTGAGGCGCATAGATCTAGAATGATTTGATACATTTCTGGTGTGTAAAAGCTGAGCTTGAAACCTTCTTTTCATTAATTCCATTTGCTTTCTGCATTCTATTTCTTTTACTCATCATGGTATCAGAGCGAGGTTGGCATTGTTGGCAAATCTGGGATTGTTTTTGGTGGAATTGTTCCATTTGTGGGTTCTGCATTCTTCTTGGCAGCTCACCAATTTCCTGGAAATCTAAAAAGCAAAGTGTAGTGGCTCGATCGACAGCTGAAGTCGAATACAGGGCTATGGCCTTGACAGCCTGTGAAATAACTTGGATTGCAGCGCTCCTGAAAGACATGGGATTGCAGAACTTGCCTCCCACACTGCTCAAATGTGACAACTTAGCTGCCATCTCCATAGCTGCTAACCCTGTCTTGCACGAGCGGACGAAGCACATCGAAATCGACTGCCACTTCATTCGTGACAAGATAAACTCTGGATCCATCGTCACTCACTATGTTCCTTCCCATGCACAACTCGCAGATATCATGACTAAGACCTTACCTGTGAAACAGCATATGAACCTACTGCACAAGCTTGGAGCCTCAAGTTCCTCTGCGGCTCCGCTTGAGGGGGAGTAATAAGGAGGCAATGCAATATCAACTCAGCTCAGCCATGCTTTTTTAAGTTTCTTACCCGGCGGCAGTGTAGTCATTTCCCATGTGCCATTGTCTTCTAAAGCTGACAACTCTCTGTTCATGGCGTCAACCCAATGTACTTCTTGCACAGCTTGATTGAATGTTACAGGGTCACTGGTGTTGGATAGTGATACCAAGAAGCAGTTGAATTGAGGGTTGATAACTTGATTTGTCACATATGCAACATTGGCACTTGGTGGTGTTGTGACGAAGTTGTCTAGCCAAGTGGGAGGCTTGGTGACTCTGGCAGATCGTCTCAATACTAGAGAATGCTGAGTTGTCTGGTTGTTGGGCTCATCTTGTGTCTCATCTATCTCAGTGACGAAGATGTCGTCTACACAGGTGTTATTTGGCTGAGCTGGTTGTGGCATTTTGCAGGGAGCAGGTTGCACATATGGCTTTGGTGAGGTGGGGTTCAAGGGAAAAATAGTCTCATGAAATATAACATCTCGAGTAACAAACATCTGCATAGTTGTCAGATTCAGCAATTTGTAGCCCTTCTGGTTAGGAGGGTATCCAATCATCACACATGGTACGGCTCTTGGGTCAAATTTATCATGCGTTTGGCTTGGGTTGGAAGCTAGTGTTAAACAACCAAAGGCTCGCAAATCGTCAAAAGCCACTGGATCGTTGTAAAGTATTTCATATGGGATTTTGTGATTCAAGGCTTGTGTGGGTAATCTGTTTATCAGGTATGTGGCAGTCATCACAAACTCTCCCCAATAGGACAAAGGAAGGCCAGATTGAAATTTCAAACATCGAGCAATCTCCAGAATTTGTCTGTGTTTTCTCTCAACCCTGGCGTTCTGTTGGGGTCGATTGACACAAGATTTCTGATGGACAATTCCAGAAGATCTGTAGAACTGAGTGCAAGTAGCATCTGCAAACTCAGGTGCGTTATCTGAACGAAAAAAAAAAAAAAAAAAGCAAGCAAGCAAGCATGGCTGAGCTGAGTTGATATTGCATTGCCTCCTTATTAATCCTTTTGTGCTGTTTTGTGTGCTGTAACTCAGTTGAAAATTCATTTTTTTGCACTAAGGATCTTAAGAAACTTCGATTACAGAATAATTGGAGGTTGTCCTAGGAAAAAATCCTGACCCATTGAATTGCGATATGAGAAATGTTGCAATGTACAGAGTCTTACATGTTCAGTTTACGTGATACAGAGAGGAAATCATGTAACAAAACATAAAGAAAGATCTGGGGTGGAACTCTGGAACTGGTTCAGTCCAGGCTAAAGTCCTCGCTAATCTCTAAGAGCATCTTAAACTATGGAGATCCCTTAGATAAAAGTTGAGTTTACACAAAAATAAAAAATATAGGTAACATCTTCAAAATATCTCACTCCAACACACTGAACCCTTGTTTATAATTTTAGTCAACCTTCTATGGATGAATAAATTTGTCGAACTTCTACTGGTCAGAAATCTGTGAGAAGATTACACATCATTTATTATCATATTAACCTGATATATTCTATTTATAATGATATAAATATTAATAATATACTATTTTTAAATTATAACCAACGAATATAGTCAATACCATCTAAACACAATCTCCTACAGGTTCAACAAATTTTACATAATGTCTTACAGGTCGAATTAAGCCAACGATTATAGCCAACCCCATTGGATATGCTCTAATCCCTCTGTTTCAAATTAGATGTCCACTTTTAAAAAATCACTCGGTTTAAGAAAAATGAATGTTTAAAAATTAATTGCATTAAATAATATATGAAATGAGGTTGATTTAGGGAATATAAATAACATATATATGTGAAGTAGAATTGATTTTGAAAATATAATTTAATATTGAAAATTGAAGTGAAATTAAAACAAATTTTATTCCCCCCATCCCTATAGATCAGCGAAAGAGCTGTCCTCTTAAAAGTAGACATGTAAATTAAAACGGAAGGAGTATCAATATAGAATTTTGTTCGTCAGTGTAGCCCCGCCAACCTCCAAAATTTAGCAAAATCCACAGTTATTTAGTCCCGCCAATTTCAGATCTCACTGAGTAGAAATGAAGAGTACGTGGGGGTGTGACAGAAGTGTAATTGCCAGACGTGTAAAACTGGTCCGAATGATTGTTAGTAATAAAATCAAGTCCCAAGGATTCCGTGATAAGAGTTAATGCAGCTGCTGCAGCGCCAAGTTTCAAACTTCTAATATTACAAAAAGAAGGATCTTGAATAACATATACAGTGCTCAGTAGATTCTTGTTTGATTTTAATCAAATACACTGTATACTGCAGTTGATAAGGCACAAAGATCGGCCTCAAAAATAAGTCTTCTGCAAATCTTTCTGACTAGGTTTTTTCCCCTCCGTAAAAATAGTTGAGCACAAATATGTCCTCACAGTCTAATCTCAAGAGTCGTATATCACTATGTGAAGTTGAATTCTTTCACACTTTATCCTGCTACTAAGCTAGAGAATATTTCACATAGATGAGCTCAGTGGAGACTCCGAAAGCAGGAGCTGGTTCCGAAATCTACATTTCTTAACTCGTTTGTATTAATAAGCAGAAGTACTTTTAACAAGCTGAAAATGCTAGCCTTTTTCTCGAAACTTCTACTTCTATTCCAAACACTTTTATTAATTTATTTATTTCTCACTTCTACTTCACTTTTCTAATTTGAATAAGAAATCACTTATTTTAAGCTAACCCAAACGGCTGCTCTATTATAGAGATTTTGATTATCAAATCTCATTTCATAAATTCAATCAAACTAAATGTTTTATTTTTATTAAAATTAATATCTTGCAAATAAAAATATTTATTATAATAACTTATGCTTTCTCCACTTGTATAAATGCCAAAAGAGGAATAATTTGAATTCGAAAAGTTGGCAGAAGAATTTAGAATCCGAGTAGAAAATTTTGGAAATTTGGGCAGAGGATTATATTCAGGCAGAGATAGTTAAAATTTTAGCTTTCGAAGATTTTCTCGCAACCCAAATTTTACTGGCCCTTGATAACGGCCATGCTTGACCAAAGAGGTCTCAACCGACAACAATACTGCATTGCGAGAATATTTATGAAACGCGTTTTTCATGTTGCAATATAATTATCAAAGTCAAAAGGTTTTTTTTTTTTCTTTTTTTTTTAATGTTTTGAAGTAGGAACCACTTTAGAAGTTATACGACAGTTGGTATTTGCCCTGCTCCTGATTTTGAGTTTTTTTTAAAAGAGAAGGCAAGTGAATGCATCTCACTTTTGGAGTGAAACTATGTTTTAATTACATTCATCCATTTTCAATTGTTTTCGTCCTTTTAAAAATTCGGGATCACTAGGAGTGAAAATTATATATAAATTTATTTACTCTTCACCAGCTTTCCTCTATGTTTATAAATAATATTACTTCAATCATTCCATTGCTACTATATAAACTAATATTGTGTTTGATTGGGGTCAATGAATATGGAAGGAATGAAATGAAATTTACACTATATTATCACTACAACAAACAGGGGCTTTTACGACGGATTACTTATGACGGTTTTTGTTCCGCGCAGAACTTACGACGGAAAAGCTATGTCCGTCGTAAGATATGGTCATTTTTTGGCGCACCCAATTAAATTTTTCCCGTGTTTAATTCCGTCGTAAATATTCCGTCGCAAGTTAAATTTTTCAGAGAGATATATGTATTTTCGGAATGGAAAATAAATGAAAAATAAAATGTTTTGAATTCCGTCGTAAGTATTCCGTCATAAGTTAAATTATATAGATAAATGTATGCATTTCAGAATGGAAAAAGAGGAAAATAAAATGCTTTTTATTTCCGTCATAAATATTCCGTCGCAAGTTCAATTTTTCAGAGAAATATATGTATTTTCCGGAATTACTTGTATATGTGGCATGTAGGGCCAGACTCGAATTCCTCTAGGCCTCGAAAGGGGGAGGGCAGCTCTGGCAGATCCTCCATGGCTCGCATTCAAGATGATTTGTTTATGCGTGTTGTGGATGAGACCTTAACCCGAGCTCGAGCACATCCAGAGGAGTACACACTCACACCTGAGGAGATTCAAGTTTTAGCTAGCAATGTGATTGAAGGATACAGTGATCTACCTCATGACCATCCTGTGATGATAGAGATAAGGACGTCTATTATTCGGGTAGCAATTGAGGTACTCAACAATTTATACAAGACGCATGGGCCAGGAAAAACTAAGGTAAACAAATTACATTCTTTAGCTACAGCAATAGAAATGATACCATAGTGTCCTCTGACAATGTCCTGTTTCAAACTGAAATGTAGTCCAAAACAGCCTATTAGTTTTATTAATTTTTAGGAGTAAGATATTATTTAAAGAAATATTTTTGTGTAGTTTTCCTAGGTAAACGAGTACTAAAGTTGATTAACTTTTCATGACTGGACCATGATTATATATAAATAAAAAAAAGTACATGGAGTATAGATGGACAAAGAATTGAAGCTTCTGCTCTTGAGTATTAGATTGTAAGTTCCAAAAGTTTCGCATAAAAAGGTTAAAAATGGATGATTAGCATAAATAGTTTACAGATTCTGATATGTGTGTGAATTATTATTATCACTTTATAATATAATTGAAATAGAAAGAAGGCCTTATGTCTCGTCTTTTGCGTATGCAATAATGATAATATATATATATATATATATAATATATATATATATATATATATATATATATATATATATATATATATATATATATATATATATATATATATATATATATATATATATATATATATAAACACACACACACACATACTATTTCTTATATAGAATTAATTAAATTGAATTTGTATTATTGGTTTTTGCTTAGTAGTCTTTACCTCATAGCAGATTTTATAAGGTAATTAATGTTTTAAACTCATACAATACAAGCTAAGGATTAAATGTTCTTTTTTGTGGATGCAATTTCTTTACTTATTTTGTTTGTTATAATTGTACTTTACATTCTGTTTCTTTAGTTGGACTGAAATTGGTTGATGGCTATATAAAACGTTAAATCTCTGGAAAACAAACAGATGTTTTCTAATATGAATACTACAAACTAATGTAACACAGTAATGTAGTATAGTTTTATTAAGTGTTGTCTAGGCCGGTGCACTATTTTATTGTAGTATAGTTGTATTAAAGCTATCAACTTGCAAGAATAATACTTAGACTGTTATGTAAATTTTC
The DNA here is from genome assembly GCF_001625215.2 of Daucus carota subsp. sativus. Classification (NCBI taxonomy): domain Eukaryota; kingdom Viridiplantae; phylum Streptophyta; class Magnoliopsida; order Apiales; family Apiaceae; genus Daucus; species Daucus carota. Next base: position 24,072,849 of record NC_030382.2, read on the forward strand.
AGGGGAAGGGCATTGTGCAGGAGGATGGTGGCAACACTGACACGGGCTGTCATGAGGGGGGGGGGGACTCTAGTACTGACTCTGAAGATGGTGAACTCCGCCCACCACCTAATATTAGATCTAAAGGTGGTCCTGTGATTAAGGGTTGAAGTCTTTATTATGTAATTTTAAGCAACAATGCAGCTTTTGTATGATGATGTGGACAAACTTTGGCATGAACAAACTTTTGTAACAAATGGTTATATTTTGGGCATTTCATGTATCAGACAATTGTTTTCAGTATTTTCTGGGATCATATCCGGTTGCGTGTTTGTGATTATGTATTTTATCTACGTTTTTCATATATTCAGAAGTTTGATTGCATGTTTGGGCAGGTTATATATATATATATATATATATATATGTGTGTGTGTGTCTTTTTGGATGCCAAAAAAATGGCGGGAAACTAGCGAAAATAGCAGTAATAAGAAACAGGGATTCCAAACTTACGACGGTTTTTCCGTCACAATATAACAAAATAATGACGAAAAACATCTGTCGCATATTATGGTAGAAAATCTTAGGGATGGGGCCCGCAACTATTTACGACAGTTAATTCGTCGTAAGATAAATTATTTACGACAAAACAGTTTCGTCGTAAGTTAAGACAAAAATTTCTCAATGTAGGGCCCACGCTAAATTACGACAGACATTCCGTCGTAAGGTGCCCATTTACGACGAACACCGTCTGTCGTAAGTTAACAAAAAGAAATCCGCATGTGGGACCCACCACTAAAGTACGACGCTTTTTCCGTCGTAAGTTTGTGGAGCCCACTGACATTTACTTATGACGAAAATCGTAACTTATGACGAAATTTATGCATGTGACCAAAAAATGAACTTTAGACGGCTATAAAAACGACGGAAATTATCCGTCGTAATTGCATGTATTAACGACGGAACTGGTGTAAAAATTCCGTCGTAAAAAGCCTGTTTTGTTGTAGTGTATGGACAAATGTCTATAAATTTAATTCATTCTTCCATTCCATTCCATACACCCTAAGCGAGAGATCACATCCTCAATTTGAGAAAAATGTTTCATTCCTTTCGACACTCATTTTCTTCTCAAACCTCATCATTATAATTTTGCACTCACTCAATTTTTTTTCAAAACTTTCCTCCTATCTCTACTATTTTCATTTATTTTTAGTCATTTCATTCCATTCTATTCTATTCTCCTCAATCAAACATAACATTAATTCTAACCCATATGTTTTGAAAAGAATGCTCATTCTTTTTCTACATCATGTTTCCTTAGAATTTTTATCACAACAAATAAAATCTCAATCATATTTGTCATTATTATCTCATATTTTTTACTATCTCCGTAAATTTTCTATATAATAATCATTTCATTCTCTTTTGATTCCATTCTATTCGAATGAACACGGTGTAAATGTAATACTAGCATGCAACTAGCGAGCTCAAACTAACATGCATATCATGAGACCCGACAAATAGGGTTTTCGGATCGATTTTGGACCGTATTTCAATCAGATCAGATTTCGATTGACGTTCGATTATGATGTGTTTGGGTATGATCTCGATTCAATTACATCAAATCCGATTGAGAGTTAATTTCGGCTTTGTATAGATAGAACTGGTTTGAGTACAAATAGGTCGACTTCGATTGGAAATGGCTGTGAATTAAAGTCGGACAAATTTTGGATTAAAATCATATTAAATTCAGTTGGGATATTTTGGAGGTCATTTCTTATTTAAGATCGGATTTTGTTTCGATATTGAAATATTAGTTTGATTAATGTTAGTCTAGCGTTATTCGCAAAAATAATATCAGCGTTGAATAAATTATAAAATATACTAAACATCATCAAATAAATTTATAAATTATAATCAGAACTTGATAAACAGTAACTTTGATCAAATATTAGTTTGTCTAGATATGGGACAACGTCAAACAATAATTTTATCACTAAATTTTAATATTATAATTATAGAAAGAATGTTAAAAACTACCATTAATGATTAATACATTTTATATAGCTCTTCATCAAGTAATATATATGGATTACACTCCACACAGAACACTTAAAAAGAGAACACCAAATAACACTATCATAACACACTTTATTTTTCATAAAAAATGATATGTTAAGATTATAATTTCATAATTAAACACCAATTAAACATAATATATGAAATCTAACATCCAAACTCATCCAAATTGTTAATATGAAATATTATATAATCCTGAATAGAATCTACAACAAGATCCAGAATAGAAGCATGTATATATATTTTGCACGATTAATATTACATATAATCATATTATTTTTTAATCCATATTTATTGTTAAACATGTTAGATACTATTATTATTCATAATAAAATGTTAATTAGCTTAAAATTTGAATTTAATCAAGTTTTAAATAAGATTCCATATGTGATTCCAAAGTGTTCTGCTTTGTTATTCGTTTAAGGGTGTTCTTCTTTGAGAATGCCCTATATATATAGAAGGATGATATACTTAATTCTCTTATAGAAGTATGATATATTTTGTTGATTTGATTAGTTGGTTAAAATGGATTAAGAGAAATAATGGCAATTGGATACTAAACTAAATTTAGTTACACTTTTGTAATCCTTAAATTTGATCCATATATATACATATATACATATATATACATATATACATATATACATATATATAGGCCATTACTCAAAACAGAACACTCTTAAAAAAAGAACAACACAGAACACTTTAGAATCAAATGTAGAATCTCATCAAAACCTTGAATTAAATTCAAATTTTAAGGTGATTAACGTTTTATTATGAATAAAAACAGTATCCACCATATTTAACAATAAATATAAATTAAAAATAACATGATTCTATGTAAAATAATCGTGCAAAAGATATATCTATATGATTCTATTCTGGATTCTATTCTTGATTCTAGTCTGGTTTCTATAATATTTCATAGTAATAATTTGGATGAGTTTGGATGTTAGAATTCATATATCAAGTTTAATTACTACTTAACTATGTAATTATAACCTGGCCATTGCTCAATACAGAACACTCTTAAAAAAAGAACAACACAGAACACTTTAGAATCAAATGTAGAATCTCATCAAAAACTTGAATTAAATTCAAATTTTAAGGTGATTAGCGTTTTATTATGAATAAAAACAGTATCCACCATGTTTAAAAATAAATATAAATTAAAAATAACATGATTCTATGTAAAATAATCGTGCAAAAGATATATCTATATGATTCTATTCTGGATTCTGTTCTTGATTCTATTCTGGATTCTATAATATTTCATAGTAATAATTTCGATGAGTTTGGGGTGTTAGATTTCATATATTAAGTTTAATTGGTGTTTAACCATATAATTATAATCTTAACAAATCATTTTTTTATAAAAAATGAAGTGTTATGATAGTGTTCTTTGTTGTTCTTTTTTTAAAGTGTTCTTTCTGGAGTGCAACCCATTATAACCTTAACAAATCATTATTTATGATAAATGAAGTGTTATGATAGTGTTCCGCGTTGTTCTTTTTTAAGGTGTTCTGTGTGGAGTGCAACCGTATAGAAGAAAGTTATTTGGAGTCCTATAATTTGTTGGAGTCTTGGAGTCCCAATCTAGGCCCTCCATTTTGATTTAGATCCAATGGCTAATAGAATATTTGATTTAATTTTTAAAAAGTATATTTTGTTTCATATTTTACACAGAGAGCCGCGTTTTTTTGAGTAGGCTCTGTTCACGCAGCAGTTACAACTGCTCGAGCGTTTCAAGGAGTATGGGAAAAAAAATGTCCTGCATTTTTTCTTATTGTTCTTGGCTAGATATCCTGGAGAACTTATGCACTGGTGTTCATCCCTTTCCTTTTATTGCATATATTATGGAAGCAGGAGGGTTGAAGTTCCGGACATGACTCGATTTGTGTCTTTTCGTCTCCATCTCTCTTGTTTTGGGATTTTCTTCATTGATTGATCTTCATCTATAAATAAGACTGATGTTAAACAGTGCTTAGTGATGTAATATACTGTATATGTTTCAAACTTGCATTTGCTTTCTTATTTTGCAGGCAATTTACCCATTATCGTCGTTGTTCTCAAGAGGCATAAAAGTCCCTACAATAAGCGATGCTATTTTGAATAAATATAGATATTTACTGCACCTTTCAAGTAATAAGCCACCAATGATATCAGATGTGGGATCTCGACGCGTCTACTTGGAATTTTCCTTGGGGTAACCATAACTAATTATCCTCTATACAACTATCTGATATCATGATAATGCAAACTGAATATGCAGGCTACAACACTCCATGAACTGATGATAAAATGTATGATTTATATGTCCTTGTGTGGTTTTTTTTTTAATCTTCCTTCAGTTCTTTAGAGGAGGTTTGGGTAGCAGTACTCAACGTTAAAATTCCATTATCTAGTTGGCCGTTTGCAGAGAACATACTTCCAGGTAAATATGTATCTGTATATTTAGTACTTTTTCTTGGTATTAAGTTTGAAGTTGGTAAATCTTGGTACTATTATAATGTTTCAGCTCCTGAAGTAATTGGAGGTGGTCCACCGTCATACATATGCAGACTTAGGGAGCAGGACAAGAGAACTGGACCTTCTGGTTAGAGGTAAGAGTGAACCAGTATCCGTGTTTTGTAATTTGGCCAAGTGACGCATGTACCTCAGTTGCATCACACGAGATATGGTGCTTACTTAGCAAAACAATCAGAACCTTTGGAAATGGCAGCTGAAAGCTTTAGCATAGAACTTGGCATATTAGTCATAAAGTTCCAGTTGTTGTCATTGTAGTTGTAACTGTTGTTTGTATATATATGCAGGCAAACAGTTTTGCAAATTTAGTGATTTAAGTTTGTTATTTTATACCAACTATGAGAAAGATTGTAGAAGGGGGGGTTGAATACAATCTTTTACAAACTTAAAAGATTCAAGAATAATACACTAAGAACACAGTAAACAGAAAAACACCAAGTATTAAAAATACGGGTGGATTGAATGATCCACCCGTGAGATTTTATATAGAAGAATCTGTGGATTGTTTACAATTCGCACAGCTGCTGGTTCATCACTCAACAAGTTCTAACTCTCTGATTTTTCTCTCAAGTAATTGAACAAGTTCAACTGATGCTGCTAACTTGGTTATATACTCCAAGTTTTACAAAGCTTTTAACTAGATTACAAAATGCACTCTAATCTAAAAACAATGCTGCACAACTTTGTCTTATGCATGCTTTCTGAGATGTCTTCATCTTTGACCATCATCTTGATTTGATCCAGATTGCACTGCATGAGATAAGTATGTTTCTGCTTCTTCTTTATTTTCCTAATTAGGCTTCCATGTCTATTTTAGTGTAATTCGATCCATGTGATTTGTCAGACGTAAGCTCTAGTCACTTTCAACTGCTCTTTGCTTTATCAGTTGAAGGTTCTGGTTGCTTTCAACTGCTATTGACTTTATCAGTTGAATGCCTGGCTCATCAGTTGAATGAATTACAAACTCCATCAGTTGAATGCTGTTCCAGTCTTATCAGTTGAATTCCTCAGCATTATCCGTTGAACACTTTGTCTTCAGTTGAATGCTTGATTTTCATCAGTTGAAACATCATCCAGTCTTTATCAGTTGAACAGTTACATCTCATCAGTTGAATATCCTTCACTTAGATAAAATTACATGGCATTGGATATTTACAATTAGCCATCCTATTCTACCCATCCGTTGATAATTCCCAAAGACAAGAAATGTAACAATTACAACTGAAATTTGATAAAGATTCTAAGTAAGACATGTTACAGAAATGTTTATGTTATCATCAAGAATTATTGATTCCTAACAATCTCCCCCAATTTATGACTGGAGAAGATGCAGACATAAATTCTACACTTGATGATAACAAAACATTAATAAAATAAAATGCAGAATTTAAATACAAGAGTTAGAAAAGATTACAGATGATTATGCTCCTCTAGACTGAGCAGTTACTTGTTCCTAGAAGATCTTCTTCTTCTGGACTTAAGTTTTTCTTCAAGAATATTAATCTGCTTCTGAAAGATCCTGTAGAACCATTCTTCATCACTATCTTGTCTGTTGAGCTTGGATTGGAGAGTTTTCAGAGTGTTCAAGCTAGCAACCTTGAGTTGATCTTTAGGTCTGAAAAATCTCCTAACACCTTGATTGTCCCTAAATTCCATGACTGGAGTAGGTTCATGATGAATTTTCTTTCCAGTGTAGGGAATTTTCAGCCTTCTTTGTAGACTAGCATCTGAATTCCATTCTTTCCTGATCTCAAGGATTCTCTTTAGTACCATTTGCTTTGCAGGTGGTGTAAATCCTCCAGTCCTCTTCATAGATCCATATATTTTTGTTAGAGAACTGAATCCCTCAGAATTCAGAACTCTGTGAAGAGGCCAGATGACATCACCCTTGTTTTTGTAAGAGAATACCAATCTTTCAGGTAACTTTGAAGTTGCTTCTATTCCTCTTACTTCTTGAAGATCATCCAGCTCCAGATCCAACTCAGAAATTTCTTCAATGTTAGCAATGATGAGATAGTCATCAGGGTTCTCAGGTTCTTTTGGAGGTTTAGGAGGGTTAGTCATCCTTTTAGCCACAGACTTGACTTTCTTCTTTGGCTTGGAAGATTCTTGGACAAGAAAAGCTGGAATTGGAATATCTTCCAAGTCAATTGGCTCCTCCTTTGGCATTATTGGCTCATCATGGAAGTTGACATCTGGATGTACTACTGTGGTATCCTTGATTGGAGAAGAAGGCTTTGAGATAGGCTTTTCTGGCACTTCTTCTCTTCTCTTGGCTGCCTCAGGCATCTTAGTTTTAGATTTGACTCTCTTTTTCTTGGGAGAAGATTCAAGAGGCAATCCTTTCTCATTTAAAAGCTCAGCTGCCAACTCCTCTTCCAGCTCAATAGCATACCTTTCATCCACCTCTATTTGGTTCAAAGAGAGTTGGGATTCAAACTCCTCTTTTTCACATTCTCTGGCCACCTCTTCAGCTTTTGCAAATGAGTAGTGAGGATGGCCAGTTCCAATAAACAGCTTCTGGCCTTCTCTGTGGATGATGGCAAAATGAGTCTTTAAGGCCACATCTGCACAATCTTTATAACTTTTGATTTCTTGGCCCAAAAGCTTGTATTCATTTTTGTCAGGCCTGGCTAGTGGAAAGTAGATTGAGCTTGAGTCTTTTCCAGGCCTGGAGTAACCACAATTGTTTGGAAACAGAATTGGCTTGAACTCATTCAAAAATGATGGCTCACCCTTTTCTGTCTTGGAGGAAATAACAATCTCAGGTGTGATTACCCTGAGAATTGTGGTTGTGGTTGGAAAAGAGATTTGAGCAGTGGTGGCTGTAGAAGATGTAGATGATTTCTTGCCCAGTTGAGCCACTCTCTTTGCAATGGAGTCCAATTCTTTCATCCTTTCAATCTTTTGCTTTTCCCTTTCAGTGTGGAAAGGAGGAGGAATTTGACTGATTAATTCTGCAGGAGTTGGTAATTCTTTCTCCCCCTTTTTGTTAGCAGCAAGTGTAAGGGATGGACTGGGAAGAGAAGCACCAGAGGCAAGAAGAAGATGTTGAAGGAGTCCAGTCTGAATTCTTTGATGCTGCAACATCTCATCCATTCTAGAGTTTAAGATATAGACATTGCCTTCCAGAGCTTCTACTTGCTTTTCCAATTGCAGTTGTTTTTGCTCAGAACCAGAAAGAGCTGATTTGACCTGAGCTGGAAGCTTTTCATCAATTTGTTTGGTCAGATCAGTCTTAACAGAGGCAATGAGAAAATTGAGATGCTCTATCTCTTTCTGAAAGTGGAGAGATTGATATTTGTGGAGCTTGAGGTTTTCCAGAGCTTGACTGGCAATGGTGGCAGAGATGGCTTGAGAGGAGGATGAGCTTCCAGGTTGTGATTGAAGAAGAGTGGAGGCTTGCCTTTCCATTTCCATGCTAACAACAATTGCATTGGCAGACTGCATGGAGAGCCATGAAGGTAGAGAAGTTGTAGGTTGTTCACCAAGAGATTCCTCAAGAGCATCATTGAGGTCTTCATCACTGTCATCATAATGAAAATCATCTCCAGCATTGGCAGGCAGAGCTGTAAATGCCTCCTTTGCTCTAAGCATAGAAGATGTAGTGTGAATCAGATTAAGGTGCCTCTCAGCTGCTTGATTATCCAATCTGGCAAAGTCTTGAATGGAAGACATTCCATGAGTAAAAGTCTCAGGGTCTAGTGAAACACTATCCAATATGGATCGATATTCAGCTTGAATCTCTTGTTCACTAAACCCTTCATTGACACCTGCATTTCTCTCATTATCTCTCTGTTCTTGCATCAAGGGCTCCCCTTGGCTCACCACACAACTCACCTCTCCCTCACTTACCCTTACTAAAGGGTCACTCTTATCCTCTCCTTTTTCCTGGCTAGAAGAAAATGCCAGACTCTCCACACCCTTTCCTTTTGCCAGCTCACTAGGCTGCCTCTCCACTCCATAGCTCACTCCACTCAATCCTAGAAGTGTTTGTGCTACCATGTGGTCAACTGCTGTAGAAAGAGGTAAAGTAATTGAAGTAGCAGCAGCTGTCAACTGATGAGAGACATCAGTTGAGACATTAGTAGATGAGTCATTCAACTGATGAGAGCTGTAAAGCGGATCAGTTGAAGGACAAACACTTGTCAACTGATGAGGGAGATCAGTTGAAGAAAATGAAGAAATAGGTTTAGAGGCTGTGATAGTTGAGTCTGTGGTGATTGATTTTAAAGGAAAATCCACAGAACACACTGTCACAGAAGAAGGAAATGGAAGAGAAAGATCCAACAAATCATCAAAATGATGATGATCAATCTCAGAAGGGGGCTTCTCCATGAAATCCAAAGATGGAGAATTTACAAGTGTGGTGTGAATTAATTCCACATCCACAGAAGAGGTTGGGGATTGTGTTTGAGTAGTAGAAATGGTAAGATCATAAATATGGGTGATTGGTTGAGATGAAGAAGGGGGCTGTGACTCCACATTTATTGGAGTCACATCAATCTGACTTTGAGAAGTTAGAGGCATAAAATCCAGAATGGATGCCTGTGTGTGTGCAGAGTGCTCCAGTTTGTCACTTCTTAGCTTCTTCCTCCCATAGGCTTTTATTGGTGAAGAAGTGGTGTCCCTCCCCCTTTTTAACTGTGTCCCTGGTTGGGGACTATTTTCAATAGCAACATCCTTTTGGGAGGATGCTGCTAGGGATGAGTTTGATTCCATATTAACATCTACAGTCTTTTGGGAGACTGCAGAGTGGCCAGGCTGGTTAACACACACCTCTCCATCCTTATGCTTAGGGCTTCTTTGATGTTCACCCTTTCCCTCCCCCTCACAACCTCCAGTCACACTCCCCTCAGGTTTGTGTTTCTTGGATTTTACAACAGATGTCTTTTGGGAGGCATCTGAGGTTGGTTTAGAAGAAGACTTGTTTTTAGAAGGTTTTGCCACTTGTGTGGACTGTTGATGGGCCTCTTCAACAGCCCTGATGGCAGAAAGCAAAGAAGGTGAGGGTTGAGAAAGAGTAGTAGGAAAGCCATGTACCTCTTTGTGCTTTCCAGCTTCCATTGTTGGCAGGAACACCACCTCCAAGGAGGGATATAAGTTCATCCTAAGGAGGTCTTTGAAGACTCTCTTTTCCTGCACAAAACTGGGAAGCTTGGCTTCCTTGTTAGCAATAACCAGCTTTTTGTTGAGATGCTTAGCTAGCATCATAAGAAATCTGACATAATAAATATTCCTAGGTCTACTAGTTTTATCACCTAGTTTCTCCCCAATTTCTTGGATCATCAAACCACCAAAATTGAAATATTCATTAGTCAGGTACATGTAAAGCATTTGTAAAATCTGGGAAGTGAGAGCATTGAAATTACTAATTTTACCAGAAAATGCCTTAATAAAAGCATCACATAAATAACTCCATTCTCTCCTAAGACCCCTTCTTTCTATTTTACCTAAGGCATCAGTTGGCAGAACATAATTCATGGCATAAAGTAGATTAACCAACTGATTATCACTAGGCAAAGATAAAACAGTATCTTCAGGAATCTTAAAGCATGCTTTCATAACATCAGCATTAACAGAATGAGTTTTATTTTTAATAGAGAAAGTTAGAGTTTCATCCTCACTATTAAACTCTGCAGAAGTCCACATCTCCTCCACTATTTCATGGTAGATGACAGGAGCTTCAGTCATAGCATAAGAGAGCTGGCTTGACTTGATGAACTCCATCATCCTGTGATACTCCTTCTCCTCCACAGCTTTAGTATCCACAAATGACGCAAAGTTGTTCTTTTCATAGATAAACCCACTTGGTGCAGTATACTTCTTCATGGGTGCCATTGTAGTTACAGAGAAAGCTTGAGGAAAGATTAGAGTTTGCTTTTGCACAGAGAGAGAAGAGAGAACTTGAAGAATTTGAAAGAGTGAGATGAAAAGAAGTGAAAATAAATTAAAAAGCTTAAATACTTTCTCAGAAAATTGCTGTGATTGGCTGAGAAATTACCGTTGAGAAGAAATTACTCTTATTTATCTCTACAAAAATTACACACACGATTGTGTGTATAAAGTAGGTGAGATACAAAAGAAATTTCAACGGCTCAGATCTGATAATACTTTCAACGGATGAAATAAGCGTCTCTTTAAACTTCCTATTCAACTGATGAAGATCAGTTGAAGGTGTCTTCAACTGGTGTCATCAGTTGAATGAAAAACAGCGCAAGAGGATATTGTTTCAAGCATCAGTTGAAACAATTTCACTAGTTCATCAGTTGAAATATTATAGACTTTATCCAGAATTATAATTAATTCAATTTTGATAAATCAAAATTAATCAAATTCTGGCTGCCAAATTACAGAAAAATTCACTCTAAATTAGGAGAAATTTAACATACCTAATTTACTTACCAACCTTGTGAATGTGGATTCATCAAGAGGCTTTGTGAAAATATCTGCAATCTGTTCTTCACTTGGAACAAAATGCATTTCAACAGTACCAGCCATCACATGTTCTCTTATGAAGTGGTATTTGATGTCAATGTGCTTGGTTCTTGAGTGTTGTACTGGATTTTCAGTTATAGCAATAGCACTGGTGTTGTCACAAAATATTGGGATTTTTGAGAGATTTAATCCATAATCAAGTAATTGATTTCTCATCCACAATAATTGTGCACAACAGCTTCCAGCTGCAATGTACTTAGCCTCAGCTGTAGAGGTTGATACAGAATTTTGCTTTTTGCTAAACCAAGAAATCAATCTGTCACCAAGAAATTGACAGGTGCCAGTTGTACTTTTTCTATCAATTTTGCATCCTGCAAAATCAGCATCTGAATATCCAATTAGATCAAATCCAGAGTCTTTAGGGTACCAAATACCAAGATTTGGTGTTCCCTTAAGATATCTGAATATTCTTTTTATAGCAATAAGATGTGATTCTTTAGGATCAGATTGAAATCTAGCACAGAGACATGTAGAAAACATAATATCTGGTCTACTAGCTGTCAAATATAAAAGAGAACCAACCATGCCTCTATAATTAGAAATGTCCACAGATTTCTCATTAGGACTTAATTCTAATTTAGTGGCTGTTGGCATGGGAGTCTTAGCTTCTTTGCAATCCAATAAATCAAACTTTTTAAGTAGATCATAAATGTACTTAGTTTGATTTATGAATATACCTTCCTTTACTTGTTTAACTTGTAAACCAAGAAAGTAGGTGAGCTCTCCCATCATGCTCATTTCATACTGACTTTTCATTAGATTAGCAAACTTTTTGCAAAGTTTCTCATCTGTAGAACCAAAAATTATATCATCTACATAAATTTGAACCAAAATAAAGGCACCATTTACATTTCTGTAAAATAGTGTTTTATCCACAGTTCCTCTAGAAAAATGATTATCTAACAAGAATTGAGACAGAGTGTCATACCATGCCCTTGGTGCTTGCTTTAGTCCATAGAGAGCTTTTAATAAAAAGTAAACATACTCTGGAAATTCTGGATCTTCAAAACCAGGAGGCTGACTGACATATACCTCCTCTTCCAGTTCACCATTTAGAAAAGCACTCTTGACATCCATTTGATAAACTTTAAAGTTTGCATGAGCAGCATAGGCCAGGAAGATTCTTATTGCTTCCAGTCTTGCAACTGGTGCAAAGGTCTCATCAAAATCAATTCCTTCAGATTGAGAGTACCCTTTAGCAACAAGCCTTGCCTTGTTTCTGGTGACAACTCCATTCTCATCCACCTTGTTTCTGAATACCCACCTTGTTCCTACAATAGTTCTGTTTTTAGGTTTGGGTACCAGCTTCCATACATTGTTTCTCTCAAATTGATTTAATTCTTCTTGCATAGCAAGAACCCAATCAGCATCTTTGAGAGCATCTTCTATGACTTTAGGTTCATCCTGTGAAAGAAATGCACTATACAAACACTCATCTTGAGTTGCTCTTCTTGTTTGTACAGATGCATTTGCATCTCCAATAATTAGCTCAAAAGGATGATCCCTTGTCCACTTTCTTTGTGGTGGAAGTGATTGTCTTGATGATGTGGCTTCATTATTGAAGTTCAGGTTTCCATGTTGGAAAGCTCCCCCTAAATTTGACATCTCATTGTTTCTAGACTGATTGAAACTTTGAGACATTCTTTCAACTGATGATCCTTGAGGTGTTTCAACTGATCCCTCCAATGTAGTTTCAACTGATGCTTCAGTTGAATTTCCAATTGTAGATGTTTCTTGCACCAGAGAGTCATCAGTTGGAATATTAATTCCAGGATTAATTCCAACATTTTGAATAATGTCATCATCATCATCATCACTGTCATACAGATCACCTTCACCTTCATTCTCAAATCTGAGATTATCATGAAATCCTTCATCTGAGAATCCTTGAATCTTCTTATCATCAAAAACCACATGGATTGATTCCATAACAATGTTGGTTCTCAGATTATATACTCTAAATGATTTTCCATCAGAGTATCCAACAAAAATAGCTTCATCTGCCTTGGCCTCAAATTTTCCAAGATTTTCACCTTGATTTCTTAGAACATAACACTTGCATCCAAATACATGAAGAAAGCTAATTGTTGGCTTCTTTCCTTTGAAGAGTTGAAAGGGAGTTAGATTATGAGGTTTGGTAATTAGTGAAATGTTTTGAGTGAAGCAAGCAGTGTTCACAGCTTCAGCCCAAAAATAGGTTGGAAGTTGAGCTTCATTAATCATGGTTCTTGCAGCCTCAATAAGAGTTATATTCTTCCTTTCAACAACACCATTTTGTTGTGGAGTTCTTGGTGCAGAGAACTCATGAGTAATTCCCTCTTCTTCACAAAATTCTTTCATCACAGAGTTCTTGAATTCTGTTCCATTGTCACTTCTTATCCTTCCAACTTTGACATCTGGATTGTTGTTTAATGCTTTGATATGATTGATGATGGTTTTCCCAGCTTCATCCTTAGAATGCAGGAAGAAAGTCCAAGTGAATTTAGAAAAATCATCAACAATCACTAAGCAATATTTCTTCTTTGAAATGGACATTATGTTGACTGGTCCAAACAAATCCATATGCAAGAGCTGAAGAGGCTTCACAATTGATGAAAGAGTTTTGCTTTTGAAAGAGCTTCTCTTTTGCTTTCCTAGCTGACAAGCTCCACAAAGTCCATCTTTGGAGAATTCCTGCTTAGGTAGACCTCTTACCAAGTCCTTCTTTACTAACTCATTCAGGGTTTTGAAATTAAGATGAGACAGTCTCTTATGCCATAGCCAACTGTCATCTGAGCTTGCTTTGCTGAGAAGGCAAGTGATAGATTCAGACTTTACAGAATTGAAGTCAGCTACATACACATTTCCTTTTCTTTGTCCAATCAGAACCACATTGTTGTCATCTCCTTTGGTGACAACACAGGCTGCAGAAGTGAAATTGACTTTGTAACCTTTGTCACAGAGCTGACTGATGCTAAGCAAATTGTGCTTAAGACCAGACACCAATGCAACTTCATCAATGATGACATTCTCTTTTGCAATCAAGCCATATCCCATAGTATATCCTTTGCTGTCATCTCCAAAGGTAATGCTAGGGCCAGCTTTCTCCACAAACTTTGTGAGCAGGGAGGAATCACCAGTCATGTGCCTGGAGCATCCACTATCCAAGTACCATAAATTCTTCTTATGGTTTCCCTGCACACATATCACAAACAGATCAAGTTGATTTTGGTACCCAAATTGCTTTGGGTCCAGATTTGTTAGTCTTAACAGCCTTTTCCACGTTCTCAACCTTTTCCTTGGATTGAATTGGTTCAATCTTTGGTTTTGGTTGAGAAATTGGAATATCAACTCTGTTTTCAAACACAGGCCTTTGAGACATGCATAAATTGTTTATTCCATGCAAATTTGAATGAAATTGAGGCATGTTAAAGGCATTGAAATAAGGATTGAACATATATGGCATGTTAGGCTGAGAGTAAGGATTGTGAGGCAATAAACCAGGCATCATATTCATAGCAGATAAATTCATGTGAGGAACAGATGTCATAGGAATAGGCAAAGATAAATTAGGAGCAACCACAGTTTTACAATTAGCAGATAAATGATTTACACTACCACACTTGCTGCAGGTTTTCCTAAGAGCACTAGCATTGGGAGTGTAATTGGTGTGCTTGTTAACTCCTATTTTGCCATTTCTATTTCCTTTCTTCTTTTTAGTCTCCTCAGATTTATGCTCATTAGTATCCAAATTCTTCTTGTTCTTGTTACTGGAATGAAGAGTGTTATCAACACTATCACTGGTCTCAGAAGAACTATTCTCACCTTTAACAAAATTCTTTTTAACAGGACCATATTTCTTGTTAAGCTTCTTGAGAACATTCTTGCCAACTGATGAGTTTTTGTTCAACTGATGACTCTCATCAGTTGAGACTTTGCTCTTCAACTGATGATCATCATCAGTATTCTCATCACCTGAACTGTTCTCAGATATCTTAAGCACTTTCTTATTCCTCTTCCACTCATTCTCTACAAAGGTCTCTCTACCTTGCATGTTGATGATATTGGTGGAAACATCCCTACCAGACTTCCATTTGGCAATAATCTCTTGTTCCTTATCAAGCTGCTTTCTTATGATCTCTTCTCTTTTCAGAACAACCAAGAGATCATCCTTGGCTGTCTGACACTCAATTTTAAGCTTCTCAAACTCAATAAATTGAGCTTCTAATACACTGTTTCTATCACTAAGAAAGGTGTTAGCTTCCTTAATCCTACTATTTTCCTTAGTGAGAGATTTTAAAGAAACATGCAAATGATACGATTCTGTAGACATTTCATTAATAGTAGCATTGCATTCATCTTTAGTTAACTCAACTAAGTTTGTAGTGAATACCTGACTACTGCTTCCAGTGTTTTCTTCTTGATCTGTGGAGTTGGCCATTAGGGCTAGATTAACAAACTCCTCCTCTTCATCAGAATCATCTCCAGCTGCCCAATCATCCTTTGTGATGAATGCTCTTTCTTTTTGTTTGAGAAGTTCATAATATTTCTTTTTGTAGTCAATGTTTTCACTTGACTTCTTCTCAACTTTAGGCTTTCTGCACTCATTTGCAAAGTGACCTGCATTCCCACAGTTGAAGCACTTGAATTTTGATCTGTCTACCATGCTTCTATCAGACTTGGGATTGCCTTTAAAAGATTTTGCAGAATTAAAATTCTTTTTGAATTTCAGTTTGGAGAATCTTCTTGACAGGAAGGCTAAATGTTCATCAATTCCATCACTTTCTTCACCAGAATCAGCTACTTCTTTCTCCTTTCTTCTTCCTTTGCTTGACTCTGAGCTCTCCTCTTTGACCAACTTCTCAGTTTCTTCAACTTGAGACTTTCCCTTGTCCTTGACAGTATCCTCCAGAGATGCAACTAGAGCCACAGATGAATGCCCTTTCTTTTGGCTTTTCTCAATCTCTTCATCTTGTTCCATTTCAAGCTCATAAGTCTTTAAGGTTCCATACAGTCTCTCTAGAGTATAGTCTTTAAACTCTTGTGTATTTCTGAGAGAGACTGTCATGGGCTTCCATTCTTTGGGAAGAGCTCTTAAGAATTTCAAGTTTGAATCCTTAACTTGATATACTCTTCCAAAGAGCTTTAGACCATTTAACAGTTTTTGAAATCTGTTAAATGTATCACTCAAACTTTCACCAGCCTTGAAATGGAATGACTCATATTGTTGAATAAGAAGCTGCATTTTGTTCTCTCTTACTTGCTCATTCCCTTCACAGATGGTTCTGATGGTGTCCCAGACTTCTTTGGCACTTGTGCAGCTAATAACACTATCAATCATTTCTTGATCCAAACCATTGAACAGAAGATTCATGGTTTTCTTGTCCTTGTGCACTTCTTCAGTATCTTCTTGAGAATATTCATGGATAGGTTTTGGAATCATCTTACCTACCATGTCTTCACCATCAGCTCCAATACTTGTGCAGACCTTCATGGGAACATGAGGTCCTTTTTCAATGCAGTTCACATAGCTTTCATCAATGGACAACAGATGCAGATGCATTCTCACTTTCCAGTGAAAATAGTTGTCTTTGTCAAGAACAGGTATCTTTACTCCAGCATCCTTCTTTCCCATCTTTCTCTAGCAGTGTTGATCTTTTTCCCTGTTTGTTGGGAACCTGGCTCTGATACCAATTGTTATTTTATACCAACTATGAGAAAGATTGTAGAAGGGGGGGTTGAATACAATCTTTTACAAACTTAAAAGATTCAAGAATAATACACTAAGAACACAGTAAACAGAAAAACACCAAGTATTAAAAATACGGGTGGATTGAATGATCCACCCGTGAGATTTTATATAGAAGAATCTGTGGATTGTTTACAATTCGCACAGCTGCTGGTTCATCACTCAACAAGTTCTAACTCTCTGATTTTTCTCTCAAGTAATTGAACAAGTTCAACTGATGCTGCTAACTTGGTTATATACTCCAAGTTTTACAAAGCTTTTAACTAGATTACAAAATGCACTCTAATCTAAAAACAATGCTGCACAACTTTGTCTTATGCATGCTTTCTGAGATGTCTTCATCTTTGACCATCATCTTGATTTGATCCAGATTGCACTGCATGAGATAAGTATGTTTCTGCTTCTTCTTTATTTTCCTAATTAGGCTTCCATGTCTATTTTAGTGTAATTCGATCCATGTGATTTGTCAGACGTAAGCTCTAGTCACTTTCAACTGCTCTTTGCTTTATCAGTTGAAGGTTCTGGTTGCTTTCAACTGCTATTGACTTTATCAGTTGAATGCCTGGCTCATCAGTTGAATGAATTACAAACTCCATCAGTTGAATGCTGTTCCAGTCTTATCAGTTGAATTCCTCAGCATTATCCGTTGAACACTTTGTCTTCAGTTGAATGCTTGATTTTCATCAGTTGAAACATCATCCAGTCTTTATCAGTTGAACAGTTACATCTCATCAGTTGAATATCCTTCACTTAGATAAAATTACATGGCATTGGATATTTACAATTAGCCATCCTATTCTACCCATCCGTTGATAATTCCCAAAGACAAGAAATGTAACAATTACAACTGAAATTTGATAAAGATTCTAAGTAAGACATGTTACAGAAATGTTTATGTTATCATCAAGAATTATTGATTCCTAACAAAGTTGGAGTAATAAACCAATATTTAGTGGATGAAGCAACCAAGATAAAAAGTCTTTTTCCAGATTGGGTGGATGTTGTCTCATTTTCAAGCTATTCACCTAGTTATGTATTTTAATTTGTTAGTATGTAGTACTTAATATAATTATCTTGATAAAGCAAGTCATTTTTTCATTTGCATACAAATATGTTTCCGTACCATTTTTGGCTTGTGTTCAAGCTATTTGCTTTTAGTTTGAAAAAAGAAATTAAAATGATATAACAAAATAGAATGAAGTACTAATATATATATATGTAGAAACTGGATTTATATCAATCCCACCTTTGCAACTTAAAATCAAACTCGACTACAAATTAAATTCACTGGTGTCATTGTGAGAGGACATTTTAATATATGACACACAAAAATACATATTATTGTGAACTGCTAGAATTGATAACAGCTGCACTAGTCTTTATCCTCATCAAACTGCTTAGCAATCATACAAGACTCATCACCAGTCGATTCCAATGACTCCGTTTTTAAAACTCCCTTCATACAATCTACAATCAGCAACCATGCAAGCTCTCATCCTCTCTTTTAACAACGCACTCACACAATAGCAAAGATGAATAAATAAACTAGGAACAACTTTCTGCAGAGAAAAAAAAAATGAAGTATCTTATACAACAGAACCCATAAGGCAGGTAACATCAGAAACTAGTTATCATTTAAAATTTCAGGTACTCGGTTGCGTAATCAACATCACAGAAACAACACAGCCTTCTACTAATTAATATAAATCCTTCTAAACCATTGACATTGTCAACCTTACAAGAGTTTAGAAATAAATAAAATCATTCCATTCAATCCAAACAACTCAAATATCAACTTGTTCTAAAAGAACCAATGAACGTGGGATCAATAACATGATTGGTTACAGAATTATTCACACAATTTTTTTGTTCTAAACTGCACCATCTTTTTAAGCACGGCCCATCTTCTTTTGTTCTCAGACCATGTGAGCATCCGGTGTGCATATATTACTCTGAGCTTGTGGAGGACACTACTTTGATTTTCCTGCATCATTACAACACAAAAATAGTTTATAAAATGCTCACCCTTGTGAATATAACTAACATGTCTTATAATATTACCATCTCAGGACGAAGGCCACTCTTCCACGATGCTGCATTCCCATGTAAGATTCCAAGTGCCTCTTTACGAAGAGTTCTCAGTCAAATTCATTTTCATAATTCACATAAAAACACATGTATGAAAAATACTAGATATTCACTACTGTCTACAACTAACCAGACATGTCTCATATCTAAATGTCCTACCAAATCGCTATTCTCCTTTTTATATTTGACTTATGCCAAACGTAAGTTTTATACAGATTCTATAACATTCTAAAAGTTGTCCGCTAATTCAAGCATACACACAAGCAAGACAAGCCAGGGTTTTTAATAGTATCCTGCAACACATGCTTCACATAATGTAACCATACGTTCTGCACCGTCTACAGACATCACTTTCTCACAAATAGCAATATCGAGTCATATAGCCACAAAAAAAATAAACATGCAAATCAGTTGCAGAACACTTACAGGACATGCAAATCAATTGCAGAACACTTGCAGGACATGCAAATCAATTGCAGAACACTTACGGGACATGAAAATCAATTGCAGAACTTATACGTTCTACATCGTCTAAAGACATCACTTTCTCACCAATTGTAATTTCGGTTCATATATCCACACAAAAAAATGAAAATGCTTTCTTTGTCCTGCAAATAACAATCAAGTGCATAACTCAATTACAAAGAGGAGATGAAAACCCATCAAATTAAAATCAGTTGCAGGACACCTAATTCAACAAGAACGTACTAGGAACACAAATTACGATCTATCAATCACTTACAGGACATGATCAATTGCAAAACACTTACAGGACATGCAAATCAATTGAAGAAATTATACGTTCTGCAGAACTCTAAAGACATCACTTTCTCACCAATAGTATTTTCGGTTCATATATCCACACAAAAAACAAAAATGCTTTCTTTGTCCTGCAAATAACAATCAAGTGCATAACTCAATTACAAAGAGGAGATGACAACCTATCAAATAAAAATTAGTTGCAGGACACCTAATTCAACAAAAACATACTGGGAACACAAATTACTATCATTGATCACTTAATTATAGGACATACAAATCAATTGCAGAACTTATTAACAAAATCTATGTAGGTACCTTCACTTATTGTCTCTGTTAAAGTACTCGATGTTCAATTGCCCCAATTCCTTCACCAGCCCTAGAAAGCCAAGGATAACAATTTCCTTTTGCTGCAAAACAATCTTCTCTCAATTTCTATCTACGAAACAAGAAGCAAGATATCAGGAGTGGTTTTTTTTGAAATTGTAACTAACGTTTTTGGGTGCGAGATAATAGGGTTGTAGTAGGAAACAAAACATCTGTCTTTGACTTTTTATTAATTAACAGTTTTTTAAAAAAAAATAGACAACTGCAGGATTAGATTGATCCAACGGTGGATAGCTAGGACTCCAAGGACTCTAAGAAGAATGGGTTTCCAAGGAACTCAACTCTCTCTCTATATATATATATATATAGGGCATTGCTCAAAAAAGAACACTCTTAAAAGAAGAACAACACAGAACACTTTGGAATCAGATATAGAATCTCATCTAAAGCTTAAATTACTTTCAAATTTGAAGTTGATTAACTTTTTATTATGAATAATAATAGAATCCGTCATGTTTAACAATAAATTTGGGTTAAAAATAACATGATTCTATGTAAAATCAATCGTGCAATATATATATATATATATATATATATATATATATATATATATATATGATTCTATTCTGGATTCTATCTTGGATTCTGTTCTGGATTCTATAATATTTCATAGTAATAATGTGGATGAATTTGGATGTTATATTTCATATATTAGGTTTAAATGGTGTTTAACTATATAATTATAATCTTAACAAATCATTCTTTGTGAAAAATAAAGTGTTATGATAGTGTTCTATGTTGTTCTTTTTTTAAAGTGTTCTGTGTCGAGTGCAACCTATATATATATATATAGAGGGTCGTTCTCCTTGTGGATCCAACTAATTTGGTAACCTGGTAATGTAGGAACTATTAGCAAACGGCCATGAATAGGAGACACCACGTACACTGTACTAATAAAGACACGTAAAACCCACTAATATCTGTAAAAAAAATAAAAAAAAGTACAAAATTTATTATAAAAATTGAAAAACAACCTGCTATTATATTTTATAGTTTAGATACCGTTAATACTTTTCTTACATAAATTAATTTTTTTATTATAGTTTCATTTTTTATTAAATTATTATATCCATTTTTGTTCATAACATCGTTCATGTTATGTATTTTCTATTTTAATATATTCTCCACAACTTAATTTATTTGTTATATAATTTAAATTTTTTTATGTCACACCGTTGTACCATTTTTTTTATAACAATTTTATGTTTAGTATTTTCTTGTCTATATTAAGTTTTGTTTTTCTCCACATGTTCTGTAGTTTATTTGTTATATAATTTTAATTGTTTGCTATATGTTTTTTTTGTCACATTGTTGTACCTTTCTTTCTTCATAAAAATTTTATGTTCTGTATTTTCTTGTCTATACTGAATTTCTTTTTCCCCCACATGTTCTGTAGTTTTTTGTTATATAATTTAACTTTTTTATTATATATTCTTTTTTCTCACATTATTGTACCTTGTTTTCTTTATAACATTTTTTATATTCTGTATTTTCTTGTCTCTATTTATTTTTATATTTTCTCCACATGTTCTGTAGTTTATTTGTTGTATAATTTAATTTTTTTTATTATATATTCTTTCTTGTCACATGTTGTACCTTTTTTTTATAACAATTTTATGTTCTGTATTTTCTTGTCTATATTAATTTTTATTTTTTCTCCACATATTATGTATTCTTTTTGTTATATAATTTAATTTATTTATTATAAATTCCTTCTTGTCACATTATTGTACCTTTTTGTTATAACATTTTTATGTTCTGTATTTTCTTGCTCTACTTTGTAAACTTTTTTTAATTAAATAAAGCACTTAAATTTATATAAAATATAGAACAAAAAAGTTTTAAATATAAAAAATAAGAACAAATACGTTCCAATTTTGTATAAATATATGTTATTACGTTGAATGTGTTGAGTATAGTTTCTGATATATTTTAATTTAGGTACTATAATTTAAAAGCATACCCAAAAAATTAAAAATATGGATCCAATTTGGTAATAAAATAAGAAATAGATAATATTATAATATGAAATAGAAATTAAAATAGAAATACATGTGCCAACATATGTGCTCAGTGAGCAGTTTAAATCAGGGAACACAGGTGTACAACTTACAACTAGGATTAGACGCATGCAGATGTGATGTGCTGTACGGCAGAGATGGAAAGTTACCAAGTTACTCGGATAAGAGAGTTTCGATAACAAATACTACTACCCGAATGACATAATTAGTGGCTTGAAAAAATTAGACAAGTTTATTGCACAACTAAAAGATGAATACTCATTAAGAAAATAAGCTTTCTCCACCGGAAACCATTAACATGAAATAACAAATGTGGTATAGCTTGACCCATATAATTTCATGGTACAATTATATGTACAGAAACGTGTGTATCAACCAATAATTTCTGAAAGATACAATTGTAGCATCTTTGAGTGAAGTCACAATTATTCATATGTAAGATATACACGCGCACACTATACAATTATACTAATCAAATAAGCATAGCAGCAGAATAATCACAAAATTAATCCAAAAACATTGATGAGAAATATGGGTAGTTAAAAAACAAATACTAATGGATCAAATTACCATCAAATTACCGAACATTAAGCTTCTAAATGTTACTCGTCTTAAGCTCCATGGCCCTGAGTAGAGCCTGTAGAGGTGGGAGGCTGTATAATGAATCTTTGTTGAGCCAAATCAAAGAGCAGGCGGATAACATATACAGTGAAAAACTACTGTTAGAGATCACAAAGAAACCGAAGAGTCGAGGGTAGCGCAGAAATTCTGGGTAAAACTGAGGGTACATATGTAATTTCACGGGCATTTTTCTTGCTCTTTTTGCCCCTAGTCCCCTTTTAAAATATAGAAGTAGATAAGTAGACTTATAACTTACAACCTTTGGCTCTCCATTTTCCATGTAACATACACTCTCCTAGCCTATATAAGGCTTGCTTGTACTTTGTTTATTGACACACAAATGAGAAGATGTTCTCCTCCTTGTTAGTTAGCTCTCTCTCAATGTATCTTATATGTTATATATAACACGTTATCAGCACGATAGTGTAAATATGTGTTGGAAATCCAAGAAGTAAAAGGCTTCTACGAAAATCTTGTTATTTCAGTTTGTCCATCAAGTAAGTACACTTCTCGGAGCTTACTTTGCTTTGCTTGCAATAGGATTATCATTATGTGCTTATTATTTGTCTGAATCTTGTAAATTTTGTATCTGATTCATTATTTATCAGAATTTATTGATCTTATACTCGTTGTAAAGGACTTTTGATCATCTACAATTTAACTTCTTCGCGTATTTCAAAAATCTAATCATAAGTATGTCAAAATCTGCCTTTTGTGTAATTTGATTATATGATTCAAGTTGATATGCCGTCACTTCTAAAATTCATAGTAAATTGAATATTTGTTCCAATATTATGAGCAATACCATTCTGGAATTCTCTTTTCGATATCAACATTTTGTATTCACATTCGGTTATCATATTCTATGATTTCGATGTCTTAAATATCAAAATACTATCATAATCAGAAGATGATTTTGCATATGCAGGTCACAAATATTTGTTTTCTGAATTCGTTACTTGTTCGTTTTTAACGAGCCTTAACATTCTGGGAAGATCTCGGAAGTTTCTACATTTTTCGTGTTTTATACGTTTCCATATAAAATCATCTTCATAGAGTAAATTGGCATTCTTTGAAACTGATCAGATTTGAATTTATCACAATTCTATGATTTTATCATAGAGTAAATTGCTATTCTTTGATTTAAGATATTGGATTAATATGTTTTGAGGTTAATTTCTGATACTATTCTTTATTTGGGAGATTTAAAGTATCTGAGCATGTGATCTTTGAGTATTTATAACACAACTAGGATGTTTGGTTAGTATAGACCTATTTGTGACATACATAATTTATTAAAGTCTTAACTTGATGTTTGCTCTCTAGATAATTTGTTTTAGTATTTGCAATATCAAATCTTACAAAGCTTGAGTTCAATGTACTTGATGTCACCTAAAAAAAAATAAAAAATACTTGACATGGATTTTGGATGCGGAAATCCATCTTAGTGCTATGAGCCCTAGTGACAAAATAAAGGAGGGAAATAAGGCCTCTGATGAAGATAAGGAAAATGCTATGATTTTTCTCCGCCATCATCTTGATGAAGGCTTGAAAACAAAAAATTGACAATTAAAGATCCACAAACTCTTTGAAAGGATCTAAAAGAAAAATATGACCATAAAAAAGGAGGAAGTTATACTTCCAAGGCTCGCTGTGATTGGATTCACTGGCGCTTGCAAGACTATAAAAGTGTGAGCGAGTATAACTTTGCAATGTTTAAAATTACATCTAAACTGAAGTTATGTGGCAAGAATAACACTGATAAAGATATGTTGGAGAAAACATACTCCACATTCCCCACCAATAATATGCTCTTGCAACAATAATATTGTGAACATGGATTCACAAAATATTCAGAGCTTATTTCAGTGTTGCTCTTTGCTGAACAAAAGAATGAACTTTTGATGAAAAATAATCAAGCATTGATAGAGCATATATTTATATATGCCTTTATATGATTTTATTCCCATAATTTTAGTATCTTGTAAATAATCGGGTTAATACTAATTGATTTTAATTGTTTAATGGCAGGAAAATAAATATTCCTAAAGTTGGATTAAATCAAGCTTAATTGGGCTTAATCTGGTGAAAATTCGGATTTTACGGGCTACCTGCACAACAAATCTTGTTTGGGCCATAACTTGAGCTCTAGACGTCAGAATTAGGTGATTCAACAGCCCAGGCGAAGATATCGGAATTTTCTACAAGTTTAAAGTGGTCCAGCTATCTAAAGACATATGGATCATCCCAGAATCAGGCCTGAAAGTCAGCCTACGAAATTCTTTTCAGAATCCAACTTGTTTTAAGAAATTATATTTGTTTTCCAAGGAAACCATCAGAAACACTATTATTATTATGGTTGGTATTATTAGGGGGAGGTTGAATATTGTGTGTATGGAGAGATAGAGGTAGAGAAATCTTTGGGAGATAACTTGAGCAGAGATTAAAGGGATTCAGTCCAAGTTCGAGAGATTTCGTCAAGTTGTATTTTCTTTACTCTTGTACTCTTGTGACATGATTTCAGTAATATATATATTTGTGTTTTATTTAATTATTATGGGTAACTAATCCTCTATTCCGAGGATTGGGGAGTAATTGTTGGCTTAATATGTTTGTTTGATCTAATATTGTGATTTCTCTATGTATGCTAATCTGTCATTGAGTGCTTCACACAGTTATAGTAGTCGCGAATCTGTAATTGTATTTGTAGGATTTATAATGAATCGGGAGAGGATTTATATTTCTTGTACATGATATGACAGACATAACTCAATTAATTAATCGGGAGATTATTAGGCGAGTTGTGAAACAGAAAATCCTTGGTTCGTGATAGCTTATAATTTGGTTTTGATTGATCATGGGAGTGACTTCAAGGTTAAATTGTAGGAATTATTTTGTATCTTGGGAAAGAACATTATAATCAATAGAAGGATTGTTTTTAGTAGAGTAGAGACTTGCATATCATGATTGATTGACATTTATTGTAGCCAGCAAAGAAACCTAATTCTTGGATTGCTTTTTACCATCGTTAATTCATCCTTTTACTTGCTCATTAGTTTAATTTAGTTGATAGTACAAAAAAACCACAACTTTTCTCTGAACTTCTAAATAGAAAGGAGTAATAAACTTGATTTGATATTGTATTCAGTCCTTCCCTGAGAACAAACTTTACGTAATTTCACTACAACAAATTGGCGCCGCTGCCGAGAAAGGCAGCAATATAAAGTTTAGGTTAATTATTTCTTATTGTTCAGATTTTAGTAAATTTGTTTCCAAGATCTATCTCATTGGTGTTTCGTTTCAGGTACACCTTATATGCGTAGATCAAAAGGTGTTGGAAATTTCGAACCAGATCTAGAAATTGAGCGCACTTTTCGAGTGTTAGGTCCTATAAACTCACTATATAAGATGATATAGTGATCACAATCAGTAACACTGTATGACAATATAAGAGATTGAAAACAATAAACTCTTATTCACAAAGCTTAAATGGTTACAAAAACTCTCTCAGTGATTTATATATTATCACTAAGAGCTGCTAGGGTTCTTAACAATGTACTCGATAACTCAACTCATATAGAGTAACCCTATTCTGTGTTTATATAGACACAGTTACAAAATCAATCTCTGATTTGATATCCTATAAATCAGCTATGTATTCTATCAATCAAAGATTGCTACAGTTTTCTGTTTAGTTTCCATAGTCAGCAAATCACTCCTCCGCTTCTATCCTTTCTTGAAGTATATCCGCTTCTGAGCTCTTCCCACGTGTAAACTCTGACGAGTCTTGACTATGTAAACTCTGATCAGACTTTATCAAACTCTGGTCAGACTTTACTAAACTCTGATCAGCTTCATCAAACTCTGATCAGCTTCCAGCTTAAACTCTGATCACTCCTGTTCTAAAACAAACTTTAAGAACATTAGTAATCATCAATTATATCTAACAATCTCCCCCAACTTGTGCATAAATATGTTATGTGCAAGTTAACAGATAATTGATGATGTCAAAACAGATAAGTCAAATGCAACAGAGTTTAGCTAAATAACAGAAAACTTTTAAAACTCACAGATACTTTACTCCTTAGCTTCATAG
The DNA here is from genome assembly GCF_001625215.2 of Daucus carota subsp. sativus. Lineage (NCBI taxonomy): Eukaryota > Viridiplantae > Streptophyta > Magnoliopsida > Apiales > Apiaceae > Daucus > Daucus carota. Next base: position 24,099,628 of record NC_030382.2, read on the forward strand.
ACACCATGAGCTGTCTTTAGATATCCTCTGAAGAGTTCTCTTTCAGCTTCTTCAAGTGCTATGATCATCTGTCTCTTGATCTCTCTTAGCTCTGGATCTGAAACTCCAGTTTGGTAAATTGCAGCTCTGAGATCATAGATCTTGTTTCTTCTCATGTCTCTATCCAGCCTGATATTGTAAGCTTTATCAGACTCTTCATTGAATGCAAGAGTACTGATTCCAGCTATTGTTACTATTTTTGCTGAATTCTTCTGTTAGATATAATTGATGATTACTAATGTTCTTAAAGTTTGTTTTAGAACAGGAATCATCAGAGTTTAATCTGGAAGCTGATCAGAGTTTAGTAAAGTCTGACAGAGTTTGATAAAGTCTGATCAGAGTTTACATAGTCAAGACTCGTCAGAGTTTACACGTGGAAAGAGCTCAGAAGCGGATATACTTCAAAGGAAGGATAGAAGCGGAGGAGTGATTTACTGGCTATGGAAACTAAACAGAAAACTGGAGCAATCTTTGATTGATAGAATTCATAGCTGATTTATAGGATATCAAATCAGAGATTGATTTTGTAACTGTGTCTATATAAACACAGATTAGGGTTACTCTATATGAGTTGAGTTATCGAGTACATTGTTGAGAACCCTAGCAGCTCTTAGTGATACAATATAAATCACTGAGAGAGTTTTTGTAACCATATAAGCTTTGTGAATATAACAGTTTATTGCTTTCAATATCTCATATTGTCTTACTGTGTTACAGATTGTGATCACTATATCATATTATATAGTGAGTTTATAGGACCTAACAAGTGGTATCAGAGCCAGCTCTGTTAAGATTACTACAGTGAGATCTTAAACACAATCATGTCTGAAAAATCACAAGCTTCATCCTTTAGAGTTCCAATCCTTAAGGCATCTGAATATCCAGTCTGGAAAAAGAGAATGATCATATTCTTAGACTCTGTTGATCCAGAATACCTTGACAGGATCTATGATGGACCACATATGCCCACCAAGCTCTCTGTTGGGCTTGCAGATGAACCTCAGAAGATGGTTCCAAAAGAAAAGAAATATTATACCCCTGAGGACATCTTGTCAATTGGTAAAGACTCTAAGGTGAAACACCTTCTGCACAGTGCCCTTGATAATGCAATGTCTAATAGGGTGATTGGGTGCAAAACTGCTAAACAAATCTGGGATGCTCTGGAAACCAGATGTCAAGGAACTCAGGCCATTAAGAAAAACAGAAAAACAATCCTTACACAGGAGTATGAGCACTTTGACTCAAAATCTGGTGAGTCCTTGACAGATCTGTATGACAGATTTGTCAAACTATTGAATGACTTATCTCTGGTGAACAAGGAATATGATCTTGAAGACTCAAACCTCAAATTCCTTCTGGCTCTTCCTGAAAAATGGGATTTGAAAGTCACCACAATAAGAGACAATCTTGATCTTGGAGAAATGTCTCTTGATGATGTTTATGGAAGACTGAAGACTCATGAACTTGAGATGGAGCAGAGGAGCAAACGTCAAGGAGGAAAATCAAAGTCTGTTGCTCTAAAAGTTCAAGAGGAGGCTGCTAAAAGCAAGGGAAAAGCTCATGTCACAAAGTCTGACATTGAGTCATCAAACTCTGATGACTCAAACTCTGATGTTCCCTCAGACTCTGAAGAAAGTGATGATGAGATGATGCAGTTAGCAGCATTGATGGTGAAAAGCTTCAAGAAGCTGGCCTACAAAAAGTTCAACAAAGGCAAAAGTTTTTCAAGGAAAGACAGAAACTCTGACAGAGTTTATGACAAGAAGAATGAGGGCAAAGAAGGGAAAGCTGGAAAAGCTGACAAGTACACCTGTTTCAACTGTGGTGAAAAGGGACACTTTGCATCTGAATGCAAGAAAGCCAAGAAGGAAAAAGAAAAAGCCTTCATCACCAAGAAAGGAAACTGGACAGATACATCTGATTCAGAAGAAGAAGTCAATTATGCTCTGATGGCAAACACTGACAACAACTCTGAATCTGCTGCAAAGGTACCTCATTCTACTCTTGCCTTTGATACTGAAGATTTAACTGAGCTAAGATTGTTTCTTAAAACTTTGCATATCAGCTTTAGAGATCAGACTTTAGAAAATGAAAGATTAAAATCTGAAACTCTAAGTGTGAAGAAAAGGAATGATTATCTAGAAAAAGAATTAGTTCAAATGTTGGAAGTTCAGAAAGAAAGAGATGATGCTGTCATTATCAAAGATGAATTATTAAAGAGGCATGCATCTCTTCAATCAGAACTTGCTAAGGAAAGGGAGATCATTAAGACATGGACTAATTCAGGCAAAACTACTCAGGATATCTTAGGTAGTGAAAACTGGAAGAAGGGACTAGGTTACACTGATAACTCAGAAGCTGAGTCATCAAAAACAAAGTTTGTTAAAACTCAAAAACCTAAGGTTAAACCTGTTAAATTTGTTGCTGAATCCTCTAAGTCTAAACAGAATAGATCAAAATCAGAGATCAACAACAATTCAAAATCTGCTAAGTCCAAACAGGTTAATATAGGACTGATGACTCAGAAACAACTTAAGCATAAGCTTAAAGAGGTAAGGTCTGATGACAAAAACAGGGAGCCTAGGAAAAATAGAAATGGCAAGATTGGAATAGACAAGAGTAATAACTACATGCCTATTCCAAATGCACCTAGGAAGACATGTCATAACTGTGGGAATACTAATCATCTTGCTAATTTTTGCAGGAAGAACAAGGACATTAACTCTTTACCTACAAAGTCTGGAGTTAGAAAAAGTAATATTAGATATAAACCACAAGATCCATGTTTTCATTGTGGTAGTTTATGGCATTCTATTTATACTTGCAAAGAATATCATAGTTTGTATTATGATTATTATCAATTGAAACCTTCTTTAAAGGTTAATAAAAACTCTGCAAGTACAAACTCTGTTTCTAGTACAAACTCTGTTACAAAGTCTGTTAGCTCAAACTCTGATAATAATAATAATTCCGCTGCAAAAGCTAACAAACTTAATAAGGCCAAGGGATCCAAGCAAGTCTGGGTCCTTAAAACTAACAATTAGTGGTCTTTGTGATTGCAGGGCAACAGGAAGAATATCCTAGTCTTGGACAGTGGATGTTCAGGACACATGACTGGAAATAAGACCCTGCTGTCAGAGTTTGTGGAGAAGGCTGGCCCAAGTGTTTCTTATGGAGATGGCAACATAGGAAGGACTCTGGGATATGGCAATATCAATCTTGGAAATGTCATCATATCAAATGTAGCTCTTGTTCAAGGGCTGAAACACAATTTACTCTCTGTCAGTCAAATCTGTGACAGAGGATATCATGTTGATTTCTATGAAGAACACAGTGAGATAGTAAGCAAGTCAACAGGCAAAGTGGCAGTGATTGCTCACAGACATGGGAATATTTATGAAATCCACTTGCCTACAAACTCTGAAGGAAAAGCAATCTGCTTGTCTACAAGAATCTCTGCAGAAGAAAGTTGGAAGTGGCACAAGAAGCTCTCACACCTGAATTTCAACTCAATAAATGAACTTATAAAGAAAAAGCTTGTGAGAGGACTCCCTGAATCACTCCTCACATCTGATGGATTATGTGACTCATGTCAAAAGGCCAAGCAGAGAAAGACATCCTTCAAGAGTAAGACTGAATTCTCAATAAATAAACCATATCATCTTCTACATGTTGATCTATTTGGACCAGTTAATGTACCATCCATTGCAAGGAAGAAATATGCTCTTGTTATTGTTGATGAGTATACCAGATACACTTGGGTATATTTTCTTCACTCTAAAGATGAAACAGCCTTGCATCTGATGGATCATGTGAAGCAACTGGATCATGGATCTGAAGACAAAGTGAAGATCATTAGAAGTGATAATGGAACTGAGTTCAGAAATTCAACAATGGAAGAGTTCTGCAAAGAAAGAGGTGTAGTGCAACAATTTTCTGCACCTGGTACACCACAGCAAAATGGTGTAGTTGAAAGGAAAAACAGGACTCTTATAGAAGCTGCCAGAACTATGCTTGATGAGGCTAAATTACCTACTTATTTCTGGGCAGAAGCTGTTCAAACAGCTTGTTTCACTCAAAATGCAACCTTGACTAATAAGCATGGCAAGACCCCATATGAGATGGTGAAGAAAAAGAAGCCAAATCTGAAGTACTTTCATATATTTGGGTGCAAATGCTTTGTATTAAAGACTCATCCAGAACAGCTGACAAAGTTTGATTTAAAAGCTGATGAAGGCATTTTTGTAGGATATCCTCTGATAACAAAGGCCTTCAGAGTCTATAATCTAAGAACCAAAGTGATCATGGAATCCATACATGTGTCATTTGATGACAAAAGAATAATGGGCTTAGCAGATATGGATGATCATGAAGAACTGCATTTTGAGAATGAAGAAATATTCTCTGATTCAACAAACTCTGATGAACAGTCAAACTCTGACTGTGACCAAAATACAACAAACTCTGGTGAAACTGTACAAGTTCATAATGATGAAGCAATTGCTGAGGGGGAGCATCAGAATGTTTCAGGCTCTACCCAAGACTCATCAGAGAATGCTGACTCAAACTCATCAGAGAATACTGATTCAAACTCTGATAGCACAAATTTAGGGGGAGCTACAGAGAATGATCAACAGAATCAGGAGAGCATGGATCAAGGGGGAGGATCCAATGATGAAAATAGTCAACTTCCACATGCTAGGAAGTGGACAAAATCTCACACACCTGATTTAATAATTGGCAATCCAGAAGCAGGTGTGCAAACAAGGACAGCTACAGCAAATGAGTGTTTACATCATTGCTTTCTGTCACAAACTGAACCTAAGAAAGTGGAGGAAGCTCTTCAAGATGCTGACTGGATTCAAGCAATGCAAGAGGAGCTAAATGAGTTTGAGAGAAACAAAGTATGGACCCTAGTACCTAGACCTAAAGACAGATCTATAGTTGGTACAAAATGGGTGTTCAGAAACAAAACTAACAGTGAGGGTGTCATTACAAGGAATAAAGCAAGGCTTGTGGCAAAAGGGTATTCACAACAGGAAGGTATTGATTATGATGAGACATTTGCTCCAGTTGCAAGATTGGAGGCAATCAGAATCTTTCTGGCCTATGCTGCTCACAAGAAATTCAAGGTATTCCAGATGGATGTCAAAAGTGCTTTTCTAAATGGGAAACTGGATGAAGAGGTATATGTTGAACAACCTCCAGGCTTTGTGGATACAAAGCATCCAGACTATGTCTATAGATTGGACAAGGCACTTTATGGACTAAAGCAGGCTCCAAGGGCATGGTATGAAACTCTGGCTCAATTTCTTCTTGAAAGTGGATTTACTAGAGGTACCATAGATAAAACCTTGTTTTATTTGAATCATGGTAATGATCTGCTGTTAGTTCAAATCTATGTTGATGACATTATTTTTGGCTCCACTAATGCTAAACTCTGTCAAAGATTTGCCAAGCTCATGCAGTCAAGGTACCAAATGAGCATGATGGGAGAACTCAGTTATTTTCTGGGTTTACAAGTTAAACAGACTGAAGATGGGATTTTTATAAATCAAGCCAAGTACACCAGAAATCTTTTGAAGAAATTTGGTATGCAAGACAGTTCAGCTGCAACTACTCCTATGGCAACAGCAACCAAACTAGACAAAGATACTGGTGCATCAGTGGATATCACAAACTATAGAGAAATGATTGGATCTTTGCTTTATCTGACTGCAAGTAGACCAGACATCATGTATGCCACATGTCTATGTGCAAAATTTCAGGCAGATCCAAGAGAGCCTCATCTGATTGCAGTAAAGAGGATATTCAGATATCTCAAAGGAACCACATCATTGGGATTATGGTATCCTAGAGAATCAGATTTTAGTCTAATTGGATACTCTGATGCAGATTTTGCAGGTTGCAAAATTGACAGGAAAAGCACCAGTGGGAGCTGTCAATTTCTAGGTGGAAGACTTGTTTCTTGGTACAGCAAGAAGCAAAAGTCAATATCAACATCAACAGCAGAGTCAGAGTATATAGCTGCAGGCAGCTGCTGTGCTCAAATTCTTTGGATGAAGAATCAATTGTTGGACTATGGGTTATCCTTTTCTAAAATTCCTATTTATTGTGATAACCAAAGTGCTATTGCTATGACAGGAAACCCAGTTCAACATTCTCTGACAAAGCACATCAGTATAAGATATCATTTTATAAGGGAGCATGTGGAGGAAGGATCCATTGAACTTCACTTTGTTCCTACTGATCAGCAGCTAGCAGACATATTCACCAAACCACTAAGTGAAGCAACCTTTACTAGGCTGGTGAATGAGCTAGGAATGATATCAGGAACTGAGTAAACATAATGGTCAGATCTTTCAAATTTAAATTGTCAATTTACCATATGTATTGCTCACACATTTACCATGATATACTCTGATTGTTAAACTCTGATGACATTCTCTGATGATATACTCTGTTTGCTATACTCTGATTGATATTCTCTGATCGTCATTCTCTGACGATATTCTCTGATGTTTGTAAACTCTGAATCTTGATTAATGATCTCATTCTTTTTTTCTCTGAGACAAATAACCTGTGAAGATATTATGAAGCACGATCTGAATTAGTAATCATGAATCTCAGTTCAGTTCTTTAATCTTGATCTCAATTTTGTGCTACTATATTACACCATATGCATGTTGATATCATTGAGACTCTATTACTTCACATATCTTAATTATAAGTGAGACTGATTAATTTGCATTTTCTCTCAGTAAATTAGACAATGATTATAAACTCTGATGCTATATACACCCCTGCAAATAAGCATAGTACTCCTTTGAGATCTTAGATGTCTATATGATAGTGACTGGGAAGACCCACACACTTACTGGTATTAAGTAATTGCCAAGATTTTATAATCTATGGTGACCAGTCACAATCTCTGATTACTGGAGAAATACTGCTGCACAATAATATTTAAAGGTCGTGACTCATTTACACTGAACAGCGTCCTTGAAAAAAAAAAAAAAAAGAAAAAAAAAAGGGGGTTAGTTTATTTTATATGGTTCTCCATCAGAGTATGCCTATTGTCTATGTCCTGAGAGTTTAAATAAATTATTCTTGTCTACCTTATAATTACGAAATTGTGAAATTCTTAAGTCTCTGATCTCATATGTTAAATCACACACATTATTTCACAAGCACATTATTGAGCTATGGATTTTATGACAAACTCTGATTTTTTCGATGAATTTTCTATAAATTATGTCTTTATTCTGAGGTATTAAGAATTAATTTTCTTTGATGTAAATCTCAGAGTTTAAAATTCGAGAGATTTGATCTTGATTTTCTAAACTCTTCTACATTTCAGGAGTTCAAATATTCAGAGAATATGAAGGGAGTATTCCAAACGAATGTATTGTTAGTGGGTTTTCATGAAAAACTTTTTAATAGGAGAACGTGTAATCAGCATTTATAACTGCACATGTTTTACTGCGCTCATGATTATTACTCTCTTTTCTCCATCCCACTAACTCTCATCTACAAGTTAAAATCTGACAGGTGTCCAAGTGAACAAAGAGCCATGCGTGTACAGCTACACAAAATCTGAAGGGTTTAACACATCAGATTTTATTGCTTATCATTCACTTATACACTTAATCCTTACACACACTCTCTTCACAAACTTTTACTCTCGTCTCTCTGGAATTTCAAATCTTCTCTCACACACTTCCTCAAACACCTTCTTTCATAAACTCTGTTCTAATGGCCACTACAGCATTCATCTTTGCAGGTGTGGAATTTGTTACCAATAACCATGCTGCTATTATAAACACTGCCGACGCTCCAAGGGATTATCATCCCATGCAGCAATTTCTGGCACAGAGTGCCATTGCTACCGCTCTCACCGCTCCTGCCAGACTCTCAGGAAGCCAGATCATCAATTTCTGGAGGACGGGTAAGTATGACAATGGTGGTGAAGATGGATCACCATCGATTGTGTTTTCAAATGAAGGGGAGGAGTATTTTGTTACTCCATCCACAGTCAGAACAGCATTCAACCTGCCAGAACTCGACACTGCTTATATCACTAATGGAGATGCAAATCTGAGAACGATGATGACTGATTTGGGCTACAGTGAATCACTTGACAAATTGGGACAACTGAAGCGCCCAGGGCTCAGAAGGGAATGGAGTTTCTTTTTCGACTGCATCACCAGGGCTTTTCAAAAGAAGTCTACAAACTGGGATGCCATACCAATGGATATGCTGCAGATTGGGTATTCTCTGATCTACTCTACTAATTTTGATTTTGGTAGATTAGTTCTTAGAAATATTGGTGAAAGAATGCATGAGAATAGACAAGTCATATATTTCTCAAGATTCTGTCAATTATTGTTTAATGCTGCTGTTGGTGAGGTAGATTTTGATGTTGATGATGAGATCAAGCCATTCAGGCTTCATAAAAGAGTGTTTAAGGACCTCATCTCCAAGGATGAGAAGTATCCAATTCAGAGACCTCTTCTAATTCCAGCTCAAGTCAGAGCTAGGATGGACATGCCCCCAGTTCAACAACAACCACAACCACAACAGCCTCAACCACCAGTCTCTCCTACAATCCCCAAACAACCCAGAACATCTGCATCCAAGTCCAAGAGGGCTGCAAAGTCTGATGCAGCCCCCTCTACTGCCAAAAGAACAAGAACCTCTGTTGCTACACATGTTCTGAAAGCAAACTCTGATGTGCCGACAAACGCTGATGAGCCAGTAAACTCTGAGGCTCATTTAAACTCTAAGGCTCAAGTAAACTCTGAGCCCCAAGCAAACTCTGAGATTCCAGTAAACACTGAAGCTGCTTCTCCTCCAAAGCAGAAAAGAAGGAGGCTTGTTGCAGCATATGAATATGATGATTTGGAACCTACTCCTGCAACAACCTCTGAACCTGTTCAAACCAGTCCTCAACCAAAGCCAGCCAGATTCAAAAGAAGGGCTCACAAGCCTGCAAGGGCAAAGGTACCCATCACAGAGATAACAGACTTCACTCTTGAGGAAGAGCAAGCACCATCTACCACACTACCAGAACATTCTCAAGCTCTGATGGTGCTTCCTATCCAAGCTGTTCCTCTACCATCTCCTACAGCATCTACTACATCCTCTGAAGTAGATGAAGAAATAAAGTGTGATGAACCAATTACATCTGAAGCTGGAGCAAAAATGTCTGATCCTCAAACTCCATTATCTAATCATGGCCCCTCCACTCCAATTCCTCATTCTCCAATGAAAATTCCTGAGGATGCCATTGTTCATGATACAGCTCCAGAAAACTACAAGTCTGATGTAGTTGATGAATCTGACAAAGTAGCTTTGGAAGCTCTGCAGTCTCTTGCTAAGGCTGGTGAAGAGCCTAGCAAATCACAGTCTAAAACTCAAGAACAATCTGCTCAAGATACTGTTGAGAAAGTTGCTGATCCTCCATCTGATAATGATGAGGATGATGAAAGTTCAGATGATGACAATGATGAAAATGATAATGAAGTTCCTCAGTCACATCTACAACAGAAGTGGGAGTCTACCAGCCAATATCATGACAGGCTGCAAACTCTGAATACAGACTCTGAGCCACTTCCCAGGGAACTTCAGGTTGATCCAACAAATGAAGTCTGGGATAAACTCTGGCTGAGCCACCAACATTCTCTGGAGCCAGCAAAAGCTGAAGATTTTCTATCTATGGCAGAGAATAAAATTTCAAACTCTGATGTTATGTCAAGCCTCAAAGGCACAATTCTTTATCTGAAGACATTTCATCCTGCTCATGCCCAGACATCTAAATCAATAGATGGTCTAAGAACAGAAGTGGCTAATATCAAGGAGACAAATGACATGGAGAAGAAAAGGACTCTACTACCTCTGAAAGATAATGTTCAGAAGCTGGTGTCTGCAAATGAATCTCTGGACAAGAGGATGACTATCATTGAATCAACTCAAGAGAAGATGTCCAAGCAGCTTGAAGCCATCCAATCTTCACTTTCTCTGATCACATCAATTCTGATTCCTGATGAGGATGATGTCAAAAAGGGGGAGAGAGTAGCTAAAGTCAAATGCAAGTCTACTACTCAAACTCTGAAGAGAAAGAAGAAGGATGATGATGATGATGTGGATGACTTCACAAAGCACAAGAGATTTCAAGCAGGAACTGGTGGAAGAGTTTCAAACTCTGACAGTTCAAAATCTAAGCAAATGTCTGTTCCAGTGCCAACACATAATGTTACATCTGGGTCAAAGCAAAGACCAGTGGCTGGATCAGATAGACCATTAACTGATGAAGAACTTGCTAGATTGGTTTTTGAACAAGAAAATCCAGAAGCCAAATTGGATTTGGAGTTGATTGCTGCAGAGGAAGCTGAGCTGAAAAAGGAACATATTGAAGCCATAAACTCTGGAAAGATCCAAAAGCCTGCAAATTCAAATACCAAGCCAAAAGAAAAAGGGATATCGATCAAGGAAGCTACTGTTGCTGATCAGAGTTTACCATTCAAAAAGGTATACTCTGAAGATGAGTATACATCCAAGGGAAAAAGCAAAGTAGATGAACACCTTGAGAAAGGCTGGGATAGGAAGAAATCTACAACCTCTGACAAAGATCAAGTTGTAAAGGAAAAGCAATCAGAAGCTGCAATCTCTGACAAAGCTCATGTTGCAGAACCTCAAAAAGAAAGATTAACCTCTGACATAGCTCAAGTTAATAAGGATGCAAAGAAAGACACAACCTCTGACAAAGCTCAAGCTGTGTTCAAACCAACAACTACTCCATTAGCTGGATTTGCAAAGCCTAGTCTGATGACTGAGATAAGCTTTGAAAAGGGACAAATTCAACCAATCTCTCATCGTAAAGCAGGAAGAGATAAAGGAGGGCTGGGATCCAAATATGAAAAATTTGATCAGAGTATAGGATCAAGACCAGATGACCCCTCATCTCTCTGTGCTCCCAAGACTGGAGCATTGCAAGAAAAAATGGACAAACTTGATTCAGTCCAGCTGGTGAAGAATGACAGAGGAGATAACATTCTTATCTACTTAATGTCTGGCAGGTTGAATGCTGCTCTGACTGTGGCTGGAGTAACAGCATACTCCTCCTCTTCATATGAGAACACAATGGTTGGTGCTCCATCTGCACCACCATTGTCATATTGACCCGTTCTCCAAAAATTTATGATCTGGCTTCCAGAGAGTCTGGCAGGAGCGGTAAGGGCGGTAGCAAGGGCACTCTGTGCCAAAAATTGCTGGATGGGATGATAATCCCTTGGAGCGTCGGCAGTGTTGAGAATGGCAGCATGGTTGTTGGGAACAAATTCCACACCTGCAAAGGTAAAAGCTGTAGTGGCCATTAGAATAGAGTTTGTGAAGGAAAGGAAAGTGTTTGAGAAGGTGCGTAAGAGAAAATTTGAATTTGCAGAGAGAAAAGCGTATGAGTTTGTTGAGAGAGTGTGTGTAAAGATGAAGTGTATAAGTGAATAGTAATCAATAAAATCTGATGTGATAAACTCTTCAGATTTTGTTTAGCTGTACACGCTTGGGCTTTTTGTTCACTTGGACACCTGTCAAATTTTAACTGGTAGATGAATGTTAGTGGCATGGAGAAATGAGAGTAATAATCATGAGCGCAGTAAAACATGTGCAGTTATAAATGCTGATTACACGTTCTCCTATTTAAAATGTTTTTCATGTAAACCCACTAACAATACATCCGTTTGGAACACTCTCTTCACATTCTCTGAATATTTGAACTCCTGAAATATATAAGATTTTAAAAAATCAAGATCAAATCCCTCGAATTTTAAACTCTGAGATTTAAAACAAAGAAATTAAATTTCTAAGTACCTCAGAATAAGACATAATGTTTAGAAAATTCATCAAAAAATCAGAGTTTGTCATAAAATCCATAGCGCAATAATGTGCTTGTGAAATAATGTGTGTGATTTAACATATTAAATCAGAGACTAAAAAATTTCACAATTTCGTAATTATAAGGTAGACAAGAGTAATTTATTTAAACTCTCAAGACATAGACAATAGACATACTCTGATGGAGAAATATAAAAAATAAACTAACCCCCTTTTTTTTTTTTTTGCATATTGGACGCTTTTCAGTGTAAATGAATCACGACCTTTAAATATAGTATTGCAACAGTATTTCTCCAGTAATCAGAGATTGTGACTGGTCACCATAGATTATAGAATCTTGGCAATTACTTAATACCAGTAAATGTTTGGATCTTCGCAGTCACTGTCATATAGACATCTAAGATCTCAAAGGAGTGCCATGCTTATTTGCAGGGGGTGTGTATAGCATCAGAGTTTATAAACACTGTCTAATTTACTGAGAGAAAATGCAAATTAATCAGTCTCACTTATAATTAAGATATGTGAAGTAATAGAGTCTCAAATGATATCAATATGCATATAGTGTAAAATAGTAGCACAAAATTGAGATCAAGATTAAGGAACTTAACTGAGATTCATGATTACTAATTCAGATCATGCTTAATAGTATCTTCACAGGTGATGTGTCTCAGAGAAATAAAAAATGAGATCATTTATCAAGATTTAGAGTTTACAAACATCAGAGAATATCGTCAGAGAATGACAATCAGAGTATAACAAACAGAGTATATCATCAGAGAATGTCATCAGAGTTTAACAAACAGAGTATATCATAGCAAATGTGTGAGCAATACATATGGTAATTTGACAATTTAAATTTGAAAGATCTGACCATTATGTTTACTCAGTTCCTGATATCATTCCTAGCTCATTCACCAGCCTAGTGAAGGTTGCTTCGCTTAGTGGTTTGGTGAATATGTCTGCTAGCTGCTGTTCTGTGGGAACAAAGTGAAGTTCAATGGTTCCTTCCAGTACATGCTCCCTTATAAAATGATATCTTATACTGATGTGCTTTGTCAGAGAATGTTGAACTGGGTTTCCTGTCATAGCAATAGCACTTTGGTTATCACAATAAATAGGAATTTTAGAAAAGGATAACCCATAGTCCAACAATTGATTCTTCATCCAAAGAATTTGAGCACAGCAGCTGCCTGCAGCTATATAATCTGATTCTGCTGTTGATGTTGAAATTGACTTTTGTTTCTTGCTGTACCAAGAAACAAGTCTTCCACCCAAAAATTGACAACTCACACTTGTGCTTTTCCTGTCAATTTTGCAACCTGCAAAATCTGCATCAGAGTATCCAATTAGACTAAAATCTGATTCTCTAGGATACCATAATCCTAATGATGTGGTTCCCTTGAGATATCTGAATATCTTCTTTACTGCAATCAGATGAGGCTCTCTTGGATCTGCCTGAAATCTTGCACATAGACATGTGGCATACATTATGTCTGGTCTACTTGCAGTCAGATAAAGCAAAGATCCAATCATTCCTCTATAGTTTGTGATATCCACTGATGCACCAGTATCTTTGTCTAGCTTGGTTGCTGTTGCCATAGGAGTAGTTGCAGCTAAACTGTCTTGCATACCAAATTTCTTTAAAAGATTTCTGGTATACTTGGCTTGATTTATAAAAATCCCATCTTCAGTCTGTTTAACTTGTAAACCCAGAAAATAACTGAGTTCCCCCATCATGCTCATTTGGTATCTAGACTGCATGAGCTTGGCAAATCTTTGAAAGAGTTTAGCATTAGTGGAACCAAAAATGATATCATCAACATAGATTTGAACTAAAAGCAGATCATTGCCATGATTCAAATAAAACAAGGTTTTGTCTATGGTACCTCTAGTGAATCCACTTTCAAGAAGAAATTGAGCTAGAGTTTCATACCATGCCCTTGGAGCCTGTTTTAGTCCATAGAGTGCTTTGTCCAACCTGTATACATAGTCTGGGTGTTTTGGATCCACAAATCCTGGAGGTTGTTCAACATATACCTCTTCATCCAGTTTTCCATTCAGAAAAGCACTCTTGACATCCATCTGGAATACCTTGAATTTCTTGTGAGCAGCATAGGCCAGAAAGATTCTAATTGCCTCCAATCTTGCAACTGGGGCAAATGTCTCATCATAGTCAATACCTTCCTGTTGTGAATACCCTTTTGCCACAAGTCTTGCTTTATTCCTTGTAATGACACCCTCACTATCAGTTTTGTTTCTGAAAACCCATTTTGTACCAACTATTGATCTATCTTTAGGTCTTGGTACTAGGGTCCAGACTTTATTTCTCTCAAACTCATTTAGCTCTTCTTGCATTGCTTGAATCCAGTCAGCATCTTGAAGAGCTTCCTCCACCTTTTTAGGTTCTGTTTGTGACAGAAAGCAATGATGTAAACACTCATTTGCTGTAGCTGTCCTTGTTTGCACACCTGCTTCTGGATTTCCAATTATCAAATCAGGTGTATGAGATTTTGTCCACTTCCTAGCATGTGGAAGTTGACTATTTTCATCATTGGATCCTCCCCCTTGATCCGTGCTCTCTTGATTCTGTTGATCAGTCTCTGTAGCTCCCCCTACAGTTGTGCTATCAGAGTTTGAATCATTATTCTCTGATGAGTTTGAGTCAGCATTCTCTGATGAGTTTGAGTCTTGGGAAGAATCTGAAACATTCTGTTGCTCCCCCTCAACATTTGCTTCATCATCATGAACTTGTAAATTTCCACCAGAGTTTGCAGTATTTTGTTCACAGTCAGAGTTTAACTGTTCATCAGAGTTTGTTGAATCATAGAATATTTCTTCATTTTCAAAATGCAATTCTTCATGATCATCCATGTCTGTTAAGCCCATGATTCTTTTGTCATCAAATGACACATGTATGGATTCCATGATCACCTTGGTTCTCAGATTATAGACTCTGAAGGCCTTTGTTGTCAGAGGATACCCTACAAAAATTCCTTCATCAGCTTTTAAATCAAACTTGGTAAGCTGTTCTGGATGAGTCTTCAATACAAAGCATTTGCACCCAAATATATGAAAGTACTTCAGATTTGGCTTCTTTTTCTTCACCATCTCATATGGGGTCTTGCCATGCTTATTGATCAAGGTTGCATTTTGAGTGAAACAAGCTGTTTGAACAGCTTCTGCCCAGAAATAAGTAGGTAATTTAGCCTCATCAAGCATAGTTCTGGCAGCTTCTATAAGAGTCCTGTTTTTCCTTTCAACTACACCATTTTACTGTGGTGTACCAGGTGCAGAAAATTGTTGCACTACACCTCTTTCTTTGCAGAACTCTTCCATTGTTGAATTTCTGAACTCAGTTCCATTATCACTTCTAATGATCTTTACTTTGTCTTCAGATCCATGATCCAGTTGCTTCACATGATCCATCGGATGCAAGGCTGTTTCATCTTTAGAGTGAAGAAAATATACCCAAGTGTATCTGGTATACTCATCAACAATGACAAGAGCATATTTCTTCCTTGCAATGGATGGTACATTAACTGGTCCAAATAGATCAACATGTAGAAGATGATATGGTTTCTTTATTGAGAATTCAGTCTTACTCTTGAAGGATGTCTTTCTCTGCTTGGCCTTTTGACATGAATCACATAGTCCATCTGAAGTGAGTAGTGATTCAGGGAGTCCTCTCACAAGCTTTTTCTTTATAAGCTCATTTATTGAGTTGAAATTCAGGTGTGAGAGCTTCTTGTGCCACTTCCAACTTTCTTCTGCAGAGATTCTTGTAGACAAGCAAATTGCTTTTCCTTCAGAGTTTGTAGGCAAGTGGATTTCATAAATATTTCCATGTCTGTGAGCAATCACTGCCACCTTGCCTGTTGACTTGCTTACTATCTCACTGTGTTCTTCATAGAAATCAACATGATATCCTCTGTCACAGATCTGACTGACAGAGAGTAAGTTGTGTTTTAGCCCTTGAACAAGAGCTACATTTGATATGATGACATTTCCAAGATTGATGTTGCCATATCCCAGAGTCCTTCCTATGTTGCCATCTCCATAAGAAACACTTGGGCCAGCTTTCTCCACAAACTCTGACAGCAGGGCCTTATTTCCAGTCATGTGTCCTGAACATCCACTATCCAAGACTAGGATATTCTTCCTGTTGCCCTGCAATCACAAAGACCACTAATTGTTAGTTTTAAGGACCCAGACTTGCTTGGATCCCTTGGCCTTATTAAGTTTGTTAGCTTTTGCAGCGGAATTATTATTATTATCAGAGTTTGAGCTAACAGACTTTGGATCAGAGTTTGCACTAGAAACAGATTTTGTACTTGCAGAGTTTTTATTAACCTTTCTCAAAGAAGGTTTCAATTGATAATAATCATAATACAAGCTATGATATTCTTTGCAAGTATAAATAGAATGCCATTAACTACCACAATGAAAACATGGATCTTGTGGTTTATATCTAATACTACTTTTTCTAACTCCAGACTTTGTAGGTAAGGAGTTAATGTCTTTGTTCTTCCTGCAAAAATTAGCAAGATGATTAGTATTTCCACAGTTATGGCATGTCTTCCTAGGTGCATTTGGAGCAGGTATGTAGTTATTACTCTTGTTTATTCCAACCTTGCCATTTCTATTTTTCCTAGGCTCCTTGTCTTTGCTATCAGACTTTAATTCTTTAAGCTTATGCTTAAGCTGTTTCTGAGTCATCAGTCCTATGTTAACCTGTTTGGGCTTAACAGTTTTTAAATTGTTGTTAATCTCTGATTCTGTTCTATTCTGTTTAGACTTAGAGGATTCAGCAACAAATTTAACAGGTTTAACCTTAGGTTTTTGAGTTTTAACAAACTCTGTTTTTGATGACTCAGCTTCTGAGTTATCAGTGTAACCTAGTCCCTTCTTCCAGTTTCCACTACCTAAGATTACCTGAGTAGTTTTGCCTGAATTAGTCCATGTCTTAATAATCTCTCTTTCCTTAGCAAGTTCTGATTGAAGAGATGCATACCTCTTTCATAATTCATCTTTGATAATGACAGCATCATCTCTTTCTTTCTGAACTTCCAACATCTGAACTAATTCTTTTTCTAGATAATCATTCCTTTTCTTTACACTTAGAGTATCAGATTTTAATCTTTCATTTTCTAAAGTCTGATCTCTAAAGCTGATATGCAAAGTTTTAAGAAACAGTCTTAACTCAGTTATATCTTCAGTATCAAAGGCAAGAGTAGAATGAGGTACCTTTGCAGTAGATTCAGAGTTGTTGTCAGTGTTTGCCATCAGAGCATAATTGACTTCTTCCTCTGAATCAGATGTATCTGTCCAGTTTCCTTTCTTGGTGATAAAGGCTTTTTCTTTTTCCTTCTTGGCTTTCTTGCATTCAGATGCAAAGTGACCCTTTTCACCACAGTTGAAACAGGTATACTTATCAGCCTTTCCAGCTTTCCCTTCCTTGCCCTCATTCTTCCTGAAGTTCTTCTTATCATAAACTCTGTCAGAGTTTCTGTCTTTCCTTGAAAAACTTTTGCCTTTGTTGAACTTTTTGTAGGCCAACTTCTTGAAGCTTTTCACCATCAATGCTGCTAACTGCATCATCTCATCATCACTTTCTTCAGAGTCTGAGGGAACATCAGAGTTTGAGTCATCAGAGTTTGATGACTCAATGTCAGACTTTGTGACATGAGCTTTTCCCTTGCTTTTAGCAGCCTCCTCTTGAACTTTTAGAGCAACAGACTTTGATCTTCCTCCATGACGTTTGCTCCTTTGCTCCATCTCAAGTTCATGAGTCTTCAGTCTTCCAAAAACATCATCAAGAGACATTTCTCCTAGATCAAGATTGTCTCTTATTGTAGTGACTTTCAAATCCCATTTTTCAGGAAGAGCCAGAAGTAATTTGAGGTTTGAGTCTTCAAGATCATATTCCTTGTTCACTAGAGATAAGTCATTCAACAGTTTGACAAATCTGTCATACAGATCTGTCAAGGACTCACCAGATTTTGAGTCGAAGTGCTCATACTCCTGTGTAAGGATTGTTTTTCTGTTTTTCTTTATGGCCTGAGTTCCCTGACATCTGGTTTCCAGAGCATCCCAGATTTGTTTAGCAGTTTTGCACCCAATCACCCTATTAGACATTGCATTATCAAGGGCACTGTGCAGAAGGTGTTTCACCTTAGAGTCTTTACCAATTGATAAAATGTCCTCAGGGGTATAATCTTTCTTCTCCTTTGGAATCATCTTCTGAGGCTCATCTGCAATCCCAACAGAAAGCTTGGTGGGCATGTGTGGTCCATCATAGATCCTGTCAAGGTATTCTGGATCAACAGAGTCTAAGAATATTATCATTCTCTCTTTCCAGACTGGATATTCAGATGCCTTAAGGATTGGAACTCTAAAAGATGAAGCTTGTGATTTTTCAGACATGATTGTAATTAAGATCTCACTGTAGTAATCTTAACAGAGCTGGCTCTGATACCACTTGTTAGGTCCTATAAACTCACTATATAAGATGATATAGTGATCACAATCAGTAACACTGTATGACAATATAAGAGATTGAAAACAATAAACTCTTATTCACAAAGCTTAAATGGTTACAAAAACTCTCTCAGTGATTTATATATTATCACTAAGAGCTGCTAGGGTTCTTAACAATGTACTCGATAACTCAACTCATATAGAGTAACCCTATTCTGTGTTTATATAGACACAGTTACAAAATCAATCTCTGATTTGATATCCTATAAATCAGCTATGTATTCTATCAATCAAAGATTGCTACAGTTTTCTGTTTAGTTTCCATAGTCAGCAAATCACTCCTCCGCTTCTATCCTTTCTTGAAGTATATCCGCTTCTGAGCTCTTCCCACGTGTAAACTCTGACGAGTCTTGACTATGTAAACTCTGATCAGACTTTATCAAACTCTGGTCAGACTTTACTAAACTCTGATCAGCTTCATCAAACTCTGATCAGCTTCCAGCTTAAACTCTGATCACTCCTGTTCTAAAACAAACTTTAAGGACATTAGTAATCATCAATTATATCTAACATCGAGTTAGAAGGCAAGAAGCAAGGAAAAAGAAAGAGGAGGCCAGCATGGGTGATAACAATGATGCAAACAGAAATCTCCATGTTATTGTTCCTGATGAGTCATCCATTCAGGATCATGAGACTCCTAATCCTGCTAATTGCATGTACAAGATTCTGGCGATTGGTGCAACTCAATATAACATCAATCCCAGTCTTATTCAGATGGTGAGCAATTCAGCTTTTGAAGGAGACATTGAGCGAGAGGATCCACACCGACATCTAGAGCGCTTCGTGCAAATGTGTGGTTCTTTCAGAATCAATGGGGTTACTGCTGATCAAACTTGTCTTCATATCTTCCCTTATTCAATAAAGGGAAAAGCTTTAGAATGGTTTCAACAACTTTCAAATACTACTCTAGCTACTTGGGATAATATTTCTACTGAGTTCTTATCCAAATATTATCCTTCTGACAAGACTCAACAAATGAGAGCAATTATTCTTACCTTCAAAGCACAACCAGGTGAAGGCTTGTATCAGGCATGGGAGAGATACAAGGCATTGTTGAGAAAGTGTCCACATCATGGTTACGAGGAGTGGATGGTTCTGAGTACTTTCTATGGAGCTTTAAATTATGATATTCGGCTGAGTTTGGATGTTGCAGCTGGAGGTAATTTTAAGAAAGCACCTATTCATCAAGCTAAGGCACTTCTCGAGGAACTTGCCTTAAATAACTATGCTTGGGCACCTAGTGGTACAAGCTCAGTGAAATCAGCACAAGACACTGAGATGATGAACTTGCTCACTCTGAAATTGGATGCTCTTACTCAAGAAGTTCGTGGACAAAGGGCAAATGTCAAATGTCAATGTTATTTCTACTCCAATGGAAGGGTATAATGATCCTGGTACTGATCAGTACTCACATGCACAACAATTTCCGGAGGAAGCAGCTTTCATTCAAGGAGGATAATCATGGCCTATTCAGAATAATTCTTATTACAATCCAAATCAGAGGCCCAACAACAATCTTTCCTACAACAACAATCATGCTGTTAATCCATCATATGCAGCTCAGAAGCAACAACCTCCCGGTTTCCAACCACGTCAGCAGTATCAAAATGGGTTAAATGGCGTTTTGGTCATTCAACTGACCGGAAAATTGCAATTGGGTCATCCAACTCAAAAAGCTGTCAGTCACATCATTAAACTCTTAAAAATTTTCATTCAGGTCACTGTCCGTTACACTCCGTTAAAAATTTGACAGAAAGCTGACTAAGCGTCGTGACTTGGCTTAAATAAATCCACGGTGGTATGTACAGTCAGCTGAAGTGGCATTTTGGTCACTCAACTGACTACAAACTTGCAATCGGGTCATCAAACTCAAAAAAACTTTCATTTAGGTCACTATCATAATATCCGTTAAAAATTGAAAAAAAGAAAGAATTAAAAGTTATCATGCAGCACCTTTTTTTCTCTCTTAAAAATTTCGAAACTTATTAACAAATGAAACAGATACACACACATAAAATCAATAGTTTGACCCACAAAAACTTAATCTTTGTTTATCTCTTACCGTTTTATTTATTTTAAGGGGGTTAAATATCAAAGTGGTCACTGACATGGAGGTCATATATCACTTTGCTCACTAATCTTAACAGGGTCTCATCTCAATCATTAACGTCACAATAAATATCAATCAAGTACCTCCAAATTATAGTTCAAGGAGTAAAAATATTATTTATAGAGTTTGACACGTTATTTTTGAATATTAACATAACCAAGTAAAATGTTATGACTTCTAGTATTTATGATAATATATTTAGATTTTATAAAGTTTATTAACTATTTATTTTTTATTATATTAATATTTTATTTGTTCTAATTAAAAATACATAGTAAATAAAATTGATAAAATATAAATATATTATCATAAATACTAAAAGTCATAACCTTTTAATTGGTTGTGGTAGTTATCAAAAGTAATGTGTCAAACTCTATAAATAATATTTTTACTCCTTGGACTAAAATTTGGAGTTACTCCTTTTTTCAACAACGTCAGTAGTATCCAAGTCAACAACAGTTTCAACCTCCTCCAAAGGATAAGAAAGAACCTGTTGATTGGGAAATTGCACTCAATAAGATGATAGAAGGAACTACGGGAGCTTTTGCCAATATGGAGACCAAATTTGAAAAGGTTGAGTCAAGGCTTGATCAGATGGCTTCATCACAAAAGATGTTGGAAGTTCAAATTGGGCAAATTGCTAATAAGGTTGGCGTTCGTGAGCAAGGATCTCCCCCTAGTCAACCAGATTTGAATGGTAATGAGCACTGCAAGGCTATCACTTTGAGGAATGGAAGAGAATTACCTGAAGTTGAGGCTGTCAAGCGTAATGAGAAGGCCCCTTCGAAGAAAGATGAGCTAGTTGAATCTGAAGCTGAAATTTCAGAAAAGGAAAATGATGAGCAGAAAGAAGATGAAATTGCACCAAAGGTACCAGTGAAACCATACGTTCCTCCACTCCCTTTCCCACAAAGGCTGCATAACAAGAAGTTGGAGAAACAATATGAAAAATTCTTGCAAACCTTTCGTCAATTGCATATAAATATTCCTTTTGCTGATGCCTTGTCACAAATGCCATTATATGCCAAATTTTTGAAGGAGATGTTGTCTAGAAAGCGGAAAATTGAAGATGTGGAAACCATTACTCTCAATGCGGAGTGTAGTGTAGTCATTCAAAAATCAATTCCGCAAAAGTTAAAAGATCACGGAAGCTTCTCATTGCCATGCACTATTGGAAAGATGGAGAATTGTAAAGCCTTATGTGATTTGGGGGCTAGTGTAAGTTTGATGCCATACTCCATTTGCAAGAGGCTTGGTCTTGGAGAGCTAAAGAAGACAAGAATCTCACTTCAGTTGGCAGATCTTACAATCAAGCATCCTTTGGGAGTCATAGAGGATTTACTTGTCAAGGTGGATAAATTCTTTATCCCTTGTGATTTTGTGGTGTTGGAGATGGATGAAGATGTGGAGATGCCCATAATCTTGGGAAGGCTATTTTTGGCTACTGCTGGAACCACAATCGATGTCAAAGCTGGGAAACTCACAGTGAATGTTGGCGATGAAAAGGTTGAGTTCGATCTCAACAAAGCACTGAAGATGCCTTCAATTGATGCTACATGTTTCAATGTTGACATAGTTGATGAGATTGTGAAGAATGGTGATGTAGACTTGGAAGATAAACAAGATCCAACTGAAAAAGAAGGTGAGGACAAACTTACATTAGACGTGCAAAAATCAGGTATGCCAATGATTGAGATGGCATTTTGAATTTCAGAGGCACCTCAGGTAGAACTTAAACATCTTCCTTCTAATCTAAAATATGCTTTTCTTGGTGATAATGAGACATATCATGTGGTCGTATCTTCTTTACATAATGATGATGAACTTGAAAAATTGTTAAATGTGCTTAAGAAATTTAAATCATCAATAGGTTGGACAATTCAGGATATCAAGCGAACTAACCCCGCTCTTTGCATGCATAGGATTGACTTAGAAGATAATCATAAACCAGTGATTGAAGGACAAAGAAGATTAAATCCTAACTTGGAAGATATGGTAAAAAAAGGAGATAACTAAGTTGTTAGATGCGGGTATTATATATTCTGTTCCACATAGTAAATGGGTTAGTCCTATTCATGTTGTGCCTAAGAAGGGTGGGATGACTGTTGTGCTAAATGAAAAGAATGAATTAATTCCCATGAGAACTGTAACAGGTTGGAGAGTCTATATTGATTATGGGAAATTAAATAATGCTACTCGTAAGGATCACTTTCCCCTCCCATTTGATCAAATGTTAGAAAGACTTGCGGGTAATGAGTATTATAATTTTCTAGATGGTTTCTCAGGATATTTTCAGATTCCTATTGCTCCTGAGGACCAAAGAAAAGACAACCTTTACTTGTCCGTATGGCACATTTGCTTATCGTAGACTACCCTTTGGTTTGTGTAATAGTCCGTCTACGTTTCAACGACTTATGACGGCTATATTCTCTTATTTTATAGGAAAAACCATGGAAGTCTTCATGGATGGCTTCACTGTATATGGTTCTTCCTTTGATACTTGTTTGACTAATCTTTCTCAAGTGTTGCAGAGATGTGAAGAGACTAACCTTGTTCTTAATTAGGAGAAGTGCCACTTCATGGTAAAAGAAGGCATTGTGCTTGGGAATAAGATTTCGAGTAAGGGCATTGAGGTGGACAGGGCCAAAATCGAAGTGATTGAGAAGTTACCACCACCTTCTTCTGTGAAGGGGATTTGAAGTTTTCTTGGACATGCCGGTTTTTACCGTCGTTTTATCAAGGATTTTTTCTAAACTTTCTCGTCCTATCTGTAATTTACTTGAAAAGGATAGCATATTTGATTTTGATTAGAGTTGTCTTGTGGCTTTTAACAGGTTGAAGAAGGAGCTTACTTCTGCACCGATAATGTCAGCCCCTGATTGAAGCTTACCTTTTGAGCATATGTGTGATGCTAGTGACTATGCAGTTGGTGCTGTTTTGGGACAGAAGAAGGACAAGCGCATGCATGTGATTTATTATGCGAGCAAGACACTTGATGAGTCACAAGTAAATTATGCTACCACTGAAAAAGAGCTCCTTGCTGTGGTTTTTGCTTTCGACAAGTTTAGATCGTATCTTGTGGGATCTAAAGTGATTGTTTATACGGATCATGCTGCAATTCGTTATTTGATGTCAAGGAAGGATGCCAAACCTCGTCTGATCCGTTGGATACTCTTACTTCAAGAATTTGATCTGGAAATTCGAGACAAGAAAGGCTCTGAAAATTTAGTAGCTGATCACCTTTCGAGATTGGACCAAGGCGATGGAGTTGTAGGTGATAATATGCCTATTAATGAACTATTTCCGGAAGAAGCACTTTTGGTTGTCTCTATGTCTACACCATGGTATGCGGATTTTTTCAATTACATTGTTTGAGGTTTGGTGCCATCTGATCTGACGTATCAAAAAAAGAAGAAATTTCTTTTTAATGTGAAATATTACTTCTGGGAAGAACCTCTGCTCTATAAAGAATGTGCTGATGAGATTATGAGAAGATGTGTTCGTCACGACGAGATTCCTAATATCCTTAAGCATTGTCATGCTTTGGAGTGTGGTGGGCACAATAGTAGCATAAAAACAGTGGCAAAAATCTGGCAATCAGGATTCTATTGGCCTTCAATGTATCAAGACGCGAGAAATTTTGTTTCCACGTGTGATAGACTTCAAAGGACGGGAAACATATTGAGACGGAATGAGATGCCTCTACAACCTATTCTTGAGGTTGAGCTTTTTGATATATGGGGGATAGATTTCATAGGTCCCTTTCCGTCCTCCTACAGGAATAAGTATATTCTGGTGGGAGTTGATTATGTCTCAAAATGGGTGGAAGCAATTGCCAGTCCGACAAATGATACTAGAGTGCTGAAAAAGTTTCTACATAAGCATGTTTTTACATGATTTGGAGTTCTTCGTGCTATTATCAATGATGGAGGGTCCCACATTTGCAATAATCTGATTGAAGATCCTTTAAAAAAGTATGGTGTGACTCAAAAAGTTGCTACACCTTATCACCCTCAAACGAGTGGGCAAGTGGAGATTTCAAATCGAGAGCTAAAGCAAATTCTCGAGAAGACAGTGACGAGTTCTAGAAAGGATTGGTCAAGAAAGCTGGATGATGCTTTATGGGCCTACCATACAGCTTTCAAGACACCTATTGGAATATCCCCTTATAGGTTGATTTTTGGAAAAGCTTGTCATTTACCTGTAGAATTGGAGCATAAAGCATATTGGGCAACAAGATTCTTGAACATGGAGCTAAAAGATGCGGGACAAAACAGGTTGCTGCAACTCAGTGAACTCGATGAATTAAGACTCCAATCCTATGAAAGTGCTGCAAGTTATAAGGAAAAGACCAAATTGTGACATGACAAGCATATTCAGATGAAAGATTTTGAAGTTGGACAGAAGGTTCTTTTGTTTAATTCGAGACTTAAACTTTTTCCTGGAAAACTCAAGTCACGATGTCTGGACCGTTTGAAATTGTTAAAGTGTATCCATATGGTACTGTGGCAATTACTAGAGAGGAGTCTGAAATTTTTAAGGTGAATGGTCAGAGGTTCAAGCTAAATGACGTTAAAGACAACGCTTTTTGAGAGGCAACTCAAAATGTTTGTAAGCTTTTGTTAGGATGGACTACAGCAAGATAGTTGTAAATTGTTGTTATTTTTGCAAAAGAATAGAGCAGGCTGTTAAAAAAAGAACAAAAACAGAGCAGGCGCATAGAGACAGTTGATGAGATTGGTCGATCAAGAATATAAGACCCGCGGTATTGAATTTCTGGGAAGGAGAGTACTCATGTGACCAGCCCCGCCAATTTCATAAATAGAACCCACGGTTTTAAGCTTCTATGTCTTTTCGTGCAATCATGTTGTTTTTTTTTCTTTTTGGTCACATAATATATATTTGTGTCTTATATATTGTATATTTATTTTAGTTTTTTTTTCCTTTTTTTTCCTTTTGTAATATTAGGTTCTATTATTATTATTATTATATATTTGTATTATATATATATTATATAATTATTCTTTAAAAAGAATTAATTAATTATATATATATATATGAATATTTTGTATTGATTATTATTTTTCTAAAAACAAATAAAATAATATTATTTGTTTACTTACTTACTTGTAAATTGTATATTTTATAATATTATTTGTTACCAAATAAATATGTTGATTCATCCTTTGGAAGTGTTGGGAATACACCATGAACTCATAAAAGCGTTGACAGATAGTGGTTGGAGTGATCTCATGAGTATGGATGATCCTTCCTAGGCGAAACTTACATATGAATTTTTGAGTTCCTTCACTGTTATTAATGATGATACATTGTCATTCCGGATAGCTAATGTGCAACATGAAATCACAAAATCTGCTTTGGCTGATATGTTTGGTTGGCAATTGGATGAGTCGCAGCAGTTGCCCGAAGGATATGCTACTCCATTCTGGCATGCACTCACTAGCTTGCAAAAGAATGCAAGTTATAAATCTCAATCGGCTTCAGCTTCAGAAATTGTAAGTTGTTTGTATCGCTATTTTGCCCGCCTCATGTCCTACACTATATATGGTCGTGCAGAGAGTAATAACAAGATTCAAATGGGTGAGTTGGCTCTGCTATATCATGTTTATGCTGGACAACTAGTGGATTGGACAAACTTGTTAATTAGCAGATTTTTGTATCAAGCCAAGCGAGCTACAGGTGATATTGTGCTAGGAGGTTTCGTAACCAGGATTGCTGAGAGGTTGGGTGTATTTAATCGCACTACCACCAATTTACTGGTAGTAGAAGGATGGCCCACTACTATCAATGTCGATTACTTGATTGGTATGCACTTATTGCTTCGACATAAACTCTTAGGGCTGCGTAAAGTGGATCACAAGCGTGGTTCAATACGGAGGGATGATCATGATATAGAGCCTGATAAAAAAAAATACTCTCAAGGACCAAGTTGCAGTGTTGCAGAGACAAATGGAGAAGATGGAGAAACAAATGGGAGACATGTTTTCCTATATGCAGAGGCACCTTCCACACCATACACCTTGATTTTGAGGGGAGTTTTCTTTCTTAGCCTTTTAGAGTAATTCTTGTGTCGTTGGGGACATTGACCCGTTCCAGTGTGGGGATGTGTTCTCACGAATAATAATATTATATATAAAAAATAGAAAAATTGCATATTACCTTGTCTTAAATTTAGGATAGTCATGATAGTTGCATTTAAATTAGAGCATATAGTTATTTAATTTGGCATGCATTTTTTTTAGTAAATTTTTATTTTTATTAATTTTTTTATAGTTTGCATTTTCATAATTCCATGAAAGTTTGTCGACCAAGTCAATTTCCTATGATGAGTTTATTTGCATAATTTCTTGGCTAGTAATCTTGATCATATGATGTCTTGTATGCTTGAATATTGCTTGTGCGGAACTTGTATTTACACTATAAATGTTCTAGAGACGAGATTTAGGCTGACTTAATTCTTGAGTTTTGGCTATGAGTCGGGCGTAGAATTTTGACTATTCTCTTTTGAGCTCAGAGTCTGTAATTCTTAAGCGAGGGGGAGCTTTGCGGTAAACATGCCTTTCTAAAAAAAGAGAAAAAAAAACAAAAGAATAGATACATGTATAAGCAATAAAGTTCACAAAAAAAATGGTGGTATAATTGACTAGGTTGGGCTCATTGATAATCGAGTAATTAAGTCTGAGGGGACTTTGTGCCTAGTAACCTAAAGCCTTTCATGGTTTGGGATTACTGACCCAACACTCGGTAAATGAGTATTAGTGCATAAATCTTTAGGGATCTCAACCATTGCACAGTCAAATAAGCCACCTATATCGCATATGTGAACAATTTGGTTGGTGAAGTGTTATGGTGGTCGTAACTCACTTACCCTGAGAAGCGTCCCGACCTTGAACCGAGCATGTACACACCAAATCCTAGATATTAAAAAAAAACAACATATATATGAGAGGCATGGAAGTTCCTTGCTGACCCTAAGCTGTATTTGACTCTAATGTAACGAAGTGTGTAAGCATTATTCTGATTAACGACTCATGGTTAAGATTCTGTTGAAGTTTGTTGGTCTCTATTTTGTTTCACTAGAGAGCATGTTGATCACACACGATGCACTCCGTACTTGCAGTGGAAGAGTTGCATGACTAATATGTGAGCTAGATGAATTCCTTGATTGTTGCAAATTCTGAGGATTATATGTTGACAAGGTTGACACTTTCATGATTGGAATCTATGCATATTCATTTAGTTTGCATTCATGTTAGTTGCATTGTTGAGACAAGGCAGAGAAAAAAAAGAATTTTGTGGGTACATTCGCTATAGGCCCTCACAAGACCTCACTCGTCCACTAGGGCTGCCTAGGGGTTTAAAGGGCTTGCTGCATATGCCAAATGCAACCGTGATCACCTACGGAAGTAGTATATAATTATTAGGAATTAGGTTTTGTTGTTTTGTTTGCCCGAGGACGTGCAAAACACTAAGTGTGGGGATATTTGATAGAGCATATATTTATATATGCTTTTATATTATTTTATTCCCATAATTTTAGTATCTTGTAAATAATCGGGTTATTAATAATTGATTTTAAGTGTTTAATGGCAGGAAAATAAATATTCCTAAAGTTGGATTAAATCAATCTTAATTGCGCTTAATTAGGTGAAAATTCGGATTTTACGGGCTAACTACACAACAAATCTTGTTTGGGCCATAACTTGAGCTCAGGACGTCAGAATTGGGCGATTCAACAGCTCACGCGAAAATACCGGAATTTTCTACAAGTTTAAAGTGGTCCTGATATCTAAAGACAAATGGATCAGCCTAGAATCAGGCCTGAAAATCAGCCTTTAAAATTCTTTTCAGAATCCAACTTGTTTTAGGAAATTATATTTGTTTTTCAAGGAAACCATTAGAAACACTATTATTATTAGGGTTGGTATTATTAGGGGGAGATTGAATATTGTGTGTATGGAGAGATAGAGGTAGAGAAAGCTTTGGGAGATAACTTGAGTAAAGATTGAAGGGATTCAGTCCAAGTTCGAGAGATTTCGTCAAGTTGTATTTTATTTACTCTTGTACTTTTGTGACATGATTTCAGTAATATATATATTCTTGTTTTATTTAATTGTTATGGGTAACTAATCCTCTAATCCGAGGATTGGGGAGTAATTGTTGGATTAATATGTTTGTTTGATCTAATATTGTGATTTCTCTATGTATGTTAATCTGTCATTGAGCGCTTAACACAGTTATAGGAGTCGCGAACCTGTAATTGTATTTGTAGGATTTATAATGAATCGGGAGAGGATTTATATTTCTTGTACATGATATGACAGACATAACTCAATTAATTAATCGGGAGATTATTAGGCGAGTTGTGAAACAGAAAATCCTTGGTTCGTGATAGCTTATAATTTGGTTTTGATTGATCATGGGAGTGACTTCAAGGTTAAATTATAGGTATTATTTTGTATCTTGGGAAAGAACATTATAATCAATAGAAGGATTGTTTTTAGCAGAGTAGAGACTTGCATATCACGACTGATTGACATTCATTGTAGCTAGCAAAGAAACCTAATTCTTGGATTGCTTTTTACCATCGTTAATTTATCCTTTTACTTGCTCATTAGTTTAATTTAGTTGATAGTAAAAAACCCACAACTTTTCTCTCAACTTCTAAATAGAAAGGAGTAATATACTTGATTTGATATTGTATTCAATTCTTCCCTAAGAATGAACTTTACATAATTTCACTACAACAAGCACGTCCGAATAGTTCAACACCATTCCTTAAAGTTAATGTTGTGTCTACTCATGATTATGAAAATAAATAATAAGACTTTTGGACGTGGATATGATTAAGTCATATATCTAAAAGACTTGCATTGCTTATTTAATATTTAAATATTTTTGTTCGAACTCTGAATTGATTTCTTAAGTATATATTGAGATCTCCTTATGTTTACATTATTTCAAATATTATATTTTCTAAAATATTTATAAATTTTCTTTTGAAGAAATATGGCTGATAGCCTCTCATTATGTGACATGAAAGATGAAGAATTATTTTGTTTGACGGATAGTGCAACAACACATATAATTTTCAAAATAAGCGTATTTTTCGCATCTAACATTAGCCAAAGCTAATGTCAATACAATATCGGGTGCATCAGATATAATTGAAGGCTCCGGAAGAGCAAATACAATGCTACATAATGGTACATGTTTATTGATTGAAAATGCAATATTTTCAACCCGATCAAAAAGAAATCTTTTGAGCTTTAAAAGAAATACGCCACAATGGCTATCATGTTGAGACAAAAAATGAATGTGATAATGAATATTTATTTATCACGACTATAGTCTGAGGGAGTAAACATGTGATAGAAAAACTCCCATCATATAATTATGAATTTTATTATACTTTCATAAATCCAGTTGAATAACATATGACTATTAACAAAAAGTTTGTTGACCCGAGCAATTTTATTATATGGCAAGATCGTTTAGGCCATCTGGGTTCAACAATGATGCGAAGAATTATTGAAAATTCAAATGGACATCCACTCAAAGACAAAATTGTTCCATTGTCCAAAGATTTTTCATGTGTTGCTTGTTTTCAAGGAAAATTAATAAAAAATCCCATCTCCTATGAAAGTTGCAATCGAATGCCCAAAATTTTTGGAGCGAATTCAAGGATATGTATGTGGACCAATTACCCCATTAGTGGGCCGTTTCAGTACTTTATGGTACTCATTGATGCATCAACATGATGGTCACATGTTAGTTTATTGTCCACTCGTAATGTTGCTTTTGCACGACTCCTTGATCAAATAATCCGATTACGGGCACAAATTCCTGATCACAATACAAAGAAAATAAGATTGGACAATTCAGGATAATTTACATCCCAATATTTTAAAGATTATTGTATGTTGATTGGGACTGAAGTGGAGCATTCTGTTGCCCACACACACACTCAAAATAGTCTTGTTGAGTCTTTCATTAAAAGGCTACAACTAATTGCGAGACCATTACTTATGTGAACAAATTTATGAACTACTGCCTAGGGTCATGCAATATTACATGCGGCTTCTTTAGTCCTGTTCAGACTGACTTCTTATTATAAATATTCCCCAATGCAACTGGTAAATGGTCAAGAACCAAATATCTCCTACTTGAAATTTTTTGGGTGTGCGGTTTATGTTCCAATATCCCCTCCCCTACAAACAAAAATGGGACCCCAAAGAAGATTAGGTGTATATGTTGGATTTGATTCTCCCTTGATTATTAAATATTTGGAGCCCAGGACTAGTGATTTATTCACGGCAATATTTGCCGATTGTCAATTTGATGAGGCAGTTTTTCCTAAGGGAGAGCAGATGCGGTTTCGGTGCGGGTTTTGGATAAAACCGCACCCGGAACCGCATGTCCTCAGCTTTAAAAATCAAAAACCTCAACCACAACCTCATTGTCGGTTTCGGTTTCGATTTTAAAATCTCGGATTCGGTTTCTATCGGTTCGGTTTCGGTTAAAAAACCGCGTGAAAAAAGAAAAGAATTATCATACATGAATAATCCAAATATAACGAAAATTATACATCCACCCAAAGTTTAAATAAAATGAAAGCATAATCTAAACCATAAATCTGCATAATACTATGTCTAAGTATCAAGTCACACATGAAATATAATTGAATCTTGCTGAGTAGTTGAACTTGTCATTTATACAGCAGAAACTATAACTATATAAGTGATCAATTGTAGTCTACCAATCACCAGTGTAAACTTCCAGCCATTTAATGACTATGTAGGTATATCCTCATATTTAAAGAAATAAGAAATAGTTCTTACTAGTATTTAAGTCTTTATATAATATATATATATATATATATATATATATATATATATATATAATATTTATTTTAAAAATCGGATTGGTTCAGGTTTTTTAGGATCGGTTCCTAGCTATAACTGGAACGACAAAATCGGTTTCGGCTTTGGTTTTTAAGTTTGCGGTTTTCGTTTCGGTTCGATTTTTAACGGTTTTTTCCGGTTTCGGTTTCGGATTTATTCGGCTTTTTTGCTCACCCCTAGACGTTTTCCTGCATTATGGGGAGATAAGACAAAATTTGAAAATTAAAAGCAAGAAATTTTGAAGAATGCAGTATCCCTATCTCATTATGATCCTCGTATAAATCAATATGAACTTGAAGTTCAAAAGATTATCCACCTTCAAGATGTCGCAAATAGATCGTCTGATTCATTTACTGATGTCAAGAATGTGATAAATTCACATATACCAGCTGTTAATGTTCCTTGTAAGATAAAACTTCCATGACAAATATAATAAAATCATGCTAGCGAATGAGTCTAAATCACGCCAGAAGTGTGGTAGACCTATTGGATCCAAGGATAAAACTCCAAAAAAAAAACCAGGAAACTTGAAAAGAAAGTTGGTACATCAAAAGAAATCTTAGAATTGATCACTGAAGAGACGTCTTCCAAGGATGATCAAACACCTGAAATTGTTGACAATGAAGAGATCTCGATAAATTATGTCATTTCAGGAAAGAGGTGGAACGGATTAGAAATTGTCATGGAAGATATATTTGCATATACAGCTGCACTTGACATTTCTGAGGAAATCAGGGATCATGAGCCTAGATCGATCTATGAATGTAAAAGAAGAAATGATTGGCCAAAATGGAAAGAAGCTATTGAAGCAGAACTGAAATCACTTAAAAAAAGCCAAATTTTTGGACATATTGTCCAAACACCTGGAGGTATAAAACCCGTCGGATATAGATGGGTATTTGTGCGTAAAAGAAATGAGAAAAATAAAATCGTGAGATACAAGGCACGCCTTGTTGCTCAAGGCTTCTCACAAAGACCAGGAATCGATTATGAAGAAACTTATTCCCCGATAATGGATGCAACAACATTTAGATTTTTAATAAGTTTATCAAGTCTAAAAAGGCTCCTTATGAATTTAATGGATGTTGTAACTGCCTACTTACATGGATCACTCGATTGTGACATTTACATGAAAATCTTGATGGATTAAAAGTGCCTGAAGCATATAGTTCAAGACCCCGGGAGATTTACTCAATTAAATTACAGAGATCATTATACAGATTGAAATAGTCAGGTCGTATGTGAAACAATCCTCTCAGTGAATATCTTTTGAAAGATGTATATTTCAATAATGTAATATGCCCGTGTGTTTTTATTAAAAGGACAAAATTAGGATTTACTATCATTACAGTATATATTGACGATTTAAACATTATTGGAACCCCAGATGAAGTTCATGAAATGATTGGATATTTGAAAAGATAGTTTGAAATGAAGGACTTGGGTAAAAAAAACTTTGCCTTGGTTTTCAAGTTGACCATTTATCAAAGGAATCTTTGTCCACCAGTCTTCATATATTGAAAAGATTCTCAAACGGTTTATTATGGATAAGGCATATCCTGTGAGTCCACCCATGGTTGTACGATCATTAGAAAAATATAGGGATTTATTCCGCCCAAAAGAAAAGGGGGAAGAACTTCTTGGTCCTGAAGTACCATATCTTAGTGCAATTGGTGTACTAATGTATCTTGCCAATTGTACATGTCCTGATATTTCATTTTCTATTAATCTTTTGGCAAGACATAGTTCTACTCCAACTCGAAGACATTGGACTGGTGTGAAACAAATATTTAGATATCTTCGAGGAACAATAGATATGGATTTATTTACTCTAAAAACTAAAATGTGGAATTAGTTGGTTATGCAGATGCAGGATATCGGTCTGATCCACACAAAGGAAGATCACAAACAGGTTATGTATTCACATATGGTGATACCGCAATATCTTGGCGGTCTACAAAGCAGACCCTTGCAACAACTTCTTCGAATCATGCTGAATTATTGGCACTACATGAAGCTAGCTGGGAATGCGTGTGGCTAAGGTCTTTGCTCCATCAGATTCGAGAATCATGTGGTCTTTTAGTCAATAAAGGAAGTCCTACTATTTTATTTTAGGATAATGAAGTATGCATCACTCAGACTCGAGAAAGTTATATTAAAGGTGATAGGACAAAGCATATTGATCCAAAGTTCTTTTTTACCCATGAAATTCAACAAAGGGGTGAAATTGATGTTTGTCAGATTCGATCATGTGAAAATCCAGTAGACTTATTCACAAAAGCACTTCCTACATCTTCCTTCGACAAGTTGGTACACAAGATCGGGATGCGTAAAATTCGAGATCTATGTTGAAATTCATAGTTATGTTAAAATGAGGGGGAGATATGATGCACTATTTATTACACCTGTAACACATGTACTCTTTTTCCTTCACTAGGGTTATTGCCACAGGGTTTTTCCTAGTATGGTTTTAATGAGGCATGATGTTTTTATGAGTCATCTAAGGGGATGTGTTATATAATTAGTAGATAACTTTCAATCTTTCATATTCCTAACTTATAACTTACAACCTTTGACTCTCCATTTTCCATGTAACATACACTCTCCCAGCCTATATAAGGCTTGCTTGTACTTTGTTTATTAGCACACAAATGAGAAGATGTTCTCCCTTATTGTTAGTTAGCTCTTTCTCAAAGTCTCTTATATATTACATATAACATATAAAAGTATTTATATTATTGTTCAGTTTGACAATTTGGGTCGTTTGGTTGAAGGAGTGGTACTAGGTTGGAATGAGGAATTGGTTTAAGCTGGTATGGGTTTGAGGTATCATATCTAATATCATGTGTTTGGTTGAGTGTTGGAATTAATATATACAATACTTGTAAAAAAATAAGTTATTAATTTATATTAATTAAAAATATTCATACAATTATTATTGTTATATATTTTTGCATCATTGATTTGATTTTGTATCATGCATTAATATTTCATTACTTAAATAACGACAAAAAAAAATCAAAAGTGAATACATCTGATACTCCATCTCATACCCACCTCCCCACTTGGGCATCAAAAACCCATACCTTGGGCGTTTAAGGTTTGGGTTTGAGATTTTATTTTTCCCAACCAAACACCAAGTATGGGATTGGAATGAATAAACCCCGTATCTTATTCTAGAAACCCACAAACCAAACGACCCCACAAACCTTTGTATTTTGTAACCCTAACCCCCTTTTTCATCAAAACTTTTCGTTAATGTTATTTATATATATTTTTATGACAATGTTTGTCTTAACTTATTTTACAGATATAAGTCATTTATTCCTAGAAAAATATGAAAATGTATACTTTTTCAATTCATTCAAATACACATCAGATAAACACTTTCCAAATTTTTTGGAAATATTTTTTTTGAATTATTGTTTATCGAGGGTGTGTTTGGGTGAACTTGCTTAAAAAAAATACACATTTTCATATTTTTTTAATAAATAAGTGACCTATTTATGAAAACAAGGTAAGACAACCGGAGCATAAAAAATACAAATAGATATCGTTAACGACAATTTGTAGCGAAAAAACTGGTTGGGGTTACAAAATGCAAGGAATTATGAAGTTTAGATTGTGTTAACGGGAGAAACTGGTTGACAACTAATGTCGGAACTTGCTTGAATGTAGGACGAACGTTGTGAAGAACATGGGACGGAGAGTGATGGATATTGTAGCTGATCTTGCTTTTCATCCTTGAGCGAATGAGAGAAAGAGTTCTCAAGCGTTCTCAGGATGAATCAGGTTAATGCCACAAGAGGCCTATGTACCCTATTTATAGGGGTTCAAGCTACCACGTAATTCTTTTGGGCCAAACAACCTAAAGGGTCCCTACTCGCATGGCACAAACCCATATAGCTAAGGGGCTGGCATGAAACTGGTCGGAGAATGGATAACGATCCAGTAAGCAGCGGTTGAAACCTCATTATGATGAAGGTAAAGACCTCATTATGTATACTCATATGTCCTAGACGGGACTGTTCATGATCCTTCATGCCTTGATCATCCTATGGTGGGGTGAGGGAATCCAATATGGAGGGAGTAGACCTAGAAAGTGCCCACAAGGAACTTAGTGTATAAAGCTGGTGATACATCTGTTGAGGCCAACTTGTAGTGGAGATGATGATGCCTGAGAGCCTAGGTGGAGAATGAGGCCTAGAGGGTAAGCCCTAGGCTAGCAGTCTTACACCATGACGACCTCGAGATGAACGACCCTGGGATATAACGATCCTGATCACACTGACCCTGATATAGCGAGGCCGGGGGTAGCGGTCCAGGGATTAGCGACCCCGGGGGTCACTCTCATGTCACTAGCGACACCTCTTCTTGGGGGGAGGACTTAGAGCTTTGATATTTTTGTAGTATGAGAGACTCATGATATGGATCTGAAATTAATCCTAATAAATATTGGATTATAGAAAGCCCAGGTGTGAAAAAGCCTAAGTAAGAAGGCCCAGGTTCATGACCTGTTATCCAAAATTCGGAACTAGTTAATTGAGGCTATAAAAAACCCGTTGGACATCCAATTTTGAGAAACATGGGATATCCAACCTCAAGGCACGAGCCCCAGCCCGGTTAGAGCCCGAATCTGAAATCATATTCTGACCATGAAACAACTTCATGAGTCCAGGACTTCAAGAGTTCTACAAGGACTCTGACTTTAAAAGATGACTATCTAGAGTCCTTGATTACTTCCAACAGATCAGGATAATGATGAATGATCAGTTCTATCCTATCTCAAAGATAATTACCTACTTCAACTAGATCTCTAACACCTGAGATCCTACTTCTAATGAACCTCTAAGCCAAAGATCACTATATAAAGAGCACTACTTCTCAAAACTAGAGCTACGTTTTTTACTTGATTCTTCACCCAACTGAAGATACGTAGGCATCTTGTAAGGACCCGTTTTGTGATCCATAACAACTCATTTATAGAGTAGTCTGGTATAATGATGAGCCTAAAGAACTTGTCCAATTCTGATATTGGGTTGGAGAGCTGATAATCTTTATTGATTAAGGTGGATGGACCCAACTTAGTGATCCATATCTGAATGTCATTCTGCCGAGGCCCATGTCAGTTTTTGACATAACAACTAGCCTTGATTCCTTGTAGAAAGCATTCATATTTTCATTTAATGAGGCAAAAGGAGACGACCCCAAAAAGAGCGAGATCATTGATGACGACCCGATTCGAGACGAGCCCTACGGCAGCGAGCCCTGTCATTGCAAGCCTTATGGTAGCGAGCCTTGAAGACGCAACAACCCATTAATGCACTGATAGTTGTCGTGCACTGTCGAAGTGTCCACCAAGACTTTCTCTCTCCTTTGCCTATAAATATGCTAATGATTTGAAATCATTCGTTCATCTTTTAAAAAACAGACATCCTCTCCTTGTGTCCTAAGCTCCAAAATCTGGCTAATATTCTAGTGTTCACCTGGTACGCAATAAAGCGCCTTGCGAGCACCAGTGAATTAATATTCAATACTAAAATCATCTTCATCCTCGTCGCCTTCGCCTCAAAGGATGTTTTTTCACATCTTTTCCTTTCTAGAAACTCCCAATTCATCTTCTTGCATAAGTGGTTCTTGCATTTTATATCATGATCATATTCAAAATGAGCCGTGTAATCACGACCCTTCTTCGAGTGACCTAAACCTGAAGAGTTTATCGAGCGACTCCTTAAGCAACCCATTATTTTTAGAATGACAAGACCTCGAGTATGAAGTAAGCTTCGTAACGATGTCCTCCTCCTGCATCTGAACGCATTGGTTGTCGTAGCCTGTTTGAAGCTCGTCATCAAAGAGCTTGCGAGGAATAAGATCTCTTTGGTGTCTCTGGTGACCTACAATCCAGATCTCGTTGTTTTTGACGCTGATTTTAGGTCAAATATAACATCTATATCTTCCTCCATTTCTTCTGTAACTTGGCTGCTTGGGAGAGAGAGTTGTTACAATACATCGAAAAACACTGCAAATCTTCCATTATCAAACACTACTCAACTATTACAAACTGTATGAACTGTATGTACACTGGATAGAAAGAAAAGGAAGGACTGAAATACTACATTACTAAACTACATCTATGAGTTGATTCTCTCCATTCTTACTAACTGAGAACTAAGACTACAGTATGTCTATATTTATAGAGAAATTAGTTAGGCAAGAGGTGGTGAAATGCCAACTGTCAAGTAACAGCTTTGTAACCAACTTGGCTGATGTGGCAGTGCTAGCTGTCATTCTTCACTCAGCTGATACTCTTGCTGATCACACATCTTAACATCCCCCCTCAAACTAGAATGACATTCAAACATTCCTAGTTTGATTAGGAGTTCTTGAAAATGTGCTGATGGTAAGATTTTGGTAAAAATATCAGCAATTTGAGAATTGGTAGGC
Organism: Daucus carota subsp. sativus; assembly: GCF_001625215.2. Taxonomy (NCBI): domain Eukaryota; kingdom Viridiplantae; phylum Streptophyta; class Magnoliopsida; order Apiales; family Apiaceae; genus Daucus; species Daucus carota. The sequence goes on from NC_030382.2 coordinate 24,137,575, forward strand.
AAATATGCAAGTTGTATGAGTCCTTCAAGTACTTTATCCCTTGTAAAATGCACATCAATCTCTATGTGCTTTGTTCGCTCATGTTGCACAGGATTCTTAGCAATATGTATAGAACTCTGATTATCACAGTGGAGTGTGACTGGATCATGCATGTCCAAACCAAGTTCATCAAGCAGTCGAACTAACCATGTAATTTCAGATGCTGCTACAGACATAGCTCGATACTCTGCTTCTGCAGAACTCTTGGATACAATTCCTTGCTTCTTAGACTTCCAGCTGATTGGAGATTTCCCAAGTAACATAATGTAGCCTGATATTGATCTCCTTGTATCTTGGCATGCTCCCCAATCTGAATCAGTAAAGGCTTGTAGAATCAACTTATTACTTGAATTAAGAATAATGCCTTGTCCAGCTGTAGAGGCCACATAGTTGAGAGTGTGTAAGAGAGCTTGGTAGTGTGGAACCCTTGGACACTGTAGAAACTGACTAAGATGTTGAACGGTAAAGGATAAATCAGGTCTTGTGTGAGTTAGGAAATTTAGTTTTCCTACCAGAGATCTGTATACTGAGGGATCAGAATACTCATCACCACCTTCTGCAGTAAGTTTCAAATTGATGGGAAGTGGTGTGACTACCGATTTGTGAGAACCAATCTCTATCCTTGCTTCCTTTAACAATTCTTTTGTAAACTTTCTTTGTGACATGGAAATACCAGTTTCTAAGTAACCTATTTCTATTCCCAGAAAGAAGCTCAGCTGGCCTAGATCCTTGATGCTGAAAGTGTCATGAAGATGATTCTTGATATTCTGAATTTCTGCCTTATCATCTCTAGTTAGTATGATATCATCAACATAAACTGCAATTATAGTTGTAAGCAGATTATTCTTCTTAATGAAGAGTGAATAATCATTCTTGGACTGTATATACCCCCTTAATTGCAGTTCACCTTGTAATTTTGCATTCCACTGTCGTGAAGCTTGATTGAGACCATAAATTGACTTTACAAGTCGACAAACAAAATTATGAGGATTCTCATAACCTTCAGGAGCCATCATGTAAACTTCTTCAACTAAATCCCCATGTAAAAATGCGTTATTGATGTCTAGCTTATGTAAAAACCAGTGCTTGTGCGCAGCTAAAGCCAATAAGCATCTTACAGTAGTCATTTTAATGACTGGTGAAAAGGTTTCTTGATAGTCAATTCCCCATTGCTGATTGTAACCCTTTGCTACCAATCTAGCTTTGAATCTTTCCACAGAGCCATCTTCTTTTAATTTGATCTTGAAAACCCACTTACACCCTATTGCCTTCTTACCACTAGGCAATGGAACTAAGTCCCAAGTATGGTTATCTTGTAGAGCCTGCAACTCTTTCTTCATTGCTGTAATCCATCTAGAGTCTTTACAAGCTTCTGCATATGTCTTAGGCTCAATCAATGAATCAGTCTGTGCTAAAAAAGAATGATGAGCAGGAGGTAAATAATGAGAAGAGATTAGATTACACCAATGTTCTCTTTACTTAAAATTAAGCTGACTGTTATTGCAAAAGTAATCCTGCAAGAATGTTGGTTGCTTGGACACTCTGGTACTTCTTCTTGTATCTATTAAAGAACTGGAAGAACTAGAAGAAGAACCATAAGTTTCATGACTGAAATTACCAGGATTAAAATGATCATTTGCAGAATTGTCATCTGAAATATTCTAAGTAAAAATCTCAGGAATATCAGAGAAGTCAAAATCAGTCTGACTAGTAGTGATAGGAAGGAAAAACTTAAACTGATTTTCATGAGTAACAGACTGTAAGTGGAATGGGAAGTGTTGTTCATGAAAACTAACATCCCTTGACACAGATACTTGCAAAGTCTGAGTGTTAAGTACCTTATAACCCTTCTGACCAGGAGGGTAACCAATGAAAACATGTGGAACAGCTATGACATCAAACTTAGTCTTGTGGGGATCAAGATTAGAAACAAAACACAGACAGCCAAATACCCTCATAGCAGATAAATCAGGAGGATCATGAAAAAATTTCTCATAAGGACTAACATTATTTAGAACAGTGAGAGGCAATCTGTTAATAATGTATGTAGCGGCTAAAACACACTCTCCCCAGAACTCAATTGGAACTTTTGATTGAAAAAATAAAGCTCTAGCTGTGTCTAACAAATGTCTGTGTTTCCTTTCAACCACCCCATTCTACTATGGGGTATAAACACAAGTCTTTTGATGTTCAAAGCCTTTTAGAAGTAAATATTCTTGCATTGCTCCTCCACAAAACTCTGTACCATTATCAGTCCTTACCACTTGAATGTGTGCAGTATGCCTATTCTTAGCATGTTGAACAAAATCTTTGAAGGTTTGAACTACATCAGATTTGTGTTGCAATAGAAAAACCCAAGTCATTCTAGTGAATTCATCCACTATAGTGAGAAAAAATCTGCATTTATTATATGTAGATTCCTTATATGGTCCCCACACATCCATGTGTAGCAATAAAAAAACTGAAGAAGTCTTAACAGAGCTATTATAGAAAGGTTTTCTAGCTTGCTTAGCAACTGGACAAATTTGACAAATATTATGTAGAGTACAAGGTTTTTGAAAAATTGACTTGACATGATGAAGCATAGAAATAGTAATGTGTCCCAATCTGAGATGCCACAACTTGATATTGTTTTGTTCTTCTTCTGTCATTGACTTTGCCACCATACATTCTGCTGAGGAAACCAATAAATCTGAATGCTCAGGCTCAGCCAAGTAGTAAAGACCCCCTTTTAGTTCACCAAGAAGCTGTGGATTCATTGAATTATTCTGAAGAAAGCATTGGTTATCAGTAAAAGAAACTATACAGTGCATATCCTGACAAAGTTTTGGTATAGATACCAAATTGAACTTGAAATCTGGAACATACAATACATCTCTCAAAGTCAAGTTACCATAAATGTGAATATCTCCCATCTCTATGACTAATACCTGTTTCTCATTTGGTAATGTAATTTGTAGATCTAGTTACAGCTTTGCAATTAGTAAATAGGGAGAAATCAGAGCACATGTGATCTATGGCTCCACTATCCACTATCCAAGAATGCTTAAAAGAAGCAAGACAAATTTTACCTGCAACATTTGCAGCCTTTGAAATAGTACCATCCAAACTGATGTTCTCTTTTCCTAATAGTTTCAGCAGTTGAGAGTATTGAGTAGCAGTAAACCCTTCATCTTTCTGTCCTGAAATTTCACCAGTGTTATCATCATTATCCAAATGCACATTGGCAGCAATCCTTTTGTCTCTGTCTGTCTTGAAATGAGCAGGATATCCATTCAATTTATAACATCTCTGAACAGTGTGTCCTGGTGTCTTACAGTGATCACAAAAATACTGATTATACTTGGACTTTTGGTCTGTATTACCAGGTTGCCTGAAAAACTTCCTATTAGCAGCAAATGCCATAACCTCATCATTAGATTGTGTAGGAGGTTGATAGAGTTTCTTGTGACTTTTTTCCTACAGCAAGAGTCTATAAACATGTGAAATAGATGGAAGGGGAGCCATAACCAAAACATTACCCCTCATTATCTCAAATCCGTCATCAGCTTCATAAGAAAATCCACAAGTCTCCTATCTTCTTGAGATTTAATCAATTTCTGAATTACAATGCATGTACAATGTGTACAATCAGACACAGGTATTGGATCTATAGCATCCAAATCATCCCAAATCATCTTGATCTTTGTGTAATAGCTAGAAACGGAATCTTGACCTTGCTTTAGCTTGTACAAATCCTGCTGAAAAGCATACAACACTGTCCCTGAAGCTTGACCATACCTTTCTTCCAAATTCAACCAAATCTCTCGTGCTGTCTTAAAATACAGAACACTTCTTGCAATTGTTTGATCCAGCACTCCCAAAATCCAAGAATTCATCATACTATTACATCTGTCCCAAGCTTTATATGTAACATCAAGAACATCTGGTTTCTCAATAGAACCATCAACAAAACCAATCTTATTCTTAGCTGACAAACTTATCAAAAGAGAACGTTTCCAATCACTGTATCTAGTGCATAAAATTGAATAGAAACCAGCTTCATGCCAGGATTATCAGAAGGATGAATGTAATATGGAGAAATATGGTTCTGAGAAGGATCAATAGGGATCGTGGCAGCCATAACAGCAAATAGATCTTACGCAGATAATAGAAGAAATCAACAGAATATTTCTCAAATCACAAATGTCACAAATCTCTTAATCATAGAGATCAATTCAAGATCGCAAAACTCACAAAAATCAATATCAGAATCAAGAATTCGTGAAGACAAATTGCAAGATGTGAAAAGCAGAAATCTTCCATTATCAAACACTACTCAACTATTACAAACTGTATGAACTGTATGTACACTGGATAGAAAGAAGGAAGGACTGAAATACTGCATTACTAAACTACATCTATGAGTTGATTCTCTCCACTCTTACTAACTGAGAACTAAGACTACAGCATGTCTATATTTATAGAGAAATTAGTTAGGCAAGAGGTGGTGAAATGCCAACTGTCAAGTAACAGCTTTGTAACCAACTTGGCTGATGTGGCAGTGCTAGCTGTCATTTTTCACTCAGCTGATACTCTTGCTGATCACACATCTTCACAAGAGTCCATCCTTTTTAGCGTCAAATGTTAAATACAAATGAAAATGTTCAATTTCTCTCTTCTTTGTTAGAGGGGAGCTTCTCTGCTCTAAATTGCCAATTCTTGTGGTCAGATCCGAGCTTTATATTTATATATAGTATCCATAATGCGTTTTGCGTGCAGCTCTTCTTTAACTTATTTTTATGGGCTTTTCTTCGACTGTTGATTTCTTAAATTGGGGGCCAACAATTTATATAAAAATTTTAGATAAAGTTGGACACTCCTAATTATACAGGCTCTCGGCCGGTGATGGGTATGTTTAAGTTTGACCAAAAGGGGTCTCAACTCTCAACCGACAACAATAATGTTATCGTTAGAAATTAGAATAAGAAACCTAATCACCTAAGCGCGTTTTCCATGTTGCAATATAAACATCAGCAAAGAAAGTTACAAGCTTTTTTATTTACGAGAGAATCTTCAATTATATGTGAAATTTTAGCTATAAATAATTAATTTATATAATGAAATATATAAAGATTATGTAAAAAATTATAATTCGATTGATAAATTTCTCTTGCCTCTAACTATAGACAACTCCCAATATTGACTATATTTGTCGAATTTTCACTAAAAAACTTTTAAGAAGATTTTATATTATTTATTATCATATTGAATTGATATAATCTATTTATAAATATCTAAAATATTATTAATATACTATTTTTGGAATATAATTAATATCTTTGAATCACAATACTTTCCACGTTTAACAAATTTAATAATTTAAATCCTAATTTAGCTATAACTAGAGCCGTAAAAAATGCTGCAGTAATAGATTCACTATAAAAAAAATTGGCTAAAAGCTACCGTCGAAATTAGGTAGTTTATAAATAAAAGCGATCATATGTGATTGTTTTTAATTAAAAGCGACCGCACAGAGTTGAGTTGGTAGCTTTGAAGATGGTTGTTTTTATTATTTCAGTAGATTTTATATACAAGCTACGACTGTTTTGCTTGTCTCTTTTGTTATAATTAAATTTTTTTATATCATTTTAAATTTTTAGCCAAACTTTTGAATTATCCGTCCTTACAAAATAAATTCTACCAATATCAGTGAAATTTGATAAGTGATCATAATTCATGTAGTAACCACCTTATAAATTAGATTAGATAGCAGTTGGTACTGAGAGTGAGACTATTTCCTATAGCATGCGACCGGTGTGCAAGTCAGTTAACACCTTGAACGACAATCAAACTAAGATCAGCTAAACATATGCTAGAATTTTTTTCTTCTTTTTTTCCCAGAGAAATATGATGACACAATTGAAATCATCACACAGTTTGTTATGCGCTATTGTCATTTCCACAAGCTACAAGGAGAAATCGTTGAAACTTGAAAATTTTGATCGGCAAACATGTTTTTACTATACTACATACATATATAGGGGTGAGTTTTGATACAAACTTACAAACTTTATGCGTTCAACACATATATAATTTGAGTTCAACATTTTTTTAACATATTTTGTTGAACATCGATTAAAATTGTGTTGGGAAAGTACATAAACTAATTTTTCAATGTAAAAACTAAGTTAAACGTACTATATAACTAATATTTATGTTTCTAGACCCTACCCAAACCCCAGAGGTATAGTTTAAGCATCTTTATAGATATATTCAACACAATGATAATTGGTGTTCTACACCCGATGTGAAACCCCAGTTATAAATGTGTTGAAAGCACGATTTATTTATGCGTTATTTTTAAAAATTGTGATTTTTTTAAAGAATTTTCAGCATGAATATTTTCTATAACTAAGAATTAACACGATGGGAGAATAAAAAAAAATTTGTAACTTAAAAAAAAATTTATTTGATCATATCCCTACATATATATTACTAAACTTACTTATAATTCATCAAAACGAAGAAACTAGTTTCGGACTTAAAAAACACAAGTCTTCGATCAATCTTTCTGTACATATCTCCATACTTAAACCCACAGAACCAAAAAGAAAGAACAATAGGGCTTGAAAAGAAAATTCACAAAATTTATAAACATAACAAACCAACACTAGTTACCAACACCGGGGCTGGGAACAGACCGGAGAATACGATCAATGGCCGCAAGGTGGCGTGCAATGAGCTTCTCGTCGACGATAAGGGAGTGTCCCTTCTTCGTGGGTGCGGAATTCGGGACAGTGCCCTTAGGAAGGGAAGATAAATACAAGCTATCTGGTACAGATGGTGGTGGAGGTTGCTGCTTTTTCTTGGCTTCACGCATGTGATCGTGGAGCTTCCTTGCATGTATTGTTGTGACGAAAGAAGCTAAAGTAAGCAAACATAAAAGAAACATGAAACTCGAACGAGGCATGTTGGACTATTCAAGTGTTGGGAATGAATGTAGGGAGAATTTGATGTCGCAAAGTGTTTGCAGAGGCTTGGTTTTTGGATGGTGTTAAATAGAGGGGATATGGGGAGTGAATGCAGGGAGAGAAAGAAGGGGGAACGTGGGGATGAAGTTACGTTGGGCCAAGTCAATTTGGAGTTAGATTTGTGAGTGGGAAATCTAAGTCTAGAGATAGAAAGTATATAGAAAAAGAGGAGACAGCGTGGGGATTAAGGGTTGGTTGAAGTGAGAGCCCCTACGCCGCCCATTGTATAAACTGCAAGTACACTGCTACAATTAAGAGGTTCTCATTTAGACGCAAGGTGCATGGTGAACCTAGTGCCCTATTATTATTAGTAGTATTATTTTAATCAAACACACTCTCATATATTTTGACAAAAATCGATTATTTCGATCTCTGAGCATACACCTCCAAATAAGCTCAATCGTGAAATGTTTGGTTGTCCATGCTTCCGGTTTTTATTCTAAACAATCGGTTTCCGTTTGTATTAAAAGTTAGAAACATCTATAAAAGAATTCTAATTTTTATTTGTAGATTTCTATTTTTTTCTCAAACACTTTAATCATTTATAAGTTTTCACTTACTTCTCACTTCTAGTTCACATTTTTATTTTAAACAAGAAATCAATTTTTTAAACTTATTCAAACAACCCTTATGCAGGGTTCGGTGACAAGAAGTAGGGTTTTTTTTTAACAAAATGTCGATTTCTGTTCTCTTATAATCCGTTTATATGAGAAAGAAGCAAAAGCACCATCAAAAAAAGAGAAGTACAAAGTTGGGAAATAACTCCTACTTCTACTCTATATTCTTTTATAGTATTATACTTTTTTGGTTTTCAAATGTTTTAAGTAAAATTATTCAAATATTTAAATAATAATTAAAATCTTGACCTGTTTCTCGTAAAAATTTTAAGCTTGACCAAACCGTGAGATTAACTCAATCTGAGCATGCACCTCAAAAATATGCACGTAATTTGATATCAACTTTACTCCAAAAAAGTAGTTAGATCAAATTTCAATTGTACTAACCCTCGTGAGATTACTTTACTTCTTTTCAGGTTGAAAAGCTGGTAATTAATCAAATGGAACTTTTGGTCCTCGATTAATGCAGATAATGTACGTGGGGTTGGCGGAGATTAATGACTTGGGAGTCATGACTCTGTATATACTCCGTGTATTCATTGCAAATTGCTTAGACTCTTCTTGTTTCCTGAAACGGCTGAATTGTCGGAATGAAAAGGACCTCTGGAGTGAAGGGTTGTTCGGAAGAATGTCTACACATGGCCCTCAGGTAATCACCATGTTTTCAGCTCAGGTGTCAACTTTCAGACACTATTATTAGCCCTTGTGCTGCTGTCCAAACTGCATTTCTTCTTGTTTTAAATATAGAAAATGCTTGATATGCAAAATTGAGTAAAATTTTGATTAGAATAATCCTGTATACGGTCGAAATTAGTCATTTTCGACCAGAATTGGACGGTCGAAAATGACCGCTTTTCCTGTAGTGTCAACTGAATCTTCATGTCATTTGTATAAGAATTTGTATCCAATTTAAAATCATGAATGCACGAATATAATTTTAAATTTTTAGTGTTTAAAATTACCAAATAAGATAATGTTGTTTGACGTACTCAAACATCTCAAATAACATACAATATATACTCAAACATAATATCATAGCCATCCAGCTGGTAAGCTTGGCCATTTCTGAGTTCGTTCATACAATGATAAAATAAAAAAATAATTGTTTGGCCAAGTCTTTTCATGAGTCTCGACGAAGGAGTTGGGTTCCAGTGTACATGCTCTAACACTAGGGAGAAACTTCTGTTTTAACACCACGTATTAAACACTTTTTGTAATGCTATAATTCGGGAAACGAATCGAGTCTTGATATGAACGTAATTCTGAGTCGAAATTAGTTGAATGGGACGATTCGGGCTTGTTTAATTTAATCGAGTCAAAATCTCTGTCCCAACTTGATTCATTTAATTTTATGAGTTGAGTTGAGCCAGCTCGTTTAACTAAACGAGTCGATCGAGTTGACTTGTTTGATTTTACACTTAATCAAGTTTAAACTTTTGCTCGAATTTGGTTCATTTAATTTTAGGAGTCGAAGTCAGCTCGTTTGATTAAACGAGTAAGAAATCTTGTTTAAGCTCGTCTCGTATACGAATTTGAGCCGAACCGATTCTTATTAAATGTGTTCAAGCTCGAGTTGGTCGTGAACTACAGGACTCCGATTATAGGCCTAACGTTTCATGAATATTATAATATATAAATATTTAAAATCTAGTACACCCTGAACTTGCTTTTCGTATGGTCTTGTTATAATGAAATATTTTCTTCAAATTCTTATTCATATGTCGGAAACAACTTATATCATAGTCATACTATTTATGCAACAATTTCTTACTTGTAAATTTCAATTTGTGAACCTGGAAATTCTATTTTTTTAATTTTAATATAATTTTCAGATTTAGCTTTAAAAAATGCATATAATCGTTGTAATTTTTAATTTGCAATATTTATATTATTAATTTTATACCTAATAAATTTATCCAAACAATTAACACAAATATTATTTTTAGTTTATAAATAAATTTTTTTATAAGCACTGAATAACACAGTTTAAAATTTAGCCAAATTAAACATTCCTTGTATCGTATCTGATTCTAAAAAATAGAAGAAGCAAATATAATTTTGTTTTAACTGAATTTGTCACGCGTCTAATTTATTACTAGGCACTAGATATTAAATAGCTTCTTTTAGATTAAATTAAACGATTAATATATCAGATCCAAAAAATGGCAAAATGAAAACTAGTATCTGTTGCAAGAGAATTCATGCTAAGAGCATCTCCAACGGTACTACTAAATCATTCTCTAAACAATAATATAAAATGTGCCTCCTAGTAAGTTAATACACCGGAAAACGTGAACTCCAATGCTACTCTTTATATTTAGCTCCTTATTCACATTTTATATTTATTTTATATAACTGAGAGGAAAAAGTTAACAAAAAAAGAGAGAATATTGAAAGAAAAATAATATAATATTGAATTAGGAGCTACTAGATGCTCTTTAAAAGAAAGGAGAGAGAATAGGCACCTAAATTTTTAAAGAGCATTTGGGAGCCCATTGGAGTACTAAATTTTGATTTGCTCCTAAATTTTAGACTTAAGAGCTTGTTTAGAAAACCCCTTGGAGTTGCTCTAAGGTTGAAGCTCAAGTTAGCTAAGACCGTTTGAACGGGTCTTTTTAACGGAATATTGACCTGATCAGATTGATTGCACCCTAACAAACACAAAAGACAAGTCCATGTGGTTTCACAGTGTCCCGTATCTTCTGATTTCTTATGTTGTTTGCAGTATCTACAACATTCATATCTATGTTTTTAAAGTATCATGGATCGTAAAGTAAAGATATCGATAAATTTTCTCCGCAGGGCCCTTATTTACGTACATTTGGTTTTAGGTTTGACATTAAGCTAAAAGATATCAGTTTCGCCTCCATACGCGGCAATTCTTGTAAAATTTTCGCAGAAGGGTCGGCACAAAATTGATACTCGGGATTTTGTATTAACTAGAAATATGTATTTTTGTGAATTATTAATAATAATTATTTGGATGAGTTGACTATAGGTATGAAAAATATTAGAAAGGCGTGAGAGGGACCACGAATAACCACCTAAAACAAATAATAACATTGGCGAGCGTTGGAAGTCATGATCTAGCATTAAAATTTGGGAGACAAGTCACCGGTTAATTTTGCCTTTACTTGGGATGACTCAATTAGATAAACCGAGTGGCTAACCTGTACCTTTAATATGATTAACCACGGTTAAATGTGCATAGTTATTTGTGTGTATATATATATGGGTAGCACTCCATAGCATACCCTTTTATATGGAGTTATGTAGCACAGCATTATAAATATACACATAATATATATTCTATTATATTTTTTATAAAATATAATTGCAAATTTTGATTATTAAACCGAAAACGAAGATATACAATTTTTTTATTCCAAAGATCATCTAAAATTATGCAATATCTCAACATGATTCTATAACAGAATAATAATCATCCAGAATTATTCTGTAGTAGAATCAGTTTCGAAAATATACTTGTTTTCATCAAATTTTAAGTTTTAAATTACTTAAAATAGATATATTTTATAGTATTCTATATTAGAATCACGTTTTATATGCATTTTATAACAGAAATTATAATAAAATTGATAATTTATAGTGGCGCACTATGTAACTCCATATAAGGAGTCCCTCTCTTGAATGTTGACTTATATATATATACACAAAAGTATTCAAATAGCCATGCATTTACTTTTGATTTATCTTTAAAAATTTTTATTTATAATAAAATATTATTTTATTTCATAAAAAATGTGAGAACATAAATTTTTATTTTTGTCATATAATATATGACAACCTTTAATCGATTTCATCCAACAAATAAAATTGAGCCCCCCTGCATATACACTAATTTTTTAATTAAAATTAGTCTTCCGACTAAAATCAATCAATTTATATTTAATAGTTAATTTATGATTTTTTATTATTTTAACAATATCAAAAAATATAATTGACTAGAATTATAATATAAATAAAATATCAAATTTACTTGAAAATATTAGCATTTGAATTTTCTAGTTGATAATTAATACACTGTTTTGCTGTATTGCATGATGCACAGATAACTAGAGACAATAAATACTCTAAACTTGTGCCCTGAGGGCACAGGTTAACCAAGCCCTTAGATAAAAGAGTCAGGAAGCCTCGAGGGAACCGCAAGAACGGTACGATTTGCAAACAGACTTCTGTTTTTTCCTCTACTAGCCTTTTCAAATTTCCACATGTTTTGTTTATTATTTCAATCCCCTGGCTTCTTCTATTTTATTTGTTGTTGTGTCATAAAATCCCCCTGGGCTTATTTTATAGCCCATTACACTATTTGGGCTTTGCTTGGGCTGCCTGGTGGAGGATTATTGGGCTTCGTCTAGACTGAGTTAAACTCTAAGGCCATACAAGAAGGTTTAAAGGCCTGCACCGGAAGCATAAAGTCAAAATACACTACAAGAAAATTGGTTAAAAGAGATCAAATAAAAGCCACCGAAACAGGTAGCTTTTAATATAAGTTAAAACTTTCATTTTTTGATTAATAAAAGCGATCGTTAACAGTGGCTTTTAATGGCGGTCGCTTTTGTTTAGTGGCTTTTGCATGTGGTGGTTTTTATTAGGTCGCCTTTAAATACAAAAGCGACCAACAGTGTCCTGCGGTCGCTTTTCTTTTTTTAATGTACAGGGCGGGAAAATTCCCGCGGTGGGAGGTGGAAACAGTTGAAACAAAAGCGACCGCAGAACATTGTTGGTCGCTTTTGCACAAAAGCGACCGTCTTTAGTGCGGTCGTTTTTGTTCGAAATATTTCTTATCCACTCCCGTGGGTTTGTGTCCACTTCTTTTTTCATCATTTCTCCCACATATTCCACAAGTAAGTATCATTTCTCATAATTGATTATTTAGTTTTTGCATAATTGATAATTACATTATTAAATATGTTAAAATGACATGCTAAATATTAGTTGCTATCAAATTTATTATATGATTCTTGTATAATTGTAAATTACATGATTATGTTAAAATGGCATGCTAAATTTTGGTTGTTATCTACTAATTTCAAAGCAAGTGAGTCATTTCTCATAATTAATTTTCCTAAATTCTTCTTTATTTCTTGTATAATTGCAAAATAGTTGATTATGTTAAAATGACATGCTAAATATTAATTGCTAACTTTTCAAGAAGGGAAATGTTATAGATATGAAATATTAAAAATGTTAACAACAATCATTTTGAATAAAATTTATTGAAAATAAGTAACAATAATAATATAAATATAATAATTATTATTTATTTTGTGTATATTTGGTGATTTTGTTTAGATGTGTATGTGTAGATTAATAATTGATAATTTATTAGAATATTTGGACACCTTGTAGATGGCTTCCGATCGTAGTTGGATGAATCGTCGGTTTAATGCGAGTAAGAGAATGACAGATGAATATCAAATTGGTGTTGAAAATTTCATCAAATTTGCTAGTGCACGAACAGATGATTCAAAGGGGAGGATAAAATGTCCACGTAATGAATGTGGAAATTATTATCTCAAGTTTCCCGATAATGTGACATTGGATTTGTGTCGGCACAGTATTATGTTGGGATATACAATATGGTACTATCAAGGGAAGAGTGATAGGTCACGGGTTGACATTGGAACAAGTTCTAGGAATGTTGGTTACACGTATGATGATTTTTATGATGCACGTGAAATGCTTGGAGATTTTGCGGAGGCAACAAGACAATTGGAGAATGATGAAGAAGAACCGAATGCAACTGCAAAGAACTTTTATAAGATGCTAGACAGTGCTTCCGAACCAATTTATCCTGATAATACAAGATTTACAACATTATCATTTGTGAACAAGCTACTCCAATTCAAACATAAGCATGGTTGTAGTAACATGGGTTTTGACGAGTTGCTTGAACTCATTGGATCTGTGTTGCCAAATAGTCACAAGTTGCCCATGAAATACTACGATGTGAAGAAATTGGTATGTGGGTTGAACATGGGCTACCAAAAGATTGATGCTTGTGTAAATGATTGTATGTTGTTTTACAAAGAGGATAGTGAAAAGATATATTGTGACATATGTAATGAAAATCGATACAAGCCTCAAAAGGATCAAAAGAAAAAGATGATCCCAAGAAAGATTTTAAGATACTTTCCTCTTGCATTGAGACTACAATGATTATTCATGTCCGAGAAGACTTCAAAGTGTATGACGTGGCACCATGATAGAGTTACAGTTGAAGGTCAAGTAAGTCACCCGGCTGATGGAGATGAATAGAAACAATTTAATCAAAGATTTCCCAGATTTGACAAAGAAATATGAAATGTCAGAATAGGCATTGCTACTGATGGTTTTGACCCCTTTCGTGATGCACACGCAAGAGAATATACTGTGTTGGCTGTGATTGCTGTTGTTTATAACCTTCCACCATCCATGTGCACGAAAGCTCCGTACATGTTTATGACTCTTCTCATTCCTGGACCGAATGATCCGACAAAGGACTTCGATGTGTATCTCCGACCTTTAATTGATGAATTAAAGTTCTTATGGCATACAGGGGTTGAAACATATGATAGGGCATCACGTTCAAATTTCATGATGAGAGTAGCGTTAATGTGGACAATAAATGACTTTCCAGCACTTGGTATGATCAGTGGATGGTCCATTATGGGCAAGTTGGCTTGTCCAATATGTATTAGAGAAGTAAAAGCAAAACAACTCAAGTATGGTGGTAAATCTACATTCTATGGCACAGCTCGTTATGTTTTGGAAGAAGATGATCCGCTTAGAAGGAGCACAAATTTTGGAAGATGTGATAAACATTCAACCACAACTAGACATTCAGGATTGATAGCAAAAACACTTTGTGAGCAAATACAATTTCCTCCGCCGGGAAAAACAACCCGGCAGAAGCCAATAGGATATGGGGTGACACATAATTGGACATAGTGTCTCCGTTGTATGAGCTTCCATATTTGGAGACTTTGAGACTTCGTCACAACATAGATGTCATGCATACAGAGAAAAATGTCTTTGACAACATATTCTACACAATGCTTGATGATAAGAAGAAGTCTAAAGACACCTTGAAATCTAGACATGATTCCAAAGAACTAGGTATACATCGTGACTTCTAGATTCAAGATGATGGCACAAATCCATCTGCACCTTATGTGCTAACTAGAGATCAAGTTCATAAGCTATTTCAGTTGATAAAAAATCTGAATCTTCCGGATGGATATGTCTCAAATATATCCCGGTGTGTGAATATGGAAAAAAGAAGTATTCATGGAATGAAATCTCATGACTGTCATGTTTTTATGAAAAAGTTGTTACCTATCGTTTGTCGTGACTTACTACCAAAGAATGTAGCGGATGTTCTTATTGAGTTGTCCAACTTCTTTCAAGAAATGTGCTCCATTAATTTATAATACACGAATTTAGAGAAGAGGGAAAAAGATATAGTGAAGATAACATCTAAGCTTGAAACCATCTTTATTCCAGGTTTTTTTGATTCGATGGAGCATCTCCCGCTACATTTGGCTACTGAGTGTAAGTTAGGCAGTCCATCTTTTTTTCGTTGGATGTATTGTATTGAAAGATACTTGCATGGATTGAAATTGAAAGTTAGAAATAAAGCATGAGCAGAGGGTTCAATGGAAGAACGCTATATTGAGGAGGAAATTGTTCACTTTTGTGAGTTGTATTTTGAAGACAAAGCTAAAACTGTACATAATCGACTTCGTCAAAATGAGGTACCTCAAAATTTTCATGATCCCAACTTGTTGGAAGTTTACACATATCCGGCACAACCTATACTACGAACAGGGCATATATTTCTTAATAATAGTGAATATAAACTCCTGAAATACTAAGTTCTCATCAATTCACCAGAGGTTGCACAATATTTACGGTATCCAATTCTTCACTTTCTTATGAATTAGATATATTATATTTATTTTTTTTTGAATTTTTACTTAGCATGAGTTTGACATGTAGTGAGTTCCAACGATTGGTACGTCGTCATCACCCGGGGTTTAATGATGCACAAAAAGAAGAAAAACAAAAAGAGCTATTCGGGAGTTGGTTTAAAAGAAGAGTATGTCTATGAGTACGTTACTTGTGTTTGTGCTTTTCTTATACTTTCGTTCACACAACTAAACATATGCTTTCTTCCTATATAATTTAGGTAAATGATGACATAGAGCTTAAAACTAAATTCAAAGACTTGATAAAAGGGCCATCATATGAAGTACAATCTTATAAAGGATGCAAGTGTAATGGTTTTAAATATGATTGTGGAAATCCAAGTGACCGTACTTCTTCAAATTTCGGTGTGGTTGTCATTGGTAAGAAATAAAATATGACATAAATGTATATATTGTATAATTTCATCATAAAATATGTCTAATTTTTTTAAATTTTGAATAAAGGTTATTCTTACAAAGAAAGTTTTGGAAATTATTACGGGCGACTACAAGAAGTGATTGATCTCTACTATCACAATGGTCATCATGTTATCTTATTCAAATGTCATTGGTTTGATGATCATACAACACACGTTAGGGTGGATAGAAATCGGATTGTCACAGTGGATATCAGATCAAAGCTAAATGCTGAATATGTGTTCGTGTTGCCTAGTCAAGATCATGAAGTATACCACGCACCAAATATTACAAATGCAAATTCATCATGGTACTCAGTACTACCAACAAAGAGTCGACAATCTAATGAAATTGTGCCATCTTCCGAAATTGATACCTTTAATGATGATATTTTTCAAAATAAAGTATCAAATGCTTCATCATCACACGTCGAAAGAGTGGTTATTCATGATCCTTCCAATTTTTTTTTATTGATTTGAGGGGTTTTGAATTTGAGAATTATTTGAATGAGGACAATGAACCAAATATCGACGAAGACATGAGTTTTGATGAAAAAAGTGATGGTGATGAGGATGATTATGATGATGATGAAATGTCATAAATTAGTGTAATATTTGAATTTATGTAATATATAACATTTTTATTTATATTTTATAATGTTTCTTTTAATATATATATATATATATATATATATATTCAGATGCGCTAGCAATTGTAGTTGGTAATTGAATATTATACATGGGATTACTCTGGTGGGTTTGGAAATTGAAAATCCAAAAGGGTTAAAAGCGACCGGACAAGTATGGTCACTTTTAACCCTTCTAGATTTTTAACTTAAGAACTGGACAGTAGGTTTTGGAAATCCAGAGGGGTTAAAAGCGGCCGGACAAGTATGGTCGCTTTTAACCCTTCTAGATTTTTAACTTGAGAACTAGACAGTAGATTTTGGAAATCCAGAGGGGTTAAAAGCGACTAGACAAGTATGGTCACTTTTTATTTTTTATTGAATAATTATATTACATGTTTTTTACCTTCCCTCTTTTATCAGCCGCGTTATTTTCACTCCTTCCTTCCTCAGCTACAATCGCTCGCACTTTCTCTCTTTCAAAGTCAAAACCCTAAAATCTCAAATCCAATTTAGTCTCTCAGATCCGCTTAAATCTCAAATGACGTCGAAAGCCTCTGAAGTCAGTGTGCCAAACAAGTGAAATCCGCTCAAATCTCAACAGGTTCTCTCTTTCTTCACATTTTTCGCTTGAAACCTCAATTAGCTCGTGAGTGTTTATTGGGATAGGGTTCATTAACCGGGCATTTGAGTATTTATGATTAGCGAGCTAAGGTTATTTTGCTCCTAAATCCCTAAATCCAAAAGTCGACTTCATATATATATATATATATATATATATATATATAGGATTCTGATTCCAGCTGTAATTAATTGGTTTTCTCTCTAGGTCCGTGTTTTTGACTCTTTGTTTTAATCTGTTATGCTGTTATTGACTCTTTGCTTTGCTCTGTTTTGATGATTTGTTCTAGATATCAATCTTTATACTTGTTTGTGATGGTAGATTTTGTTTAAGATTTTGGTAGGCTTGTTATGGTTGTGTCTATTAGAGGATAAAACTATTCCTGTGAACTTCTCAAACTAGTTAGGAAGTTTGTTCTTGCACATATCATATTGAGAGGTTCAGTCTTTCAAAGTCAGGATTAAAGGATCTTGAATGTGTTTGTGATAGTGTTACAATCTATATGACCTGTTAATGTTCCTTCAGTCCCAGACTCCCAAAGACCTCCTCCTGTAATGAAGGTCAAGCGTTTATATGCTCACCCTACCTTCTGTTATACAAATACAATATAACTTATCAAATAGGATGCTATATTTAATATATAATTTCAATGTTTTTTGAGTTTCATGTACATACTAGCCTAATTTTTTAGTTAGTGATTGGCCAACATTCTGTTATATCATTAATCTGGTATTCTGGTTGTAATCATTACGAGGTGGAAAAATTGATGTCGAAATCAGCAAAATAGACAACAAGTCTTTTTCTCGCAACTTGGTATAGATAATTTGTAATTAGAAATGAACTGTAGTTCTCATCATCAAGGAAAATAACCATGTTTAGTGTATATTTGAGTATTCTTGGCATTAAAATAATCTCTTATGATCATAATTAATGTTCTACTTGGTATTAAAAGTAATGACCACACATCTATTGACGCATATATGCAGGCTAGTACTAGCAGCGGGGGAAGGGGAAGCGGATGTGGAAGGGGACGGGGAAGGGCAAGGGGAAATGGAGATGAAGGGGCCAGGGGAAGGGGAGGGGCCAGGGGTAAGGGAGATGGGGGAAGCCAAGGAAGGCACAATGAAACTGGTAGGACTGATGGGGGAGACGGAGGGAGAGCTAATGAAAATGAGAGACTCACTACGCCATATATGGCCTACAACAACATCAAAAAAATGATGCTATAATCCCAAAATATGTTGCAAAAGCCTGAAAAAAGGCTATTGCAACAAAAAATTTAAGTTGCTTTTTTCGATGTTGCCCTAGGCCTCTATTGCAACATAATGGTAACCTACTGCAACATGGGGTTTTATGTTACAATACACATGCTATTGCAACATATAACTTCCCTATTGCAACTGAAATTTTATGTTACGTTAGACCATTTGATTTCAAAAATAAATTGGACCCACATGTGGGTCCGGCCCACCAGGCTGCCACGTGTCTCTACCAAATGGACACACGTGTCATTCCCATATTTGGAAACCTGTTGTACGTCTCATGTTTGCAACATTTTTATTATGCAACTGCAACATATATATGAGCTACTGGAACATTAAATAACAATTTTACAACGTTTCACTATATTAGCTCCAATATTTATTTTATGAAAGACAACATTATCTACCCAAAGAAATTGGAAATATATTTTTTAAATATTAAACAACCCAATAAATTTTCTTTCGTACAAATCAGAGTACCTAACAAATTAAACCAAATCAAAGTAAATCAAAGTAGCTAACAAATTCAACCAAACATCACCAGTAGTAGCAAAAAGATGAGAAACTAGCAACTTCAACTGAGTTGTTATCATAAATCATCCTCTCTTTACCTATCCATTCCATTCTACTTCTTCCATTTACTAAGAACCTGCTCCACACTAATGAAAGCTCTTGATTTGTAGTTGCTTGAACTAATAGTGTTCTTGTAGAATCCGAATAAACCGAGTTCTCTATAAATTTGAGCTGGTGCAACTTCTGAACTTTATATATTCAAGATGAAACTGATATCATCTACCAACTTCAAAGTAAATTACAAGTCAAAAGAGTGCAGGTAACTTGCATGACTTCACCTGCATGTAGAGAAAGGTAAATAAAAGTTTAATTTATAGATACATTCCCTCTTAATGAGCTTTTTAACCTCTACGTTTACTATTAAGCACCAGCCCTTAAAGTTTATAATGCATATATTCTAAAACAGAAAGATTAAACATAATCACAGCATATTTTAATGTTTAAGAAGCACAAATCATATATAGCATCAGATGTATTGGTAATCATAGAGAATCCAATAAGATGATGGTATAAATTAGCATCCGGCTGATCAGATACAAATTCTTTTATAGATTTTAATCCATCTTAGATTAGTTACATAGCAATAGAAATATTAAAATAGAGTATTGCTAATGTATAGGCTGGGTGCACCAACTACCTTATACTTTCTCAAGACCTGTACTATGAATGTATGTTGAGAAAGGTAATATCCAGAATCCTCTTCTCCTCAGTTTATACAAGGCCCATCGATTATTTGGAAAATCTATATTACTCGTGATGAGATTAATATGATATATATAGTACATTCACCTTAATATATTAACTTCAGATATAAGAAAATTGAATGTACATTCAACTGTAATATCAATATATATCTGTTAATCAATAACCTAAAAACAAGGAACTCACCTTGTGGCAACCAGGTACAATGTCTTGCAGGCATTATATTTTTTATTGATTTTTCCTCTTCGAACCTGTTTCATATCAGTGTATCGTCGTTATTCCTTGATAACACAATAAGAAGTTATGTGTATTTGCGAATCAGATAATGATACAAACCAAAAACAAGGAGAAAAGTCAGTTTAGGAACTTCATACCACTTCTCTCTTTTTTTTTCTTTTTTCTAATGAATTTATCCAACTTTGACTTAAAGTCCACCTGGTTTACATTAACATGCCAATTACTGCCAGACCAACAGTAGTAATAGTACAAGGTACCTATGCAGTCTTATACAATATGACCTATTTGTCTTATAGAAAATAGCTACAAAAGAAATCTGATTGATCTTACCATATGCAGAACAATACAGTAATGGTTATGTAATTATGTGGAAAAATTAAAAAGTATAATGACAGCACTATATATACATTACAAAATACAATTTAAAGTGTTGAGCTTACTTCCAACGAACATTACCAACAAGCATCGAGTCACCATCCTTGTCTTCATATGTTAGCACATATTCAGAGCCATGAACAGGGTCCATCAACCGACTTGCGCTAAGACCTTCTCATTCAGAGGCTCAAATAAGCATAGAGAGGATTGAACAAGCACCCAAATAGCTTCTTACCGCATACAATTGGGGCTTTTCCTGCTAAAATGAGTAACCTATAATACAAATTTGCTAAATAGTCAAGAGAATATATTCTCGAAGTAAAACACCCACTGAAAGATATGTATGTACTAGACCCCTGAAATAATATAGTAGGAGTACATTTAATGGATCAATTTAGAGAGCAAAAGAAAAGAGAATGACGTTCAAGTATTCAAAGTACACATAGCAGCTTAATAAGATTCAAGTATTCAAAGTACACATAGCATGCCCAATACAGTATTAGTCTTGGAGTAGGAAAGTTATATATATTCAATTGCTCAATCGAGAGGGAGAGGGAGGGAGGGAGAGAGAGAGGGAGGGAGGGAGGGGGTGAGAGGGTTGTGGTGGACCTGGGGATTAAACTTCAATTGCCAAGCTTCAGAGGGAGAAGCTTCAAGAGTAGCAATAGTATTGTTGGATTGGATATCAAAAACTCGAACAAAGCTTTCAATTGAAGCGGAGGCAGCGATTCTTCCATAGGAGTGAGCAGCCACCGAAACCACGCCCAGGCAATGACCCAAATTTGTACTCAAATAAGCCCTAACTTAACTATAGGACAAGCACTAAAATTGAACCCAAAATAAGCACACTGAACACTCAAATAAGCATAGAGAGGGTTGAACAAGCGCCCAAATAAACAATAGATAGAGAGGGGGGATTTATCTTAACACAAATCGAAACCCAGTAACTCAAATCGTACCTACAAACAAAGAATGAGAGCGATTATCGAAGAAGTTTGAGTTAATAAGTCCTAATTTGAACTCAATATTGAAAACCCCCAAATCGACAAACCCTAATTCGCAATTGAGATGTAACTGAAACCCAAACGTATGCGATAAACAGAAGTGCCTTGCGTGAGAGACTAAGAAGAATAAGAGAGGTGCGAGAGAGGTGAGAGAGAGAGAGGTGCGAGACTGAGAGAGAGAGAGAGAGAGGTGCGACGAATGAGACAGAGAGATGGAGTTGTTTTGAGTATGAGTGAAAATTTTAGACGGGATTTAGTAAAAGGAAATGCCTCTCGTTTGTTGTACTCTGCCGTCGATTTTTTTCAATTTTTTGTTTTCTTTTTAGGTTTCATAAATTAATATTTTAATTTATATTTAAATATAAATTAATATCTTAATACAATTAAATATATATTCAAAAAACTTAGTACAATGTATTTGCTAGTATTTTCTGATTAATATTGGTCAAAAACTATATAAGTATTTTTACTTTCAAATTGGTGTAATGAATAAATTATTTATTTTTAAAATGATTAAATGTAAATTAATTAATTAATTTGAAGGTAATTTTTTAATATAATTTATTTTAAGAAAATATAATTCAACCGCGGTATTATTATTTTATACATAATTAATTATTTTTTTAATTAATTATTTTTGGGAGATAATATAAAAATAAATATTTTATTCCAAATTTATTCTTTTCATGTTTAGTATATTATATTTTATTAGTAATTATTTAAGTATTCTAGCTTTATTTCAAGTCAATTTTATTATCATATTACAATTAATTATTTTACTAATACTTTACTCAACACGTAATGTTTGCTATTGCAACATATAATTGACATGATTTGTTATCGCTGCGGTAGGTAGGGATCAGTGACAAAGATACAATCGATACAAGTGGAACAATGAGGGAAGCTTTGTTGGCTAACTGTGCAGCTGAATTGAGGGTATATTACTTCTTTTAAGTTGATACATTTTAGCATCAACATGATTATATATGTACTAATCCTTGTGTGTATGGCATGTCTACTACAGCTATGATTGTAAAGATGAAATAGGAGACGTGTATATCAAAGCTCATATACAAAGTAACTTGAAGAATCAACTTAGCAAGGAGAAAAAAATGAGCTGATGAGAGAGTTAAAATAGCCAGAAGTTGAAACTACACTCGTGCCACTAGATGTATGCTAAAGCCGCATTACTTCGGTGAAGGTGCATGGGAGAGCATCACTAAGCACTGGGGGAGTGAAAAATTTGAAAAAGCTTCGAAAATTAGGAAGGAAAATCGCGAAAAGTTGGACATGAAGCATATAAGTGGAGCCACTCCTTTTTCTGTGGGACGAGCGGTATATCTTCATTTTTATCTTAATTTCTGCCTTTATCCTGTTTACAATCGAAACATTTGCTGTATTGCAAACTTGAAGACTATTATTTTTTGCATATCATAAACCTTGCATATTTATAATGGCATGAAGTAGTGTACTTTGACGAATGACGATTACCTGTTTCTCTTTAGAATTACTCCCTGCCATACAAAAGTTTTAAAGCAGTTGGGAGTATATAAAAATTGTAAACAGTTTTAAAGCAGCTTCTTTGGTCTTTAAATGCTACAAAAATTCTTTTAGTTCTTAGAATAATTTTTAAGCACCTCGTGATAATGTGAGCTTTAGACATAAGTCAAAAGAAATTTTAGTTCAACTCTGTGAACTGCTTTGTCCTTGTTATTTTAATGCTATATTACCGTGGACTTGGATATGTTTTCCGAACACGAGCATGGATACATACAAGGGTCAGATTTTTAGTTTAAAATTATTTAAGATTATTGGATATGGATATGAAGTTGGACACATGACTATACCTTTATCAGTGGTTTAGCACTAAACAAATGAATAAGCAAAACTATCTTGAGAATTTGACATATAACCTCACTTAAATAATACATACATTTATTTAACTACTGATACCTTGTCCTATACTGGTTACTATTGATTCTGGTATGAGGATAATTCTTATTACTTTTTTTTGAATCTCCCTAACTTGTCCTACATTAGTTTCTTTTCTAATAAAAATTTGGGAAAGCGACTCTAATAATATATAAGTCTATTCTGGTCATCTCAAAAGCACGGCAAAAGAGATTAGCACTCCTCGCCTATGTGAGTCTGCTTAATGTGCACTATCCGTAACTAATACTGCGATTAGCCTATAGATGATTCATTTTAGGATTATGTAAGGAGCATAGAAATGAACGTCTTGTGTACTATTGATCCATCACACACTCGCTGCAACAGTCTTGCAAGGCACTGTATATAATATTTGGAATGTATTTTTCCCTTCACTGTATCTGTTTCTTTAATGTTGTACTCAAAATCTGAGCTATGTATGTTACTTTTATTCTGAATATGTGTGTGTGTATATATATTATTTATAATTTTTTGGTAATAGAGTAAAAATAATTGCATATTTATAGTTTTTTTTAATAATAAATAATAATTGCATATTACAAGAGTTGGATTTGAAATTCGAGGCTCCTGTCACTAATCTTGAATTTTTCAAGTATGTCTACAACATTGATGAGCCAATAGTGAAAAATATAATGGTATGTTGCAAATTATTTTTATTAGGTCATTGTGAATTTGCATTAATCTGGCACATTATAACTGAATTATTTGTTACATATTATATAATGCAGCAATCTTTGGAGGATGTGAGAACCTCTCAACTACCTCTAGAGGCACCTCTCTCTCTCTCTCTCTCTCTCTCTCTCTCTCTCCAGCTAGTAAGAGGAAGCGAGAATTGCATCTCCTAATGCAAGCAAGAAAGCTAAAGAAAAATATAGTTGTGTTGTATCCTCGACAAACTGTATCAGAATTATTAGGATCGGATGAAGCAGCTCGTTTGAATGCTTCTCAGCCTACTGACTACTCTTCTAAAACAAATATATCAGAGGATGCATACTCAATCATTGGTAAGGTTTTAACTGAGGTGACAACTATGGTCCGCTCCATGGATGGCATGGATTCAGTTCCACACTCCCAACTTCATGAGAGGTTGTAGAAATTTGCTACTGCGGCTTTTCCTGATAGGACTGATCCGGTACAACAATCTTCATGGGAACAATATATGTGGATTGAGCGTGAAGTCATTGGTCAGGTGATGGAAAACTTTAAAAAAGTTATAGTAGAGGTAATAATTAAAAAGCTCTTCTGTTCATTTAATTCAAAATTTACTACAATCACTACTCTTCGCTTTTTGTTCCTTTTTGACCTGTTTTTGACTCTTTGTTTTGCCCTATTCTACTATTTTTGACTATTTTCCTTGCTCTATTTTTCTGATTTGTTCTCGATATCACTATTTATAATCATTTGTGATGGTAGATTTTGTTCTAAATTTTGTAGGCTTGTTATGGTTGTGTTTATTATAAGTTTGTTTGGAATGTCAGAATTTTATTCTTCTGTGTTGTACTTATACTAAAAGGTGTGTTTGATATTAGAAACATGAATTGGATACTAGAGACCAGCTTGAGAATCAAGATATTTCTTTCCATTTGTGTCATAGACATAAGAACCTTACGAAATGAGTTAACAGTAGTCAATTTACTTGAATGTAAACAGTGGTGTAATTTTTTAGGTGTACTAGAAATTTGGAAATGGTAGATTATTGCGTCTATATACTTGTGTGTTTGTTAATTAGTTAATACGTGGTTTGGTTCGTGCACAAGTCAATTGGTAATGGAATTGGACATAGATCCTTAATCATACTTCTACACTCTAAAGAGAGGCACGTGTACCTTTGTGATATTATTTTCCGAGCACAAGAAGGACGGAATTCCTTCATTCCGGCCTCTTTCCTTGGCCTTTTGCGAGCTCAGCCCCAAAATACGTTCATTTCACTATGTTTCTAAGCAGTTGCAGCCCCTGTGCGCAACCTGCTATTCATTTATTTGCAACGATTATCCCTATAATCACGGCAGGTTATTCTGAGGGTGTTGTATCAATTACTCTCACAATACTTTTTGGCGCTAGAAGTAGGGGATTTTTGATCTTAGAGAAGAGAGATGTCAGAAATTCCCGAAAATTCAGAAAATCCCAAAACACCAAAGGAAAACACGAAGGGAAATGGCAACGCATCCGGTGGGGAATTGACACGTGAACAAATGCAAGCTAAAATGAAAATGATGAGCTGAAAAATCGTCTCACTGAAAAAGAAGTCATGAAGGAAATCCAAAAAGGCACTAGACATCACGCCCACAAAGTTGGATTTCGAAGGTGAAAATGGCAGAAAGGAAGATGGCAACCCCGAAAAGGAGACTAACCTGGGGGAAAACAATAGGGAGCACTCACCGGCTGCTAGCCTGAGTGTGTTTGATCGTTTGTGAAAGAAGCTAACTGAGCAAGACCTGAGGGATAGGCTTGACACCAAGGTTGCTAACAAGGATAAGGCGGCAGAATCATAATCAGGGGCTCCCCCCAGTCAAAGGAAGGAGAATCCCCCATCTCAGTACAAGTCCCAGGACAAGAACCGCAGACCTTTGAAAGTAATTTTTATCCATGATGACGATGAAAGTTCAGGATCACATGATGAGGAGGAAGTTAATAAAGGGGAGAACCAGGATTACGATGATTATTATGAGGTTGCACTCGACGGTGGGGATGACAAGTGCAAGATGGAGGAGCTACTGGAAGCCCTGAAAAAGGTAAAAGCGGATAAGAAATCTAAGGCTGAGTTTACCGTGAAATCCCCCTTTACTAAAAGGATTAGGGAGTCACCCCTGCCACGCATATACAGAGGGGTGGGCGACCTTAAATTTAATGAAACCACAGACCCAGTCGAATATTTAAGCAGATTTGACACTGAAATGGAGGTTTATCAAATCTCAGACTTCACAAAATGTTGCTTGCTGGCTGCAACTCTTAGGGATGACGATCACCACTGGTTTAAGAGGCTTCCCGCAAATTCCATCAACTCTTGGAGGCAGATAAACGAGTTATTCATCGGGCAGTTTAGGGCTTCAGTCACGTATGCCCCACCAGCAAATACCCTAGCTAATATCAAGCAGAAAGAGAACGAAATCCTCAGGGAGTATTTCAAGCGTTTCAACTCGGAGGTACCCCGTGTCAGGCCTACCTCTAAAGAAACCTTGAAGAATTTTCTAATAGCAAGTGTAAGGCCCGGATCTGGCTTTTGGAAAGAGTTACAAGGGCGGGAACCCGAAACTTTAGCCGATTTCTTTGCACGGGCGGAGCCCCACAAGGTCATTAAAGAATCTCTGACCAAATTAAAGAAAGCTGGAAAAGCAAAAGGGACGGGTCCTACAGCCCTGAAAGGAGGGGTGCATATAAGAGAAACCCTTACACAACGCCTTCAGGTGAGAAGCCCTCAAACCAGGATGACAAGAATTCACCAATTACAGTCAACACTACCAGCACGGAAGGTTTCGATAAGTCAAGGCTAGGCCCGAAGAGGCATCAAGATCCCATATATGGCGAGTATACACCTCTCACGGCCTCCCTTGAGCACATAATTGAGGTTGGAGATAAAGCTAGGCTGTTCAGGAAGCCCTATCGAAATGGACCAGCGGGGAGAAAGGATCAGGGCAAATATTGTGCCTTCCATGACGTAAACGGCCATGACACTGCTGAATGTATGCACCTGAAGGATCACATCGAAGACCTTATTAGAAGTGGCTACCTGACGGAGTTCGTAGCCTAGGAGGCCCAGAAATACAAGGACAAAAAGGCTAAAAAGCTAATTATCAGGGTGCACCCCACAGCGCAAGGGCTGGAAGCATGCGAACCATCATAGGAGGACCCTTTGTGGGAGGACAAGGCGGAAGTGCAATGAGGAAATATGTGCAGGAAGCCTAGGGGAAGCCCCTCACCCATGTATGTCATCTATTAGAAAGGCCTCCCAAAATGTTCAAGGGAGAAACCATGGATATAACTTTCACCGAAGAGGATGCACATATGATTCACCACCCACATAGTGATGCTTTAGTGGCATCGGCATTGATTCGAAACATATATGTACACCGGCTCCTTGTAGATAATGGGAGTTCTGTCAATATACTGGCCTATAGCACTTATCAGAAAATGAAGCTTGCGGGCAAAGATATGATGGCCTGCTACAATAAGTTACATGGCTTCACTGGGAATGTTGTCCAAATCGTTGGAAGGGTGAAGCTGTCCATCACCCTAGGAGTGGAATCTGTAGCCACCACTCACGTTGCGGAGATCATGATAGTAAATGAAGATATCTCCTACAATGGAATCTTAGGCAGACCAATTCTGAAGGAAATGCGAGTTGTTACCTCAATTTATCACTTATCCATGAAGTTCCCAACCCCAAATGGAATAGGATGCATAAGAGGATGTCAGGCGGACTCACGAGAATGTTGAAGGGCCTTAAGTTCAGCTTAGAAGGCCTGCAAAGAAATCCGACTTGTAGATGGGGGTATCAACGAAAGCTGTTACAAGAAGGTGGAACCCGAGAGAAAGCCCAAGGAGCAACCTTGAGGAAAAGTTTTAATCAAGTTCGTGAAGGAAACCTGTAATATGGTGGTCATTGTGCAGCACCCAGGAGAAGAACCATACATGGAGGTTTCTCAGACAGACAATGGAAGGGCTGCTCTCACAAATGCACCCCAAATGAAAGAGGCTCTGATAGTTGAACCTCCAATTGAGGGAGCCGTGGAAACTGTTACTAACAGTGATTCTAAAGAGGTTAAACAATTGCAGCCCCAAGAGAAGAAATAGAAGGGCAGCCATAGAATATCCTATGGATTGAATAATGCTATGATTACCTACCAACTTGAAAGCCAAGAAGGGAAGTCTACTCATGAGATCCTGGACGAACAACCCAAAATGACAACAAGCGGGGGGTTACACTGGAAATTGATCTTGACCCAAGAATTCCAGAGACTCAGGTAAAGACAGGGGCGGCTGGGGACACCCTGTCCATCCTGGTAGATGAATCCGTTCCTTCAAAGGAGCTAAAGATTGGGAAGCAGTTGGGGCCGGAGCTAATAGAAGCCCTAGCTTCGTTCCTAAGGAACAATCTGGATGTCTTCGCTTGGGACCATTCAGACATAATTGGAATTGATCCCGACATCATGTGTCACCATCTTAACATTGATCCAGACAGAAAGGGAGTTAGGCAGAAAAGAAGGCCAATCAGTAGACCGACTGTTGAAAGCAGGCCTAGTAAAAGAGGCTTTCTACCCCACATGGCTGGCAAACCCTATGCTTATGAAAAAGCAAAACGGAAAATGGAGGACTTGTATAGACTTTACTGACCTGAACAAGGCCTGCCCAAAAGATAGCTTCCCACTCCCACGGATTGATCAGCTTGTGGACTCCATTGTAGGGCATGCTCTACTAAGCTTTATGGATGCACATTTAGGCTACAACCAGATCCCCATGTTTGGACCGGATCAGGAACACACCTTTTTCATCACGGTTAGAGGTCTGTACTGCTACATTGAAATGCCATTTGGGTTACTGAGTGCAGGGGCTACCTATCAAAGGCTGGTCAATAAGATGTTTAAAGACCAAATTGGCAAAATCATGGAGCTATACGTAGATGATATGTTAGTCAAGTCAAAAAGGCAGAAGATTATGTGACCCACCTGTCAGAGATGTTTGACATACTGAGGGACTATAGGATGAAGCTAAACCCCCAAAAATGTATATTTGGGGTGGAATCGGGCAAGTTTCTGGGATTCATTGTCAACCACAGAGGGATTAAAGCCAACCCCGCAAATATCAAGGCTTTAACTGAGATGAGGTCCCCCAAGAATGTGAAGGAGGTCCAATGCCTGACTGGTAGGGTTGCAGCCCTAAACCGTTTCATCTCAAAATCCTCGGATAAATGTAGTGAGTTCTTTGCAGCCATCAAAAAGGGGTAGAAATTTGATGGACACCAGAATGTGAGGCAGCCTTCTTAAAATTAAAAGAGCAATTTGGAAGCCCGCCACTGTTGGCCAAGCCAACGGAAGGTGAAGCGCTAATTCTCTAACTAGGGGTTTCTGAGTTCTCAATAAGTGCAGTTTTGATCAAAGTGGAAGAAAAAAACCAACAGCCCATATATTACGTGAGCAAGAGATGCCTTGATTCGGAAATTCGATACTCTAACATAGAAAAACTAGCCTACACACTAATCCTGGCTTCACAAAAACTGAGGCCTTATTTTCAGGCCCACAAGGTTGAGGTACGAAAGTCCTTCCCTCTGAGGCAAGTCTTACATAAGCCAGAAGCTTCGTGGAGAATCATGAAATGGGCTGTTGAGCTGGGCCAATTCGACATAGAGTACAAACCTAGGACTGCAATCAAGGGGCAAGCGCTAGCTGACTTTATTTTGTAGTTTCCCCCTACCTTTGTGGTCGAAGGACTGGAATTTGTAGCTCAATCCCTGCCCCTAGAAGCTGTACCAGGGAACTGTTCCCCATGGTGGAGCCTATATGTTGATGGGGTTGTTAACAGGAACGGAGCGGGGGCTGGAATTGTACTAGTTAGCCCCGAGGGTCACAAGCTGCAGAGCTCAATTCACTTCGGCTTCAAGGCTACGAATAATGATGCTGAGTATGAAGCCCTAATAGCAGGGCTGAAGTTGGCCTTGGAGATGAAGGTTGAGAACATGAATGTCTATAGCGATTCAATGTTGGTGATTTGGCATATTAGGGGTGTATTTCAAGCAAGGGGTCCACGAACGAATCGTTACATGAGGTATGCCCAAGAGTTGATTGGGAAGTTTAAGAAAATCAAGCTAGAGTAGATTCCTAGAGCTGAAAACGTGGACGCAGACGCTCTAGCCAAGATGGGTTCACAAATGGATGCGCACATGCTAGGGGTGATTCCCCTCGAAATCCAATATCAGCCTAGAATCCCAAAAGTTGAAGTCCTCGATGTAGAGGTTGAAGAGATTGATCTCTGGACAACCCTCATTCAGGAGTACATTGCCAATGGAACCCTACTTGGAAATAAGGATGAAGCCCGAAAGCTAAGGTACAAGGCTACCCAGTATGTCATTTATGATGGAGTCCTGTATAAGAGGGGATTCAACCGACCCCACCTCAAATGTGTCGCTGGGGTGAAGTGTGAATACATAATGCGGGAGGTGCACGAAGAAATATGTGAAAATCACT
Source organism: Daucus carota subsp. sativus (assembly GCF_001625215.2). Lineage (NCBI taxonomy): Eukaryota > Viridiplantae > Streptophyta > Magnoliopsida > Apiales > Apiaceae > Daucus > Daucus carota. The sequence continues at coordinate 24,168,162 of NC_030382.2, forward strand.
CAGGGGTGCTTCCCCTGCTCACAAGATACTTCGTCAGGGCTACTAATAGCCTACCCTTTATAAAGATGCGCACGCCTTTGCCAAGGATTGTGACAGCTGCCAGAGGTTCTCCAGCACTAACAAAAGTCCAGCCGTACCCCTCAAAACTTTGACAAGCCCTTGGCCATTTGCTGTTTAGGAGATAGATCTGATTGGAGAACTGCCCAAGGGAATAGGATGAGTAAAATATGCGGTTGTTGCTGTGGATTATTTCACCAAACGGGCTGAAGCTAAACCCTTGGTTTTCATCACTGCAAGGAAGCTGGTGGACTTTGTCTATCGGGCTATTATGTGTCGATATGGGGTACCCTATAAGCTCATATCTAACAATGGAAAGCAATTTGAAAGCAAAGAAATGATGGAGTTCTGCAAACATCTGGGTATATGAAAGTGGTTCTCAACAGTTTGTCACCCTCAAAGCAATGGCCAAACGAAGGCCGTTAACAAGATAATCAAGCACACACTAAAGGCCAAGTTGGAAGAAAAGAAGGGATGTTGGTCTGAAGAGCTCCCCATGGGGCTGTGGTCTTACAACACCACGCCAAGGACTACCACTGGAGAAACTCCCTTTACTGTCACATATGTGTATGAAGCCATGGTTCCCGTTGAGGTTGGGGCTGCTTCTTTCAGAAGGGATAACTATGACGCTAAAAATAATGAAGTCAATCACAGGATTTACTTGGATCTAATAGAAGAAGTAAGGGATACAGCTCAGTTGAAACTTGCTGCATACCAACAAAGGACTCGCAAATACTTTAACAAAAAGGTGAGGGCTGGGCCCCTCAAGGTTGGAGACCTTGTTTTGAGAAAAATGATGGCCAATATGAGGGTTTCCCGCACATGGGGCTTTCGGGGAAAAATGGGAATACCCATACATCATCAAAACAGTGCTCTGGGAAGGTACCTATCACCTTACTGATATGGATGGGAAGCTCATACCTCGGGCATGGAATGCCCAACACTTGAAGAGATATTACCAGTATCTCAACCCAGGTAATATTTCTGAATGCTCTGGCCCCGGGTTAGGATAATAAAGGCGGTTTATTAGTTTTGATCGCATTGTTGCTAGGATGATTATCAGGCCACTACTTACTTTGATTGCTAGGATGCTCAGGGGGTGGAATATGTTCAACCCCCCCTCTAAATGTTATGACAATGCTTTCATGGCTTAATGAAATTTCGTAATTCATGCTCCAAGTTATGTGAATCTTTTATGCTTACCTGCCATGTTTGTTGATTGCATGCTCTATCCACGTTTTAAAAGAAACTAGGGCTACAACTGCCTCTAGTTCTTCATCATAAGCCTAATTATGCTAAAGAACTTGGGGGGTAGTAGGCATATCACTCATGTCACTTGGGCTTAAATTTAAAAAACTTGGAAATGATAACCTAATGGTGGACTACAAGCACTGGTATCAAAGCTCTTCAAGGCATGAGATTATCAAAGCTCTTCAAGGCTTGAGCTTATCAGAGCTCTTCAAGGCTTGAGTTTATCAGAGATCCTCAAGGCATGAGCTTATCTGAGCTCCTCAAGGCATGAGCTTATCAAAGCACCTCAAGGCTTGAGCTTATCACAGCTCCTCAAGGTTTGAGCTTATCCGAGCTCCTCAAGGCTTGATGCTTATCCGAGCTCCTCAAGGCTTGAGCTTATCAGAGCTCCTCAAGGCTTGAGCTTATCAAAGTTCTCTCTAAGAATTGGATCCTTAATAAAACTAAGTAAGGAATAGTATACCACCTCCTATCTTAGGATGAGGTTATGATCACGCTAAGGCTGTTTAGGACTAACATGCTACAATTTGACTTGGCGTGGACACCTTTGTGGTTATATGTTAACTGCCTTTACATACGATCTTATCCTCGGATTAAGGCAAGGTTGAAGTTTCCTAGGATTTGTGTACTTTTGAATAAACATAAAAATTACATGTTACATGCTTATTTTGATTATGAATGGGGTGTAGTCCCAAGAGAGGCAACCTTTGGGGACGCGACCCCTAGGGATACCACCCTAAGAAATGGACTCCCGTAGGTTGTAGCCCTAAGGGTAAAGCTTATCAGGCTCCCTTCAAGGCATGGCTATAAACCACTATTTCTCCCTCCTACAAACAAGGTTACATGGCATGTATATATATGTATGTTTGTACAATCTAAGGGAAAATACATGAGTAATTATGTGAGGCAAGTCAAAGGAAATGAAGCAATCAATCATTTGTAGATATGAGTACTTCCCTAAACCAACTGGGGAGAAACTAAAAATATTTAACAGCTTGCGACGGCCAAAGGCAAATATTCGGAAATTGAAAAAAATTAAATAAAAAGTTCTTAACAGAGGAAGGAAGATCACTAGGCTGCAAGAGGGGAGGAAGCCTTCTCGGAATTGGGGGTAACCAGATCCGTAGCCGGGGCTTCTATCATGGCATCCACAGCGGCAACCACAGGAGGGTCCTCAGGGAGTGCCTCTTCAGTATCCATTGGGCCCTTCTCTTCTGTTTCTCCTCCCAATTCCTCCTCCAAGGGCCTTTTGGAATGTACCACAGGGTTGCTAGAGTCTCTGGGAGCTACTTCGTCAGCCTTTACCTCCTCTAGGGCTGCCACTGCGTCAGGGCCAAGCTTTGCCCAATCATTTAGTGGACCTCCGAACAAATGAAAGAATCCTGGAAGTCATGCCTGCACATGGAAAATACACAGAGTCAAAGACTAACACATATAATAGAACATGCAAGAAAAGAAGCAGTCAAGTTAAGCTAAAATAGACGGCAGATTGAAGGAAAATGGACAAAAATAAACCTTCGTCATCAGATACAACATTATTGCCATCCCCTTCCCCAACTGGGGGTGCAACTTATGAAATTGCAGAAAAGCCTAACTCTTCCAAGGTCTTAACGGTCATCAAGCTAGCACCATCTCCTAGCTTGGTGGATTTTTCTAAAATGAACTGAGCCCTAGTAAGAGGCTCCCCAACCAATGGGGTCTGGACCGGCATGTTTGGATTGAGATTGAAGTTGGTTCTGTAATTCGGGCAATCATAACAATACAAAAACTATTTGTTCCACCCCGACATGGCCTGCTTATTGCCCTTAATCCCCTTCCCCTGATGGACATTCGAGGCAATTAGGTAAAAGAAGCCTGGGGTACGGCCCATCTACTTCAGTTAGTAAAACCAACCTAACTCAGCGGCTGTAAGTTGGGTATTGTAGTAATACTGGTAAGGGATATAAAGGTAAACAGCCATACGGTAGGAATTGGGGGTCAGTTGCATAGGAGCCACCTGGTAATAATCCGAAATCTCAACGATGAAGGGATGGAGAGGTAGAGACAATTGAAGCTTAAAGAACTGAGCTGAAAAGACCGCATTGGGAATATTATAGTCGGGGCTAAGAAGGTCAAATCGATGGAATCGTTCCCCTGGGTTAGGAATCTCAAGTGTGCACCCAGGGGTGCACACCTCTAGGAGGGATTAAAGTCTTACAGGATTCAAGAAAGAATCTATATGCTCGCAAGATGGGATGGTCTCTTGAGGATTTACCGGATCACCTCCCTCACCTTCACCTCGATCTTCCTGGTTACCCTGAACCACTTGAAGGGGTAAGGGCTATTCATCATGAGGACTAGCTACCCTTACCTCATCGGCCTCCTCCGAGGTAGTCCAGTTAAGGGCCTTGACTGAAGGACTCTGCCTGCCGGGGTTTACCCTAGAGTGAGTCCTGGAGCTAACCCCGGGGTATTGGAACAAGGGATCCAACCCGAGACTAGAAGAAGATCCCGAGTCAATGACCTGAACAGGGACTAGAGCCCTGCTAGTTGCGGACAGCTCAGAATTTGAGGAAATTGATGCCTGATACGTCTGCAAAACAAGGTATGAAGTCAAGTGAGGGAGGGAGTGAAAAAGGAAGCAAAGGCTAGGAGGTATGCACCAACAACTTGGTCAGGGTCGTAACCCTGGAATTTGAAGAAAGGAGGGTTGAAGCTTGTCAGACTAGCATTATATGTTCCACTTGGAAGCCTGACAGCCAGAGGCTTTGTGTAAAAGCCTCAAGTAATAATAAGGAAGTTAGAGAGTTCACTGAGGCCTGCAATCACAAGTGAGGTGGGCTTTAAAATTGACTCTTGATCTGAGATGGTAATTAGGAGAGAGTTGGGGGGGGGGGGTGTTTCGCTCAAAGACGGTTTGAGCCCCCAAAGCTGGTGATCTATGACCCTAAAATACCTTGGGGCAGAATTGTAAGACCTTTGGCGAGGTTTGGATGAACAAACAAGCGATGCTAATTCCAACAGTCAAACCCTAATTACCAAAATTCATCAATTAAACCACACATCAAGCAGGTTGCAAGCATCCGAACTCGGTGTCAAGTTCGAAAGAGGGTATTTTAAGCTCCTAATATGGGAAGTTAATCATGGCCGTTTAACACAACATCTATTTGGGGTTTCAACTTTATAACAACCAACATCTCAACAGAGGCAAGGGGCGGGACTAAATCATGTACGTGTGTGTGTGCACATATGAAGGTGTGAATACATATGGGTATACATACATATCAATGATGGCCAGTCGGGTCACAACATGCACATAAGCAGATAGCACACACAATGAATTAAAGGGCGTCAAACTGACTGAAGAAAAAGGAACTTGATATCATACCTTGCAATTGAAGAAGAAAATGGAGCCTGGAAGGAATGATGAAAGAACTTGTGCCGGGGCAGCGTCTTTGCAGGATGAGAGAGAAGCCAGAAGAGAGGTTTTTATCTTTTGCGAAATTAATAAATGGAAAAATGTGGTTAAAGGGAGTGTATATATGGAAGCGCGTGCGAGGGAGCAGTCTTGACACCTGGCGGTCTGGTATTGGTTGCATGCGAGTAGCCTTAATGATGCAACTGCTAAAGGTTTCCTAGGTGCGCTGAACTGGGCGAAGTAATTAGGAGAGAGTGGGGGGGGGTGTTTCGCTCATAGACGGATTGAGCCCCCAAAGCTGGTGATCGGTGACCTTAAAATACCTTGGGGCAGAATTGTAAGACCTTTGGCGAGGGTTTGGACGAACAAACAAGCGATGCTAATTCCAACAGTCAAACCCTAATTACAAAAATTCATCAATTAAACCACACATCAAGTAGGTTGCAAGCATCTGAACTCGGTGTCAAGTTCGAAAGAGGGTATTTTAAGCTCCTAATATGGGAAGTTGATCATGGCCGTTTAACACAATATCTATTTTGGGTTTCAACTTTATAACAAACAACATCTCAACAGAGGCAAGGGGCGCGACTAAATCATGTACGTGGGTGTGTGCACATATGAAGGTGTGAATACATATGGGTATACATACATATCGATGATGGCCAGTCGGGTCACAACATGCACATAAGCAGATAGCATACACAATGAATTAAAGGGCGTCAAACTGACTGAAGAAAAAGGAACTTGATATCATACCTTGCAATTGAAGAAGAAAATAGAGCATGGAAGGAACGATGAAAGAACTTGTGCCGGGGCAGCGTCTTTGCAGGATGAGAGAGAAGCCAGAAGAGAGGTTTTTATCTTTTAAGAAATTAATAAATGGAAAAACGTGGTTAAAGGGAGTGTATATATGGAAGCGCGTGCGAGGGAGCAGTCTTGACACCTGGCGGTCTGGTATTGGTTGCATGCGAGTAGCCTTAATGATGCAACTGCTAAAGGTTTCCTAGGTGCGCTGAACTGGGCGAAGTAATTAGGAGAGAGTGGGGGGGGGGGTGTTTCGCTCATAGACGGATTGAGCCCCCAAAGCTGGTGATCGGTGACCCTAAAATACCTTGGGGCAGAATTGTAAGACCTTTGGCGAGGGTTTGGACGAACAAACAAGCGATGCTAATTCCAACAGTCAAACCCTAATTACCAAAATTCATCAATTAAACCACACATCAAGCAGGTTGCAAGCATCTGAACGCGGTGTCAAGTTCGAAAGAGGGTATTTTAAGCTCCTAATATGGGAAGTTAATCATGGTCGTTTAACACAACATCTATTTTGTGTGTCAACTTTATAACAAACAGCATCTCAACAGAGGCAAGGGGCGCGACTAAATCATGTACGTGGGTGTGTGCACATATGAAGGTGTGAATACATATTGGTATACATACATATCGATGATGGCCAGTCTGGTCACAACATGCACATAAGCAGATAGCATACACAATGAATTAAAGGGCGTAAAACTGACTGAAGAAAAAGGAACTTGATATCATACCTTGCAATTGAAGAAGAAAATAGAGCCTGGAAGGAACGATGAAAGAACTTGTGCCGGGGCAGCGTCTTTGCAGGATGAGAGAGAAGCCAGAAGAGAGGTTTTTATCTTTTGTGAAATCAATAAATGGAAAAACGTGGTTAAAGGGAGTGTATATATGGAAGCGCGCGCGAGGGAGCAGTCTTGACACCTGGCGGTCTGGTATTGGTTGCATGCGAGTAGCCTTAATGATGCAACTGCTAAAGGCAGTGGCGGAACCAGAGGGGGGCTAGGGGATGCTGGAGCCCCCCTCCCCCCAACCTCAAAAAAACATATTAAGGAGTATCAAAAGATTGTTTTTTTTCTATCTCTGCCCATATTTATTATGTTGACTTTTTATAACATTAGCTAGATGGTATATTGGAAATGATAAATGAGAAAGGGTAAGAATGGAAAATTGTTGATAAATGTGCATTGAAAAGAAAGAGACTTAACTATTTCAGAATAAAAAAAATCTCAAAAGGATCATCTAATTTGGGATGGAGGGAGTACATTCAAAAAGATATACTCACAAGTCATACGCACTCACTTGACAATTCCCTAACTCAACATCTCATTGCTATAAATTCATTCAGCCACAAACCCACGACAACCTACTCAACTGCGCTTTCGAATTTGAGCCCCCCCTAAAATTTAGTCCTGGTTCCGCTACTGGCTAAAGGTTTCCTAGGTGTGCTGAACTGGGCGAAGTAAGGGGGGTTTAATTTAAATTTAAATTTCAAAGTTGTTATTTAAGTTTGATTAAGAAATGCTTCAGTGTTTGAGTTTAAGTACAATCCAAAATTCCTATCTTATCTGGGAAGCTGAGGCGATTTAATTGCGAGAGTAGCAGGGCTTCATTGGCGGTATCCCGGTCGACAAGAAGGTGGGATACGAACCCTTGGGGTACGATTGCTTCAATTTTCTTATTACCTGAGGTTTTAAAAAGGGCGAAGGATTAGTGTGCTGCCTATCCTTAACTATTCTCGTTTCTTTCACTTGGTTAGCCCACGTAAGCTTAGAATTTTCATCGAAATGAGGCTTGAACATCTGGAAAGCTCAGGAATGGATAAGGATGGATGCGACTTGATTAGGTTTCTCTCGTATTAAATACTTCAAGAAACCGGGGGTAGTTGTTGTGCCATAAAATCCCCCTGGGCTTCGCCTAGGCTGGGTTAACCTCTTAGGGCATACAAGAAGGTTTAAAGGCTTACACAGGAAGCATAAAGGAGGCTTCCACCAATATAGGGCTTCATATAGAGGAATTCCAAGGGTTACCCCTGCTAGGTATTACCATTGGGTGCACCCCAGATTGTGACTGCAGGGCTGCAGTTAGGGGATGCAGCTGGCAGGGCTGCACCCGCCTGGGCAGAAGCCTAGCAGAGTCATGCGAGGACTCGTCTTCTTTGTTTCTAGGAGGATAAGTTGGAGACGGACTTGGAGTGTCTTAGCTATCATTATCCACGGATTAAAGGATAAATACTCTTATTTCAAGGATAATTACTACAATTATGCATATATCATGCATATATTCGGATATACACCAAATATGAAGGCCTTAACTGGTTTACTTGGGGTAGGATTCCTCGGATAACTATGAAAGAGGGGCTGATTTATCCCAAAATAGAGGGGATAAGAGCCTATCTCTTGGCAACATTTATCAAGAACTACATGGGCTTGATCCCTTGATAAGTGGTATTTATACACACTTATAGGCCTTCATTTCCACTTAAATTGGTTGATTGTACTTAAGTGTGTAGTGTCTTTTGATGTGTTTTTATTGTTTTTCTGTGCAGGTCACGAGTTGAGGTGATGAAGTGATTTTCTATCATTTTAGGTTGGTTTTGGTGCATTATTTGCGAGAATAGAGAATTGTGGATTCACCGAGACTTGGGATTTTGTGGGTATATCTTCTACAAACCCTCACGAGAACACACTCGTCCACTAGAGCTATCTAGGGGTTTAAAGGGCTTGTTGCATATGCTAAATGCAACCGTGATCACCTACGGAAGTGGTACTAGGAACGAGGAAGGACATGCACGCGAGAACGGGCTGAAAAACAAGGAATCAAGGCTGTCATCACAGACAGTAGCGCGCCCGCGCTAACCTGTAGCGCGCCCGCGCTACAGCCTGCATCACTAGCGCGCCCGCGCTAGTGTAGCGCGGTGGCGCTCCGCAGAAACTCCCCGGGCCGATTTTTACAGCTTTTCTGATGGATTTTCGCAGCGGTCGAGGCCCGGTTGACTTAGTCAATGCATTTTTATTTCTCGTGTGTAAAAACCCTAGCCTCATAGTCGTAGTTTTGAGTAGAGTTTAATATCGTAATCATAGTTTTAGTTTTATTCGAAGCACATTATCAGTTTGTATTAGATCGTTCTTCGCGAGGAAGTGACAGTTTCGAGCAAGATCGTGAACATCAAATCTGTAACGTGTGATCCTTATTATTATTAATTCAAGCATTTTATTCTATTTAATTCTCGTCTTTTCTTTATCATGCTTTCATTAGAACCCATGATGTCGATTAGTTCGATTATGAACTAACCGCCTTCATGGGATTCTAATGGATTTATCGATGTAGTCTAGTAACGATTATAATTACGTGATTTTGTGACATATGTTGATTGCTTTGCATGAGCCGTGCTTATTCTTCTTAGAAGCGTAGCTAACTTCTAAGTTGTGTGTTAATTCTTTCTGAAGCGAGAGTGGATGATTGAATTTAGAACTATGCCATGTAGACATAGGATTATGTGAATGAAACATAATTTGTGGTAGACTTGAACTATTTTTATCACCCTGTGTAATCACGATAGACGACTTGTTATTAAACCTCTCTGCTTACACTACCGCTATAGAGATATAGGGTCTGAGCTTTGTTGGTGTCCATGAGATTTCTATCTTAATTGTGGATTTTGATTGGTATGATATGTGTGCAACGAGAGTTGGCATGTATTACTTCCGTGTTGTCTGATTAGGATCAACAGTCGCATGTTAATCAGTAATTTCAATTCTAGATGAATTCGATAATGAAGTTAGAATCCCATGTGTTTTCCTATTCTGAATTTGATTAGTAATTTTAATTATTAGTATAAAAGAACCCAATCCTTGTTAATTGTCTTAGCAGTGATAATTGATCATACATTGTTGCATAGGTGCGTATTCTTAATTCACCAGTCTCTGTGGGATCGAACTTAATATATTACTTGTGATCGCGTACGCTTGCGTGTAGATTTCACCGAACAAGTTTTTGGCGCCGCTGCCGGGGAATCGGTGTTAATTAATTAGTTTATGCACTTGTCATCAGTGTGCATTAAAATTCACTGACTAGGATTCTATTCTCTTCTCACTTTTCTTCTTTTCTTTATTTCAGGTACTTGGATCGCGTTTTTACTAACGAGTTTTCGAACCCGTAAGAAGCAATGGATTCATCTTTTTCTTCTGATTCTGAAACAATGGATTATGCTAGGACAGCAGTTGGTGAGGCATCCCGTGAATTTTCTCGTTTGAAAATCAATGATAATCAGGCTGACACAATTGAACCAGCAATATCCGCCAGTGGCATTCGTATCAAGCCATCAATCATTCTCAAGCTGCAAGATACCATTCAATTTGGGGGTTCTGTTCTTGAGGACCCAAATCTACATCTAAGGAATTTCGAGAAATTCATTACTGCATTGGACTTCAATATCGGACCTAAGGATCTAGTGAAACTGAGACTCTTTCCATTCACGCTACGTGATGTAGCACGATCGTGGTTTATCTCTCTCTCGGCAAGCACTACTAATAGCTGGAACAAGTTGGAGAAAATATTCTGTACAAGGTTTTATCCTCTAATCAAAGTATCAGCTATCAAAAACACTGAAGGCAAATTCTCTCAATTCTCGGGAGAATATCTTTGCCTAGCTTGGGACCGATTCAAGAAGATTCTCGAAAACCTCAAGGAAGATGACATGCCTCCTGGAATGGCAATTAATTACTTCTACAGGGGTCTTAATAGTCAATGTAGAGCAGAGTTAGACGTAGCAGCTGGAGGAAGTTTGTGGAACAAAAACTTCGATGATGCTTACGAACTGATAGAGAACCTGGCCGCTGCTGAGCACAAAGATCTAAAGTGGAAGATTCCAAAAGAGGAAGAATCGGAGGAGGATGAAGCGGTCGAAGTCACTCAGGAAGTCCAGATGACTAATTGGCACAGAATCAGAGCTCACTCAGACTCAAACTTTAATGCATGTGGAGACACTTGTCCTCTATTCTCTGCCAGTGCGAGTAACCAATCTGCAATTCAATCACCTGCTGATTCAACACTGAATGAAGCACAGTACCGAAGAATAATCAGGCGTATTGACGTGTTGGAGGAACGAATTGGTCGCTTTGCTGATATACTAACGGATTCTCTTGCTGAAGCGTTCTTGGCACTAGACGTCAATGTTACTTGGGATTCGTTTGGTTATGGAACGAGGTATCCTCCACAGGATACTTCATCGGAATCTGATTAATTCTGGACTTCACGTCGAGCTAACGACGTTAAACAAGCGCTTCGTGGGAGGCAACCCACGCATTGGAACCACATTGTACCATTGTAAACCTCAAAAACACAAAAATCGAAAAATTTCAGCCTCCGGTGTCAGACACTAGCGCGCCCGCGCTAGTGTCAGGCGCGACCGCGCTAAGTTGCACGGCGCGCCCGCGCTATACTTAGCGCGGCCGCGCTACTGACTGCCGGACCGGCGGATTTTTCCCCCAAAAATAGTTTTTTTCGTTTTAAAAAGCCCACAATCCTAATTTTGCATGCCTAGCCCGAAATACACCCTCTAAAACCCTAACTCAGCCCTCCAATCCCTATATAAACACAAACATATCTCCAATTCCCATTATAATTCTCTAAACCCTACCTATATATACACATCCATACACACAACCTTCATTCAATCTCTCCAACCCAATACACACAAACCTCTTACAAATCTAAATCTCTACCAATGGCACCCAAAAGAGCAAGAAGATCACAAGGACCGAGCACCCGAGCCGCCGCATCTAGCGATTCTTCCTCGATGGGCGAGGTTGAGTTTACCTCGGATGGTGCGAGAAACGAGTTTCAACGGCTTATGAATAAGTCGTTAGTTAAGGAGAGGGGATTCTTGCCCACGGCGGAAGATGGTGAGCTCTTGAACATGATTCAAGAACGTGGTTGGGAATCTTTTTGCGAGGCTCCGGAGGCGGTTCCCTTGGCTATTGTTCGAGAATTTTATGCTAATGCCAAGGAGAATCGTGATGGATTCACGGTTGTTCGGGGAATCCGGGTGGATTACAGTGCGGATGCAATCCGTAGAGTCATTGGGGGGCGTGCCAGGCGCCCTGATGAAGAAGATTGGGTGGTGGAGAGGATTGGGCGTGCAAAACGCCGATTTGATGATGATCCGGTTGATTTGGAGCGGCTAGTCTATGATATGTGTGTGCCGGATACACGTTGGAAGATGACTGCACCGCCTTTGCCGGCACATGTTTCGTTTCCAGCAGCCGCGTTGAACCGGTATGCAAAGGCGTGGAACGCCTTCATATGTGCCAACATCATGCCATCGTCACATGGGCATGAGGTGATAGTGGAGAGAGCGATTCTGCTCTATGGGATTGTCTTGGGCAAGTATATTGACCTGGGACATGTTATTCATCAGGGGATTCTGAGGTTCTTGCGAGGAGGAACCACTGGTGCCATTCCCCATGGCACAATTGTTACCAAGCTCTGTCGATCGAGTGGTGTTCGTTGGCCATCCAACGAGCAATTACAGTTGCCAGGGACACCTATTGATCATTCGGCGATCAGTCGGATGACGGAGTGGGAAGGAGGAGTTCCCCACCCTCGAGGTCTCGGGTACTTATATGATGAGATGCCAGGGGGACGTCCCGAGTTTGTTAGGAGGGAGCAGCCTAGAGCTTCTGGAGCTGGTACGTCGCAGACAGAGAGGAGCTCCGAACCGATGGGAGATGTTCATTATCGCCGCCTAGCGAGGCGGATGGACGCCATGCATGACATCCACCAGAGGTTTGCTTTTGATTTGACACAGGCTCTAGGCAGTGCTTTTCAGGCACAAGGGGTCACAGTTCAGTGGCCAGTATTCGGAGCGGGGATGCAGTATCCTCCACCAGATTCACCTCCAGCAGAGGAGGGCGAGGACTCGGACTCCGAGTAGGTATGTGGGTGCTCTAGCCTTTTTATCACTTTCAATGGGGACATTGAAAATTTTAAGTTTGGGGGTGGTAATCTAAGGAAGAGCATATTATTAGATAGTTTATTATTGCATGTGTTAGTTAGTTCATGTAGTTCACGTTTATTTTATGTTGATTTGATTATTTCTCACGTTTTTTTATTTTACTCACGTTTTTTTTATTTTGCATAGTAACTGTCATAGTTAGTATCACGAGCATTTGCATGAATTATGAAGTTAAGCCAAGTTAATTGCCTATGATGAATTATGTGCGTAGTTCTTGATTAGTAGTTTCAATTGCAATGCTAGGTTAGTACTTGGAAATTGCTTGTGTTGGAAATTGTAATTCACATATGTTCTTGAGATAGGATTTAGATGAAATTCCATGAATTCTAGGATTGAATTGAACACCCTTCAGCTTAGGTCTGTAAATCTTAAGTTTGGGGGAACTGAGGAGTAGATATACCTTTCTAAAAAGAATAATATAGAAAAAGAAAAAAAAAATATAGTAGTAAATAAATTCACTAAAAAAATAAGTGGTAGAATTAACTAGGTTGAGCTCATTAGTACTCGAGTAATTAAGTCTGAGGGGACTTTGTGCCTAACAACCTAAAGCCCTTCGTGGTTTGGGATTGTTGACCCAACGCTCGCTACATGGGTACTAGTGCATAAATCTTTAGGGATCTCAACCATTGCACGGTTAAATAAACCACTAGAATAAAGTGAATAATTGGTGTGTGAAGTCTTGTGGTGTTCGTAACGCATTTACACTGCGAAGCGCTCTGACCTTAGACCAAGCAATTAATCACCAATAAATAAAAAAAAAAAAAAAAAAAAAAAAAAAGAAAAAAAAAAATAATATAGTGAATAAAATAGAAGGGTGTGGACATTCTTTGGGACCTTGGCTTTTAGTTGGACTTGAGTGACGGGGTGTTAGTTTAGACTTTTACGATTCTTGATTGGGATTCTGTGGGAGTAGTAGTTTTTGTCTTGTCTCAATAAAAGAGCATGCTTGCACACACGGGCACTCCACACTTGTAAATAGAAGAGTGATTGACTTGGTAGCGAGAGAGATGAAAGTCGAGAACATTAGCACAATCTGAGGTATTAAAAATTGACAAGGCAATGACTTCATAGTTTATTCATTCATCACGTAGTTGCATTCATGCATTGCATTGTATTATTGTATAGTGTCGTTGACGCTTGAGGACAAGCATCAGTTTAAGTTTGGGGGTGTGATAAGTGGTATTTATACACACTTATAGGCCTTCATTTCCACTTAAATTGGTTGATTGTACTTAAGTGTGTAGTGTCTTTTGATGTGTTTTTATTGTTTTTCTGTGCAGGTCACGAGTTGAGGTGATGAAGTGATTTTCTATCATTTTAGGTTGGTTTTGGTGCATTATTTGCGAGAATAGAGAATTGTGGATTCACCGAGACTTGGGATTTTGTGGGTATATCTTCTACAAACCCTCACGAGAACACACTCGTCCACTAGAGCTATCTAGGGGTTTAAAGGGCTTGTTGCATATGCTAAATGCAACCGTGATCACCTACGGAAGTGGTACTAGGAACGAGGAAGGACATGCACGCGAGAACGGGCTGAAAAACAAGGAATCAAGGCTGTCATCACAGACAGTAGCGCGCCCGCGCTAACCTGTAGCGCGCCCGCGCTACAGCCTGCATCACTAGCGCGCCCGCGCTAGTGTAGCGCGGTGGCGCTCCGCAGAAACTCCCCGGGCCGATTTTTACAGCTTTTCTGATGGATTTTCGCAGCGGTCGAGGCCCGGTTGACTTAGTCAATGCATTTTTATTTCTCGTGTGTAAAAACCCTAGCCTCATAGTCGTAGTTTTGAGTAGAGTTTAATATCGTAATCATAGTTTTAGTTTTATTCGAAGCACATTATCAGTTTGTATTAGATCGTTCTTCGCGAGGAAGTGACAGTTTCGAGCAAGATCGTGAACATCAAATCTGTAACGTGTGATCCTTATTATTATTAATTCAAGCATTTTATTCTATTTAATTCTCGTCTTTTCTTTATCATGCTTTCATTAGAACCCATGATGTCGATTAGTTCGATTATGAACTAACCGCCTTCATGGGATTCTAATGGATTTATCGATGTAGTCTAGTAACGATTATAATTACGTGATTTTGTGACATATGTTGATTGCTTTGCATGAGCCGTGCTTATTCTTCTTAGAAGCGTAGCTAACTTCTAAGTTGTGTGTTAATTCTTTCTGAAGCGAGAGTGGATGATTGAATTTAGAACTATGCCATGTAGACATAGGATTATGTGAATGAAACATAATTTGTGGTAGACTTGAACTATTTTTATCACCCTGTGTAATCACGATAGACGACTTGTTATTAAACCTCTCTGCTTACACTACCGCTATAGAGATATAGGGTCTGAGCTTTGTTGGTGTCCATGAGATTTCTATCTTAATTGTGGATTTTGATTGGTATGATATGTGTGCAACGAGAGTTGGCATGTATTACTTCCGTGTTGTCTGATTAGGATCAACAGTCGCATGTTAATCAGTAATTTCAATTCTAGATGAATTCGATAATGAAGTTAGAATCCCATGTGTTTTCCTATTCTGAATTTGATTAGTAATTTTAATTATTAGTATAAAAGAACCCAATCCTTGTTAATTGTCTTAGCAGTGATAATTGATCATACATTGTTGCATAGGTGCGTATTCTTAATTCACCAGTCTCTGTGGGATCGAACTTAATATATTACTTGTGATCGCGTACGCTTGCGTGTAGATTTCACCGAACATCCCTATAAATAGGGTATGTAGGTACCTTGCAAAAGGATCCGAGATCACATTTTCTACACTCTAAAGAGAGGCACGTGTACCTTTGTCATATTATTTCCCGAGCACAAGCAGGACGAAATTCCTTTATTCCAGCCTCTTTGCTTGGCCTTTTGCGAGCTCATCCCCAAAATACGTTCATTTCACTACGTATCTTGGCAACGATTATCCCTATAATTACGGCAGGTTATTCTTGGGGTGTTTTACCAATTCCTCTCACAACATTGTCATTAGTGAACCGCTGAAAGGTTGAGTGGGATTTGTATAAATAGAACTCTTCTGACAGCATAGTCAGAGAGTAAAAAGAACACCATTACATCTATGATATTCTGGGCTTCACTTTATTAAACTCCTCTTCTCCTGTTGCGAGTGCACGCTTCTGAAGAAAGCTATGTTAACCCTGGAAGCGAACAATAATTAGACTTGCACCTTTGGGTTAGCTGAAATCGCTTTTAAAGCAGTGGTACATACCATGGCATAGCAGTCTTTAATCTCAACTCATTTCATATCTATAGTTCTGTTTTTGTCAAACTTTGTTCAACAATTTAAAAGCGATTTCATACTTTTTTGTCATGGTTGTTGCTTTGAACAAAACCCTTCCAGATTTGTCAAAACTTGAACCTTTAGACGAAAACAATTACAAACGCTGGTCTCAATAATTGCTGATTTTATTTGACAAACTTGAAGTTGATTATGTGTTGACTTCAGAACCTCCAACTGAAGTGACCACCTCGAAGACTCTTGGCGCAACAGCCACTGTCGCTCATTCTAATGAGGAAATCCAGAAAAAAGTGCAACTCTCTATTTGATATCTTTGTTACTCATAAGTCAGCAAAGGTGATATGAGATTTAGAAATGAAGTATGCGGGTGATGATGTAGGGAACAAGAATTATGTTTTAGGAAAATGGCGACAATTTCACATGGTTGATAACAAACCCATCATGGAACAGGTGCATGATTATGAGAACCTAACTACTGATGTGCTTAATGAAGGAATGAAAATGTGAGAGATCTTACAAGCAAATATTTTGCTATAAAAACTTCCACCTTCTTGGAGTGATTACAGAAACCAACTCAATCATAAAAAAAGGAATTGACTCTACAGGAATTGATCAGCCACATGCGAACTGAAGAAGCTAATCGCCTCAAAGATAAACAGGTTTTCTCTCATCTAAATACTTCTAATGCTAATCTTGTCACCTCTAATGATTTTCCAACTAAGGAAAAATTCAAAAGTGGTCTTGAGAAATATTAGGCCGAAAATAAACACTATATAACTATATATAGTGAACACAATCAAGACAATAATCGAACACAAGAGAATGATTTAACTCATCTTTTATTAACTTCACTAAAAACTGATCACAGTAGTTTATAAATAATCTATTAGTGATTTATATTCTTATCACTAAGATCTGTTAGGTTACAAGATAAATATGCTCGAGTATCAACTCCTCTAGAGTAAACCCTAAGCTGTGTTTATATGCACAGTTACATGATATGTTTTGATTGATTTCATAATAATTTGCTTCCTAAAATACATCAATCAGTAACTATCTTCTACTGTCATGAGCTGTCCAATCTCCTTGAAGTTTATCATCCTTGTTTAGTACATAACCGCTCCTAGAAATCAGGCACCTTTGTCCTGATCATAATAAACTCTGATATCGTCTGCAGGTCGTAAACTCTGATTTCTAGATAACCTCTGATATGCATTTCAGAAACTAAACAAATAAATTAGCCAAGACAACCCCCAACTTGTGCATTAATAAAAATGAACAAGTTCACACACACACACACATATATATATATATATATATATATATATCTGATGATGTCAAAAACTTCCAAGGACAAATGTATTATGAACTAATTTATACAATTAATTTCGACTTATAGATCCATGAACTTCAACCTATTGAATCAGCTTATATCCATAGCTTTCGTTGACAAACCTTGTTATTAGATCTTCTTCAACTTCCCTCAAGGTCTGTACCATCAGAGCTTTAAATGACCTGAGTTCTTTAGTGTCTTCTCCTGTCTAATATATAGTCATCTCAAAGTACTTTCTTTGCTTCTTTGCAATCCATCACCCAGCTGAATAATTACCTTAGGCCTGTCTGATTCATTGTTATACACCAAACATCTTGTTCCAAGAACATTTTCAATTGTAGAGTTGTTTCTCTGCATATTTACTTCTGTTCCATCATCTTGTACAAAATTTGGTGTAAACTCTTCATCAGACTTTATTCCATGAAATCTTCTTTTATCCTTGATGGTCTTCAGAATCAGATTTGACCATCTCTAGGTGGCTTCATTTTTAACTTGCATCATATAATGAATATACTCAAGTTCTCTTAAGGACTTCATCAACAGATCTGTATCTACAATCCTATAAACTATGTCACTGTTGAGAAAGATAGCCATCTTCTCTTTGTCTCCATCACCATCATGTGTATCAATAAGAATCTAAATATATTCTATTCTATCCAGATGCCTTTGAGTGATTGTTTCTCCAGGTCTATCAATGATAGGATATGGATCTCTATAGGTAGTTGCTGGTCCAGTTTGCAATCTTGAATGACAAAAACCAATTCCTCCTTTATCATGTCCTTCCTTCCTTTGGATTCCCTTCACCCTCATATTCATTAGTAGAGGACTCTCTTTGTAAGTTCTGGATTTGCAAGATCCTCAGAGTTTCTTTTTCTTCTCCTCATAAGACAGATCCTCGAGAATATGTTCGCCATAACCAGATTGTGTAGTATCTGAGACTGTCTTTTTCTCAGCATCTGATTGATCAGAGATTATCTTTTCATCCTGAATTTTGTTTACTTGAGCATTGTCAGAGGTTAACTATTTATCAATAATTTTACTAACAGATAGCACTGATGACTTCCTTTTCCTAGTCAACCCAACTGTTTCTTCTTCAAGTTCAGCAGCATCCTCAACTCTGGAAAGAATTTGAGTAGTATAAGTTAAGGATACCTTATTTTTATCAGGTACCTCCTTAGAGTTTATGACTGGAGTCAGATTAACTTCTGGAACTGGAACTTCATCCATCTTCTTTTCCCCTTTATCTTTATGATCAATCTCAGACCTTGCTTGAGCTCTTGTTCTTGGTATGTTGATTTCTCAGATAACTGCTTCCTTGATCACTATCATATTTTCCTTAGGCTTGGAAGGCTTCTGTGTGTCATCAGACTTTGACTTCTTCTTTTTGTCAGACTTTGGCTTGCTGTCCTTCAACTTCTCAGCAGCCAATCTTTTTTCTTCTTTTCTAAGCTCATCAAATTCTATTGCTGGATTTTCTCTTTCATGCAGTTTACTTGCTAAGGCTTCATCAAAGAGTTAATTCTTTGGATCTTTGTAAAACAAGGTAGCTTCCCTGCCTTTGTATCTCAGAGTTTTCAAGTACCTCTGTGTCTCAAAGTTTTTAGCTTCAAGCAATTTCTCAAAGTCTAATATGGGAGCTTTTTATGGAGGTCCATATGGAATCAAACTTTGAGTTGGTTCTGAATTTCTGACCTTTTTACTTGCTCCATCCTTGTTTCCTCTCTGTTCTGCAATTTTATCAGTAGTTGTGCTGACAGATGTTAGAGCCAACTGCTTTTCGAGATTGTCACTTCTCTTGCTACCCCTTGCTTCATCATCACCATCAAGGTTTGATGATGTGCCAAAAATTAGATTTTGAAATTAATCACAAGCACACGATCTTGTTTCAGTATTTTTAGTTTTGAACCACAAGGACTAAATTTATTTTGACGAAAACTTAATTTCTAACTTAATCAAATTAGACCAAATTAATTTTGAGGAAAATATTGATTTTTCTAAATTATAACAAAAAACATTTAATTAATTCTAACTTATTCTAACAACGTATAACTAACAAGCCTTCGAACTCCTAGATTAAGAAAGATATTAAGTTCGGAAAGTAAGAAAGCACGTTAACATATACACAGAACCAATACACCACAGAATGTATTACCACAAAAAAATTCTAACACCAAGTAATTTGTTAAGTCACGCGCGGTTGTAAATGAATATAAAATAAACAAAAACAGAGTGGTAGTAGCTGGTCAGCGAAGAAAGAGAAGAAAATGATTATTCGCTTATGCTTGAACTCCTGCCGGAATCAATGGAGATAGCCCCGAATAGTTCAAATCTCACCGGAAAATTAGTTTAACCGGAAAATCTAGCCATTCCAGTCATAACAAATAAAAGCCCACTAGCCTCTAAATCAAATTCAACACTAATTTTAGCACTAAATAACTCATAAACCATTCATTTTTTTTATCAAAACAAGACTCAAATCAAATCATAGCAACTCCAAACTACACCAAATTTCAAATCTAGCCTAAACATAATATTTCCAAAATAAACCCACCAACCTCAATTCAAAATCATAAAGTAAAATTTACACCAAAAAGTCCCCAAAAACACCAAAACCAAGAAAAAAGACAACATCAAATCATACAAAACTAACTCCAAATCCCACAAAACTTCAAAACTAGCCTATCTACCATCTAACAAAACCCCATCAAACAACAAACCAAAATTAAAACAATAACAACTAAATCATTGAACCCACTAATAATATTGAGAATTAAAAGGGGCTCAATCTAAATACTAAAAATGGTAAACTTAAAACATAAAATAAAGGCTTTCAAGCCACAAGTGGTTGGCTTAAAGGGCACTTTATCCACTTGTTGAAAAGAAAGTTGGTCATAGCCATAAATTTTTACATGGTAAGAATGTAAGAGATAAAGAAACCAAACTTGAATTTATATAAATGGAAAGTGTTTACAATATTTGAGAGATTACAATTTGAAAAAGAAAGCTATTTTAGATGTAGAAAATGATAAAGGAGGCTACTAACAACTAGGTAAAAACTAGGGTAAAGACTAAGTTGGTGGCTAATGAGAGAAAATGATGTTTATATAGGCCTAGATTAGACTTTTAGGGGTAGAAGGGTCTTTCTGTCTTATTTTTTTCCTTCTTTCTTCTTTTTCTTTCCTCTTTTTTCCCTCCTTGTACCATTTTGTTCCTTTTTCTCTTGATTTCTTGATTTCTTTAAATTCCTGAAAATAAAACAATAAACTAATAAAAAATATGAAAACAAGCAATAAATAGGCATTAAAATATGCAAAATAATGGACCTATCAAACATCCCCATACCTATTTTTTGCTCGTCCTCGAGTAAAAATCAAAAGAAAAGAAAATAAACTAAGAAAACTAAATGCAATTCATAGGCTCCTTTTCGTAGGCGTGACGGGTGATTTTAGGTTTACCAACCCGTTAAACTCGTACACGATCTCTATAAGAGGAGTGTTGTCTCCTAAGGGTTTACAGAAGATATACCCATAAAATCTTCGAGACATTCTAGCAAGCTTCCTACTCGACTCTAATCTAGTTTCGTTGGTGCTAACAAAAAGTTTTTTAAGGAAAAATATGACTTAAAGACTCTTCTATTAATAATCAAGATACAGTTGCCTCTAATCTACTTGAGTCGACTCAAAAATTTACTACAAATCCAAGGAGTGTTAGTGAATTTAAGGCCTTTGATGGATCCTAATCGCCTCAAGACATTTTCTCTTTTTCAACCAATATTGAACTGACCCAATCTCTATCAAAACAAGTATCTAGCGGAACTACACAAACTCTTATTCTTGCTCTTTTTTCTCTTTTTTTTATTGACTTTATTATGTCTATTTTCTTAGACAATCAATGTTACCCATGTGGCGAGCTTTAGGTCAGTGACTCCCAAACCAGATGGTCTTAGGGCACTAGGGCTCACACTAACAATCTCGGTTGGAGTTTCCCATTTTCAACAAATGTCGTTCAATTCTCCTAACAACTACTCCTCCAAGGTCAACTCCTTCAAAGACTCAAGATAGTCTCTATTATTCTCGTGGTTGACTTTATCCTCACTTAAAAGAGACTCAATTTCACTATCCTCAAAACTAGACCATGTGATTTGTTGACCACATTAACCTCCATCGGTTGTTCATAAAGCTCGTTGGGTTCTTTTCCTACATTGAAAATGTTTAATTTAATGGTCATGTTTCCGAATATGAGCTTCATTGAACCATTCCTACAATTAATTAAGGCATTAGATGTAGCAAGAAAAGGTCGTCCTGAAATGATAGGAATTTGGTTCTTAGGATTTGAGACAGTTTGAGTCTCGAGAACAACAAAGTCAATGGGAAAGATAAAATCACCGATTTTGGTCAACACATCCTCAATAATTCCCTTCGGCATTTTCACAGAATGATCAGCAAGTTGAAGGGTCATTTTGGTGGTCTTGAGATCCCCTAAACCCAGGGCTTGGTAGACCGAGAAAGGAAGAAGATTTACACTCGCTCCTAAATCAAGTAAAGCTTTGTCTACAAATTTATCGCCTATGACACAATAAATTTTAGGACAACCGGGGTCCTTATATTTGACGGGAATATGATTTGAGAGAAGCGACCTTACTTGTGAGGTCAAAAAGGCTTTCTTTGGAACTTGAGTGGTTCTTTTATGGGTACACAAATCTTTTAGACACTTGGCGTAAGAAGGAACCTGGTGAATGACATCTAAAAGATGAATGTTTATCTTGACTTGTTTGAAAACCTCTAGGATTTGTTCCATTTGGGCCGATTGTTTAGGATGAATTAGTCTTTGTGGGTAAGGAACCTTTGGTTTGTAAACTTCTTCGTTGGGTTGTTGGGAAATGGGCCTAGGACTAGGTTCACTCATAGACTCATGGACTTTTGAACATTCGGGCTTATCATGAACATGGCTTGACAAAGAAGGATTTGGTTTAGGAATTGACTCTTCATTTTCATTCACATGCTCACCTACTTTGTTATCTACTTGATTTCCCGACCTTAGAGAGATAATCGCATTAACATTCTCGTGTGGTCTTTGATTGAGAGGAAATTTTTGGTTCACCTCAGGTTGACTTGGGAACTTGTTTTTCTCTCGCTCGCACAACGTGCTAGCTAATTGACTCAATTGGGCCTCTAACTTCGACACGACTTGCACATTAGAATGCAAAAGTTGTCTATCTCGGGTTAGGGTTTGCACAAATGTTTGTTGTTAGTGAGTCAAATTAGTTTGCGATTTATCTAAGACATCAATGCTTTTCTCTAAGGAGTTGAGTCTTTTATCCGAACATTAAACCCGGGAGGATTTAACGGAGCTTGACTCAAGTTTTGATAATTAGGAAAAGGATTGGGATTGGGCTTTGGAAATTTTGGTTGTGGACTTTGAAAATTTTGACCTTGGGTCCACGAGAAATTCGGGTGATTCTTCCACCCGGGATTGTAAGTAGTGGGTGCAAAAGCGTCATTCCTAGGATTTTGGAACATAACATTTACTTGCACAAACTCGTGCAAGGGTTGAGTTGCGGGATTTTGAAAATTGTAATTAGGGTACGTCGACATTTGTATGGGAGGTTTACTAGTTTGTAAAGCTTCAAGTCTCCTAGTTAGGGTAGCTGATTTGGCATATGTTACCACACTATTTCCTATCGAGTGCAAACCCCTAAAGCTAGATGACTCAATTGACTTTTTGGGCTCCCTAGTTGACTCCCACATCATAGTCATTTCTGCTAAATCCTCGAAAAATTTCCACTCATGGTCCTCATCCTTATCCATGAACTTGCCTTGGCACATAGACTAAAACAAGGTGGTGGTTTGACTATCTAAGGCCTCATAAACGATCTTACAAAGTAACCATTTCTCAATTCCATGGTGGGGGCATTGTGATAATAGGCTTTTAAAACGATCAAAATATTTCCACAAGGCTCGTTTTCCTTTTGACGAAATTTATTGATTTCATTTGTAATTCGAGTAGTCTTATGGTTTGGAAAATACTTTTTAAGAAACATTACCACAAACCCCTCCAGAGTGGAAAGTGAATTGACGGGAAGACTGTACAACCATTTTTTAGCGTTTTATTTTAAAGCGAAGTTGATCAGTCTAAGCCTAATGGAGTCTTCACTCAATTGTTGGAGTTTTTCTAAACCACAAACCGCCTCAAATTCTTGGATAAAAAGATAGGGATCCTCCCCTTCACTCTCAAAAAACTGAGGCAACATACTAATGTGATGTGCCTTGATTTTGAAATTCTTCTCATTAACGGGAGGAAGGGTGATGCACGAAGGTTGAGCGGAACGGGACGGGTAACAACGGTCTTTAAGAGACAACGTCAAGCTAACTATTGGTTCTGAAACTTCTAGGGTTTCGGGATCAGAAGAAGGCGAAGAAGGTATCTCGATAATCGGTCTTACTAATCTAGATGATTTGTTCCTAACCCAAGTAGTTCGCATAAACAATATGGTAAACACGTAGCAAATAAGTGTGAAAAATTAAAACACACAAAAGAAGGGGTGTAAAAGAGAAAGAAAAACCTAATTCTATGGTTCGCTAATAAAACAAACTAGATCTTGCTCCTAACCGTTAAGGACCACCAAAAACTCGAAAAATCAATAATTATTCGGACCGGTTTGGAGCAAGCATTGCCGAGAGGCCAATCTCCGCGCTTAGACACCAAATTACGTTAATCGGCTAGGTAAGCTTTCGCTAGCCTTAGACACCAAAAAGTCGAAATAATTAAAAATTATTTCGTTTCTTAGGTATCTTCCTAGTTGAGCACGAGATCCTAGGGGCTAAAGTCTAATTCAATTTTATTAAAAAGGCAAGGGTATGCAAAAATGAAAAATTAAGTCGTTGTGGGCCAAGGAAAGAGTGATGAAATCCCTTCCCTTATCTTATGAGTGGAATTTGCCCTTAAGATTTATTTGAATGATGCTCCACACAACGAGATAATTAAAGCGGTAAACAACTATGGATGCTCTATACTACGCGTCTTACTCTAAAGAAAAGAAGAAATTAACGTACCTTGGGGTCCTTTAGCGATCACCACAATTAAAGGTACGAAAATTTTAAAAAATTAATTAAAACTACATGATGTGCTCCTAAGTGATTAAATGCATGATGCGGCAATTATTTAGTTCTAACTAATATTTTTGGATTTTAATTTTTCAATTTGTTTGTGTTCTATTAATTTCAATTTTTTTTTTGATTTTCTAAATTAAGAGAGAAAATGTAATAGGAGAGAGATACAAGTTACCCAAGCAAACTTCCAATACTCCAAGAATATTCTCCACCTATTCCAAGCTAGCTCATATTCCTCCAATTTCCTTAAAAAAAGATCAAACAAAAAGAACTTAGAGAATATTAAAAAAAAACTTATCCGAAAAATTAAAAACTAAGGCGCGAAAATTAATTTTAGTCGCCGACAGCGGCGACAAAAACTTGATGTGCCAAAAATTAGATTTTGAAATTAATCGCAAACGTAAGATCTCGTTTTAGTATTTTTAGATTCGAACCACAAGGACTAAATTTATTTTCATGAAAACTTAATTTCTAACTTAATCAAATTGGACCAAATTAATTTTAAGGAGAATATTGATTTTTCTAAATTATAACCAAAAAAAATTTAATTAATTCTAACTTATTCTAACAAGGTATAACTAACAAGCCTTCGAATTACTAGATTAAGAATGATATTAAGTTTGGAAAGTAAGACAGCACGTTAACATATACACAGAACCAATACACCACAGAATGTATTACCCCAAAAAAATTCTAACACCAAGTAATCTGTTAAGTCACGCGCGACCATAGATGAATATAAAAATAAACAAAAACAGAGCGGCAGTAGCTGGTCAGCGAAGAAAAAGAACAAAATGATTAATCGCTTATGCTTGAACTCCTGCCGGAATCAATGGAGATAGCCCCGAATAGTCTAAATCTCGCCGGAAAATTAGTTTAACCGGAAAATCTAGCCGTTCCAATCATAACAAATAAAAGCCCGCTAACCTGTAAACCTTTTATTTGGTGTGTGGATTTTGTAGTGAAATGCGGTCAAATTACTTTGCCTTTAATGAATACATACCCGAAACATGAAACTATTTTTTGTAAAAATCATTTTAGACGATCCAACCGTATGAATGTCATTGTAATATGTTAATATTGATTAATATTTAAAAAAAACTAGCTTTTTATTTCGTGTTTGGATTTTATATTCAAATGCAGTCAAATTATTTAGCTTTTAAGGAAATACTCACCTAAAACATGAAATTATTTTTTCAAGAATTATTTTGGACGATCCAATCGTACGGATGTTATTGTAACGTATTAATATTGATTAAAAAAATTTCAAAAAAAAATCTTTTATTTGGTGTGTGGATTTTTTAGTCAAATACGGTCAAAATATTTTCAATCAAAAATATTCTAATTTATAATTTTGTATACTTGGAAAATGAGCGGGATTAAAAAAAAGTACAGAAAAAGCGGTAGAATTTCCCCCAAATCCAAACACATCGGACCCTCTCTCACAAAACACACATCCGATGCTAAATCTTACAAAATCCTCTCACTACTCAACCTCAGTCTGCAATATATCCATTAATTTCTTCCGGTGAAATGAAATTTGGGCTACCAGCTACTGATTTCTATTTTTTCTATTCTACAGGTGATTACGGCTCTCAATTTGGGTTTTTGGCAGGGGCTTGAAATTAGGGCTTTTAGCAAGGGCAGAAGGCAGTTCATTGGGGTTGAGTGAATCTGTTACAGGGGTATCTGTTTCAAGCCCTGTGTGTCCTCAACAGTGCGGAACGCCGAAGATGTAGAAGGTAACAAAGAAAGCTATGTACTAGTTTGGCTCGATATATTATTGTTTATTGATACAAGTTCTGGAATAGGTTAGTGACAACTTGTGCCCCCAATGAAACGGCTCCTGGTGCTAGTATAGTGTGAAATAGGCCTAGATTAGCACTCCCTCTATCAATTCCTCTAGTCTGTAATGTGCGCATTAAGAACTACTAGGTTATTACTCCGACTTCACTTTCCTCCCTTTTGTCAATCGTTATAGAGTATTAAATGTGGCATTATATTGTTGTTTAAAGATAGAGTAGTTGGTTCTAAATGATGGATAGAGTAGTTGGTTCTAAATTATGGATGTGGTCTCCTGTACATGTCAATGGTTTGGTCGAGCAGCTTTACACATTTAAGTTCAATTGTGTCTGCTTGCAAAATTAAGAAAGTCTTAAACATTTTAATTTATGTTTATCTGTATCTGATCAGCAGAGTAGCAGGGAACAGAAAACAAGAGATTAGAAGTTACATAAACAGGCCTCTTCTATGATTTTGTATAAACCCTCAACCCTTACTATTTGCTCTGCTATTTTATATTTTTATAAATATATGAATTCTTCACTTGATGTTCTTTCTCTATCAGTTAGGATAATTCTGATATGATGATCACCCAATATCAAGCAAAAATCTCAGGTCTGCCTGCAAGAACATGAAAAAACTGCATGTTAGCTCTTCCAGAATGCAGGAGTTCAGTACTAAGTCCATCCATAACCCCATCTATTCCAGAATGCAGGAATTCAGTACTAAGTCGGGTACTTATATAATTTGTTAGCTCTTGTTAAACTTAGATTTCCCTTTAGCTCTAGTTGTCTTTTAACCCATAAAATGTATCAGTCTGGTTTTAGGTAATGTGATAAAGTTCTTTTTGTAAAGACTATTTGAAGATTGTTTTTGCTTGATACTGTTAATTATATCGATTCATTGTCGAATGGAGTGGTTACTTGTGAATAGGTTTCAAGTAGTTATTAATTAGTATAATATCTTTAACCATCAGTAATTACAGGTTATTTCCAGTCTTGCAATGTTGCCATGTTACCCTTATTATACTCCTCGATAGTGAAAAAACTATTCTGTCTTAAATTGTAAAACGACATATAGAATTTGAATGTTGGGAACTTGGTGTTTGGTTCTGGAAATACTATTGTGGCGTATATTGTGATGCCACAAGGACAAGAACAAACAATGTATTGTATTTTTATATTATTCTTATACTCTTGCCATATTCTTATATTCTCTTCAGATTCCAGTAATGATTAGCTTTGTGTAAAGATTATAATTACAGAGCAGCTTGCAAAGATGGTTTCTAAGAAAGGGTCCTAGATATATTAAAGAAAACTTGGAGATAATTGTCTGTTAAAAATGATAAGATCTGTATTTTGGTTAAAACTAGCACCCTTGTGTTCCTTGTTACAAATCATTAATATTGATTTCAATTAATTACATATGTATGAAGATCCAACTGAGTATAGAATGGATTGAATATTTGTAAATTCTTTGTTTAATTGATTAATTCATTCTGATTTGATTGTCAAGTACAACCTTTGTAATTTGTTATTTGTGTACAGTTGCTGTGACTTGGTTCATAAATAAAAAGTGGTAAAGCTTAATGTTTGATGTGTAAATTAGCATGTATAGAGTGCTGCTGTGCTGAGTGTTTGTATAATTTTAGCCTTTTGCTTGTGTATAAATATTTGTTATGATGTTATTTAATGAAATTATGGTATTGCGGATTGATTTACTATGGTATTGCGGAGTGATTGGTGAATTGGATAAAAAAATTACAGGTGGGATTATGACAGGAACAAAAAAGTCATGCCAATTTTTTTTAATTTTTTAAAATAATATTATGCAAGTAACTGAATTCAGTCATATTTGGCTCATTTTATTTGACCAAAACCAGTCGAAATTATAAATGTGACCATTGAACGGTAGTCAAATTTATAAATGTGACCGCTGAATATCAGTCAAATTTATATATATGACTGTTGATAAAATAGTCAAATTTATAAATATGACTGATTAGTTAGTCAAATTTAAGTACAAAAGCGGGAAATTTGAATTTGACGAAAAAATTGGAGGTGAAAAATCAGAGCTAAAAATGACCGATTGAAGTCAAATTAGGCGGTCAAATTTAAGAAGTCATATTTAACCGGTCATATTTAAGCAGTCACATTTAATTAAATATGACCGAAAATATTAAATTCCACTAAGCTATTTAAGACCAACAAATTCCGGTCAAATTTAGCTAAATTTGACAGCGGGCAGTCAAATTTAGTTAAATATGACCGGAAATTGGCAGTCAAATTTACCCGTTTTTGTTGTAGTGTCTGGAGTTGTATATGACACAGTGTCGTTAGCTTCAGCAGAAGATTCAACCAAAGGAACCTTGGAGTTGGGTTGAACCATAACTGGATCCTCGGGATTGTAAGTCCTCGCTGTATAAATGACCATAGCAAGAGAGCTAGCTTCTGAGGCTGGAGCAATAGGTGAAGATACAACTGGAGGCTCCACTGTGAGATCAGTAATATTTGTCTCAGAGATTGGTTGTCTTATTATATTGGCAATGGGAGTCTCATCGTCATCAGACTCAGAAAGCTTCTAAATGTATCTCCTTCTTTTCCTTGACAGTGAATGTGGAGGTGGAGAGGGTAACTGTCTAGAAAACCTCAGAGATTGAGGCTTCTAAGGAGAGGTCATAGTTTTGGTCTTAGATTTTACAACTGGGACTTTTTGGGAAGTGCTTGAGGGTGAGACATGCGGTGATTAGTGAGATGAGGTGTGAGGATGAGGTTGATTTTTTCCAGAGAAGGTAGGTCTATTCACCTTAGGGATGGCCTTTTGCAAAGTTTGTTGAACAGGGTCTGCGATACTGAAAGCACACAAGGCAGATCCCTTCATTTTTTCCTTGTTAATTAAATCTGTAAATGCCCTTATTGTGAGTTGAAACTGAGGGATAGTCTCATTCTCAAAGATAGCTACAGCAGGGAAACATGATGAGAATATTAATTGACAAAAACGAGCATAATAAATATTGTTCTCATCCTCTTCAATTCTATCACTAATAGACCTCGGAATGGAGGTAGCATGGTTATAAATTAGAAAATATCCAATTTGTTGTGATAAAATTGGAATTGCATCAATGTCAGAAGACTTGTTGGCGAAAGCCCTTGTGATACAATCGTAGAAAAAACTCCATTCCTTCTTAGCTGAGGATGTTTCAGATTTCCCAGAAGGTAAATTTTCATCATCATAGCCCAGAAAATCCATCATTGATCTCAGAAGATCATCATCTACAGATTTGTCAAACACTGAGTGCTCTGGAAGATGAAGAGCCTTGCGTACTGTGACTAGACACACAATATGAGTTTGGCCTTGATAGTTGAAAGTGATGGTAGGTATCTTGTCCTTACCACCATCATCATACTGGGATGATCTTCAATAATGCTAAAATCTGAGGTGCAGAAAGTATTTCTTGTTGCGTTAATGCATAATTGATTTCACTGTTTTCTAAGAAGTCCTGAATGAGATGAAAATCTTTAGGTGCTTCGTCATGTAAGAGAAGAGCCTCATAATTATTTGAAACAAACTTGGCACTATCACGCTCAAAAGCTTTCGTGGCCATTGTACTGAAGAAAGTAGCGAAAGAGATGAGTGTGGTAAAGGTGTTTGAGGAATTGCTTGAAAGAAAATGTAGAAAAGATAGAAGAGTTTAGTTAGGAGTAGTAAGTGTAAGAAGTAAAAAGATTAAAATCTTTTAACTATGTATACACGCAAACATATACTGAAACTCTTTAGTGGGGCACGTGGCGTTTATGTAACGGTCAAAAGTTATAGTGGGTGCAGTAATAATTGTAGCATGTGAAACGAAACAGCCTTGCATATTACCAAGTAAAACATCCGTTTTAATCCACTAACGTAAACAAAAACTGAACCATTTGAAACAAAATCTGAGTATTTACCGAAGCAAAAATAATTAAATATATTCTAAAATTAATCAGTGAATGACTAATATCAGAATTTAGCAAATAACAGATTTTTAAAACTAACATCTAAAATCATGAAAAAATTATTCTAAGTGAATATGACAAAATACGACTTATCAATTCAGATTATAAAACTCAAGACAAGACGAAATAATATCCCCAGAGTATTAACAAAATTCATGAAGTTGATCATAAACCAAATAGGTCATTTTTTTAGCATTACAACTGTGGAGTGTAGTGTGTGTAGTCATAAATCCTTGTGAGCTACAGAGAATGATGAATTTCAAAAGACTCTTAGAGATGAATCAGAGAAAAATATTTAAACACTTCATTTGCAGCAGAGCCGACTATAGTAGGAATTAGAGTTTAGCATGCCTCTCTATTTTTCTAGGTCTGTAGCAGATCATAGATTGGAAACTTCTCATGGTAAGTGAGTTATAACCATCATCAGATCTTACGGAAGCAATAATTTCAAAGTAATTCTCTAGTAATCAGAGATATGTGAAAGGTCACCAAGAAAGTTTTGCTTTTATGATGCATAAGAGCAAGTCCAATAGGTTACCTAAATGATGTGCTAAACTCACATTTAGGTAATGTGTCAAAAAAATGCACTCCAACACTATCCTAGTGGTTACCTAAATCACTAGCACATCCCCAAATTTTTTAGTCATTACCTATTTTCAAGTTACCACTAGACTTACCTATTTAATATTTATGAATAAAAAATTCATCTCCCTCCTTTCTTTGTCTTTTCCCTCCTTTTCTCCCTTCTCTCTCAAACATTTATTATTAGAGTTGACACTAAAAATAGATTACCTAAATCACTAATACTCAGTAAGATTCATTATTTTATATTATTAATAGGTAACGAGATAAGTAACCTATTAAACTTGCTCTAATACTTAATACCAGCAATGCACTTGGATCGTCCCTGTCACAGAACATTGATATCTCAAATCTCAAAGGAGTACTTGATTATCATCTTTTTTTTAGAGAGGACATTTTTATTAAGAATCCATACTTAAGATTTAATGACTCTGATCTTATAAAGGGAATAAAAAGATTTCTACATCTGATTACATGACTAAAATCTGAGAAGTGAGTCAGTCTAAGTATCTGATTAAGATTATGTAGATGCGAAGGAAATGCCACAGATGCATTTTTCAAGAGTTTGACTTAATGTGAGTTCATGACTACTATTCAAGAAATTTGCAACATTTTCTTCATAGGAATGTCACTCAGAACAATTTAATCATGAAATCAGAGTTTGTCATATCAGAGTTCATCATATCAGAGTTTACATTATCAAAGAATATGGTAATCAGGTATATGACATGTTAACTGCACATAATAAACAACTGATATGCTTCTATCCTATCATATCAACAACACAGAGTTTAGAAAGAACCAGAGATCATCCCTAATTCATTGACAAGTCTTGTGAAGGTAGCTTCAGCCAGAGGTTTGGAGAAGATATCTGCTAGCTGTTGATCTGCAGGAACAAAGTGCAATTCCACTGTACCTTCCTTCACATGCTCTATGATGAAATGATACCTTATGCTGATATGCTTTGACATTGAGTGTTGAACTGGATTACCTGTTGTTGTGCCATAAAATCTCCCTGGGCTTATTTTATAGCCCATCATATTATTTGGGCTTCACTTGGGCTTATTGGAATCATTTGGTTAAGAATAATGGGCTTCACCATGGCTGGGTGGATCATTGAAGGTGTACAAGAAGGTGTATGGACTTGCATTGGAAGCGTAATGAAGATTGCCATCAGAATGGGGTTGCACCTGAAGGCGCTTTAGGGGTTACCACTGCTAGGGGTTACCGCTAAGTGCATCCTGGCTTGCGGTTATGGGGCTGCAGCTGGGGAATGCCGCTGGCAGGGCTTCCGCCGCCTGGGCAGAATGGCAGGCAGACTCCAAGCAGGACTCTTCTTCCTTGTTTCAAGGGGGACGTATTGGAGGCATGTTGGGAGTGTATCAACTGTTATTTATCTACGAATTAAGAGATAAATACGTGCATTATAGAGATAATTACAATCAATGGGGATAATTCAAGAATATTCGGATAATTATGCAAGATGGAGGCTTCAAGTGACCTACTTGGAGTAGGATACCGCTGGATAACTACTGAAAGAAGGCTGTTTTATCCTAAATTAGGGGGGATAAGAGCTTATCTCTTCAGAGTCCTAAATCGAGAACTACATGGGCTTGATCCCTATAAATATAGGGTATGTAGGCACCTTGCAAAGGGACGAGGATCATTTTTCACGAGTTCTACACTCTAAAGAGGAGAGATGTCAGAAATATAGGCCTCGTTGTTTGGTTCTTTGCAAGCTCAGCCCTTAAACACACTTGTTTCTCGTTTGTTTTCTCAGTTTATGTTAACGGTAGCCCCTAAGAGCTAGCCGTGATTTTCGTAGTTGTAATAGATATCCCTATAATTGTGCTATACGGTTCTGGGGGTGTTGCATCAATTCCTCTCACAACACTTTTTGGCGCTAGAAGGAGGGGATTACTGATCTTAGAGAGGAGAGATGTCAGAAATTCCCGAAAACACTGAAAACCCCAAGACGCCGGAAGGCGCTACGCAGGATGAAAGTGATGTTCCAAGCGGAGAACTAACCCGCGAGGAGATGAAGGCAAAAATGAAGAGAATGAGTAGGAGGATTGCCTCCTTGAAAAGAAAGTCAGCAAGGTCGAAAAGGGCTAGCAAGGTGACTCCCACCAAGCTAGATTTCGGTGTAGAAGGCGGCAGGAAAGAAGGTGGCAACCCTGAGAAAGAAGCTAACCCCGAAATGGATGATAGAGAGCACTCACAGGCTGCTAGTGTGTTCGACCGCCTTGGGAGGAAACTGACCGAGCAAGACTTGCGGCACAGGCTTGGCAACAAGGCCCCTAACGGGGATGGACCTGAAGGCTCGCAACATAGGGCTCCTCCCAGTCAGCGACATGAGAAGCCCGTGTCTGAAGCTCGGTCAAAGGATAAAAACCAAAGGCCGTCAAAGGTTATCTCCATCCATGACGATGAGGAAAGCTCAGGGTCGCACAATGATAATGAAGTAAGCAAAAAGAAAGATCAGCCCCTGGATGATGACTATGAGGTTGCACTTGATGATGGGGATGATAAATGCAAGATGGAAGAACTGCTGGAAGCCCTAAAGAAGGTGAAAGCCGATAAGAAGTCGAAAGCCGAGCTTACTGTAAAGTCACCCTTTACTAAGAAGGTTAGGGAGTCACCCCTACCTCGTATCTACAGGGGGGTTGGCGACCTGCGATTTAACGGAACCACGGATCCCGTGGAGTATCTTAGCCGGTTTGACACTGAGATGGAGGTCTACCAGATTCCGGACCTCACAAAATGTCGCTTGTTGGCTGCAACCCTCAGGGATGACGCTCATCACTGGTTCAAGAGGCTTCCCGCTGATTCCATCAGCTCTTGGAGGACAATGTGCGAACTGTATGTGGGACAATTCAGGGCTTCCGTCACTTACGCCCCACCTGCCAACACCCTGGCTAATATTAAGCAAAAGGAACATGAGACATTGAGAGAGTATTTCAAGCGCTTCAACGCAGAGGTACCCCGGGTTAGGCCAACTTCAAAGGAAACCCTGAAGAACTTCTTGATAGCGGGGGTAAGGCCCGGATCAGACTTTTGGAAGGAGTTGCAAGGGCGGGAGCCTGAAACCCTAGCTGACTTCTTTGCTAGGGCTGAACCCCATAAGGTGATCGAGGAATCCCTGGCTAAGTTGAAGAAGAAGTCAAAGTCTGAAAGCCGTAGCAGCTGGAAAAACAAGAGGGATAGGTCTTACAGCCCAGATAGGAGGAACACCTACAAGAGGAATCCCTACGTAAGGCCTGCTGGTGAAAAATCCTCGAGCCGAGATGGCAAGACCTCGCCCATTACCGTGAACACAACCAGCACGCAGGGCTTCGACAAGTCAAGGTTGACAATGAGGAAGGCAAGAGAAGCGAAGTACCACGAATACACACCACTGACAGCTTCTATAGATCACATTTTTGAGGTCGGAGACAAGGCGAGACTCTTCCGGAAGCCCTTTCGAAGTGGACCCCCTGGGAAGAAAGATCAGGGAAAATATTGTGCTTTCCACGATTTGAACGGACATGACACGGCGGAATGTGTTCATCTTAAAGACCACATAGAGGATCTTATCAGAACAGGTTACCTGACGGAGTTTGTAGCCCAAGAGGCTAAGAAATATAAGGAAAAGAAAGCTGAAAGGACAAATAACCAGGAAGCCAACCGTAACACCCGTGCCGGTAGTGTACGAATGATCATCGGAGGGCCCTTCGTGGGAGGCCAGGGACG
Organism: Daucus carota subsp. sativus; assembly: GCF_001625215.2. Classification (NCBI taxonomy): domain Eukaryota; kingdom Viridiplantae; phylum Streptophyta; class Magnoliopsida; order Apiales; family Apiaceae; genus Daucus; species Daucus carota. The sequence continues at coordinate 24,202,480 of NC_030382.2, forward strand.
CAGTGCTATGAAGAGATATGTACGGGAAGCCCGAGGGCCGCCCTTAACCAATGTGTGCCATCTGTCTGAAAGGCCTCCCAAAATGTTCAAAGGGGAGACCATGGACATTACCTTCACTGAGGGGGATGCGCGCGCGGTACACCATCCTCATAGCGACGCCCTGGTGGTAACAGCCGTGATCAGAAATGTCAATGTACACAGGCTTCTTGTCGATAACGGAAGCTCTGTCAATATCTTGGCCTACAGTGCGTACCAAAGAATGAAAATGGCGGATAAAGATATGATGGCTTGCTATAATGAGTTGTATGGTTTCACGGGGAATGCTGTCCAGATTGTTGGAAGGGTAAGACTCCCGATCACCCTTGGAGTGGAACCCCGGGCTGTCACTCAGGTTGCAGAGTTCATGGTAGTGAATGAAGACATCTCCTATAACGGGATCCTGGGCAGACCTATCTTAAGGGACATGCGGATTGTAACCTCAATATACCACTTATCCATGAAGTTCCCAACCCCCAATGGGGTAGGATGTGTACGAGGATGTCAGGCTGACTCCCGGGAATGTTATAGCAAGGCTTTGAGGTCTGCAGTAAAAGCCTGTAAAGAAGCCCAACAAATGGATGGAGACATCCCGGAAAGCTGTTACAAGCAAGTGGATATAGAAGAGGAACCCGAAACCAAGGCTCAGGGAAGGGTTTTAATAAAGTTTGTGAAAGCAACCTGCAACATGGTGATTATCGTGCAACACCCGGGGGAAGACCCCTATCTAGAAGCCTCGCATGCCGTGCATGAAGGGCTTGCACCCACGGATGCACTCCCAATGAAGAATATTGATACAGCTGAAACCCTGGTCGAAGGGATTGTGGAAGATGTTACTGACAGTGACTTTGAAGGGGATGATCAAAAACAGCCCCGGAATAAAAAGCAAGAAAATGAGTGCGAGGCACCTTGTGACTTCAATAGTGCTATGGTAACCTATCAACTCGGAAACCGAACACGGCTTCCCGTCCATGAAATCCTGGGTACGCAACCCCAAGAGGGTGGCAACAAAGAGGTTACCGTAGAGATCGACCTCGACCCAAGGATGCCGGAAACCCAGGTGAAGACTGGAGCAGCTGGGGATACCCTGTCCATCTTGGTGGATGAGTCCGACCCCACTAAAGAACTAAAAATTGGGGAGCAATTGGGGCCGGACCTAAGGGAAACCCTGACCGCATTCTTAAAGAATAATCTGGACGTCTTCGCTTGGAACCATTCGGATATGATCGGGATTCACCCGGGAGTCATGTGCCACCACCTCAATATTGACCCAGACAGGAAGGGAGTCAGACAGAAGAGAAGACCAATTAGTGGGGAAAGGGCTACCGCTCTTCAAGAAGAGGTAGACCGACTATTAAAGGCAGGCCTAGTGAAGGAAGCTTTTTACCCCACATGGCTAGCAAACCCGGTGTTGGTGAAGAAACCTAACGGAAAGTGGAGAACTTGCATAGACTTTACTGATCTGAACAAGGCTTGCCCTAAGGACAACTTCCCGCTCCCTCGAATTGACCAATTGGTGGATTCCACTGCGGGGCATGCACTGTTAAGCTTCATGGACGCCTACTCGGGCTACAATCAGATCCCCATGTTCGAGCCAGATCAAGAACACACCTCCTTCATCACTGACAGGGGGCTTTATTGCTATATAGGCATGCCGTTTGGTTTACTAAATGCTGGGGCTACATATCAAAGGCTGGTCAATAAGATATTTAAAGATCAGATTGGAAGAACTATGGAAGTGTATGTGGATGACATGTTAGTAAAATCAAAGGAAGCTTACGACCATGTTACACACTTATCAGAGATGTTCGACATACTGAGGAATTACAGGATGAAGTTGAATCCCCAAAAATGCGTATTCGGGGTTGAATCCGGCAAGTTCTTGGGCTTCATTGTCAATCACAGGGGAATCGAAGCTAACCCCGCAAAGATCAAGGCCTTAATTGAAATGAGGTCGCCTAGGAACGTAAAGGAGGTGCAATGCCTTACAGGTCGGGTTGCCGCCCTAAACCGGTTCATCTCAAAATCCTCAGACAAATGTAGAGAATTTTTTGCAGCCATAAAAAAGGGGCAAAAATTCGAATGGACGACAGAATGTGAGGCTGCTTTCCTGAAGCTGAAGGAGCAACTTGGAAGCCCGCCCCTGTTGGCCAAACCAACGGGGGGTGAAGCCTTGATCCTTTACCTAGGGGTTTCCGAGTTCTCAATTAGCGCTGTCCTGATCAAGGAGGAAGAGCAAGCCCAACAGCCAGTATACTATGTGAGCAAAAGATTACTTGATGCTGAAACTCGCTACTCAAACATGGAGAAGTTAGCCTACGCACTAATTTTGGCTTCCCGCAAATTAAGGCCTTACTTTCAGGCTCACAAGATTGAAGTACGAACATCCTTCCCTCTCAGACAGGTCTTGCACAAGCCGGAAGCCTCTGGAAGAATCATGAAATGGGCAGTCGAGCTAGGCCAGTTTGACATAGGGTACAAGCCAAGAACCGCTATAAAGGGGCAAGCGCTAGCTGACTTCATCTTGGAATTTCCATCCACTTTTGAAGTCGAAGGGATGGAATGCATACCTGAACCCCAGTCTCCAATAGCCATACCTGAGAATTGTTCCCCTTGGTGGAACCTGTACGTTGATGGGGCTGTAAATGGAAATGGGGCCGGGGCTGGCATTGTCTTAGTCAGTCCGGAAGGCCATAAGCTGCAAAGCTCCATTCATTTTGACTTTAAAGCCACTAACAACGACGCGGAGTATGAAGCCCTAATAGCTGGCCTGAAGCTGGCCTTGGAGATGAGAGTGGAAAATATGAATGTTTACAGTGATTCTATGCTCGTAGTCTGGCACATCCGAGGAGGCTTCCAAGCTAGGGGTCCCCGCACCGATCTCTATATGCGGTATGCCCAGGAACTAATTGGGAAATTCAGGGAAATCAAGCTAGAGCAAATACCAAGGTCTGAGAATGCAGATGCCGATGCCTTAGCCAAATTAGGCTCTCAGAGGGATGCACACATGCTCGGGGTGATCCCCCTCGAAATCCAGTATCAGCCTAGCATCCCCAAAATTGAAGTCATGGATGTTGAAGCTGATGAGACTAACCTCTGGACAACCCCAATCCATGAATACATAGCCAACGGAACCCTGCCTACAGACAAGGATGAGGCCAGGAAATTGAGGTACAAGGCAGCCCAGTATGTAATTTATGATGGAATCCTTTACAAAAGGGGATTCAATCGGCCCCTCCTCAGGTGTGTTGCTGGGGTAAGATGTGAATACATTATGTGCGAGGTGCATGAAGGAATCTGTGGGAATCACTCGGGGGGTGCCTCCCTCGCTCACAAAATCCTCCGTCAAGGCTACTACTGGCCTACCCTCCACAAGGATGCTCATGCCTTCGCCAGGGCCTGTGACAGTTGCCAAAGGTTCTCTAATACAAACAAGAGCCCCGCGGTACCCCTGAAGACCCTGACAAGCCCCTGGCCGTTTGCTGTTTGGGGTATAGATCTGATTGGTGAATTACCAAAAGGGAAAGGAGGGGTGAAATATGCAGTCGTGGCTGTGGATTACTTTACTAAATGGGCTGAAGCTGAACCCCTAGCTTCCATCACTGCAAGGAAGTTGGTAGACTTCGTTTATCGCGCGATCGTCTGTCGATACGGGGTTCCCTACAAGCTCATATCAGACAATGGGAAACAGTTTGACAGCAATGAAATGATGAATTTCTGTGAAAACCTTGGCATAAAGAAAGGCTTCTCCGCGGTGTGCCACCCTCAGAGCAACGGTCAAACGGAGGCCGTGAACAAAATTATTAAGCACACCCTGAAAGCCAAACTAGAAGAGAAAAAGGGATGCTGGCCGGAGGAACTTCCCATGGTGTTGTGGTCTTACAATACCACTCCAAGGTCTACCACCGGCGAAACCCCGTTCACCCTAATATACGGGTGTGAAGCCATGGTCCCCGTAGAAGTTGGAGCAGGATCTTTTCGAAGGGATAACTACGACCCTGAGAATAATGAAGTCAACCACAGGCTCTACTTAGATCTGATTGAAGAAGTACGAGATACGGCTCAGTTGAAACTTGCTGCATATCAACAGAGGACCCGTAAATACTTTGATAAGAAAGCAAGGGCTCGACCCCTCAAAACGGGAGACCTAGTTCTCAGAAAAATGATGCCTAACATGAGGGTTCCCGCTCATGGAGCCTTCGGTGCAAAATGGGAAGGCCCATATATCATCAAAACAGTGCTTTGGGAAGGTACCTATCACCTCACAAACATGGATGGAAGACTCATACCACGGGCATGGAACGCCCAACACTTAAAGAGGTATTACCAATAGCTTCACCCGGGTAGTATTTCTGTAGGCTTCGGCTTAAGGGTCAGGAAATAAAGGCGATTTATTAGTTGTAATCGCCATGCTTTTAGGAGAATTATCAGGCTACTATTTGCTTTATTTGCTAGGACGCTCGGGGGGTAGTGTCGTTGCACCCCCCAATATTATGATATGTCAATTTTTACCATGTGATTCAATAAAATTTCGCAGCTTTCCGTTACAAAAATGTTGTATATGCTTGCTTGCTTACCATGATTGTTAATTGAATACTTCATGTATGCTTTAAAAAAATTATTTAGGGCTTCAATTGCATCTAGTTCTCCACCATAATTAAAATTATGCTAAAGAACTCGGGGGGTAGTAGGCGTATCATTAACATTATTCATTTGGCTTAAAATTCAAATAAATTTGAGAATCGAAAACACTAAAACTCGTGAACACAACTTGATAACTTGACTGCACCGGTGGGAAGGCTAAAGCTTTTCAAGCTTTCAAGGTTTCAAGCCTATCAAGGCTTTCAAGGCTAAAGCTTTTCAAGCTTTCAAGGTTTCAAGCCTATCAAGGCTTTCAAGGCTAAAGCTTTTCAAGCTTTCAAGGTTTAAAGCCTATCAAGGCTTTCAAGGCTAAAGCTTTTCAAGCTTTCAAGGTTTCAAGCCTATCAAGGCTTTCAAGGCTAAAGCTTTTCAAGCTTTCAAGGTTTCAAGCCTATCAAGGCTTTCAAGGCTAAAGCTTTTCAAGCTTTCAAGGTTTCAAGCCTATCAAGGCTTTCAAGGCTAAAGCTTTTCAAGCTTTCAAGGTTTCAAGCCTATCAAGGCTTTCAAGGCTAAAGCTTTTCAAGCTTTCAAGGTTTCAAGCCTATCAAGGCTTTCAAGGCTAAAGCTTTTCAAGCTTTCAAGGTTTCAAGCCTATCAAGGCTTTCAAGGCGAAAGCTTTTCAAGCTTTCAAGGTTTCAAGCCTATCAAGGCTTTCAAGGCTAAAGCTTTTCAAGCTTTCAAGGTTTCAAGCCTATCAAGGCTTTCAAGGCTAAAGCTTTTCAAGCTTTCAAGGTTTCAAGCCTATCAAGGCTTTCAAGGCTAAAGCTTTTCAAGCTTTCAAGGTTTCAAGCCTATCAAGGCTTTCAAGGCTAAAGCTTTTCAAGCTTTCAAGGTTTCAAGCCTATCAAGGCTTTCAAGGCTAAAGCTTTTCAAGCTTTCAAGGTTTCAAGCCTATCAAGGCTTTCAAGGCTAAAGCTTTTCAAGCTTTCAAGGTTTAAAGCCTATCAAGGCTTTCAAGGCTAAAGCTTTTCAAGCTTTCAAGGTTTCAAGCCTATCAAGGCTTTCAAGGCAAAAGCTTTTCAAGCTTTCATGGTTTTGGGCTTACAGTAGCCCTTCAAGGTTTAAAGCCCGTTGAGGCCTTCGAGGCCGAAGGCTTACCGAGGCTTTCGAGTTTAAAGCCTATCCAGGCTCACAAGGCTTATTTGGTGGAGTTATTACAAGGCTGATTAGGTGGGATTACTAGAAAGCTCACTTCGTGGATTATCTCAGAATTTACTTGGAGGAATTATCGCAAAGCCTACGTTGCAAAATTATCTCAGAACTTATACCTGGAGACTACCCTAAAGGCTTACACCTAGGGGTCAATTCAAGGCTTACATCTAATGGTGTCCCTAGATTCTCACACACGTGAGATCAGATTCAGCTGTGCTTAAATAGATTATTACAAGGAAAGACTAAGTGCTTTTATATACGCTATTGGGGAGTTAACACAAACATACACATTAGCATACATCCACAAAAAAGGGAACGACCTTGAAGAACAAGGTCCCAAGGGTCATAACCCCCCAGAAAGCAAACAATGCGTCCGCTTTCGATCAAAGGGCTATCCCCTATATTCGTTCTTTCTACCTGCATGGAAAAGTTAGGCGACCAATACAAAAATACCCAAGGAAATACAAGAAAGGCATACAAGGCAAGGAATGAAGAAGTGAAAGCGACTACATAGAAAATAAGCTACAAGGGAAACTCCTCCCCACATCAACAGGGGGAGGCCCTTGTAGCATTAAAAAAATGTCTTGCGGAGCATTCGGAGGTGCCCGCACCCTCATCCAAAAAATATCAAATTCGTGACGACAAGCGCCACGCACAAATTCAGGATTAACAAAAAAATAAAAGTTTGATTAACTAAGAGAAGGGAAGATCAGGAAGCAGGAGGGGAGGAGGAGCCCTTCTCGTCAGCAGGGAGGATGTCTTGCGGAGCCTGGGTTGCCACTAGGGTTGTAGCTGGAACCCCTTCCGGGGGCGTCACCTCAGTTCCCGCAGAGATCGGCTCTACGGGCTTCGGCTCGTCTTCAGCCACACCCCTCTTTTCAATACCATCCCCGGAGAAACCTTGGGAAGTCGCCGGAACCTTCTCCTGGCCAGAAGCATCTTCGGCCTTCGCCTCCTCCAGGGCTACCGCAGCATCGGGCCCCAACTTGGCCCAATCGTTGTCAGGGAAGAAGCGGTAGGCCGATTTCACGCAGTCCTTGACCCCTGCGGCAACTCCGGCCTCAAAAACGGCGGCCTCCCGCTCCTTCCTCGTCGCCTTTGCAGCGACGGCAGCCTCCTGCAGCTCCTTCACCTGGCCCTCCAACCTCTTCACCATCTTCCCAAGGCCATCTGTCTCCTCCTCCAAGGAACGCCTCACGGCGTCCTCCTTCCTCCTCTCCTCGCGGACTTTGGCTTCAGCCTCCTTCAGCTCCTAGTTGGCCTTCCGCACAAGATCTCTGTCTTTGACAGCGGAAGCCAGGTCCGCCTTAGCCTGCTTCAAATCCGCCCTCATCTTCTCATTGACCCGGGCTGTGTCAGCAACATGCTCCCCCATCTTCAGATCGAGGAACAGGCTCTTAGCGTTGGCCACCACCTTGTCACGGGTGGCCTCGGCTATTGAAAGCCTGTCCCACTCCCGAACGGTAGCCTCGGGGACCTGGTCAGAGAGCATTCGCTGAAAGAGCTGAGTCTTTTGAGAAGAGGAGGAAGCGGGAGAGCTGCGGGCCAGGGTTAACCTGGGCTTCTTGCTCGTACGGCCTTCAGCTGAAGACCCCGCCTCAGCAGTCTTGGAGGGGTCCCGCTTGCGACCCCCGGAGGAGGTCTTCTTCTGCTCCAGAGAGGGAGAAGGGAGCTGGGAAAGTGGCTTGACAGGAAGGGGAGCCTGAGAATCGGAGGCTTCCCCAAACAAATCCTCGTACTTAGTGGAACGCTTGATAAACCGGGGGATGTTGGCAGCCATATCTGTGGAAAGAAACAAGGAGAAACAATTAGGTAATATCCGAACATATACGGAAATATGGGGAGATGCAAGCATAGCAGATGGCATAAAAATCATAAATCATGCAGGAAGGAAATTTATAAAGCAAATATCATATAAGGAAAATAAGTTCAAAGGTGCAAGCTAAGAGGAAACCTGGGCTTCCCGTCGCCTCCACATCTGCACCCCCCTCGTCAACGGGGGATGCATCTACCACCGTAGTGGAAAAACCGAGCCTCTCCAGATTCTCTGGAGTAAGCAGGCAGGAGCCATCACCTAGCCCGGTGGATAGCCCCAACACATGCTTGGCCCTCTCAAGGGACTCTCCCGCCAGAGGAGTCTGCACTGGCATGTCTACAACAAATACAAGCATAAGGAAACTAAACGGGAACCCTAAAGGGTTAAACTAGACAATGGATTAAGGAAAAGCTGGCTTACTGGGGGAGAGATTGAAGTCCTTCCTGTAGACTGGGCAGTCATAGCAGTAAAGGAAGAGCTTCTGCCAGTCCGACATCGACTGGCGGTTGCCCTTGATGCCCTTCTTGTGATGGGTGTTCCAGACAGTGAGGTAGAAGAACCCTGGGGTCCTGCCAGTAAGTTTCAGCTGGAAGAACCAGCCCAACTCCAAGGCAGACATCCTCACCCCATGGTGGATGTCATAGAGGATGTAGAGGCAGACCGCCATGCGGTAGGAGTTGGGGGTGAGCTGCATGGGGGAGACCTCATAGAAGTCCAAGACCTCCAGGATGAAAGGATGGAGGGGGAGAGACAAACCCAGCCTGAAGAACTGGGCGGAAAGCACGGCTTAGGGGTAGCCAGTGCCCGGCTTGAGGGTGTCAAAGCGGTGACACCTCTCTCCTGGCTTCGGGATCCCCAAGGTGCAGCCAGGGTTGCAGGACTCCAATAGGGACTGCAGCCGAGCAGGAGTCATGATGGAGTCCATATGCTCGCAGGCTAGGACTACAGCTGGAGGCTCGATCACCTCCACGGAAGCTTCAGCCTCCCGTTCAGCCTCCTCAGGGCTCCCCTCGAGGGCTTCAGCAGCAGGGTCCAGCGGGAGGCCCGGGGTCCCATCTGCCTTACTGGACTCAGAGGTGGTCCAGTTGAGCTCCTTCACCACCAAACTGCGTCTGGAGCGGGTTCTGGAGCTAACCCCTAAACTGGGCCGGGCAGGCTGAAGGTCCTGGCTAAAGGAGGATCCCGTGTCAACCGCGACAACGGGAGCCTTGCTGGTGGCAGACTGAGAAGAGTGTGAGGACATGGATCCTTGAGACATCTACAAGAGGAAAGGACGGGTTAACGAAAGGACACAGCAAGATGCGAAGGAGTTGAAAGAAAGGAAAAAAGGAGGAGGAAAAAGGGCCTGCTGAAGGCTGGGCTACAAAGGTGGAGCCCTGCGGGTGCGAAGAAGGAATAAAAAGGCTTCAGTTGGAGCCCTAAAAGTATACGAGGACTACATCCCTCACAGGAAGTAGCACGGGCCACGGAGGACGGTTCATCTTCTTCGGGAAGCCCAACAAGGGACCCGGAGCGGAAGGCCTAATCCTAACCCTAATCTCAACCACAACAATCAACGCCCAATCACAATCCTAAGATACCAGCTAAGCAAGTGTAGCAAACAAATCACGCAAACAATACATTCACAGCAGATAAAGGGCACAAAAAGGGGGTTCGATTGTGAAAGAGGGGTTCCCCCTAGAGGCAATTGGGAACCTAGGGTTTACAATCTAGGATTACGATCATGGCCTCAAAGCAATGCGACAACACCAAGGGCGATAACCCAGTTGGGAAACAATCAGGGCCTAATGGGAGTCAATTAAAACCAGTGGTGTGTGTATATTCAAAGGATGAGTGTACATGTTTAACTATAACTGGCATGCAGGGCAAATTAGCAGTTTAATCGGGCATGGTAACATCAAGCAAGGCGAATGTGGGTGTGTGCACGCATACCGAGGTGAACAATCAAGAGAAAAAGAGGCGAACAGGCATAGATTATACAAACGTTTAGCCACAAACATGGATGAATGTAACGAAAACGAAAGTCGGAGGTCAAGAAACATACCTTTGGTCGGAAGTTGGAGAAAAGCTGAAGGGTCGCCGGAAGGAGTAAACTAGCGTCTGGAGTGCTTCGAGTGTGAGAGAAGTGTAAGAGGGAAGATGTGAGAGTTAAAAGTAAAAAGTAAAACAAGGCTTCGGAGGCATGAATTTATAGTAGTGGTAAGTGGGAGACACACGCGCCAGGTGGCATGATTGGATTGGAAAGGCGTGAAGATAGCCTTGATGATGCACGGCTTCCCGAGGAGAAGCTAGGCAGGTAAAGAGGGAGAGTTTAGCTGGAACTCTACAACTAGCCACATTATTAGGAGTTCAGTTGGGTTTTAAATTAATTTGAATTCAAATTAAACCCCTAGATAATTGGGATCAGCCTTATCATAAGCTGACATGACACGCGCGGGAAATTGGAAAGATGGAGCAAAAAATCGTGGAATTTCAGTGACATTTGGGGAGTAATTTTAATTATCTTTGGGAACAAATATTCAAGGCTTGCGGTGGTTGCCGTAAAATTAATACAACTGGTTTTATAATTATGAGTGGAAGTGTATCTGAATTATTTCTTGTTTCTTACACCGGGCTACGCCCACGTAAGCTTAGAAATAATATATGATTGATCTCTGACATAATTTAAGGGCTTGCAGCTGGATGATTGAGGGTTACCGTTCTTAGGTTCCTCTCGTATTTAATACTTCAAGGAACCGGGGGGTAGTTGTTGTGCCATAAAATCTCCCTGGGCTTATTTTATAGCCCATCATATTATTTGGGCTTCACTTGGGCTTATTGGAATCATTTGGTTATGAATAATGGGCTTCACCATGGCTGGGTGGATCATTGAAGGTGTACAAGAAGGTGTATGGACTTGCATTGGAAGCGTAATGAAGATTGCCATCAGAATGGGGTTGCACCTGAAGGCGCTTTAGGGGTTACCACTGCTAGGGGTTACCGCTAAGTGCATCCTGGCTTGCGGTTATGGGGCTGCAGCTGGGGAATGCCGCTGGCAGGGCTTCCGCCGCCTGGGCAGAATGGCAGGCAGACTCCAAGCAGGACTCTTCTTCCTTGTTTCAAGGGGGACGTATTGGAGGCATGTTGGGAGTGTATCAACTGTTATTTATCTACGAATTAAGAGATAAATACGTGCATTATAGAGATAATTACAATCAATGGGGATAATTCAAGAATATTCGGATAATTATGCAAGATGGAGGCTTCAAGTGACCTACTTGGAGTAGGATACCGCTGGATAACTACTGAAAGAAGGCTGTTTTATCCTAAATTAGGGGGGATAAGAGCTTATCTCTTCAGAGTCCTAAATCGAGAACTACATGGGCTTGATCCCTATAAATATAGGGTATGTAGGCACCTTGCAAAGGGACGAGGATCATTTTTCACGAGTTCTACACTCTAAAGAGAGGCACGTGTAACCTTTGGGACAGATATTTCCGGGCAGTCGCAGGACGGAATTCCCTAATTCCGGCCTCGTTGTTTGGTTCTTTGCAAGCTCAGCCCTTAAACACACTTGTTTCTCGTTTGTTTTCTCAGTTTATGTTAACGGTAGCCCCTAAGAGCTAGCCGTGATTTTCGTAGTTGTAATAGATATCCCTATAATTGTGCTATACGGTTCTGGGGGTGTTGCATCAATTCCTCTCACAACACATGTCATAGCAATGACACTTTGATTATCACAGTAAATAGGTATTTGAGAGAAATTTAATCCATAATCCAGCAACTGATTCTTCATCAAGAGAATCTGAGCACAACAGCTCCCTGCAACAATATACTCTGCTTCTGCAATGGATGTGGAAACTGACTTCTGTTTCTTGTTAAACCAAGAAACTAATCTGTCTCCAAGAAATTGGTAGTTTCCACTAGTGCTTATCCTGTCCATTTTGTATCCTGCAAAATCTGAATTAGAGTAACCAATTAGTTTAAAGTCCGATTCTCTTGGATACCATAATCCATGATTAACAGTACCCTTGAGATAATTAAAAATTCTCTTGACAGCAATGAAGTGTGGTTCCCTTCGATCAGCTTGAAACCTTGCATAGACACAGGTAGCATACATGATATCATGTCTACTTGTTGTCAGATAGAGAAGTGAGCCAATCATACCTCTATAGGTAGTAATATCCATTGATGCTTCAATGTCTTTATCTAACTTGGTGGCTGTTGCCATGGGAGTTGTTGCTGCGGAGCTATATCCTGCATGCCAAATCTTTTGAGCAGGTTCCTAGTATACTTAGACTGATTAATAAAGGTTCCATCTTCAGTCTGTTTGACTTGTAGTCCCAGAAAATAACTCATTTCTCCCATCATTTTCATTTGGTATTTAGACTGCATGAGCTTGGCAAATCTCTCACAGAGTGTGGGATTAGTAGAACCAAAAATGATATCATCAATATAAATTTGAACCAAAAGCAAATCCTTACCATGGTTGAGATAGAACAGAGTTTTATCGATTGTACCTCTGGTGAATCCACTGTCCAGAAGAAATTGAGCTAGAGTCTCATACCATGCTCTTGGAGCTTGCCTTAGTCCATAGAGTGCTTTATCAAGTTTGTAAACATGATCTAGAAAGTCTGGATCTACAAAACCTGGAGGTTGTTCAACATACACTTCCTCCTCTAATTCTCCATTGAGAAATGCACTCTTAACATCCATTTGAAAGACTTTAAACTTCTTGTGAGCAGCATAAGCCAAAAATATCCTAATGGTTTCTAATCTAGCAACTGAAGCAAAATTTTCATCACAATCAATGCCTTCTTGCTGTGAATATCCTTTTGCAACTAAGCTTGCTTTATTTCTGGTGATCACACCATCACTTTCAGTCTTGTTTCTGAACACCCACTCGGTACCAACAATGGATCTGTTCTTTGGTCTTGGTACTAGGGTCCGGATTTTGTTTCTTTCAAATTCATTTAACTCTTTTTTGCATAGCTGTCACCCAGTCAGCATCTTGAAGAGTTTCTTCCACTTTCTTGGATTCTGTCTGAAGATAGAAATGAATGATAGAGACATTCATTTGCAGTCCTAGTTTGTACCCCGGCATCTGGATCTCCAAAGATTAGATCAGGTACATGAGACTTTGTCCACTTTCTTGCATAAGGAAGCTGATCTTTAGAACTGGATCCTCCCCCATGATCCATGTTCTCTCTATAAGCATTTTGAGCTTCTGATGCTCCCCCCGTAGGTATGCTCTCATTATTTTCAAAATTTGACTCATCAGAGTTTGATGAGTTAATATCAAAGGATTTGTTCTCTGATGTCTCTTCATTTGACTGAGACATATTATCATTGTTGATATGCTCCCCCTCAACATGTGCTGTAGGTTGTTGAATTGGTTCAACTGAAACAACAGACTCTGATACGATATCAGAGTTTGGGATATTAAAGTTAAACGAATCAGAGTATGCTTCTTTATCTTCAAATCTCAGCTGGTCATGTTCAGTAAAGTCTTCAAATCCAGTTATCTTTTTACAGATGTGACAACTAAAAAGGGACAGAGAGAGTATTTCTTAAAATAATACTCCCTTCGCACCCAATTATATACAGTGGGTGTGGACACGAAGACTAAGAAAAAGTGTAAAAACTGAGTAAAGTTATATAAAAAGTGGGTAAAGTGGTGGGACCCATTTATATTTAATAACAGATTTGAGATAGATAGGGGAGAAATGTGGTGAGTGTAATAGTGTTTATATTATTATAAAATGAAGAAAGCGAAAGAAAGTAGTGGGTGCATTAATAGTGTTTTATATTATTAGAAATTACTATTTTTCGATTGTATATAAATGATGGGAGATTGAGAAAAGAAAACTATATAGAAATAAATGAGACGGAAGGTATTCATTAAAATATATTTTTAAAATATATTTTAATTATATATTATTATTATATTTATATTATATATACAAGCTATGTTTCTAAAAGAATATGGGTTTCAAATTAGGTACATGAATCCTAAAGATGCCGAGTACAGGAAAACCTTCAATTAGATGAAACACGAAAACACAAAAGTATACGACCAGGACATCAACGTCACGACCCAATCGATTGACAGTCTACACTAAACTGGAGAACTGCATGACATTTCTTTAATCAACACCTTCACATGCTTCAGTTGGATGCGTTGCTGACTGATAATGATCCGTGTTTTGCAGAGCGAAAGTAACTCGAATGTAAGGTACTTGTTAAAAGAACTAAGCTAATGCTGGGAAAACTGATGATTTCTATTGATGTATCATGCAAGTATTTATAATTACATTTTGTGTACAACAACCATAAGACAGTACCTTCTAAATAAAACAGAATGCAAGGATAAAATGATTAACACTGTTGTTGCTGGTGATAGCTGATAAGGATAGACTTTCAATCTGATAAGTTCAGTTTTAGTTTTGCTTATCCTTTAACATGCCCCCTCAAGTTTGGAGTTGTGTCCACAAGGCCTAACTTGGACAAATGTCGGCCGAAAACTATCCTTGGAAGAGGTTTTGTGAGAGAATCAGCTAATTGATCAGCAGTGTGAACATGAGTGACATTGAGCAGGTTTTTCTGCACTTGATCACGAACAAAATGAAAATCAACAGCAATGTGTTTCATCCTGCTATGAAAGATTGGATTGTGACATAGGTATGTGGTTCCAACATTGTCACAATAAACTGTTGGAATTTTAGCAAGAGGAAATTTTAACTCGCGAAGAAGATTGACCACCCAATTTGATTCAGCAACTACAGTAGCAACAACACGATATTCAGCTTCCGTTGAGGAACGAGCCACTGTCTTTTGTTTACGCGAGCACCAACTAATTGGATTATTTCCAATATATAAAATATAACCTGAAGTTGATGTGCGATCATTGTGATCCCCTGCCCAATCAGCATCGCTATATACATGTAGAAGAGGAGTTTCAGTGTTTGAAATTTTGAGACCATATGATTGTGTTTGTTTCAAATAGCGTAAGAGTCTCTTCACAGCCTGCCAATGAGTAAGAGAAGGAGCATGCATGAACTGAGATAATTTGTTGACTGCAAAATTGATATCAGGTCTGGTAAAAGAAAGATATTGTAATTTTCCAATGACTTGTCGATACACCTTTGAATCAGCTGTAGGAGCGCCATCTAGAAGCTTAAGAGATACGGAGCTGCTCATAGGAGTTGACACAGCCTTACTATCAATCATCTTTGTGTCATGCAGAATATCACGGATATATTTTGACTAAGATAGAATCAAGCCATCTGAACACGGTATCACTTCAACACCTAAGAAATACTGGAGGGGACCTGGGTCTTTAATTGAAAACCAGGTAGACAGAGCTGAGAACAGTTGCTTAACAGCATTTAAATTGTTTCCGGTAACAATTATATCATCCACATACACCAAAAAATAAATGAAAATGCCAAGATGATTATATATAAAGAGAGAATTATCTGAGTGCGACCTGGAGAAACCATATGAGATGAGAAATTTATGAAGCTCCTTGTACCAGGTTATCGGGCCTTGTCTTAAGCCATAAATTCTTTTTCGTAGTCAACAAATATGCGTAGGCATGTCAGGATGTTCAAAGCCTTTTGGTTGCCGCATATAAACTTCATCCTCTAAACTGCCTTGAAGGAATGCATTATTTACGTCGAGCTGATACAATGGCCATTTGTTGTTTCACTGCAATAGACAACACAAGACGAACGGTTGTGGGTTTAACAACAGGACTAAATGTAGATTGAAAATCAATACCTTCTCGTTGTGTAAAACCCTTGGCAACAAGTCGGGCTTTGTATCTTTCTATTGTACCATCTGACTTTCGTTTAATTCGAAAAATCTACTTGTTGTCAACAATATTTTTGTTGGGATCATATGGAACTAAATCCCATGTTTGGTTTTTCAGTAATGCTTGAAATTCTAATTCCATTGCCTCCCTCCAATGAGGATATTTTTGTGCCTGATTGAAAGTAGATGGAGTGAAAGAAGATGATGTTTGTGCCATGTAATCAAAAATGGCTTTGGGCTTATGAATGTGATTCTGTGATCTAGTGACAGGCCGATGAGAAATGGAGTTATTGTCGAATTTAGTTTGTGCAGGAGGAAAGGTGTTGGGAGGAGAGGAATGAGATGGAGCTGGTGGATTGTGAACAAGAGTATTGGTAGTGTGTGATTTATGAAGACGGCGATGATATTGCTGAATAGGTGCAAGAGGAGTAGGGGAAGATAGTTGTTGCTGACCAGATGTGATAAAGTGATCATGAGAAGTACTTGTGTCTTGTGAAGAGGGTAATTTGTCAAGTGATAAAGCACTTTCAGTGGCAGTAGTAGGAAAAATAGGAATTGGTGGTAGAAGGTCAGGAGCTTTGGTGGAAGGTGTGGTCTTAACAGTTGAATCAGGAGGGTGAGGGCATGTTTGGATATTTTCCCACGTTAAATTGTGAGGTTTTAGTTTAATATGGGAGAAAGTATCTTGGAAGGGAAAGTTGTTCTCGTAAAATTTTACATCGCGAGATATAAAAATTTTAGAGGAGACAGGATCAAAACAAAGCTGACTGTGATAAGTTTTGGAAAATCCGAGGTAAACACATGGGCGTGATCTGGGATCTAATTTGTGTGTGGTGTAAGGCCTGAGCCATGGATAACATAGGCAGCCAAATGTTTTTAAAGAAGTGTAATCTGGGAGATCTCCGAATAGTAGTTGATATGGAGATTTGTTTTGAATTGTAGGTGAAGGTAGCCGATTAATTAAGTAAACAGCATGTTGACATGCAAAAGACCAAAGATGGTGTGGTAATGATGCTTGATGTAATAAAGTTTTGGCAGTTTCAATGATTTGACGGTGACGTCTTTCAGCTAGAGCAATCCGTTGTGGAGTGTATGTTGGTGAAAGTTTATGTTCGATACCTTGTGAAGAGAGATATGATTGTAGACCAATATATTCGCCTCCCCCGTCAGTATACAAGGATAAAAGTTTTTGGCCAAAATATTTTTCAACCAGGGGGTGGAATTTTTTAAAAATAGAGGTGACTTCATCTATATTTTTGAAAGTGTACAACCAGATGTACTTGGTATATTGATCTACAAATATGACATAGTATCGTTTTTGATAGATAGACAAAATTGGAGATGGCCCCCAATATAGATCACTGAATATAATTTGCAGAGGTTTAGAACTAGTGAGAGTAGATGTAGAGAACGGCAATCTGTGGCTTTTATTACACAAGCAAGAGTTACGGAAATTGGAAATATCAGTTTGAGTACAAGGTAAACTGAATTTATTTAACATGAAATTTAAAACACGAGAATTGGGATGACCCAGTCTGTTATGCCACTGATTTTTGGGAATAAGAGTACTGGAGTGACAGGAAGGAGAATGGATTGAGCTGCTTGGCCACTCGTACAAATCATCTTTATTCAGGCCGCATGTTAGAGGAGTTCCCGAACTGAGATCCTTCACAAGAAATTTATCACGAAACAATTCAATTGAAGTGAGATTGTCTTTGCAGAATTTAGAAACAGAAATTAGATTGCGTTTAATAGCAGGAGCACACAAAGTGTTATGGAGATGGAAATTAGAATTAGAATTATGCAATACTGAAGAACCAATTTTAGTAATAGGAATATTGTTACCATCACCCATTGTGATTTCTTCTGGGCCATTGTAGTCAAGCGGTTGGTTGATGTTGCGCGAGTCGGCGGTTATGTGATGAGAAGCACCTGTATCCAGAATCCATGGATTATTAAAAGAGATGGAGCTAGAGACAAAATTTGCCTTTGCTTCGAGATGATTGTGTGATCTGGAGCGGCAGACACGTGCAGTGTGTCCAAATTTTTCACAAAGCTGACATTGTATACGTGGTTGTGGTTGTCCATTTTGTCCTAGAGGAAACCTCCACTGTTGCTGATTTGTGCTATAAGAATATTGAGGTCGTGCTGGTTGCTGTCGCTGACGCCATGACTGAGAAGAAAATCGTCGTTTGTCAGTTGAGGAAGGTGAATTTGGTGAATGTGTACGTTGAGCCACAGCTGCAGTGATGGGTTGTGTATTTTCTTTCTTCAGTTCCTCATGTTTGAGGAATAGTTCATGATCAATAAGTTTGTGATAAGTGGTATTTATACACACTTATAGGCCTTCATTTCCACTTAAATTGGTTGGTTGTACTTAAGTGTTTAGTGTCTTTTGATGTGTTTTTAGTGTTTTTCTGTGCAGGTCACGAGTTGAGGTGATGAAGTGATTTTCTATCATTTTAGGTTGTTTTTGGTGCATTATTTGCAAGAATAGAGAATTGTGGATTCATCACGACTTGGGATTTTGTGGGTACATCTTCTACAAACCCTCACGAGAACACACTCGTCCACTAGAGCTATCTAGGGGTTTAAAGGGCTTGTTGCATATGCTAAATGCAACTGTGATCACCTACGGAAGTGGTACTAGAGCGAGGAAGGGCATGCACGCGGGAACGAGCTAAAAAAAACGAAGAAACGGGCTGCCAGTGACAGACAGTAGCGCGCCCGCGCTAGATCTTAGTGCGCCCGCGCTAGCTACTGTCCCACTAGCGCGCCTGCGCTAGTTCTTAGCGCGCCCGCGCTACATTAAAGCCAACTAGCGCGCCTGCGCTAGTTTAGCGCGGCTGCGCCCAGCAGAGTTGTTCCGGGCCGATTTTTGAAGCTTTTCTGATGGATTTTAGCAGCGGTCGAGGCCCGGTTGACTTGGTCAATGTATTTTAATTTCTCATGTGAAAAACCCTAGCCTCCAAGTAGTTTTAGTAGAGAACAATATCATAGTTAGTTTAATTTTCAAGCACATTATCAGTTTTGTAGTAGATCGTTCTTCGCGAGGAAGTGACAGTTTCGAGCGAGATCGTGAACATCAAATCTGTAACGTTGTGTTCTTTATTATTAATTCAAGTATTTTTATTCCGTTTAACTCCCGTCTTTTATTTATCATGTTTTCATTAGAACCCATGATGTCGATTAGTTAGATTATGAATTAACCGCCTTCATGGGATTCTAATGGATTTATCGATGTAGTCTAGTAACGAATATTAATTACTTGATTTTGCGACGTACATTGATTTCTTTGCATGAGCCGTGCTTATTCTTCTTAGGAGCGTAGCTAACTTCTAAGTTGTCTGTTAATTCTTTCTGAAGCGAGAGTGGATGATTGAATTTAGAACTATGCCATGTAAACATAGGATTATGTGAATGAAACATAATTTGTGGTAGACTTGAACTATTTTTATCACCCTGTGTAATCACGATAGACGACTTGCTATTAAACCTCTCTGCTTACACTACCGCTATAGAGATATAGGGTCTGAGCTTTGTTGGTGTCCATGAGATTTCTGTCTTAATTGCGGATTTTGATTGGTATGATATGTGTGCAACGAGAGTTGGCATGTATTACTTTCGTGTTGTCTGATTAGGATCAACAGTCGCATGTAATCAGTAATTTCAATTCTAGATGAATTCGATAATGAAGTTAGAATCCCATGTGTTTTCCTATTCTGATTTTGATTAGTAAATTTAGTTATTAGTATAAAAGAAACCATCCTTGTTAATTGTCTTAGCAGTGAAAATTGATCATACATTGTTGCATAGGTGCGTATTCTTAATTCACCAGTCTCTGTGGGAACGAACAAATATATTACTTATGATCACGTGCGCTTGCGTGTAGATTTTTGCGAACAAGTTTTTGGCGCCGCTGCCGGGGACTCGGTGTTAATTAATTAGTTTATGTACTTGTCATCAGTGTGCATTAAAATTCACTGACTCGGATTCTTTTCTCACTTTTCTTAGTTGTTGTTGTATCTATTGTTTTTGTTTAGTTATTTATAATGTTTCCTTTGCCTCCTTGGGACTTCAGTTCCAAGTGAGGTAGCTTTTACTGCGTTCTTGGCTGTGTTTGTGCTGTTACAGGGTTACAATGGAAGAAGTCGATACCTTTGCACTTCTATCTTCCATAGTTGAGGCATATTCGTCGAAAGCTACAGAGCCGACCTTGTATCCGATGAGTGTCGATGAGATGTCACAAGTTGCCCCTACAACATACAGCTTCTGTCAAGTTTGTGGTGTTCAGGGTCACTATAGTTATGAATGCTCTTATAACCACTTCAACTCTCAGAATACTCAGTCGGGACATGGATATAATTATCAAGAAGGATATGAGTACAATCAGTATTCTAATTCTTGTGATCAAGAATGGATGGATCAACCAGATTTCTCTTACATGGACAACAATTTTGGTGATTTCCCATATCATGGTCAACATCAATTTCAAGAACAAAAATTTCAGCAACAATGTTATGAAGAACCTCCAATGCAACAATATGATCAGTTTGAGCAACAGTATTATCAGCCTCAATATGAGCAACCACAATCTCAACAGTATCAATATCCTCAAGTACAAGAGCTACAGGGTCCTCAACCCACTGTAGAAGTGCTTTCTGATCAAACAAATGAGGTATATGATATGTTGGTAAACATAAACAAGACGCTTAAGGAACTCAAAGCTACACAACTGATGATGGAGGCTCGACTTGAGCGGTTAGCTAGTTCTTTTACTGTCGAACAACCCGATTCTTCTCCACTTATAGCGACCCAAGTTGAAGATGACATAAATGCTACCATTCTTGCAAATGATGGAGATTGTGATAGTTTTTCGACCTGGGATGATGATGTGCCTATTAATAAAGAGGAAGATCGTGTCGCTGACGGCAAAATCGATGAAGTTGTTGTTGTGGACCGTGTGGGCGATGATGAGGTGCGTGAAAAAAGCAATATCGAGTTGATCGTAGTTTCTCCTACACCAGGTGTGCTTGAATTACATTTCCTGAAGGGGATTAGCTCAATCAAGGTTGCTCCATGTTCTGATATTGAAAATTTGGCTTTCAATCCAACCTCTACCCCTATACTTGAGAGTACATGTTTTAAAGCTGACATGATGATTGTCCAAGATGATCTTACACAAAATCTGGTGGGTTATCCAGGCCAAAAGGCTCTTACACTTCAACTCTTGGAAAAAGAGGATAGCAATTTCATCTCTTTATTCAGTGACTTGAAAGGCCAAGAAGTTCTTATGACTCCTGTGAAAGTGAAGAGTTCTGAAAAACCACCACCCGAGCCTCCACCTTGTGTGAAAGTCGAAGGAGTTCGGTCCTTTAATGGATGTGAATTTTTTCGTTGTTTTATCACAAAGTTCTCTGAAAGTATAAATGTCGATCAATGGTTACTTCTTGAAGTGACAATTAAGTTTACTAACGTTTGTTTGGAGACTTTCTGCAGGACAAAGACAATATTTGATGCTCTTGATTTTATTTGTGGTGGCGAGATTTTGTTTGAGAAAGTGGATACCCCATTTCTTAAACCTAAGCAATACCCTCCACCGGATTCACCTCCGGCAGAGGAGGGGGAGGACTCCGATTAGGTACGTGTTCGCTCTAGCCTTTTTACCACTTTCAATGAGGACATTGAAAATTTTAAGTTTGGGGGTGGTAATCTAAGGAAGAGCATATTATTATAATGTAGTTTATTATTGCATGTGTTAGTTAGTTCATGTAGTTCACGTTTATTTTATTTTTACTTTGATTATTTCTCACGTTTTTTTTATTTTTCTCACGTTTTCTTTCTATTTTTCTCATTTTTTTTATTTTACATGTTTAGTGGTAATTGTTGTAGTTAGTATCACGACCATTTGCATGAATTATGAAGTTAAGCCAAGTTAATTGCCTATGATGAGTTATGTGCGTAGTTCTTGATTAGTAGTTTCAATTGCAATGCTAGGTTAGTACTTGGAAATTGCTTGTGTTGGAAATTGTAATTCACATATGTTCTTGAGATAGGATTTAGACGAAATTCCATGAATTCTAGGATTGAATTGAGCACCCTTCAGCTTAGGTCTGTAAATCTTAAGTTTGGGGGAACTGAGGAGTAGATATACCTTTCTAAAAAAAAAGAAAAAAGAAAAAAAAGAAATAGTAGTAAATAAATTCACCAAAAAAATAAGTGGTAGAATTAACTAGGTTGAGCTCATTAGTACTCGAGTAATTAAGTCTGAGGGGACTTTGTGCCTAACAACCTAAAGCCCTTCGTGGTTTGGGATTATTGACCCAACGCTCGCTACATGGGTACTAGTGCATAAATCTTTAGGGATCTCAACCATTGCACGGTTAAATAAACCACTAGAATAGAGTGAATAATTGGTGTGTGAAGTCTTGTGGTGTTCGTAACGCATTTACACTGCGAAGCGCTCTGACCTTAGACCGAGCAATTAATCACCAATAAAAAGAAAAAAAAATAGTGAATAAAATAGAAGGGTGTGGACATTCTTTGGGACCTTGGCTTTTAGTTGGACTTGAGTGACGGGGTGTTAGTTTTAAACTTTTACGATTCTTGATGGGGATTCTGTGGGAGTAGTAGTTTTTGTCTTGTCTCAATAAAAGAGCATGCTTGCACACACTGGCACTCCACACTTGTAAATAAAAGAGTAATTGAATTAGTAGCGAGAGAAGTGAAATTCGAGAACATTAGCACAATCTGAGGTATTTTAATTGACAAGGCAATTACTTCATAATTCACTCATTCATCACGTAGTTGCATTCATGCATTGCATTGTATTATTGAATAGTGTCGTTGACGCTTGAGGACAAGCATCAGTTTAAGTTTGGGGGTGTGATAAGTGGTATTTATACACACTTATAGGCCTTCATTTCCACTTAAATTGGTTGGTTGTACTTAAGTGTTTAGTGTCTTTTGATGTGTTTTTAGTGTTTTTCTGTGCAGGTCACGAGTTGAGGTGATGAAGTGATTTTCTATCATTTTAGGTTGTTTTTGGTGCATTATTTGCAAGAATAGAGAATTGTGGATTCATCACGACTTGGGATTTTGTGGGTACATCTTCTACAAACCCTCACGAGAACACACTCGTCCACTAGAGCTATCTAGGGGTTTAAAGGGCTTGTTGCATATGCTAAATGCAACCGTGATCACCTACGGAAGTGGTACTAGAGCGAGGAAGGGCATGCACGCGGGAACGAGCTAAAAAAAAACGAAGAAACGGGCTGCCAGTGACAGACAGTAGCGCGCCCGCGCTAGATCTTAGCGCGCCCGCGCTAGCTACTGTCCCACTAGCGCGCCTGCGCTAGTTCTTAGCGCGCCCGCGCTACATTAAAGCCAACTAGCGCGCCTGCGCTAGTTTAGCGCGGCTGCGCCCAGCAGAGTTGTTCCGGGTCGATTTTTGAAGCTTTTCTGATGGATTTTAGCAGCGGTCGAGGCCCGGTTGACTTGGTCAATGTATTTTAATTTCTCATGTGAAAAACCCTAGCCTCCAAGTAGTTTTAGTAGAGAACAATATCATAGTTAGTTTAATTTTCAAGCACATTATCAGTTTTGTAGTAGATCGTTCTTCGCGAGGAAGTGACAGTTTCGAGCGAGATCGTGAACATCAAATCTGTAACGTTGTGTTCTTTATTATTAATTCAAGTATTTTTATTCCGTTTAACTCTCGTCTTTTATTTATCATGTTTTCATTAGAACCCATGATGTCGATTAGTTCGATTATGAATTAACCGCCTTCATGGGATTCTAATGGATTTATCGATGTAGTCTAGTAACGAATATTAATTACTTGATTTTGCGATGTACATTGATTTCTTTGCATGAGCCGTGCTTATTCTTCTTAGGAGCGTAGCTAACTTCTAAGTTGTCTGTTAATTCTTTCTGAAGCGAGAGTGGATGATTGAATTTAGAACTATGCCATGTAAACATAGGATTATGTGAATGAAACATAATTTGTGGTAGACTTGAACTATTTTTATCACCCTGTGTAATCACGATAGACGACTTGCTATTAAACCTCTCTGCTTACACTACCGCTATAGAGATATAGGGTCTGAGCTTTGTTGGTGTCCATGAGATTTCTGTCTTAATTGCGGATTTTGATTGGTATGATATGTGTGCAACGAGAGTTGGCATGTATTACTTTCGTGTTGTCTGATTAGGATCAACAGTCGCATGTAATCAGTAATTTCAATTCTAGATGAATTCGATAATGAAGTTAGAATCCCATGTGTTTTCCTATTCTGATTTTGATTAGTAAATTTAGTTATTAGTATAAAAGAAACCATCCTTGTTAATTGTCTTAGCAGTGAAAATTGATCATACATTGTTGCATAGGTGCGTATTCTTAATTCACCAGTCTCTGTGGGAACGAACAAATATATTACTTATGATCACGTGCGCTTGCGTGTAGATTTTTGCGAACAGTTTGTCAAATAATTCGTCGTATGATATTGGAGAATCACAAGCTCTTATGGCTGCAGATATTTCTCGATATTCAGTTCCAAGACCACTGAGTATTTTAACAATCAATTCATCAGTGGAAATAGGGGCTCCAGTTGTAGCTAACTCATCAGCAATAGATCTGATTTCACGAAGATATTCAGCAATGGTCTTGGCTTCCTTAGATACTTTTCCAAGCATGTCACGGAGACTAAAAATGCGTGTGTGAGACTTGTTAGCAAATGATGTGTGAAGAGAGTCCCATGCCAGTTTCGACGTTTGAGCACTAGCAACTTGAGAAGCAATTGGAGCATCAACAGATGCCATAAGCGTATTTTGAATGAGTTGATCTTGTCGGAACCAGAAACGGTACTCTGGATTTACTACTTCCTTATTGTCTTTCTGAATGGTTGCGACTGGAGCAGCGCAGGAGCCGTCAAGGAAAGAGTACAAGTCATGCTCGTGCATAAGAGTGGATACCTGTGACGTCCAGGTTGCAAAATTGTGGCTGCCAGTTAATTTGAGTGGTAATTGAGAAGCTGGATTAAACTGAATTAATTGTTGATACCCAGAGTTGAAAGAGATCTGAGATGAATTTGGATTAAGCATAACGGGATGAGATGTTGCAGATGTTTGTTCAGAAGACATTCTGATGTGATGATAAGAGAAATTAAGGACCTTTGCTCGTTAGAGAATTATAGGCTCTAATACCATAAAAGAACTAAGCTAATGCTGGGAAAACTGATGATTTCTATTGATGTATCATGCAAGTATTTATAATTACATTTTGTGTACAACAACCATAAGATAAGCTACTAGATAACTTCTAAATAAAACAGAATGTAAGGATAAAATGATTAACACTGTTGTTGCTGGTAATAGCTGATAAGGATAGACTTTCAATCTGATAAGTTCAGTTTTAGTTTTGCTTATCCTTTAACACTTGTTTGTTATAAACGACAAACTGAAATCAAATAGTAAAATATATAGTTATATATTTTTTTTCCGATGGCTCATCCACACCCACCGGATCCGTTGATTGCAAAACCTTTCTTTTATGTGTGCCACATCATCTTCCCGCTTAATTCTCACATCTTCTATATTATCCGGCTACTTCACTGTCTACTTCTTATTTGATTATACCCGCTTAATTTTCACCTCTTTCATACTATCCGTCTATTTTTTTTATCTTCTGTGTGTATTTCTTATTTGATTACCCCCTTAATTCTCACCTCTATCATACTATCTGACTACTTCTATATGTACTTCTTATTTGATTACAAACTGAGTATAATCACATAATATTATTTTGTGAATTTGCAAACTAATAATATGCTTCAACACAATTAAGAATATAGACCATTACAGAATTTTCAAATATAGTCATCTGAATTTCAAAACAATGATACAATACTATTTCAAATTATACCTAACATCGTTGGAGAACGGCCCCTTACTCTTTTAACAAATTTAGCCAATTTTAACTAACAATCACTATATATACTATCACTACAGGAAAATGACTAATATATTAATTTCGACTTGTTATATTCGAATATATTAATTTCGACCAGTTATTTTCGACCGGAACTAATTTCGACCGTTAACGGTCGAAGTTAACGTCCGGTCGAAATTAGCCGGTCGAAAATACCCACTTTTCTTGTAGTGTATATTATAATAATCAAAAATGGGTATAATTTGTAATCCTAAATTTTGTTCATCTTTTTTGGTTTGGTCATGTTTTTTTAGTCATTCTTATATTTTTATCTTGCTAAAAATAAAAAGAATCACATTGGAAATCTATGTCTTAATAGGTACAAGTCTTAAATAATTATAAGACTAAAAATCTATCTGTTATAAATACAAGTTTAAAATAAACTACAACACTAAAAATCTATCTCATAATAAATACAAGTCTTAAACCGATCCAAAACATCACAGGCATATAACTTTCGAGCCTTTGGCTTGCTTTATTATAATGACGATAAAATAAAATTATATATATAATTTTGAATAATTTTTTCCAATACAAACACGAATTATTACAAATATTTTCTAATTCTAATCTGTTACACGACAAACATCTTTTTTTTCATACATATGAAGATATGCAAAATATGGAAAATATGATTTAAAATTAATGGAATATTAAATTATCCCATATTAATAACAAAAAAATATTTTTAAATAGATAATAAATTGTACAAACTAAATTTTTGTGAGAAAATATAATCTGTTGGTTAATATAATTTAATTAAAATTCAATCCAATAATATTAAAATACTAATAAAATGATGATACAATTTAAATTATAAAAAATAAATTACGAATTATATAACCGCCTTCGCACCGGTTAAAAGGCGAGTATATATTAATTTAACTAACCATTTTGTACTACTTTTTTCATCCCGGGTAGAATATGCCGTAATGATTCTGTCACTTCGTCATTTATAGATAAATCTCGATCAAGTAATTATTGGTAATATAATAATATTATTTCAATAATAGTTTTTTTATATAGATAATGAACTTTTATTTCCAACAAAATAACTAACTCAATGAAATAATATTTTTTCTTAGTCTCGATGTTATTGTTTTAATATTTTTTTAACTCCACACTGCCATTTTAATAGTCTATTTTGCACAAATCACACATATTAAGAATTATTAAATGTGATATATTATTATCATTGTCATGCATTAGTTATACAAAAATATTATTAAGTTTTCATTCATTTTGTTATAAGTCGACACAGTTTGCGTTGTAAATCATAAAAATTGCGTAGGCTAATAAATATTACTCTAACATCGAAACTGGTATATAATTTGTGTTGGACAAAGAACAAGGACAAATAATGTGCGAAATTTTTGTTACAAACAAGACTATTAAAATGCGGAGGAGCGAGTACTGTATTACAATAAATTTTACTGCCTCTATCTCAACCATTTCTTTACGGTTTTCTTTTTGAGATGTCTCATCCAATTTTTTATCATTCGAAGCTTACAAAAAATAGTCAATGGATTACACCGCTTTCCCACTTTTCGTCCTTTTGACATTACTTTTACTCCACTATCTCACTTTTATACATTAAAAATTAATATGTACCACCACTCAACCCACTTTTTTTTCTCTAATTTCCATTTAACCTTCCTGCCTAAACCAAAATCATACGTAAATAATTGGCCGGGCGGCGGGGCGGCGGAGGGAGTATAAATACTATGTGATTGTTTGGTTTTCAGGAATATAAAAATTTATTTACTAAATACTAAAAACAAGCACATTAAGATTACAGGCAGGAAAATTGGTCTGGTTAAACACAGACATCATATATACAACTTTTCTGTACACTTTGATGTACAGAAGATGGTGTAATTAACATGTCGGAATCAAATTCATTCAACTAGCTCTCTGGTTAGCTATGACTCTATTTACTCCGTACTTCAATTCTTCCGTTAGTTTTCGAACCTGCGGTGCAGCAGAAGCTCCCTCTACTTCTCTTAGCAAAGCACCAAAATGCCTGCACATGAAAACAAGCAAATCTCAATTACTTTCATAATTTGATTCAAAGAGTACGTACGTAAAAATATGTGCACATAGTAACATACATTGAAACAGATTCGGTATCTTCTTCTCTGGGGAGGCTGCGCGAGTTTACGGAGCCTGAGAAGCATGTCTTTCGGAGTGACAATCGAATTTCCGGGTGAGCTCAAGAACATGCTAGGTTGAAAAGGCGGAGACCATAATCTGCTGGGTAAATAATCCAACCCTGCATCTGAAACATCACGAAACTTGTGCAACAGTCTTCTGGATACGGATTTCGAAACAATCTCTACTCTAATAGGCGAAAAACATGGATTCGTATTTGCGACATTGACGGGCAAAGAACATGAACTGGAAGCTGCTGCTGAGATTTCTGATATGAAAGGCATTGTTAATTTGTTACATATATATGGACAGTAGTTGGTTTTAGTAATATACTCCAGTAGCGAAACTAAGAAGAAGCGACAATAACGTTAATTGGAGCACAGACAAAATGATGAAGGACTTTTATGGTTGTATGCGACCATGGGAGTGTGGGTGACATAATAAGAGGTTCAAATTTCCTGCGCATGCTTTCTATGCGACTACGTACGTACGATAGTTGAGCTCCATGTGAAGTCACCTTAATTGGAGAACAAAAACAATAAAAATGGCCGCACGGGACAACCAGGTTTAGACATGTCACACTTGTATATAGGTTAAGTATCATACTGGTTATCGAAGTGAATGTCATATATCACTTCTTTCATGATATTATTTTAATCATTAAAGTCGCATAAAATATCAAATAAACAGCTCTAAATATATGTCGAGAAAGTAGATATTTGTTTTGCTAAATTATACACATTTTGCTTTAATGCTCGTATAACCAAATGAACAGCGGTGAATTCTACCATTTTACATAATATATATAGATTTTTAAAAAAAATGTTTACTATATATTTTTATTTAAATAAGATTAAATAATTGTAAAATTTAAAATAAATAGTAAATAATTTTTAAAAATCCTAAGATACCAGAATTCAACACTTTTCATTTGATTATAGTAGTGTTGAAGTAAAATATCTAGAAATTAACAAAAAAAATATTTACTTTCTCGATACATATTTCGAGATATCTATTTGATTTTTTTTTCGATTTTAATGATCAAATTGATACCTCTAAAAGTTCAATGAAAGAAGTGATATATGGGCTTCACTTCAGTGACCAAATTGATACTTAACCCGTTGCATATATTGGACGTGTGTGATGCAATATCCTCTCGATTTTGAAACAGAATTTTATAATTTTTTCCTGAATTTATAATATTAATCCTATATTTGAATTAAAAATATATAAAAAATAATTATTTTAACTTGTGATCAAACGATAAAGAAATATGTGTCAAAAATTCAAATGACGTATATTTTAAATTAAAGAGATATAAATGTGTTAGATATCAGCCCATTACAATCGTAGCATGAACTTGAGTGTGATCCGAAATATATGTGCATAATAATTGTATTACAATCGTAGCATGGGCTTGAGTGATTCGAAATATATATGCAAAATAATTGTATATTTAGATAATTATTATAAAGGTTATGTGTTGGTCACAAAATATAAGCAGTACTGTTATGTATTAATCCTATATGAATTGGATTCTGATTTAAGTTGGATATTTGAATTGGATTCTAATTGGAGTCACTTATTTCAAAATTAGATTGTATATGATTTAGTTAAGTTTGAAATGTCTTTGTATATTGTGTTTGTTTTGTGTGTTCAAGATATAATAACTATGATTTAGTTAAGTTTGAAATGCCTTTGTATATTCTGTTTGTTTTGTGTGTTCAAAATATAACTAAACTTAGATATTGCTTGTGACTGGATACTTGAGTATTGTAGGCTTGAGTATTCATGTTTAGTTATGTGTATTTTGGTTTTGACTAAAAATACACATTGAGATGTTGGTATTCCGTGTAATATATTTTTATGTGTATATTTTGTATCGGAAGCGTAATCTCATATTTCTATCCTTTAACATAATGAGTGATTGACTGTTATATTCAACTCATACGTTAGTGTTTGAGTTCATAATTTTGTGATTTGAATTGATAATATCTTATTTATTTATTTCATTTCTATCGAGATACCAAGTCATTGTCATTTCTCAATTTTCATCTCCACCGAATATTCAACAGTCCCATATCCATTTTTATGCTCTTCAGTTTTGAAATAATTGATTTGTAATTGTCTGCGTGCATGATACTTTTTAATGTATTTTTTATTCTCTCTACTGTCCAATTTTTGAATTTATGTGGAGCGCGGGTGGAATTTCAAAAATCATAGAATATAATGTTGAAGTGGGAAAAGTTGATAAAATAGAGGAATCTATTAATATTTATTTAATAAGCGCGTAAAACTTGATGTGAAAGTAATGGATAAGGGTAAAGTTTTTATTAATAAAAATTAATATTTTAGAATTTTTATGAAATATAATAAAATGAGATATATATCAATAAAAAAAGTAATAGGAGGGACACAGAGTACTGCGCAGACATATGAATGTCGAACCTCATTTATACAGTTGTGCAAGTTGATTCTCATTTGATTCCGTTTATACAGGCGAATGTATGATTCAAATCGAATGTATGATTCAAATCGGAGAACATACAAAGTAAACTTTTAAGACTCCTACAATATTACGATCTTGTGGAAGAAACTTGATCGGACACACAATACTGACTTGCAAGGGTTGAAAAAGTATTCTGTGGCCAAATTCCTTGACTTCAAACTGATGGATACAAAATCCATGACTAAGCAAGTACCTGAGTTTGAGATGTTGGTGCATGCTTTGAAGGAGTCCGTCATGGACCTTCTTGAAAAGTTTCTGGTTATGTCTGTGATTAAAAAGCTCCCTCAGTCTTGGGAAGAGTTTCCACTTTTCCTAAAAGGAAGAAGGGAGAGATCAGTTGGACTAACTTGATGCTTGACATCTCTGTGTCGGAGCAGCACAAGTCCAAACAAGGACATGTAATGCCAACTGAATCTTGTAGCTCGAAGGTCAATTTAGTGACTGTGGGACATAAAAGAAAATCTGTCGTTAAAAAGGAAATAGTTAACCCTAAAATTGACAAGAATAAGGCTAAAAAATCGAAGGCGAACAAACCATGTTGGTCTTGTGAACTTGTTGGTAATTGGAGGAAGGACTGTCCTGTTAAGAAAGCGTAGAAAGCTGCGTGATAGCACAAGAAAATACTGTACTTGGAACCACCGGTGGGCCTTTGGTTGATGTGGTTGTTGGTGTTGCTTCTGAAACCAATGACGGGTATGTTAATTACAACGCTGAGCTACTTTCCACTTATCTATCTAATGAGTGGTTGATTGATACTGGAGCTAATATGCATATTTGTGCTGATATTACTCTGGTTGTATTTTATCAACATGATCATGGGATGACAATGACGATGGGGAATATCAGTGTTGCTCAAGTTTTTGAAATAGGAAACGTAGACCTCAAGTTTGCTTCTGGACTCGAAGTGAATCAATATATTGAGGCAAAGTTGCTTGATTGAAATGGATGATGTGGATTTTGTCCCACATTGATATTGTATAAGAAATTTATAGAGTTTATATTGCATCTTGTATTATTGTTGTTTACGACTTGTATAAGTGGAATGCTTGTGTGGCTTAGTGCTAGTAAAAATTTCTATATCTTTTTCTATTATAAGTTTATTTATTTATATTGATTATTTAATTAGTAATATTAAATGTATTGATTCAGGATTATTTATAATCAGACTCTGAATATATTCTATAATATTAATATTAATTAATCTGAATAAGATAAATAATGAATATTACATGCTTTGTTTACTTTTTCTGTTTTGTGCACTTGTGATCCCACATCAACTAAAATAGAAGAAGAGCAACCTAAGATGTCTATATATATATATATATATTGAAAGGTAAGCTTGAGATAAAAACATTCTAAATGCCTATCTTGCAAATATATATGAGTTGCATAGATTTTTTGGGTAAATTGAGGTGCTATTCGTCGTTGATCTTTGTCGTGCCTGTGAGCGATCAGAGTTGTTTTATCCTGAAAGAAAAATTGCAGCAATCCATCGCAATGTAAGTGGGGCAATTATCACATCAAGAATAGCTTAGTCTTTATCGTGGGATTTAGCGACTCAGCTCATTATTGTATTCGATATTATATTCTAGCGACGGTGAAAGATGAGCCCTTCCTCTTATCTCTGTCACTACGGTATCTGATTGTTCTGTATACGATCTTCGTGTTATCTTTGTTGATTGGTTTCGTTACATGGTTCTTGACTTCTTGTTTATATAATATAACTGCTTGGTGCATTGTTGTTGTGATATTTAGCCTATATTTCCAACAAAACTTGCATCCAAGCAGTTCTTCTCTAGTTCTTCTCTTATGCTCTTTCTTCTCCCTCTATCTGTTATAATAACAGCTCTCTAATACTCCCTCCATTCCAAAATAATAGTCGCTTTGACTTTGTGCACGTATTTTGAGGTGTAAAAAAAACATACTTATACACATTATTTTTGTAATTTTCTTTTTCTGAATAAAAATTTAACATATCTATTTTTATTCAGAAAAAGAAAATTTTCAAAATAACATGTAGAAATATATATTTTTTGCACCTCAAAATACGTGCATAAAGTCAAAGCGACTATTATTTTGGAATGGAGGGAGTATCATTGTAGGTAGAATATTATATATGATTATTGATTCTTATCCCATATTGATGGTGCAGTGGCAGAATCTTAATGTCTGTTGGCATTCTAGCTGTATAAAATTAGCACCTCTTTTTAATTCTAGTTTTCTAATCGGCATACCTAGTAATAAATGCCAAAGGACTATTAAAGTTTCAAATGCAGTTTCTTTTTCTTTTAGTTGAAATGCAGTTTCATTGATTGTTGATGTCTATTAATTAATAACTAAGATGCATCTGCAACTGCAATAGTAGCAGTAGACTTCCTGTAACTCTGCAAATAACAAGTGAATTGTTCAACTTGTTGTGATTAACATATCCACCACTAGTTAACCAATTCTCTTAATATAAGCCTGCAATTTCGTAGAGAAATATTTAGCAAAAAAAAAATTCTTAGAGAAATTAATCAGAGTAAGCTAGGTTATCGGATAACACAGAATAGTAAATTTATAAAGCGATTTGTACATTTAATAAGGATATCGGAAGACGCAGAATATATCTAGTTAATTTTTAATTTAATATTTGTGCGTTTAATTAATATGCTGGATAGTGAATTCTATATGATATTGCAGTATTCACTAGCAGTCAAACTTAAACCCATTGGTGGTTTTGTTTTGTTAATGATGAATTATGAAGTTGATCATAGTCAAGTGCTTACTTAGGCCCTACTTGAATGACTAATAATCTATTAAGATTCCCTTATACTAAGCATCTTTTGTGGGTTAGACTTAGCTAAGCAAGGCCATCTGCAGCCTGTAGGTAGATAATTATGTTTATACTTTATCTTTAATCCCGCCTATACCAAAGATGATTAGCTTGCATTAGGCTAAAACTAAAGTCAGGGGTGGTCTGATTACACTTGGTAAAAATATATATGTTTAATATGTTTGATATTTAGATGTCTCAGAACTTTATCCTTTATGTCAATATAAATTTTGGAATTGATTCGACTAAAGTCTCGGCCGTCCTATGGACAGAACACATGTAGTTAGTTCCGTCCTCTTTAGTTGTCATTTTGAGTTTTTGCTCATAATTTAAGATGATAGAAAAAATATAATTTTATTTATTATTTTCAAAATTTTCAGTTTCTAAATCAAAATTTATAGTTTATCTTTTTATTCATAAAAGAAATTTTTAAAAATAATAAATGAAAGTATTTATATTTTCAAAGGTCGAAAGTCGAACTTCTTAATCAGTATTCGTATTTCAGTATTAATCTGCAAATAATACTCACAGTAATTAGATAACAGAGGAAAAACATTTGTATATTCTATGTGCACATGTGGTATGGTCGCCCAATATTACGATTGACACTACATCTTCATAAAACATGTGCGAAAATGGACTGTGAAGATAGGAAACACAATGTGAATGATCAGTATGGTCCATCACTATTCATTAATTGAAAACTTCTGTATAACTTCTGAAAATACTAAATGCTCATCAAATTGTTATCAGATGTCGAGTTGCAACAAAAAAATCTGAACTTATGTTATCAGAATTACAATAAAAAAAATGCCAGGGGTTTTACAATGGATCTCAAAAATTGTTATCACATGTCAAGTTTCGATCTGTGATCCGCAACACACATATGTGCATAAAGATAAACGTGTCCTAAATATTATACAATCATGTAAGCCCTCTAGTACTCCTAGCACGTCTAGATTTTGGAAAAATTACTTGTCATAATACTAGAAATTAGATTGGCAATATACTCGAGTTCGATTCACTCCCACTATAAATCATGTTTAATTGTGAACATGTGGACAATATCATATTCCAAATATATATTCAACTGTTCACAAAAAAAATGAGTTTTTGAGTGAATGAGTCCTTTTTTAACGAAATACGAAGAATTCAATAAAATATTGCAACACAGTTAGGACGAACTCCAATTACAACGTAGTTTTTTGAAATAAAATACAAGATAAATAAATAGTTGTTTTGTTTTTAGACCGCCTAAGATCAACCCCAATGCAAGCTCTCCTTACTCATATTTGGTCTAAGTGGACAAGATTTAGGGGTTAAGATCAAAAATCAGTTCTCGAAGGCAACTCCCTATCCCCTAAAAATTTTAGGGGAGAGAAAACTCATCCCCTTATTTTAGAAAGCAAAAAGCCAACCCCTATAATGCTACATCATCAATATTACCTATAATATAACATATATTTACTCCAACTCTACCTCTTTTCACATATATTATCTTAAATATTGAATAAATACTAATTTTTAAATTATAGGTAATAGATATAGGTAATATCATTGGAGTACAACAACTTTTTGCTTACATATATTTTAGATAATCATTATTTTATTATATTTTAGGTAACCAAAATAGGGATTAGTCTTGAAGATGCTCTAACACATAGAATATTTAAATTCTTTACTCTAAGTCTTACAATCATATACCAAGTAATCTACCGATATCACCTATTAATATAGTAGCATAGCATAGGAAATTAGGAATTGAACATAACATCATATGTAGCCAATTTTTAGAACTATTAATTATATAAATCGATATTAGAGTAACAACAGCCACCCAACTGCCACAACATGTGAATATTTTTTTTTGGTGAAATATAAACTTTTGCGATATTCACAACCGTATCATATTTAATCGAGCTTTACGCATCACTCAAAATACAATATAAACCATTTCTTAAAAATATTACCGAAACTCTTAATAAAGCATACATAAACATAAAATTATAAAACATCAACATCCAAAAAAATGGGCACGACCTTGAAAACATGATACTCAATAAAAAATCACCCAAAAGAATCACATCTTGATTTTATTAAAGAAACTAGTAAATAGGAGAGATGATGGAAGAGCAAATAGACTCAATCACTAGTGAAGGGGATGAAGGATAAAAAGTGAAAAAGTAACTCTAAAATTCTAAATTTGAAAGTTTGACTCTCAAAACTGTAAAGTCTAAAATAATCTCTAGAAGCTAACCGAAGGGTCTTAATTAATAATTACACAGGGAGATTTTTCAAGACTGACTACTTTAATACTCTAGTGGTTTCAAAATACTCCCTCCATTCCAAATTAGATGAGCTAGTTGACTTTGGGCACGTAGCTTAAGGTGTATTGACCGTTTAGTTCGGAAATATATTTTTTTGATTTTTCTTTTGTAAATGAAAATTTCAAATTTAAATTTTTATTTGCAAAAAGAAAATTTTAAAAATAAATAATGTAGATATGCGGTCAATGGACCATAAAGTGTTTGTCCGAAGTCAACGAGCTCATCTAATTTGGGATGGAGGGAGTATTTGTTAACTTTTTTGAGTTTTGATCAGTCAAGATTCCAATTTAACTGAAATTACATGTATCACAACCTATTTAAAAATATAATTTTCAGCTTTCATAATTTATATCAGTCAAAATCCGATCGATTTTAATTTGTCAAAACTAAATTGAATAAATAATATACAAAAGTAGTAACTTATACACAACCAGTCCAATTATGCCAGGTCGCTAAATTTGCGACTTTATTGTCCAGTTAAAAGGATAAGAGTAGGCAGGTAGCTACCGTACCTGCTCTTTTGTAATGATCAGGCAATTATTTAGTTAAGACGCTGATTAAACACCCTGCCAAAGAATACATTAAAAGCTGTCCACATCAAAGATTTGCAATTTGCAAGTTGAAGATAAACTTAAACATTGTAGTTAACGGAAATATTTGTTACGTAATTTACATTGAGATGAGACAAATCCGGAATAAATTTCTCTATTAAATATATCATAATTACACTGAAATCTAGGCAAATTGAAGAAAAAAGTAGTAAAAAACAATGTCAATTATATGAACTTGAAATCTTTCTTTTTTCG
Source organism: Daucus carota subsp. sativus (assembly GCF_001625215.2). Classification (NCBI taxonomy): domain Eukaryota; kingdom Viridiplantae; phylum Streptophyta; class Magnoliopsida; order Apiales; family Apiaceae; genus Daucus; species Daucus carota. The sequence goes on from NC_030382.2 coordinate 24,238,515, forward strand.
GTCTTTCTAATGTGTGCCCAAGGGCACACAATAAGCACCAACTCTCATGAAAATGGCTTCATTTGATTGGTGGAATTGGTGTAAATGCAGGGGGGTCACCAACATTTATTATTCATCTACCAATCAAAAATTAGTATTCACATGGGAGTTAGTGACTATTGTGTGCCCATGGGCACACCATAGAAAATTCGTTCTTTTTTTCCTCTCATGTGGTCTTAAGCCGAAAGATACGGAGTAGTCACAACATGTAAACAAAGACAAGCATGGCGGCTACAAGTGTCCACATTCAGCAACCCTTCTGTGGTCCTGCACAATGGTGTCATGAAACACCGATAACTCCTCGTCCGAACACCAATGAGCACTCCGGCAGCTCCTCGAGATCGGCGAAAAACGACTCGTCACCCTCCTTAGTCGAAAAAATCGTAGCAATGTCAGCATCTCGAATCCCATCTCTAGCTGAAGTTGGAGACTCCAGCAAGGTGGAAGAATTAGTTGTTTCGAAATTTGTGAACCACCCGAATTCCGAATCGAAATTTGTGAATTCTTCGTCCATGACGAAATTGGGAGAGATCTGATCGTCATCCGAATTTGAAGTTGTGACATTTGGCGACGAAATGCTGATGCTCACTGGAGTTGTTGTGGCAGTAGAGACAGGATTGTTGTCGAGGTTCTGAGTCCGATTCTCGCTCTGATTGCGATTGCGGTTTTGATTATTTTTCGAAGCCGGCCACGGATGGTTATGTTCACAAGAATATGTCACCATTAGCATGGTTGGGTCTGCTCGGTTTCTTTCTACTTGTTTTCTTGCTAAACATCCTTTTGAGCTACTACATCGATAATAAGCCCTGTCAAATTACACGCCAAATCTTGATTAGTCTAATTTCATATAATCAAATACTCTTAAGCAACAAATTAAAGTATTCACAAGATTAATCAATATGTACATACCTTGGATAAGGAGAGCCTTTGATAGGCTTTTGACCATACTTTCTCCAAGCCCAAGAATCAGATGGGGGAGTACTTATTTCCCCTTTAAGCCTGGACCCCTCCACATCCTTGATTGGCACGGACACAACTCTCTTTTGCAAACCTCTTCTACTGTAAAAAATTAAAAAAAAAATTCAATTCTCATGCAATATTTCACTACAAAAAGATATTAAACCCTAATAGTAATTCTTATGTTCTTCTTCTTCGACCTTATATTTTGGTATCAAACATCCTCATTTATGTTTGCACACTCTTTATTGTAATTAAGATCGACCAAACTATACTTACCTTATATAAGCGTGGACGGGAGTGAAAGACATGCAAGAGAGTAATTCGATATTAATATCACAAGAACATATATGAGTCGTATTTTATCCGTTTTTCTTGTAGTGATATGAGCAAATCTGGCTATTAATTTATTGAAATATCCGCCAAAACTAACCTTTTTCTTGGAGAAGAGGTAGAAGCCATCTTGCTATCACTAAACAGGCCGGAAGGGGGAGAATCTTCGCTATAGTCCGGTGAATAATCATAGTCGTCTTGCTCTCGCGCAAACGGATTGATTCTGCCGTCCATAACACCAGGTTGCAAATTCTGATGGATCAAGTTGTATAATTATAATGAACCAACTTGAAGATATTTACACATGAACATATGTCTAAGTTGGAAGTATTTGCTTAAATAGGTGATGAAGTTGAAATGGTATGAATCCTCTCAATGATTTAGAAGTTAATGAAGAGTGGTTAGGAGAGGAAAGAGATGAAGAAATGGGGGAAGGTGGTGAAAGTCTGGACTCATTTTTAATTATATGGGACCGAATGCTGACAGATGAGCAATTCTATAGTTTATAGAGGACGTGCAAGCAAATGCGAAATTAATCCAACTTATATTAATATTAAACTTTTATTGTTATAGTATCATCCAAGTTACATTATTTAATCAGCTTTGTTATAATATTGTCATGTGAAAGGTGCCCTTAAAGTTAGTTGTTGAATGATCTGATCTTTCGAGATATTTAAGCACCTTTCTCATGTGAATATTAACTGTGGCCGCATCTTTGTTTTGGATTGAGGCATCTTTAGGTTATGGACTTCTCGAGGTACGTTTCAGCTTAATCACAAAACTACATCAAGACAAGTTTTCTATTGAAAAAACAAAAAAGCCTTTCTTTTATAACAAAAACCTTGGTTTAGTTTTCTTTTTTTTTTTTTTTGCTATATAGTTTAGTTGTTATTTTAACTTTTTGTAAGCAGTTTAAGCTAACAAAAAATATAAATATATTTATTATTTCAAAATTTTGATATGATTATAAGCTTTAAATTTAATTCTTTCTAAATAGATGTAAGTCTCTTTTTAGTCCTCTTAAGTTATGTGTAAAAATTAAAACATTGAGTATTTAGTAGAGTTTTTTGTTAAGGAGTAACTATTACTCCCTCCGTCCCAGTCAATTCTATACAGTTTCCTTTTTGGGCCGTCCCATCATTTCTATACATTCCAAAAATAGTAACTTTTAATAATATAAAACACTATTACACCTACTACTTTCTTCCGCTATCTTTATTTTATAATAATATAAACACTATTACACCCACTACTTTCCTCCACTATCTCAAATCTATCATTAAATATAAATGGGTCCCACCACTTCACCCATTTTTCCTCTAACTTTACTCATTTTTTACACTTTTTCTTGGTCTCCGTGTCCAAACCATTTGTATATAAATCACCGGGACGGAGGGAGTAACTAGTAAAATACAAATAGGTTGTTTTTCATGAAAACTTTTGATGTTGTTTATTTTAGGGGAAGGGGTCCTTATACTATTTGGAAAAGAATTTCTTTCATTCTTTTTAAAAATTTAAAAAGTATCGCACTCAAAAAAATTATTATTTAAATTATATATATAATCTACCACTGAATAAAAATTTATCTTATATATTAACCACAACAATTTTTAGCGATAATTTCAAACAAATTGTTTATATTCTTAAGAGTATTAGGCGGATCTAGATTTTTAAAATTACTTTTAACATGAAACCAGTTTGGGCAGATATAAATCAAGTTCAATATTTTTAATTCTTACGCGAAAATATGTTCCGCACAATTTTTGAAAGATTTCATATTTTCACATCTAATCCTGAATTTTAAAAATAAAATTTTAAATTTTATGACTAGCTATTAATTCTATGTTTATATATCTTTTAACTCTCTAAGTAACCTATGATTAGAAAACATTGATCATGAATGTTTCTCAATGAGACAGAATGTAGAACACGATAGAAACAGGATTTGAAAACGTTTGAATGAGTAAGTATATGATATGAAAGTATGCATTATATTATATGTGATGGTATGTAATTCTGTCTCTTCTATTAATTTACCTTATCCTGATTTTTGTGTGGGCATGAAAGACCATTTCCTGCGTTGCAGTAAACCTTTATGCCTCTTTAATTTGTGAAACCGGATTATACTAGATATATAGCTTTGAATACGTAGTAGATTTATGCTTACAGTGTGCAATCTCAAGTTTTTTTTATATATCATCTTGTAATTAGGTTGATTAGAAGGTATTTAAAATTGTTATTGATTTTTATATTAGCTTTCATTTTATGACTTCTTTGCAGTTTCAATCTGCTCTACTTTCCCTGCTTGATTGCACAATTTTTTAAAATTCGATATTCATTTTGAAAAATTATTCTGAAATAATTTTATAATAACAATTTTTCTTCTCCATTTAATTTTCTCGATCAAGATATTAAACATTATATATTTGGAATGCTGATTGCTGAGCTCACACGAAGCTGTAATATTATAATAAACATGCGCGAAAGATTCAACAAGTAACTGGTACAAAATATAGGCTGCATCATTTATGTGTTTATCTACCAATAGTATAATAAGGGTATAAAACAACTATTAAGTTTGTTAGAAACGATGCACATGAGTTTACTATATTATAATTGGGCTAGGCAGAAATTAAGGGACGAAAAGGCCAATAGGATAATTTTATTATATACTTGACGAGCTTTCAGCAACATATTCTAATGTACTAGATCAAGACAGTTTGAGTTTATTTATATTATACTTTGGGTTTTCTCGCAAATCATATATGTAACGTAACAACGATGCTGTGTAGTTTTTCTTTAAGTATCTGACTTTTCTGCATCCACATGTTCCATCACTTCCCTCAGCAAATAGAAAATACAAAAATTTATTACTATATCTCAGTAAGATCATATAGTTAATAGTTCATCGATTTCCATTAAAAGTTCTGCTACTAACTTGTATTCAAAGTCATACAACGTTAAATATACGATACACATGCTCCGGCTGCGGCTTCAGAACGGATAAAATCACTTACTTCCTGTTATAACCGAATTTGGTTATGGAAAGGGTGGCCTGAATATAATGTGAAGTTGTGAACTAGTATTTATGCCGCTACTCAGGGGAAATTCATGATTTTTTTCATTTAATTATATTATTGAAGTATATAATAATCTAATTATTAAGATAATTTTTTATATTAAGGTGTTCATATTCATAACGAAAATTCAATTTTTGTCCTAAATTTTTTTTTTAGTAACACATTTATCGATCATACTTATTAAAAATTAAATCATAAGTGCTTTTTGTCTTTTTTTGGAAATATATTATATAATATAGTTTTTACTATTACATATTTTTTAGAACCTGAAATGATTATAGGTCGCAATGTCAATTTTTTTTTAAAAAATCTAAAAAATGAAATAGCAAAAAAATATTATAAATTCTTGATCCTTAGGCCCAAATAAATTAAACAATTTGTTATAAAATGTTACTTTGATCTGACACACTGTGGATCCTTAGGCTGAAATAAGTATATTGGGTTATTTTCAAAACAAATTGTGAGAGTTCCCGTTCCATCGAATATACTTATTAGAAATTCCCATTCTATCGAACATATATATTAAAAAGGAAATCATAATTTTTTGTTGTATTTTTTTTGAAATACATTATATAATATTAATTTGACTATTACATTTTTTTTCAAAATCGGAAGTGATTATATGTAACAATGCCTAAATTATGTTTTTTTGAAACCAAAAAAATGAAATAGTGAATTTTTTTTTCTAAATTCTGAATCGTAGGCCCATATAGTTAATAAAATAATTTTCTTATGAAAAATTACATTTATCTGCCAAATTGTGGATCCTTAGGCCCAAGTTAGTGTATTGGGTTCTTTTATTCGTTCATGGGTTTGTCATTGAAATAGGTAATCTCTCTTCTAAATAGTACTTATCTTCATCGAGCAGAATCTAGATTGAAGATTTAGTAGTACAATTGCTGTGCACGCATTCATCTTCAACTCAATTGCAGATTAAGATTATCCGCTACAACGATGAGGTTTGTAGGTCTATATATAATTCACCCAAAAGTTGTCATGTAAAATATTATCTATGTTTTTCTTTCTATGATGTGCGCATCCATTAAAGTTTGCTTTAGTTTGTAGATTTTATGTTGTTTTTTTACTTTGTATTCTTAGTCTAAATTACTTGTAATACAATCTTTTTTCCAGATCTATGGAATCTACCGGTATTGTAGCTGATAAGTTCTGCATTCAACTTAGTTGTGAAGACACCATGTCCAACAAACTGGTTTGCTTTGATTCAACTTTATATGAATTTATGCTTCTCGTTCTGTATTTGCTTTACATATTTATGAAAAGGTGTGCTTATCATTTTTACAGAAAATTCCCACAAAATTTATGATGAAATACAGTTCTTTATTGGATGATTCACTGGAAATTAAACTGCGCAATGGTTATATTCAACCTGTTAAAATTGATAAAATTAAGTGTCAAATGAAAGGTGTTAAATAGTTTTTCAAGACTTTGGAGCTGAAAAGGGGGGGGGAGTGGCTTGTTTTTGAGTACTTCGGCCGTTCTAAGATCAACCTTTATATAATTGGGAGCAATTGTTTAGAGATTCGTTACCCAGACACAGTGCATTGTTTACAGAGATGTTCACCTGGAATAGGTTCTTTCACCAAATCATTAATTATATGAACTTGTTTTTATTCTCTTTAAAAGTATTTTCGTATTTAATTTCTTCTTTAAATATATAGTTACCCTTGGTGATGCTGGCTGCAGGTTTGTCACTCATCGTGGTGATTCCGTTAGGTGTTATTGTTACATTGTAAGTTATGTGGATGTATTAGTATTTGATTTTGACAAATTAAATTTAATTGTTTTTCAATTGCTATTTGTAGGATCCTCTCGCTGCCTTCATTGATCGATGTGGTCGATTTTTGCCAAAGCGTATTATATATCTATTGAGCAATGGAAAGAAATTTGTTGGCTCATATGATTCTGAGACCTGTCGTTTTTCTGGTTTGAAATCTATGTTTGAGATATTAGGTTTAGATGTTATGGTTGGTGTGCGTAACATTTTGTTTGCTTATGACGGGACCGAAAGGATTATCAAATCTGCATTTGATTCGTAGTATAATGAGATTGTGTTCCAAGGAACACCACTCTGTATGGGTAAATAATCCCATTACTAAAAAATATTTACTATATTTATTTTTTGAAATGTAACTTTTTTTGTAATAAAATCTCTTCATTCTTCTGTGTAGATGCCAATGGTACGTATCCTCTATTAGGGAATTATTTCCAAATAACTGTGGAGAGCAAGCATATGTCAGATGATTGCTTTGTGGTCGTAAGTAGTTTGCAGTTTATTTAAATTTTACCATTAATCTGAGTTTCAATTTTAGTTCTTTAAATCTTATTCTTAATTATGTTCTGATAGGATATCAACAATGACTTTAAGGAAGTGTCTGAGCAGTGGGAGAACTTCCAGTGTATTAATGTATTTTCAGGAGATTTTTGTTGAAGACTTCTAATAAGGAAGAGAGATGACTACCACCGTACGACTATTGAAAATGGATGGCAGAAACTATGCGATGGTCTGGGTCTGAGTTTGGCAATAATTGTGTTTTTGAATGTCCTATACAATCTTACGACGAGTTTAGAATTCGAGTTCTAAAGGCTGATGAATATTAATCTATGAAATTCCGTTGTGTTGGTTTGATGAATTGGTTTTGCTTGTATTGAAAGACTGAAATGTGAACTACAACTAATGCTATAAACTAATGTAATGAGCCACCTTTTGGTTGTATTTTATTGTCATTTTGTTGCTCTGTTACACTTGTTCTTTAGTTTTTTCATATGTCTTGTTGTTTTATTTGTTATAGTGTCTTGCAATGTTGCCGTTATAAGAATGATAACTCCCCTAATTGGATTGACCTTTATTGTTATTTTAATTTAAAAATATTTAAACTTTATATGAATTTTATTAAATATTTGATTTAACTTTACAATTTTATGTAATTCTATGTAATATAAAAGTGAAATTTTCAATTTCTTTAGATTGATGAACTAAGCATTAAAAATGAATTTTTTATTTACAATGTTTTTTTTGGTGGTGTAATTTCATCTTAGAATCAATATAAATAATCTTTAATTAAACAATATGATTCATATTAATCGACATTTAACTATTAGATATAATATAAAAAAATGGGTAAGAATTTTATTAAATATTTGATTTAACTTTACAATTTTATGTAATTATATGTAATATAAAAGTGAAATTTTCAATTTCTTTAGATTGATGAACTAAGCATTAAAAATGAATTTATTATTTACAATGTTTTTTTTGTGGTGTAATTTCATCTTAGAATCAATATAAATAATCTTTAATTAAACAATATGATTCATATTAATTGACATTTAACTATTTTTTTTAGGAAAGGATAATTTATTAAATAGGAGAAATATCTGAATACAAAGACTCCAACACATCTTGTGGTTGTAGCAACCAACCAAACAAGGAATCCTAGCCATGTAATGAGCCACCTTATTTGCTTGCTTTTTAATATTATGGAGAATGAAATCAGCTCTTTGACGAAGCATTAGATATAATATAAAAAATGTTTGATGTTATGCATGTAATTGATGTAAGAATTTTCTTCTTGTGTTTTGTACAGCTATGGAAACATCAGGTGTTATTGATCTAAAGTTCATCAGATTTCTCACAGATGCTGAAACTAACACGGATGAAATGGTTAGTAAATGATTACTTTCTTTTAAGTAAAGTGTGTTCTCATATTTTTAACCCACTTATTGCACAAATGGCCCAAAGAAATTGTGAACAAATATGCTCACCGTTTAGAACCAAACTGAAAGGATATCTTCGATATATAATTATTTATATATTGGTTTCGGTATTTGTGACAAACATTAAAATTAAATTCACCTAGTAATCCTCCCAAATAGGACATTAATTTATTTGATTAATTAAAAGTGGAAAGTTATTTTTTGTAAGTAATTTTAATCTCTAAATATTCCTTCACATCAAAATACATTTATTTTAAAGAAAATTTTTCTGATTACGCAATAGTGGCGCTGAGACATATCGTGAGTCTACGATTATCTCTTTCTTGCTACTGCAACATTTTGATGCATGAATCTCGAAAAAAGACTATCAATATTTGATATTCTCTAGAGTACTCATGTTACATTATTTACAAAATTTATATTTAAAGTGATTTATTCCATATTTAAACATTTATTATCTCTCGGAAGGATTTATTTTATTCAAGGAAGGATTTATTTTCTCCATATTAATATTTGTCCCAAAAATATTAATATCAGTTTTATACCTCTTCTGGAATATTTTCTCCCGGTCTCTCAAATTCAGTATTTTTCGGAGAAAAATATTCACAATACTTAGAAAGCTCTTTCAATATATCAAAATCATGATTTATCATGAACAATATTTTTCTAAGTATTTTGGTATCAAAACCTTCGTCAAGTATCCTTTTGTATTTTTCAAAAGACGAAGTGTTTCGGTTTTTCATAAAACGGCTTTTGTCTTAGAAAATCGGTTTAAATTTGGCCATACTCCCTCTCTGATAATTTCCCGTCCCTCAAAAGTATTTTATATTTATGGGAATATATTTTAAGTATTTATTCAAGTTTTAAGTTTGGCCATACTCCCTCTCTGATAATTTCGAAAGAATTATCGTATTTTATTTGAAACCCGAAAACCTGATTTATCATTTTAAATCCAAATAAAATACTTCCACTTGCCAAAATGACTTGAAACTTGAGATTAGCCAATTAAATATTATTCTTAGTGCATGGTTAAATTTTCATGATTTTCCGAGAACTTTCATTTCGGAGCGTTTTCTATCTGCCGACCCGATCACTGGCTGAACGTTTGACCAAGCTAGGGTTGACCAAAAATTACCAAAATTTCCAGAATGTCATTTTCTAATATTCTAAAATTTATCATATTTTTTTTCGTAATTTATTTCGCACGTTCGAAATATCGCGTTTTTAATGTAACGGTTTTTATCGGTATCTCGTAAAGCGTGTCTGTCTTCTAGTGCATTAAATGCCCTGAATTTTTAGTCCAAGATGCTGGTCAAGAACACCTTTTTAGGTGTGGGGGACAAGGGGACAAAGTTGAGTGGTGGCCAAGGTTTGGTAAATTACCTTTTGCATTTTTACTTCTACTTTTCTTACATTTACCCCACCCATTCTTGCCTATAAATACACCCCTCCACCCATTCATATTTCCCAAGCTAATAGCCAAATATATGCTGAGATTTTGAAGAAGAAACAGTCTCCCAAAGTTTATTCAAGTGCCCACTTCTTCTACTTCATCTTTAAAACCTTCGATTCTTCATATATTCCGATATATACAAGGTTTTAAACCCCGAAGCTTCGTTCCACCCAACCAAGCCTCGCTCATCTTAGCATTTTCATAAACCACTCTTTTCAACCTCCCGAAGGGCTGACCAAATTCGTTCGTGTGCTTAAAGTCGTATCGAACCTCCGACGAATTTCTCCGGTGAACTTTCGTGCATTAATCGTGTAAGTGGTTTCTTTTAGCTTCAATTATCCGAGTCTTAATCGACCATTTTCAAAGGGCTTTTTAAACAAATTTCTCTTCATCTTAAGCTCTCTTGATTTCAAAATACTCGAGTTGGCCACTCGTTATTATCGGGAATTTGTGCACTAACTTTACTTGCTCACTAACTCATAATTTGTGCTCCCATTCCCCTCACTCCCATACCCTTCTTGTTTTAGTGAGACACCCATTTTTCAGCCCTGTGCTCGGTGGGGATATCATTGAGATAAGATACGTGGTATTACGTGTTTATTTTCGGAACGTGTGTGTTGGGTGTGATTTTACTTGTTTCGGTGGTAAACTCCGTTTGGGCCTTCTCGCTATCGTGGGGTGTTATCCGAACAAGCTACTTGGTTCAATTCCGTTCGTGTGAGTGTGTGTGATATATCTTGCTCGACTTCGACTCCGTCTTTTCAAAACTCACTCATCACTCGATCTTATTAAAATCAACAACTTATATTTCTCCGCGCGATATAATTTGTTAAAATTGAACCAACGACTTAACCACCATACTAAAACGTTATAATCGACTAATTTCAACGTGGTTAAAATTGGACTAAAACTTGCGGAACCAAAACTTTTATAAAACAAGGATATAGTTGTTTGTGGATATTGTATTCTAACTTTTGCAGTGAGGTGAAGTGAAGTGAGGTGATCTTCGTTCTAAGACCCAAGTCTTTGACGTATTGACGGGGAGTTGATAGTCATCGCACCGTGAAGAAGAGGAAAGACCCAAGACCTAATACCTAAGATCCAAGACCGGCGAAAGGTTTAGAAGTACAAAGACCACTGGAGGTGCAACGACTTTGAGGAAGTAACAAGGATAGTTACGTTCCGAGACAAGTCTTGTTATTTACATTTATAGTGAGGAGGTAACGAAGAGTTACGCTCCAAGATATATATTTGTAAAGGCTTCTCCGCCTACTGTAAAGGAGTTCTTTATAGTAGAGAAAATCTCGAGTCCGGGGAGGAGCTCGGGGACTGGACTAGGGGTGAGTGGACTCCAAGGGTTGAGTTAGCCACCGCGAACCAGGATAAAATCGCTCGTGTGATATTTTCCTTTTCTTTTCTTACACTTCCGCACGTAACTGCCAATACTCTCGATACAAGTTCTAAAGAAGGGGTGAAAACTTTTTAAAACGAAATAAATATTTTTAATTGGTGATTAAGCTATTCAACCCCCCTTCTAGCTTAATTAAACCATCTATCGGGACCTAACAGTTGGTATCAGAGCAGTTACTTTTTTAAGTGCTATACGGTTATAAAGCACTCTGTAAAGTAGATCCGATATGGCCTTTATTAATGCTATCGGTTGTAGTGGAGGTCTCTCAAATTCTAGACCTCCTTTGTTTGATGGCACAAACTTTGCCACATGGAAAACAAGATTTCGCATTTATGCTAGAAGTCAAGGTGTCAAAGTTTGGATGGCCATAGAAGATGGTACAATACTTCCGACTAAAATAGTCGACGATATTATCATCGAAAATAAAGTAAGTGAATATACTCACGATGAAGAAGATAGAATGAATATCGCCGCTAAAGCGGAAATGGTTCTCACAAGTGCACTTGCAGAAAAAGAGTATAAACGAGTAAACAACTGCAAGTCCGCACAAGAAATGTGGAACAAGTTAGTAGTTACCTATGAAGGAACTACCGACATAAAAGATTCTCGAATGGATACTTTAATCCAAGAATACGAGAACTTTAAACTCCAAGATGGAGAAAATATCATCGATATGGAAACAAGATTTACGCGTATAATCGATGAACTAACTCAACTCGGAAAGAACTATACTCAAAACGAAAAGAATCGTCGAGTTCTTAAATCTTTGCCTCCGAGTTGGAAAGTTAAAGTTACTACGATCAAAGAGATGCACAATCTCAATGATTACCACATCGATAACTTATTCGGGAACCTTCGTGCTTATGAAGAAGATAATGTTCCGGATAAGGTCATTCCTAAAGTGGAAGACAAAAAGAAAAATATGGCTTTGAAGTCCATCTTAATCGATGAAGATGAAAACGACGAAGAGTTGAATGAAGAACTCCAAAATCTCGATGAAAGTGAGATAGCTCTATTAACGAGACAACTCCGTCGTGTACTTCAAAGTAAAGCTCAAAGGTATGGAAAAGGCTTTCTTAAATCGAATAATCAACAAAGAGTTTTTAACTCTAATGGAAGGCCAAATTACTCTCAAAATTATACTCCTAACAATAAGAGTAATTATCCTACCACGGGCTATAACAAGGGCAAAATCAATCAAAGTCCCAATGGTTATAATAATGCCAATAACAATGGTACTTACACTCCTCCTAAGCCAAAAGAACAAAATCCGGAGGAAACACCTAATGTGTGTTTTGAGTGTAAGCAACCCGGTCACTTTAAACGGGAATGTCCTAAGCTTTCTAAGGGACGAATTCTCGTGGCCGAAAATGGTTGGGATTTAAGTGAAGATGAAGAAACTTCGGAAGCTACGGAAGAAGTGGTTAACTTGTGCTTGATGGCTCTCGAGGATGATTCTTCGTCATCGGACATCTCCACTTCAAATGATGAGGTACGCTCTCGTACTAAACTTTTACATAATATGCATCTTTTTAGTGACTCTTCGTTAACCTTGCTAGATATGAGTAAAAGTGATTTGATTGATTTGTTGGTTGAAATGAATGAAAGAAATAATAGTGTAAATCAACATACCCTCTCTCGGATTAGTGAATTAAATCTTAAACACGAGGAGGAAATCTCATCTTTATGTGAACAAAACGATTTCTTGAAAAATGAAAACAACAAGTATAAGGATGTTGTTACAAAGCTAGAAATCGAAAATATATCCTTGGTATTGAACACCGAAGAATTAGAAAACGAGAAGTTACAATTAAATGAAAATACTCGTATGCTTGATGTTGACTTACTAAACTTAAAAATTCAAAATGAGTCATTGGCTCAAGGTAAGTCAAATTCGGTGGTTCAAAAGGATAATGATGAATTGGTTCATGCCTTAAGTGAAAAAGATGAAATATTCAAGTTGGAAACTCAAAGGCTTAAAGATGAACACTCCAAGATCTTAGCTCAAGTTATGGATCAAGAAAGGATTCTTAACGACAAAATTAATATTTTGAGCATAGAAAAAGATGATCTTGAGAGAACAATTCAAAAGTTCACAAAAGGAAATGAGTTGTTAGATAAAATGGTACATTCGAAAATATCATATAACCATGAAGGTTTAGGATATGATAAAAATGCTCAACCTAAGAAGTTTGTACAAGGAAAGAAACAAACTACTTTTGTTCCCGCAACACCAAAGTATAAATGCTCTTATTGCAATAAAGATGGACATACGGTTGAATATTGCAAGATAAAGAATGGTGAGATTAAGGGGAAGTATATGTGGGTTCGTAAAGGAACAAAGCCATATACAAAGGTTGATCGTTTTGTACCAAATAACTATGTTGATGGCACTCAAAGAAAACCAAAGTTTAGTTATGTTCAAAAACCCATTGCTTATCAAAATAGAAATTCGGGGTATAAGACATATACTAATGGTCAATCGTCTAGAAGTCATTTTGTTCCTAGTCATCGTTTACATCCTCAAAATACCATGTATTATTCAAATGATAGAAACAACATGTATCAAGGTGACAACTCTCAAAGATATAATTCGCAAAAACCAAGATACTATGATTACTCTAGGAACAATGCATCTAGAAACTCCTATGTGCCTACTCATGCTTATACCATGCCTAGTTTCTATAATACAAATGTTTATCATGATACTCTAACCCGAGGACCCTCAAGACAAAAGGGTACCTATAAATTCTATTGATTTGTTTTGTAGGTGTGCCTTGTTACTAAACGAGACATGTGGTATCTTGATAGTGGTTGTTCGAGACATATGACCGGTAATAAGTCACTCTTGAAAAGCATTAGAAAGGTCACCGCTGGAAGTGTCACGTTTGGAGATAGTAGCAAGGGGAGTATCATTGGTATTGGCGATATCGGGAATGAACATTTCAAGATTGCTAATGTACAACTAGTTACGGGACTTAAGTATAATCTTCTCTCCATTAGTCAACTTTGCGACAATGGATATAAGGTGATTTTCTATCCTACTCATTGTTCTATCTTAAATAAGGATGGAAAATTAATGCTTACTTGTCCTCGCAGCAAAAACGTGTACACATGCGATATTAGTAAACATTCTAATGTATGCCTAATTACTACACAAGATGACCCTTGGTTATGGCATCGTAGATTAGGACATGCGAATATGAAGTTAATAAAGAATATCTCAATGAATGATCATGTTAGGGGGATACCAAAGTTAAACTATCAAAAAGATCATACTTGTGAAGCTTGTGAAATTGGAAAGCAAATACGAGCTTCTCACAAAGCTAAGTTTATGGTATCAACCTCTAGACCTCTCGAGTTATTACACATGGATTTAATCGGACCGGTTCCGGTACTAAGTCTCGGAGGTTGTTCTTATACATTGGTCATTGTTTATGATTTTTCACGATTTACGTGGACGGAATTTCTCAAATCGAAAAGTGATGCTTTTGAATCATTTGCTTCTTTATGTAAGAAGATTCAAAATCAACAAAACAATACCATTGTCTATATAAGGACTGACCATGGTAAGGAATTTGAGAATTCTAGTTTCACTACTTTTTGTGAGGATAATGGAATAACTCACAACTTCTCGGCTCCATACACACCTCAATCTAATGGAGTTGTAGAAAGGAAAAATAGGACTTTACAAGAAATGGCAAGTACTATGCTTAATGAATATCGTCGTCCTAAATATTTTTGGGCCGAAGCTATGTCTACTGCTTGTCATATTCTAAATCGAGTCTTATTACGTCCTATGACACAAAAGACTCCCTATGAAATTTATTTTGGAAAAACTCCTAAGGTTAGTTATTTTAGAGTTTTCGGGAGTAAATGCTTTATCTTAAATTCGAAAGATTACCTTACTAAATTTGATCCTAAGTCAAGTGAAGGTATATTTCTTGGTTATTCGACCAATAGTAAAGCATATCGTGTATTTAATCTTAAAACTCTTGTGGTGGAAGAATCTATGAATGTTGCTTTTGATGAATCAAAACCACCCTCGAAGTATATTGATCTTGTTGATAAAGAAGACGCCGAAACGGATGGTGTCGAAGATGTTATTCGACAATTCGAAAATATGGATATGGGTATTTCCCCTCCTAATAATCCATTAGAATTGTTGCAAACCGAAGATGAACTTCTTAAAGAAATTCCATTGATAAGAAGTCATCCCTTAGATAATGTTTTAGGGGATTTGACGAAAGGAGTTCAAACCCGGTCACAAGTTCAAAATGTAGTAAATCATCTAAGTTTTCTTTCGCAAATCGAGCCTAAAACTGCTAAAGAGGCTTTGCTAGACGAGGATTGGATATCCGCAATGCAAGATCAATTAACACAATTCACTCGTAGCAAAGTTTGGGAACTCGTTCCTCCACCCAAAGATACTTCCATTATTGGAACTAAATGGGTGTTTAGAAATAAATTAGATGAGAATGGAACGGTTGTTCGTAATAAAGCAAGGTTAGTTGCTCAAATATATACTCAAATGGAAGGAATTGATTTTGATGAAACTTATGCACCGGTAGCTAGAATTGAGTCTATTCGTATGTTTCTAGCTTTCACGTGTCATAAAGATTTCAAAGTATATCAAATGGATGTGAAATCTGCCTTCTTAAACGGGATATTGGAAGAAGAAGTTTATGTTAAGCAACCTCCCGGTTTTTTGAAGATGCAGTTAATCCAGAATATGTGTATAAGCTATATAAGGCTTTATACGGATTAAAACAAGCTCCAAGAGCTTGGTATGAAAGGCTTAGTAAGTTCCTATTAGAGAATAATTTTAAGATGGGAACGGCCGATAAAACTCTATTTACACGACAAGAAAAAGATGATATACTACTTGTCCAAATTTACGTAGATGACATTATTTTCGGTTCAACAAATAATGATCTATGTAAAGAATTCTCTGAAAATATGAGTAAGGAATTTGAAATGAGTATGATGGGAGAATTAAATTTCTTTTTGGGTTTGCAAATTAGGCAATCCGATGAGGGCATACATATTTCACAATCCAAGTATTGTAAGGAAATGCTCAAGAAATTTGATATGGAGAATGCTAGACCCATATCATCTCCTATGTCAACTTCTGACAAATTAACAGAAGATCCGAAAGGAATTCCTGTTGACACTAAAAAATATCGTGGCATGATTGGTAGTTTGCTATATATTACCGCTAGTAGACCCGATATTCAATATAGTGTTTGTAAGTGTGCTAGATTCCAAGTTGCTCCAAAGGAATCGCACTTATCCGCTGTTAAACGGATATTAAGATACTTAAAAGGCACGATGGATCTTGGCCTTTGGTATCCTAAAGGTGTACCTTTTGAACTAGTATGTTTTTCTGATTCTGATTATGCCGGACATTTGGTAGACAGAAAAAGTACTAGTGGTACGTGTCAGTTCTTGGTGGATGTTTAGTCTCGTGGTTTTCGAAGAAACAAAATTCTGTATCGATATCCACTACGGAAGCTGAATATATAGCCGCTGCTAAATGTTGTGCACAAATATTATGGATGAAGCAAACATTGGCGGATTATAATATTAATTTTAAAGTGATATCTATTTTATGCGATAACACGAGTGCAATTGACTTAAGTAAAAATCCCGTGTTGCACTCAAGATCAAAGCATATAGATATACGACATCACTTCTTACGTGATCATGTCAACAAAGGTGATATCAAAATGACTCATATAGAAACTGAGCATAATGTTGTTGACATTTTCACAAAGCCTTTATGTTCCGAAAGATTCGCTAAACTCCGTTTGGATTTAGGAATGCTGGAATATACAAAGTGATTAATTTTGGCTAAATATATTTTAAATAGAATTCTTATCATATATACTAGTCATCTTACGCATAAGAAATTTTATCAAACGGAATTCTTCTTGTGTGTACTCTTAAAGTTCAGATTTGTCAATAAGAATTTATTGATCGGACTTTTATGAGTTAGAGCACTGATTTATTTCGTATACAATTGATAACATTTCTTAGGCGAGCGAATATTTTCTTAAAAATATTTCCAAGATACTATGTATATGGTATTAATCCTAGTTATTATAAACACATTTTTATTTGCCAAAATTAATACTAATATACTTTTATATCCACCTAATTATATGTTGATAATTATACATAATTTTATCCAATATACTTTTAAAATACCTTTTTCTCTCAAAAATTGGATAAATTTATGGAATTATCAAATTGTGGATTATATTTATTTACCCGAAATTTTGGTAAATATAATTATATTTAATCTCCTAAATTATGTTTGAATTGATTTTGTCCAAATTCACTCAAAGTTATTTTTATAATTTGGACAATAATATTTTAAGGGAGATATATATTTTTAAATTATTTTTATGATTTTTATACTATTTAATATCTGATTTTCGAAAATTGTTTATTAAAATAAAATAAAATTTGTAACAGTTTTTTTTAAAATAACGCGAATCCTAAAACCTACCCAGTTGCCATTTAACCCGACCCAATGTGCTGGCTGAATGTAGTCCGTAGATCTAAACCCTTAAAACAATCTCAGTCGCTCACTTAATCTATATATATATGATCTCTTCACAGCTACTGTAGCCACACTGTTCAACACGCCTCATTTGTTTCTCTCGACCCCTCTTGAGTCTCTCTCTCTCGAGTATTCTCGAGCTCTCAAGCTCTTCCATGGCGATTTCTTTCTTGATGAATCCTTCGTCCATTTTTCAAAATCTAAACACTACTACACTTCTTTCCTTTAGATTTAAACATCTTCGTTGTTCAAATCTTATATATGGCTATGGGTTAGGTGAGATTAAAGCGATTTCGACCTCTGATACTTGTTGTTGTGTCAATTAACAACGAGTTTCGGTCCAAATCCAACATTTATATATATATACATACAAGTCTCCTTTGATTTCGATTTGGTTTTCAAAACCCTATTGTTAGGGTTTCATAAATCGTGTGCTCTGATGAGTTTTTTCAAGATGTTTTGCAGGATTGGTGGTGTTTTCAGCGTTAATCGGAGACAATCGGTGTATCTCTACTCAGTCTCATGCGCTGTTCATCATCATCTGACCTCGGCGATCGATTATCATACTCTCCTTCACCAATCTGAAGCTTAAACTCCTCTAATCTTGCTTCTTTCGATTTAATTTTTCGAAACCCTGTTTTTGGATTTTGTGTTTAGTTTAAATACTGACATGTTTTATTGAATTTTTTTTGCAGGGAAGTATAAATCTAAGGAAGTATCGACTACTTCAAGTCAATAGGAGTGGTTTCGGTCATTTGTGATTTTAGGGTTTCAAAACCCTCGGTCGTCTTTGGTATATATGGGGCTGTTTGATGAAGTTACAGCTCGATCTGGTCATCTCCGAGCTTCTCAAGAGCGATTCACATCGCATCGAGAGCTAGGGCTTTAAAACCCAAACTCGATCTTGAGAGCCGAGATGATTGGTTGGCTTAACGGTGTCCTGCTCGCTTAAAGACTCCAGAACCTCCATCTTACTTGCTCGCAAACTCGCGTTGAGGTAAGGATCTCAGGAGGCTCTATGCCCTGAGACTATGGTGAGGGGCTCTACGGCCTAAGCCGCTGTTATACTTTTGGTCTTGATAACTGTTGAAAATGTTTGTTGATTGTGTGCTAATATGATGTGCTTAAAGTATTGAATAATGTATAACATGATTCACATGCTCAAAATTCATGATACATGTATATCCTGTATACTGAAATGACTATCTTAAGATGTGCCTTGTTTGATGTATGGATGGATTACATATACTTATTTGAAATTTTATCTTCTGACTGCTGAAATGTATGTAATATGTTCGTATGCTTGTAAACTTGGTAACTTATTCTTGTCCATGACATATGTTTCTGTGAAATTGAATATATGGGTGTATTGAAATTTCTGCCACATTTGAGTGATTAAATGATTGTCATGTGAATATGTATATGTGTTGTATGCAAACTCTATTTTTTTTAGCACAGATTAAACCTGAATTTATCTAAAGTCGGTCTTTTATGATATTCTGGCATGTGTGCATCCTGGGTTACTTGTCTGTGAGTCTGTTAATATGATGATTAGATTATAATTGAAGTTCTTACCATGTTTGTGTGAATCTGTGTTAATAAGTATATGAAGTATTTGCCATGTATCTGTGACTACCTGAATGAAACTGATGTTTTGATGTATATAGATATGTATGTTAAGTTTATAACTATTTTTTATCTGAGTATACTTTGTTTAAAACTGGCTATAATATGCTTCCTATGAAATCTGACTACTAGAAAATACTTGTTTATCACATTTTGACTAATAACATGCATAAAATGCCTTGACTATGTGCTAAAAATGGCTTTTGGTGTCTGCTCAATACTGCTGTGAGAAAATTTGTTGGTTAAACTCTCAGACCCCTGTATACCATAAAATCTGTGTTTTCTTTAAAAATTCATTAATATTAAAACTGTAATGTGATATGCAGTATCTTGAGTATCTTGGCCTAAACAGTGTGATTTTTGAGAATATCTGATAATGCAAAGTCTATTTCAAAAAAAATTCTGCCTAAATTATATGCTCTTAAGCCTGATTAGCTAACTTTTTAAAATTTAGTCACTGGATCTTGATTAGCTTTAACAAAATGAATTATGTGGAGTTATTAATTATCTGCCATACCTATTTGATTCACTTGCTAAGTATGAGTCAACATGTTTTACTCTTGTACCTTGCCATGCTCACTTAGTCACTTAACTGAATGATCTGACCATGTAAATACTTGTATTCTGATCTGGTTGCTTGTGAGTTTCAAATCCTGACCATGCTTATTCTGTAACCTCTCCATATGTCTCCCTTGCACCTTGTAAAATTAAATGGTTTTTGCCTATGTATATTCTTGATATATGGAATCTTGACTTTGTGCTTGCTTAAACTGAAATTTCTGATAATGTCAGGTTCATAAATTTATATATGCAGTCTGAATTCTTGGTATATGTGAAATACTTGAAAGCCTTGTGTTGTGCTAAGCTGTATGTCTATGTATACATATCCATGAACTAAACTGGTTTGTCATAATTAAGATATACTGGAATATGTGTATTTATTGATACTTGTCTGAACTTTAATGAACTTCACTCCCTTAAAACCTGAATTCCTAAAATATATTATGACTTAGATTGAGTTTAGGAAGTCCTGCATCAACTTGGTAATCTGAATGAATATATGAAAAATTGTTTGACTATCAATTTTGTATACTGATTCCTGTCTAATTGATAAAACTGGGCTGCTTGCTTACTTGAAATTCCAGTCATACCTTCCTTGCAACTCCTACCATGTATTTGCTGAAATAAGTTTAATACTCTTTGATTTGTTTGCTGGAACTCTATCTGCCATGCTTATATTCTTGTACTTCCTTGACTATGCTGTGGTGGTTTACATAATGTTTGTATCTGATATGCTGGGCCACTTCTGTCTTATCTCTGCCATGTACTAGTTGGAAAATTTAATGTTGTATGCATGATCTGACTATTTTGTACTATGCCAGTTGGATATTTTGTCTCCTTGAAACTGAAAATATACTCTGTGGCTGAACTTGCTTCTTTGACTTGTTGTGATCATTCTGATTCTGCCAGTTGTATAAATGGGTGCTGCACTTAGGAATATATGGGTTTCTAGATAGATTAATATTCCTTATAAGAACCTGTTTCTTTAATAACTAATAAAATTGGCACACTCACACACCTGCCCACACACAAAGACATGGCTGGGGATCCCCTTGAGAGCCCTGGTATCTTGACACTGGTGTGTTTAACGGCCACTTAGAATTAGGATTCACCTTAATTACCTACTCTTGCAATTTTGTAATAAATAAATCTGGACTGTATTATCAAGGTATTTGGTTCTTTTAAGATTTCTGTATGTTTAATACTACCTGTGATATATGCTCTGCCAGTTGTATGCTTGTTCATGAGTGTTATATGCTTGTTTGAAAATTGATATGATGCATCTGCTGTACTGATTTGATTCAACTTTGCTTATGTATCGATTTCACTCGACTGGTTTTCCAAATAAAACGAAGGTTCTTAAATTAAAAAGTATTTTTTTTCACACTTCGATTTGTAAAATTTGGACTAATCAACTTTCGAGACTTAATAAAAATGAAATCTTTTGTAACTCGAATTGAAACGATCTCGACTCGATTTCTTTACTTAAAAATTTCAGTACTCTTAAAATCGATTTGTTTTTGGAACAAGACAAAACTCGAATTCTTAATATAATTTGGAAGTTTTCACAATTAAAACTTGTACTGTTTTCCTGAAACTCCAAATTCTTGTCGATTTTCACTTGACTGATGTATCGAATATGCATGCTTGCTTAGCTGTATGTGTTATGTATGCTTATATGCTAGTGTGTGCTTAAATAACATTGTCAAAGGATCAGTCTTTTTAAACAGTGAATTGTCCCCTAGTTTTAAACATTTGTACCTGACCCATTTTTATAAGTTATTTTGCTCAACTTATCTTCAAAAAACTCCAGCTGATAACTCTTCAAAAAGTCTTCTACAAAACGGATTTCAAAAAGCTGTCTTGTCTCATTTAAGGAGAAATCTTACAAAAATCCAGTTTTTCAAACTCCATGTAATCTGATGTCATCTTGTGGGGTTCTTCCATTTAATAGCATAGAGAATCGGTTCCTTTATTCCTAAAAACTAACAAAACACCCAAAATTCCCCTGGCCAAACAGATCCTAACCGCTTTACTATATATATACTCCTGTCCCTTTCCAAACCTTTACACCAAAACACTTAACCATATAACACCCAAATGAATTTCCAACTGCTTCCCTCCAACCCCAATCCAGACCCAAACAGCCAACCTTTTGACCCAACTCTCCTTGATAAAATAGAGATTAAACAACTTGCCCAATCCCAACAAACCTCCTCCTTCAAATACTACACACCAAAACAAAACACTACCACTGCCACTTCCTTCCTTCGAAAACCTCAACACTACTACCACCCCTACCTCCCAAACCAGATTCCGTTTGCTACCAACTACAACCTTGACCCATCCCAAACCCAAACTAAACTTTACTCCAACACCATTTCCCCGCCTATCACCCTCCCCCCGGTTCTCTATAGTAGGCGAAGGAAGAGCTCCTCAAGTGCTCGGGTTCCGAGGGTCATAAATCTTTCGAATGTTGGTAAGTTGAGCAAGATGATGAAAAATTTTCAAACGGGAATGATGGTTTTTATTCAACAAAAAGGGGATGTTCACTCGTTTATTATGGCTGCTAGGTGGGACAACTTGATCTTTTATCGTGGACAAAATTACCACACTTACCTCATGGGTGAGTTCTACGGTAATTTGGTTACGAAAAGAGACCAAGCTGGCCTTTTCGAGTTTGACAGTGTTGTTCAAGGACAGAATATTCATGTTAGTGTGCAAACAATCTTTCGGGCCCTCCGGATCGACCCGGCCCATATCCCTCAGCCTTGTATTAATATATACGAGGCATATCGGTTCAACCAACGGGATTTCGAAATCCATATTGGATTTTTCTGTGGGACAGAGGCTCCTATAGGGTTGTGTCATGAAAACTGCGGGGTTAGCTTTAAGCATTTTCTGCCTAATTTCCAACAATTAGCTATAATCCTTAGGGCTAATTTGCTGCCTAAACCCCAAGGCGATCAGTACTTCGATTTTATCGACTTAAAAATCATGTATCAACTAGTCACAAATAGGCTCGAGTTTAACATGGTTTATGTGATAATACTGAACATGTTTCTTGCTTTTCAACTAGATTATATGCCGTATGGTTTACTGCTCACTGCTGTGTTTGATTTGTTTAAGATTCCTACCCCACGTGTGTTTGCTCAACGTGTAGAATATTGTAGGGTAGAGAATTTAGTTGTTGAAAAAGTTCCCCTTAAGGATATAGTGCCTTATAAGTATGGTCCCCCTACCCCACCTATGGAATCTGCTAATCGGGATTATGCTAAAGAAAATGAAGTATTAAGAGCTGTTGTTAATGAGCTTAAGATTAAAAATGAGGATAATATGCATGAGATTAAGGCTCTTAAAAATGAACTCTTAGAAGCTTCTTCTAAAGTTACAGATCTAGAAGGCAAAATGGGGATTGAGCACGTAGACAAAGGGAAAAAGCCTGTTATTGATTTAGATGTTGTTGATGACGTGGATTTTGAGACTGTGTGTGCTGAAGATGTTTCTGTGACTGCTAATCTGCCTAATCTGACAGATTTCAATGCTGAGCTTGGTTTTGTGGCTGCGGGTCCTGCTGTTTGACCCTGTTGACTTTTGAAACTAATGTTTTCTGTTGTTTCAGGTTGTTTTTGTGTGGGGCCAGTAATGTTTGTTTCTACTGGCGTACAAAAAATAAACTTGTTGTGGGTTTCTGTTCCAAGATAATCAGTGAACCACACTGATTACTAGGAACATTTTGCTTGTAATATAAAACCTACAATATTTCGGATACATTTGTCTCGTTTATTTTTCTGCAAACACGAGAACACACACTATTTATTTATCGAAATTAATTTTGATGGATTAAAATCTCAAAATTAATATTCCGAAAACAATATTTAATTCACGATCGAATGATTAAAATCTCGACTTGAATAATATTAATATTATTAACGAGCAAAGATTTAAATACTGCTCTCGAATTATTTAAAAATTCAGCAAGGTAAAAATTAAAACTTGACTGCAATTGTTATATAAATCGATAATTCAATTCGATTTTACTGAAAAATTAAAGAATAATTCGAAAAATCGAGTTTAAATTCTCGACTTGAATCGAAATTGAGGACACTATTCAAAAAGAA
The DNA here is from genome assembly GCF_001625215.2 of Daucus carota subsp. sativus. Classification (NCBI taxonomy): domain Eukaryota; kingdom Viridiplantae; phylum Streptophyta; class Magnoliopsida; order Apiales; family Apiaceae; genus Daucus; species Daucus carota. Next base: position 24,262,399 of record NC_030382.2, read on the forward strand.
AAATATGTTAAAAAATCTTATTATGGGAATGAAAGATTTTATCTCCCATCACACTTATTTAAAACTATCTCTTCCCTAAATAACTTTAAATAGAAATCTTTTTGGTTTTTATCAACCAAAGGGGAAGAAGACGTTATATAAACTTACTATTTGTTTACCAAAGGAGAATGAAAAACGTATGAATATTAACGGGAAGAAGACGTTATTATATAACGTACAAAATTAAAAATTTTAAGACCTTCCCAAAATAAAATGCAAAAATCACTTTCGAACAATCTCTTGTCTATTTCAGGATCTCGGAAGGATTATGTGCTAAGTGCTTCGTGTGAGAAAATTAATTTTCAAACTCATGCATACACGTAGGGGAAGCACACACTTTCAAAATTTAATTTTGTGTTTGTTTGACAAATACCAAAAAGGGGAAGATTGAAAGGATATCTTCGATATATAATTATTTATATATTGGTTTCGGTATTTGTGACAAACATTAAAATTAAATTCACCTAGTAATCCTCCCAAATAGGACATTAATTTATTTGATTAATTAAAAGTGGAAAGTTATTTTTGGTAAGTAATTTTAATCTCTAAATATTCCTTCACATCAAAATACATTTATTTTAAAGGAAATTTTTCTGATTACGCAATAGTGGCGCTGAGAAATATCGTGAGTCTACGATTATCTCTTTCTTACTACTGCAACATTTTGATGCATGAATCTCGAAAAAAGACTATCAATATTTGATATTCTCTAGAGTACTCATGTTACATTATTTACAAAATTTATATTTAAAGTGATTTATTCCATATTTAAACATTTATTATCTCTCGGAATAAATTAGTTTAAATCTTTCAAAAATTATTAAATCCTTCATTCCTCAAGATTTATTTTATTCAAGGAAGGATTTATTTTCTCCATATTAATATTTGTCCCAAAAATATTAATATCAGTTTTATACCTCTCCTGGAATATTTTCTCCCGGTCTCTCAAATTCAGTATTTTTCGGAGAAAAATATTCACAATACTTAGAAAGCTCTTTCAATATATCAAAATCATGATTTATCATGAACAATATTTTTCTAAGTATTTTGGTATCAAAACCTTCGTCAAGTATCCTTTTGTATTTTTCAAAAGACGAAGTGTTTCGGTTTTTCATGAAACGGCTTTTGTCTTAGAAAATCGGTTTAAATATCTTAAGATTATTCCCGTCCCTCAAAAGTATTTTATATTTATGGGAATATATTTTAAGTATTTATTCAAGTTTTAAGTTTGGCCATACTCCCTCTCTGATAATTTCGAAAGAATTATCGTATTTTATTTGAAACCCGAAAACCTGATTTATCGTTTTAAATCCAAATAAAATACTTACACTTGCCAAAATGACTTGAAACTTGAGATTAGCCAATTAAATATTATTCTTAGTGCATGGTGAAATTTTCATGATTTTCCGAGAACTTTCATTTCGGAGCGTTTTCTATCTGCCGACCCGATCACTGGCTGAACGTTTGACCAAGCTAGGGTTGACCAAAAATTACCAAAATTTCCAGAATGTCATTTTCTAATATTCTAAGATTTATCATATTTTTTTTCGTAATTTATTTCGCACGTTCGAAATATCGCGTTTTTAATGTAACGGTTTTTATCGGTATCTCGTAAAGCGTGTCTGTCTTCTAGTGCATTAAATGCCCTGAATTTTTAGTCCAAGATGCTGGTCAAGAACACCTTTTTAGGTGTGGGGGACAAGGGGACAAAGTTGAGTGGTGGCCAAGGTTTGGTAAATTACCTTTTGCATTTTTACTTCTACTTTTCTTACATTTACCCCACCCATTCTTGCCTATAAATACACCCCTCCACCCATTCATATTTCCCAAGCTAATAGCCAAATATATGCTGAGATTTTGAAGAAGAAACAGTCTCCCAAAGTTTATTCAAGTGCCCACTTCTTCTACTTCATCTTTAAAACCTTCGATTCTTCATATATTCCGATATATACAAGGTTTTAAACCCCGAAGCTTCGTTCCACCCAACCAAGCCTCGCTCATCTTAGCATTTTCATAAACCACTCTTTTCAACCTCCCGAAGGGCTGCCCAAATTCGTTCGTGTGCTTAAAGTCGTATCGAACCTCCGACGAATTTCTCCGGTGAACTTTCGTGCATTAATCGTGTAAGTGGTTTCTTTTAGCTTCAATTATCCGAGTCTTAATCGACCATTTTCAAAGGGCTTTTTAAACAAATTTCTCTTCATCTTAAGCTCTCTTGATTTCAAAATACTCGAGTTGGCCACTCGTTATTATCGGGAATTTGTGCACTAACTTTACTTGCTCACTAACTCATAATTTGTGCTCCCATTCCCCTCACTCCCATACCCTTCTTGTTTTAGTGAGACACCCATTTTTCAGCCCTGTGCTCGGTGGGGATATCATTGAGATAAGATACGTGGTATTACGTGTTTATTTTCGGAACGTGTGTGTTGGGTGTGATTTTACTTGTTTCGGTGGTAAACTCCGTTTGGGCCTTCTCGCTATCGTGGGGTGTTATCCGAACAAGCTACTTGGTTCAATTCCGTTCGTGTGAGTGTGTGTGATATATCTTGCTCGACTTCGACTCCGTCTTTTCAAAACTCACTCATCACTCGATCTTATTAAAATCAACAACTTATATTTCTCCGCGCGATATAATTTGTTAAAATTGAACCAACGACTTAACCACCATACTAAAACGTTATAATCGACTAATTTCAACGTGGTTAAAATTGGACTAAAACTTGCGGAACCAAAACTTTTATAAAACAAGGATATAGTTGTTTGTGGATATTGTATTCTAACTTTTGCAGTGAGGTGAAGTGAAGTGAGGTGATCTTCGTTCTAAGACCCAAGTCTTTGACGTATTGACGGGGAGTTGATAGTCATCGCACCGTGAATAAGAGGAAAGACCCAAGACCTAATACCTAAGATCCAAGACCGGCGAAAGGTTTAGAAGTACAAAGACCACTGGAGGTGCAACGACTTTGAGGAAGTAACAAGGATAGTTACGTTCCGAGACAAGTCTTGTTATTTACATTTATAGTGAGGAGGTAACGAAGAGTTACGCTCCAAGATATATATTTGTAAAGGCTTCTCCGCCTACTGTAAAGGAGTTCTTTATAGTAGAGAAAATCTCGAGTCCGGGGAGGAGCTCGGGGACTAGACTAGGGGTGAGTGGACTCCAAGGGTTGAGTTAGCCACCGCGAACCAGGATAAAATCGCTCGTGTGATATTTTCCTTTTCTTTTCTTACACTTCCGCACGTAACTGCCAATACTCTCGATACAAGTTCTAAAGAAGGGGTGAAAACTTTTTAAAACGACATAAATATTTTTAATTGGTGATTAAGCTATTCAACCCCCCCTTCTAGCTTAATTAAACCATCTATCGGGACCTAACACAAACTTCCTGTTGAAGTTCTGTAATGGATACACTACAAGAAAAACAGCCTCAGACAACACACATTACAGAGTGGTTTGAAAAGATTCTGTTGTTCCAATCCAACATACAACGACGAAATATTTTTCCTTAACATACCATTGTCTAAGAACGGAACAGACATTGGTTACATAAACTATTGTCTATATGGTAATCTTCAAAACTTGACAGACAAGCTTTATTTTTGAAAGTGTTGTGTGACATTGTTGACACAATGGTCTAATAACCGTTGTAAATGTAGATGGTTAAAACAATGGTTTTTAATGTAGTATTGTGTAATTCAGACAGCGGTTACATTTCATCAAAAAAATAACATTGTCTAATCACATTGTCTTTTTGAAACAGTGTGGTGCAAATTAGAAAGGTTGTACAATGGTTTTTCGAATGTATTGTCCAATACAATATCACACAACGGGATGAAAACAGTTGTTTGAAATAGCTCTTTTAGAATTTCAAAAGATACCATACGATGAGGTGGCACCACATGATTAGTCCAAAAACTATCACTTGGATTGCTGAGATGGTGCAATGAGAGCCGTTGATTGAAAGGAGATTTAATATCAGCCATTAGATTAAATAACGTTGATACGCTTACACCAACTGTTTTTATCAAAAGAAATGTTGTCATAGATTATCTCAGACAAGATTTTACATAGAAAACCATTGTCCATAAGCCTCATTCTAAAACTTTTGAGAAGGATTACACAACGGGTCCTTATAGAAATAACCGTTGTTTTTAGGCTTTATTCTAGGAGGTTCATTACTTACACAACATGATTTTATCAAAATAACTGTTGTCTTCGAAACTAGTACTTTTACTAAATTTTTGTTAAAAGATTGTACAAGATAATTTTTTTTATTTTTTGATTATTTTTGTACAAGATTAAATTTAGTTGGTTTTAACATCCATACGGTTGAATCGCTGAGAAATGAATTTTAAAATATATTTCAATTAATTTGGTGAAGATTGCAGTGAGATCCAGTATCCACGTGTTGTGCATAGAACCCAGACATCATCTCATGTGCCAGGTAAAAGATACTAAGTGATTGCATGTTGTTATTTTCTTTTTTAAAACTTATCTCAACTTTAATGAATTCATTGTTTTTAGTTTCAAGCAAATCTAGAGATTGGAAGTATATTAAGTTTATTAGTGTTGCTGATCCAATAGTGGATGAAATTGTGAGTAATTTTGATTGACTAAATTTCGACAGTTCTGAATGAATATTATTTTGATTCTTAAAAATAACAGAAAATGTTTATGTTTTTAGAAGCCTCCTCAGGCATTCATGGGTATTTTTGGTTCAACAATCCCAGAGTGGTTCACTTACCGTCTCAGAAATCACTATATTTTTTGTGGTCATTGTGAATTCTTGGAGCGCAAACTATCTGGCCTGAGAAGCATTTGCGAGGGGTTGCGATTGGTTGATTTTGATAAGTTGGAATTACTGGTAAATACTTACAATGGTGGCCGTAATTTTAAGTTGAGTTTGTTTGATGGAACTAATGTTGAAATCGGTTTGGACCTCACTGCAATCACTTCTGGTAAATTCGATGACTGTGGAATGTGTTATGTAACTGTATATAAAAATTTAGATTCTGAGCACTTGTAATTTGAACTGCAGGTCATCTTGTTTTCACATTTCTATATCCTTGCTATTTTAACCTTGAGGTTAATCCATCTCACATGTTAACGTACTGTCACGATGTGGTAAGAATAATAACTGCATTCTATTATGTTGATGTTTAAATTTATTTCTGTTTTTCATTTCTCCAATTTTGTAAGAAAGTCTTTAAATTTATTTCTGTTTTATATAGGACATACCAGTTCAGTTTAAGCGTTTAACCGAATTATGGAAAAGCAAGGATACATTTCATGTGTACAAAGGATCACTTTCATAGGAGTTTGAGATAAGAAAGCGCAGTAGAGGGAAGAGAACTTGTATCCATGCACGATGGATTAAATTCCGAAATGATTTTGAACTTGATGTTGGTGATGTTTGTTTTTTTAGGTGGATGGATGAATCTTGTCATCGTTTAGGGTCGAAATTGTCAAGTCAGCTGTTGTTCATGCTTAAATTTGTTCTTGTTTAAATTTGTTTTTGTTTGAACTTGGTGGATTATTTCCATTTAGTAGGTTACTGTTGTTTTGAATATCAATGATGTATGAACTGTTGTTTTGGTGTCTGGATTTTATCTAATTTACTTGCCTATCATATTGTTTGCATATCTAATGTTAAATCTACGTGAGGATCTTAATAGATTGGATTGATGTAGTATAGATTGTGTGATGCAGTGGATTAGTGTACTGTGTGATATAATGTCAGATAATAGTCTAAGGAGAATCCTGCAAACTTTCTTTATGGTTTGATGATATATTATGAAAGAAATGATGTGTAAAGATGTTCTGATAAAAGATGCTTTTTATGGTTTTTATGATGTCTATTTTTAGACACAATCTTTGTGCCACATCATTCAGATTTATTGTGAGTAGTTTATTCAACAGGTATTGCATTTCAATAGGTAATATTTAGTTAAATATTTAAAATTGGGAGCATTTTACAAAGAATTCATTTTAGGATGTAAATTTTATTTTGTTTCAACTTAACAATTGATAAGATTCACATTTACTCGAGCGTGGTAACATCGTTCCAATGAATTCGAACATGAATGATCATCTTCTAATTTGCTATCATATATGGAACATTTTATATTATTTTTCAAAAATACCATTGATTTTATGAGTTCATTACAAATTTCATAAAAAACTTTTTGAATTAAATTTTCAAAAGTAACTTAATACTTGAGAGAATTAAAAGTTCAATTTTATTTTCAAAAGTAACTTAATTTTCAAAAGTAACTTAATTACATAATATACCATTAAAATAAGCTTATGGTAATAATTTGAGAAAGTAATTTGTAGATTTGTAAATTTCAATATTGAAATGGTGTTCAAGTACTCCCTCTGTTTTTTTATATGTCACTTTTGACTTGGGCACGTAATGTTAGATGGGTTGACTGGCTAGTAAATTTTTTTTATTTTTTATTGATTTTTTTGTGAATTAAAATTTAGATTATATATTTTTATTCCGAAAAAGATAATTTCAAAAATAATATTTTTAACTACCCGGTCAAAGCACTTAAAAGTATGTGCCAAATAGTCAAACGTCATATATTAAAAGGGATAAATATCAAGTAGGTCACTCGTTTCATCCAAATGTATCAATTGAGTCACTGATTCCCCAATTGACTCAAATGAGACACTCATTAGAAAAATTTGTATCAAAAAGATCACTCTATCCTTAGTCGAAATTTTGAAAGTATTATATATTGAGTTCCACACATTTTTTATGAATGGTATTACATCAAAATGAAAGATTCCGAAGTCTACTATTTTCGCTAATATTTTTAGATTTTTAAAAATTTATCTCCTATTTATTTTTATTTAAATCAAATAAAACAATCAAAAAATTAAAATATTTTAAGTTAAAATGAACTTGTTCTTGATTTTTTCTAAGAATTTTTTTGGTACGAAAATAAAATATTTAGAAATCTTTAATGTATGTTCCGCTCACATTTTTATATTTGTTTAATATATTTTAAAACTAATTTCTTACATGACTGTGTTAAATTGAAAAGGTTCCAATGTATGTTCGGATGTAACTAATATAAATAATATGGATGTATCACTGTTTTGGGAATTACTATGATATGCATGCACGTCTAATTAAATCATGTATGTTTTATATACCCAATAGTCACAACAGTACTACATTGGACTCTGCAGGGGGACTTAAATAGCATAGGTAGTGATTGCTATATATCTATGTATTCAGAGATAAAACTTTCCATCGCTTACATTTCAATCTGCAAAGAAAAGATTTCCTTTGAAGACGTAAACTACAAAGAAAACATGGAACTTGGTTGGGAGTTGCCGCCAAAGGGATTTGTGAAGGTCAATGTGTATGGGATTTTCAGAGAAACCCCGTTGGCAAATGGAAACAGGTCAGGGTTGGGAGTTTTAGTTAGGGATTCGGATGGTCAGATACTTGCGATGGTTTCTGGGGCTCTTCAAATCGTTAACAAAAGAGTTAACGAACTCTGGGCTATGCTTATGGGTCTGAAGTGTTGCTTGTATGTTGGAAAGCATCAGGTTATTCTCAAGACTGAGCATGCAGAAGTTTTGGCAGAGTGGGAAGGTTGGCAAAAGTTCGTGGATCCATGTTACTCTGATGTAATCGAAAGTCTTGTTCAATGAAAAACTGACAGAAGGCTGAAATTGGAAGTCTCTGTGGTGAAAGAGAAGAAGAACCAACTTGCACGGTATTTGGCGAAGGAGGGAGCTATTAACCGAACATTGCCTGTGATGTTTATGAAACCATTTGGTCGAGTGAGAGACCTTTGGTACAGGGACATGGGGTTGGGAACCACGGAATTTGGTTTTGATCTGGTTACAGAGGAAGAATACATGAAGATCCAGGAAGGGGACTTCAAAGAAGCCATGGGGGAGAGGAAAATGGATGACGAAGCATCCCATTTCATTTTCAGAGTCTGAAGTTGTTTAAAATCTAGTGAGGTCCAAGTGTTGGCATGAAAGTTTAATTTTGGCTTGAAATTAAAGGGTATTTTTTTGTGTGGGCATGTATTTTGTTCTGAATGTATGAAATGATTTAACGATTTGAAATGACCATGTTAAGTTGTGATTCTCAAAATTCGTAAGGTTTCAACTTATAATGATTTTTTGGTGTTTACACAATACAGTAGTTTAAACTGCGTGACTATGTTTAAAACGCATGAAATGCACCCATTGGTTGAAGATGAAGAAACGGCATAATAATATAATAATAAATTCCAGATTATAAAATCTTGTAACTGTCTTAAACAAACAGACTTCATACTAAATCATTTACTACAAATTTCTACTTTGCAGATGATAAGTTATCTGCATCCGTTGAGATGCTGATTCCAGATAGCGTCTCCAAATGGTAGCTTGACCTAGAAGGCTGTTGAAGAAAACGTGAAAATGAAAAAAAAATTAGAGTGTTTAAGCCTATATCTAGAATACATTACATTAACAAATAAATGTAAAAACTTACTTGAGTGGCGTTATTCTCAATAGGATGTGGTACATCTTCAGCATCAGTGTCATATTTTATATTAAAGCCGTGCACAATGTCGGTTGCAAAGGAATATAAGGTACTTGTTTTCTACATTCTCTTTCATGATGAGGATCTTGACAGTGAAGTCCTTGTTCTCCAGAGACCTCGGAATTCTAGGTGTTACATTTTCAACACAACCCTGTGATGTATTCAACAAGAGTAATGAGAAATTTCTGTATAACATATTTGCTTTATTGAGTTACATTCGTAACTAAAAATAAATACAAACCTCATGAAGTAAATCAAAGACTGTTTTTCCAATTAGATTTCAAACTTCACGATCTTCAAGCATGATATTGATGGTATCAGTTTCATCTGATGCAAGAACACAAACTTGGAACCTTAAATGCAGACAAAAAAATTTTAATGATCTCGTTTTAGCATAATATAACTCAGACATTAACTAAATCGCACTTCTTATCTGGATATGCAATATTCCTTTTACAGTCTTGACATTGGAAGACATTCCCTACTGGTGAAGCAACTTTGTAACATGAAGTGCAGACATCATGATACCACGAATTAACTTGCTTCACTTTAATTATTCTGACTTGAGCAAGGAACTGAAGCTGTAGATATAAAATCATACAAATCTTTTATAACATGTTCAAAATTACAAATGCGCATGGAAATGAGAATTTGAATGGCTGACCTCTATTTGATCGACAGCTGAGTTTGTGATCATGGCAACATGGGACAGTGTAGGTAGAGCATTTGTTGGCATATACAGATTAGTCTTGTCAAATGTAGGACTGTTTAGCATGTGTTTTATATTAACTTATAATTAGACTTTCTGACATTAAAAGTATTGAAGAAATGTAGGGTAAAATATGTAATATATACCTTTTTCTCATTTGAGTTACACTGTGTTGTTGAATATTTATATGACCTGTTGTAGGGCTAGCATTACCAATGTCGAGTTCGTCTACAGAAGTGAAATTTCATAGGTAAGAAACAGTTGTAAAATAAGATTTAAGTACATGGTGATAGGCATCCGTTGATTTGTAATTCTTGTGTACCTTTCCACTTCGTAACTTTGCAGCTCCCGATGACAATGAAAAGAGGGTACTCAAAATCTTGTTTTATGAATTGATCAAAATACACAACAATTAAACTAATCCCAAAATGTAACTTTGACAATTGTACTAAATTTAACAACAAAGAAGTTTAATGTAAATTTCTGAAAAGATAAATACAACATTATATTCAAGACTCCAGGAAAACAAACCTCTCGTTAGTGATTCTGAACTTGTACTGATGCTGTAACTGTTCATTCCTCTTTTTGATGAGGTAAAGTGGTTTTGGTTTTTTCATGATGACTCCAAGAGCATCTTTTGAGAAAAAAAAAATAGAAAACATGATAAGTGGTAATTTGCATGTATAAATATAAATTATGAGAAATTATAAAGGGTACCAATCAAGTATTTCCTCTAGCCAGATATCTGCCAAATCATAGAAGTCAAAAACAAACTGGTCAATGCAAACTTTATCTTCTTCAAGTTGTGTGATTTCAGTCTGATCATCGAAAAAAATTTGTATATCTTTTTTTGAATGGCCTGAAGATATTCGTAGCATCGTAATCTTTCACGGTGAAATTCTCTATGAGGAAGACCTTACCAACAACAAGAATCTTTTCAAGATCATCAGCAACCGCACGAGGAACAAATGCATGTATTCGAGCATGCTGCATTAAGAATGAAGTTAACATAAGTTTATTTCAGGAAAATAGACAACTTATTGATATGTATATTACTGAGAAGCTTACTCTGCTATCAACCAATAGAAGATTGAAGCTTTTGAAAGCCACTTTTGATTTGATGAAAGCTCTCCGCATGCTAAGAATTTTGGCTTGGACCTTCTAGTCATATTTTCCCTTCCTTAAGTTTTTGAAACTGTCTAACTTTGAATTAGACATGATATTCAAACTTGTTTGTTGTGTTTGAAAAATGAGTCTACTTAGATGGGAGCACAAAGCACTAATATATAGAAAAACATACTCATAATTTGTTTCTGCAGTTGGAGGTAGGTATCATTTATTATTAAAGATATGATATGATAGGAAATCTGAAAGAAATTTAATTAAACTTGCGAAAATGAGGGATGAAATGAAATAGATATAAAATAAAGATGCAGATCATGGAACTACTTTTCCCAGAAAATGTTTAATATTGACAGTTGTAGAACTGTCATTAATATCCTTGAGTTGATGCATCAGAAACAAATACTTTCTTAGAAGGTACAAAAAAGTTGGCAATGCCAGCAGTATTTAATGGTGCTTAGTTGGAAAAAACATAAAAGGGAACAATACAGAACTGATTGATCAGCATGTCATTGAATATTGTATCCCCAAATAGCAGATTAGACCTGGAAAAAAAAGGGACAAAATTTCTAATATGTACAACATAATCATAAGATAAATTAATGTGCATTTATGATATTTACAAAAAGAAGATACCTTCACTTTCTTTACTTTCATCCGTGATGCCATGGTAGCATTTTCGTCTAGTTCACAAACAACAGGAGTTGCTTTTCTGCGATTCTTCGGGCGATTAGAGGACTTCTAAGTTGGAGGAGTATCGGATGTCCGTTTTAAGGTCAATGTAGTATTATTCTTCATAATGCATGAAATAAAGCTTATCAGATTTCATTGCAATCATAGTTTAACATAAATATTATTTTGTATTAACCTAAATCTAAATGCTCACCACAGTGAGCACATCAGGATTGGGTACAACGTTGTTTGTTTCAGATGGATCATGATCTCCCAGCATCAAAGGAGGTTCTTCAAGAGAATGTGCAATATAGACATTGGATGCTTTCTTAACATTTTTCTCACTTATAAGCAATATGGCAAGGAAATCCTTTTTTTCAAAAGTTTTAAGCAGTGGAGGAAATGAGATGCCTTCGCCAACCTTTGAACAAATTTTAGTACTACCTCCGTCCCTATTTATCTGTCCACTTTGGAAGTAAAAATTTGTCCCTATTTATCTGTCCATTTATACTTTCAAAACTAATTTAATGATAGTTTTTCAAATATATCTCAATAATTTCAATTTTCAAGACTTGACTTATTTAAAACTTGGTTGAATTCATGTTTTCAAGACATAAAGTAGGGGTATTCCACTATTTTCAAGATATTAATTAGAGGTATTTAATGAAAAAGTTCATACAATCAATTATTCCTTGGTATGTGTTTTTTTTTCCAAAATGGACAGATAAAAAGGGACGGAGGGAGTAGTCAACTATATTTAAATTAAGAGATGTAAATGTAGATAATTTGCATTTTTGTAAAGTGTGTGTTACACTTACTTGAGCATGCATCATCGTTCTCAATATCAAACACCTCTTTACCGAGTATACGCTGTATGTCTTCATGAGGGAAAAGCACAGCAAGAATGCCTGTTGAATCCTTGTATACAGTTGCCAGTAGAAACCTAATTCAAGAATGTGTGATTAAAAATCTGGCATGGCAATATTGAAACGATAAATATTAAATAAAAGTTGGAGCACCTCTTTTCAGAAAAAGGAATATTCCTGTTGCATTCTACACATTTTTATCTACCAGCCACAGTGCACACACGATTTTCACAACTGGTACAAACATTGTCATACCACATGTTTTTTTCTTCAACCTTTTTGACATCAAGTTGACACCGAATAATCCTCTGAAAAAATTAGACCTATAGTTGAGAATGTAATCAAGTTTCAGCAATTCACAGGAAATGAGATATAGTTAGATGTTGTCTAAATACCTCAATGTAAGGAACACCAAATTCCTTTATCTCAGCAACAGTATACATCTTAACATCCTCTGGTTGTTCAGTCATGATACAACCCTCAGAAACAGAATTAGATTGCTTAGGAACCTCTACCAATCTATGATATTTATGATATTTAAGTGTAATGTTAAAGGCTTGTTAGGCTTCATAAATAGCTGACAATGAAAAACTAACACCCTGCTCCCGAGTTTAAAATAGGGAGGAAAGCAAGTGAAGAGGAAGTAAAGTAGCCCAACTTTCACTCGTACCCGTGCTCCCGAGTTTTTTAGAGGGACGAAAGCAAGTGCAAGTGAATGTAATTCTAACATACTTTCATCCCAAAAGTTTCACCCCAAAATTGGGATGAAAGTGAAAGTAAGTCAGCAGTAAGTCAGCTGAACAGGTTGAGCATAATTAATATTCCAATTATAACCTTCTCTTCTTCTATATCAAACGGCACTTTCAACACTTTGAAATCTCATTATGTCTCTGTATCCCATCATCTTCTTCCTCTGACTGCAACCATCTCATTAGCTTCATTCTCTTGTTTTACAGGTATGTGTTAATATTGTAATGAAAATTAGTTATATTTATCAATCGGACATTTTTATCATTTTTTCACACAGATTATATGTTTGTGCTTGTATAAGTTGGGTTTATTTGTTCTTTGAGATGAACTGAATGATGGAAAAATGATTTGGATTTATCATTTCTTGTTTATTTTATCATGTTTGTGTTTGTTTAAGTTGGGTTTATTTGTTGGGTTTATTTTCATGAAGATGGATAGCTTTATGATTGAAAGAACAAGTGCAATACGCCGTTTGGTACGAGAGCGACAATTAGCCGCGGTTCATTTGATTTGTCTTGTTTTATCATTTATCGCACACCGTAGGCTTCAACAAGTGAATTCCATTGCTTTGCCCAGTAAGGAATTGATTTTACATAGGGAAAATGTGCGAAATGAATTTCTAAATGACCTGTCTATTAGTGGAAAATTCGCATGAGTAAGGAAGCGTTTTGCAAGTTATGTGATATTTTAGTACAAAGTGGTGGCCTTCGACCAACACAAAGGATGTCAGTTGAAGAACAAGTGGCTAGGTTTCTACATATAGTGGGGAATGATACAAGAAATCGTTTCATTTCATGGATATATCGACGCGCTTCGTCCACCACAACTAGAAGTTTTCACAGAGTTTTGAGAGCAATTATTAGGCTAGAAGCAAACTACTTTGAGCAGCCTACTGGACAAAAAATTCCAAAAGAAATCGCACAAAAAAAAAGATTTCACCCATATTTCAAGGTATATGAAATCAAGGATAGTACTTTATTTTAATTTGTTTTATTATATTTAAAATAACATGTATACATATATACACCCAGGATTGTGTTGGAGCCATCGACGAAACACATGTTCGTGTAAAAGTTCCTAATAAAGACGTTCCTAGGTATCGTGGTAGGAAGGGATATCCTACTGTAAATATTTTAGGTGTATGCACATTTGACCTGAAATTTACATACATCTTAACTGGCTGGGAGGGTACTGCATCTGACTCGAGGGTAGTAAAAGATGCACTTGTCAGAGAAGATAAATTACTTATTCCCAAAGGTAATACATTTATAATTATAATTTATTTTTGTTTTACTATATATGTTATTCACCTATCTTTTCTTATAGGTAGATACTATTTAGTAGACAAAGGTCTTCCTCATAGAACTGGATTGGTTGCACCTTATAGAGGAGTTCGTTATCATCTAAAAGAATATTCTACTCATCCACCTGAAAATGCAAAAGAGTTGTTCAACCTTCGTCTTGCTTCATTACGAAATGCTATCGAACGGGCTTTTGACGTGTTAAAAAGAAGGTTTCCAATTATTAGAAGTACAGCTGAACCATTTTATTCATGTGAGACGCAATCATATATATTTTTAGCATGTTATATTTTACACAATTATTTATTGTATGAAGATCGTGATAAGAAAATTGAAGAAGAAGTGATAGAAGAGCTTTTAAAGGCAACGCCTGGTTTAGAAGCTCAAGCTCCAAGAGAATTAAGTGAAGACAGTGCTAGAGCAGAAGGAATGAGAAATTCAATTGCAAATGCAATGTGGAATGATTATATTTTACAACCAGATGATGAAATTAATATGTCAAATTAGAAGATCCCTGGTTTAGTTTTCTTTTGGTCAATGTATTCTAAAAGGTGGATTGCAGTATTTTAGTTGTTTGTAGCTTGTGTTTATTTAGTTTTGGCTTGTATTATGTGCACCAGACTAAGCTACTCTGTTTTACCTGGTTATTCTTTGTGATGTGTTCTATTTTTCATTAACAAGATGTTTGTTCTTAATTTGGTTTGCATTATAAGCTACTTATTATGTTATATCATCACAGAAGCTAATATAAGAAAAAAGATAAATGAAGGAGATAGTGTGAAGAGAGACCAAATTAATTGGACTCTTGCAATGGATGAAGCATTTATTTAATCAATGCTTACTCAACAGTATGAAGGTAATAGAGTTGACGGAACATTCACACTAACTGCCTATACTAACATGGTGAATGATTTGAACGGAAAAATAAAAAATGTCACCTTGACTAAATCTCATCTAAAAAATCGTCTAAGAACTCTAAAAGACCATTTTTCTCAATGTTATGACTTGTTCCGGGGAGTTGGGTTGAGTGGATTTGCTTGGGACCCAGTTACCAAATTATTCACAGCTGATGAAGATGTCTAGCAAGATTTAATAACTGTAAGTTGTATATTATTAGATATGGAGTTAAATTTATATTTTATTCATATATTAGCAAAGTTTCTGTAATATTTTTTTATGTTTTTGTAACTTGTACCTTGACCAGGCAAGGCCAGATGCAGTGAAATGGAAAACAAAAAAGGTATTTTACTATGACAAGTTGAGTGAACTGTTTGCAAAAGATAGGGCAACAGGTGGTAAAGCTGAAACAGCAAAGGAAAAATGCAAGAAATGGGCTAGTGGAAGTGAACTTGGCGTAGAAACAATTGATGAAATCGACGAATTACTAAATGCCAATGAAGTGACACTGGAAAATTTTAACACTGAAGATGATCTACAAGTGCTATCTGGTACGGCCTTTCCACAAGAACAGCCTTCCAATTCCTCAAAGTCAAAGTGCATGAAAAGAAAGTATGAAGGTGAAGATGAAATGGAAAATTCAAAGGGAAAGAAGAAAAAGCTTGTAGTTGAAGATGAAATGGCAAAGATTATGAGTTCAATGGAACATGTTGCTGATGCTCTTAAAGAAGGTAATGTTATACTCAAGGAAACTAATCTCATACTTGAACAATCACGCCAACGTGTTTACTCAGAGGAAGAGATATTCAAGCAATTAGAAGTTATCGGCTTAGATCCAGAGGCAATATATTCTGCATATCTATTTCTTGCAAAAAATCAAAATGAGGCACGAATTCTATTTGGTTGTCCACTTCCGATGCGCAAGCGTTTGCTGGAAGATCTAATGAGGCAGTCTTCTTAATTAATGTTTGATTTTCTTGTTGGACTTCTAGTTAACTTGTTTTTTTTTAAGCCCTGAGTTTAGTGGTGCAAGATTTATTATGTATTTTGTGTGACTTGGTTATCATTTTGGTGTGTTAGATTTAAAAACCTTCTTGTTAACC
Organism: Daucus carota subsp. sativus; assembly: GCF_001625215.2. Taxonomy (NCBI): domain Eukaryota; kingdom Viridiplantae; phylum Streptophyta; class Magnoliopsida; order Apiales; family Apiaceae; genus Daucus; species Daucus carota. The sequence goes on from NC_030382.2 coordinate 24,278,422, forward strand.
TGCTGATGTAATATCGATCATTAACGCCGATGAGTAAATTTTGTGATGTGTGGTCATTTCTATAATCTCTTTTATCCTCTTTATAATTCGCAAATTGCACAAGTTTATATAGTTTAACTCGGGCAATAATTTTTAGAGTTCTTGTGCTACCTCCTGCATATCAGGCTGTCATACTTAGAATCATTTTTTGAGGCTCCAGGAAGAGAAAGAAGTGACCTCCAAACAAATAAGCTCAGGTGGGTGCATTTGGATCAGGTTTCCCATGGCTTTCATTCTACAATGCATTTTTAGATAGAAAGGTCACTGTGAACACCGGGTGCCATTTAAAAGTGATAATAAAATCACTAAGGTGATAAACTAACTACTATACTGAAACTTATACAATATGTTTTAAATATGAAAAACTTTTAATTTAATAATTTTAATAAAATTTTATTTTTAAAAAATATTAATTTTATTTTATAAATATATTATTTTTGGTATTCGATCTGCATGAAAAAATTGCTAAGTAGTTGTAATAGATTGCAGTTCCATATATCAAGTTTGGACATTGTGTTAGATGAAGGAAAAGAGAGAACAACACAATCAATATTTATTTTTAATACAGGGGTAGTAATGTCCTTAAAAGATTGTTACTTCCTTTCCTTCCTACTCGGGAGCAACTGAGTGAAAATGATAGCACCTTGTTTTCGTTTGCACTCCATCCAACTGGGGAGCAAGTGAATGAAACTTATTTCATTAACTTTCATTTACTTCCACTTACTTCCTTTCACTTTACCTCTTAAAAAAACTCAGGAGCAGGGTGTAAAAGTGAATTTGTCTTTTGTTAAGTTCTTGAACACTGTAGTGGTCAGGGTCAATGTAGAACTTTGTTGCATGATAATTGTTAAGACATGAAATTCCTGAAAAAGGTTTAACAGTACAATCAATTATGAAAAGTGAAAATGTAAATCTTATAAATATTATTTGATTATTTGAAGTTTGAAATGTATACCCTCATATTCAGTAACTTTGGCATTAGAAATTATGATAATAACTTCTTTCCTGTCAGTATTTTTCACTTTTTTTTCAAACTCCTCAACAAGTTGATTGAAGAAAGTCACTTTGATTTTTCTCCTGGATTTAGTACAAAAAAAAATACATTTTTCATCATGGTGTCTAAATTAATCAATGTTAAAGATGTCTAAATTTTATCCTCTAAATCCGTACCTTCCATCACTAAGTTTGAATTTAAGATATGATTTTGACTTATCCTCATTAGGATAGACTCGTTCAACATTGTGTCTTGTAAACATCCCACCACATCTAAAAAAAGATATAAATACTAAGTCATCTAGATATCTATTGTAATGAAAGAAAGCTCGTTATTGATGAATTATACCTATTAGAAGACAGTCATCTTTAACATGGCTTGGAACGTCCTCAAAATTAAATAGATAGAAAGAGTAAGGAGGGATCTTGGTAATGTTCTCCGTTTCAGGAACCATTTTGGTATAGTTTTCAAAATAGATATGTTTTTCGAACCTAACAGCCCTATTCTTCTCATCACCAACATACTTTCTCACATGGAAGTTAGATAAATTATAAATCTGGCCCTATTTCAGTTCTTCTTCGAAGAAATCAGCAATTTTTGAACTGATAAATGCATGAATCCTACAGTTTTATAGAAAAAACTTTATTTAAATTAAATTTCAGGTTTTATAAAATAGAAAAAACATTACAACTTTCAACCTTTATATAATACAGAAAGAAAAGGTGGGATGCTTACTTCGTCATCGATTAATATAACATTCAGACCACGAAATTCAAGTGTAGTCCTATTAATGCCTTCCCAAATAGACTGTGCTCGAACTATAACAGACCATTCAGTTATTTCATCTGAAATATTTGTTAGTTTTTGGTACTTATTAAACAACATTTTCTGTCACAACCTGCGGGACCATTAATCCAGATGGTAGTTACGATTAGGTTAGAGTAGATTTAACATGAAATTTAAAGCTGTGGAAGAAAACAGGTAAGAAAACATACCTTGGATATAAAAGAGAAGTCAGATAGGGGAGGTAATGGAGTTTGGGGGGGAAGAAGATATATAGAGTTAGTAGAGGCTTTATTTTGAGGAGTTGAGTCAACAAATGTGCATTTCTGGTAATTGAATTGTTCGAGCAAAGAGGTACAGGGTAACCTCCATTGTGAAAAAGACAAGTCTTGGATACTTTCATATGTTCCTAGAATATGATGAGAGTGGTATTGTTTTTCAATGTAACTTTGTAGGGCAATTGTACATTATTCCATATATGAAACGTAACAAGGTTGAAAATAGGAATCAAAATTTGTCTGGCTTTGTGCAGTAAAAAATTTGAGCCGGATATTTTTAACAAAAATTTAAATTTTGATAAATCCCTCCCAATTTAAATATTGGTTGTTGTTTTACGGAGAAATAATTCTAAAATTTTTAACTGTATACACAAATTAAATTATTTTAAAAAAATTTCTATAGGAATACTTAGAATTTTAATACAAATTATTTTGAATATTTTTCTATACAAATATTTGAAATCATTATTGGTTTTAATTAAATACTTACTCTGCATGTCGTAATAGTGATAAAATTCGTTTGAATAAATTCATAAATCAAAGTTGTAAGCATCATCTAATGTTGATTCATATAAGAAGTAAAACCAGGAAAAGTCATAACTTTGATATTATTGACGATCAATGTTAATGACATGTAAAGAAAGCTTTGATATGAGAAGAGATTAGATTTGAATGTGTTTGAATCCAATTAGACGATATGAATTCGAATTTTGAAATTGAAATCAAAACGGAGAGTTCGAGGAAATAAAGTAGATGGCACTGGGTGAATATGTTTTCGCTTGTTTTCTGAAAGAGGGGATATACACATGTCATTTATAAGGAAATCGCAGTATACACATCTGTCTGTATAATGTATGAGCTTTGCATAGTCAAAATTTGCCTTCGGTGGCAATTTCTAAATATGTATGAAGTCTACGGTTAATTCCTGTGCAGAAGTGGCAAAAAGAGTAGTACGGACAGATTAAATGCTGGATTTTGAAATTATAAGAAGATAACAGCAATTTGTGGTTGAGAGTAATAGACATTAGGGAGGCAACAAACATTATATTTCAATGGAAATTATTTTAAAGAGAATGAGAGGGTAGGAACAAATTTGAATTTAAAATTTCAGTTACCCATGAATCTACTATAGCACGATCATACATATATTTATAGAAGTCAAAAAACATAGAATTTTAAGATGACCAAGTAATGAAAGAGAGATCCAAAAATGGGTTGAGGTTTTACATATCCATCATTTGTTGAAAAATTGAAAAATATTCAACAAAATCATTATTAGTTTTAAATAAATAATTACTCTGAATCGTGTAGTAGTGATCGTGTTTGTTTGAATTAATTCAAAAATGACAGTTCTATAGTAGTGAGTCTCATCTAATGTTGATTGATATAAGTAGTAAAATCAAAAGACAAATAATTGAATCCTTAATTATTTTTTATTAAACCATGAATATTCATAATGCTGATATTATTTGGAAATAAGAGTATTCAAGGATGTGGCGGATAGTATATCTGCTTAAAGAGTATTTATGTCTTTAAGTGGGGATAGTATTCATAATGTTTTTATGTGCCTATTAAGACTAAAATGTTGACTTCAATGGCACTGACTGATAAAGTTAAGTAACGAAAAACTTTATATCATTGATATGCTTTTGATTTTATCATGACAAACGTAAATTTAAATTGATATCTTCTAATTGAGATTTATTTAAGGAATTGTCGAATATGTTTAAATTTGTTTGAACTTATAAAAATATGATATAAATATCATAGTTGTTAAAATAAGTTGGACATTATAAATATCATTGGGAAATTAATGTTATTTTATGAAAACTAATGATAGTTTGACATTATATCAAAAAAAAATTAGTAGGACGGATTACATGAGTGAAATAAATTTTACAAAACATGCCCGAAAAGAGTACAGATTACAGATTATCATTGCAAGTCAAGTGACGAATTGGAAATCTTAGAACAAAAGATTCTCTCCAGAATTCAATTTTCATTACATCTTTTAAATTCAAAATAAGAGATACCTCCACAAACAAAATTAAATAGTATGAGAAAATTTTCCCTCCAAATAAGTAATTAGAGTTTGGGAAGAGTGTAAAACACTTCATTGTAAACTACATTTCGGGTGATATTGGTTGGAGCACCCACTTTTGAATCAATAAACAATCTAAGTCCTTCTGGAAAAGTCACCCTGCTAACAGCAACATACATCTGCCCATGTGTGAAAACTGACTTTGGAAGATAGAGACCAACACATTCTAGAGACTAACCTTGAGATTTGTTGATAGTCATAGAATAACAGACTTGTAATGGCATCTTCTTTCGAACCAACCTGAATGGGAGTTTAGTTTCGGTAGGAAAAAGTTCCATGCGAGGGATAAAATGTTTTGTGCCAACAAAAGCCCCACAAATGACTTGACACTCAACAGAATGTTTTAAGCATTTCGTCACCATCATTCTAGTACCATTGCAAAGTGAAAGGCATATGTTCAGCCTATTTGTTTTTAAGAGCTACAACTCATCTCTGATAAGAAAGGTCAGTAAATAGCAAGTTATCGGAATCCGTACGAAGAACGTTAAATGACTTATGAGAATTATATGTCAGAAGAATTCCAGGATGCTCCTGCACACCACTGATAGAAATTCATTAATATGTTCAAGCCTCAGTGCACAAATAATCTTTTGTGGCACGTCCAAGAGTTCAGAAAGTTTCTATACTTTATTTATTCAGAAGATTCCATTTAATGAAGAAGAACTTACAAGACGAAGACTCGACGAACAAGCCAAATCTCTGATGTTTATTTGACGAAGAATATTTGATTTAACTAGATACAGATGAACCAGACAGTACATCTGTGTATCAGTTACTCTGATATTTGACGTCAAGTCTAAAGAAGACAGCAAGCTGTTCTGCTAAAGTTTAGGTTATTAAATATTTTATAGATTATTATTTCACTTCTCAAATAAATTATATTAATTGTGTAATTTATTTATTAAATTAATTCACTCTCAAATTAATTTAATTTATGAATTTATATGATTAACTTAATTAAGTGAGTAATTTTCTATTTAATATATACCACAAAATCACTTTTTAATCACCAAAACAAGCTCAGTAAGACAATCATAGATTGTCCAACCGAACTTGTCTGAAGGAAGGGAAGTGAAATTCTGCAAGACAATTCAAGATTGTCCTGCCAAAGGGAAGAAGCAACTGCCAAGACAATCTCTTTATATTGTCTGACCGAAGCTTCAGTTGGCTGCCAAGACAATCCTTGGTCTTTGTCTTGCCGAAATGAAGTGAAGACCTGCAAGACAATTAGTGTTAATTGTCCTACCGAAATCTTTATGTGGCCAAGACAATGTCCTTTTGTCTTTCTGCCGAGTGGAGAAAGACTTGGTAGGCAATCTCCTAAGATTGTCCTACCTTGTCCTTGGTTGTCTTGCCCCCTTGTTTTTTGTCTTGCCATAAGTTTTAATTGTCTTTCCCTCCTTGCTTTTGTCTTGCCCCTCCTTTTATTGTCTTATCTACTTGTATTTGTCTTGTCTATTGTTTGTCTTACAAGTTCAAAGCTTTGCCTATAAATATGCACTACTAGAAAAAGTAGATACAACATCGGCACTTTAACATCAGTTCTAAAAACCACCGATATTAAAAGTCTTTTTAACATCGAAAATTAAAAAAACGAAGTTAAAGAATACTTCAGACATCGATATTTAAAACAACTGATTTGTTATCTTCCGTTTGAAAACATGAAAAAAATAGGCGGCCTTATTTCCCCCGCGTTACACAGAAACAACTTGCATACTTAGGAAAAAAATATAAATCTTTTATATTATTTCACCCTCTCATCTTTTGCCTGCTTTCTCTCTCGACGCTTTCTCAGCACAGCATATCTCGACATTCTCTCTCCCGGCGACATCTCTCTCCACCTCTTTGCTAACCATCTCTGAGGTACTCTCACCATCTCAACTCTCTCTTAATCTCACCTCTCTCACAATATTACATCTCTTACCATCCTCTCATTTTATCAGTTCATAACATTAGGACCACCCTTCAAGCTTCATTCAGTTGGAGATCCGGCTCACATACGTTCGATTGGAGACCCAATTGTAAAATACAATTTAAAGAATCAATTTCACGACCCAACTTGAAGAAACCCAGCTCATGAGGAAACAGAGTCTGATTTAGGGGTTTAGGGTTCAATTGGTTTGATTTTGCGTTTCAAGGTTCGATTGGTTAGACTGGGTTTTAGGGATTGATTCTTTATAGTTTTCTTCAAGGTATCTATCTTAGTTTCTCAATTAGTTTCATTAATTTTGTTCTTTAACGGGCCATCTGTGTGTATATGTGTGTGTTTGTTTCTATTGTTATTGTCAAACAGGAATGGCTAAATATGTTCCTCTAGTTCTGGTTTTAAATTAAAAAAAATGTAATACAGCTTTAGGCTATAAGAAAAAGATCCACCTTCATTAAAGTTATAATAATTTTTCAATTATAATTCCTTATTTGCTGATATGAAGTATTGTTTTGTATTAATGTGATAGCTGGCTAGCAGAGGTTCGGGGTTTCTTTGTTAATTGTTGTGTTGTCACTGGAAAGAAAATCAAGATTGTCTCAACCTTATTTTTATTAACTTGTTAAAAACCCCTAAAGTTGTCTCTGATAGAACAAAATAACATATAAATACAGTATCTTGAGGAATGTATTTCTACAATTTTATGCGATAATTGCAGACTAATGTATCTTTCAGTATTCTTATTATTTGGTGTACTCTGTCAAAACTAATTAATGGTTTTTGTAGATTAAAAAAGATCTATTTTTGCTAGCTTATTTTGGCGGTTCAATAGAGGGAGCACCAGATGTGGTAATTTGGTTGTAGACTTGCAAGGTAAACTTAATTCTTTGGACTCAAAAATAACTAGTTTCTATTGTTGAAAGTATATAATCCAAGATTGTATTGTGTTTTTGGATTGTATCTGTTAGTGCCTAAGGGAAAACAAAGTAGTGAGTAAGTATATTAGAATATTTGGACACTTTTTCCATCTTTCTACAGGTTGTCAAGGTGTCTATGTCAAATAAGATCCACCAGTTCTGCTGTCTATGTCAGTTGACTAGATACTTGAGAGATAAGCTGGAAGGCAAGAAGCTGATGGCACGTATCAAAATAAACAGAGGTTCAATGTCTATGTTATTGATGTATTTGTTCTATAAAAGGCTGCTAATGCACTTGAAATTATCACTGTTTTATAATCTTAAATTGAATTGGATTTGTATACTCGTAGTTGAGAACCTGTCTTAAGAGTTTTCATGTATTTTTTATGTTAGTTTATTAGCGTTAGAGGGTCCCAATTCATCACTTTGTCTGACAATAGAATGATGTGGAAATATTAATACATTTAAGCATTATAAATTTCTTGTGTAATTCTATAACAATTTAGGTTAAAATGAGAACGTTGCTAATGTTTAAACATATATGTTGTTGTCTATTGTCCACTAAAATGTGCAAGAGTGAGTTGTGCTCAAAATTTTAACTATGTTTTCAAATCACAACCATTAGTGTTTTCTTGTTATAGGTTTTAGTTAAGAGAATTTTAATTTTAATTGATGTATGCCATTGTTGTGATTTGCAATGCTGTCTAGATTTCCAAAAAGGAGATCCCTGTTATTATAGTATGCTATCTATGTTCCCCTGACCTCCTCTCCGCGCCAATGCCCCGATTTGACAAATAATGAAAGATGAGTGCAATTGTAATTTGGATGGCTATAGATGTTAATGTTTCTGAGCTACAGGTGGAACAAAGTTTAACACAAGAATCCGATCTTTACACTTAATGTGGTAATGTACTCTTTTAACCTTTTGGCAGGTGGGTGATCCACGTATAGACTATAAATGTTGGGACAGGCCTGAAGACATGAAAGGGAAAAGGCTTGTTGCAGAGGTGAACCCTTCTTACGTTTTTACTGTATTTCTAACTAATTGAAATTATATATATATTAAATTATTTGCACTACATTTTTACTCTATAACAGACTTTGTTAAAGACAATATTGAAGCAGCCGTATCAGAATCTGCATGTCTAATGCCACCATGGAGCAGAGCCTCACGTTCATGCATAAACATTCCTTGCCCTCTGAATGTAGCTTGTTAATGTAGTTGGCTTGTGTTGATGGTTTTATGTCGTTATAGAATTAGCCCTCCTCATTTTGATGATGGACATGTATTTTGTAGTATCAGGCAATAAATGTATGCTAATATTTTGTGATTAATATATGAGAATATTCCTCTTTGGATATTATGGTATAGTATTTGTTTAAGTGAATTTTATATATTAGGTAGTTTTTGGTAGAAGCCGACAATATTTGAATGACATTTTATTTCAATTTGGATCAGGTAGTGGCAACAAATCGATGTTAGAAAACTATTTTACATCAGCTCTTAACTTTAAAATGGTGTTAAAAACTCTATTTTACATCAGTTCTTGTATTAAAAATACTATTTGACATCAATTTTTATATTAAAAACGGTGTTAAAGATGTGATTTTACATTAGTAGTTAACTTCAAGACGGTGTTAAATAATATGTTTTACATCGGTCAATATATATAAAGCGGTGTTGAATACGCTATTTACATCAGTTCTTACATAAACAACGGTGTTAAAAACTACATTCACATCAGGCACATTTTCTATATGATGTCTAATTATCTTTTTAACATCGCTTTTAAAAAAAAACGATGCATATGGTTTATATTACCCTGTGATGTATGTGTTGAAGGGGTTCCAAATCTCATAATAATGTATTATTCATTGTGAAACCAAGCAATATTTTTGTAATATTTCAGCAAATGACATCAAATTTTTTGTGAAAACTGATGTCTGATCATGCAATTAACATCGGGTTAGGACTGATGTCTATATACCATACATATAACATCACACGCGAAGACATCGGTTGTTTTTTACTCAGACATCGGTGTTTGACCGATGTCTAATGCAATATTTGTAGTAGTGATGACTTAGTTTCTTCATTCTAAAGTGTTCATCACTTTGATATTCAAAGCATTTGTAAAGCTTTCAAGTTGTTCGTAACTTGCTAGTTCGTTATATCCACAGTTTTCTGTGCTTTGATAACTCGGTTGTTTTAATCACTAATCTAGAATATACCATGTCGAATTTATTCTACGAACATTAGTGGACATTAAAACTGAACCAATTTAATTATATAACGACTTCAAACATTGTTATATTAATTAATTATAATCTGATTAATAAGTCATATTCCAATCAGATTCACTTCCACGATTATTTGATATCGATTGTATTCAACCCCCCTTTCTACAATCGTATCTGGACCTAACCCAAAGTCCTAGAGTCTGGTTTAAATTTCTCATTAACATAACATCAACTCCAACCTTTAATTTCAACCCGTGATGAGGAAGACCGGCAATGTTGTAAGAGTTGAGATATTCCGGTGGGAAGGCAAAGCTGAAATCAACATCAGTACCACCAAATTCCTCGGCCCTATCCACGCTGAAATATGAATTCTCATCTCCTGGAATAGTATCGATGATACTGGAATTTAAGTGGGAAATGGTAACATTGGTTGGAGTTAGCATGCCCCTCTCACTGATATATGTAGGTGACTGGTGTTGTGAGAGGAATTGATACAACACCCCCAGAACCGTATAGCACAATTATAGGGATATCTGTTACAACTACGAAAATCACAGCTAGCTCTTATGGGCTACCGTTAACATAAACCAACAAAACAAATGAGAAACAAGTGTGTTTAAGGGCTGAGCTTGCAAAGAACCAAACAACGAGGCCGGAATTACGGAATTCCGTCCTGCAATTGCCCGGAAATATATGTCACAAAGGTTACACGTGCCTCTCTTTAGAGTGTAGAACTCGTGAAAATGATCCTAGTCCCTTTGCAAGGTGCCTACATACCCTATATTTATAGGGATCAAGCCCATGTAGTTCTCGATTTAGGACTCTGAAGAGATAAGCTCTTATCCCCTCTAGTTTAGGATAAAACAGCCTTCTTTCAGTAGTTATCCAGCGGCATCCCACTCCAAGTAGGTCACTTGAAGCCTTCATCTTGCATAATTATCCGAATATTCATGAATTATCTTCCCCGATTGTAATTATCCCCATAATGCATGTATTTATCTCTTAATTCATAGATAGATAATAACTGATACACTCCCAATATGTCTCCAATTCGTCCCCCTTGAAACAAGGAAGAAGAGTCCTATTTGGAGTCTGCCTGCCATTCTGCCCAGGCGGCGGAAGCCCTGCCAGCGGCATCCCCTAACTACAGCCCCGTAACTGCAAGCCAGGGTGCACTTAGCGGTAACCCCTAGCAGCGGTAACCCCTAAAGCGCCTTCAGGTGCACCCCCATTCTGATGGCAGTCTTCATTATGCTTCCAATGCAAGTCCATATACCTTCTTGTACACCTCCAATGATTCGCCCAGCCATGGTGAAGCCCATTATTCTTAACCAAATGATTCCAATAAGCCCAAGTGAAGCCCAAATAATATGACGGGCTATAAAATAAGCCCAGGGAGATTTTATGGCACAACAACTACCCCCCGGTTCCTTGAAGTATTAAATACGAGAGGAACCTAAGAACGGTAACCCTCAATCACCCAGCTGCAAGCCCTCAAATTATGCCAGAGATTAATCGTAAATTATTTCTAAGCTTACGTGGGCGTAGCCCGGTGTAAGAAACAAGAAATAATTCAGATACACTTCCACTCATAATTACATAACCAATTGTATTAATTTTACGGCAACCACTGCAAGCCTTGACTATTTGTTCCCAACGATAATTAAAATTACTCCCCAAATGTCACTGAAATTCCACGATTTTTTGCTCCATCTTTCCAATTTCCCGCGTGTGTCATGTCAGCTTATGATAAGGCTGATCCCAATTATCTAGGGGTTTAATTTGAATTCAAATTAATTTAAAACCCAACTGAACTCCTAATAATGTGGCTAGTTGTAGAGTTCCAGCTAAACTCTCCCTCTTCACCTGCCTAGCTTCTCCTCGGGAAGCCGTGCATCATCAAGGCTATCTTCACGCCTTTCCAATCCAATCGTGCCACCTGGCGCGTGTGTCTCCCACTTACCACTACTATAAATTCATGCCTCCGAAGCCTTGTTTTACTTTTTACTTTTAACTCTCACATCTTCCCTCTTACACTTCTCTCACACTCGAAGCTCTCCAGACGCTAGTTTACTCCTTCCGGCGACCCTTCGGCTTTTCTCCAACTTCCAACCAAAGGTATGTTTCTTGACCTCCAACTTTCGTTTTCGTTACATTCATCCATGTTTGTGGCTAAGCGTTTGTATGATCCATGCCTATCTGCCTCTTTTTCTCTTGATTGTTCACCTCGGTATGCGTGCACACACCCACACTCGCCTTGCTTGACGTTATCATGCCCGATTAAACTGCTAATTTGCCCTGCATGCCAGTTATAGTTAAACATGTACACTCATCCTTTGAATATACACACACCACTGGTTTTAATTGACTCCCATTAGGCCCTGATTGTTTCCCAACTGGGTTATCGCCCTTGGTGTTGTCGCATTGCTCTGAGGCCATGATCGTAACCCTAGATTGCAAACCCTAGGTTCCCAATTGCCTCTAGGGGGAACCCCTCTTTCACAATCGAACCCCCTTTTTGTGCCCTTTATCTGCTGTGAATGTATTGTTGTGTGATTTGCCTGCTACACTTGTTTAGCTAGTATCTTAGGGTTGTGATTGGGCGTTGATTGTTGTGGTTGAGATTAGGGTTAGGATTAGGTTTCCCGTTCCGGGTCCCTTGTTGGGCTTCCCGAAGAAGATAAACCGTCCTCCGTGGCCTGTGCCGCTTCCTATGAGGGATGTAGTTCCCGTATACTTTTGGGGCTCCAACTGAAGCCTTTTCATTCCTTCTTCACACCCGTAGGACTCCACCCTTGCAGCCCAGTCTTCCGCAAACCCTCTCTCCTTCTCCTTTTTTGTTTTTCTTTCTTTCGACCTCTTCTCATCTTGCTGCGTCCTTTCGTTAACCCATCCTTTCCTATTGTAGATGTCTCAAGGATCTATGTCCTCACACTCTTCTCAGTCTGCCACCAGCAAGGCTCCCGTTGTCGCGGTTGACACGGGATCCTCCTTTAGCCAGGACCTTCAGCCTGCCCGGCCCAGTTTAGGGGTTAGCTCCAGAACCCGCTCCAGGCGCAGTTTGGTGGTGAAGGAGCTCAACTGGACAACCTCTGAGTCCAGTAAGGCGGACGGGACCTCGGGCCTCCCGCTGGACCCCGCTGCTGAAGCCCTCGAAGGGAGCCCCGAGGAGGCTGAGCTGGAGGCTGAAGCTTCCGTGGAGGTGATCGAGCCTCCAGCTGTAGTCCTGGCCTGCGAGCATATGGACTCCATCATGACTCCTGCTCGGCTGCAGTCCCTATTGGAGTCCTGCAACCCTGGCTGCACCTTGGGGATCCCGAAGCCAGGAGAGAGGTGTCACCGCTTTGACACCCTCTAGCCGGGCACTGGCTACCCCAAAGCCGTGCTTTCCGCCCAGTTCTTCAGGCTGGGTTTGTCTCTCCCCCTCCATCCTTTCATCCTGGAGGTCCTGGACTTCTATGAGGTCTCCCCCATGCAGCTCACCCCCAACTCCTACCGCATGGCGGTCTGCCTCTACATCCTCTACGACATCCACCATGGGGTGAGGATGTCTGCCTTGGAGTTGGGCTGGTTCTTCCAGCTGAAACTTACCGGCAGGACCCCAGGGTTCTTCTACCTCACTGCCTGGAACACCCATCACAAGAAGGGCATCAAGGGCAACCGCCAGTCGATGTCGGACTGGCAGAAGCTCTTCCTCTACTGCTACGACTGCCCAGTCTACAGGAAGGACTTCAATCTCTCCCCCAGTAAGCCAGCTTTTCCTTAATCCATTGTCTAGTTTAGCCCTTTAGGGTTCCCGTTTAGTTTCCTTATGCTTGTATTTGTTGTAGACATGCCAGTGCAGACTCCTCTGGCGGGAGAGTCCCTTGAGAGGGCCAAGCATGTGTTGGGGCTATCCACCGGGCTAGGTGATGGCTCCAGCCTGCTTACTCCAGAGAATCTGGAGAGGCTCGGTTTTTCCACTACGGTGGTAGATGCATCCCCCGTTGACGAGGGGGGTGCAGGTGTGGAGGCGACGGGAAGCCCAGGTTTCCTCTTAGCTTGCACCTTTGAACTTATTTTCCTTATATGATATTTGCTTTATAAATTTCCTTCCTGCATGATTTATGATTTTTGTGCCATCTGCTATGCTTGCATCTCCCCATATTTCTGTATATGTTTGGATATTATCTAATTGTTTCTCCTTGTTTCTTTCCACAGATATGGCTGCCAACATCCCCCAGTTTATCAAGCGTTCCACTAAGTACGAGGATCTGTTCGGGGAGGCCTCCGATCCTCAGGCTCCCCTTCCTGTCCAGCCACTCTCCCAGCTCCCTTCCCCCTCTCTGGAGCAAAAGAAGACCTCCTCCGGGGGTCGAAAGCGGGACCCCTCCAAGACTGCCGAGGCGGGGTCTTCAGCTGAAGGCCGTACAAGCAAGAAGCCCAGGTTAACCCTGGCCCGCAGTTCTCCCGCTTCCTCCTCTTCTCAAAAGACTCAGCTCTTTCAGCGGATGCTCTCCGACCAGGTCCCCGAGGCTACCGTCCGGGAGTGGGACAGGCTTTCAATAGCCGAGGCCACCCGTGACAAGGTGGTGGCCAACGCTAAGAGCCTGTTCCTCGATCTGAAGATGGGGGAGCATGTTGCTGACACAGCCCGGGTCAATGAGAAGATGAGGGCGGATTTGAAGCAGGCTAAGGCGGACCTGGCTTCCGCTGTCAAAGACAGAGATCTTGTGCGGAAGGCCAACCAGGAGCTGAAGGAGGCTGAAGCCAAAGTCCGTGAGGAGAGGAGGAAGGAGGACGCCGTGAGGTGTTCCTTGGAGGAGGAGACAGACGGCCTTGGGAAGATGGTGAAGAGGTTGGAGGGCCAGGTGAAGGAGCTGCAGGAGGCTGCCGTCGCTGCAAAGGCGACGAGGAAGGAGCGGGAGGCCGCCGTTTTCGAGGCCGGAGTTGCCGCAGGGGTCAAGGACTGCGTGAAATCAGCCTACTGCTTCTTCCCTGACAACGATTGGGCCAAGTTGGGGCCTGATGCTGCAGTAGCCCTTGAGGAGGCAAAAGTTGAAGACGCCACCAGCTCTGGGAAAGTCGAAGCCGGCGCCAAGGAAGTTCTTGGGGGTACTTCTGAGGGAGAAACTGCGGCTAAGGACCGACAGGAGGCTGAGAAGGCATCCCTTCCGGAACTTGATGTGGTGGCCCAGGTGGAGGCCTTAGTTGTGGCTCCCTCTCAGAACGCAATCTCTTCGGACGCCCTGGCAATCGATGAAGTCCCCAAGGCCTCCTCCTCTCCAGCTGCTTCTTAATCCTTCCTTCCCCGTGTTTAATTAAACTTTTATTTACGAATTGTGAATTTGTGCGTGGCGCTTGTCGTCACGAATTGAATATTCTTTTGGATGAGGGTGCGGGCACCTCCGAATGCTCCGCAAGACATTTTTAATATTGTAAAGGGCCTCCCCCTGTTGGTGTGGGGAGGAATTTCCCTTGCAATATTTTGCTCTCTTTTTTTTTCATATAAACGCTTTTACTCCTTCCTTGTTTTCCCTTGTATGACTTCTTCTATATTTCTCGTGATGTTGTATGTACTTGCCATCTAACCTTTCCATGCAGGTAAGAAGAGCGAATACAGGGAATATCCTCTGCATACACTGTCCTGTTTCTAGGGGGTTATGACCCTTGTGGCTTTGTTCTTCAAGGTCGTTTCCTTCTTTGTGAATGTATGTTGATGTATACGTTTGTGTTAACTCCCCAATAGCGTATGTAAAAGCACTTAGTCTTTCCTTGTAATAATCCATTTAAGCACAGTTGAATCTGATCTCACATGTGTGAGAATCTAGGGACACCATTGGACGTAAGCCTTAAAATAACCCCTAGGTGTAAGCCTTTAGAGTAGTCTCCAAGTATAAGTTCTGAGATAATTTTACGATGTAGGCTTCGCGATAATTCCTCCAAGTAAGCCTCGTGAGCCTGGATAGGCTTTAAACTCGAAAGCCTTGATAAGCCTTCGGCCTTGAAAGCCTCGACGGGCTTTAAACCTTGAAGGGCTACCGTAAGCCCAAAACCACGAAGGCTTGAAAAGCTTTTGCCCTGAAAGCCTTGATAGGCTTGAAACCTCGAAAGCTTGAAAAGCTTTAGCCTTGAAAGCCTTGATAGGCTTGAAACCTTGAAAGCTTGAAAAGCTTTAGCCTTGAAAGCCTTGATAGGCTTGAAACCATGAAAGCTTGAAAAGCTTTAGCCTTGAAAGCCTTGATAGGCTTGAAACCTTGAAAGCTTGAAAAGCTTTAGCCTTGAAAGCCTTGATAGGCTTGAAACCTTGAAAGCTTGAAAAGCTTTAGCCTTAAAAGCCTTGATAGGCTTGAAACCTTGAAAGCTTGAAAAGCTTTAGCCTTGAAAGCCTTGATAGGCTTGAAACCTTGAAAGCTTGAAAAGCTTTAGCCTTGAAAGCCTTGATAGGCTTGAAACCTTGAAAGCTTGAAAAGCTTTAGCCTTGAAAGCCTTGATAGGCTTGAAACCTTGAAAGCTTGAAAAGCTTTAGCCTTGAAAGCCTTGATAGGCTTGAAACCTTGAAAGCTTGAAAAGCTTTAGCCTTGAAAGCCTTGATAAGCTTGAAACCTTGAATCCTTGAAAAGCTTTAGCCTTGAAAGCCTTGATAGGCTTGAAACCTTGAAAGCTTGAAAATCTTTAGCCTTGAAAGCCTTGATAGGCTTGAAACCTTGAAAGCTTGAAAAGCTTTAGCCTTGAAAGCCTTGATAGGCTTGAAACCTTGAAAGCTTGAAAAGCTTTAGCCTTGAAAGCCTTGATAGGCTTGAAACCTTGAAAGCTTGAAAAGCTTTAGCCTTGAAAGCCTTGATAGGCTTGAAACCTTGAAAGCTTGAAAAGCTTTAGCCTTGAAAGCCTTGATAGGCTTGAAACCTTGAAAGCTTGAAAAGCTTTAGCCTTGAAAGCCTTGATAGGCTTGAAACCTTGAAAGCTTGAAAAGCTTTAGCCTTGAAAGCCATGATAGGCTTGAAACCTTGAAAGCTTTGATAAGCTTTAGCCTTGAAAGCCTTGATAGGCTTGAAACCTTGAAAGCTTTGATAAGCTTTTGCCTTGAAAGCCTTGATAGGCTTGAAAAGCTTTCCTTCCCACCGGTGTAGCCAAGTTATCAAGTTGTGTTTACGAGTTTTAGTGTTTTCAGCGTTTTCAATTCCCAAATTTATTTGAATTTTAAGCCAAATGAATAATGTTAATGATACGCCTACTACCCCCCGAGTTCTTTAGCATAATTTTAATTATGGTGGGGAACTAGATGCAATTGAAGCCCTAAATAATTTTTAAAGCATACATGAAGTATTCAATTGACAATCATGGTAAGCAAGCAAGCATATACAACATTTTCGTAACGGAAAGCTGCGAAATTTTATTGAATCACATGGTAAAAATTGACATAGCATAATATTGGGGGGGTGCAACGACACTACCCCCCAAGCGTCTTAGCAAATAAAGCAAATAGTAGCCTGATAATTCTCCTAAAAGCATAGCGATTACAACTAATAAATCGCCTTTATTTCCTGACCCTTAAACCGAAGCCTACAGAAATACTACCCGGGTGAAGCTACTGGTAATACCTCTTTAAGTGTTGGGCGTTCCATGCCCGTGGTATGAGTCTTCCATCCATGTCTGTGAGGTGATAGGTACCTTCCCAAAGCACTGTTTTGATGATATATGGGCCTTCCCATTTTGCACCGAGGGCTCCATGAGCGGGAACCCTTATGTTAGGCATCATTTTTCTGAGAACTAGGTCTCCCGTTTTGAGGGGGCGAGCCCTTACTTTCTTATCAAAGTATTTACGGGTCCTCTGTTGATATGCGGCAAGTTTCAACTGGGCCGTATCTCGTACTTCTTCAATCAGATCTAAGTAGAGCCTGTGGTTGACTTCATTATTCTCAGGGTCGTAGTTATCCCTTCGAAAAGATCCTGCTCCAACTTCTACGGGAACCATGGCTTCACACCCGTATGTTAGGGTGAACGGGGTTTCGCCGGTGGTAGACCTTGGAGTGGTATTGTAAGACCACAACACCATGGGAAGTTCTTCCGGCCAGCATCCCTTTTTCTCTTCTAATTTGGCTTTCAGGGTGTGCTTAATAATTTTGTTTACGGCCTCCGTTTGACCGTTGCTCTGGGGGTGGCACACCGCGGAGAAGCCTTTCTTTATGCCAAGGTTTTCACAGAAATTCATCATTTCATTGCTGTCAAACTGTTTCCCATTGTCTGATATGAGCTTGTAGGGAACCCCGTATCGACAGACGATCGCGCGACAAACGAAGTCTACCAACTTCCTTGCGGTGATGGAAGCTAGGGGTTCAGCTTCAGCCCATTTAGTAAAGTAATCTACAGCCACGACTGCATATTTCACCCCTCCTTTCCCTTTTGGTAATTCACCAATCAGATCTATACCCCAAACAGCAAACGGCCAGGGGCTTGTCAGGGTCTTCAGGGGTACCGCGGGGCTCTTGTTCGTGTTAGAGAACCTTTGGCAACTGTCACAAGCCTTGGCGAAGGCATGAGCATCCTTGTGGAGGGTAGGCCAGTAGTAGCCTTGACGGAGGATTTTGTGAGCGAGGGATGCACCCCCCGAGTGATTCCCACAAATTCCTTCATGCACCTCGCGCATAAGGTATTCACATCTTACCCCAGCAACACACCTAAGGAGGGGTCGATTGAATCCCCTTTTGTAAAGGATTCCATCATAAATTACATACTGGGCTGCCTTGTACCTCAATTTCCTGGCCTCATCTTTGTCTGTAGGCAGGGTTCCGTTGGCTATGTATTCATGGATTGGGGTTGTCCAGAGGTTAGTCTCATCAGCTTCAACATCCATGATTTCAATTTTGGGGATGCTAGGCTGATACTGGATTTCGAGGGGGATCACCCCGAGCATGTGTGCATCCCTCTGAGAGCCTAATTTGGCCAAGGCATCGGCATCTGCATTCTCAGACCTTGGTATTTGCTCTAGCTTGATTTCCCTGAATTTCCCAATTAGTTCCTGGGCATACCGCATATAGAGATCGCTGCGGGGACCCCTAGCTTGGAAGCCTCCTCGGATGTGCCAGACTACCAGCATAGAATCACTATAAACATTCATATTTTCCACTCTCATCTCCAAGGCCAGCTTCAGGCCAGCTATTAAGGCTTCATACTCCGCATCGTTGTTAGTGGCTTTAAAGTTGAAATGGATGGAGCTTTGCAGCTTATGGCCCTCCGGACTGACTAAGACAATGCCAGCCCCGACCCCATTTCCATTTACAGCCCCATCGACGTACAGGTTCCACCAAGGGGAACAATTCTCAGGTATGGCTACTGGAGACTGGGGTTCAGGTATGCATTCCATCCCTTCGACTTCAAAAGTGGGTGGAAATTCCAAGATGAAGTCAGCTAGCGCTTGCCCCTTTATTGCGGTTCTTGGCTTGTACTCTATGTCAAACTGGCCTAGCTCGACTGCCCATTTCATGATTCTTCCAGAGGCTTCCGGCTTGTGCAAGACCTGCCTGAGAGGGAAGGACGTTCGTACTTCAATCTTGTGAGCCTGAAAGTAAGGTCTTAATTTGCGGGAAGCCAAAATTAGTGCGTAGGCTAACTTCTCCATGTTTGAGTAGCGGGTTTCAGCATCAAGTAATCTCTTGCTCACATAGTATACTGGCTGTTGGGCTTGCTCTTCCTCCTTGATTAGGACAGCGCTAATTGAGAACTCGGAAACCCCTTGGTAAAGGATCAAAGCTTCACCCTCCGTTGGTTTGGCCAACAGGGGCGGGCTTCCAAGTTGCTCCTTCAGCTTCAGGAAAGCAGCCTCACATTCTGTCGTCCATTCAAATTTCTGCCCCTTTTTTATGGCTGCAAAAAATTCTCCACATTTGTCTGAGGATTTTGAGATGAACCGGTTTAGGGCGGCAACCCGGCCTGTAAGGCATTGCACCTCCTTTACGTTCCTAGGCGACCTCATTTCAATTAAGGCCTTGATCTTCGCAGGGTTAGCTTCGATTCCCCTGTGATTGACAATGAAGCCCAAGAACTTGCCGGATTCAACCCCCAACACGCATTTTTGGGGATTCAACTTCATCCTGTAATCCCTCAGTATGTCGAACATCTGTGATAAGTGTGTAACATGATCGTAAGCTTCCTTTGATTTTACTAACATGTCATCCACATACACTTCCATAGTTCTTCCAATCTGATCTTTAAACATCTTATTGACCAGCCTTTGATATGTAGCCCCGGCATTTAGTAACCCAAACGGCATGCCTATATAGCAATAGAGCCCCCTGTCAGTGATGAAGGAGGTGTGTTCCTGATCTGGCTCGAACATGGGGATCTGATTGTAGCCCGAGTAGGCGTCCATGAAGCTTAAAAGTGCATGTCCCGCAGTGGAATCCACCAATTGGTCAATTCGAGGGAGCGGGAAGCTGTCCTTAGGGCAAGCCTTGTTCAGATCAGTAAAGTCTATGCAAGTTCTCCACTTTCCGTTAGGTTTCTTTACCAACACTGGGTTCGCTAGCCATGTGGGGTAAAAAGCTTCCTTCACTAGGCCTGCCTTCAATAGTCGGTCTACCTCTTCTTGAAGAGCGGCAGCCCTTTCCCCACTAATTGGTCTTCTCTTCTGTCTGACTCCCTTCCTGTCTGGGTCAATATTGAGGTGGTGGCACATGACTTCCGGGTGAATCCCGATCATATCCGAATGGTTCCAAGCGAAGACGTCCAGATTATTCTTTAAGAATGCGGTCAGGGTTTCCCTTAGGTCCGGCCCCAATTGTTCCCCAATTTTTAGTTCTTTAGCGGGGTCGGACTCATCCACCAAAATGGACAGGGTATCCCCAGCTGCTCCAGTCTTCACCTGGGTTTCCGGCATCCTTGGGTCGAGGTCGATCTCAACGGTAACCTCTTTGTTGCCACCCTCTTGGGGTTGCGTACCTAGGATTTCATGAACGGGAAGCCGTGTTCGGTTTCCGAGTTGATAGGTTACCATAGCACTATTGAAGTCACAAGGTGCCTCGCACTTATTTTCTTGCTTTTTATTTTGGGGCTGCTTTTGAAATTCCCCTTCAAAGTCGCTGTCAGTAACATCTTCCACAATCCCTTCGACCAGGGTTTCAGCTGTATCAATATTCTTCATTGGGAGTGCATCCGTGGGTGCAAGCCCTTCATGCACGGCATGCGAGGCTTCTAGATAAGGGTCTTCCCCCGGATGTTGCACGATAATCACCACATTGCAGGTTGCTTTCACAAACTTTATCAAAACCCTTCCCTGAGCCTTGGTTTCGGGTTCCTCTTCTATATCCAATTGCTTGTAACAACTCTCCGGGATGTCTTCATCCATTTGCTGGGCTTCTTTACAGGCTTTAACTGCAGATCTCAAAGCCTTGCTGTAACATTCCCGGGAGTCAGCCTGACATCCTCGTACACATCCTACCCCATTGGGGGTTGGGAACTTCATGGATAGGTGGTATATTGAGGTTACGATCCGCATGTCCCTTAAGATAGGTCTGCCCAGGATCCCGTTATAGGAGATGTCTTCGTTCACAACCATGAACTCTGCAACCTGAGTGACAGCCCGGGGTTCCACTCCAAGGGTGATCGGGAGTCTTACCCTTCCAACAATCTGGACAGCATTCCCCGTGAAACCATACAACTCATTATAGCAAGCCATCATATCCTTATCCGCCATTTTCATTCTTTGGTACGTACTGTAGGCCAAGATATTGACAGAGCTTCCGTTATCGACAAGAAGCCTGTGTACATTGACATTTCCGATCACGGCTGTTACCACCAAGGCGTCGCTATGAGGATGGTGTACCGCGCGCGCATCCCCCTCAGTGAAGGTAATGTCCATGGTCTCCCCTCTGAACATTTTGGGAGGCCTTTCGGACAGATGGCACACATTGGTTAAGGGCGGCCCTCGGGCTTCCCGTACATATCTCTTCATAGCACTGCGTCCCTAGCCTCCCACGAAGGGTCCTCCGATGATCATTCGTACACTACCAGCCCGGGTGTTACGGTTGGCTTCTTGGTTATTTGTCCTTTCAGCTTTCTTTTCCTTATATTTCTTAGCCTCTTGGGCTACAAACTCCGTCAGGTATCCTGTTCTGATAAGATCCTCTATGTGGTCTTTAAGATGAACACATTCCGCCGTGTCATGCCCGTTCAAATCGTGGAAAGCACAATATTTTCCCTGATCTTTCTTTCCAGGGGGGTCCACTTCGAAAGGGCTTCCGGAAAAGTCTCGCCTTGTCTCCGACCTCAAAAATGTGATCTATAGAAGCTGTTAGTGGTGTGTATTCGTGGTACCTCGCTTCTCTTGTCTTCCTCATTGTCAACCTTGACTTGTCGAAGCCTTGCGTGCTGGTTGTGTTCACGGTAATGGGCGAGGTCTTGCCATCTCGGCTTGAGGATTTTTCACCAGCAGGCCTTACGTAGGGATTCCTCTTGTAGGTGTTCCTCCTATCTGGGCTGTAAGACCTATCCCTTTTGTTTTTCCAGCTGCTACGGCTTTCAGATTTTGAATCCTTCTTCAACTTAGCTAAGGATTCCTCGATCACCTTATGGGGTTCAGCCCTAGCAAAGAAGTCAGCTAAGGTTTCAGGCTCTCGCCCTTGCAACTCCTTCCAAAAGTCCGTTCCAGGCCTTACCCCCGCTATCAAGAAGTTCTTCAGGGTTTCCTTTGAAGTCGGCCTAACCCGGGGTACTTCTGCGTTGAAGCGCTTGAAATACTCTCTCAATGTCTCATGTTCCTTTTGCTTAATATTGGCCAGAGTGTTGGCAGGTGGGGCGTAAGTGACGGAAGCCCTGAATTGTCCCACAAACAGTTCGCACATTTTCCTCCAAGAGCTGATGGAATCAGCGGGAAGCCTCTTGAACCAGTGATGGGCGTCATCCCTGAGGGTTGCAGCCAACAAGCGACATTTTGTGAGGTCCGGAATCTGGTAGACCTCCATCTCAGTGTCAAACCGGCTAAGATACTCCACAGGATCCGTGGTTCCGTTGAATCGCAGGTCGCCAACCCCCCTGTAGATACGAGGTAGGGGTGACTCCCTAACCTTCTTAGTAAAGGGTGACTTTACGGTAAGCTCGGCTTTCGACTTCTTATCGGCTTTCACCTTCTTTAGGGCTTCCAGCAGTTCTTCCATCTTGCATTTATCATCCCCACCATCAAGTGCAACCTCATAGTCATCATCCAGGGGCTGATCTTTCTTTTTGCTTACTTCATTATCATTGTGTGACCCTGAGCTTTCCTCATCGTCATGAATGGAGATAACCTTTGACGGCCTTTGGTTTTTATCCTTTGACCGAGCTTCAGACACGGGCTTCTCCGGTCGCTGACTGGGAGGAGCCCTATGTTGCGAGCCTTCAGGTCCATCCCCGTTAGGGGCCTTGTTGCCAAGCCTGTGCCGCAAGTCTTGCTCGGTCAGTTTCCTCCCAAGGCGGTCGAACACACTAGCAGCCTGTGAGTGCTCTCTATCATCCATTTCGGGGTTAGCTTCTTTCTCAGGGTTGCCACCTTCTTTCCTGCCGCCTTCTGCACCGAAATCTAGCTTGGTGGGAGTCACCTTGCTAGCCCTTTTCGACCTTGCTGACTTCCTTTTCAAGGAGGCAATCCTCCTACTCATTCTCTTCATTTTTGCCTTCATCTCCTCGCGGGTTAGTTCTCCGCTTGGAACATCACTTTCATCCTGCGTAGCGCCTTCCGGCGTCTTGGGGTTTTCAGTGTTTTCGGGAATTTCTGACATCTCTCCTCTCTAAGATCAGTAATCCCCTCCTTCTAGCGCCAAAAAGTGTTGTGAGAGGAATTGATACAACACCCCCAGAACCGTATAGCACAATTATAGGGATATCTGTTACAACTACGAAAATCACAGCTAGCTCTTAGGGGCTACCGTTAACATAAAACAACAAAACAAATGAGAAACAAGTGTGTTTAAGGGCTGAGCTTGCAAAGAACCAAACAACGAGGCCGGAATTACGGAATTCCGTCCCGCAATTGCCCGGAAATATATGTCACAAAGGTTACACGTGCCTCTCTTTAGAGTATAGAACTCGTGAAAATGATCCTAGTCCCTTTGCAAGGTGCCTACATACCCTATAT
Source organism: Daucus carota subsp. sativus (assembly GCF_001625215.2). NCBI lineage: Eukaryota > Viridiplantae > Streptophyta > Magnoliopsida > Apiales > Apiaceae > Daucus > Daucus carota. Next base: position 24,301,788 of record NC_030382.2, read on the forward strand.
TTATAGGGATCAAGCCCATGTAGTTCTCGATTTAGGACTCTGAAGAGATAAGCTCTTATCCCCTCTAGTTTAGGATAAAACAGCCTTCTTTCAGTAGTTATCCAGCGGCATCCCACTCCAAGTAGGTCACTTGAAGCCTTCATCTTGCATAATTATCCGAATATTCATGAATTATCTTCCCCGATTGTAATTATCCCCATAATGCATGTATTTATCTCTTAATTCATAGATAGATAATAACTGATACACTCCCAATATGTCTCCAATTCGTCCCCCTTGAAACAAGGAAGAAGAGTCCTATTTGGAGTCTGCCTGCCATTCTGCCCAGGCGGCGGAAGCCCTGCCAGCGGCATCCCCTAACTACAGCCCCGTAACTGCAAGCCAGGGTGCACTTAGCGGTAACCCCTAGCAGCGGTAACCCCTAAAGCGCCTTCAGGTGCACCCCCATTCTGATGGCAGTCTTCATTATGCTTCCAATGCAAGTCCATATACCTTCTTGTACACCTCCAATGATTCGCCCAGCCATGGTGAAGCCCATTATTCTTAACCAAATGATTCCAATAAGCCCAAGTGAAGCCCAAATAATATGACGGGCTATAAAATAAGCCTAGGGAGATTTTATGGCACAACAACTGGTAATTTTGTGCAAAACTGGGGTAAGTACAGTCAGTCATATTCTTCACGGAATTTTCAATTTTAGGGTCACAGAAATCATGTGGATCTCAATAGAATCTTCATCGAACTCAAATAACTCATCCTTAAAATTAGAGTTCTTACCATCACCAATGTTGAGTACCCACTCAGCAAATTTTCGTAGATTCTCTCTTTCTTCATTAGAATGTCCTTGGTTCAGCCTCATATTTTGTTGTAAGATAAAATTTTTTGCTACACGCCACAACCTGGACCGAGTAATACATGCAGCAACAATATCAGCACGATCACCAAGGTTAATAACCGACAATATTTGACGGAAATCACCTCCGAGTAATACTGTGATACCTCCAAAAGGCTTGTTTTGAGTATCAATATCAACTCATTTCATAATGTCTCTTAAAGTCCGGTCAAGACACTCAAAAGCATACCTGTGTTGCATGGGAACCTCATCCCATATAATCAAACTGGTACACTTGATCAGATTAGCAATATCAGAATCATGAGTAATGGAGCATGTTGAGTCCTCGTCCAATACAATAGGAATCTTAAAACGTGAGTGTGCTGTCCTACCACCCGACATCAGAGTTGCTGCAATACCTGAAGATGCAACAGGCAGAATAATCTTTCCTAAAGACCTTAACTTGTAAATCAATGTTTTCCACACATAGGTCTTACCACAACCACCGCTTCCATAGACGAAGAAAACACCACCTCTGTTTTGATTGACAGACTACATAACTGAGTCATAGACAGCAAGTTGTTCTTCATTGCAATGGGGATAAAGTTTATTAAACTCTTGTTCCATCTCTTCTATATTGTAACATGTCTCATCAACAACTAAGTTGTTGGAACCAGTTTGAAGATAGCTCAGTGGGGGCTAGGGTAGCTGGCTGAATTTTTTCAAACTCTTACCAATAGTCCTCAAAAGTTTAACAATCTCTGCAACCAACAGTTAATTTTGATAGTGCAATTTAGTACACTCAAAGTGAAGTAAACAAAAATAAAATAGCATGGTAAATTTCGTTATGTTGTTGTGTAGATTGTGGTATTAATATACAAACCTGCCAAGGCATGATATTGAAGCTGAGTGTCACTCAATTGTGAGGTGGCATTTCCAGCTGAATTCCTGTTATGAATTCTTATATCATCAACCATGTGATGCCAGTGCTTGTTCCACAAAGATAAGAGGTCAGTTACTTGACAGTTGACCATTATATGCACAAATAATTCTCTTATCTGAGGAGAAAGACCAGCCTTGGAACACTCTGACATTACTTCATGCCACTCATCGTCGTCGTAAAGCAATCCAAATTTTGTACATGCCTCTCTGAATGTTTTGTAAAGAATGCCGTCAACAGTTTTAAGCGCATTAAATGATGTAGGACCCTTAACCTTGGTCAGCAACTGTTAGTATTGGTGTCCTAGAGACAATGCTATTGTGTTCTATTGTAGACATTTATGGATTATGTTATATTGATTATTGAATAAATATTTATTATGTCTTTATTTACTGCGTAATAAATTGAAAGCATAATAAATGTCCTTGGAATATTATATGTAATTCTATATCTCTAAGTACGTGACTTAGAAATGAGATTATGAGAATAATATCAATATTCCTAAATGTCCCTAGTCGAGTATCATTGTTAAGGGACAATAATGATGCATTAAGACTAGTATGTTTGTTGACTGATGATCACATCTCATTGATCATAGGTATAGTGATGCTAAAGTCAAGAACATAAGTGCATGTATCGACACATGGCACTGGAATGACCCACCGTGAGATTTTACATGTTAATAAGTGTCATTGGAAATTCTCACTGTGATAATGATGTAATGATCCTCTGCCTTGATATCATTATATTTCTATATGAGAATTAATATACTTTGGTTGCACTAAAAGTTACCTTTGACCGGGTGATGATAAAATGTACATTGGGTATATTATGAATCGTATGAGAAATATGAATGATCTAGAAAGGATTTAACCCTCCTATTTTAGGAGTGATATTATTGGCCTCTTGATTGAGTGAGACTATAAAATGCATGGCCGTGCTCAAATATTGATTTGTTTAATAGTCTACTCATTGATCAAGGAAATTCGGATTAGACGATGAAGAGGATGACATAATACATGCCTTGAGTCTGATCTATAATATAAGGTTAAAGGGATTATATTACATTGTACATTATTCACAAAAGGTTTAATTGAATCACCAATTATTATTATTACTTGGGTAGCAATGATGTATTACTAGATGCCGCTCATTGTTTATAATTTTATTATTGGATATTAAAATTATTGCCAACGTAATAATAACCTAAAGGGTCACACACTTTGAACGTTTAAAGGAGTTTTAATTTAAATTCTGAATTTAAATTAAATGATTAAGTTCGAAGTAAATTATTTAATTGAGCCGGTCTTAATTAAGTAATTAGAATTTCGAATTTCATATTAAAACCAAAATCGGATTAGGTTTGGAGAAGCCCAAATCCGATTAGGGTTTGGCCCATCTATCTCTCTTCCCTATAAATACATAATGATGTATTGTTTTAGGGTTAAGTGTCAAAAATCGTTTTATTAAAAACCCTAGCAGCTCCAGATCAGGAGAGGCTAGAGAGAGAGAGAGAGAGAGAGAGGCTGCATTCGGCTAGTACCGGCTCCGGTGATCTTTGGCGATCAGACGTTCGTGTGGACTGCTTAGAGACGCGATCCTTAGACCGAGGGCTGCGTGGTGATTGCTCGTTCCGGACCTCCATCTTTCGCTAACGTAAAGCTTCAACAAGGTATTACTTCGTATCTCCATGATCAGCCGTACTTTATAGATGGATCCTCGGGTTAGGGTTTCGGAATTTTGGATTTTACGTCGATTATCCGCTGCGTTTGTTGCCCCGAAACCCAACAGCAACAACCTCCAATACCATAACTCACCAGAACTATGATGTGTATATAACAATCTTCTTATTTTTTTACCTCTCTTTCTGGCTGTCCACACATGATCCAATTCATTCCAGACATAATGTTGTGTTATATCTGAATTCTCTGGCAGTTGGATCATCCCGGTTAAGTTTGAAAAAAGCTTCCAATTGACTGATTTTCAACTTTTCACGATCTAACACTTTTTGCAAATTGTCACCATCTTTGAAAGTACAATTCTTGTTGCCAGGTAAATGAAATGAAAGACGATGAACAGAAATCGATCGGTAATGCATGTCGAATCCAAAAATCCCGTAGGCAGCCTCACAACCACATATGTACCTCCCATCAAAGTAAGATTGTATTTCATCTATAGGCTTTTCTTCGGAAGTGGTATCATTATTCTGGGAAGATATTTTAACCGTAGCACGATCATGGCCTTTAAGGCAGTATTTGAAAAGGTATTGCAAACAACGTGAGTGACAACAAATTTCAATGTTCATGTGACATTGATATTTGACCAGAAAATCACGATTGTAAGGGACAACAAACTGATTGTCTAGCTGAACTTTATTCTTTGTCACTGTAATCTTGGTATCACGGCTTTTGTATACCAGAAATCCAGATTAATCAAAATAAGTTTGTTGACAATACCTGCATAACATAAAGAATATATAATTAATCTTATGTTTTAATGGATCTGCAAACCCTAAAAATGTGTTTAGAAGAGAGGAGTGTCTTATTTTTTCGGAATGATATCAGGTGAATCAATAGCAAGACACCCAGGATACCATTTCATCATTTGATTAATTTCATCCCATGCACTGTTACAGGTCATTGTCAAGAAAATATCTCGGTGACCAATGTACCGACAGATTGCCAATGCATCTTGAAAATTTTACTGCATATATCTTTTTGAACCCGTAAAACTGGTAGGCAAGATAAAGGATTTGCCAACAACAGATGAGCTCGACCCCAGCCTGGGGCTGCCGCCCCCGGACCCCCACCCCGGGGCTGCCGCCCCCGGACCCCGCTTTGTATGGTTATGTGTTCTTGTTTGTTTACTTGAGCATGGTGCTGGTTATGGCCTTAAGGACCTTAGTTTAATGTTTTTGGTTTTGGTTGTATAAATACGACTTGCATGTCGTGATATGTATTCTTGTAATTTTAATCTCGAATGTAACTCGAGTTTTCTCATGTAAGTACATTAGAATAGGTTGTATTCAATTATTCATTGCAATGTACTTGAAGATTGAAGGATGATCCACAAGGAGGGGCAATCAAGGAGCATGAAGACTTGTAATAGTTATACATCTTCACCATAGATTGACCTAGATTCTTTCATTAGCTTGAAAGAATCATATAGGATAAAGGCCATAACCATGCACGTTTACATACTGCACTTTACATATATGATGCATGAGATGATGATATGTATGCGTAGTTATAGAGATGCATGCTTAATTAGATTAAGATGTATGTATTCGATACGACACCCATGCCATGCTTGTTTAAACAAGATAAAATCTGTAACGACTCAAGACTTTAAAAAGGAATACAACGATCATGAGATTCTCGTGTTTATGAAACACGGAATTAATTATGGATTTTCGATATTCAATGAGAGGAAGATTCCGTCGGATTTGGGGTTTTTAAGTATAGCCGTTGTGCCAACACCTCAGGTCGGGTTTTCAACCAATCAAAGAGTATTGATTTGAAATATTTAATTCAAGGAAAAATTGAGGATCTCTTTATGACAGGATCATGGTCGTTTTAATAAAATCCCTAATTAAAATATTAAGTTAATCAGATGCCTTCCAATGATTAATACTCGTCAAGATCTAGATTGAAAGAAGTAGGTTTGCCAAAGCAAAGTGCTTTAATCAATCATGGGAAGACGTGATAAGTAAATGTACTTAGTTATTGAATTATTGGGTTTAACTTAACTAAACCATCACAATAGGATTGTGGGTTTAGAGGCATGGAGTTTGGTGAGATTTATTACATAAATATGTGCAAAGAGTTGCTCCACCAAACTATCCAAGAGTTATATTTGATATAATTGACAAATGTTGTCTACCTAAATAGTCATGTTTTGAGAGTATTAGCCCACGCTAACTTAAAGCATGGATGAAATATGGATCTTGGCTCACTAGAAAGATTTACAGAAATGCTTTCCGAATTAATAGTTAGGGCTATTGATTTGAACAAAATAGTGGGAGATATATATTTTGAATATATATTTATAATCACTTGAACATAATTTAATAAACATCTGTAGACTAATTTATCTTATGCATTTGAAATATTGTAGATATCCAATCGCAAATAATTCAAACAACTTCTCTGTACGATCAGTCCTTGAGAAGGACAAGCTGACAGGAACCAACTTCCTTGACTGGCAAAGGAATTTGAGGATTGTCCTCAAACAAGAGCGCAAGCTCTATGTCATAGATATTCCTCGCCCTACACCTCTCGCTGAAGGATCAACCCGTGCTCAGCATACTGCTTATCAGAAGCATATCGATGATGACACGGATGTTCAATGTCTCATGTTAGCGACCATGAGTGCTGAACTTCAGAAACAACATGAGAATATGGATTCTTATGATATGATTGAGCACCTTAAGCGTATGTTTGAGGGACAGGCTCGTCAGGAGAGGTTTGATACTTTCAAATCTTTGAATGCTTGTAAGCAGGGTGAACGTGATCCGGTAGGACCGCATGTTCTGAAGATGATAGGGTATATTGATTATCTTGAAAAATTGGGTGCCCCGATTGGTCCTGAGCACAAAATTGATCTGATCTTGCAATCTCTAAATAATAACTATTCTCAGTTTGTAATGAATTACAATATGAATGAGATAAACAAGAACCCTGCCGAATTGTTGGCAATGTTGAAAACTGCTGAAACCAACATTCAGAAGGCGTCCCCTACTCCCATATTGATGGTGAATAAGGGGAAGGCCAAAGGAAAGGGTAAATGGAAAGGCAAGAAGAAGATGGGATCTAATTCTAATGCCAAACCGAAACCTGGTCCAACTAAGGCCTTGAAGCCAAAAGGTGGTGTTCAGAAGGATGGTGATTGTCACTATTGCAAGAAACCAGGTCATTGGAAGAGGAACTGTCATGCTTATTTGGAGGATCTGAAGAAGAAGAAGGCTGCTGCCGCTTCTGATTCAGGTATTTATGTTATAGAAGTCAATTTGTCTACTTCAACATCTTGGGTATTAGATACTGGATGTGGTTCTCACATTTGTATGGATGTGCAGGAGCTACAGGGAAGTAGGACGTTGGCAAAGGGAGAAGTCGACCTGCGAGTTGGCAATGGAGCAAAAGTTGCTGCTATAGCTGTAGGGACTTATCATTTATCGTTGCCCACTGGGCTTATTTTAGAACTTGAGAATTGTTTTTACGTGCCTGCAATTTGCAGAAACATTATTTCAGTTTCTTGTTTGGACAAGAAAGGTTTTGCTTTTTCAATTCAGAACAATAGTTGTTCCTTTTCTTTGAATAATGTTACCTATGGGGTTGCACGTTTATTTAACGGTTTATATGTTCTTGACTTGGATACTCCCATCTATAATGTGAATAATAAACGACTTAAAACTGATGACTCAAATAAAACATACCTCTGGCACTGTCGTTTAGGCCATATAAATGAGAAGCGCATTTCCAAGTTACATAAGGATGGATACTTGGATAAGTTTGATTTTGAATCATACGAAGCATGCGAACCATGTCTCATTGGAAAAATGACTAAAGCACCTTTCACAGGACAAGGTGAGAGGGCCACTGAGAGATTGGAACTAATACATAGTGATGTATGTGGTCCAATGCGAACTATGGCAAGAGGTGGCTTTTACTACTTCATAACATTTACTGATCATTTCAGTAGATATGGATATGTGTATCTTATGAAGAATAAATCCGATTCTTTTGAAAAGTTCAAAGAGTACAAAGCTGAAGTAGAAAAGCAAACTACCAAAAGTATTAAGACTCTACGATCAGATCGTGGAGGTGAATACTTAAGCCAAGAATTTAAGAATTTCTTAAAAGAGTGTGGTATTGCATCACAACTTACTCCTCCTGGAACACCACAATGGAATGGAGTTTCCGAGAGGAGGAATCGTACCTTGTTGGACATGGTGCGATCAATGATGAGTCATGCAGATCTTCCAATTAGTTTTTGGGGCTATGCCCTAGAGACGGCTGCCTATACACTTAACCGAGTTCCTACTAAAACGGTCCAGAACACTCCATATGAGATATGGACTGAGAAACGACATAGCATGTCATTTATGAAAATTTGGGGATGTGAGGCGTTTGTGAAACGTCAAAATTCTGACAAGCTAGGACCTAAGTCTGATAAATGTAATTTTGTGGGATACCCAATTGAAACAAGAGGTTATTCATTCTATAATCCTTCTGAGAACAAAGTGTTTGTTGCTCGAACCGCTGTGTTTCTTGAAAGAGAGATGCTTTTTAAGAAAAACAGTGGGAGGATAATAGATCTCGATGAAGTTCGAGAACCACATGATAACATTGAACCAGAGCAGGAACCTGAGCAGGATGTACATCAAAATACTGAGAGTAATCCTGTTCCAGAAACACAGGTTGTTCGTAGATCTAGTAGGGTTCGCCATGAGCCAGAGAGATATTATGGTTTTCTCTTGACTCAAACTGGTGATGTGATGCTTATGGATAATGATGAGCCTCTAACCTACAAAGATGCTAAGAACACTCCAGATTCCAAGAGATGGCTTGATGCCATGAAATCTGAGATGGATTCCATGTATGAAAACCAAGTATGGACTTTGGTTGATTTACCCGAGGGAGTTAAACCTATCGAGTGTAAATGGGTTTTCAAAAAGAAAACCGACATGGATGGAAATGTTCAGACCTATAAGTCACGACTAGTTGCAAAAGGTTTCAGACAGATTCATGGTATTGACTATGATGAAACCTTTTCACCAGTTGCTATGGTCAAATCCATCAGGATTTTGCTTGCAATAGCTGCTTACTATGACTACGAAATCTGGCAGATGGATGTCAAAACCGCCTTCTTGAATGGAAGCCTAGAAGAGGATGTGTATATGACACAACCTGAAGGTTTTGTCGATCCGAGATTTCCCAAAATGGTTTGTAAGTTGCGACGATCTATATACGGATTGAAGCAAGCCTCAAGGAGATGGAATATTCGTTTTGATGAAACAGTCAAAGAGTTTGGCTTCATTCAAAATGAAGATGAGCCTTGTGTTTACAAGAAAGTGAGTGGGAGCCATGTGGCATTCCTAGTACTATATGTGGATGACATATTACTAATGGGGAATGACATACCTTCTTTACAGGCTGTTAAGACTTGGTTGAGCAAAAATTTCTCGATGAAAGACTTGGGCGATGCGACCTATATATTAGGGATCAGGATCTATAGAGATAGACCAAGAAGACTAATCGGCCTAAGTCAGAGTACATACATTAATAAGGTATTGCATCGATTTGGGATGCAAGAGGCAAAAAGGGGATATGTCCCAATGTCTCACGGGATATTGATCTCGAAAGAAAACAGTCCGAAATCATTGGATGATAAGGACCGTATGAGCAAAGTTCCATATGCTTCGGCAATTGGTTCCATAATGTATGCAATGATATGTACTCGTCCTGATGTCTCGTATGCCTTGAGCATGACGAGTAGATACCAGTCTAATCCAGGTGAAGGTCACTGGACGGCAGTCAAGAATATTCTTAAGTACCTAAAGAGGACTAAAGATCAATTCTTGGTATATGGAGGAGAAGAGAAACTAGTTGTAAAAGGTTACACAGATGCTAGTTTCCAAACAGACAAAGATGATTCGATCTCTCAGTCTGGCTTTGTATTTTGTCTAAATGGAGGTGCTGTTAGTTGGAAAAGTTCAAAGCAAGAGACGGTTGCCGATTCTACAATGGAGGCTGAGTATATAGCTGCTTGTGAAGCAGCCAAGGAAGCTGTTTGGATCAGAAAATTTCTTACAGGACTTGATGTGGTTCCTTCAGTATCAGATCCGATAGATTTGTACTGTGACAATAATGGAGCCATTTCACAGGCTAAGGAACCCCGATCTCATTCCCGCACTAAGCATATACTCAGACGATACCACCTGCTCCGAGAGATTAATACTCGAGGGGATATACATATATGTAAAGTGCATACAGATCATAACATTGCAGATCCACTGACCAAGGCTTTGTCGCAGCAGAAGCACGAAGGTCATACTAGTTCCATGGGTATTAGATACATCAGAGATTGGCTCTAGTACAAGTGGGAGATTGTTAGTATTGGTGTCCTAGAGACAATGCTATTGTGTTCTATTGTAGACATTTATGGATTATGTTATATTGATTATTGAATAAATATTTATTATGTCTTTATTTACTGCGTAATAAATTGAAAGCATAATAAATGTCCTTGGAATATTATATGTAATTCTATATCTCTAAGTACGTGACTTAGAAATGAGATTATGAGAATAATATCAATATTCCTAAATGTCCCTAGTCGAGTATCATTGTTAAGGGACAATAATGATGCATTAAGACTAGTATGTTTGTTGACTGATGATCACATCTCATTGATCATAGGTATAGTGATGCTAAAGTCAAGAACATAAGTGCATGTATCGACACATGGCACTGGAATGACCCACCGTGAGATTTTACATGTTAATAAGTGTCATTGGAAATTCTCACTGTGATAATGATGTAATGATCCTCTGACTTGATATCATTATATTTCTATATGAGAATTAATATACTTTGGTTGCACTAAAAGTTACCTTTGACCGGGTGATGATAAAATGTACATTGGGTATATTATGAATCGTATGAGAAATATGAATGATCTAGAAAGGATTTAACCCTCCTATTTTAGGAGTGATATTATTGGCCTCTTGATTGAGTGAGACTATAAAATGCATGGCCGTGCTCAAATATTGATTTGTTTAATAGTCTACTCATTGATCAAGGAAATTCGGATTAGACGATGAAGAGGATGACACAATACATGCCTTGAGTCTGATCTATAATATAAGGTTAAAGGGATTATATTACATTGTACATTATTCACAAAAGGTTTAATTGAATCACCAATTATTATTATTACTTGGGTAGCAATGATGTATTACTAGATGCCGCTCATTGTTTATAATTTTATTATTGGATATTAAAATTATTGCCAACGTAATAATAACCTAAAGGGTCACACACTTTGAACTTTTAAAGGAGTTTTAATTTAAATTCTGAATTTAAATTAAATGATTAAGTTCGAAGTAAATTATTTAATTGAGCCGGTCTTAATTAAGTAATTAGAATTTCGAATTTAATATTAAAACCAAAATCGGATGAGGTTTGGAGAAGCCCAAATCCGATTAGGGTTTGGCCCATCTATCTCTCTTCCCTATAAATACATAATGATGTATTGTTTTAGGGTTAAGTGTCAAAAATCATTTTATTAAAAACCCTAGCAGCTCCAGATCAGGAGAGGCTAGAGAGAGAGAGAGAGAGGCTGCATTCGGCTAGTACCGGCTCCGGTGATCTTTGGCGATCAGACGTTCGTGTGGACTGCTTAGAGACGCGATCCTTAGACCGAGGGCTGCGTGGTGATTGCTCGTTCCGGACCTCCATCTTTCGCTAACGTAAAGCTTCAACAAGGTATTACTTCGTATCTCCATGATCAGCCGTACTTTATAGATGGATCCTCGGGTTAGGGTTTCGGAATTTTTGATTTTACGTCGATTATCCGCTGCGTTTGTTGCCCCGAAACCCAACAGCAACAACCTCCAATACCATAACTCACCAGAACTATGATGTGTATATAACAATCTTCTTATTTTTTTACCTCTCTTTCTGGCTGTCCACACATGATCCAATTCATTCCAGACATAATGTTGTGTTATATCTGAATTCTCTGGCAGTTGGATCATCCCGGTTAAGTTTGAAAAAAGCTTCCAATTGACTGATTTTCAACTTTTCACGATCTAACACTTTTTGCAAATTGTCACCATCTTTGAAAGTACAATTCTTGTTGCCAGGTAAATGAAATGAAAGACGATGAACAGAAATCGATCGGTAATGCATGTCGAATCCAAAAATCCCGTAGGCAGCCTCACAACCACATATGTACCTCCCATCAAAGTAAGATTGTATTTCATTTATAGGCTTTTCTTCGGAAGTGGTATCATTATTCTGGGAAGATATTTTAACCGTAGCACGATCATGGCCTTTAAGGCAGTATTTGAAAAGGTATTGCAAACAACGTGAGTGGCAACAAATTTCAATGTTCATGTGACATTGATATTTGACCAGAAAATCACGATTGTAAGGGACAACAAACTGATTGTCTAGCTGAACTTTATTCTTTGTCACTGTAATCTTGGTATCACGGCTTTTGTATACCGGAAATCCAGATTAATCAAAATAAGTTTGTTGACAATACCTGCATAACATAAAGAATATATAATTAATCTTATGTTTTAATGGATCTGCAAACCCTAAAAATGTGTTTAGAAGAGAGGAGTGTCTTATTTTTTCGGAATGATATCAGGTGAATCAATAGCAAGACACCCAGGATACCATTTCATCATTTGATTAATTTCATCCCATGCACTGTTACAGGTCATTGTCAAGAAAATATCTCGGTGACCAATGTACCGACAGATTGCCAATGCATCTTGAAAATTTTACTGCATATATCTTTTTGAACCCGTAAAACTGGTAGGCAAGATAAAGGATTTGCCAACAACAGATGAGGCTTCATGACCCTCATGAATGCTTTTTTGTATGTTGCTATACAAATCATTACGTAAAGTTTTTTGGCGTGTACGACACTACCAAAGATGACTCTGTTCAATGGCAGAGAATGAGTTAACAATGTACTGCTGAAAAAGTCTACCGCCTAAGCGAGGTGTGTTACCTGCACACAAATTTATGTTCAATGCTTTAGAACAACAAAATTGAATGGAAGCAAGCAAAAAAAATTGTGTATTATATATGTGTAATAATGCTGTCAATTTGTAAAAATAATTACCTTTAGACAGTCGACATTACAATTTATAAGAGTAAAACTCTTTCATGGTAATTCTCTTTCTCTTCTTACCGGTATTGTTTGCAGTCTTCACATACGGGATATCATCGTGGTATCCATCTTCTCCATTTGGAAACAACATAGGATATTGCAAAGAAATCAACTTTGGATGAATATCCGTTATTCTTTCAAGCTTCTTGCTTTTAGTCTCCACAATAATATCTCTCTCACCACAAGTATCTTCTAAATCACCAACCATTATTGCTCCGACTTTATTAGATGGAACAATGAAGTTTTCACGGCCAGTAACACTTCTACAAACCTTCATCATAATTTTTAGATCCTGAACTGGCTGCTCCACGAAGCGGTCACGTGCCATCCGAAAGTATTTAACCAATTCATTGGTTTCGTCCAACATCCTCAGCAGGCCTTCAACAATCTCCGTATCCACTGTCTGACCATTAGAAACATCAACCCACAGAAGCATGTTTTGTACTTCGTTTTCAGTGTTGTATATGTATAATTGACAAAACTTTGGGTCGTCTCCATCATTAGGTATGAGTGATCCAAAAAGATGATGATTCTGTCCATTTAGGCGATAGACGTAAGGAGAGGAACCATTTTTTATGGAGTGGTCAACCTTACCGCCAATTGAAGTAAAAGAAAACATAGTATTATACAAACGGATTTGATTTTTGTATTTTCTGCTCTTTTTTGGATCTTTATAAAGCTTCAAGAGGTAATGAGGAGTGGGAGGATTTGATGGTAGCTTGATCTGCCCTTTGCCGAAATAGAGAGAGAATTCTGGTGTACCATTTATAATTGTTTTATTTGCACGTTCTTGCTTCCACATGACAGCTTTACAATGTGAACAACATTCAGTAGGTGGCTCCAATGAGACGTGTCCACTTTTCCCTATAGATGCATAAATTGTGTTTGTTTACATTATATCCTATATATATGCATGTACATGCTTGTATTTTGATAAGGTTAATTTTTTATTTAATAAATGGATATTTGACAAACCTTTATTCCTGTAAGTTAGATCTTCCTTGTCGAAAACCTCTGCTTCAACATCTTCAATATAATCAGTTTCAATACCTAATAAAGAGTAAAAAAAATTAGAAGCATTCAGAATTCTATAAAACCAAAATAAGGAGAACCTTCAGTCCATTGATTGTAATGATGTCTTCTAATGAGGTGTATTACCATCTTCGTTAAAGAAATCTTCAGCATCTTCAAGGATTGTACTGATTTTTGAATGGTCTGTTAAGATGAAGCAGGTTAAGGTGAAATTATAAGGAGAACATATTTGACAAATAAGCAAAACATGTTTGACAAATGTAGGATTTCTGGATGAGTGTATGTCAAGTGAGAAAACCTATTAGATCATCTGCTTTATGTTCCCGGGGATGAAACAATTGGGTGCTGGTATCTTCTACATTGGATTCACGTAGCCTGCTCCGTGATTTCTTGGGCATATTTTTTTTTCTGACCACGGGTTCATTAGTCTCTGAAATTTGGTAATCATTGATTGTAATTGTTGATTGTGTGCCTGTAAAATAAATTTCAAGAGATAGACATTAAATTATAAGTAAAAAATCAATATGACATTAAATAATGGTTTAAGAATTACCAGTTGAAATTACTTTCTTCTTGGATACTGATGACTTAGGAGTGTTAAGGAACGTATTGGATATTTCAGACAGTGCCTGCCTCTGAGTAGGTGATTGTGATACAGGGGAGCAGCTAGGAGAAAGATTGGTTGGTCCTGAAATTGTTTGTGCATAATTAACCACACCATATTGTATTTGATAATATTGAAAAATCAAGTCTAAGGTAGAACCTCTATTCTTGTTAAGACGACTGTAAACATCAGAGTTAGGCACACATGGGGTACTTGAAGCATAGTTCCGTCTTCCTCGTGTGCTTGTTGATCCAGAATATGCTGTACACTCATAAAATTGTAATATACATGATGAAGAAGCTTATGAATTATGTTGGTATCTTGCTTAAAACTATATTATCTAAAAAATACAAAAGAGTAAAAAAATAAAGATACAACAAAAATATATACACATACATCAACAATGTCAAAGGCTGGTAGAGAAAATAAGGACCTGGAGTGACATTGATCTGATTAGGTGAGACATTTTTCTCGTCTCCATTCACAGCAGATGATAATCTTCTCCCATTTATTGAACCTAATAAACATCATGTAAACAAATATAAACAATAAATCAAGTATACTAATTCAAAAAAAACAAATCTATATACGAAATAACAAACAAACTATAGAACATGTATAGGACCAACAAAATGAGAACCTGGAACAACATTGGGAGAATTAGGTGACCCAGTTTCCCCTAGTCGTTTCAGACCAAATGATAAACTTCTTCCAGAACTTGAACCTAAAGGGGAAAATGCAAAAATACAGAGAAGTGGTAAAGAGAGTTACCAATATGAGGGAAACAATTACAGTAGACAATATACTAATTCGAAAACCAATATGAACTTACTAATTCAGAAACCAAAAAATTATATACAAAACAACAAACTCACTATAGAACATGTATAAAACCAAAACTATGAGAACCTGGAACAACATTGGGAGAATTAGGTGACCCACTTACCCCTAGACGATTCAGACCACATGATATTCTTCTACCAGTACTTGAACCTAAAGTGGAAATACAAAAATACACATAGGAGGTGAGGAGACTTACCAAAATCAGGGAAAAATCAATTACCCCAAAAAAAACCATGGGTGATGTGAGAAAACTTACCGAACTCAGATTCGAATGAAGAGAAATTGTCAAGACTCAGATGACTGTAATCGAGCTGTGAAAACAATAAAATTTAGATGTTAATTTGGAAAACAATCGCAAAATAATTAGAAGTATCATAGATGAAATTGAAATGCATGTCGGCATGAAACCTCTTTCATTGAAGTATACGCAGATTGATGGTAAAATGAGAGCTTTCAGAACAAATTTGAATTCAAATTAAGGAGAATGGAGCAAGATACAAAAGTAAAGATTGTGATCTAGACACTTACCAGAATTGGACCGCCAATTGGAATACTTTAACTTCGTCTCCATATGACTTATTACCATTTTAGTGAAACAGCCCAAAGCTTGCATGTGTTGCAGCAGAACAATCTAAAAGAAGATATGAAAGCATGTGAGGAGGGGGGAGTAGGCAAAGCTTTTGTTTCTTTAGTGAAGCTTAGGAAAGTGCGCACAAGTGAGTGCCGCATCAGATGTATAATGTATGATGAAGCTGTTATAGTCAAATGTTGACTTCATTGGCAAAGGTTGTAATTTTGCTGCAAGTTTATGGGTACCCCCTGTCTAGAAGTGGCAAAAAGAGTAGTAGGATTTATTATATAGTTTATGGGCTGAGTAGGTGCAGGAACAAGGCCTGTTATTTGGAGCATTAGGGAGCGCCTTCACGTTTATCATACAGGGCGCAGCTCCTCGTGAAGAGTGGTGCGTGAAAGACAATTAATTAGACCGGACGATGATTCTATGTCTGGGACATGAGGCGCGCTCTTAGTGGTCTATTTCGAATAAAATGATACCCCTCATGGTGATATGAAGACTTAAATATTCAATAGCCCATTCGGCATGGTTTATAATCTTGAATTATGTATTCTGTCGGGTTGTTCTCATCTGGGGGCTTGAGGTGATCACGATTTTTATTGAAGGACCTACGGGGTTGTGTGAAGAATGATCACGTGTCTCAATCCTGTATTTTGGTGAATTGCCTTCATTGATTGAGACCCTAATTATCTTATATTTTGGTGAAATCCTCGCAACGGGTTGTTATGAGAGGAACTGGTACAAAACCCCCAGAATAATATGCCATATTAATAGGGATAATCATTGCAAATAAATGAACACCAGGCTGCGTGCAGGGGCTGCAACTGCTGAGAAATAGTGGCGGGATGAGTGTGTTTAGGGGCTGAGCTCGCAAAGGGCCGAACAAAGAGGCCGGAATAAGAAAATTCGTCCTGCTAGTGCCCGGAATAAATGTCACAAAGGGTACACGTGCCTCCCTTTAGAGTGTAGAGCTTGTGAATCCGATCCTTTTTGCAAGGTGTGTACATACCCTATTTATAGGGATCAAGCCGATGTAGTTCTTGATAAATGTTGTCAAGAGATAAGCTCTTATCCCCTCCAATTTAGGATAAATTAGCCTTCCCTTCATAGTTATCCGAGGAATCCTACCCCAAGTAAACCTGAAAGGCATATGTTCAGCCTATTTGTATTTAAAGAGGTACAACTCAACTCAGATCAGAAAGCTCAGTAAATAGCAAGTCATCGGAATCAGTACGAAGAACGTCAAATGATTTATGGAAATCATATGTCAGATAAGTTCCAGGATGCTGCTGCACGCCACTGAAAGAAGTTCATTAATATGTTCAAGCCTCAGTGCACAAATAATCTTTTGTGGCACGTCCAGGAGTTCAGAAGACATAAAGTTTCTATACTTTATTTCATCAGAAGATTCCATTTAATGAAGATGTACGTACAAGACGAAGACTCGACGAACTAACCAAATTCTTATTGTTTATATGACGAAGAATATTTGATTTAACTAGATACAGATGAACCAGACAGTACATCTGTGTATCAGTTATTCAAATTAAATATTTGAAGTCAAGCAGAAGTGGTAGTTCGTTCGTTCGACAAATCAAGAAGAAGTTATTAAAGTTTAAAGAAGACAGGAAGCAGTTCTACTGAAGATTGGGTGATTAAATATTTAATAGACTATTATTTCACTTCTCAATTAGTTATATTAATTATGTAATTTATTTATTAAATTAATTCACTCTCGAATTAATTTAATTTATGAATTTATATGATTAACTTAATTAAGTGAATAATTTTCTATTTTATATTTACTACATTATTACTTCTTTTTATCACCAAAACCACCCAGCAAGACAATCTGTGATTGTCTTGCCGACCTGCCCACTTGGAATGAAATCAGTGTGCAAGACAATCCAGTTGTCTTGTCTTGCCGAGTGTTTCAAAGGTGTGCAAGACAATTCAACTGAATTGTCTTGCCGAAGGACTTGTGTGGCAGCAAGACAATCCTGTTGTCTTGTCTTGCCGAGAGTCTCACTTCCTGCAAGACAATCCTGTTGTCTTGTCTTGCCGAATGCAAGAAGGTGTGCAAGACAATCTCCAATTGTCTTGCCGTTTGTAGTGTTTGTCTTTCTGTCAAAGAGATTGTCATACCTTCCCTTCTAATTGTCTTTCTGACTTGATTAAAGCTTGGTAGACAATCTGTGATTGTCTTTCCTTGCCTTGATTTGTCTTGCCCAAGCCTAGATTGTCATACCCTCTTAGTATTTGTCTTGTCTAGTGTTTGTCTTGCATGTACAATGCTTTGCCTATAAATATGGCATTCATTCTTCATTTCTAAGTGTTCATCACTTTGTAAATCAAAGCATTTGTAAAGCTTTCAAGTTGTTCGTAACTTGCTTGATCGTTATATCCACAGTTTTCTGTGCTTTGATAACCCGGTTGTTTTAATCACTAAAATCTAGAATATACCCTGTCGAATTTATTCTACGAACTTTAGTGGACATTAAAACTGAACCATTTTAATTATATAACGACTTCAAACATTGTTATATTAATTAATCATAAATCTGATTAGCAAATTATATTCAATCAGATTCACTTCCGCGATTATTTTGTATCGATTGTATTCAACCCCCCCTTCTACAATCGTATCTGGACCTAACAATTGGCATCAGAGCGGTTGATACCATTTTACCGTATCAGATCCTATACAAACTCTGTAACGTCCAAATATTTTTTATTCGAATTAATTTTATTCCAAAAATTAATTTTGATTAAAAATATTTTTCTTTCAAAAATCCAAATCTCTCCAAACACTATTCACTTTAAATTCTTAAAAAAATGAGTACGCAAAAGATCAGTAGCATTAAAATCCCACCATTCAGCCAGGAACACTTTGGCCTATGGAAAAGGCACATGTTCCTATTCCTCCGAACAGCGAACAGAAAATACATCGGGATTTTGGACAAAGGTGTTACTACTCCGATGAATGTCATATTAGCACACGAAGAGGATGGTGTGTTAATACCTCATCAGGTCATTCCGAAAGAACTTTCTGAGTACACAGATGAAGAGAGTGAACAGATGAACTTAGATGACGCTCTTCAACTAATCTTGGTTGAATCTCTAAATCCAGTGATGTATAATGCTGTTGTAAATTGTACGAACGCCAAGCAAATCTGGGATACATTAGAGATTATCAATGAAGGCTCAGAGGAAGTTAGGGAAAACAAGAAAGAGATACTGATGGCTCAGTATGAACAGTTTGGTTCCAATCCCGGAGAAGGGATTTCAGAAGTGTTTATCAGACTTAATAATTTGATAAATAATTTAAATCTGAATGGGAAATTCTATGACAAGAAAGAGGTCAACATGAAGTTTCTCTTAACACTTCCTGAACATCTGGAACATAGAATCACTGCCATCAGGGAAAGCAGAGATCTGAATGAGATTTCTCTGGAAAGACTCTACGGAGTTTTGAAAACTTATGAACTGGAGCAAGTTCAGAGTAAACAGAGATATGGCTGGGGTAAAACACAGGATCATTCGAGAGCTCTAGTTGTTGAGTCACCTGCACCGGAAGAAAAGAAGGATGTTGTTGTTCCTTCTAAGACTACTCAGGAATTTGTTGTACCTGAGATGGGTCAGACTGCTTCTTCCAGTGGTGACGAAGAGTTCTATACAATGGAAGAGCTTGAACAGTTAGAAGATCAATCTCTATCACTGTTTGCCAAGAAGTTTGGAAACATGAGATTCCGGAAGAACCCTTCCTATAAATACAAACCTACTGTTAGTAAGTTTCAGAAGGGAGGCTATTCATCTTCAACAAGCAAAGGAGGATACAAGACTGGGATGGTGGACAGAAGTAAATTTAAATGTTTCAACTGTGGTGAACCTGGACACTTTGCAACTGAGTGCAAGCAGCCCAAGGTTCAAGGAAAGAAAAAGGATTCGTATGATGAGCTGAAGCAGAAGTATGATGCCTTAGTAAGAAAGCATCATGGTACTTCTGGAAGTCAAAACTTCAAGAGCAAGTCTTATCTGGCAGAAGGCAAAAGCTGGGATGATACAGATAGTGATGAAGAGGAGCAGCTAGGGAATGTTGCTTTCATGGCTAATACTGGATCATCTTCACCTCCTCCTGCTGGAAGCTTTCAGGTAGATCCTACATGCCCTAAACTGTTTATTCAATTAGGACTTGAAAGAGATGATGCTATTAAAAAGATGAAAGCTGCTAATCTTAAAATTGATACTTTAGTCTTAGAAATTCATGCTTATAAGATGAATGAGATGAAAGTATTAAAACCTAAAATAGAACAATTGACTATGGATTTAGGATTACAATGTGCTAAAGTCAAAGTTCTAGAGAAAGGTGAGATTGCTTTAAGACTTCAGCTAGACGAAGAGAAAGTGAAATGTAAAGCCTTTAAGGATGCCTCCATGATAGTCAAAGAACTTAATGATAAACACGAGATCAAGAGAACTGTTGGAATAGGTTTTGACTATAATAAATCTGTAGGTAAGGCTAGTAACATTACTCCTTTTAAGAAAAGTGCTGAGGAGAGAGGGATTCCTTTTGTTTTGAAAGATTCCCTTAAACCTTTGTTTAAAACCTCAGAAGCTGAACCTCTTTTAGAAACTCCTGTTGTCATTAGATATGAACTCAAACAGGAAGACCTTAAATTGAAAGAGAGTAATGAGAAGAGAGATGAGATCTTGACTTCACTAAAACCAATCAAAGTGAAAGGCAATGTTAGGTTGCCTAAAGCTGGTTTAGGTGTCAACTCTGAGAGAACTAAATTCAACAAGCCCAATAATTTTGTGAATAGTAAGAACAAGAACAATAGATGTCATTCTACTGAGAACTTTAAATCTGATAACAAGGTTAGAGTAGAATCTATTGATGTTCCTACTACTATGACTGATACTTCTGTTGTTCCTGCTTTTGATGCATGTCATAAATCTTGTAGTGTTGATAATTGTATGACTTGTGCTTTCAATTTGATGTCTGCTTATTTTAAAAATTTGCATGCTAAAAATGAAGACACATCACCTAGACAACACACAAACAACAAGCATGCTAGATCAAAGACTGCTAGTCCTACTCGTGTTAGGAAGGAGACTTATGTTCCAAAGCCTAAAACTAAGGTTTATAAGGCTGTTGTTAAGGAAGTAAGTTCAGTCAAGTCTGAACCAAGTATCAGTCCAAGAGGCTCTGTTGTTACACCTGATAGAAATCAGTTCTTTAAGTTTGCTGGACCCAATCAAGTGTGGGTCCCAAAGAGTGTTTAATCAAGTTGTCTTTTGCAGGGTGCCAGTGGAATTGTTCGTGTTACCTGGGTGCTTGACAGTGGAGCGTCAATGCACATGACTGGCAATAGATCCCTGTTGGAAGACATAAGAGAAGGAGCTGGCCCAACAGTGAGCTTTGCTGATAATAGCAAAGGTCGTACTGTGGGATATGGCAAGTACAAAATTGGAAAGATCATCATAGAAGAAATTACTATAGTGGAAGGACTTCAACATAATCTCCTGAGTGTTAGTCAGTTTTGTGACAAGGGATATTATGTTCATTTTGAAAAGGAGATATGTATCATTAAACATATCAAGGATAAACGTCCTTCACTATGTGGCATAAGGAAAGGCAATATATTCGTAGCTGATTTGTCTTCAGGACCTGGAAACGAAGTTCACTGTTTCTACGCCAAAGCGTCTGCTGAAGATAGTTGGTTATGGCATAAGAAACTCTCACACCTCAACTTCAAAACAATGAACTCTCTAGTCAAGAGAGATCTAGTGAGAGGTTTGCCTTCCCTGGAATTCTCATCTGAAGATCTTTGTGAAGCTTGTCAGAAAGGAAAAGCGAAGAGAGCATCTCACAAAGGCAAGACCATCAATACCATTACAAATCCACTTCACTTACTGCACATGGATTTGTTTGGTCCTGTGAATGTTGCATCAATTGATGGAGGAAGATATGCCTTAGTCATTGTGGATGACTTCTCGAAATTTACCTGGGTTTACTTCCTAGCTTCTAAGGATGAAACCCCGATGACAGTGATTGATCATATAAAGTCAGTTGAATTAGAAAAGGGTGTGCCAGTGAAAGCTGTAAGGTCAGATAATGGCACGGAATTCAAGAATCAAACTCTAATCAACTTTTACTCTGAGAAGGGAATTAGAAGGCAGTATTCAGCACCAAGGACTCCTCAGCAGAATGGAGTCGTCGAAAGAAAGAATCGTACACTGATCGAAGCTGCAAGGACTATGATTGCTGAAGCAAAGCTTCCTCTGTACTTTTGGGCTGAAGCTGTGTCTACTGCCTGCTATACCCAGAATAGAACTTTGATCAACAAGGATCATATGAAAACTCCATTTCATTTGTATAAAGACAAGAAACCATATGTCAAACATCTTCATGTTTTTGGAGCCAAGTGTTTTGTTCTCAAGGATGGTGAAGAGAACTTGAACAAGTTTGAGCCAAAGGCATCTGAAGCAATTTTTGTTGGTTATACAATAAGTGCTTATAGAGTTTTTGTAATTGATACTCTGTCAATGAAAGTTAGTGTCAATGTTACATTTGATGACACTAAACTCCCAAGTTTACAATCTGCTGATCCATCTGAATCTCTGAAGTTTGACAACTATCCAGATTCTGATTCAGATGATGATATACCACCTGAGGTTGCAACAGGAGATGACAACAATGATGGTAATGATCCAGGCAATGGTGGAGGAATTGGTGGAAACACTGGAGATTCCACTACTGCTAGTGGTGGATCATCAAGTCAACCTGGCAACAACTCAGGGGGAGCAGATGGATCAACTAGTCACACATTTCAGCTCAATGATAATACTGCTGAATCATCAAGGACACATCTTCCAAGGGAAAGGATTTGGAGCAGAGATCATCCCTTTGATTTAATTATTGGTGATCCTGATGTTGGTGTAAGGACTAGAAGTGCTACGACAAATGAATGTCTATTCTCTGGTTTTCTATCACAATTAGAACCAAAGAAAATAGATGAAGCACTTGCTGATCCTGATTGGGTTCTTGCCATGCAAGAAGAACTCAATCAATTTGAGAGACAAGAAGTCTGGGCCCTGGTTCCAAGACCAAAAGGAAAATCTACCATT
The DNA here is from genome assembly GCF_001625215.2 of Daucus carota subsp. sativus. NCBI lineage: Eukaryota > Viridiplantae > Streptophyta > Magnoliopsida > Apiales > Apiaceae > Daucus > Daucus carota. The sequence goes on from NC_030382.2 coordinate 24,324,655, forward strand.
GGAGCTAGATGGGTCTTCCGTAACAAGTTAGATGGTGATGGCATTGTTGTAAGAAACAAAGCCAGACTGGTTGCAAAAGGTTATTCACAAGAAGAAGGAATTGATTACGATGAAACCTATGCTCTAGTTGCTCGTCTTGAAGCCATCAGAATATTTCTTGCATTTGCTGCACACTCCAACTTCAAGGTTTATCAAATGGATGTGAAAAGTGCATTTCTGAATGGAAAGCTGGAAGAAGAAGTATATCTGGAACAGCCCCTGGCTTTGAAAATCCAGAGTTTGCTGATTTTGTATACTTCCTATTCAAAGCAGTCTATGGACTCAAGCAGTCACCAAGGACATGGTATGACACTCTCTCTGAGTTTTTAATAGAAAACAATTTTACTAGAGGTGTCATAGACAAAACTCTCTTTTACAAATTGCATGATAAGGATATGATATTTGTTCAAATATATGTTGATGATATTATATTTGGTTCTACTAACGATAACTTGTGCAAGAGATTTGCTAAGTTGATGCAGAGTAATTATGAGATGAGTATGATGGGTGAGCTGTCCTACTTCCTTGGTCTTCAAGTAAGCCAAAAGGAAGATGGAATATTCATTTGCCAATCCAAGTATGTCAGAGATCTTCTTCGAAAGTTCAATCTAGAAGACTCTTCACCGGCAAAGACACCCATGGCCACTGCCACAAATCTTGACCAGGATAAATCTGGTAAGAAAGTTGATATCACAAGCTATCGTGGTATGATTGGCTCTTTACTTTATCTTACTGCAAGTAGACCAGATATCATGTTTGCAACATGTTTGTGTGCTAGGTTCCAAGCTGATCCTTAAGAATCACATCTTATAGCCGTCAAAAGAATCTTTAGATATCTTAAGGGTACACCTGGATTAGGTATTTGGTACCCTAAGAATACTGGTTTTGACTTAACCGGCTATACAGATTCTGATTATGCAGGATGCAGGATTGATAGGAAGAGTACGTCTGGAAGCTGTCAATTTCTAGGACGTCGGTTGGTTTCCTGGTATAGAAAGAAGCAGCACTCCGTGTCTACTTCTACTGCTGAAGCTGAGTATATAGCTGCTGGAAGCTGCTGTGCTCAGATCTTGTGGATCAAGAATCAACTGAATGATTATGGTGTTGTAGTAAACAAAATTCCTATATTTTGTGATAATACAAGTGCCATAGCCATTTCCAACAATCCGGTTCAACATTCAAGAACCAAGCACATTGATATCAGGTATCATTTCATACGAGAACATGTCATGAATGGTACAGTGGTGTTACATTTTGTACCCACGACTGAGCAAATTGTTGACATCTTCACGAAACCACTGGATGAATCCACTTTCTCTAAGCTGGTTTGTGAGTTAGGGATGTTAAATATGACATAGTTCTCTTGTATATATTCTTCATATGTATTATATGTGTTTGTATATATCTTTGTGAGTTTTCTGTGTAATTATTTCTATATTATTAGATTTTGTATGATATTCTGTATATTATCTGATAATATTCTGAGTAATTATGCATGCTTGTATATTAGTCAGTAATTTTCTAAGTGCTCATACACTCCCCTGTAATCTTCTCTAAGCATTTAGATAATTATTTGTAATTATTTTGTATTTTTCAAAATTAATTAAGCATAAATATTTGATTTTAAGTTAATTCATCTTTTTGAATTAAAGTTAAAGTCATAAGTATTTATATTTAATTAAAGTTGGAATTTACAAAATATTCGTGTAATATATAGTATTGTTTTATTATAGGTTTTTGATTTTAATTGCAAAATGTTTTATCTTTTAAAATAATCAAAAATCATATTATTATTAGTTGTTTTTCTGCAAGACAATGTAATTGTCTACAGTTTGGCTCGGCAAGACAATTAAATTGTCTTGCTGAACCGGTTTTTCGCCGTTTTTCAAACAACTCGGCAAGACAATCTCATTGTCTTACCGAGTCTGCCAATAGTCATGTTCTGTATCAGTAAGACAATTCAATTGTCTTACTGACACAGCCGTTTGTCTGCAATACTCGGTCTCGGCAAGACAATTTTGAATTGTCTTACCGAGACTACTCCCCTCTTTGTCTTACTGTATGCATATATAACCCCTCAAGACAATCGAGCAAGACAATCTCATTGTCTTGCCCACTGTCTCATCTCCTTCGATACACACACACACGCTGCTATACACACACACACGATCGACTGTGTTTTTCAAGTTTTCATCAAAAACTTGCTGGTGTTCGATTACTCAAGCTTTTGTGCTTGCTAGCTACGCATTATTTCGTGGTGTTGGTGACGAACTGCTGCCCAAAAATCGAATTTTCTCCTCGACGATTCTGCTTATTTTGAACCAATTTCGTGTGTACTGAAGCCTGAGCTTGTGTTGTGAATTGATCTGAGGTCGTTTGTGAGTTAGGGTTTGTGGTGATTTTGGGGGTTTTTGATCTTAAGGGAGTGTTTGTTTTCGAGATTAATTGGACTTTTACCTAAGGACACGTTTGGCTTGTGACAATTAGAGTTTGGAGTTGTTTGATTTGGAAGTACCATTTTAATTAATTAACTTTTAATTCGATATTATTTTAATATTTCGAATTATTAATTAATTAATCAATTTTAATTAATAATTGAACTTTGCGAGATAATTGAGAATTAATATTTTATTTGAAAATTTCTCGCTTAATTCAATTTTTAATTACTAAAAAATGGCCGGAGAATTTGAGATTGCTGAGACCAACTATTGTGCTAACCTGAACTTCGAGGATTGTTCTGATAGATTCAAGAAGTGGATCCGTTTCCTGACTCAACAAAGCCTCGTCAGTACTGCACTAACTGCTGATATTCCCATACAAGTGCAACCACTCTTCGACGTCTACTCTAATGCCGTCAACTCTACAACTCTCAAGAATTATAAGTTGATTGGTGATCTGCCAAATGGACGAAGAATTGTTATAACTGTCGATGATGTGAACCGGATTCTAGGGTTTCCAAGGAACAACTTTCAAGTGGAACCAACCAGTGCTGAAATTACTCAATTCTTCCAAGACATACACTACCACGGACAGATTTTTCTTCCTAGAATGTCTAAAAGCAAATTGAAGGCTGAATGGGATGTCTTCTTCGATACCTTGGCAAAGGTATTTGCTCCAACTACAAGGCAGAATTTTCACAACATATCTTCTATGCTTCAAATCTTTGGATTCTCTGTGGCTTATAATCGTCGAATTAACTTCGGGAAGATATTACTAAAGGAGATTATCAGAAAAATGGGTTCTGTCTCTCAGAGATCCATTCATGACAATGACAAGGTTGAGTGTCACTTTCCTAGATTCTTAATGCTATTCTTAAGTGACAAGATGAATGATGCAGATAGAGCCATGTACGTTGATTCTGCAGTGGTGCCCATTCTAAGAACTTGCACCAAGATTCAATCAAGACTTGCTAATCAAAAGAAGCATGAGAATGTGCCTCTTGTTGTGACTCCTTACATGTTGGAACAGTTTAATGTTCCCTTTCAACCTGTCCAAGTTCCTCAGCCTCTACAACAACAACAATATCAACCTGATCAACAACAACCAGCTCAACCTGAACTTCAAGAAGAACAAAATCAAGAACAATCCCCTCCTCAAAACTTCCAACCACTTCAACTCCTTCAAGACTATCAATCATCCAGCCAATCCTCACAATACTCTCCATACAACCCTCCTTACAACTCACCACAACAATCACCTCACCAATCATCATACAACTCTCCTCAACTATCTCCAAACCAATCCACTCCTCATTACAACTTCTTCCCAGACCAACAAGCCTCCATCATTCCTTCTCAGTCTGAACCAACACCTTCACCTACACATCTACATACCATTCCTCCACCACAATCAACCTCTCAGCCTCTGCCTGCTGATTCTGCTATCAATCCAGAGCTACAGGACTTCAGGACAGATTTACAGGTAGCTCAGGTACTTTCTAATCTCACTGATACCTTTAATATTGATATTGCAGATTTTGATTGTGATATTGGATTTGATTTCCAGACTCCCAGCATTGAACCTGTAAACACCCAGGTTCATAACCCAGCTGACGTTTTCGTTTCAACAACTGATTCTTCGTCAAACACATCAACCGACACTACTCATACACCAGTTGTTCGAAAGGTAGCCCGGAAACGGAGTGGGAGTGCAATCTGAGAGAACCCGCAGCTCTGTCTCATAAGAAGCAAAGGGTGGCAGAACCGGAGACAACTGCAGCCGCATCCATTTCCTCCCAAAAGGATTTGGACACTGACGTGGTAAATATACAGTCTCTAGATTCATTCTCTCCACAGAATGCATTTATTGAAATTGGCCGTCCGACCGCGGTATCCTGTAAAGAGTCAAGCACACAACTAGCACTCACGCTAGTAGAACCTTTGTCTTTTAATTCTTCACTTAGAGAGAGCACAGATATTCAAAAATTGTCATATGAAAAACTTTCTGATCACTCTTTCTTTTTGGATCAGGCTATACTTGGCAACCTGCAAGTACATCAGCCTTCACAGGCATCTGAAGGACAATTTGTTCCTTCACAATCTACAGTTCCATCTCAGGGAACTATGGTTGTATATACAGGTACTGGTGACGGTGTGACAAACACGAGTGAAATCAGGCAAACACCGAGCGAAACACATGCACGAGAGGATAGTGATAAATCTTTGAGTGTTCGTGAGGTGAGTGCACACACCAACACTGATCTGTTACAGGAACAATTGGCTGCTCTGAAAGCTGAGATTTCAAGGTTGAATGCTGAGAATGCCAGATTCAGAAGTGGAGAGTTGGTGACTCTACAGGAAAAGGTTGTTGATCCTTCATTTTCTTCTCTCAAGCAGGAATTAGATGCTCATGTCAAGGGTATTCACTCTAGGATGGACAAGTTTGATCAATCTCAGGAGCTCTGTCTGACAAAGCTTGGAAACTTGGAGCAAACTCTAGCTCAAGTTATTCATCACTTAAAGCTTAATCCGTCAACAGCTCAGTCTACTCCAGAGGATCCCTCAACTAAGGGGGAGAAGGATAAGGAAGATAAGGATGACAAAGATGATCACAGCAATGCTGATGCTGATGATAGGAGTGATAAGGGTGATGCCATACAGGAGTGACAAGGGTGGAGAAAGAGCAAGTGGCAAAGAATCTTCTGAAGCTGATAAAAGCTATAAAAGGTCTAAAGGCAAAGAACCATTACATCAATCTGAAAATGTCCTCAACACTGACAATTATGATGATTATCCCAAAGACATGGATGATGATGACGTATTCGATGCTACCTATCGTCAGGCTGAAGAAGAAGGTAAATTTGATGAAAGCTATTTGTTTCAGGAAGAACCTGTTGATCTTGAACACGAGGAGAATGTCAGGAAGTTTAAAGCAGAAAATGAAGCCAGGAAGCGTAAGCTTCGTGATTATCAGAAACTTCTGGAAGACAAGTTGATCACAGAGGAACAAATCAAGATTGAAAAGCAGAAAATCTATGATGCTGCGATCAAGCAGAAGAATCTTGAGATTAAAAGAAAAGAAGGAAAAGGCTGGGACATTGCTAGAAGAATATTCAATGGACCTCAAAGGGAAACTTTCGATGATAGGAAGTTCTTATCTCTGATCTATGATCTTCGAGAGGTGAACCCTGATGAGGATGTTTTTATGCATGCCTTTGCCTTAGAACTGGAATATGTAATTGTTGCTGTTAGGGGACTGCTAGAAGAATGGGAGCTGATTGTCTACACACAGAGGAATGGTTCATTCAGACTATCTGTCGAATTTCTCAAATCATTCTCTGTATCTGAGCTCTGGGTACTTCGCAACAAAGTCAAGCGTTGCTCCAACTTGAATGAACTTCTTCGTGACAAACTGTTGGATTGTGCTGTTTTCAACAGTCCTCGGGTTGTTAAGAACCCATACTGTGTCAAGTTCGTTCACTTGGAAATCCTCTGCACTGTCTATCTAAATGAAGAGGCTTTGCCAAAGTACCCTGCCAAACGTCTGGCTCTAGCATCCACCTTACTAAGGACCAAGGGCTTCGCTTCTAAAGCCAAGTCTGATGCTGATGATGTAATCTCATCCTACTGCACTCGAAGAAATATTTCTCAATACTTTCGGAGGATGAAGGGTGTAACAAAATCTCAGCCATCTGACTTCTGTGAAGACCCTGTGGAACTGGAGGTACTTCACCAGCTAGCTCTGGCTCGTGAAAGAAAGAAGCGTGGAGAATCCACTCCAGCTGAAGAGCCAACTCAGAATGAGCCTTCTACTCCAATCATTCATGTGTCAGATTTAGAAGAAGGAGAAGTCACTCGTTTTGAGTGAAATAGATTGATTAGGATATTTGTTAGATATGTTCAAGGAACATCCTTTTGTAATCTATTAATGATCATGGTTTAATGTTTAATGCAAGCCATAAACTTTTGCTATTTACATTCCATTGTTTAAATCTTTGTCTTATCTGTTAGTTGAGTTATCCTCTAGGAAATTTGCATGTTATGTTAACAAACAAATAGGGGGAGATTGAAAGGCATATGTTCAGCCTATTTGTATTTAAAGAGGTACAACTCAACTCAGATCAGAAAGCTCAGTAAATAGCAAGTCATCGGAATCAGTACGAAGAACGTCAAATGATTTATGGAAATCATATGTCAGATAAGTTCCAGGATGCTGCTGCACGCCACTGAAAGAAGTTCATTAATATGTTCAAGCCTCAGTGCACAAATAATCTTTTGTGGCACGTCCAGGAGTTCAGAAGACATAAAGTTTCTATACTTTATTTCATCAGAAGATTCCATTTAATGAAGATGTACGTACAAGACGAAGACTCGACGAACTAACCAAATTCTTATTGTTTATATGACGAAGAATATTTGATTTAACTAGATACAGATGAACCAGACAGTACATCTGTGTATCAGTTATTCAAATTAAATATTTGAAGTCAAGCAGAAGTGGTAGTTCGTTCGTTCGACAAATCAAGAAGAAGTTATTAAAGTTTAAAGAAGACAGGAAGCAGTTCTACTGAAGATTGGGTGATTAAATATTTAATAGACTATTATTTCACTTCTCAATTAGTTATATTAATTATGTAATTTATTTATTAAATTAATTCACTCTCGAATTAATTTAATTTATGAATTTATATGATTAACTTAATTAAGTGAATAATTTTCTATTTTATATTTACTACATTATTACTTCTTTTTATCACCAAAACCACCCAGCAAGACAATCTGTGATTGTCTTGCCGACCTGCCCACTTGGAATGAAATCAGTGTGCAAGACAATCCAGTTGTCTTGTCTTGCCGAGTGTTTCAAAGGTGTGCAAGACAATTCAACTGAATTGTCTTGCCGAAGGACTTGTGTGGCAGCAAGACAATCCTGTTGTCTTGTCTTGCCGAGAGTCTCACTTCCTGCAAGACAATCCTGTTGTCTTGTCTTGCCGAATGCAAGAAGGTGTGCAAGACAATCTCCAATTGTCTTGCCGTTTGTAGTGTTTGTCTTTCTGTCAAAGAGATTGTCATACCTTCCCTTCTAATTGTCTTTCTGACTTGATTAAAGCTTGGTAGACAATCTGTGATTGTCTTTCCTTGCCTTGATTTGTCTTGCCCAAGCCTAGATTGTCATACCCTCTTAGTATTTGTCTTGTCTAGTGTTTGTCTTGCATGTACAATGCTTTGCCTATAAATATGGCATTCATTCTTCATTTCTAAGTGTTCATCACTTTGTAAATCAAAGCATTTGTAAAGCTTTCAAGTTGTTCGTAACTTGCTTGATCGTTATATCCACAGTTTTCTGTGCTTTGATAACCCGGTTGTTTTAATCACTAAAATCTAGAATATACCCTGTCGAATTTATTCTACGAACTTTAGTGGACATTAAAACTGAACCATTTTAATTATATAACGACTTCAAACATTGTTATATTAATTAATCATAAATCTGATTAGCAAATTATATTCAATCAGATTCACTTCCGCGATTATTTTGTATCGATTGTATTCAACCCCCCCCCCCTTCTACAATCGTATCTGGACCTAACAAAACCACTTGAGGCCTTCATAATCGATGTATATCCGAATATATACATGTGATATGTATATATGTCGTAATTATCCTTTAAACAAGAGTATTATTCTTTAATTAACGGATAAAGGATGACTAGAACACACTACAAGAAAAAAGCTAATAGACATCAGTTTTTGGCCGATGTCTTTCTTTTTTTCGACCGATGTTGATGTCGGTGATGTCTATTCTAGACATCTCCTAGAAACTGATGTCTTTATCAAATTACACATCGTTTTTAACTTAATTTAAGATGTCTATGCCACCATTTTTTATTGAATATATTAGACATAATTAAATTTATACCAAAATTACTTGCATTTTATACCTTTAAAAATATAATTGCACTAGGTATTTAAAGGCTTAGACATCAGTGTTTAAACTGAAAAGTGATTTGCATTTGTTTTTAGACATCACTTCTTCAAAATGACTATTTAGTTTGAGACATCAGTTTGCACTCAAAAAAGCTAATTTATATCTATTTCTTAGACGTCACTTCTCCCCGATGTCTATTTTTGTTTTAGACATCAGATTATGTACAATAAAATTGATGTATATCTTTTTTTAGACATTAGTTTTGCTACAATATAATTGATATGTGTGTGTGTGTGTGTTTTTTTAGACATCAGTTTTGTTGTAATAATTGTCATTCAACAAACTCATCCATCATCTTCAACCATACAACAAACCAAATAACAAGTATTTGCAAAACCACCGATACATATCTGTAAATTCAATCCGTAGAATCATATACATAAATCGAGCAATGTTAATTACTACATCGCTTAGCCAAAATATACAAAGTATTAAGACACTAGTAACTTAAAAAATTAGTCACAATAGAACTTGATCATACAAATCCAAAAAATGGCTCAACCCTTATCTAATAGCAAGATGCGTCATTGAAGAACACTCGTGATTTCAAAATTATGATTCCTGGTGATCTGGCTATGTTGTGTTAGGAAGAACCTGTGACAAAAATATTCCATCAATTAGTCTCCATCTTAATTGATCAAAACACTAACTGGAGCACAAGCACATGAGTAATTTATAAACTTGTGATATATATTTCGGAAATTTCTGGATGCACTAGACTATAAACTTATAAATATAAACCAACCTGGATGCATTGGAAGAAAAGATGGAAGGATCCAAAACTCGGGAGGCATTGGGTTAGTGCCTATCCATTCAAATACACCAAGTATCTTGTACAAGATAATAAAATTCAGAAGGAGGTAGAAATGTTCAGGACTTGAGATAGTTATGTTCACTAGGAGGTACACGGTATATATGTTCAAGACTTGAGATACGTATGTTCACCAGGAGGTACACATGTTCAGGAAATTATTTTGATAATCATATATAGATTTGTTTTTGATAATTCAAGTTACTAGAATTTAGAACATTTACTTAAAGTTCATCCTTCATGAAATATATTTTGTTGTCGAAATCTCAACAAGTACACTTATCTCAAGCAAGTCTAAGGTTAGATTTACCGCAAGCCATGTCTTGCCCGAGGAGGGTATTGCTGTTGCACTACCATGATCAAGGATCATTTTCGTGCTCTTGCACATGCATTATTTTTGCCACCATCTGGTCCTTCTCCAAGAATACGCATGCTGATGTACCTGAGAACTGCACAAAACATTGTGCTGTGGCCTTGAATATGTAATCCCCATCCACCATCTTCATTCTGAAACGCAGCATGAGCAATTTCAAAATATATATTTTTAAATAAATATAAATGGTTAATTAAGATGATATGATCATGATTGAGGTACACACAGGCCAAAAATCAGTTCTAAAATGACACATTGAAATCATGTGATTATAAAAAGTAATTATAGGGCAAACACTCATACCTAGTGACAGTAAATGTAACGCAAGATTTCTTTCCGATGTTCAGAAGGACATACAATATTCAGATGCCCTGTTATATACAAGCACATCACCTGCATTTTTGGTAACAAGCAGAATATGAAGCAGCCAGTTAGCAGAAATATTGTTTTTCCTCAATTTACCAATTCTTTCAGCAGGGAATAAAAATTTAATAAAAGTAGTACAACTAAACTGAAAAATTTATAAGTTTTATCTCTGATCTTGCACTAGACTATAAACTGTCTAATGGATATTATATATTAACAGCTAAGATACCTTGCAAAATAATGCCCCAGATGTAGCAAAAAAAGAATGTAATTACCTGCTCTGTACTCAATATCAGATGTATAAGAAACTAACATTTCTGACCACATTCCTCATCAACAGGCCACATACAAATGAGCATATAAAACTTCCAAGCATGCTGATAAAAGTCCCCAAGACCACCAAAATCTGTACCAAAGTAAAACAAACTAAAACCAAAGTCATTATTCTTAGAAATTCTTAAATAATACCACCTCTTCGCATAATTATGCAACTAAAATCAGCAGATATCAACATTTATTAACATATGATCGACATCACCAATTGATAAAAACCCAACTCTGCATAACAATGTAAAGGTAACCACAATACTCAGATTTGCCAGACCTTCACCAATTTTAAGCAACAGCAAATATAAAAATACAGCAGCCTGACTCACCTACAACAGAACATAACCCAGGTCTGCAGAATCCAGATATTTAACAGAAAAACTACTTTTCCACATCCCTTTTTAGCACCTGAACTACAGCAGCATAAAATTAAATTAAACATGAGAACATTCCACACCAAATGCTCACTTAAAAAAAACCCAACCAATACTCACTAGATCTACCCAGCACATAGCAGAGAAGAACTAGGGTTTCAGACAAAATAAATAAAATCAAGAAATAAATACCAACTAGCTTAAATAAAGCCACAACCAGAACCCAGTAACAATTAACAAAACAAATAACAAAATTAGGGTTTCAATTTCATAAAACCCCCAATTTTAAGAACTCGGATTTTGATTTACAAAACTATGGCCTCGATTTATAAGCAGAAGAGAAGAGACAAACCTAACTGAAATGGAGAGAGAGCTGAGCGGAGAAAGCATAGAGAGCGGCAGAGAGAGCTGAGCGGAGCGGAGTTGAGAGGCGAGGAGAGAGCTGAGTGCGGAGGTGGTGAGTAGCGAGAAAGAGCTGAGAGCGGAAGTGGTGAGCGGAGCTGAGAGCTGAGAGCGGAGGAGGTGGAGAGAGACGGCTGTGTTCAAACTTGAGAGGGTCAAGAGAGAGGTGTCGAGCGAGAGAGAGTCGAGAGATGATAGTAATTTTCTGTTTTAAGTTTTAGTTTTTAGGTTGTTTTTCTGAATGTAGAGGGAAACAAAAAAACATTAAGGAGAGAGTGATATTCTGATAAAAGGAGGGAATATTTGACTAAGGGGGGAAACAATTGGGAGGCCGCGCGCTTAATTGGGGGGAAACATCGAATAAAAATGGGATGGTGTCTATTATGCTTTAGACATCAGTGGCCAAAGTGAGTTATGTCTAATGTGTGATGTTTATTAACAGTTTTCTTGTAGTGACACTCCCAATCCATCTCTACTTCGTCCTCCTAGAAACAAGGAAGAAGAGTCACAACATGAATCTGCTAGGCTCCTGCACAGGCGGGTGCAGCCCTGCCAGCTGCATCCCCTAGCTGCAGCCCTACAACTGCAACCTGGGATGCACCCAGTGGCAACCCTAGCAAGGGTAGCCCTTGGAAACTGTTCAGGTGAACCCCATGCTCACGATAGCCTCCCTTATATCTCCAATATAAGCCTACGAGCCTCCTCATACGAGCCCAGGGGTTCATCCAACTACGGGGAAGCCCAATATCCTTTTCTGCACAGCGTAGATAAAGCCCAAATAATATGATGTGCTATAAAATAAGCTATGAGGATTTTATGGCACAACAACTACCCCCGGTTTTTTTGAAGTATTAGATACGAGGGAAACCTATCTAGTCGCATCCCCTCTTGTCCAAATGCAAGACTTTCTCCCTGGTGTAAGCCATCTAATCCATAGAATTCTAAGCTTACGTGGGCGCACCCTATGTAAGAAACAACTCCAACGGACGAGGTATGCATTCAGATAATTTGCCTATTTTCTACCTGTAATCCGGTTGAATAAATTCCAAATATTTATATCGGGCTTCACCATTACAGACTGCGGCCCTCATTGCCCACTTGGCCACGTATACACGCTTCGTTTATTTACAACAAAACTATCCGAGTGATTTAAATTAAAACATAAACACTAAAGTGTCCAAGTTCAACCAGGGTTCAACTAAAGAGTTTAAATTTTGAATTAAACAAATAATCTCCTAGCTCTTTTTGTTACACCCAGCTAGGAAGCCTATCAAACCCCCATCATAAGTGCTACCTACATGCAGCAATGCGACAATGCCACGTGGCGCTGGGGTCCCCCTTACGCGGGATTCTATATAAACACTCCCCCTCTTCAGCTTTTTTCTTTTATTCACTTCTCTCACATCAAACTCTTCACCTGCATCCTCTCTCTTTTACGAAGCTTTTTCGGCATACTCTTTTCCGGCGACTCGCTGCAGTCTCTGTTAATTCAACTCTTGCCATCTAGTAACTCAAGGTACGATCTTCACCCTTTGTCTTCTTGTTTCCTCGAATTTTTTTATTTACTATTGAATTATAATACATGTCACCACTTCGTGGTTGCCTTGACTTGAAACTTGTATGTGTAAATACACATGTTCATTCACACCATTATGCCTGCGCACACACTACCCACACTGCTCGAATGCCTTTTCCTATATAGCCATGATTAAACTGTTAACTTTGCCAAGACGATAGCTCCGTTTCAGTCTTTCCTAGGGTTATGCTAATTAGTTTTTATGTGTGCAGAGTGTGACCCGATCGTTGTTGCCTATGTGTTGTATGACATATAGCGTGCTTTTTCATTTGGCTCTGTCGTGGCCTCTGGTTTGGTATTATATTTGGTTGGGATGTTGCGCCGTAGATTTAGGATTGACTGTCGAAACCTAAAAATCTTAACCGGTAGCCTTGGATTTCAACCCGACTGTCCTGGGGATGCAAACAGTCCCCGAATGAAGTTTCTTATTTCTTATAATGATAGCCCCAAATCAAAACTTTTAACTTCGCCTCTTAACCGTACCCGTATATGCCCTGAATTAAATCATGCCGCCCCAAGATCGTAGTATGGGCTCTTCATCATAAAGCCCTTACCTTTACCTTGCTTCCTACGTTGTTTGAGGGTTCGTCCTAAGTCTTTACATCCCAGGGCTTCACTCGGCTCCTGATTGTCTCTGTGATGCATGCCAAATTACGAAACAAAGAAGAAGCTCTTTCAAAAGCAAAATGGAATCCTCCATTAATGATCCATATCACATGCTACATCTTGATTTATTAGGTCCTGTGAATGTTATATCAATTGGAAAGAAAAGGTACACTCTAGTTACTGTTGATGAATTTTCTAGATTCACTTGGGTGTATTTTCTTCACAGGAAAGATGAAACTCCAGAGCGTCTGCTGAATCACGGTAATATGATTGAGGATGGAAAGTCAAAGAAAATCAAGATACCGTGAAGTGACAATGGTACAGAATTAAAAAATTCTGCAATGACTGTGCTAGGCCGAAATTAATCACTATATAAATTAATATAGTGAACACAATCAATAACCAAACACTCAAATAAGAGAATTAACAAGTAAACTCTTATTCACACAACTCAGTAGGTTACAAAACTCTCTTAGTGATTTATAGCTTATCACTAAGAGCTGCTGGGTTACAAGAATAATATTCTCGATGTTCTAACTCTTTTAGAGTAAACACTAATATGTGTTTATATACACAGTTACATGATATCTACTGATTGATTCATAATTATCTGCTTCCTAAAATAATCTAATCAGTAGCTATCCTTCTCCTGTCCTGATTTTCATAATCTTCCTTGATCTTGATCTTCCTTGTTTATCCAGATCTGCTCCTGAAAATCAGCCGCCTGCAAACTCTGACTATCGATAAACTCTGATCCAGCTGGCAGTCGTTAAAACTCTGATTTCCAGCTAAACTCTGATATTTGCTTCTGCACACTAAACAAGTTAGATACCCGTGACATCATCAAATATGTAACAATCTCCCCAACTTGTACATTAGACAGAATGAACATGTTATATATATATGTACTGATGATGTCAAATACTATCAAGGACAGATGCATGAAATAATTAATCTACAGAACTAATTACAACTTACAGGACCAACAGAACTATCTATCAAATCAACCTATATCCAAAAATTTCTTTGACAAACTGGTTGATCAGATTTTCTTCCTTCAGCTTTAAAATCTGTATCATCTGGGCTTTAACATTTCTGAGTTCTTCAGTTTCATCCCCAGTCTGATAGATAGCTGCTCTCAAGGCATTCACCTTGCTTCTTCGCATTGCATCTCCCAGCTGAATCACTTTTGGTCTGTCTGCATCATTGTTGTAACCCAAGATTCTGGTGTTTGCAATAGTCTCCATCACAGAGCTATTTTTCTCCATACATATTTCAGAACCATCATCTTGAGCTATTTTTGGAACATATTCTGCATCAGACTTTATACCATAGAATCTTCTTTTCTCATTTATAGTCCTCTTCATCAGATCAGACCATCTCTGAGTAGCTTCATTCTTGATTTCCAGCATATAGTGAAAGTGTTCAAGCTCTCTCAGAGATTTCAGCAATAAATCAGCTTCTGAGACTCTGTAGACTCTGCCAGACTCCAGAAATATAGCAATCTTCTCTTTGTCTCCTGTCCCATCATGAGTATCCATGAGGATCTGCACTGATTCTACTTTATCTAGATCCTTCTGAGTAACAGCTTCCCCCACTTTCTCAGTCAGAGGATAAGGATCTCTGAAGGTGGTTGATGAACTTGTTTGTATCTTCTCCTTTCTGTGACCTAGACCAGTAGTATCATAAGCTTCCTTTCCTCTGGTTCCATGAGTTCTGATTCTGGTGAGCATTGAGCTTTCCTTGTACAGACTTGTACCAAGGCTTCCAAAGAGACTCTTCTTTTTCTGATCTTGAGTTTTCTCAGATTTTATCTTCAGCCAAGAGACTGTAGCATCTTCAGTCTTAGTCTTTTCTTCTGTTACTGGAACTTTAACTTGAGCATTGTCAGTGGTTAAAGTTATATCATAGATTGATTTGTCTTCACCCTTTCTTCTTCTGGTCAATCCAGCTTCTTCTTCTTCTGTTTGATCAGAGACATCAGTGATTATATTTGCATTCCTGCTTAGCTTTATCATTCTCTGAGAAGGATTCTCTGATGCTGTCTTGACAATTGATTTCTTGATCACAGGAGGAATAGGAGGAACTCCATCAACAGTTTTCTTTCCTTTGTCTTTAGAATCAGACTCAGATTGAGTTTGAGACCTGTTCTTGGTCTGTTGATATCAGTGTAGTTCACCTCACTAATTACTATCCCTTTTTGCTTTGGATTTTTCTATTTCTGTGAGGGATCAGTAACTTGTTTTTGCTCATCAGACTTTGTCTTGCTGATCTTCATCTTCTCAGCAGCTAGTCTTTCTTCCTCAAGTCTGATGGCTTCTATATCCACTCCTGGATTTTCCTTTTCAAATATCTTCCTTGCTACAGCTTCATCAATGGCTTGCAAAGAAGGAGATTTGTAGAATAGGGTGGTTTCTCTGCCTCTGAACTTCAGAGTTTGGCAGAACTTCTGAGACTCAGGGTCTCCAGCTTCAATCAGCTTATCTGATCCAGAAAATCAGATCTTCTTTCTTCTTCTCAACCTCAGAGTTCACAAGAGCTATTTCTTTAGATATAACATCAGAAACTCTGACTGCTTCACTTATGCTCTGAACTTGAGACATAACAGTCAGCTCCATAGACTTGTGTTTTTGTTGAGAATCTCTGGGTCTCTCAGAGTTTGCACCCTTATACTCCTTTCCTTATCCTTGATTTGCAGCAGCTTTAACTGCTTTTCCAGCAATCTCCTTATTGCCTTCTTCATCACCATCTGGCTTTTCTTTGTAATTTGCTGGTGGTCAGATTTGCATTGTCTTTAGATATTTTCTCCCCCTTTTTGACATCAGCAGAGGTGAGAACTTGAACCAGCTGAGCTACAGAAGAGCTCAAATCAGCCAGAGTGTGCTGCATTGATGTTTGAGTAGCCTCAATAGAGGCAAGTCTGTCTTCAACAGAAGGAGGTGTAGCTCTGCACATCCTCTGAAAGTAAGTTTAAGTTACAGACTCTTTCTTTTTGCAAGCATAGAAGATGGAAGTGGAGAGCTTGGAACTGGAGTAGAGCTCTAAGAGGAGAAGAGTCTCTGACTGGTGCCGCCAATGATAATACTGTGAATCATCCAGGGACACATCTTCCAGGGAAAGGATTGGAGCAGAGATCATCCCTTTGATTTAATTATTGGTTGCTCCTGATGTTGGTGTAAGGACTAGAAGTGCTACGACCATGAATGTCTATTCTCTGGTTTCTATCACAATAGAACAAAGAAAATAGTTGAAGCACTTGCTGATCCTGATTGGGTTCTTGCCATGCAAAGAACTCAATCAATTTGAGAGACAAGAAGTCTGGGGCCCTGGTTCCAAGACCAAAGGAAATCTACCATTGGAGCTAGATGGGTCTTCCGTAACAAGTTAGATGGTGATGGCATTGTTGTAAGAAACAAAGCCCGACTGGTTGCAAAAAGGTTATTCACAAGAAAGAAGGAATGATACGTGAAACCTATGCTCTAGTTGCTCGTCTTGAAGCCATCAGAATTTTCTTGCATTGCTGCACACTCCAACTTCAAGGTTTATCAAATGGATGTGAAAAGTGCATTTCTGAATGGAAAGCTGGAAGAAGAGTATATCTGAACAGCCCCTGGCTTTGAAAATCCCGGTTTGTTGATTTTGTATACTTCCTATTCAAAGCAGTCTATGGACTCAAAGCAGGCACCAAGGACATGGTTGACACTCTCTCTGAGTTTTTAATAGAAAACAATTTACTAGAGGTCATAGACAAAACTCTCTTTTACAAATTGCATGATAGGATATGATATTTGTTCAACTATATGTTGATGATATTATATTGGTTCTACTAACGATAACTTGTGCAAGAGATTGCTAGTTGATGCCGAGTAATATGAGATGAGTATGATGGGTGGCTGTCTCTTCCTTGGTCTTCAAGTAAGCCAAAAGGAAGATGGAATCTATTTGCCAATCCAAGTATGTCAGAGATCTTCTTCGAAAGTTCAATCTAGAAGATCTTCACGGCAAAGACACCCATTGGCCACTGCCACAAATCTTGACCAGGATAAATTCTGGTAAGAAAGTTGATATCACAAGCTATCGTGGTATGATTGGCTTTTACTTTATCTTACTGCCAAGTAGACCAGATATCATGTTTGCAACATGTTTGTGTGCTAGGTTCCAAGATGATCTTAAGAATCACATCTTCTAGCCGTCAAAAATCTTTAGATATCTTAAGGGTACACCTGGATTAGGTATTTGTTGTACCCTAAGAATACTGTTTTGACATACCGGCTCTACAATTCTGATTATGCAGGATGCAGGGATTGATAGACGAGACGTCTGGAAGCTGTACAATTTCTAGGACGTCGGTTGTTTCCTGGTATAGAAAGACAGACACTCCGTGTCTCTTCTACTGCGAAGCTGAGTATATAGCTGCTGGAAGCTGCTGTGCTCAGATCTTGTGGATCAAGAATCAACTGAATGATTATGGTGTTGTAGTAAACAAATTCCTCTATTTGTGATAATACAAGTGCCATAGCCATTCCAACAATCCGGTTCAACATTCAAGAAACCAAGCACATTGATATCAGGTATCATTTCATACGAGAACATGTCATGAATGGTACAGTGGTGTTACATTTTGTACCCACGACTGAGCAAATTGTTGACATCTTCACGAAACCACTGGATGAATCCACTTTCTCTAAGCTGGTTTGTGGAGTTGGATGTTCATATAGACATAGTTCTCTTGTATATATTCTTCCTATTGTTATATTGTGTTTGTATATATCTTTGTGAGTTTTCTGTGTAATTATTTAACTATATAGATTTTGTTGAATTTCTGTATATTATCTGATAATATTCTGGTAATGCATGCTTGTATTTAGTCAGTAATTTCTAAGTGCTCATACCCTCCCGTAATCTCTCTAAGCATTTAGATATTATTTGTATTATTTTGTATTTTTTCAAAATTAATTAAGCATAATATTGATTTTAGTTAATTCATCTTTTTGAATTAAGTTCAAGTCATAAGTATTATATTAATTAAAGTTGGAATTTACAAAATATTCGTGTAATATATAGTATTGTTTTATTATAGGTTTTGATTTAATTGCAAAATGTTTTATCTTTTAAAATAAATCAAAAATCATTATTTTAGTTGTTTTTCTGCAAGACAATGTAATTGTCTACAGTTTGGCTCGGCAGGACAATTAAATTGTCTTGCTGAACCGGTTTTTCGCCGTTTTTTCAAACAACTCGGCAAGACAATCTCATTGTCTTACCGAGTCTGCCAATAGTCATGTTTGTATCAGTAAGACAATTCATTGTCTTATGACACAGCCGTTTGTCTGCAATACTCGGTCTCGGCAAGCACAATTTGAATTGTCTTACCGAGACTACTCCCCTCTTTGTCTTACTGTATGCATATATAACCCCTCAAGACAATCGGCAAGTGACAATCTCATTTTCTTGCCCACTGTCTCACTCCTTCGATACACACACACCCGTGCTATACACACAAACGATCGACTGTGTTTTTCAGTTTTCATCAAAACTTGCTGGTGTTCGATTACTCACTCTTTGTGCTTGCTAGCTACGCATTATTTCGTGGTGTTGGTGCGAACTGCTGCCACACAAATCGAAATTTTCTCCTCGACGATTCTGCTATTTTGAACCAATTTCGTGTGTACTGAAGCCTGAGCTTGTGTTGTGAATTGATCTGAGTCGTTTGTTGAGTTAGGGTTTGTGGTGATTTTGGGGTTTTTGATCTTAAGGGGTGTTGTTTCGAGTAATTGGACTTTTACCTAAGGACACGTTGGCTTGTGACAATTAGAGTTTGGGTTGTTTGATTTGGAGTACCATTGTTTAATTAATTAACTTTTAATTCGATATATTATTTAATATTTCGAATTATTAATTAATTAATCAATTTTAATTAATAATTGAACTTTGCGAGATTAATGAGAATTAATATTTTATTTGAAAATTTCTCGCTAATTCAATTTTTAATTACTAAAAAAATGGCCGGAGAATTTGAGATTGCTGAGACCAACATTGTGCTAACCTGAACTTCGAGGATTGTCTTATAGATTCAAGAAGTGGATCCGTTTCCTGACTTAACAAAGCCTCGTCAGTACTGCACTAACTGCTGATATTCCCATACAAGTGCAACCACTCTTCGACGTTCTACTCTAATGCCGTCAACTCTACAACTCCAAGATTATAAGTTGATTGGTGATCTGCCAAAGGACGAAGAATTGTTATAACTGTGGATGATGTGAACCGGATTCTAGGGTTTCCATGAACACTTTCAAGTGGACCAACCCGTGCTGAAATTACTCATTCTTCAAGACATACACTACCACGGACAGATTTTTCTTCCTAGAATGTCTAAAAGCAAATTGAAGGCTGAATGGGATGTCTTCTTCTACCTTGGCAAGGTATTTGCTCCAACTACAAGGCAGAATTTTCACAACATATCTTCTATGCTTCAAATCTTTGGATCTCTGTGGTTATAATCGTCGAATTAACTTCGGGAAGATATTACTAAAGGAGATTATCAGAAAAATGGGTTCTGTCTCTCAGAATCCATTCATGACATGACAAGGTTGAGTGTCACTTTCCTGATTCTTCATGCTATTCTTAAGTGACAGATGAATGATGCCGATAGAGCCATGTACGTTGATTCTGCAGTGGTGCCATTCTAAGAACTTGCACCCAGATTCAATCAAGACTTGCTAATCAAGAAGCATGAGAATTGCCTCTTGTTGTGACTCCTTACATGTGGAACAGTTAATGTTCCCTTTCAACCTGTCCAAGTTCCTCAGCCTCTACAACAACAACAATATCAACCTGCTCAACAACAACCCGCTCAACTGAACTTCCAGAAGAACAAAATCAAGAACAATCCCCTCCTCAAAACTTCAACCACTTAACAATCCTTCAGACTATCAATCATCCAGCCATCCTCACAATACTCTCCATACAACCCTCCTTACAACTCACCACAACAATCACCTCACCAATCATCATACAACTCTCCTCAACTATCTCCAAACCAATCCACTCCTCATTACAAACTTCTTCCCAGACCAACAAGCCTCCCTCATTCCGTCTCAGTCTGAACCAACCACCTTCACCTACACATCTACAATACCATTCCTCCACCACAATCAACCTCTCAGCCTCTGCCTGCTGATTCTTCTATCATCCACGAGCTCCAGGCTTCAGGACAGATTTACAGGTCAGCTCAGGTACTTTCTAATCTCACTGATACCTTAATATTGATATTGCAGATTTGATTGTGATATGGATTTGATTTCCAGACTCCCAGCATTGAACCTGTAAACCCCCAGTTCATAAAACCAGCTGACGTTTTCGTTTCAACAACTGATTCTTCGTCAAACACTCAACCGACACTACTCATACACCAGTTGTTCGAAAGGTTAGCCGGCAACGGAGGGGAGTGCATCTGAGAGAACCCGCAGCTCTGTCTCATAAGAAGCAAAGGGTGGCAGAACCGGAGACAACTCAGCCGCATCCATTTCCTCCCAAAAGGTTTGGACACTGACGTGGTTAATACAGTCTCTAGATTCATTCTCTCCACAGAATTGCATTTATTGAATTGGCCGTCCGACCGCGGTCATCCTGTAAAGAGTCAGCACCACACTAGCACTCACGCTAGTAGAACCTTTGTTCTTTAATTCTTCACTTAGAGAGGCACCAGATATTACAAAATGTCATATGAAAAACTTCTGATCACTCTTTCTTTTTGGATCAGGCTATACTTGGCAACCTGCAAGTACATCCGCCTTCACAGGCATCTGAAGGGACAATTTGTTCCTTCACAATCTACAGTTCCATCTCAGGGAACTATGGTTGTATATACAGGTACTGGTGACGTGTGACAAACACGAGTGAAATCAGGCAAACACCGAGCGAAAACCATGCACGAGAGGATGTGATAAATCTTTGAGTGTTCGTGAGGTGAGTGCACACACCCCAACACTGATCTGTTACAGGAACAATTGGCTGCTCTGAAAGCTGAGATTTCAAGGTTGATGCTGAGAATGCCAGATTCAGAAGTGGAGAGTTGGTGACTCTACAGGAAAAGGTTGTTGATCCTTCATTTTCTTCTCTCAAGCAGGAATTAGATGCTCATGTCAAGGGTATCACTCTAGGATGGACAAGTTTGATCAATCTCAGGAGCTCGTCTGACAAAGCTTGGAACTTGGAGCAAACTCTAGCTCAAGTTATTCATCACTTAAAGCTTAATCCGTCAACAGCTCCGTCTCTCCCGAGGATCCCTCAACTAAGGGGAGAAGGATAAGGAAGATAAGGATGACAAAGATGATCACAGCAATGCTGCTGTGATGATAGGAGTGATAAGGTGATGCCATACAGGAGTGACAAGGGTGGAGGAAAGAGCAAGTGGCAAAGATCTTTCTGAGCTGATAAAAGCTATAAAAGGTCAAAGGCAAAGAACCATTACATCAATCTGAAAATGTCCCAACACCTGCACTTATGATGATTATTCCCAAAGACATGGATGATGATTACGTATCGATGCTACCTATCGTCCGGCTGAAGAAGGGTAAATTTGATGAAGCTCTTTGTTTCAGGAAGACCTGTTGATCCTGAACACGAGGAGAATGTCAGGAAGTTAAAGCAGAAAATGAAGCCAGGAAGCGTAGCTTCGTGATTATCAGAAAACTTCTGGAGACAAGTTGATCCAGAGGAAACCAATCAAATTGAAAGCAGAAAATCTTGATGCGGCGATCAAGCAGAGAAATCTTGAGATTAAAAGAAAAGAAGGAAAAGGCGGTACATTGCTAGAAAATATTCAAGGACCTCAAAGGAACTTTCGATGATAGGAAGTTCTTATCTCTGATCTATGATCTTCGAGAGGTGAACCCTGATGAGGATGTTTTTATGCATGCTTTGCCTTAGAACTGGAAATAGTGTATTGTTGCTGTTAGGGGACTGCTAGAAGAATGGGAGCTGATGTCTACACACCGAGGAATGGTTCATTCAGACTATCTGTCGAATTTCTCAAATCATTCTCTGTATCTGAGCTCTGGGTACTTCGCAACAAAGTCAAGCGTTGCTCAACTTGAATGAACTTCTTCGTGACAAACTGTTGGATTGTGCTGTTTCAACCGTCTCGGGTTGTTAAGAACCCATACTGTGTCAAGTTCGTTCATTGGAAATCCTCTGCACTGTCTTTATGAAGAGGCTTGCCAAAGTAACCTGCCAAACGTCTGGCTCTAGCATCCACCTTACTAAGACCAAGGGCTTCGCTTCTAAAGCCAAGTCTGCTGCTGATGATGTCAATCTCATCCTACTGCACTCGAAGAAATTATTTCTCAATACTTTCGGGATGAAGGGTTGTAACAAATCTCAGCCCTCTGACTTCTGTGAAGACCCTTTGGAACTGGAGGTACTTTCACCAGCTAGCTCTGGCTCGTGAAAGAAAGAAGCGTGGAGATCCACTCCAGCTGAAGAGCCAACTCCGAATGAGCCTTCTACTCAATCAATTCATGTGTAGATTTAGAAGAAGGAGAGTCACTCGTTTGGTGGAATAGATTTGATTAGGAATTTGTTAGATATGTTCAAGGACATCCTTTTGTCATCTATTAATTGTCATGTTTAATGTTTAATGCAAGCCATAACTTTTGCTATTTACATTCCATTGTTTAATCTTTGTCTTATATTGTTAGTTGAGTTACCTCTAGGAAATTTGCATTGTATGTTAACAAACAAATAGGGGGAGATTGAAAGGCATATGTTCAGCCTATTTGTATTTAAAGAGGTACAACTCAACTCAGATCAGAAAAGCTCAGTAAATAGCAAGTCATCGGGATCAGTACGAGAAACGTCAATGATTTATGGAATCATATGTCAGATAAGTTCCAGGATGCTGCTGCACGCCACTGAAAAGAAGTTCATTATATGTTCACAGCCTCAGTGCACAAATAATCTTTGTGGCACGTCCAGGAGTTCAGAAGACATAAAGTTTCTATACTTTATTTCCTCAGAAGATTCCCTTTAATGAAGATGTACGTACAAGACGAAGACTCGACGAACTAACCAAATTCTTATTGTTTATGACGGAAAAAATATTTGATTTAACTAGATACCGATGACCCGACAGTACATCTGTGTATCAGTATTCAAATTAATATTTGAAGTCAAGCAGAAGTGGTAGGTCGTTCGTTCGACAATCAAGAAGAGGTATTAAAGTTAAGAAGGACAGGAGCAGTTCTATGAAATTGGGTGTTAAATATTTACTAGACTCTTATTTCACTTTTTCAATTAGTTATGATTAATATGTAATTTATTTATTAACTTAATTCACTCTCGAATTAATTTAATTATGAATTTTATGTTAACTTAATTAAGGTGAATAATTTTCTATTTTATATTTACTACATTATTACTTCTTTTATCACCAAAACCACCCAGCAAGACAATCTGTGATTGTCTTGCCACCTGCCCACTTGGAATGAAATCCGGTGCAGACAATCCCGTTGTCTTGTCTTGCCGAGTGTTTCAAAGGTGTGCAAGACAATTCCACGAATTGTCTTGCCGAAGGACTTGTGTGGCGCAAGACAATCCTGTTGTCTTGTCTTGCGCGAGTCTCACTTCCTGCAAGACAATCCTGTTGTCTTGTCTTGCCGAATGCAAGAAGGTGTGCAAGACAATCTCCAATGTCTTGCGTTTGTAGTGTTTGTCTTTCTGTCAAAGAGTTGTCATTCCTTCCCTTCTAATTGTCTTTCTGACTTGATTTAAAGCTTGGTAGACAATCTGTGATTGTTCTTCCTTGCCTTGCTTTGTCCTCTTGCCCAGCCAGATTGTCAACCTCTAGTATTTGTCTTGTCTAGTGTTTGTCTTGCATTACAATGCTTTGCCTATAAATATGGCATTCATTCTCATTTCTAAGTGTTCATCACTTTGTAAATCAAAGCATTTGCAAAGCTTTCAAGTTGTTCGTACCTGCTTGATCGTTATATCCACACGTTTTCTGTGCTTTGAATAACCCGGTGTTTAATCACTAAATCTAGAATATACCCTGTCGATTTATTCTCGCACTTTGTGGACATTAAAACTGAACCATTTAATTATATAACGACTTCAAACATTGTTATATTAATTAATCATAAATGATTAGCAACTATATTCAATCAGATTCACTTCCGCGATTATTTGTATCGATTGTATTCACACCCCCCCCCCCTTCTACATCGTATCTGGACCTAACAAAACCCTTGAGGCCTTCATAATCGATGTATATCCGAATATATACATGTCTATGTATATATGTCGTAATTTCCTTTAAACAAGGTATTATTCTTTAATTAACGGATAAAGGATGACTAGAACACACTACAAGAAAGCTAATAGACATCAGTTTTTGGCCGATGTCATTTCTTTTTTTTCGACCGATGTTGATGTCGGTGATGTCTATTCTAGACATCTCCTAGAAAACTGATGTCTTTATGCAAATTACACATCGTTTTAAACTTAATTTAAAGATGTCTATGCCACCATTTTTTATTGATATATTAGACTAATTAAATTTTATACCAAATTACTTGCATTTTATACCTTTAAAAAATATAATTGCATAGGTATTTAAGGCTTAGACATCAGTGTTTAAACTGAAAAGTGATTTGCATTTGTTTTTTAGACATCACTTCTTCAAAATGCCTATTTAGTTTAGACATCAGTTTGCACTCACAAAAGCTAATTATATCTATTTCTTAGCCGTCACTTCTCCCCGATGTCTATTTTTGTTTTAGACATCAGATTATGTACAATAAACATTGATGTTATACTTTTTTTAGACATTTAGTTTTGCTACAATATATTGATATGTGTGTGTGGTGTGTTTTTTTAGACATCAGTTTTGTTGTAATAATTGTCATTCACAAACTTCATCCATCATCTTCAAACCATACAACAAACCAAATACAATATTTGCAAAACCCCATAACATATCTGAAATTGCAATCCGTGAGAATCATATACAAAATCGAGCAATGTTCAATTACTACATCGCTTAGCCAAAATATACAAAGTATTAAGCACTAGTAATTAAAAAAATTAGTCACCATAGAACTTGATGCATACAATCCCAAAAATGGCTCAACCCTATTAATAGAAGATGCGGTCATTGAAGAACACTCGTGATTTCAAAAATTATGATTCCTGTATCTGGCTATGTTGTGTAGGAAGAACCTGTGACAAAAAAAATATTCCATCACATTAGCTCCATCTTAATTGATCAAAACACTAACTGGAGCACAAGCACATGAGAATTTAAAACTTGTGATATTATTTCGGAAATTTCTGGTGCACTAGACTATAACTTATAAATATAAACCAACCTGGATGCATTGGAAGAAAAGATGAAGGATCCAAAACTCGGGAGGCATTGGGTTAGTGCCTATCCATTCAATACACCAAGTATCTTGTACAAGAATAAACAATCAGAAGGCGGTAGAATGTTCAGGACTTGAGATGTATGTTCACTAGGAGGTACACGGTATATATGTTCAAGACTTGGTACGTATGTTCACCAGGAGGTACACATGTTCAGGAATTATTTTGATAATCATATATAGATTTGTTTTTGATAATTCAAGTTACCTAGAATTTAGAACATTTACTTAAAGTTCATCCTTCATGAATATATTTTTTGTCGAAATCTCAACAAGTACACTTATCTCAAGCAAGTCTAAGGTTAGATTTACCGCAACCATGTCTTGCCCGAGAGGTATTGCTGTTGCCTACCATGATCAAGGATCATTTTCGTGCTCTTGCACCTGCATTATTTTTGCCACCATCTGGTCCTTCTCCAAGAATACGCATGCTGATGTACCTGAGAACTGCACAAAACATTGTGTGTGGCCTTGAATATGTATCACCCATCCACCATCTTCATTCTGAAACGCCGCCATGAGCAATTTCAAAATATATATTTTACATAATATAATAAATGGTTACTTAGATGATATGATCATGATTGAGGTCACACAGGCCCAACATCAGTTCTAAAATGACACATTGAAATCATGTGAAAAAACGTAATTATAGGGCAAACACTCATACCTAGTGACAGTAAATGTAACGCAAGTTTCTTTCCGATGTTCAGAAGGACATACAATATTCAGATGCCCTGTTATATAACAAGCACATCACCTGCATTTTTGGTAACAAGCAGAATATGAAGCACCAGTTAGCACGAATATTGTTTTTCCTCAATTTACCAATTCTTTCAGCAGTGGAATAAAAATTTAATAAAAGTAGTACAACTAAATGAAAAATTTTAAGTTTTATCTCTGATCTTGCACTAGACTATAAACTGTCTAATGGATATTATATTTAACAGCTAAGATACCTTGCAAATAATGCCCCAGATGTAGAAAAAAAGAATAATTACCTGCTCTGTACTCATATCAGATGTATAAGAAACTAACATTTCTGACCACATTCCTCATCCACAGGCCCCATACAAAGAGCATATAAAACTTCCAAGCATGCTGTAAAAGTCCCCAGACCACCAAAATCTGTACCCACGTAAACAAACTACAACCAAAGTCCTTATTCTTGAAATTCTTAATAATTACCACTCTTCGCATAATTATGCAACTAAAATCAGCAGATATCAACATTTAATTAACATATGATCGACATCACCAATTGATAAAACCCAACTCTGCCAACAATGTCAAAGGTAACCACAATACTCAGATTTGGCCAGACCTTCACCAATTTTAGCAACAGCAAATATAAAAATAAGCAGCCTGACTCACTACAACAGAACATAACCCAGGTCTGCAGAATCCAGATATTTAACAGAAAAACTACTTTCCACCTCCCTTTTTAGCACCTGAACTCACAGCAGATAAATTAAATTAAACATGAGAACATTCCACACCAAATGCTCACTTAAAAAAAACCCAACCAATACTCACTAGATCTACCCAGCACATAGCGAGAAGAACTAGGGTTTCAGGCAAAATAAATAAAATCAAGAAATAATACCAACTAGCTTAAATAAAGCACAACCAGAAACAGTAACAATTAACAAAACAAATAACAAAATTAGGTTTCATTTCATAAAACCCCCCCATTTTAGAACTCGGATTTTGATTTACAAAACTATGGCCTCGATTTATAAGCAGAAGAGAAGGACAAACTAATGAAATGGAGAGAGATCTGAGCGAGAAAGCATAGAGAGCGGCAGGAGAAGCTGAGCGGAGCGGAGTTGAGAGGCGAGGAGAGAGCTGAGTGCGGAGGTGGTGAGTAGCGGAAAGAGCTGAGCTGCGGAAGTGGTGAGCGGAGCTGAGAGCTGAGAGCGGAGGAGGTGGAGAGAGACGGCTGTGTTCAAACTTGAGGGGTCAAGGAGAGGTGTCGAGCGAGAGCGAGTCGAGAGATGATAGTAATTTCTGTTTTAAGTTTTTAGTTTTTAGGTTGTTTTTGAATGTAGAGGGAAACAAAAAACATTAAGGAGAGAGTGATATTCTGATAAAAGAGGGAATATTTGACTAAGGGGGAGAAACAATTGGGAGGCCGCGCGCTTAATTGGGGGGAAACATCGAATAAAAATGGGATGGTGTCTATTATGCTTTATACATCAGTGGCCAAAGTGAGTTATGCTTAATGTGTGATGTTTATTAACAGTTTTCTTGGTGACACTCCCAATCCATCTCTCTTCGTCCTCCTAGAAACAAGGAAGGAGTCACAACATGATCTGCCTAGGCTCCTGCACAGGCGGGGTGCAGCCCTGCCAGCTGCATCCCCAGCTGCAGCCCTACAACTGCAACCTGGGATGCACCCAGTGGCAACCCTAGCAGGGTAGCCCTTGGAAACTGTTCAGGTGAACCCCATGCTCACGAAGCCTCCCTTATATCTCCATATAAGCCTACGAGCCTCCTCATCGAGCCCAGGGGTTCATCCAACTACGGGGAAGCCACATATCCTTGTCTGCACAGCGTAGATAAAGCCCAAATAATATTGATGGCATACAAACAGCTATGAGGATTTTATGGCACACAACTACCCCCGGTTTTTTTTAAGTATTAGACGAGGGAAACCTATCTAGTCGCATCCCCTCTGTCCAAATGCAAGACTTTCTCCCTGGTGTAAGCCATCTACTCCCTAGAATTCTAGCTTACGTGGGCGCACACCCCAGTAAGAAACACTCCAACGGACGAGGTATGCATTCAGATAATTTGCCTATTTTCTACCTGTAATCCGGTTGAATAAATTCCAATATTTATCTCGGGCTTCACCATTACAGCCTTGCGGCCCTCATTGCCCACTTGGCCACGTATCACGCTTCGTTTATTTACAACAAACTATCCGAGTGATTTAATTAAAACTAAACACAAAGGTCCAAGTTCAACCAGGGTTCAACTAAAGGTTTAAATTTGAATTAAAACAAATAATCTCCTAGCTTTTTTGTTACACCCAGCTAGAAGCCTATCAAACCCCCATCATAAGTGCTACCTACATGCAGCAATGCGACAATGCCACGTGGCCTGGGGTCCCCCTTACGCGGGATTCTAATATAACACTCCCCCCTCTTCAGCTTTTTCTTTTATTCACTTCTCTCACATCAACACTCTTCACCTGCATCCTCTTCTCTTTTTCGAAGCTTTTTCGGCATACTCTTTTCGGCGATCGCTGCAGTCTCTGTTAATTCAACTCTTGCATATAGTAACTCAAGGTCCGATCTTCACCCTTGTCTTCTTGTTCCTCGAATTTTTTTATTTACATTGAATTATTAATCCATGTCACCCATTCGTGGTGCCTTGACTTGCAACTTGTATGTGTGAAATACACCTGTTCATTCACACCATTATGCCTGCGCACACACTACACACTGCTCGAATGCCTTTTCCCTATTAGCCCTGATTAAACTGTTACTTTGCCAGCGATAGCTCCGTTTCAGTCTTTCCTAGGGTTATGCTACTTAGTTTTTATGTTGCCGAGTGGACCCGATCGTTGTTGCCTATGTTTGTATGACCTATAGCGTGCTTTTTCCATTGGCTCTGTGTGGCCTCTGGTTTGCGTATTATATTTGGTTGGATGTTGCGCCGTAGATTTCGGATTGACTGTCGAAACCTAAAAAATCTTAACCGTAGCCTTGGATTTCAACCCCGATGTCCTGGGGATGCAAACAGTCCCCGAATGAAGGTTTCTTATTTCTTATAATGATAGCCCCACATCAAAACTTTTCACTTCGCTCTTAACCGTACCGTATATGCCCTGAATTAATCATGCCGCCCCAAGATCGTAGTATGGGCTGCTTCATCATAAGCCCTTAACCTTTACCTTGCTTCCTACGTTGTTTGAGGTTCGTCCTACGTCTTTACATCCCCGGGCTTCACTCGGCTCCTGATTGTCTCTGTGATGCATGCCAATTACGAAACAAAGAAGAGCTCTTTCAAAAGCAAAATGGAATCCTCCATTAATGATCCATATCACATGCTACATCTTGATTTATAGGTCGTGAATGTTATATCAATTGGAAAGAAAAGGTACACTCTAGTTACTGTTGATGATTTTCTATTCACGGGGTGTTTTTCTTCACAGGAAAGATGAAACTCCAGAGCGTCTGCTGAATCACGGTAATATGATTGAGGATGGAAAGTCAAAGAAAATCAAGATACGTGAAGTGACAATGGTACAGAATTAAAAATTCTGCATGACTGTGCTAGCCGAAATTATCACTATATAAATTAATATAGTGAACACAACTCAATAACCAAAACACTCAAATAGAGACATTAACCAAGTAAACTCTTATTCACACAACTCAGTAGGTTACAAAACTCTCTTGTGATTTATAGTTATCCTCAGAGCTGCTGGGTTACAAGAATAATATTCTCGATGTTCTAACCTTTTAGAGTAACACCTAATATGTGTGTTATATCCACAGGTTACTTCTAGAGAAAGGTGAATTGCTTTAAGACTTCAGCTAGACGAAGAGAAAGTGAAATGTAAAGCCATTTAAGGATGCCTCCATGATAGTCAAGAACTTAATGATAAACACGAGATCAAGAGAACTGTTGGAATAGGTTTGGACTATAATAAATCTGTAGGTAAGGCTAGTAACATTACTCCTTTTAAGAAAGTGCTGAGGAGAGAGGGATTCCTTTTGTTTTGAAGATTCCCTTAAACCTTTGTTTAAAACCTCAGAAGCTGAACCTCTTTTAGAAACTCCTGTTGTCATTAGATATGAACTCAAACAGGAAGACCTTAAATGAAAGAGAGTAATGAGAAGAGAGATGAGATCTTGACTTCACTAAAACCAATCAAAGTGAAAGGCAATGTTAGGTTGCCTAAAGCTGGTTTAGGTGTCAACTCTGAGAGAACTAAATTCAACAAGCCCAATAATTTTGTGAATAGTAAGAACAAGAACAATAGATGTCATTCTACTGAGAACTTTAAATCTGATAACAAGGTTAGAGTAGAATCTATTGATGTTCCTACTACTATGACTGATACTTCTGTTGTTCCTGCTTTTGATGCATGTCATAAATCTTGTAGTGTTGATAATTGTATGACTTGTGCTTTCAATTTGATGTCTGCTTATTTTAAAAATTTGCATGCTAAAAATGAAAACACATCACCTAGACAACACCAACAACAAGCATGCTAGATCAAAGACTGCTAGTCCTACTCGTGTTAGGAAGGAGACTTATGTTCCAAAGCCTAAAACTAAGGTTTATAAGGCTGTTGTTAAGGAAGTAAGTTCAGTCAAGTCTGAACCAAGTATCAGTCCAAGAGGCTCTGTTGTTACACCTGATAGAAATCAGTTCTTTAAGTTTGCTGGACCCAATCAAGTGTGGGTCCCAAAGAATGTTTAATCAAGTTGTCTTTTGCAGGGTGCCAGTGGAATTGTTCGTGTTACCTGGGTGCTTGACAGTGAGCGTCAATGCACATGACTGGCAATAGATCCCTGTTGGAAGACATAGAGAAGGAGCTGGCCCAACAGTGAGCTTTGCTGATAATAGCAAAGGTCGTACTGTGGATATGGCAAGTACAAAATTGGAAAGATCATCATAGAAGAAATTACTATAGTGGAAGGACTTCAACATAATCTCCTGAGTGTTAGTCAGTTTTGTGACAAGGGATATTATGTTCATTTTGAAAAGGAGATATGTATCATTAAACATATCAAGGATAAACGTCCTTCACTATGTGGCATAAGGAAAGGCAATATATTCGTAGCTGATTTGTCTTCAGGACCTGGAAACGAAGTTCACTGTTTCTACGCCAAAGCGTCTGCTGAAGATAGTTGGTTATGGCATAAGAAACTCTCACACCTCAACTTCAAAACAATGAACTCTCTAGTCAAGAGAGATCTAGTGAGAGGTTTGCCTTCCCTGGAATTCTCATCTGAAGATCTTTGTGAAGCTTGTCAGAAAGGAAAAGCGAAGAGAGCATCTCACAAAGGCAAGACCATCAATACCATTACAAATCCACTTCACTTACTGCACATGGATTTGTTTGGTCCTGTGAATGTTGCATCAATTGATGGAGGAAGATATGCCTTAGTCATTGTGGATGACTTCTCGAAATTTACCTGGGTTTACTTCCTAGCTTCTAAGGATGAAACCCCGATGACAGTGATTGATCATATAAAGTCAGTTGAATTAGAAAAGGGTGTGCCAGTGAAAGCTGTAAGGTCAGATAATGGCACGGAATTCAAGAATCAAACTCTAATCAACTTTTACTCTGAGAAGGGAATTAGAAGGCAGTATTCAGCACCAAGGACTCCTCAGCAGAATGGAGTCGTCGAAAGAAAGAATCGTACACTGATCGAAGCTGCAAGGACTATGATTGCTGAAGCAAAGCTTCCTCTGTACTTTTGGGCTGAAGCTGTGTCTACTGCCTGCTATACCCAGAATAGAACTTTGATCAACAAGGATCATATGAAAACTCCATTTCATTTGTATAAAGACAAGAAACCATATGTCAAACATCTTCATGTTTTTGGAGCCAAGTGTTTTGTTCTCAAGGATGGTGAAGAGAACTTGAACAAGTTTGAGCCAAAGGCATCTGAAGCAATTTTTGTTGGTTATACAATAAGTGCTTATAGAGTTTTTGTAATTGATACTCTGTCAATGAAAGTTAGTGTCAATGTTACATTTGATGACACTAAACTCCCAAGTTTACAATCTGCTGATCCATCTGAATCTCTGAAGTTTGACAACTATCCAGATTCTGATTCAGATGATGATATACCACCTGAGGTTGCAACAGGAGATGACAACAATGATGGTAATGATCCAGGCAATGGTGGAGGAATTGGTGGAAACACTGGAGATTCCACTACTGCTAGTGGTGGATCATCAAGTCAACCTGGCAACAACTCAGGGGGAGCAGATGGATCAACTAGTCACACATTTCAGCTCAATGATAATACTGCTGAATCATCAAGGACACATCTTCCAAGGGAAAGGATTTGGAGCAGAGATCATCCCTTTGATTTAATTATTGGTGATCCTGATGTTGGTGTAAGGACTAGAAGTGCTACGACAAATGAATGTCTATTCTCTGGTTTTCTATCACAATTAGAACCAAAGAAATAGATGAAGCACTTGCTGATCCTGATTGGGTTCTTGCCATGCAAGAAGAACTCAATCAATTTGAGAGACAAGAAGTCTGGGCCCTGGTTCCAAGACCAAAAGGAAAATCTACCATTGGAGCTA
Organism: Daucus carota subsp. sativus; assembly: GCF_001625215.2. NCBI lineage: Eukaryota > Viridiplantae > Streptophyta > Magnoliopsida > Apiales > Apiaceae > Daucus > Daucus carota. Next base: position 24,357,665 of record NC_030382.2, read on the forward strand.
GATGGGTCTTCCGTAACAAGTTAGATGGTGATGGCATTGTTGTAAGAAACAAAGCCAGACTGGTTGCAAAAGGTTATTCACAAGAAGAAGGAATTGATTACGATGAAACCTATGCTCTAGTTGCTCGTCTTGAAGCCATCAGAATATTTCTTGCATTTGCTGCACACTCCAACTTCAAGGTTTATCAAATGGATGTGAAAAGTGCATTTCTGAATGGAAAGCTGGAAGAAGAAGTATATCTGGAACAGCCCCTGGCTTTGAAAATCCAGAGTTTGCTGATTTTGTATACTTCCTATTCAAAGCAGTCTATGGACTCAAGCAGTCACCAAGGACATGGTATGACACTCTCTCTGAGTTTTTAATAGAAAACAATTTTACTAGAGGTGTCATAGACAAAACTCTCTTTTACAAATTGCATGATAAGGATATGATATTTGTTCAAATATATGTTGATGATATTATATTTGGTTCTACTAACGATAACTTGTGCAAGAGATTTGCTAAGTTGATGCAGAGTAATTATGAGATGAGTATGATGGGTGAGCTGTCCTACTTCCTTGGTCTTCAAGTAAGCCAAAAGGAAGATGGAATATTCATTTGCCAATCCAAGTATGTCAGAGATCTTCTTCGAAAGTTCAATCTAGAAGACTCTTCACCGGCAAAGACACCCATGGCCACTGCCACAAATCTTGACCAGGATAAATCTGGTAAGAAAGTTGATATCACAAGCTATCGTGGTATGATTGGCTCTTTACTTTATCTTACTGCAAGTAGACCAGATATCATGTTTGCAACATGTTTGTGTGCTAGGTTCCAAGCTGATCCTTAAGAATCACATCTTATAGCCGTCAAAAGAATCTTTAGATATCTTAAGGGTACACCTGGATTAGGTATTTGGTACCCTAAGAATACTGGTTTTGACTTAACCGGCTATACAGATTCTGATTATGCAGGATGCAGGATTGATAGGAAGAGTACGTCTGGAAGCTGTCAATTTCTAGGACGTCGGTTGGTTTCCTGGTATAGAAAGAAGCAGCACTCCGTGTCTACTTCTACTGCTGAAGCTGAGTATATAGCTGCTGGAAGCTGCTGTGCTCAGATCTTGTGGATCAAGAATCAACTGAATGATTATGGTGTTGTAGTAAACAAAATTCCTATATTTTGTGATAATACAAGTGCCATAGCCATTTCCAACAATCCGGTTCAACATTCAAGAACCAAGCACATTGATATCAGGTATCATTTCATACGAGAACATGTCATGAATGGTACAGTGGTGTTACATTTTGTACCCACGACTGAGCAAATTGTTGACATCTTCACGAAACCACTGGATGAATCCACTTTCTCTAAGCTGGTTTGTGAGTTAGGGATGTTAAATATGACATAGTTCTCTTGTATATATTCTTCATATGTATTATATGTGTTTGTATATATCTTTGTGAGTTTTCTGTGTAATTATTTCTATATTATTAGATTTTGTATGATATTCTGTATATTATCTGATAATATTCTGAGTAATTATGCATGCTTGTATATTAGTCAGTAATTTTCTAAGTGCTCATACACTCCCCTGTAATCTTCTCTAAGCATTTAGATAATTATTTGTAATTATTTTGTATTTTTCAAAATTAATTAAGCATAAATATTTGATTTTAAGTTAATTCATCTTTTTGAATTAAAGTTAAAGTCATAAGTATTTATATTTAATTAAAGTTGGAATTTACAAAATATTCGTGTAATATATAGTATTGTTTTATTATAGGTTTTTGATTTTAATTGCAAAATGTTTTATCTTTTAAAATAATCAAAAATCATATTATTATTAGTTGTTTTTCTGCAAGACAATGTAATTGTCTACAGTTTGGCTCGGCAAGACAATTAAATTGTCTTGCTGAACCGGTTTTTCGCCGTTTTTCAAACAACTCGGCAAGACAATCTCATTGTCTTACCGAGTCTGCCAATAGTCATGTTCTGTATCAGTAAGACAATTCAATTGTCTTACTGACACAGCCGTTTGTCTGCAATACTCGGTCTCGGCAAGACAATTTTGAATTGTCTTACCGAGACTACTCCCCTCTTTGTCTTACTGTATGCATATATAACCCCTCAAGACAATCGAGCAAGACAATCTCATTGTCTTGCCCACTGTCTCATCTCCTTCGATACACACACACACGCTGCTATACACACACACACGATCGACTGTGTTTTTCAAGTTTTTCATCAAAAACTTGCTGGTGTTCGATTACTCAAGCTTTTGTGCTTGCTAGCTACGCATTATTTCGTGGTGTTGGTGACGAACTGCTGCCCAAAAATCGAATTTTCTCCTCGACGATTCTGCTTATTTTGAACCAATTTCGTGTGTACTGAAGCCTGAGCTTGTGTTGTGAATTGATCTGAGGTCGTTTGTGAGTTAGGGTTTGTGGTGATTTTGGGGGTTTTTGATCTTAAGGGAGTGTTTGTTTTCGAGATTAATTGGACTTTTACCTAAGGACACGTTTGGCTTGTGACAATTAGAGTTTGGAGTTGTTTGATTTGGAAGTACCATTTTAATTAATTAACTTTTAATTCGATATTATTTTAATATTTCGAATTATTAATTAATTAATCAATTTTAATTAATAATTGAACTTTGCGAGATAATTGAGAATTAATATTTTATTTGAAAATTTCTCGCTTAATTCAATTTTTAATTACTAAAAAATGGCCGGAGAATTTGAGATTGCTGAGACCAACTATTGTGCTAACCTGAACTTCGAGGATTGTTCTGATAGATTCAAGAAGTGGATCCGTTTCCTGACTCAACAAAGCCTCGTCAGTACTGCACTAACTGCTGATATTCCCATACAAGTGCAACCACTCTTCGACGTCTACTCTAATGCCGTCAACTCTACAACTCTCAAGAATTATAAGTTGATTGGTGATCTGCCAAATGGACGAAGAATTGTTATAACTGTCGATGATGTGAACCGGATTCTAGGGTTTCCAAGGAACAACTTTCAAGTGGAACCAACCAGTGCTGAAATTACTCAATTCTTCCAAGACATACACTACCACGGACAGATTTTTCTTCCTAGAATGTCTAAAAGCAAATTGAAGGCTGAATGGGATGTCTTCTTCGATACCTTGGCAAAGGTATTTGCTCCAACTACAAGGCAGAATTTTCACAACATATCTTCTATGCTTCAAATCTTTGGATTCTCTGTGGCTTATAATCGTCGAATTAACTTCGGGAAGATATTACTAAAGGAGATTATCAGAAAAATGGGTTCTGTCTCTCAGAGATCCATTCATGACAATGACAAGGTTGAGTGTCACTTTCCTAGATTCTTAATGCTATTCTTAAGTGACAAGATGAATGATGCAGATAGAGCCATGTACGTTGATTCTGCAGTGGTGCCCATTCTAAGAACTTGCACCAAGATTCAATCAAGACTTGCTAATCAAAAGAAGCATGAGAATGTGCCTCTTGTTGTGACTCCTTACATGTTGGAACAGTTTAATGTTCCCTTTCAACCTGTCCAAGTTCCTCAGCCTCTACAACAACAACAATATCAACCTGATCAACAACAACCAGCTCAACCTGAACTTCAAGAAGAACAAAATCAAGAACAATCCCCTCCTCAAAACTTCCAACCACTTCAACTCCTTCAAGACTATCAATCATCCAGCCAATCCTCACAATACTCTCAATACAACCCTCCTTACAACTCACCACAACAATCACCTCACCAATCATCATACAACTCTCCTCAACTATCTCCAAACCAATCCACTCCTCATTACAACTTCTTCCCAGACCAACAAGCCTCCATCATTCCTTCTCAGTCTGAACCAACACCTTCACCTACACATCTACATACCATTCCTCCACCACAATCAACCTCTCAGCCTCTGCCTGCTGATTCTGCTATCAATCCAGAGCTACAGGACTTCAGGACAGATTTACAGGTAGCTCAGGTACTTTCTAATCTCACTGATACCTTTAATATTGATATTGCAGATTTTGATTGTGATATTGGATTTGATTTCCAGACTCCCAGCATTGAACCTGTAAACACCCAGGTTCATAACCCAGCTGACGTTTTCGTTTCAACAACTGATTCTTCGTCAAACACATCAACCGACACTACTCATACACCAGTTGTTCGAAAGGTAGCCCGGAAACGGAGTGGGAGTGCAATCTGAGAGAACCCGCAGCTCTGTCTCATAAGAAGCAAAGGGTGGCAGAACCGGAGACAACTGCAGCCGCATCCATTTCCTCCCAAAAGGATTTGGACACTGACGTGGTAAATATACAGTCTCTAGATTCATTCTCTCCACAGAATGCATTTATTGAAATTGGCCGTCCGACCGCGGTATCCTGTAAAGAGTCAAGCACACAACTAGCACTCACGCTAGTAGAACCTTTGTCTTTTAATTCTTCACTTAGAGAGAGCACAGATATTCAAAAATTGTCATATGAAAAACTTTCTGATCACTCTTTCTTTTTGGATCAGGCTATACTTGGCAACCTGCAAGTACATCAGCCTTCACAGGCATCTGAAGGACAATTTGTTCCTTCACAATCTACAGTTCCATCTCAGGGAACTATGGTTGTATATACAGGTACTGGTGACGGTGTGACAAACACGAGTGAAATCAGGCAAACACCGAGCGAAACACATGCACGAGAGGATAGTGATAAATCTTTGAGTGTTCGTGAGGTGAGTGCACACACCAACACTGATCTGTTACAGGAACAATTGGCTGCTCTGAAAGCTGAGATTTCAAGGTTGAATGCTGAGAATGCCAGATTCAGAAGTGGAGAGTTGGTGACTCTACAGGAAAAGGTTGTTGATCCTTCATTTTCTTCTCTCAAGCAGGAATTAGATGCTCATGTCAAGGGTATTCACTCTAGGATGGACAAGTTTGATCAATCTCAGGAGCTCTGTCTGACAAAGCTTGGAAACTTGGAGCAAACTCTAGCTCAAGTTATTCATCACTTAAAGCTTAATCCGTCAACAGCTCAGTCTACTCCAGAGGATCCCTCAACTAAGGGGGAGAAGGATAAGGAAGATAAGGATGACAAAGATGATCACAGCAATGCTGATGCTGATGATAGGAGTGATAAGGGTGATGCCATACAGGAGTGACAAGGGTGGAGAAAGAGCAAGTGGCAAAGAATCTTCTGAAGCTGATAAAAGCTATAAAAGGTCTAAAGGCAAAGAACCATTACATCAATCTGAAAATGTCCTCAACACTGACAATTATGATGATTATCCCAAAGACATGGATGATGATGACGTATTCGATGCTACCTATCGTCAGGCTGAAGAAGAAGGTAAATTTGATGAAAGCTATTTGTTTCAGGAAGAACCTGTTGATCTTGAACACGAGGAGAATGTCAGGAAGTTTAAAGCAGAAAATGAAGCCAGGAAGCGTAAGCTTCGTGATTATCAGAAACTTCTGGAAGACAAGTTGATCACAGAGGAACAAATCAAGATTGAAAAGCAGAAAATCTATGATGCTGCGATCAAGCAGAAGAATCTTGAGATTAAAAGAAAAGAAGGAAAAGGCTGGGACATTGCTAGAAGAATATTCAATGGACCTCAAAGGGAAACTTTCGATGATAGGAAGTTCTTATCTCTGATCTATGATCTTCGAGAGGTGAACCCTGATGAGGATGTTTTTATGCATGCCTTTGCCTTAGAACTGGAATATGTAATTGTTGCTGTTAGGGGACTGCTAGAAGAATGGGAGCTGATTGTCTACACACAGAGGAATGGTTCATTCAGACTATCTGTCGAATTTCTCAAATCATTCTCTGTATCTGAGCTCTGGGTACTTCGCAACAAAGTCAAGCGTTGCTCCAACTTGAATGAACTTCTTCGTGACAAACTGTTGGATTGTGCTGTTTTCAACAGTCCTCGGGTTGTTAAGAACCCATACTGTGTCAAGTTCGTTCACTTGGAAATCCTCTGCACTGTCTATCTAAATGAAGAGGCTTTGCCAAAGTACCCTGCCAAACGTCTGGCTCTAGCATCCACCTTACTAAGGACCAAGGGCTTCGCTTCTAAAGCCAAGTCTGATGCTGATGATGTAATCTCATCCTACTGCACTCGAAGAAATATTTCTCAATACTTTCGGAGGATGAAGGGTGTAACAAAATCTCAGCCATCTGACTTCTGTGAAGACCCTGTGGAACTGGAGGTACTTCACCAGCTAGCTCTGGCTCGTGAAAGAAAGAAGCGTGGAGAATCCACTCCAGCTGAAGAGCCAACTCAGAATGAGCCTTCTACTCCAATCATTCATGTGTCAGATTTAGAAGAAGGAGAAGTCACTCGTTTTGAGTGAAATAGATTGATTAGGATATTTGTTAGATATGTTCAAGGAACATCCTTTTGTAATCTATTAATGATCATGGTTTAATGTTTAATGCAAGCCATAAACTTTTGCTATTTACATTCCATTGTTTAAATCTTTGTCTTATCTGTTAGTTGAGTTATCCTCTAGGAAATTTGCATGTTATGTTAACAAACAAATAGGGGGAGATTGAAAGGCATATGTTCAGCCTATTTGTATTTAAAGAGGTACAACTCAACTCAGATCAGAAAGCTCAGTAAATAGCAAGTCATCGGAATCAGTACGAAGAACGTCAAATGATTTATGGAAATCATATGTCAGATAAGTTCCAGGATGCTGCTGCACGCCACTGAAAGAAGTTCATTAATATGTTCAAGCCTCAGTGCACAAATAATCTTTTGTGGCACGTCCAGGAGTTCAGAAGACATAAAGTTTCTATACTTTATTTCATCAGAAGATTCCATTTAATGAAGATGTACGTACAAGACGAAGACTCGACGAACTAACCAAATTCTTATTGTTTATATGACGAAGAATATTTGATTTAACTAGATACAGATGAACCAGACAGTACATCTGTGTATCAGTTATTCAAATTAAATATTTGAAGTCAAGCAGAAGTGGTAGTTCGTTCGTTCGACAAATCAAGAAGAAGTTATTAAAGTTTAAAGAAGACAGGAAGCAGTTCTACTGAAGATTGGGTGATTAAATATTTAATAGACTATTATTTCACTTCTCAATTAGTTATATTAATTATGTAATTTATTTATTAAATTAATTCACTCTCGAATTAATTTAATTTATGAATTTATATGATTAACTTAATTAAGTGAATAATTTTCTATTTTATATTTACTACATTATTACTTCTTTTTATCACCAAAACCACCCAGCAAGACAATCTGTGATTGTCTTGCCGACCTGCCCACTTGGAATGAAATCAGTGTGCAAGACAATCCAGTTGTCTTGTCTTGCCGAGTGTTTCAAAGGTGTGCAAGACAATTCAACTGAATTGTCTTGCCGAAGGACTTGTGTGGCAGCAAGACAATCCTGTTGTCTTGTCTTGCCGAGAGTCTCACTTCCTGCAAGACAATCCTGTTGTCTTGTCTTGCCGAATGCAAGAAGGTGTGCAAGACAATCTCCAATTGTCTTGCCGTTTGTAGTGTTTGTCTTTCTGTCAAAGAGATTGTCATACCTTCCCTTCTAATTGTCTTTCTGACTTGATTAAAGCTTGGTAGACAATCTGTGATTGTCTTTCCTTGCCTTGATTTGTCTTGCCCAAGCCTAGATTGTCATACCCTCTTAGTATTTGTCTTGTCTAGTGTTTGTCTTGCATGTACAATGCTTTGCCTATAAATATGGCATTCATTCTTCATTTCTAAGTGTTCATCACTTTGTAAATCAAAGCATTTGTAAAGCTTTCAAGTTGTTCGTAACTTGCTTGATCGTTATATCCACAGTTTTCTGTGCTTTGATAACCCGGTTGTTTTAATCACTAAAATCTAGAATATACCCTGTCGAATTTATTCTACGAACTTTAGTGGACATTAAAACTGAACCATTTTAATTATATAACGACTTCAAACATTGTTATATTAATTAATCATAAATCTGATTAGCAAATTATATTCAATCAGATTCACTTCCGCGATTATTTTGTATCGATTGTATTCAACCCCCCCCCCCTTCTACAATCGTATCTGGACCTAACAAAACCACTTGAGGCCTTCATAATCGATGTATATCCGAATATATACATGTGATATGTATATATGTCGTAATTATCCTTTAAACAAGAGTATTATTCTTTAATTAACGGATAAAGGATGACTAGAACACACTACAAGAAAAAAGCTAATAGACATCAGTTTTTGGCCGATGTCTTTCTTTTTTTCGACCGATGTTGATGTCGGTGATGTCTATTCTAGACATCTCCTAGAAACTGATGTCTTTATCAAATTACACATCGTTTTTAACTTAATTTAAGATGTCTATGCCACCATTTTTTATTGAATATATTAGACATAATTAAATTTATACCAAAATTACTTGCATTTTATACCTTTAAAAATATAATTGCACTAGGTATTTAAAGGCTTAGACATCAGTGTTTAAACTGAAAAGTGATTTGCATTTGTTTTTTAGACATCACTTCTTCAAAATGACTATTTAGTTTGAGACATCAGTTTGCACTCAAAAAAGCTAATTTATATCTATTTCTTAGACGTCACTTCTCCCCGATGTCTATTTTTGTTTTAGACATCAGATTATGTACAATAAAATTGATGTATATCTTTTTTTAGACATTAGTTTTGCTACAATATAATTGATATGTGTGTGTGTGTGTGTTTTTTTAGACATCAGTTTTGTTGTAATAATTGTCATTCAACAAACTCATCCATCATCTTCAACCATACAACAAACCAAATAACAAGTATTTGCAAAACCACCGATACATATCTGTAAATTCAATCCGTAGAATCATATACATAAATCGAGCAATGTTAATTACTACATCGCTTAGCCAAAATATACAAAGTATTAAGACACTAGTAACTTAAAAAATTAGTCACAATAGAACTTGATCATACAAATCCAAAAAATGGCTCAACCCTTATCTAATAGCAAGATGCGTCATTGAAGAACACTCGTGATTTCAAAATTATGATTCCTGGTGATCTGGCTATGTTGTGTTAGGAAGAACCTGTGACAAAAATATTCCATCAATTAGTCTCCATCTTAATTGATCAAAACACTAACTGGAGCACAAGCACATGAGTAATTTATAAACTTGTGATATATATTTCGGAAATTTCTGGATGCACTAGACTATAAACTTATAAATATAAACCAACCTGGATGCATTGGAAGAAAAGATGGAAGGATCCAAAACTCGGGAGGCATTGGGTTAGTGCCTATCCATTCAAATACACCAAGTATCTTGTACAAGATAATAAAATTCAGAAGGAGGTAGAAATGTTCAGGACTTGAGATAGTTATGTTCACTAGGAGGTACACGGTATATATGTTCAAGACTTGAGATACGTATGTTCACCAGGAGGTACACATGTTCAGGAAATTATTTTGATAATCATATATAGATTTGTTTTTGATAATTCAAGTTACTAGAATTTAGAACATTTACTTAAAGTTCATCCTTCATGAAATATATTTTGTTGTCGAAATCTCAACAAGTACACTTATCTCAAGCAAGTCTAAGGTTAGATTTACCGCAAGCCATGTCTTGCCCGAGGAGGGTATTGCTGTTGCACTACCATGATCAAGGATCATTTTCGTGCTCTTGCACATGCATTATTTTTGCCACCATCTGGTCCTTCTCCAAGAATACGCATGCTGATGTACCTGAGAACTGCACAAAACATTGTGCTGTGGCCTTGAATATGTAATCCCCATCCACCATCTTCATTCTGAAACGCAGCATGAGCAATTTCAAAATATATATTTTTAAATAAATATAAATGGTTAATTAAGATGATATGATCATGATTGAGGTACACACAGGCCAAAAATCAGTTCTAAAATGACACATTGAAATCATGTGATTATAAAAAGTAATTATAGGGCAAACACTCATACCTAGTGACAGTAAATGTAACGCAAGATTTCTTTCCGATGTTCAGAAGGACATACAATATTCAGATGCCCTGTTATATACAAGCACATCACCTGCATTTTTGGTAACAAGCAGAATATGAAGCAGCCAGTTAGCAGAAATATTGTTTTTCCTCAATTTACCAATTCTTTCAGCAGGGAATAAAAATTTAATAAAAGTAGTACAACTAAACTGAAAAATTTATAAGTTTTATCTCTGATCTTGCACTAGACTATAAACTGTCTAATGGATATTATATATTAACAGCTAAGATACCTTGCAAAATAATGCCCCAGATGTAGCAAAAAAAGAATGTAATTACCTGCTCTGTACTCAATATCAGATGTATAAGAAACTAACATTTCTGACCACATTCCTCATCAACAGGCCACATACAAATGAGCATATAAAACTTCCAAGCATGCTGATAAAAGTCCCCAAGACCACCAAAATCTGTACCAAAGTAAAACAAACTAAAACCAAAGTCATTATTCTTAGAAATTCTTAAATAATACCACCTCTTCGCATAATTATGCAACTAAAATCAGCAGATATCAACATTTATTAACATATGATCGACATCACCAATTGATAAAAACCCAACTCTGCATAACAATGTAAAGGTAACCACAATACTCAGATTTGGCCAGACCTTCACCAATTTTAAGCAACAGCAAATATAAAAATACAGCAGCCTGACTCACCTACAACAGAACATAACCCAGGTCTGCAGAATCCAGATATTTAACAGAAAAACTACTTTTCCACATCCCTTTTTAGCACCTGAACTACAGCAGCATAAAATTAAATTAAACATGAGAACATTCCACACCAAATGCTCACTTAAAAAAAACCCAACCAATACTCACTAGATCTACCCAGCACATAGCAGAGAAGAACTAGGGTTTCAGACAAAATAAATAAAATCAAGAAATAAATACCAACTAGCTTAAATAAAGCCACAACCAGAACCCAGTAACAATTAACAAAACAAATAACAAAATTAGGGTTTCAATTTCATAAAACCCCCAATTTTAAGAACTCGGATTTTGATTTACAAAACTATGGCCTCGATTTATAAGCAGAAGAGAAGAGACAAACCTAACTGAAATGGAGAGAGAGCTGAGCGGAGAAAGCATAGAGAGCGGCAGAGAGAGCTGAGCGGAGCGGAGTTGAGAGGCGAGGAGAGAGCTGAGTGCGGAGGTGGTGAGTAGCGAGAAAGAGCTGAGAGCGGAAGTGGTGAGCGGAGCTGAGAGCTGAGAGCGGAGGAGGTGGAGAGAGACGGCTGTGTTCAAACTTGAGAGGGTCAAGAGAGAGGTGTCGAGCGAGAGAGAGTCGAGAGATGATAGTAATTTTCTGTTTTAAGTTTTTAGTTTTTAGGTTGTTTTTCTGAATGTAGAGGGAAACAAAAAAACATTAAGGAGAGAGTGATATTCTGATAAAAGGAGGGAATATTTGACTAAGGGGGGAAACAATTGGGAGGCCGCGCGCTTAATTGGGGGGAAACATCGAATAAAAATGGGATGGTGTCTATTATGCTTTAGACATCAGTGGCCAAAGTGAGTTATGTCTAATGTGTGATGTTTATTAACAGTTTTCTTGTAGTGACACTCCCAATCCATCTCTACTTCGTCCTCCTAGAAACAAGGAAGAAGAGTCACAACATGAATCTGCTAGGCTCCTGCACAGGCGGGTGCAGCCCTGCCAGCTGCATCCCCTAGCTGCAGCCCTACAACTGCAACCTGGGATGCACCCAGTGGCAACCCCTAGCAAGGGTAGCCCTTGGAAACTGTTCAGGTGAACCCCATGCTCACGATAGCCTCCCTTATATCTCCAATATAAGCCTACGAGCCTCCTCATACGAGCCCAGGGGTTCATCCAACTACGGGGAAGCCCAATATCCTTTTCTGCACAGCGTAGATAAAGCCCAAATAATATGATGTGCTATAAAATAAGCCTATGAGGATTTTATGGCACAACAACTACCCCCGGTTTTTTGAAGTATTAGATACGAGGGAAACCTATCTAGTCGCATCCCCTCTTGTCCAAATGCAAGACTTTCTCCCTGGTGTAAGCCATCTAATCCATAGAATTCTAAGCTTACGTGGGCGCACCCTATGTAAGAAACAACTCCAACGGACGAGGTATGCATTCAGATAATTTGCCTATTTTCTACCTGTAATCCGGTTGAATAAATTCCAAATATTTATATCGGGCTTCACCATTACAGACTGCGGCCCTCATTGCCCACTTGGCCACGTATACACGCTTCGTTTATTTACAACAAAACTATCCGAGTGATTTAAATTAAAACATAAACACTAAAGTGTCCAAGTTCAACCAGGGTTCAACTAAAGAGTTTAAATTTTGAATTAAACAAATAATCTCCTAGCTCTTTTTGTTACACCCAGCTAGGAAGCCTATCAAACCCCCATCATAAGTGCTACCTACATGCAGCAATGCGACAATGCCACGTGGCGCTGGGGTCCCCCTTACGCGGGATTCTATATAAACACTCCCCCTCTTCAGCTTTTTTCTTTTATTCACTTCTCTCACATCAAACTCTTCACCTGCATCCTCTCTCTTTTACGAAGCTTTTTCGGCATACTCTTTTCCGGCGACTCGCTGCAGTCTCTGTTAATTCAACTCTTGCCATCTAGTAACTCAAGGTACGATCTTCACCCTTTGTCTTCTTGTTTCCTCGAATTTTTTTATTTACTATTGAATTATAATACATGTCACCACTTCGTGGTTGCCTTGACTTGAAACTTGTATGTGTAAATACACATGTTCATTCACACCATTATGCCTGCGCACACACTACCACACTGCTCGAATGCCTTTTCCTATATAGCCATGATTAAACTGTTAACTTTGCCAAGACGATAGCTCCGTTTCAGTCTTTCCTAGGGTTATGCTAATTAGTTTTTATGTGTGCAGAGTGTGACCCGATCGTTGTTGCCTATGTGTTGTATGACATATAGCGTGCTTTTTCATTTGGCTCTGTCGTGGCCTCTGGTTTGGTATTATATTTGGTTGGGATGTTGCGCCGTAGATTTAGGATTGACTGTCGAAACCTAAAAATCTTAACCGGTAGCCTTGGATTTCAACCCGACTGTCCTGGGGATGCAAACAGTCCCCGAATGAAGTTTCTTATTTCTTATAATGATAGCCCCAAATCAAAACTTTTAACTTCGCCTCTTAACCGTACCCGTATATGCCCTGAATTAAATCATGCCGCCCCAAGATCGTAGTATGGGCTCTTCATCATAAAGCCCTTACCTTTACCTTGCTTCCTACGTTGTTTGAGGGTTCGTCCTAAGTCTTTACATCCCAGGGCTTCACTCGGCTCCTGATTGTCTCTGTGATGCATGCCAAATTACGAAACAAAGAAGAAGCTCTTTCAAAAGCAAAATGGAATCCTCCATTAATGATCCATATCACATGCTACATCTTGATTTATTAGGTCCTGTGAATGTTATATCAATTGGAAAGAAAAGGTACACTCTAGTTACTGTTGATGAATTTTCTAGATTCACTTGGGTGTATTTTCTTCACAGGAAAGATGAAACTCCAGAGCGTCTGCTGAATCACGGTAATATGATTGAGGATGGAAAGTCAAAGAAAATCAAGATACCGTGAAGTGACAATGGTACAGAATTAAAAAATTCTGCAATGACTGTGCTAGGCCGAAATTAATCACTATATAAATTAATATAGTGAACACAATCAATAACCAAACACTCAAATAAGAGAATTAACAAAGTAAACTCTTATTCACACAACTCAGTAGGTTACAAAAACTCTCTTAGTGATTTATAGCTTATCACTAAGAGCTGCTGGGTTACAAGAATAATATTCTCGATGTTCTAACTCTTTTAGAGTAAACACTAATATGTGTTTATATACACAGTTACATGATATCTACTGATTGATTCATAATTATCTGCTTCCTAAAATAATCTAATCAGTAGCTATCCTTCTCCTGTCCTGATTTTCATAATCTTCCTTGATCTTGATCTTCCTTGTTTATCCAGATCTGCTCCTGAAAATCAGCCGCCTGCAAACTCTGACTATCGATAAACTCTGATCCAGCTGGCAGTCGTTAAACTCTGATTTCCAGCTAAACTCTGATATTTGCTTCTGCACACTAAACAAGTTAGATACCCGTGACATCATCAAATATGTAACAATCTCCCCCAACTTGTACATTAGACAGAATGAACATGTTATATATATATGTACTGATGATGTCAAATACTATCAAGGACAGATGCATGAAATAATTAATCTACAGAACTAATTACAACTTACAGGACCAACAGAACTATCTATCAAATCAACCTATATCCAAAAATTTCTTTGACAAACTGGTTGATCAGATTTTCTTCCTTCAGCTTTAAAATCTGTATCATCTGGGCTTTAACATTTCTGAGTTCTTCAGTTTCATCCCCAGTCTGATAGATAGCTGCTCTCAAGGCATTCACCTTGCTTCTTCGCATTGCATCTCCCAGCTGAATCACTTTTGGTCTGTCTGCATCATTGTTGTAACCCAAGATTCTGGTGTTTGCAATAGTCTCCATCACAGAGCTATTTTTCTCCATACATATTTCAGAACCATCATCTTGAGCTATTTTTGGAACATATTCTGCATCAGACTTTATACCATAGAATCTTCTTTTCTCATTTATAGTCCTCTTCATCAGATCAGACCATCTCTGAGTAGCTTCATTCTTGATTTCCAGCATATAGTGAAAGTGTTCAAGCTCTCTCAGAGATTTCAGCAATAAATCAGCTTCTGAGACTCTGTAGACTCTGCCAGACTCCAGAAATATAGCAATCTTCTCTTTGTCTCCTGTCCCATCATGAGTATCCATGAGGATCTGCACTGATTCTACTTTATCTAGATCCTTCTGAGTAACAGCTTCCCCCACTTTCTCAGTCAGAGGATAAGGATCTCTGAAGGTGGTTGATGAACTTGTTTGTATCTTCTCCTTTCTGTGACCTAGACCAGTAGTATCATAAGCTTCCTTTCCTCTGGTTCCATGAGTTCTGATTCTGGTGAGCATTGAGCTTTCCTTGTACAGACTTGTACCAAGGCTTCCAAAGAGACTCTTCTTTTTCTGATCTTGAGTTTTCTCAGATTTTATCTTCAGCCAAGAGACTGTAGCATCTTCAGTCTTAGTCTTTTCTTCTGTTACTGGAACTTTAACTTGAGCATTGTCAGTGGTTAAAGTTATATCATAGATTGATTTGTCTTCACCCTTTCTTCTTCTGGTCAATCCAGCTTCTTCTTCTTCTGTTTGATCAGAGACATCAGTGATTATATTTGCATTCCTGCTTAGCTTTATCATTCTCTGAGAAGGATTCTCTGATGCTGTCTTGACAATTGATTTCTTGATCACAGGAGGAATAGGAGGAACTCCATCAACAGTTTTCTTTCCTTTGTCTTTAGAATCAGACTCAGATTGAGTTTGAGACCTGGTTCTTGGTCTGTTGATATCAGTGTAGTTCACCTCACTAATTACTATCCCTTTTTGCTTTGGATTTTTCTATTTCTGTGAGGGATCAGTAACTTGTTTTTGCTCATCAGACTTTGTCTTGCTGATCTTCATCTTCTCAGCAGCTAGTCTTTCTTCCTCAAGTCTGATGGCTTCTATATCCACTCCTGGATTTTCCTTTTCAAATATCTTCCTTGCTACAGCTTCATCAATGGCTTGCAAAGAAGGAGATTTGTAGAATAGGGTGGTTTCTCTGCCTCTGAACTTCAGAGTTTGGCAGAACTTCTGAGACTCAGGGTCTCCAGCTTCAATCAGCTTATCTGATCCAGAAATCAGATCTTCTTTCTTCTTCTCAACCTCAGAGTTCACAAGAGCTATTTCTTTAGATATAACATCAGAAACTCTGACTGCTTCACTTATGCTCTGAACTTGAGACATAACAGTCAGCTCCATAGACTTGTGTTTTTGTTGAGAATCTCTGGGTCTCTCAGAGTTTGCACCCTTATAACTCCTTTCCTTATCCTTGATTTGCAGCAGCTTTAACTGCTTTTCAGCAATCTCCTTATTGCCTTCTTCATCACCATCTGGCTTTTTCTTTGTAATTTGCTGGTGGTCAGATTTGCATTTGTCTTTAGATATTTTCTCCCCCTTTTTGACATCAGCAGAGGTGAGAACTTGAACCAGCTGAGCTACAGAAGAGCTCAAATCAGCCAGAGTGTGCTGCATTGATGTTTGAGTAGCCTCAATAGAGGCAAGTCTGTCTTCAACAGAAGGAGGTGTAGCTCTGCACATCCTCTGAAAGTAAGTTAAGTTACAGACTCTTTCTTTTGCAAGCATAGAAGATGGAAGTGGAGAGCTTGGAACTGGAGTAGGAGCTCTAAGAGGAGAAGATTCTCTGACTGGTGACAGTGCTTTAACTGGAGAATCATTCCTGACTTGTGCAGTATCTCTGACAGGATCAGAGATAGAAATTTGTAGATCAGAAGTCTGCAAAGGAATAGATGTGACCTCTGTTGCATCATCATCTTCATTATCATCAACAAAGATGCTCATAGTGTGAGATGCCAGAGCTTCAGTAGCTGCATCAGAATTTGCAGCTGTAGGAATCTCCTGAACAGGAGCTGCAACATTTGCTTCAGGTTGAATCAGAGAGTCTTGAATCATCTGCAATACAATTTCTATCTGTGCATCTTCTGATTGACTTGGAACATCAGAAGTTTTATCTGACAGATGAGTATCAGTTGCAACAATGTCTTCATGTTGAATCAGAGATTCCTGATTCAACTTCAACCCTTCATCTGATTTGGCCACTGCTGGTTGATCATTATGTTCAGAGATAGATTCTGACATTTGGATGTCAGTTGCCATTGTGTCAAGTGGAACTGCAGAGATAGGTGCAATCATGATTGGCTCTGCACTTGAAGGTTGATCAGAGAATGGGATCAAGGCCTGTATGGGATCCTCTGACTGAGGTGGCTCAACAGTCAGGTCAGTTATATGAGTGGGCTTGATCTTCTTCCTCTGTTTCTTAGCTGGTGGAGGAGATGGAGGTGCTTCATCAGAGTCAGAGTCTGATATTTTATGTAAGAATCTTCTTTTTCTGAGAGGAGGAGATGGTTTGGTTCATTGGTTGGGGACTTTGAAGACCTGAGAACTCTTTTAGGTGAAGATGTTTCAACTGGCCCTTTTTGGGAAGGACCAGAGGGTAAGATTGGGTCAGATTTTACAACTGGCCCTTTTTGGGAAGGACCAGAGGTTGGAACAGTGTCTGTGTGAGCAGTAGAGGAGGGAGGATGTGATAAATTCTCATCAGAGAATAAGGGTCCATATTTGTCTTGCATGGCAACCCTCAATTTGTCCTGAACTGTAACAGGAATAGCAAAAATTGGAGGATTGGGTTTCTTACTATCCTTTTTGATGAGATCAGTAAAAGCACGTTTAGTGATTTTAAATGGCAATTCATTACCAGTTTCAGGGATGGGTACATCAGGAAAACAATAAGAGAATATAAGCTGACAGAATCTAGCATAATACACAATGTTCATATTCTCCTTTGTTCTATCTCCAATAAATCGCAGTATAGATGTAGCAAGATCAAGTTTAAGATTATGAATCAGAGAGTACCCAATCTGTTGGCTGAATATTGGAATGGCATCAAAGTTACTGCACTTGTTTCCAAATGCCCTTGTGATGCAGTCATAGAAAAAGCTCCATTCCTTGTAGAGGTTTGGATGCTTGAGCTCCCCCATCTTTTCTGTACTGGCTGTGTACCCAAAGAAAATCATCATGTCCCTCGGAGTTTGAGTAGGGACTGGAGAATCAAACTTCTTCTGTTCAGGAAGATGAAGAGCCTTCCTGATTGTTGCTGGTGAAATGACATACTCCTGACCCTCATAGTCACATGTCAGAGATGGAGAGCCCTGATCACCCCCATCATCATAATTGGCTGTTCTCCAGAAGGTGAGGACTTGCGTAGGAGAAATGGACTCCGGCTGAGTCAGAGCGTACATAAGCTCACTGTGAGCCAAAAAATCCTGAATAAGATGAAACTCCTTGGGGGCTTCATCATTGTCTAGGATGGCAGCATAGTTATTGGTCACAAACTTTGCTCCATCAATCTCAAACGCTGTGGTCGACATGATTCTGAAAGAAAAATAAGAGTTTAAAGAGTGCAGGTAAGGTGTTTGATGAAATGCGTAGTAGAAATTGAAGAGTAAAGTGTGTGAGAGAGAGACGGTAAAAAAATCGTGAGTTAAAAAGTTAAAAACTTTTTAAAACTGATAAATATATGTGTGTGCACGATTTACCGAGAGGAAGCAGTAGTGGGACACGTGTCATGTGTCTAACGGTAACAAAAAAGATAGTGGGACGGTAATTATTACTGGCGTGTGTATCTGCAAGTGTGTAACAATTTCCGAGAAAACACAATCATGCACCGTGTTTTTCTCCACTCAGGAATTCAAATGGATTTGTACCGTTTGACAATTAAATCTAATATTTACCTGACCAAAAATCATTTATTTTAAACTCCGACTTTGATCAGATGTTTGACCATTTGACCAGAGTTTAAATAAATGGCAGTCTATGAGACAAATCAGAGATTGTTCATAAAATTTCGTACTGATGAGTGATAGACAATGAAAGTCTGAATGATAATTTTTCCTCAGAGTTTGCAAACGATTATTTGAATTTAATCAAAAATCACTCGATGTCAGAAGATATTTTAATTACAAATGCGGAGTGAAAGTTGTGTGTTGATATGATTCGTCTGTTGTCACAGAGATGGACAAACTTCTTAAGAAACATTAGAAAGAATCAGATTAACCGAAAATGTTTTAACCACATCATAAGCCGAGTTTCTCACAATATGGATCAGAGTATAAGTTTTCTTCTCTTTTCTAAGATACTTATTGTTTGAAAGGAAACTTCTCATGGTAAGTGAGTCATAACCTTCATCAGATTTTTATTTCTCAGTGTATTTCTCCAGTAATCAGAGAATGCGAAAGGTCTCCAAGAAAAAAATAAGATTTTTCTGATGCACTTTGTTTAATACCAGCAGTGCACTTGGATCTTTCCTTTCACAGAGTTTCTAAGATCTCAAAGGAGTACATGAGATAACCTTTTCTTTCTTTTCTTTTGTTTTCTTTTGTTTTCTTTTCTTTTATGAGCTTTTCTTTTCTGAGAAGAAACAAATTTTGTTGATCCATATCTGAGACTTATTCACTCTTAGCTCATAAGGGGAGTAAAACAAATTCTTCACTGAGTACATGTCTAATATTTAAGAAGTGAGGCAGTCTAGGTAACAGCTTTAAATCATGTTGTGTGTGACATAGATTTCCACATATGTAATATCACAAATATCAGACTTTGAGGAGTGTATGACTTAATTCAAGTATTTGTAACATATTCTTCACAGGAATTCCTCTTACCGGTGAAAAATTCATGTCATCAGAGTTTGTCAGGTCAGAGTATAAATATCAGAGTTTGTCAGATCAGTGCATAATCATCAGAGTTTAGATTAGAGAATAACAGATGCAGTTGAAATGAAGTTTATAACAGAGATTAATAACAGATATCTTATGAAGGAATGTAACAGAGTTTAGAGAGGACCAGAGATCATCCCTAATTCGTTTACAAGTCTGGTGAATGTTGCTTCAGCCAAAGGTTTGGTGAAGATATCTGCTAACTGCTGATCTGTTGGGACAAAGTGAAGTTCTACTGTCCCTTCCATCACATGTTCTCTGATGAAATGATACCTTATGCTGATGTGCTTGGTCATGGAATGCTGTACTGGATTTCCTGTCATGGCAATAGCACTTTGGTTATCACAGTAAATAGGAATTTGAGTAAGAGATAACCCATAGTCCAGCAATTGATTTTTCATCCATAAGATCTGAGCACAGCAGCTTCCTGCAGCAATATACTCTGCCTCTGCAGTAGATGTGGAAATTGATTTTTGTTTCTTACTGCACCAAGACACCAGTCTTCCTCCAAGAAATTGACAACTTCCACTTATGCTTTTCCTGTCTATTTTGCACCCTGCAAAATCTGCATCAGAGTAACCAATCAGTGTAAAATCTGATTCTCTGGGATACCAGAGTCCCATCTCAACTGTACCCTTGAGATATTTGAAAATCCTTTTGACTGCTACCAGATGTGGTTCTCTTGGATCAGCCTGAAATCTTGCACAGAGACAGGTAGCAAACATGATATCAGGTCTACTAGCAGTTAGATATAGAAGTGAGCCTATCATGCCTCTATAGTTAGTAATTTCTACTGGTGATCCAGTACCTTTATCTAACTTAGTGGCTGTTGCCATGGGAGTAGTGGCAGCTGAACTATCCTGCATACCAAATTTCATTAGCAGGTTTCTGGTGTACTTAGACTGATTAATAAAAATTTCCTCATCAGTCTGCTTAACTTGCAGTCCCAGAAAATCGCTCATCTCTCCCATCATGCTCATCTGATATCTAGACTGCATAAGCTTTGAGAATCTTTCACAGAGTTTAGGATTAGTAGATCCAAAAATAATATCATCTACATAAACTTGAAGTAAAAGCAGGTCATTACCATGGTTGAGATAAAACAGAGTTTTGTCTATTGTACCTCTGTTGAAACCACTGTCCAAGAGGAATTGAGCCAGAGTTTCATACCATGCTCTTGGTGCTTGCTTTAGTCCATACAGTGCCTTATCCAGTCTGTAGACATGATCTGGAAATTTTGTGTCTACAAAACCTGGAGGTTGTTCAACATATACTTCTTCCTCTAGCTCCCCATTTAGAAATACACTCTTCACATCCATCTGAAAAACTTTGAATTTCTTGTGTGCAGCATAGGCCAAGAAGATTCTGATTGCTTCTAATCTGGCAACTGGGGCAAAGGTCTCATCATAGTCAATTCCTTCTTGTTGAGAGTATCCCTTGGCTACCAGTCTGGCTTTATTTCTGGTGATTATTCCATCACTGTCTGTCTTGTTTCTGAACACCCATTTGGTACCAACTATTGATCTGTTCTTTGGTCTTGGTACTAGTGTCCAGACTTTATTTCTCTCAAATTCATTTAACTCCTCCTGCATTGCTGTTACCCAATCAGCATCCTTAAGAGCCTCTTCCACTTTCTTTGGTTCTGTCTGAGATAAAAATGAGTGAAATAAGCATTCATTTGCTGTTGCAGTTCTGGTTTGTACTCCAGCATCTGGATCTCCAATTATCAGATCTGGTGTGTGAGACTTTGTCCATTTCCTTTCATGTGGTAGTTGACTTCTGGAACTAGATCCTCCCCCATAATCCATGATGTTTCCAGTGTCATTCTGATTCTCTGATGCCTCTCCCCCATTATTCATGCTATCTCCATGAGTATTCTGAGTTTCTGATGCTCCCCTTGAAGATGTGTTCTCATGATTCTCTGATGTAGAATGATCAGAGTTTGAGGAGTCAGTATCAGAGTTTGTGTTTACTGCTGAGTCTTCAACATTTTCATCCAGATTTTCATTGTGAAAGTGCTTCCCCTCAACATGTGCTTGAGGTTGGTGAGTTGGAGTGACATACTCTGATATGATCTCAGAGTCAGAGTTTATGGAGTCAGAGAATGCATCTTCATCTTCAAATCTCAGTTGCTCATGGTCAGCAAAATCTTCCATTCCAGTAATTTTCTTATCATCAAAGGATACATAAATGGATTCCATGACTACCCTTGTTCTCAGATTGTAAACTCTGAAGGCTTTTGTTGACAGAGGATAGCCAACAAAGATTCCTTCATCAGCTTTTAAATCAAATTTGGTTAACTGTTCAGGATGATTTTTCAGAACAAAGCATTTACACCCAAATATGTGGAAGTATTTGGGATTTGGTTTTCTGCCTTTGACCATCTCAAATGGAGTTTTCCCATGCTTATTTATCAGAGTTGCATTCTGTGTGAAACAAGCAGTTTGCACAGCTTCAGCCCAGAAGTAAGTTGGCAATTTTGCTTCCTCCAACATGGTTCTAGCAGCTTCAATCAGAGTTCTGTTCTTTCATTCCACAACACCATTTTGCTGAGGTGTTCCAGGTGCTGAAAATTCCTGCTTAATTCCATTTGCTTTATAGAACTCTTCCATCTTAGAATTCTTGAACTCAGTGCCATTATCACTTCTGATGATCTTGACTGCATCTTTAGAAATTTTGTCCAGTTGTCTGACATGCTCAATTAAAAGAGATGATGTCTCATCCTTGCTGTGTAGAAAATATACCCAAGTATATCTGGTAAATTCATCAACAATGACCAGAGTATATCTTTTCTTTGCAATGGACATTATATTTACTGGTCCAAAAAGATCAACATGAAGCAGATGATATGGCTCAAGAATTGAGGACTCAGTTTTACTTTTGAATGAGGATTTCCTCTGTTTTGCCTTCTGACAGGAGTCACAGAGTCCATCTGGAGTGAAAACTAATTTGGGAAGTCCTCTCACAAGATCTTTCTTCACTAACTCATTTATATTGTTGAAGTTCAGGTGAGATAGTTTCTTGTGCCAGTTCCAGCTTTCTTCAATACTAGCTCTGCCAAGTAGACAGATTGCAGAGCTTTCAGAGTTTAAAGAGATCTTGGCTTCATAGATGTTCCCATGTCTATATCCTTTCAGAACAACTTTCCCAGTGCTTTTGCTAACCACTTCACAGTGTTCTTCAAAGAAATCAACATGATACCCTCTGTCACAGATTTGACTTATGCTGAGCAGATTGTGCTTAAGTCCTGAGACCAGAGCTACAGATTGAATGATGACATTTCCAAGATTGATATTGCCATATCCCAAAGTTTTCCCTATGTTGCCATCTCCATAAGAAACATTTGGGCCAGCCTTCTCCACAAAGTCTGATAGCAAGGCTTTATTTCCTGTCATGTGTCCTGAGCATCCACTGTCCAGAACTAGGATATTTTTCCTGTTGCCCTGCAATCACATACACAGCTAATGATTAGTTTTAAGGACCCAGACTTGCTTGGATCCTTTGTTCTTGTTAAGTTTGTTAACACTAGCAGCGGAAGATTTATCAGAGTTTAAATCAGAGTTTGTGCTAACAGACTTTTTAACAGAGTTTAAACCAGGAGAATCAATCTTTTTCTTCAAAGAAGGTTTCAATTCATAATAATCATAATATAAACTATGGTATTCCTTACAAGTGTAGATGGAATGTCATAAACTACCACAATGAAAACAAGGATTTTCTGGTCTAAATCTAGTATTCCTAGTCTTAACTTCTGATTTGGGAGACATAGCATTTATGTCCTTATTCCAGGGCCGGCTCAACAGCAAAGCAAACTAAGCGCTCGCTTAGGGCCCCCAAACTCTAAAGAGGCCCCAAATATTTTATAGTTTTTTATATATGTTTAAGTTATAATAGTTAAAATCTGTACTTATAAAAAATATTAAAATAAATATAAATTATTGTACTTGAAAAATATATATATATATATATATATATATATATATATAGGGGAGGGTTCTGGTACAAACTTTTTTAGTTAAAAACTTACAAACTTTTTTACACCATCAGATCTAAACAAAACAAGCGGCTGAGATTAAAAGATTTTGAAAAGGTGCGGTGGCAGTTTTGTAAATAACTGCAAGCCGCTCGTTTTCTGACACATTAATTAAAACGCACGATCTCCTAAATATTTAACTGCACGAAACCGCCATAACACTCAAACGGCATTACACACAAACCCACTGCTACACACAGCGATTTTCGATCATCATCTTCAGCAAATCTTCAGCAAATCTTAATCAACTGCAAGTCTACATTCTCAAGCGAAGTCGTCGTTCAACTCTCAAGATCTTGATCACTAACAATGGCTCCAAAGAGGAAAAGTGATGAATTACAGAGCGTCGCTGGTAATATCTCTACATTATTTCGTAAAAGCTTTGATTTTATAGTTTCAGTAAATTTAGGTTAAATGTTTGAGATATTTGTGCATTTTTTTCCAGTTAGAGATTTTAGGTTAATTTTTTTGATTTTAGGTTATTCGGTTTAAAAAGTGTTGAATGTTTGATATAATGTTGAATGTGATAATATACGTTTTGAACTGTGTTGAATAGTAAAAAATGTTTTGAAGTATTGAATATTTCGATTTTTATTTGTTGAATTTGTACTTAAAGTATGTTGAACATGTTTTAAAATCTTGTTGGAATGCTGTTGCCAGTAGATATTGTGTTGAATTTGTGAATGATTTGTGTTGAACATGTTTGAAAAATTTGTTGCAATGCTGTTCTCAGTGGATATTGTGTTGAATTTGTCAATAATTTGTGTTGAACATGTTTGAAAACCTTGTTGCAGTGCTGTTGCCAGTAGATATTGTGTTGAATTTGTGAATGATTTGTGTTGAACATGTTTGAAAACCTTGTGGCAGTGCTGTTGCCAGTAGATATTGTGTTGAATTTGTGAATGATTTGTGTTGAACATGTTTGAAAACCTTGTTGCAGTGCTGTTGCCAGTAGATATTGTGTTGAATTTGTGAATGATTTGTGTTGAACATGTTTGAAAACCTTGTTGCAGTGCTGTTCTCAGTGGATATTGTGTTGAATTTGTCAATAATTTGTGTTGAACATGTTTGAAAACCTTGTTGCAGTGCTGTTGCCAGTAGATATTGTGTTGAATTTGTGAATGATTTGTGTTGAACATGTTTGAAAACCTTGTTGCAGTGCTGTTGCCAGTAGATATTGTGTTGAATTTGTGAATGATTTGTGCTGAACATGTTTGAAAACCTTGTTGCACTGTTGTACCCATTGTATATTGTTATTGATATTGTGTTGAATTCTGTTGAACCTATAGTTAAATACTTTAATTTGAAGAACAAAAACAATGATTTAACAAAGAATATAAGTGATTAAATTTTGTCAGATGCACCTATTCAGGAAGATCCTTTACTAGCAATTCTGCGAAATCCTACAAGGACATCATCACAAGAAAGATATGTTGTACAATGTTTAACTGAAATCTTTTCTAGTGAGAAATCACAGAATGTTCAGTTATCAACATCGATATGTCCTACAAAATCACTAACTGGTATAGTGATGATCTCTGTATCCACCAGTACATATCAAACATCGATATGTCCTACAGAAGCTGCCATTGCTAATGATGAGGAATTTGATAACTCATACTTATCTGTTGAGTTACAGAATGACTCTGATGAATGGTTAGCACTACAGGTGGAAAGAGGTTTGATAATTGAATTATTTAAATGTTATGAATTTTTAATAGCTGTATTGTTCATATTTCATTATATTTTCTTTGAACAATATGTTCTTATTTAATTGCAGGGAAAAAGTCAGATACATCTGATACATCTGAATATCAACCTACTGATCAAGAAGAATCAGTAGAGACGTCAGATGAAGATCAGCTCATTTCTACAATGAGAGATAAGATTTTAAAAAAAAAGGGAAAAGCAGAGTCAAGTACTGGTGCAAAAAAAAGAAAGGAAAAAGGGAAAGCTAAGGCAAAAGAAAGCCAAAAGGGAAAGCAGAGGCAAGATGAAGATGAAGATGAAGATGATGAAGATGACGAAGAAGACATAAAAAAGCCAGGTTCTGCAAGGGATTTCTCCAACAGAACAAGAACAAGAAATTCACCTTCAAAATTCTGTGAAGTTTTAAGTCAACTATCTGCAGAACAAACACAATGGATAAGAGCAACAGGATTTCATGAGCTCCTTAATTTTTCAATTAAGGAGCTTCCACATAGACTGGGATTTCAACTGCTCAAATCGTTTGATGAGGACAAATGTGTCCTAAATTTGGAATGTGGTGAAATTCCAATTACTGAAGAAGATGTACATCTGGTTCTAGGATTACCAAAGGGCACTCTTCCTGTTGAACTTGAGACAGATGAAGATTCACAGGCAGAAAAAGAGAAACCTTTTAGAGCACAGTTTGGAAAAAGTCATGTTAGGACAAGTGATCTTGTCAGTGAGATTAAGAAAGGCACTGCTGATGATCATTTTAAGACAAACTTTCTGGTTTTAATGGGGAACACTCTCATTCAAACAGTGTCGAACGGGCTTGTTGATCAGCGACTAGTTCGATTTAAAGGAGATATCAATCGCTGCAGTGTCTACAATTGGTGTTCTTATCTTTTGCAGAGTTTAAAAAATTGTAAAAAGGAATGGGCAAAGGATCCAGCAACAAAGTACTTTTGTGGACCTCTGGTTTTCCTCATTGTAAGTATATATTATCTATATTTTGTTGAATCTAATATTACAATTTGTTGAATCTAATATTTTGTTGAATCTAATATTTTGTTGAATCTAATATTAAAATCTGTTGAATTCTTGTTTCCAATGTTGAACATGTTGAATTTCTTTTTGAATTGTGTTGAACATGTTCAAAAATATATATTGTCATTATAACATATTTTTTTATGTTATATGTAGTTGTTCTATGTGGATAGAGTGTGGATTAAAATTGAAACTGAAGTTGTCCGCACCATACCAAGATTCACAGCTTGGTCAGATAAAGATTTGAGAGCAAGAGAAAGGAAGGAAACTTCTGAAAATTTATTTGGAAAAGGAAGAATCAGGTCTGCAGATGAAAGCACTGAACAGACACAAGAAGTTGATAGAAATCTTGATGAAGAAAGAAAGAGAGTAAGTAAATATATGACTTTGTTTTTTTGACTTGCAATATTTTGTTGAATATATTAGTTTGTTTCTTTTCGTTGAAATATGATGTTGAATCTGTATATCAATTCTGTTGAATATGTTAGATTGTTTTTTTTAGTTGAAATATTTTGTTGAATCTAAAATTAAAATTTGTTGAATTTGTTAGGTTATGTCTTTAAGTTTCAATATTTTGTTGAATATATATATCAATGTTGTTGAATATATGATATTGTTTTTTACAGGAACAAATGATTGTTGAATTAGAGAATTTGGCTTTTATCTTGGTTGAAAGTCGAAAGCAATTTGATGCTGCAAACAGACAATTCAACAAATGTTTGAAAAGTTGTATTGATTACAACACTGTAAATAATAATGAAGAGTTTCTGACGAGGGTTGAAGCTGCCCAAGTTTTTGTCTGTAGTGAGGCTGACCAATTTGAAAATCAATCAAGGCAGCAAGAAAAAGAAACTGACGGAGCTTCTCAATATAATTTTGAACCATTGGGCAATCCGGTTTCTGAAGAAAGAGAAGTTCAAGCAGAAAAACAAGCTGAGGAAGAAAGACAAGTAGAAAAGGAAAGAAATATTCAGGAAGTTGAGGAAGAAAGAGAAGTTGAATCAGAAAAAGGAGCTGATGGAGTGCAAAAAGAAATTGAGAAAGAAAGACCTGTTGAAAAGACTGTTTCTCCGGTTCAGTCATCAAAAGAAATTGAGCAAGAAAAACCAGTTGAAAAGACTGTTTCTCCGGTTCAGTCATCAAAAGAAATTGAGCAAGAAAAACCAGTTGAGAACACTGTTTCTCCGGTGCAGTCATCAATGGGAAGTGAGGTGATCAGAATGCTTGATGCTGCTGAAAAGGATTACCAAGAAAAAATCAGGGCCCAAGAAATGGCAAGCAACGTAAATGTTGTTGGGATAGCAACGGAGGCTGTATCTGGGCTTCACGATGAACGCACCAGTGATACTGAGATGCCTGTTGCTGAACACGGAGCTGATGAAGAAGAAGCAGTTGAAGAACAAGCAGCACCAGAAGCTCTTGACGTCAGTTCACGTAAAGCAGCACAGCTTGTTAATAAGGTAAACTATTAAGAATTTTTAATATAATATAGTCGTGGGTTTAATATCACTTTATTCAACTAGTTCAACTGCCCAATAACCCATGTTCAACTTTTGTCTGTGTTGAACTTGGGTTCAATCCAGGTTGAACATGGTTTATTTCTATAAACCAACTCAACCCCAAACATTATCTCGTAAGTGTGTGATTAGGGTTATAAATTGAAATAAAAAATGACATCTTTCTATACCCCCAACCAAACCCTTAAGAGTTTTTATTATGTAGAGATTGGATCCATTTTATTCTCTATTTTAATTAATTTTACTGTTTTAGTATATTAAATTTGTTTTAGTTCAACAGCCGATTAACCCATGTTCAACATTTGTCTGTGTTGAACATGTGTCCAAAGGAGGTTGAACATGGGTTACTTCTATAGTGATTAACTGAATGTTATAATGATCAATAGGATGGAAAGAAAGTAAAAATTATATTCAACACATCAAGAAGGATGAATGTAGTATCTTCAACTGTTCCTCCTCCACAGAAGCTGACAATAAAAACAACTGCCCAACCAAATGTGCAAAGCTCTGGAGAAGTCCTTCCTAGTTTTTCTTTAGGATTGACTCAAGTTGAAAAGGAAGCAGAGCTTGAAAGACAGCGAAAATCAGAAGAAGAAGCTGCACAGGTGGACAAGGGGAAAAGAATAATACATGCAGCTGAAGTGTTGAAATCTCCCTGGAAAATAAGGTTAACAAGAATCAGCACAAAGATTAACAAAGAAGAGCAAAAGTTGAAAGATTGGCTTCTGACAATTGATCCAGAAGGATAGTAAGTTTCTTTTAACCTCCAGTCAAATTAAGATTTTTGTTGAATATTGTATCATTTTATGTTGAGTATATGGATAATATTTAATAATATTTGTGTTGCAACAGTTTCCTTTACTTTGACACTGCAAACGCAATTCTGGACAATTCAAATTGCATTTCTTTCCAGCCGAAACAGTTGGTGACAGCACAAGTTGTTGATGCTTTCTGCCACATTCTGAATATGAATGAAATGTATAAAGCAGAACAATCACCTCTGAGACTATTTGTTCCTCATCATGTGACAGTAAGTGAATTGTCAATAGAATTTAAAAAGTAAAATATATCATTATACCATGTGAATAACATTATATGATTACTTGTAGGTCTATGTTTTGAGACATTCAAATTCAGAGGAGGAAGAGCAACATTTCAAAAAGTTTGTAAGAGATTTTGATGATGTTCTCGCTGCTTATGATCACATCAAATTCAACGATGTTGACTTGGTAAAATATTTACTTCATTATTCAGTGATATTATATATATGATAACTATAATTTTAACTTATTTTAATGTTGCTGCATGAATGACTAATTATCTGTATATAATCATGTATTTAATATCACTGTATTCAACTACTTCAACAGCCCAATAACCCATGTTCAACATTTGTCTGTGTTGAACATGGGTGCAAAGGAGGTTGAACATTGGTTATTTCTATACCCCAACCCAACCCTAAACCGTATCTCATAAATATGTGACTTAGGGTTGAAAATTAAAATAACAAATGAGGTCTTTCTATACCCCCAACCAAACCCTTTTGAGTTATTGTTTTTATCTTCTACTGATCAGAAATTTAACAGTGTTGAACATGGCTACAAAAGGGGTTGAACATGAGTTATTTCTATACTCCAAATCAAACCCGAAACACTATCTCGTAAGTATGTGATAAGAGTTAGAAATTGAAATAAAAAATGACATCTTTCTATACCCCCAACCAAACCCTTATGATTTTTCATTATGTAGAGATTGGATCCTTTATATTCTCTATTTTAATTAATTTAAATGTTTTAATATAATTCTTTGTTAAATATCACTGTATTCAACTAGTTCAACAGCCCATTAACCCATGTTCAACATTTATCATTGTTTTTACTGTTTTGAGTTTTTGATTTTTAGACACAGCATTCATTATATACTCTATTTTTATTAATTTTACTGTTTTAATATTTTCCAACAGATTTTCTTCAGCATGACAGTTTCCGACCATCACTACCTCTTATGTTTCAACATTAAAAAACCAAGTTTTGAGGTTATTGATAGTAGTGCTCTGCAGCCAGATTTCGATGCAAAGTACCAGCAAATACCTCAAAATATTGTAAGTAATTACTACTTTATTAAAATGATCATATTCTTTTTTGACTTGAATTGGACATGGAATTCTCTCAATTAATGTATGCTTTTTAACAGAGAAACTTCCTTGTAAGATACATGGTTTTAAAAAATCATTCAAAGGCGAAGGACATAGCTTCTCTTGTGCCTGTTAGATTGGAAATGAAGTGGAGAACTGAGCACAATCATATTGATTGTGGTCTTTTTGTCATGAGACACATGGAGCACTACCAGGGTGTTTCAAAAAATTGGGATTGTGGACTCGCTGTTGAGGGAAAAGTCCAAGACCAACAGCTAGATGTTCTGAGGACAAGATATGCACACCAGATTCTATTGCATGAATGCAACAAACAGAAGCATCATGTGGAGTATCAGATTTTTGAAGAACATATGAAAAAAGCTGAATTGGAGAAGCAGAAAGCGAAAGAAAAAAAGGAAAAGGATACTAAAGCTCCTGCAAAAAGACAAAGACGTGCCTAAGCACAATTTGATCAGACTTTTAAATCTTTTGCTTGTAAATATATTGCTATTATGTGCATTTTGCATAATACATAATTCCTTGGTCACCAAGAAACAGATATGTAATTGCATGAATGCTAATTGATCTGTATATAATTGTTTCTTTAGTATCAATGTATTTTATATGTACTATTCTTCCCCAGTTCAACAGCCCATGAATCCATGTTCAACATTTATCTGTGTTGAACATGGGTACAAAGACAGTTGAATTCATGAGTTATTCTATATCCCAAATAAAACCCCAAACAATATCTCGTAAGTGTGTGATTAGGGTTATAAATTGAAATAAAAAATGACATCTTTCTATACCCCCAACCAAACCCTTAAGATTTTTTATTATGTAGAGATTGGATCCATTTTATTCTCTATTTTAATTTGTTTTAGTTCAACATTATTTATATACAAATTCAAGAATGAAAATATATAATTGTTTCTTTAGTATCAATGTATTTTAATTTGTTTTAGTTCAACATTATTTATATACAAATTCAAGAATGAAAATATATAATTTTATGCTAATTGATCTGTATATAATTGTTTCTTTAGTATCAATGTATTTTATATGTACTATTCTTCCCCAGTTCAACAGCCCATGAATCCATGTTCAACATTTATCTGTGTTGAACATGGGTACAAAGACGGTTGAATTCATGAGTTATTCTATATCCCAAATAAAACCCCAAACAATATCTCGTAAGTGTGTGATTAGGGTTATAAATTGAAATAAAAAATGACATCTTTCTATACCCCCAACCAAACCCTTAAGATTTTTTATTATGTAGAGATTGGATCCATTTTATTCTCTATTTTAATTTGTTTTAGTTCAACATTATTTATATACAAATTCAAGAATGAAAATATATGTGTTCAACATTATTTATATAGAAATTCAAGAATGAAAGTATATGTGTTCAACATTATTTATATAAGAATTCAACAAAACAAAACTTCAAAATAACAAATATTCAACTATACAAAAACTAGAGTTCAAAATTGTCACCCATGCCACTTTCACTGTTGTCTGTACTTTGTTTTTGTTTCTTCTTCCCAGCAGAATTCTCATCCAAATTTTGCATTTTTCTTACAGGACAATTCCTAAAGTCATGATAAACTTCTGTCTTGCAATACCTGCAAATCCTCTTTAGTTTACCAGAAAGTATAGTTGATTTTTCAGCAGCACTCTTAATTCTCTTTGTTCCACACCCTTTGTTCCGACATTGATTTGGAGGCTTGACTTCAATGTTAACTGGAATCTCTGATCCAATAAACTTTTCAACAACATCTTTCTTGTTTCCCACAACTAGCTTCCCTTCAAATTTCCAACCACGTAACTTCTGTTTTACATCTTTTAGACAACTTTGAATCAAATCAAGTGCTTCTTTATTGTCACCAGCCAACCCCATACACGAATTGAAATCAAACCAAATATCATTCACAATAACACTAAATTTCTCTTTATCATCACTTGATGTGCTTGAAACAAATCTTGTTGCATTTTTCTCAGCATTTTTCATCCATCTATTCAGAACAAGATGCCTTGGGAGCTTGTGCACAGGAACTTGTTTTAATGCAAGAATCAAATGACTGCATGGCAAACCAATTCTTTCAAACATCCTACAAGAACACTCAAGTTTATGATTTTCCAAAATGTGCAAAACCTGTACCAAATATAAGTGATTTAATATCAAATATAAAATACATACAAACATGAAAAATAAATTACATATATTCAACACTACTAAAACATATATTCAACACAAATTGAATTGTATTTCAACACAAACTAAAATATATTCAACACTACTAAAACATATATTCAACAAAAATAAATATATACAACACCCCTAAGACATGTATTCAACAACCCTAAAACATATATTCAACACCCCTAAGACATTGTATACGAAATATACAATACATGCAAACATAAAAAATAAATTACACTAAAAAAGGCATTAAATAATAATCAAATGCAATCTACTAGTACTTCAGAAATACCTGAAATTCTTTAGCAGCTTTAAGATCATGTAAAACAAACTTCTTTACTTCAACACCACTCATATCCTTTATTACCAAATGGAAACAAGCATCTCGTACTTGTTTCTGGAATTTATAAAATATTTCACGTGTGTATAACTCTGCAGCATCCTTCTCCAAAAATAGTTCTGTATCAGTACTTGGGAACGCAACATTAGACTTATGATTCAAGTCTGAATTGATATTACGTTGCTTATCCATTGCAGTCTCAAAACGTAGATAAAACTGAGATAGAGTATCACCAGGTTGATGATAATGACTAAAAAATGAATTTGCACTTTCTGACCAAGATGTTGTCCGTAATATTCCTAATAAAGGATCTTCTTTGAAATATGCTGGAATCCATAAATGTCGGCATTCATACATATCACACAACCACTCATTGTCAGTCATCTTAAACTCATCCATCAAAGATTTCCAACCAGCTTCAAACTCAGATATATCCAAATTTTCACCCCATACAAAAGGTTTAAGCTTTGATAAAAATCCACCATCCATTGCCAATACCACACCAACCTAAAAATACATTTTAAAAAAAAACTAACAAATATCAGGCATACAAATTTCTCAACATAAAAAATAGATATATTCAACACTACTAAAACACATATTCAACACAAATCAATATATTCAACACCCCTAAGACATGTATTCAACACCAATAAAACATATATTCAACACAAATACATATATTCAACACAAATGTTATGGAGGTTCAACAGAAGATACCTTGGATGGAAATTTTTTCATGATGTGCCACATACAAAGACGATGCCTTGTCTTTTCTTTATCAAACACATCAGCAATTGCTTGTTTCATTGCAGCACATTGATCAGTCAATATGCATAATGGATGTCGCCCCATACAATTTAGTAAAGCTTGAAAAATCCATTTGTAATGAGCTATATCTTCTTTTGAAAGTAGACCAGCACCAAAAGTTACACACTTTCTATGATTGTCAACACCACAGATTGGAACAAAAACCATGTTATACCTGAAAACAAATATATGTTTATTAAGAATTGAAGAAAAAAGAGAATAAGCTATACACAAAATACTTTAGAAAATAACATAAATTTCTTACTTGTTAGTACTAAATGTGGCATCTACTGAAATAACATCACCAAACACATCATAGTTTCTACGACCAACACAATCTGCCCAAAATAACTTTGTCAATTTTCCAGACTCATCCACATCATGTTCATAGTAGAATCTGCCATTAGAAGAATCCTTCAAAGATTGAAATTTATTCAATATTACTTGTGCATCTGCATTCCCAATTATGTTCTTCAAGTCTCTATTCCAATTTTTAAAATCAACAACTGTTGCCCCAATCTGGTCATACCCTCCAACAAACTCTTTCATTAAACCAAACGCACGAGCAGGACCTATTCTGACTTTTGAACAATCAAATGCAAAATTTTGATGTGCAACAGTCATTGACCGGTTTGCCTTCAAAAACTTCTTACCATCAGCACTAGCAAACCTATGATTATGTTGTTCAATAAACAAAGTAATCTCATATATTGAACCCTTCGTATGTTTCACCACAATCATAGCAGGACATCCACATCTAGTAAACATACTTTTCCTCTTTTGTTTTGAATAAAATGAGCCATCATCATTCTTCTCACCATTTTTAGAATAAAAGCCTTCTCGTGAACAGTGAAAACGTTTCGATTGAATACGTCCATCTCGATATCGCTTCTCACTACCACGCCTAATATCAAATCCACAAGAACGACCATAATCAACATAAAAATGCGCAGCCTCATCTATACTCCTAAATGATTTTCCAACATTAGGTTTACTATCAACCATACAAGGCAACCAATACGTTGTAGAACCTGGAGATACATATTTACGCGAAGACAAATCATCAACTTCTCCCAAAGACAAATCATCATCTTCTATAGCCACAACATCCATAGGCAATGTATTAGCATCAAAGTTTTGAGCAATTTTATCACCAAAACCTGAAAAAGTTATAGAACTAAACTGAAAATCCCAAAACATTATATTCAACAGTTACACATAAACAAAGTTCAACATAAAGAAAACAAAGATTCAATAAATATCTTGTTCAAATCCCAAAAAGTACTCAAGTAAGAGTAATCATACAAAATTGATACTTATATTCAACAAACACTTATAATTACAGTCAACAAATTAAATACAATTATAATTCATACTTATAAGTACACTTATAAGTCATTATATTCAACAGATGCACGTAAACAAAGTTCAACATAAATACAACCAGAATTCAACATATTTAAGTCATATACATATCGTTCAACAGAATTCATACTAATATTCAACAAACACTTTATAATTACATATAATAATTGATTCATATACAACTCGTTCAACAAAAGTTAATCATACATTCAACGAAACAACAAACATTCAGATTAAAAAAAGAATCAACAAACTAAACTCAAAGAAAATCATGTCGTACCTGAATTCAAGTCCATAGCACAATCGCATACAAGAAGAACAATCGTACAGAGTAATAACCAAATCTCCACCTAAAAAAACAAATTTTTTATTATAATATTCAATCGAACACCACAAAACACCTCCAAACAACCTAATCCCGACGAATACAGTACAGGCGTCAAAGAAAAAACAATAAAACAAGTAAAACACATCAAATCGTATATCTCGAGCTGAAGAAAACAACTAAACAGCAAATTTATGTAAAAAAAACAGTAATTTACCTTCAAGTATGCGTAAATCTGTAGTCGAAAACCGCGTTGTTCTCTCTCCAGCTCAGAAACTCGCCGTCGTCTCTCTCCGATGCGTCTTCTCTCTCTAGCCGGCAAAAATTTCCAACAAACAATAATACGCTTCTGTTAATTTTTTAGTTTATATAGGTTATAACTGTTTAAACGTAAATTGACTAAATTACCCCTCTATTATAAAATTTTAAATCAGCCCCAGCCCTAGGATCAAATCTAATCTGATGGCCCAAAAAAGTTTGTAAGTTTGTAACTTAAAAAAGTTTTTATTTGATCCCATTCCTATATATATATATATATAATAATATATTAATAAATATAGATAAGATTAACTAAAAAATGAGAATTAGATAAAGCAAATGATTTTGAATTTTTCAGTGATATGTGTAAGTACTTAATAAATTTAATAAACATACTATTTAAATAAAAAATATCTGTTTTTATTTTTCATAAGTATTACGTTATTATAAATTATTTGATTTCTATCTTTTGTGTTATAATACTTTTTTTTAAATTTAATTAGTTAAATGTTATATTAATATACGAATTAATATAACAAAATAAAAAGAACAATATATAAAATGATGTATAAATATTGTGTTAAATGTAAATATAATTATATATTATATTCTCATAAATAATTTTTATGTATAATTATTTTACAAGAATCTACAATATATACTATTTCAAATATAAAAAATAAGTATTACATAAAAATTATTACAAATAATATATAAATTTATATATTAAATGAAATAAAAATATTTTATATATAAAAAAAGGGCCTCCATTGAAATCTTGCTTAGGGCCTCGTATTGAGTTGAGCCGGCCCTGCCTTATTTTCCTGCAAAAAGAAGCAAGATGATTAGGATTACGACAATTATGACAAATTTTCCTAGGAGCATTTGGAATAGGCATATAATTATTGTTTTTGTTTATTCCTACCTTCCCATTTCTATTTTTCCTAGGTTCCTTAATCATGTTTTCTTTCTTAACCTCCTTGAGCTTATGCTTAAGCTGTTTCTGAGTCATTAAACCAATGTTTACCTGTTTAGGTTTATCAGTCTTTGGTTTGTCCTGAGCCTTTGATTCTGCAACAAATCTTACTGGAGCTACCTTAGGTCTTTCAATTTTAATGGTTTCTTGTTTTTGTGATTCAGCTTCATTTTTATCAGAGTATCCTAAACCTTTCTTCCAGTTTCCACTTTCTAAGATATTCTGAGTAGTTTTTCCTGAGTTAGTCCAAGTTCTGATTATCTCTCTTTCCTTAGCAAGTTCTGATTCAAGAGAAGCAGTTTTCTTTAAGAGTTCATTTTTAACAAAAACAGAGTCATCTCTTTCCTTCTGAACTTCTAGCATCTGAACTAGTTCTTTCTCAAGATAATCATTCCTTTTCTTAACTTCTAAGATCTCAGATTTTAGTCTCTCATTTTCTAAAGTTTGATCTCTATAACTAACATGCATATTTTTGAGAAACAATCTTAACTCAGTTATATCTTCAGTGTCAAAAGCAAGAGTGGAGTGAGGTACCTTAGATTCAACAGCCTCAGTGCTGTTGTCCATGTTTGCCATCAAGGCATAGTTGACTTCTTCCTCTGATTCTGATGAGTCTGCCCAGCTTCCTTTCTTAGTGATAAAGGCTTGTTCCTTTTCTTTCTTTGCTTTCTTGCACTCTGTTGCAAAATGACCATTCTCACCACAATTGAAGCAGGTGTACTTAGACTTATCAGCTTTTCCAGATTTTTCTTCTTTGCCTTCATTCCTTTTGAAGACCTTCTTATCAGAGTTTCTATCTTTCCTTGAGAACTTCTTCCCTTTATTGAAGTTCTTGTAAGCCATCTTCTTGAAAATTTTAACCATCAATGCTGCCAGCTGCATCATCTCAGTATCACTGTCATCAGAGTCTGAAGATATATCAGTGTCTGAGTCATCATCAGAGTTTGATGACTCAGTATCAGACTTTGTGACATGTGCTTTTCCCTTGTTTTTCACAGCTGTTTCTCCTTGAACTTTTAGAGCAACTGGTTTGGGTTTCCCACCATGTCGTTTGCTCCTTTGCTCCATCTCAAGTTCATAAGTTTTCAATCTTCCAAAGATATCATCCAGAGACATCTCTTCAAGATCATGATTATCTCTTATAGTGGTTACCTTAAATCCCACTTTTCAGGAAGAGCAAGCAGAAATTTGAGATTTGAATCTTCTAAGTCATATTCTTTATCCACTAGAGATAAGTCATTCAGCAGCTTGACAAACCTGTCATAAAGATCAGTCAATGATTCACCAGTTTTTGAATCAAAGTGTTCATACTCTTGAGTAAGTATGGTCCTTCTGTTCTTTTTGATGGCTTTGGTTCCTTGACATCTGATTTCCAAAGCATCCCATATTTCTTTTGCAGTTTTGCTTCCAATCACCCTGTTTGACATAGCATTGTCTAGAGCACTGTGCAACAAGTATTTTACTTTTGCATCCTTACTGATTGATGAGATGTCCTCAGGAGTATAGTCTTTCTTTTCTTTGGGGATCATCTTCTGGGGTTCATCTCCAACTGCAACAGAGAGCTTTGTTGGCATGTGTGGACCATCATAAATCCTGTCCAGGTACTCTGGATCTGTGGATTCCAGAAACATAACCATCCTAACCTTCCAGATAGGATATTCAGATGCCCTGAGGACCGGAACCCTAAGTGACTCATATCTACTATTTGAAGTTTGTGATTTTTCAGACATGATTGTGAGATTAAGATCTCACTGTAGGTATATCAACAGAGCTGGCTCTGATACCACTTGTTAGGCCGAAATTAATCACTATATAAATTAATATAGTGAACACAATCAATAACCGAACACTCAAATAAGAGAATTAACAAAGTAAACTCTTATTCACACAACTCAGTAGGTTACAAAAACTCTCTTAGTGATTTATAGCTTATCACTAAGAGCTGCTGGGTTACAAGAATAATATTCTCGATGTTCTAACTCTTTTAGAGTAAACCCTAAATTGTGTTTATATACACAGTTACATGATATCTACTGATTGATTCATAATTATCTGCTTCCTAAAATAATCTAATCAGTAGCTATCCTTCTGCTGTCCTGATTTGCACAATCTTCCTTGATCTTGATCTTCCTTGTTTATCCAGATCTGCTCCTGAAAATCAGCCGCCTGCAAACTCTGACTATCGATAAACTCTGATCCAGCTGGCAGTCGTTAAACTCTGATTTCCAGCTAAACTCTGATATTTGCTTCTGCACACTAAACAAGTTAGATACATGTGACATCATCAAATATGTAACAGACTGAGTTCTATAAATATAAAGGAATCGTGCAACAGTTCTCAGCACCTAACACACCTCAACAAAATAGAGTCGTAGAGAGAAAGAACAGAACATTAATCGAAGCTGGTAGAACCATGCTAGAAGAGGCAAAGCTACCCACCAATTTCTGGGCTTAAGCTGTCAATACAGCTTGCTTCACTCAGAATATTACTCTAATAAATAGGCATGGAGTTACACCATATCAAATCTTGAAGGGAAAGAAGCCAAATCTCAAGCATCTACATGTTTTTGGCTGCAAATTTTCGTTCTGCGAACCCATCCTGAGCAAATTGGAAAGTTTGAAGCAAAGGCTGATGAAGGCATATTCATTGGATATCCAACTACTAAAGCATATAAAATATTCAATCTAAGAACTAGAGTGGTTTCTGAATTCATAAATGTAACTTTTGATGATAAGAAGATCGCAGGATTGGATGAAGACTCTCATAAAACTCTAACATTTTGAAACGAACGGTTGCTTATCAAGATCCTGATGAATTCATTACTGATGAAGTTGATACTGATAAACAACATTACTGCTGATATGACACAAGTCGAAGCTGTGATACAAATAATAATGCAACCGTTGAAGGGGAGCAAGAAGATCAATCAGCAAACTCTTCAGATAACAATCAAAAACCTACTCAGCCATTTGATAACTACGACTCAACTAGAGAATCATCAGGAGTCAACGATGTAGGGGGAGCTCAGGAACAACACAACAATCAGGAAGAAGCATACGATGTAGTGGGAGCATCTAGCTCAAGACAAAATCTTCCTCATGTTACTAAATGGACAAAAGATCATACACCAGATCTTATCATTGGCAATCCAGAATTAGGTGTTCAAACACAAAGTGCTACTCAGAATGAATGTCTTTTTCATAACTTCTTATCCAAAGAAGAACCTAAGAAAGTGGAAGATACACTCAAGGATCACGATTGGATTACATCAATGCAAGAGGAACTTAATGAGTTCGAAAGAAATGAAGTATGGAAACTAGTACCAAAGGACAGATCAATTATAGGCACCAAAATTGGTCTTCAGGAACAAGACAGATTCTGATGGAACTATCATAAGAAATAAAGCAAGACTTGTTGCTAAGGGCTATTCACAACAAGAAGGAATCGATTATGATGAGACCTTTGCACCAGTAACAAGATTAGAAGCTATAAGGATGTTTCTAGCTTATGCTGCCCACAAGAAGTTCAAGGTCTTTCAAATGGATATCAAGATTGCCTTCTTAAATGGTGAACTAGAAGAAAAAGTATACGTGGAACAGCGTCCTGGTGTCGTTGATCCTAAATATCCAGTTCACGTCTACAGGTGAGACAAAGCACTATATGTACTAAAGAAAGCACCATGTGCATGGTATGAAACTATCGCTCAATTTCTCATAGACAGAGGTTTTGAAAGAGGTACAATTGATAAGACTCTTTTTTATCTAAATCATGGTAAAGATCTGCTTCTAGTCCAAATTTATGTTGATGATATTATTTTTGGATTGACTAATACCAAGTTGTGTGACAAGTTTTCTAAGCTTATGCAGTCCAAATATCAAATGAGTATAATGGGAGAAATGAGTTATTTTCTAGGACTGCAGGTAAAGCAAACTGATGCTGGAATATTCATAAATCAGTCCAAATATATATACAAATAATCTGCTCAAAAGATTTAACATGCAAGACAGCTCCTCAACTGCCACTCCAATGGCTACTACAACAAAGCTTGATGTTGATCAAGGAGCCGGAGTTGATATCACCAACTACAGGGGAATGATTAGTTTTCTCTTATATTTAATAACAAGCAGACCAGACACTGTGTTTTCTACCTGTCTGTGTGCAAGGTTTCAAGCCAAACCAAGAGAACCACATCTTGTAGCTGTCAAAAGAATCTTTCGATATCTCAAGGGAACACAAGGTCTTGGCCTATGGTACTCAAAGGAAAATGATTTCAATCTCTGTGGATACTCTGATGCTGACCTTGCTGGCTGCAAAGTTGATCATAAAAGCACATATGGAATTTGTCAGTTTCTAGGAGGAAGACTGGTGTCATGGCACAGCAAGAAGCAAAAGTCAATATCCACATCTATAGCTGAAGCTGAGTACATTGTTGTTGGTAGTTGTTGTGCTCATATTTTATGGATACGAAATCAACTATTGGACTACGGTTTGTCATATTCTAAAATACCTATTTATTGTGACAATCAAAGTGCTATTGCTATGACAAGAAATCCAGTTCAACATTCTCTCACCAAGCACATCAGTATTCGATATCACTTCATACGTGAGCATGTTGAAGAAGGTACAATTGAGCTCCACTTCGTTCCAACAGATGGTCAATTAGCGGACATATTCACAAAACCGCTACCTGAAGACACTTTTACAAAGTTGGTAAATAAACTGGGAATGGTTAATTTCAAATAAGTTTGTAAGTAAGAGTCAGATACTGATAGGGCATTAGATACTGATTCTTTTCTCTTTCATAGTCAAGTTTATTTATACACGGCCTCTAATTCTTATTTATATTTTAAGTACAATCACTTCATAAAGATATTTATTTTATTTTACGCATAATTTCTCAAATTGTCTTATGCTAGAATAATCATGACTTTTGTACTTTCGACTTTATTTCCTTCTTGGGAATATGCCATGTTAGATTTACATAAAGATACTTGAGGTTTCTTGCATAGATATGTGTATAAATATTGCATGCATTTGTAATAATTATCCCTACGCGTAGTGACCCTTCGTATACCTACACTTACTCTCTATATATTAACGCCTCCCCAAGCTATAATTTCCATCAGATACACAACTATCAAATCCAAGATCATATCTATTTTCTCGCTTCATCTTCTTTATCTCAACAATGACCCAAATCCCTTAACATTACCGTCTTGAGAATGGCTCCTACTTTCCCAACTACCCATATGGTCCAAGGCGTCCTTATTTCGACCATGAGGGCCTCACCATTCTCATTGACAACGAACTCTACCATCCAAAAGACCTACCCATTGAGATTTACAACCGTCTTCCTGATCAAGACAAGATCAATATAGAGTTATTCATCATGGACGTTCTCATGGAGGAAAAACGACGGTATGAGGGGAAGGAACACTACAAGGAAACGCTGAATTTGCACGAGAACATCATCAAACTCGCAAACTCTGTTGCGAAATTTTATCGCAACCGAAATTTGAAGAGTCTTGAAGAAGAGCAGAAGGCGAAGAGACAGAAGATCGATGCCTCCACTAGCTAGGATAGTTAGGGATTCTTTAGTCTGTTGTAATCTCTTTGCATAAATATATGCATTTCTGTTTTAATGAATATAATTTATGCTTATAAAACAGTTGCATATTATTCCAGGTTTTTACTCTGTTATTGCTTAAATGTAAGATGTTTATACTGATATACTATTGAAATATTGATCATATTTTAACTCTTCATTGATAAGCTATCAACAGACAAGTCAATTTATACAGGGAAAGCAATCCTGATGATTGAGAAAAACTGATGCGCGAAATACTAATGATGTTTAGTATAATCTTCATACTGATGAATATTTGTGTGATTTTTCAATTAATAAATTATCTCTTTTTATATCTAATTTATCGATAATTTATATTAATCAAATTTTAAAGGATCGCCTTTTGTCTCCTTAAAATTAACGACTGCCAAATATTCACTCATTTGTGCTATCTCCGTATTCAAATCACAATTATCACTCCGAATTTTTCTCATTACTCATAAATCTCAGAAATATCATCACACATTCATCTCTCAAATGGCTTCCACACAAAACTCACCATCTACAAACATCAAACACCCAATTAGGGGAAAAAAATTTGCTCTTAACAACTACTGTGCTCTACTAGATAATTCTCTTCTACCTAAGGACTTCCATTTTGTCCAGGACTTTTTAGCGAGCATTCCTATTGGGTCACATTTTGCTCAGTCATGTAGGTTTGAAATACTGCTACGTTTGACTATGATGAGGACAACAAACCATTGCTCCCATTTGAATTCAACAACGTCAAACATGTCGTCACAATTGAACTGCTGGAGGACATTGTCCATCTTCCCAAGCTTGGTAACATTACTCCTACTAAATTAAACCATGATGACATGTCAAAATTTTTGAAGACGTTAGGACACAAAGGAGAAGCTGATAAGATTGGGTCACTGTAAAGATCACTTATCAAGAAAGAGTGGAACTTTTTCTTTGACTGCATCAGTCGATGCTTTCTGAATAAAGTCTCTAACTTTGATGCACTACCATCGAGATCTCTGCAGATTGGGTACTCTCTTATTCATGATACCCCTTTTGATTATTTCTTGTTGGATCTCTTAGCTGTCAGAAAAGAGGATAAAACTGGCTACATCTGTTATACTCGTTTTCTATAGTTCGTTTTTAATCAATTTAATCCAAACCATGCTTTTGACAATGATGAGTTGCTGTCTATCTTTAAAATTGCTGATACTGGCATTAAGGCCTTGACTAATGGTGATAACAAAACTGGTTTCACATATCAGTGTAATCAGTGTGTCATTCCTGACACAATAAAGCGTCTTTTGCAGACAAGATATCCTAATAAGTATGGTTTGGCTACCACTGGTACCTCTCCATCAGATATCGATTCTAGGACACTAGAACCTACACCTCTAGTGTCTACCCAATCATCTCACTCAAACATTCCAACAAACAGTCTTCTTCCTCTGGTATCTCCAAAAAGACACCAGTTGCAAAATCCATAAGGGGAGCTACATCTGATACACATCCGGTATCAGGATCAAAGACCACTTCAGACACCCCTCATGGACAGAAGTCACAAGGGAGGACTGCACAGGATGTGTCCACAATTGATGTTTCTGATGATGATGACAATTCTACTATGTTATCTGTTATTTCAAGAGCTACTGGGATTTCAACATCAAAACTATCTGCACTGAAGAAAATAATGCAAGCTACAGATCAATCATTCTCTTCTTAGAAGATACACAAGCTTTCTACTGATGTGAATACTGTAAATAAATCAGTTGATGAGCAACCAGATCCTGTCACCATAATATCTAGAATTCCTAATTGTATGTCTCCTACTGCCAGGAATGCTCTCCAATCTGAGGAAGAAAATGTGACGGATCTCCCTACAAAGCTCAAGACTTAATCTATTTCTGAAGATCAGATGAATACTGCAGAACAGACTTTCCCACAAGAACCTTCTTCTCAAGGAGTTGAAGCAGAATTTACACAGCCCGGGATTCCAAAAGCACCTACATCTCAAAGTGATGCAGCAAATCTTGCAGATCTGAGGCTAGCCCACAAGAACCTATCTCTTTAAGTGAGACAGCTGCTACACATATGCGTCAGGTCCCACAAGAAACTGTATCTCAACGTGGTACAACAGACAAGTCAACTCACTAATCTGGCTATCCATCTAATCACATCTTCATTGTCAAGCCTCTGAATTCAATTCTCATGGATATTCCCATTCATGCTTCTAGAGGGACATATCTAAATTTTCTCTCAGTATGATTATAAATAGATCTTTTTGTTTAAATAGAATCCCCTATTTATATGACCGTTACTCCTATTCTTTAGCCACCCCTTATTTCTTTGCTTTGTTGTGAGTCTGTGCCTTTCTGTGAGATGTGTGTACAACATTTAGTGATAAAATATTTTTTTGAGAGGCAGTCTCCTATACTAGCAAAAGGAGAGGTAGATCTACTTGCATTTCTTACTTTATTCTCTATCATTAGCTATTACTCTTTTAAGTAATAATTCTTGGCTTTTCTGTGAGAAGGTGATGAGATCACAAATAAAGAATAGAGAAACTTAAGAATTTTG
Source organism: Daucus carota subsp. sativus (assembly GCF_001625215.2). Classification (NCBI taxonomy): domain Eukaryota; kingdom Viridiplantae; phylum Streptophyta; class Magnoliopsida; order Apiales; family Apiaceae; genus Daucus; species Daucus carota. The sequence continues at coordinate 24,401,975 of NC_030382.2, forward strand.
GCTCTTTTTTATGTCACAGGTTCTCAGGCTTTTGATTTTCAAAAGAACAAGCATAAGGGTCCTGTTGATACTGATTGTGCTTCTTCTTCTTCCGATGAACATTCCTTCGATCATGATTATTTTGAAGCTCTTAGAAGATCAAAACTACATAAATCTGGTAGATCAGGCCACTTTATGGCTGCCAAATTGTCTTGTGATCATCCCACACGCAAGAAGGAATGGAATGAAAGCTGGTCCAGGACATATGATTCAGATTCCATCACTTTTGCTAACTTTTTTTTATCATGCAAACCAGGTAGGGGAGAGCATGGGCCGCTTCGGCTCGGTTTTAGGATAAAACCGGAACCGCAACCGCAACCATATATCTTCGGCTTTTGAAATCGAAAACCGCAACCGCCGGTTCGGATTCGGTTTAAAAAACCTCGGTTCAGTTGCAATAGGCTCGGTTTTGGGTACAAAACCGACAAACATAAGAATGAAAAACACTTATAATTGAACAGCTTCATTAGGTAAAATAGACAATCTGGCCATGACATGATATTCTTATAATCAAGAAAAACTTCCAGTGACATGTACTCTGTAATAGACAGAGGAGAAAATTAACAAACTTCTTGCTCAATGAAATCCAACAAAGAACCGGAGTGTCCATGCATAAATCCTTCCATTCTAGGTCCTCAGAAGTTCTACTCTTGGTGATGTAGATATTAATAAATCGACGGGAAAGTTGTGGGAAGTTAACGAGAACGAACAGCTGCTTACTCAACTTAATTGACAACTAGCAAGCTAACCAAACCTATTACAGTAACATTAGCCCATATTATAAGATATAATATATTTATTTCCTTCAAATTATTTTTAAATTCATATAATACATATTATATTTATTTAATTATTTAAATAGTTGGTTCGGTTCGGTTTTTTCAGTTCGGTTTTAACTAATAACCGGAACTGAATCCATAACATCAGTTCGGTTTTTATTTTTCTGTTTCGGTTTCGGATTGGTTTTTTCCGGCTCGGTTTTTACCGGTTTTTATTGGTTTCGGTTCGGGTTTTTTTCGATTTTTTGCTAAGCCGTAAAACCAGGCATTTAAAATTATCTCTAATCTTGATCTTCAGACTATTCATAAAGTGAACAAAATTCTACACAAAGGTATTCAATCTGAGATCACTTCTATTAGAGAAGATGTTGCCGAACTGAAAACAGTTGTGAACACATTACCCTTAATTCACACAAGTGTTTAGGTATAGGTGTTTCACTCAAGTTCAATCAATATAGGCATGCGCTTTCAGAAGCTTGGTTTTCCACCTAATCTACATATCTTGTAATATGCAGGCACAAATCAAAAGGACTTTGTTGAGGGTTGTAACGAGGCTTAGGTTGGATATAGGATATCAAAGAAATAAACTAACAAGTGGCTAACTCGATTACTAATAGAGCATTGTGTGCACTTTTGGTTAAGCAATCAACATGAAACTATAGGTTATTATAAAAAGTGATCAATCTTTCACAAGCATTAAAGTCCTTGCAAATAATTATGTACTTCTCTTTTCATATTGTAACACCAATGAACATATTTTCCGCTTGATTATTTTTTTTTCTTTTTCCAACATTTTTTCTAAATGTCATGTCATTCACCAGTAATTTTGGGTAGTGAAAAGTGACCAATAAAAAACAAGAGGAATTAAGTTGATCCCCGTAATTTCTAGTAGCACATGCGCATGGATCGTCCTTTTTCCAATGACACTGCAATTGCCACCCAATGATCTCAAAGGAGTACTTGATATTTTTTTCCTTGATTCCCCCCAAATTTTCACCCTTTGACAAGGAAATCCCCACACTTGAATGTTTACCACTACTCCAATGAATCCAAAAAATGCTCTACTAGTCATTTATACAAGAATAAAAAAGTAGGCTTAATATTCATAAATTGGTGATAACAAAAAAATTGGATACAAGTTCAAGGGGGTTCACAAAGGATATAATCCTTATATACTATTCGAATAAATGAGGTTAATCCTAGTGTCTTTATCGTTTTCATGCATACACATAATATTTCATCTCAATAAGGTTTAAATCAAGTTCTAGAGCAACAAGCCAAATGAAAAACAACTCAAACAAAATAATTAGATTGTTATAAATTGTATCAATCATAAAATAGGCTCAAATCTCAAATTAGTTTTAAAATTTTCGCAAGCACACACAAGGAATTATCATGCATTGAACAGTTTTTAACATGGATATAACATTCAGACTAATCATGCCAAATTAGTCTACACCATGTGTATATGTACTCACTAAACATGTTGTGAGACAAGATAATTATATGCAAAAATTTTAAAAATTCTAAATTAATTTGGATTCTTAAAAAATATATATATTTTTTAATAATATTATTCCTAAGAACACCTCCCCGCACTTGGATGGTTCATTGTCGTCAATGAATAATATAAAATATAAGTGAAAAAATATAAAGTCAGGGTTTGATCCCCTCCACCAGCTGGTACTGTGTACAAACTTTCAACAGGCTTGAGTTGTCTCCCAAAAACTGCTTTTCTTTTAACGTCTTTGGCTAGACATTGTGCCTCCACATTCAAGGCGGATAACTCAACACTATCAGATCAATATTCATCAACTTATGAATGGCATCGTGAAAGTTGCATAATTTGAACGGCATCTAAATTGTGCCTCCACTTTCAAGGCAGATAACTCACCACAATCATATCAATATTCAGCTCATGAATGGCATCGTGAAAGTTGCATAAATTGAACGGCATCCAAAGAATTAATCCGCTCGAACATTTGAATCTTGTTGAAAATTCACCATCGATCTTGTTCATTGAACGGTATGTGATACCTAAAATGAGTTGGTAAAGGCTTCCACTCTAGTTTAAGTGGATCATGCAAGATAGAATGAAGCTCCAACTCCTTCAGATTTTTTTTGTATCCCCTCAAGAGTAGAATTTTCATCAAGATCAATTTCGAGAATGAACAGAGGAGTTGATTTATCAGTGACACATTTAGGGTGCATACAAAACTCTCTTTTATTCTAACAAACTCCATCCCTCACAAATTCTTATGATCTTCTTCTGAAACCACATCTTCCGATTTTTTTCCCACTAATTTGGAATCTTGTCGCACTGCACTTTCTTCTATAGTAACTATCTTTGTATCCATATGGCGTTCCTTCTCTATGTCATTCATCTTTGTCTGCAACAATCTAGATGGAAAAAGAACAATAGGAATGACTTTTAAAGCCAACTGGATAAGAAAAGTTAGGATGTTAAGAATCAATAATTTTGATGATAACATAAACACTCTGTAACATGTTTTATTTAGAATCTTTATCAAAATTTCAGTTGTAATTGTTATATTTCTTGTCCTTGAGAAGTATCAACGGATGGGTAGAATAGGATGGCTAATTGTAAATATTCAATGCCATGTAATTTTATCTAAGTGAAGGATATTCAACTGATGAGATGTAAATATTCAACTGATGAAGACCGGATCATGTTTCAACTGATGAAAACTAAGCATTCAACTAAAGACAAAGTGTTCAACTGATGAAGCTAAGGAATTCAACTGATGAGACTGGAACAACATTCAACTGATGAAGTCTGTAATTCGTTCAACTGATGAAGGTACATTCAATTGATGAAGCAAATAGCAGTTGAAAATGACTAGAGTTTAAATCTGACAAATCACATGGATCGAATTACACTAAAATAGACATGGAAGCCTGATTAGGACAATAAAGAAGAACCAGAAACATTCTTATCTCATGCAATGCAATATGGATCATATCAAGATTATGGTCAAAGATGAAGACAACACAGAAAGCATGCATAAGACAAAGATGTGCAGCATAGCTTAGATTAGAGTGCATAATTTGTATTCTAGTTAAAAGCTTTGTAAAACTTGGAGTATATAACCAAGTTAGTAGCATCAGTTGAATGTGTTCGAATACTTGAGAGAAAATCTGAGAGTTAGAAACTATTCAAGTGATGAACCTGTACCTGTGCGAATTGTAATCAATCCACAGATTCTTCAATATAAAATCTCACAAGTGGATCATTCAATCCACCCGTATTTTTAATACTTGGTGTTTTTCTGTTTTATTGTTTTAAGTGTTCTTGTTCTTGAATCTTTTAATTTTTAAAAGATTGTATTCAACCCCCCCTTCTACAATCTTTCTCATAGTTGGTGTAAAATAACAATTGGTATCAGAGCCAGGTTTTAACAGAATGGAGCTACCTCAAAGCCAGAGAGTTGCTCCTTAGTAAATTTAAAGGTCAAACTGGTAACAACGACAGCATTGTTAAGCTCTTGCAGCTTGCTGTTGAACATAAACAAGTGCCCTACTCTTACCAACATCATTCTATGTGAATATAAAGTTGCTAGACAAATCCAACAATTCACCATTGCCTTTGTCATGCAGGGTCACGGACTTGAAACCAAGTATAAGATTCTTTGCTACATTAGATTAGAAGAATATATTCAATAACAAATTTAAAATTATTCAACTTAAAAAGTTTCGGAAAATTAGATAGACATATGAGGTCATTTTTAGTCCCAAGATGGGCAGACACCCTGGGCCATATATGCTAATATTTAAAAAAGATAAAAACATAAATCAATAGGCATGTTTACAATGAGAAACACATACTTACCATAGGCATATATCCTTATAAGAGGATTCTCCTGCAATTTCATAGAACAAAAAAATGTCATAACTTAATGGTAAAATGTGAACATGGGAATATACTTTGTTCGAAACAATCACAATTACAAAATACCGGTTAATACCTATCATAATTAGTGAGTATCAACAAGCCCCAAATCCAAATCTCTAACTTACATAATAATATAGCCACAAATCGAAGCCATAATTCACTGAACAAGCTCCAAATCGAAAACCCAAATCGAGGAAGCACTGAAATCAAAGAGAGAGATAAGTTAATTGAAGTTTCACCGAATACATCCAATTAATTGAACTAAAAAATGAAGAACCCTAAGCTGAAAAAGCCTCATCCGAAATCTTCAAAATGGAACACAGATCAATCGAGAAGTCTAAATTTGAAACAAAATACATACTACTTCGAAGAAATTAAAGAATTTGTAGAGACTTTTACAAGAGATAGTTGTACAAGAGAGTGAAAGAGATAGAAATTGAGATCTATGTTTTGTTAAAAGTGAAGCAGAGGAACAAAATTAATGGGCGGCATATTTGCCGCTCTACTATTTCATGGGCCTTTGTGCCATTTAATATTATTATAAATATATATTTAATTTTTTTGAGACTTTAAAATAAAAAATTTTGCATCTTATAATATATAATAATTTTTAAGTTAATTATGTTTATTATTATGCATAAAAAATTATGCATCTTATTTTAGTGACATACAAAAATAATCTAAAAATAATAAATTTATTTTGTACGACTTATTAAGAAAGATCTAATGAAATTACTAAATCCCTAAAACTTGACTCGTGCCAGATTAATAGAAATATTTTTTAAAATAAATTTTTCACCGATCTAACCGTACGGATGTTATAACCACTCATTTTAGTCATGTAAAAAAATAATCAAAAAAAAAAAAATTTATCTTGCTTAACTTTTTATCTAAATTCTAGTAAAATTACAATTCCCCAAAACAGAATTTGTAACTGATTAACTGAAATATTATTTGAAATAAATTTTTCAATGATCCAACCGTACGGATGTTAATACCCACTCATTTTAGTCTTTTACTAAAATAATCAAAAAATAAAAAATTGATCTTGTACAACTTTTTAATAAAAATCTAGTAAAATTACTAGTCTCTAAAATGAGAATGGTGCCGGATTGACTGAAATATTTTTTGAAATGAATTTTTCAACGATCAAACCGTACGGATGTTAATACCCACTTATTTTATTCATGTACAAAAATAATCAAAAAATAATAAATTTATATTGTATGACTTTTTAATAAAAATCTTATAATATTACCAGTCCCTATAATGTGACTCGTGAGAGATTAACTGAAAAATTATTTGAAATGAATTTTTCAACGATCTAACTGTAAGGATGTTAAAACTCACTTATTTTATTCATGTACAAAAATAATCAAAAAATAATAAATTTATATTGTATGAATTTTTAATAAAAATCAAATAATGTTACTATTCCCTTACATGAGACTCGTGCGAGATTAACTGAAATATTTTTTGAAATAAATTTTTCAACGATCCAACTGTACAGATGTTAATACCCACTTATTTTTGTCATGTAGAAAAATAATCAAAAATAATAAATTTATCTTATACAACTTTTTAATAAAAATCTAGTAAAATTACTAGTCTCTAGAACAAGATTTGTGCTAGATTAACTGAATTTTTTTTTTTGAAATGAATTTTTCAACGATCCAACCATACTGATGTTAATACCCACTTATTTTATTCATGTACAAAATCCATCAAAAAATAATAAATTTATCTTTTATGACTTTTTAATAAATATCTAGGAAAAAAACTAGTCCCCAAAACAGGATCGTACCAGATGAACTGAAAATATTTTTTCAAATGAATTTTTCAATGATCCAACCATACGGATGTTAATATCCACTTATTTTAGTCATGTACAAAATTAATCAAAAAATAATAAATTTATGTTGTATGACTTTTTAATATATATCTGGTAAAAATACTAGTCCCCAAAACGGGATTCGTAGCAGATTAACTGAAATATTTTTTGAAATGAATTTTTCAACGATCCAACCGTCCGGATGTTAATGCCTACTTACTTTAGTCATGTAAAAAAATAAAAAAATCATTAATTTATCTTGTATGACTTTTTAGTAAAAATACAGTAAAAATACTAGTCCCCAAAACAGGATTAACTGAAATATTTTTTGAAATGAATTTTTCAACTATCCAACCCTATATATGTTAATACCCACTTATTTTAGTCTTGTACAAAAATAATCAAAAAATAATAAATTTATAAATTTATCTTGTACGATTTTTAAGAAAATGCTAGTAAAATTACTAGTCCCTAAAATAGATATTGTGCCACATTCGTTGAATTATTTTGATAAAATTCCGTTGTTTCCTTAATGAACCTTCTAGAATAAGGTCTAAAGACAAAAGTTATTTCATTAAAGATTGTTGTCTCATCTTTCCTATAAAGTTCTAGAACGAGTCTTTTAGACAACGGTTTTCTATGGGAAAATATTGTCTGAGAAAATATGTGCCAACATTTCTTTTGACAAAAACCGTTGTGTAAGCGTATCAACGTTTTTTTAATCTGACGACTGATTTTAAATCTCCTTTCAATCAACGGCTCTCATTGCACCATCTCAGCAATCCAAGTGATAGTCTTATGACTAATCATATGGTGCCACCTCATCATGTGGTGTCTATCGAAATTCTAAAAGAGTTATTTCAGACAACTGTTTCCATCCCGTTGTGTGATATTGTATAGGACAATACATTCGAAAAACCATTTTACAAACTTTTTAATTTGCACAACACAGTTTCAAAAAGGCTTGTCTAATTCATTAATTAGACAATTGTTTTGAAACCGTTGTAGTGATGTTTATTAGACAATGTTATTTTTTTTAATGAAATGTAACCGTTGTGTGAATTACACAACATCGCGTTAAAAACCATTGTCTTAACGATCTACATTCACAACGGTTACTAGACCATTGTGTCAACAATGTCACACAACACTTTCAAAAATAAAGCTTGTCTGTCAAGTTTTGAAGATTACCACATAGACAATAGTTTACGTAACCAATGTCTATTCCGCTCTCAGACAACGGTATGTCAAGGAAAAATATTTCTCCGTTGTATGTCAGATTGGCACAACGGAATTTTTCCAAACCGCTGTGTAATGTGTGTTGTCTGAGGCTGTTTTTCTTGTAGTGAACATAAAATATTAGAGCATAGCTCATATCAAACAAACAACAGTAATATATGTGTAGGAAAGAACCTTGAAAAGAAGCCGAAGACTTGGAAATCCATAAGGAATCAAGAAACCGAGAAGCAGAAAGGTGGTAGACTTTCAATTGGATGCAAGATAGCATCATCACCATCATAAAATTTATCAATCTCCAGGGCTTCAGAATATCACAAAGTTAAAGAAACTTTTTAAATTTATATTCGAAAAGAAATGTTCTATCTAACTCTGTCTCAAATTAACAGTTTCAAAAAGAGGTTTAATCTACCAAATCAGATTGAGATTTCAAGGTGAGTCTAAACTATACAATTTAATCTACCAAATCAGATTAAAATTGAAGTTATACAATTTATATGGCTATTAGAAGGACATCCAACTATAAGAGCAACACAACGACTAATTTTAATTCAATAAATCTACAAAAGAAATAAAAATATGCAAATATCAACTTAGAGGACGGATGCCATGTTTGAGAATGTATACCTGCAAGTATTCATATAATCAATTCTACAAAATTATTCTCGGTGATACGATCAATACATTCCATCTCCATATCCTTCAATATTCTCCATGATTTAAATATGTCAGAAATCTATACTCATAAAGAGCATCAATAGAAAATCTGAAAAATGAAAATGAAATAAAATATCACATTAGGCAAGTCATTTTCTTAAATTAATCTGAGCAAACCAAAACCTGCATTAGAAAAGCACAGAGTAAACGACAAATAGTTCAAGCAACAATCATAGAGAGAAAAACAAAATAAAAACATCTAAATCATACAAAATAGTAAACGCGATAAACAGTTAAACACAAATGCTGTAAAATTAAATGGAAGCGGCAGAAGGAGAAGAGGTATTAAACTGTTTTCTTGCTCAGAAAATACCCTAAAGAAATTAAGGGTTTCAAATCCTTAACAAATTAAAACCATTCAAACAAAATGAAAGTACAGGAGTTTGAAATTTGAAATTAATGGTTTAAACAGTGGACACGTGAGTTTGGAAACCGGGGCAACAGGTTTGATAGTTGTAAAGCTATCACAGTACATAGCTTTTACATACACGTGTGTGTATGCTGTATAAATTGATTTGAGAGTATTAAGAATCGTATAAGTCAACGTGGTCAAGAGATATATTGTTGTAAATACGGCTGAGAGTTGGAGGACATAACAGTAAAATACAGCATGAATAGGCTTCAGACAATATCAATTAAAGAGATTGTAAATACTTAACATCACACCACATAACATCACTACATTATCATCAAATTAATGCACATCATCATTTACCTAACATACGTATCAAAATATAGAAGTCAGGGTTAGAACCTGAATTTGAAGCACCGAAATCTCCACTAAGTTTACACTAAAGATATTCCCAAATCCACCAAAGTGTTGTTAACTCTTTCTCACTTAAGTTTAAACACCGGCTTCCTGAACAAAAAAAAACTAAGAGTTTAAAACTAAACCTGTTTGAAACTTAAACATACTATTCAAAACTAGTTCTATCACAACTAATTACATGACAACAAACAAAATATTTAGAAATACAGTGTCTGAAAAGCTTGTTGGTATGTCTAAATCAACATAAGAACATATATTGATACTACTACATAGAGGGATGTCCCATCTTGTTTCCAAAATCTTTTTATTTGATAATACTGCTTGATTTTGACTGTTCTGATGTTTATTCCTTTAGACCATATATTTGGACCACTTCTTATTTTAGTGTAATAAGTGTGTGTACACATTTTTGTCTATCATATCTAGTTTAAACTCAGTCTCCTATATTTGGTAACAATATATGGGACTCTACAGCTTTTCAGTTTAAACTTAAATCAGAAATAGTCAAAAACAAAATCTTGAGTAAGCAATTACATATCACATCTCCCTCTATTGTCTAAAAGATCATCATACCCAAATACATTAATACACTCCTAATATACAAGCAATTTCAACTAAAACCACAACGAATCAACATGAATTCAATCAAAATTAGAAGCAAAAGCTACAGATTAAAAACCCCACAAATAAAACCTAAATCATGGTTACACAACAAAATTCACATATTTCTACATTAGCCATAAACCACTAAAATGAACTTCATTGTGCTGAACTCATTCATAAACAAACAAATTTAACAAAAACCCCAAAGTAACATCAATTCAATCAACATCAGAAACAGAGCTACAAACTAAAAACCCAAATAGAGTATATTATTATAATATATTAAAAAATAAATACTTAAATTGACCACTGAAATTACACAGTCCTAAACAGAGTATTATCCACTTAACAACACCACACATAATCTTCACATAAACAGAATATTATTCACAACGAAAAAGAGAGTACAAATTAAAGATAAACAAACAAAAACTAAACACAAATCCAACTAAAAAATAAAAACATTTACTAAAAAATATAGCACCACTGGGGGAATACCTGCACACAAATCCTTGAATCCAACCCCGATATGAAGAATCCCTGAAAATAACAAATAAAGTGGGTATTTAATTTGACATGCAATCCCCCAACTCAAAAAGCCCTAAAATGAAAGCTAAAGAGAAATAATAGTTGTAAATGGAAATAAGATGAAGACCCAAAGCCCTGATTTGAAGACCCAAAGCCCTAGTTAGAGTACCAAAGCCTCGTCCCTTCAAACCAAGCCCTAATTTTAACTCTAGCTACCAACCTATTAAGCACGATAGAGAGAAGACAGCGCTGAGGATGGAGCACGAGGCAGAGCTGAGAGAGCACGAGAGCGGCAGTGAGGGAGAGAGCTGTGAATGGAGAGATACAGGAGTAAAAGAGACAGTGTTGTGAATGAAGTGAGTGAAAAAAGGGGCGGGTTAGTGAAAAGTAAAATCCTTCTTAACTTGTCTGAATTTCACCCACAAGCGTATGCGCTGTCCAAAATCCAGCCACAAACAATTTTTTCTTTATTTTTAATAATTAAATGTTATAATTAATATTTATAATAAATATTAATAAAATAATTAAAGTTATTTTAATTAAATATATTAATCCACTTAACACAATACGATTTTGAAGTTGTTATTATAAAATGTAAATAAATTTAGTTTTATAATTATAGAATTTGTATTTTTTTTTAATTTTAAATGAAAATAAATATTTTCACCTTTAATTATATGTAGAAAAATAGTATATATACTTTATAATAGCCTAAGCTAATATATCTGGATGTATGTTGCAACCACACACAAGTTCTAACTTTGGCAACATTACATTTATGGCTAAGCTAACATCTAAAACATGTTGTTGCGGCAGGGTAGAAGTGCTTTAGCTAAGGTAACATAATCGAGCAACATTCACTAGGACGACGTTGCGATAGGCCTTTTATGGTGTAGTGCCACCTGCACTTGATGAAAACAAAAAGGGGGAGAAAGCACCCTTACCATCACCTGCAGAGTTGGTAGCAAGAATTCCACCTCCCTATTTCACTGCAAATGAGCTCAAAGCAAGGAGCAAAAGGGATTCAATAAGGGAGATGTTAGACCAGTTGTTGGCAAAACAAGCTTCAAAGTCTACATCTACAACCACAACAGTCCCAACCTCTTTTCCAACTACAACAACAATTCTCTGGGTAATCACACCTGAGATTGTTATTCCTTCAAAGAAAGAAAAGGGTGAGCCATCAATGTTGAATGAGTTCAAGGCCATCCTATTTCCAAACAACTGTGGTTATTCAAGGCCTGGCAAAGATTCAAGCTCAATCTATTTCCCTTTAGCCAGGCCTAACAAAAGTGAATACAAACTTCTGGGCCAAGAAATTAAAAGCTACAAGGATAGTACAGATGAGGCTCTAAAAGCTCATTTTGCTATTATCTACAGAGAAGGTTAGAAGCTGTTTATTGGAACTGGCCACCCATACTATTCTTTTGCAAAAGCTGAGGAGGTGGCCAAAGAATGTGAACGGAAAGAACATGAATCTCAACTTTCTATAAATCAACAAATAGAAGTTGATGAAAGGTATGCAATTGAGCTGGAAAAGGAGTTGGAAGCTGAACTTCTTCAAAATGAAAATAGGATTGCTCCTGAGAATCCTCCAAAGAAGAAGAGAGTCAAAACCAGATCAAAGATGCCTGAGGCTACTAAGAGAAGAGAAGAAGAGCCTGAGAAGAATGTTCAATCATCAAAGCCTTCTTCTCCAATCAAAGAAACCACAGTTATGCATCCAGATGTCAACTTCCATGATGAGCCAATCATACCTAAGGAGGAGCCAATTGATCTTGACAATATTCCTGTACCTGCCTTCCTTGTTCAAGAAACTTCAAAGCGTAAGAAGAAAGGAAAGTCAATAGCAAAGAAATTGGCTAATCTTCCAAAACCTCCTAAGGAACCTGAGAATGCAAATGACTATCTTGTCATAGCAAATATTGAAGAAATTTCTGAGCTGGAGCTGGATTTGAATGATCTAAATGAAGTAAGAGGAATAGAGCCAACTTCCAAGCTTCCTGAAAGACTGATTTTCTCATACAAAAGAAAGGGTGATGTCACTTGGCCTCTTCATTGAGTTCTGCAATCTGAAGGTTTTAGGTCTCTCACAAAAATCTATGCTGCTATGAAGAGGACAGGGGGCTTTACACCACCAGCTAAGCAAATGGTGCTAAAGAGAATTTTGGAGATAAGGAAGGAATGGAATTCTGATGATAGCCTACAAAGAAGGCTGAAAATCCCCTACACTGAAAAGAAAATTCATTATGAGCCAACCCCAATTATGGAGTTCAGGGACAGCCAGGGTGTTAGGAGATTTTTCAGACCTAAAGATCAACTCAAAATTGCTAGCCTGAACACTCTGAAGACTCTTCAATCCAAGCTCAACAGACAAGATAGTGATGAAGAATGGTTCTACAGGATATTCCAGAAACAGATTGATATTTTAGAAGAAAAGCTTAAGTCCAGAAGAAGAAGATCTTCTAGGAATAAGTAAACTGCTCAGTCTAGAGGAGCAAAATCATCCGTAAACTTTCTATCTCTTGCATTTAAATTTTGTATTTTGTTTTATTTGTGTTTTGTTATCATCAAGTGTAGAATTTATTTCTGCATCTTCTCTAGTCATAAATTGGGGGAGATTGTTAGGAATCAATAATTTTGATGATAATATAAACACTCTGTAACATGTTTTATTTAGAATCTTTATCAAAATTTCAGTTGTAATTGTTATATTTCTTGTCCTTGAGAATTATCAACGGATGGGTAGAATAGGATGGCTAATTGTAAATATTCAATGCCATGTAATTTTATCTAAGTGAAGGATATTCAACTGATAAGATGTAACTATTCAACTGATGAAGACTGGATCATGTTTCAACTGATGAAAACCAAGCATTCAACTGAAGACAAAGTGTTCAACTGATGAAGCTAAGGAATTCAACTGATGAGACTGGAACAACATTCAACTGATGAAGTCTGTAATTCGTTCAACTGATGAAGGTACATTCAACTGATGAAGCAAAGAGCAGTTGAAAGTGACTAGAGCTTAAGTCTGACAAATCACATGGATCGAATTACACTTAAATAGACATGGAAGCCTTATTAGGACAATAAAGAAGAACCAGAAACATTCTTATCTCATGCAATGCAATATGGATCATATCAAGATTATGGTCAAATATGAAGACAACACATAAAGCATGCATAAGACAAAGATGTGCAGCATAGCTTAGATTAGAGTGCATAATTTGTATTCTAGTTAAAAGATTTATAAAACTTGGAGTATATAACCAAGTTAGTAGCATCAGCTGAATGTGTTCGAATACTTGAGAGAAAATCTGAGAGTTAGAAACTATTCAAGTGATGAACCTGCAGCTGTGCGAATTGTAATCAATCCACAGATTCTTCAATATAAATCTCACGGGTGGATCATTCAATCCACCCATATTTTTAATACTTGGTGTTTTTCTGTTTTATTGTTTTAAGTGTTCTTGTTCTTGAATCTTTTAATTTGTAAAAGATTGTATTCAACCCCCCCTTCTACAATCTTTCTCATAGTTGGTGTAAAATAACATAGGAGAATTCTCTTTAGGTACTGTTACAACCAATTCTTAATTAGTTGTTACACTGCTTCTTTATCAGGTTCATCAAGTATGTAACTAACTTGTGAAATAGAGTTTCCTTCACCTAATGACTAATAGGCGGTAAAGACATTTACATGCTTAAACTTTGGTTGTGGCTGTGTAGTTTCATGAATTGCAACCAACTCATGTTTGTAATTTGTTTTGTTACCCACATCCCCAAGTTGTGTTTGAACCTCTTTGATGTCTTGAGAATCTTTGGAACATCATCTTTGCATCTCCAATTGTCGCCAAACTAATTTGGTCAATAATTTTTCAATATTTCTTCCACTAGTTGAATTGAGATGGAGTACTGGTTCCCTCTGCTGAAAACCCGTATGTGTAGAATTGTCCCGAAACTGAAATTTATATAGAGCATCATTAGTATCTCCATATCTCATGTGATCTCCCATCCTTGGATTATATGTTTCTAAGAAGTGATATTCTTCCTAACTTCCATAAAATAAATATGGTCACAAATTAGTAGAATGCCCTAGAGTTGTGCAAAAATCACATATTGCAGCTTGAGGTGTTCTTACAATATGAATTAATGCACTCAACCTCGCCAAGTTTTGCTCTTTGTCAATCTTGGATCATATTAAACTCCTAGAATTGATTCTGACCTTGTAGGACTCCCATATTCAAGCTCATTGGCAGCTCTGTTAGTAATCAGTTGTTCAGCAACACTAGGAGACAAATCAATAAAAGAACCTCTAGCAAAAGAATCCAATAATCTCTTTTCGTTCTCATTCAGACCTTGATAAAAAAAGTGTAGTCTTCAAAACAATCCAAAGCTGTTAAACCAAGTGAAAACGGGAAAGCCTTTATATTTAAAATCTGAGGATGCACCATATCAGGTCCCATACATTCAACAATAGTCACAAACCTAGAAATATGTCGGTTTGGCTCTTCAGTTGGAAGATCATGGAAGACACGTAATCTCATTTGAAGATTTTGTTTGAGCTCGAAATTGCTACTCTTCCCTTCAATTGGATCAAAATACACCATGCAAGAATTTTCAAAATAGGCAATCGACAATGCAACATCATCAAGAAGTGTTGGGATTGCCATGTCAACTACAAAAAATTCCTTCCACACCTGAAACAAGACAAGAAATAGGCAGAGAAAAGAAGAAGAAAAAATATGTACATAATACAGAACAAAAGATAAGCAAAATTAAATCTCTAACTGCGCGGCGCCAAAAATTGATTTGAATCAATTTAAACCCTTTTATGTCGATTATAATATAGAATAAGTACGGATATCGTTCAATGTTGAGGATCAAGGGCTCAGTTCTCTTTTATTTTTCTATGCAAATAAATGATTTGGTTTTGATTTTATTTTATAATTAATCTAGATATTAATCTCAATAAGATTACTTCTAAACAATTAAATATATATGTTGGAAAGCATGAATATCCACCACTGAACCTATGACACAATTTTGAATTATTTGATATGTTAAGAGAGATACTTCAGAGAACTTTCCATGGACCGCTTGGAAATAAGCTCCGTTATTCGCATAATCTCATGAACCGCATAGAACAGTTAAAACAGATTACGCACTAATACAATTAATCTCATGGCCGCATAGAAAGATTAATTGACTTTGTAGATATAACAATCACATAACATATCGTGATGTCCGCATACTCTAGCTAATCCAAGCATCTCTACAAGCATTAACGTATATATAAGCATAATCAAAACACATCTCCATAACTCAAACCTGTATAATCATTAAGGTTCAAGATTTCAAAACAGCCCACGAACAATAAAGGTTTAACGAATAGTAGTGATAACAAAATAAGTAAGAATCATGAAGAGATTATGATATAATACAAAGCGTAGAGGTAGAAAATTATCCCTATGTTGTTGATCTTGCAATCTCCAAGAACAATTTCATTCATCTCCTCCTCTTGGCTTTTCCTCGTGGTGGCTATCTCCCAAAAATAGTATGTAATAATCTTTCTCTAATAATACCTAATACAAAAGTGTTCTAATTCCAATAGGCATATACAAGGAAATTCCAAAACTGAATAAGTTTCCAAAGTCAAAATTCATGGTTTAATTTCTCCACTTTTCTTGGGCTATTTCAGTAGGCTTTTGATATCCGGACACATCTAAAATGATAGAAAATTAAATTATCTTCGCATGGGCTGTTGAATCTACCAAATCCGACTTGTAGAACTCTAGATATGGCCTAAACAATAATTCTCGCGTGATTAGTCAACAAATCCGAATTTTTTTCTAATTTGCTCTAAATCCTTTCCAATTTTGAACTCCTTACTTCTTATGGTAAAATTTTAAAATTTAATCAACAAATATCCAATTAAATGTAAATCATAACTAATATGAGAATACTAATATCTAACACATATATATAAATATATACTCAATCAACACTCCCGAAGCTTAGTTGTAAGTAACTATAATTAGCCTGAAATATATGTCTTTGCATTGCTTGCGCTCGATGATGATTGCAGAGATGGAACGACATCACTAATTATACAATCGTCGGAGTCTTCAGAGTAAGTTCGTGAAAAAGAGTCGACGGAGCAGTCGCTGAAAGGTCTATACTTAATGCTATTGACACTTCTAAAACTTCATTGTAAGTAACCATAGTTGGCCTGAAATACTGAATTTGTACGAATTTGCACAATATATTCAGAATTGTTTTCTGAACATTGTAAAATTACAAAAAGACTTACAAAAAATAGTATATTTGCTAAAGTTCCTAATATCAAATATTAAATACTTATTTTTTAATAGAATGCATGACTTATACTATTTTTTAAATTTAATTATTCAAATTCGTAAAATACCCAGAGCAAAACACTCGCCAGTTGTGTGCGCTTTTGTGTAATCATTTATACATGCTGAATTTAGTAAATTAGGTTTCTTATTAAACTGATGTTACCTTTAATGTTACCAGTGTTCAAAAGAATCGACAGAATTACGCATATGGCCTATTTTGACAAGTGTAGGAGGCATTTTGTTGGATATTGGAATAAAAGTACACAAAATGCATGGAGAGGAAATTATGGGTACAGAATTTACATTTTACTCTATGATAAATGTTAAAATAGATTTGTTGAATATCAGTTCTTGACTCAAATATTGAGTTTAAAGAAACAACTCCCAAAACTTTAAGAAAAAAATGTTTTTCAAATTTTAAGAAACGTGTCAAAGATTTCATTATCATATCTCACAAATTATAGTGTTTTCAAGCTCTATCTTAAATCAAGTAAATAACAAAAATATTATCAAACTGGTTGTATAACAAACGTTGATCTTACCAACATATTTTACTAAATCTCAATTTATATTACCAGCTTTATACAAGTATCTGAATATCCGTAACTATAATTAAAATTTAAATTTAATATTTTTTTATATACACAAACAAGTACATATATTCATTATCTTCAAATCGCTTAGTTGTCTCTCGAAGAAGAAAAGATTCAACAATGATATTCTTTCACGTTTGTCCAATTTCGATTGTATTTGTAGACTTTAAATGAATTGATTTCTTTTTTATAAAAAAAGTTTAACAAAAACGATCATCAGTGTAATCCATGTACAGCATGGCACGCCCTTTCATATCATAGGTAAGTTTAAAGTTGTTTGGGCAGGGTATTGCTATATTTAGTTTAGTTGGGCCTCATGGGTTAACGATTTAAATTACTGTGGTTCTTAGAGCATCTCCAATAGGGGTGCTAAGAGAGGTGTCAAAATGCCATGTGGCATGACATGGCATAACAATCTTTTTGGCTACTCATTGGAGTGACCGGGGTGCCAAGCAAAGTTGTCAATTTTTGACACCCTCCCAAAATGGGAAAAATTCATTTATTGTCATGAAAGCCTATAATATCCTATCTAATTTTAGATAAACAAAATTATAGTATTTTTGACAACTTTAATTGCCAACCATTGGAGTGAATATTGATAAGAGGGGTGCCAAAAGTAACTTAAAAGAAAGAGAAAATAAAATATTGATATTTTTGATGAATAAGCATGTTTAGCAATTTTGGTTGGCACCTCACATTGGAGATGCTCTTAACGAGGCTCATTGACTTCGTATACGCATATTTACTTTCGTGCAGTTTGTCGTCACTTTCGTGTGCATTTAACTTCAAAATGAAAGTAATTACATACAACTGATCAAGTCTGAAGACACAGAGCCATCTATATAATATAACTGGAGGCTCTATGATTTATCTTAGGCTTGGGTTTGAATAGCTACGAGAATGGCTTTCTCCACTCGTCCCAAATCTAGAGGAGCTTTGTCAAGTTGTTCAACAATCGCTTCCATGGAGAAGACGCATTCGCAACTAACTTTTGCATTGATAACATTCAAGTTCATTTTCTCAAGGACTTCCAGTACTGGGACTAGAATATCTTCTCCCATCTTGCATGCCACCTTTATTTCTATCTGTCCCGTTTCAGTCTTTATCACTTTCACCTCCTGCCAAACATGCACAAGTTTAAACAGAGAGAGAGGGAGAGAGGTAGGGGGAGACAGAGAGGGAGACAGAAGAGAGGGGGAGGGGGAGGGGGAGGGAGAGAGAGAGAGACCTGAAGATGCTGCATGACATAAAGATGTTCTTTATGTATAGCCAACTGAAGTTTCAGCTTACACATGTAACAAAACGCATCCTTAATGATAGTGTTTGCCTTCACCTTAATATATAATCAGTACAAAACGTATAAGAAAGGGATAATTAATTTATACGTCCTTGAACTTTGGTCCATTTTTTATTCGCATCCTTGAACTAAGTTTGTCAATTTATGCATCCTCAAACTTTGTAAATTTTCAATTAAGGTCCTTCCGTCAGTTTTTGACTAATGGAAGTTAGTCAATTAGGGTTTTTAATTTGAGGGTTTTCGATTCGTTCATGGATTGATGAAATTGATGGTATGGGAAGTTTCGGGAGATCAAACCGAACAGATTAATGTAGGTTTCAATGATGGAGGATTGCCGGAATGGTGGCAATGTCTCCGCCGGCCGGAAAATGGCCATTGATTCCGGCCATCATTCCGGCAATCCTCCGCCATTGAAACCTACATGAATCTCTTCGGTTTGACCTCCCGAGACTTCCCATACCATCAATTTCAACAATCCATTAACGAGTCGAAAACCCTATAAGAAATTGTAGTAGATCACAAAAACTTGGTAAATATAAGCAAAATGAAATACAGAAAACGAAAACAAGACCGTCGAGAATCTCACAGATTTGGAGCTGGTAAGATGTTTCAGCACGCGAAGCTTTCTGTGCAGAGTTAATCCCTTTCGTCCCTTGGTCACTGCCATCACTCTCTCCCTCTCAATAATAACTCGGGTGAACTTGTTTTTATAGGCGAAATGAGAAGTGACTCGTGATTTGATTTTGATATTGGATATTGGAATAATAATTATTGTCTGCAACACAGTTTTGTCATCTTCGCAGGGCTTTAACCTTCGTCGGCATGTGACACGTTATAATTTAGTTTTTTTATTTTCGAGAGGGAATTATGTGTATAATAATTATAGATTTTAGAATGACCACATTTTCGTAATGAGTGATAGCTATTATTAATACCAGTTAATAAGCTTGATACTACCTAACTGGATACTAAACAGAAGATACAAAATTTTCATAGACTGGCTAAATAATACAACTAGCTCTGGTTCAAGTTACAGTCACGTGAATCGAAGAGAATTTCTGAACGGAATATGATAACAAGCAAATAAAAGCAAGAGTAGATAATTTGGTGACGTGGAAGGTGAGGGTGATTCGGTAGCTAAATCACTAAATCCTACTAGCACAGATTTTATTATCTTATTGCATGCATGTATTTGGTTGAATTTGGTACTGATAAAACCCATCGAATTCATATTTTTTATATTTCCTATCAATTCCGGGCAGTTTAGTTTTGGTGGTATGGGGTACAAGATTAGGGACTCACATTTACTATTTTATACCGATCATTCTATCGGTAAGAAATAGTTAATCTATATATATCAAAAAGAAATTGATTCACCTTATTCGGAAAATATTGTTTATTTCCCTTCACTAAAAAAAACAGTTCAAAACCGACCTGACGTGGTGTGACGTGGTGTGACACCTGTCGTCACGTGGTGACAGGTGGCATCATGTGGGACCATAATTCTGAGAACACAAAAGCATATAACCGACCACATATACGGTCGGTTATAAGTGTTAAACACGACCAATTTACATAACCGACCACCTCCAACGGTCGGTTTTATCGTTATAACCGACCGATATCCTTCATAACCGACCATTTTTCGCGGTCGGTTTTGTCCTATTTTCCTGTAGTGCTTGCAATGCATATAAAAACCTATACTAAAAATGAAGGTCTTTGATGTATTCCCTCTGTCCCTTTTTAGTTGTCACATTTCTACTTTATTGGTCAAATTGACTAGTTTTTGACCAAATATTATAAGTCATTCCTTCATTATTTTAAAAAACTGAAATTTACATCTTAAAGTAGATTTAAAATTATTTTCGGTGACATTATTTATTTTATTCTATCAATCGATAAAATATTAATAAATTTTAGTCAAATTTTGGTCAATTTGACCGCCACAAACCAGACGGAGAGAGCAATGTTTTTTGTTTATGCCTGATCTGATTTAGTTTGTGGCTGGTGATCACTCGTACTCCGAGGACTACATAAATACAGATCAAGGAACGCATAAACAAAATTGTTATGGAAAACTGAATACGTTTAGAATAATCTCTTTGTTACCGAGTACTATGGAAAACTGAAAAATATTTGGGATAAACTCCAAGTGTTAGAGGGATATAATGTTTCGGATAAACTCCAAGTGTTATAGGGATATCTTGGTTGTTCTTATAGAGCTATGAATAATTGTACTTGTAATTTTTCTAGCTAACAGAGTTTTGGTTAGTGATGAGACTGAGAAACTAATTCATTTTATCTATGGTATATATAAATAATATGATTCTATAAAGAAAAATTTACTGAGTATGAAACTTTTATCATCTGAACTCACAGATTATCATATCTTGCATCAAATAGAATAACAGAATAATATTATTTCTACTCCCAAGTCACTAGAACTCAGTACTTTGTATAGTCAAAAAATCTATACTTTTGGAACTCAGTATCAAGATTTTGCATGATCTTTAACTTTAAGAAAGATTTTAAGAAGATAAAATATGACAACATTTGTGATTACTGCGAAAGAAAGGTCATAGTGCATATCAATGTTTCAAACTTGTAGGCTATTCTGACTGGTATCCACTCTTAAAACTAAACCACAACAATCTAGAATGGTTGTCCATGTGAATGCCACAAATCAGGCGGGATTTCTTATTAGTACTCCATACTCTAGTACTTCTAGAGGCGGATTCTGGTTCTCGGATGATAATTAGATGGTTCAAGCTGTTTATCAAGAGATTTTAAAAATGACGCAACAATAATTAGTGTCTTCACCATTCGCTGACACTTATCAGCATTCGTCTGTCAACTTTGCATGTATCACTTCTCCTTTTCAAGTAAATTTTCTATATGAACATAATTTTTATGCTTCTTAAATCATTGATACACGAGCTAGTGATTATATGGCTTTAAATTCATCATTACTTTCTCAAATTCATGATATAGCTACTCCTATTGCTATATGTCTTCGTGATGGAACTATTAAACTTGTTAATCAAGTCGGAATTGTTTTGCTTACACCTTGAGTCACTCTAAACGATGTTTTGCAACATAATTTGCTCTATGTTGGAAAATTGTTGAACCAGAACAAATCGATTGCCAATTTTGATTAGACAGATGTTTGTAGAACCATTTGAGCAATGTGTTGGCACAAGAAAAGCGGGATTATACATATTTTTATTCCGAACCTAATTCCTCTTGTTTTTCTTTTAACTCTGTTCAAAATTCTGCAAAACATGTAAATTCTTGCTATACTGCTTCTGTGATTTTAGATAATATACATCTTCTACATAACAAACCTGGTCATCTTTATGTGGAAAAGCAATCAAATTGGTGTTCATATGTTCAATTGAATGATTTTTTTTATGAATCCTGCATACTTGTTAAGCATCATAAAATGCCATATACTAATTCACTTGTTTGAGCTCCTGTTTCATTTGACTTGTTGCATGTAGATTTGTAAGGACCTTATACAATTACCACTTATTCTAGCAATAATTATTTCTTAACAATAGCTCATGAGCATAAAAGAGTTACATGGACTTTTGTTACAACCAAAGCATTATGTGCCACACATTATTGCTAGTTGTTTTTTTCTATAAATTCGATCAATTCTATGCCTCAATCAAGACAATCATAAGTGATAATGGTACTCAGATAACAAGAACTTTTGTACTTCTTTATTTCATGAAAAAGACATCATTCATCAAAGGAGTATTGTTGGAGTTTATCAACAGAATGGTAGAATTGAAAGGAAACATAGGAACTTATTAGACACCGCTAGAGCACAGAGGTTGCACGCTAATCTTCCGATTGATTTTTTGGGAGATGTTTATTATGATCCACTTATTTGATTAATTTGATGCCTAAATCTGTTATTTCATAGCAAATTTCTTTTGATGTTCTTATGAAGAAGCCATTATCTTATGATAATCTGAGCATCATTGGCTCTTTGTGTGTTGCTCCTACAAAATCCACAGATAAATTTATCAAGAGAGCTAGAAAGTGTGTTTTTATTGGATATCCTTTTGCTCAAAAAGGTTATAAGGTTTATGATTTGGATTCTTAAGATATCTTTTTGAGTGGGGATGCGATTTTCAAGGAAATTTTATTTCCTTTTCATTCCTATCAACCAACTAATTTAATTCCTCCATCTGATTTTTGACCATTAGTTAACCCGGTAGATATTGATCAGCTCTTGCATTTTCTGCTACTACTACCCACACTTCCTCTATCAGTCCATTCAATTCTACATTTTAATGTTCCTTTATCTACTTCTTTAGATAATCTTGTTCAATCTTCTCTTCATTCCACTAAGTCGTCTTCTTCTTCAAGTCCACCTCAAAATGAAATGGTTCCGAGGAGAACTTCCACAGTTCCAGTATTTTCAGAAAAGTTTGATTCTTTTATTATTTCTAAACATTATCAAGCTAATTCTGTTGATTACATTGTCAGTTTAAATAATATCTTAATATCTTCAGTTGATCCTCCATAGATTGCTACTAACTAAACTTCCTCTATCAATTAAGATAATTCTATTCCACATTTTAATGTTCCTTTATCTACATCTTATGATAATGTTGATCTATCTTTTCTTCATTCCACTAAATGATGCAGCAATAACCAATGTCTTCTCCTTTCGCTGACACTTATCAAGCATTCTTCTATCAACTTTGCAGGTATCACTTCTCCTTTTAAAGTCATTTTTGTATATGAACATAATTTTTATGCTTCTTGGATCATTGATACACGAGCTAGTGTTTATATGACTTTAAATTCATCATTACTTTCTCAAATTCATGATATAGCTACTCCTATTGCTATATGACTTCGTGATGGAACTATTAAACTTGTTAATCAAGTCGGAATTATTTTGCTTACACCTTGAGTCACTCTACACGATGTTTTGCAACAAGATTTGCTCTATGTTGGAATTATTTTGATTGGACAAATGTTTGTAGAACCATTTAAGCAATGTGTTGGCACAAGAAAAGCGGGATTATACATATTTTTATTCCGAGCCTAATTTTTCTTGTTTTTTTTTAATTCTCTTCAAAATTCTGCAAAACATGTAAATTCTTGTTATACTGCTTCTGTGATTTAGATAATATACATCTTCTACATAACAAACTTGGTCATGTTTATGTGGAAAAGCAATCAAATTGGTGTTCATATGTTCTATTGAATGATTTTTCTTGTGAATCCTGCATCCTTGTTAAGCATGCATCATAAAATGCCATATACTAATTCACATGTTAGAGCTCCTGTTTCATTTGACTTGTTGCATGTAGATTTGTAAGGACGTTATACGATTCCCACTTATTTTAGCAACAAGTATTTCTTAACAATACCTGATGAGCGTAAAAGAGTTACATGGACTCTTGTTACAAGCAAAACATCATGTGCCACACATTATTGCTAGTGTTTTTTTCTTCTATATTTTTGATCAATTCTCTGCCTCAATGAAGACAATCATAAGCGATAATGGTACTCGGATAACAAGAACTTTTGTACTTCTATATTTCATGAAAAAGACATCATTCATCAAAGGAGTATTGTTGGAGTTTTTCAACAGAATGGTAGAATTGAAAGGAAACATAGGAGACACGGCTAGAGAACAGAGGTTGCATGCTAATCTTCCGATTGATTTTTTGGGAGATCTTTATCATGATCCACTTATTTGATCAATTTGATTCCTAGTTCTGTGATTTCCTAGCAAATTTCTTTTGGTGTTCTTATGAAGAAGCCCCCATCTTATGATAATCTGAGGATCATTGGCTCTTTGTGCGTTGCTGCTATAAAATCCACAGAAAAATTTACCAAGATAGCTAGAAAGTGTGTTTTTATTGGATATCCTTTTGCTCAAAAAGGTTATAAGTTTCATGATTTGGATTCCGAAGATATCTTTTTGAGTGGGGATGCGATTTTCAAGAAAATTTTATTTCATTCTCATCACCTATTACCCAACTAATTTAATTCCTCGATCTGATTCTTTACCATTAGTTAACCCGATAGATATTGATCGGCTCTTGCATTTTCTACTACTACTGACCACAATTCCTCTACCAGTTCAGATATTTCAATTCTACATTTTAATGTTCCTTTATCTACTTCTTTAGATAATCTTGTTCAATCTACTCTTCATTCCACTAAGTCTTCTTCTTCTTCAAGTCCACCTCAAACTGAAATGGTTCCGAGGAGAACCTCCATAGTTCCAGTATTTTCGAAAAAGTTTGATTCTTTTATTATTTCTAAACCTTATCAATCTAATTCTGTTGATTACATTGTCAATTTAACTAATATCTTAATTTCTTGAGTTGATCCTCCATAGATTGCTACTAACCAAACTTCCTCTATAAATTAAGATAATTCTATTTCACATTTTAATGTTCCTTTATCTTCCTCTTCTGAAAATCTTGATCAATCTTCTCTTCATTCCACTAAATATTCTTCTTCTTCAAGTCCACCTTAAACTGAAATGGTTCCAAGGAGAACTTCCAGTACTGTTCTAGTATATCCAAAAAGTTTGATTCATTTATTATTTCTAAATCTTATCAAGATAATTATGTTGATTACATATGCCAATTTAAATGATATTTTAACATCTTCAGTTGATCCACCATGAATTTCTACTAATTAAACTTTCTCTACCAGTTTAGATAATTTTATTGCACATGATATACTTCTAATAATCTTGATCAATATTGACTTCATTCCACTAAATCTTTCTATTCTACAAGTCCAGCTCAAACTAAAATGGTTTCTAGGAGAATGTCCACAGTTCCAGAATTTTCAAAAAAGTTTGATTCTTTTATTATTCCTTTACCTTCTCAAGCTAATTCTGCTGATTACATTATCAGTTTAAATAAAAGTTCCGCATCTTCAGTTGAACCTCCATAGATTGCTATCTTGGAGATGCAGAGTTGAAGGCTTCGAAAGCCAATCACACTTGGGATTCGATTCCTTTACCACCTGATCAACATGCTATTGGTTGAAAGTTAGTTTTTAAAATCAAATACTACCATAATGGGATTGTAGAGAGATGTAACACAAGATTAGTTGTCAGAGGTGATAAAGAAATTAAAGAGAAGGATTTCAAGAACACTTTTAGCCATGTTGGTAAGTTTACAACTATCAGGAACTTTAATGTCGTAGCAGCTGCTTCTGGTTGGTTTTTAGAACTGCTTGATATCAATAATGCTTTATTGCATGGTTATCTTATTAAAGAAAGTTACATGTATCCATCACTTAGTCACTCCAAAGTTGCTCCTGATACCGTTTGCAAACTGATAAGACCTTTATATGGCCTTAGATAGGCTTTCCAAGAATGAAACAAACTCGAGATTAGTCAAACTGTTGTGTAGTCTTCTCAAGATTATTCCCTATTGGTTAAGATTTCTATTTAATATTTCACAACCATTGTGGTTTATGTGGATAGCTTTCTCGTGACCGGAAATAATTTGGTTGTTGTCAATGATATCAAGGCTTTGTTGCATCAGGAATTTACTTTAAAAGATCTTGGTGATCTCAAGTATTTCTTGCGAAGTGAAGTTTTTAAAAATTCTAATGGTATTCAATTGATTAAAGAAAGTACGTAATAGATTTTCTTCATGTAGCTCACTTATCTAATTGTACTCCTGTAGAGTTTTCTATCATGAAGTTGACACCTGAGCACAAATAATGTGTCAAAACTACCTGATCCAGAGGTATACAGAAGAATCATTTGTAAGTTATTGTATCTAAATCTCACATGACAGATATCTCTTATGTTGTTCAACAAATTTCTCAGTTTCTTCAAGCACTTGCACGACCACATTATGATGTTGTATACATTGAAAGTTGGTCTTTTCTATAAGTCTACTTCATCTCTACATTCAACTTCTTATTCGGATGCTGATTAAGGTACTTGTTCATTTGCTGCCAAGTTACTCTCTGGTATGTAGTTTTCTTAGGTTCTTTCTTAATATCTTGGAAGACTTAGATATTAAAAACATGTAGTATGAGTTATACTACTTTTGAATTGATTTGGCTTGAAGGTCTTCTTTGAGATTTACATGTTCAGGTTTCATTGCCAAACAATCTATGTAATGACAATACTTTTGCCCAACATATTGCAGAGAATCAGACTTTTCACGAAGAAAAGAATGAAGCACTTGGAGATTGATTGTCACTTCATTTGTTAATATGTTGATTTTCATTCATTCAAATTTTCCACATCAACACATTCCTTCAACTGCTTGACATTCTGACTAAACCATTGGATGCCACTCACAACAAATTCCTCACTCCAAAGCGTGGTTTGCATTTGATCACCCTTAACTGCCCAAGATTGAGAAGGGGGTACTAAACTAATATATAAATATTATATGCAGCTTTTAATCCAGCTATCAAATTAGTTTGTCAGTTAGTTAGAATATTCTGTTAAGTCACTTGTATAAACACATTTCAGCTCATTTCAATATAATCAATTATACAATTTTATAATTGATGTCAACAACAACAAGAAGAAAATGCTTCCTCTTACCAGTTGAAGGTCATACCGAAGAATCCAGAGGTCATTAGCCAGTTTTCTGAATGACAAATAAAAAGATATAATGGGGGTGTTTGGCAGGGCTTATAAACCCAGCTTCTGGACTTACAAGTCAGAAGCAACTTATTCGTATCTTTTATGTAACGTACTTATAAGTCAATTTCCAGCTTATAAGTTAGAATCTGAGAAGTTTAAAATCATAGCCTTTTTAATGATTTATTTTTATTTTTGAAATTTAATTTTACGAATATGTAGAGAATCACTTTATAAGATAATTTATAATAATTAATTTTTATATTAATAATTTTAATATCTAATAAGCTATAAACACCAAAAATTTTATCCAAACACATAAAATAAAAGTTATTCCCTCCATCCCGCTGGAATATATACGTTTGGATTGGACACGGAGAATAAAAAAGGTGTACAAAGTGATATAAGGTAACGAGAAAGAGAAAGAAAGTGGGTAAAGTATTGGGACCCATCAATATTTAGTTGATAGATTTAAAAAGGTGGATGAAAGTAGTGGGTGGTTATGATTTTTATATTATAAAAGATTACTATTTTGGAAAAGTTTTGAAATGTATAAAATTGAGTGGGACATAAAAAAGGAAAGTGTATAGAAATCAAAAAGACGGAGAGAGTTCTTATCACTTATAATGAACTTCTTCTAAATTATATGCCATAAACACTTCTTTTAAGTTACGCCGTCAGACTCTAGCTCATTCGAGAAATATTAAACCACATACTTGTAAGGCATAAAAGTCTAAATCGTAAAAAAACAAAAATAAAAAACAACCAAACACCGTCTGATTGGGCAAATGCTGCTATAACGATTAAGGTCATGATAGTAAATGATCGGGTTAAATATCAAAGTGGTCACTGAAGTGGAGGTCATACATCAATGATCACTTTGCTCTCTAATCTTAACGGGGTCTCATTTCAAGCATTAAAATCACAATAAATATCAACCAAGTACCTCCAAATTTCAGCTCAAGAAATAAAAATATTATTTATAGAGTTTGACACATTATTTTTAAATACTACCACAACCAAGTAAAAGGTTATGACTTCTACTATTTATGATAATATATTTAGATTTTATAAATTTTATTTACTATATATTTTTTATTATATTAATACAATTTTTCGTTTTAATTAAAAATAAATACTAAACAAAATTGATAAAATCTAAATATATTTTTCATAAATGCTAGAAGTCATACCCTTTTAATTGGTTGTGGTGGTATTCAAAAATAATGTGTCGAACTCTATAAATAATATTTTTACTCCTTTAACTGAAATTTGGAGGTACTTAATTGATATTTATTGTGACTTTAATGATTGAAATGAGAATCCGATAAGATTAGTGAGCAAAGTGATATATGACCTCTACTTCAATGATCACTTTGATATTTAACCCGTAAATGAACCAATGAAGTTCCAGAGTAGTGTTCTGTACCTGTAAGGCTACAAATATGTTAATGTCAGCTCAATGGCAGTTCTGACTAATATTTTTTATATATACATGTGTGTAGAAGATCAGGGAGCATTCTAGGGTATTTGCTTAGCTAATACATTCACACACATAGATATATTTTATTTATAAGAGAAAAGAACAGTGTGCAGTACGTAACCTGATTTGCATTGGGTTGGATGGGAGATGTAGGGTTAGCTGATAATGAAGTAGTCAGTGATAGATTTTGCAAAATAAAATCTGGTGTCTTAACCATGCAAACAATCTCAGTAATCACGAGATCAAATACCTCTCTGCACTCTGCCGAATACTATGGCCACGGCCTGTGAGGAGTCACATGTTCTGACAAGAAATTCCTTGTCCCTTTTGTTCAGTGTTCTTTCTATTTATAACCTTCATCCAATTATTTCATTTAAAGATATATAGTACATTGTTTTCAATTACTAAAAAACGTAAACTTAAATTAGAATTTGTTTTGGTCGTTTTTCTTTTAGTCCATGATTGAAGGGAAAATCTACTTTTAAGGGTGTTTGGGAAACCCACTTCTACGCTTAAAAGTAGTAAAAGCCAACTTCCACTTATTTCATGTTCGTTTGGCAAATTCTGAAAAGTGCTTAATTAAAGTAAAAGAAGCTCACAAAAAAAACTACCAAACCTAGCTTTTTTTTTTGGCTCAACTTCTTGTTAACTCAATTGCTGCTCTTCTCTTAGGTTTGATACGAAATAAGGTAGTCCAGTGTTGGTCTGATATGTAGTTATCTTGAGTATAATGTTGGTCTGTAGTTACTTCTATTAACTTTCTTGCATTTATTAATTTTTGTAGTGTAGAGTTTTAAATTTTGTATTTGTAAAATATTCCATGTATTAATAATAAATGGTCTTATATTGTTATAATTTATTTTTTAGAAGAAACAAATTATTATACTACAAAATTACGAAACTATACCAATTTATAAGTTTAGTTATCCAAACACTTAAATAACTTATAAGTCGTGGTATCCAAACACTTATAATAGCTTATAAGTCCAAACCAACTTCTCATTTCTAATCCACTTCTTTAAGTGATAAGTCACTTCTTTTAAGTTCAGTCAAACGGCCCCGAAAAAAGAAAGAAGAAAAATGATATGATCATGCATGTCAATGCAGGCAGGTCCCTTTTGTTTTTTCATAATAAACACGTAAGGGAAATATAAATGATTTGGATATGACACGTTGACAAAGACAAGTTAGTCAAAATTTTGCAAACAAGATGCACACAATTAGTTTGTGGCTATATTATAATTTAATTTACGTCATCTTACTATGTATTCATCATAATTTAGTTTTCATATTAAAATTGAGCACGATCGCTAATTATATATATATTGATTCTTATGATAAATTATCAGCTATTTCAAAATTTTTGAATGCTAGAGACCGGTGTTTCTAGAATTTTATCGATATTTTATGGTATTTTTAGAACAAAGACGAAATGCCATATTCTTACTATGGATTCATCATAATTTAGTTTTCATATTAAAATTGAGCACGATCGCTAATTATATGTATTGATTCTTATGATAAATTATCAGCTGTTCCAAAATTTTTGAATGGTAGAGACAGGAATTTTTAGAATTTTATCGACATCTTACGATATTTCTAGAACAAAGACGACACGCCATGTATAGTTTCAGATAGAGTTTATTTATTTTAATTTTTTTGGAACTAACGGTTTGAGTTTAGTTAAATATGTATTGTGCTCCAACCTTTCTACTTGTACCTCCGATATATATGCATAAGCAAAGCAAATGTTTATGATGGGGCCGTTTGGACCAGCTTGAGAAAAGTGATTTCTTACTTAAAGTTGAGAAAAGTGATTCCTTACTTAATGTAAAGAGTAGATTAGAAATGAAAAGTAAATAAATTAATAAAGTGTTTGAAAAGGAAGCAGAAGCTCTGAGACATAAGGTAGCATCCTCATCTGCTTGTACTTATTTACACAAATGAGTAAAAAAAAAAACAGAAAAAACAGAAGAAATAAGCACCTTCTTCTTCTCATAAACAAACATCCCCGATATACATAGAGATTATTCTTCCGACCAAGAGAGGCTAACAAACAGTGATATATATAATGTTAACAAATATTATATTATAGTAGTACATACAATAAGGTAGAATAGGATAAAAAGCATCACATGCATTTAGAAGCTAGTCGAGGACCGGAAAACACAAGTAAAAGGCTGACAGGCACATTGGAATGTAGTATAGGCAGTCAGTCAGTGAGTATTATTATGTACAAATCACCTGCCCTTGTTGATTCAGTCTCTACGGTTTCGTTTTCTAGTCCTACCATCTTTGTGCATGTTTGAAAAATCACTTTCAATGCTCCTTTTTGTTCGCTGCTCTTCTTCTCATTCATAATTCTATATTCACAAATTCACCTGCAATTAAGCTTCCTTTGTCCACTTCTCCCTGACATTGCATATATATTGAAAGATGAGCATCTCCAATAGGAATGTTAACTAAAGTTACTTAAAATGACAAATCATCAAAAATGTTATTATTATATTTTTTTTTTCTTTTGATAACTTTTACACAAAAAATTTGCTGCAATGGGTGGTAACCAAAGTTGCCACATTGTACAAGTATAACAAGATTAGAAACTATATATCTTTAAGATGATATATACACTTTTTTTTTAATTTTAGGAGGGTGCTAAAACTTGACAACTTTGCTTGACACTCCTTCCACTCCACTGAAGAGCCAACAGTGTCATGTTACATTATTGACACATGACATTTTAGCATTTTTTTTACACCCTAATTGGAGTTGCTTTTACGAGCATGTTTGTTAAAGTTACTTTGAGCTCTTCTGCTTCGCTGAGGAATCTAAAGTCACATGTCAAGTTATGAGCTACCTTGTAAATCTATCAATCTTGGGGACTTTTTCTTATATATTTTAGATATCGGGTACTCGTACACTCATATTCGTTTCTCACAAAAATAAATACATATTTTCAGTAAATAACTACACATTTACATACTTTTTTCAAAAATAAGTCTATCTTTTTCGAAAAGAGATAAAACAAACACGTCCATCGTGATCTTGGGACTTATTAAAGTGGATATAAATGACCGTCTCTATATTCAAAATATATTTTTCTTACATATACATCTGATGTGGGAATTAGTTTGTTCGATAATTAATAAAATAACCATTTGTGCTGAAAAGAACTCGAAACAATCAAAGAAGAAATAAAATATATAAGTATAGAATTATGATTTGAACTAATGCTGAATTTGCTGATAAAGTAAAATCAAAATTAATGGTTTTTCTTGTACTGCAATTTAATTCGAAAATACATCCCAATTTTGACAAGTAATTAGAATACATGATCAGGTTTATCTTCATTTGTTTAGTTTGGTTTAAGAAGAAAGAACGATTATATATCCTCTTTGTAATTATTTGAACAATACAAGAAAAAAAATTGTGTGTGCAGAGCATATATACAAGCCCCACTCTATCTTTTCCCACATATTTAGATTTACAGTTGACAGATCGGACCTGGTGTCCTCCAGTACGGAAGGAGCATAAATTTTTTTGAAAATATTGCATGCACAAAATTGAATATAAATTTTTTAACAAAATAATGTGTTAAATTTGATTGAAATTGGCTCTCTGTATACATGCATAAATAACACCAATTAAAATATTTCACATCAATTACGATGGTATTCTATGCTAAAATTTTACCCAATTTTGTGCATGTAAATATGTAATATTGCTAAAA
This sequence comes from Daucus carota subsp. sativus, assembly GCF_001625215.2. Taxonomy (NCBI): domain Eukaryota; kingdom Viridiplantae; phylum Streptophyta; class Magnoliopsida; order Apiales; family Apiaceae; genus Daucus; species Daucus carota. The sequence continues at coordinate 24,434,460 of NC_030382.2, forward strand.
AAAACATTGGATGCTATACGTACGTGCATCTATGCTTTATTTCAGCTGGCTTCAAACATTTAAAAAACAAAATAATTAATTGAGTAGAAATTTATTAGCCATGTTTCTGGATGGAAATTAGACCTGGTAGACAAGAGAATGGCTTACAGAGGTAAGAAATAGTGAATGGCAGGGCAATTCTCCTTTGGCAAAATCATTATACACTGATCATCGAACATACTGTACCAGCTTAATAACCTTTGTGCCAAAGGAGAATCAACCAGTCATTCATCCCTACCAAGCGAGCGAAGAACTATTTTTGGGTTGCATTGATTCTTTAATTTCTGGCTGCATTTGATGTTCACTTAGTTCGAACCATGCATTTATATCTGTTACTATTCGGATATAGTGTTGGATATACCGGGAAGGAGCTGGTATAGTGGCATATACCAGGCATAATTCTTCTTTTGCATAATTGCATTCATATGCTTTTAAGTTCTAGTGTCTCTTCGTATATTGCACAAATGGTCCCCTTTCAGATGAAACACTCTCAAGTCGCTTATGAGGTTGGAAAGCTAAAGTGAATTCCAACACATGCACGCGCACATTCTAACCGTACAACAAACTTCAAGCTCCATATATGAAACACAATGCACAGAATATAACTTCAATATGATAATGGGCTTTAGCTACTAATTTGGTGGCAGAGTCGCTGCCGCGGAGGGATCAATTGGCTATGCAGTGTGGTCGGACTTGTATAATTACACAGAATATAACTTCACTATGATAATGGGCTTTAGCTACTAATTTGGTGGTGTTTTGTGTTAACCAAATAAATGCATCAGATGCTTGTACCATACACTTCTGCTAATTGATCACACATATGCATGCTATGTTCACGCGAATAGGTGATCCGTCGTAAGTTATCGGTTTCTGTTATGCTCTATCATCATAACCATTAGATGTCCGTTATATTAGTTAGTTCTTTTCTCTGCTTCATCTTCGTCATGTAAATAGAGTAAGAGCCATTAGAATTTTTATGGGAATCTTCATTTATTTGCTGCAAAATTAATCCATGACCTCCTTTTGACACAGAAGAAAGTTGATAAAGTTTTGCAGAAATAGTGCAAGTAAAATTGGCACAATTACAGACTAGAAGTGGATCAATGGAGCCCATCTGATCCCATAACATCTTAATTTTCGTTAAGAAAGCTGAAATATTATCGTTTCCCTGTTTGATTTCATACAAAGCCGGCCTGTTGAGTTTCAAAGAGTTGTGTGCCTGATGTTTGGCCATATCTTTCTTCAAGTTTCGTCGAAATTTCCCTCACTACAACAAAAACGGGTAAATTTGACCGCCGATTTCCGGTCATATTTAACTAAATTTGACTGCCCGCTGTCAAATTTAGCTAAATTTGACCGGAATTTGTTGGTCTCAAATAGCTTAGTGGAATTTAACATTTTCGGTCAAATTTAAATAAATGTGACTGCTTAAATATGACCGGTTAAATATGACTTCTTAAATTTGACCGCCTAATTTGACTTCAATCGGTCATTTTTAGCTCTGATTTTTCGTCTTCAATTTTTTCGTCAAATTCAAATTTCCCGCTACATTTTCAATAAAATTCAAATTTCCCGCTTTTTGTACTTAAATTTGACTAGTTGATCAGTCATATTTATAAATTTGACTATTTTATCGGCAGTCATATATATAAATTTGACTATCTTTCTGGTAGTCAAATTTATAAATTTGACTGTTATTCGGTGGTCACATTTATAAATTTGACCGGTTTAGACGAATAAAATGAGCCAAATATGACTGTATTCGGTTACTTATATAATATAATTACGACCGTAAGCCGCCAAATATATTTAAAAAATATTTTAAAAAAAATTAGCATGACCTTTTTGTTCCGGTCATAATCCCATCTGTAAATATTTTTTTTATCCGAATCACCAATCCAATCATATGACTATCTAACCAAAATCAACCAAGGCAAAAATTGTAAGAGATAAACTACTCCTTCAGATACATGCATCTTCAGACCATATAGGAAGCTTAATACCAGAGGTTCTGCAAGGTTACGCAGAATGTTTAGCAAAATATGTTCAACCTACTAAACGTCTAGTCACGAAAGTTAAAGGCTGCCTACGGCCCTATAGAGTGACTAAGTACTACAGACTAATTTTGTACGCAAAATATACATCTACGTCAGAAATGTTTAGTCTTTATAGGCAAGTCTCAAAAGATTTGTTCCAAAAGTTAAGTCGTTGATAAACCTTGTGCAGTTAATGAAGGGGGAAGTCCTCCGCTTCATCATCTTCGTCATCATCTTCTTCATCATTGCTGCGAGATGTATCACGATCTATTGGTGCCTTTTCAATACTAGTTCCCTGCCATATATAATAAGAGTATATGAAGACAGTATATGAAGACAGTACTTGACAACACAAGTACCAAACAATAAGCCTATAAGGAAGTGTACAAAATTTCACATGTATTCTTATTGCTCGTTACCAGATTTTCTAATATAGTTCTAGATTTTCTTCTGTGCTCAAAATTTTTATCAAGTTCACCAATCCGATCATATAAAATTTGACTATGCCAGCACATATAACAAAAAAATTTATCGACAACTTAACATATATGTTCAAGCAGCATATATAATAGTCTCTTTGGCTAACCAAGACTTGTTCAACTAACGATAAACATAAACAAATTCCTTATAGAACACTACTAGCAATATTGTGATAAAAATTAAACACCTAATACCAAAATATTAACATACTCTTACAACGATCCCGGGTTCTCCAAGTCACATCATTAAAACCCTGGTTTGAAGATACTTCAATCAACAAAATCAATTTTGTTTTAGCACACCAACTCAAAATCATTGAACGTTTTCAATATATAGACGCCATTAAGAGAGAGAGAAACAAGCTTCATTACAGGATTATCAGATAGATGTAGTAAAAATGGTGAATTAGGGCTAATTGAAGGATCATTAGTACACTGTGCTCCAGCCATGCATAGAGAGATTGTCAAAAATTGTCTATATATATATATATATATATATATATATATATATATATATATATATATATATATATATATATATATATATATATATATATATATATATATATATATATATATAGGGGCGGATCTAGGAAGAGGCACGCGGGGACACGTGCCCCCCCTAATTTTTTTTTTTTTTACATTTTTTCACCATTCTAAATTTTAAAAAATTATGGAAGTGCCCCCCAAAATTTAAAAATATATAGGTGTTTTCCGAAAATTTGCTTGGTGCCCCCTCTAGATTTCATCTCTAGATCCGCCCCTGTATATATATATATATATATATATATATATATATATATATATATATATATATATATATATATATATATATATATATATATATATCGAATTAATTGGAAAAAACGAGTAAGGAAATAAAAAATCAAGAAATATAACAATTGCGAAGAAATGCAAACTAGACAAAGAGAATGATCACGAGAGAGATCATGATTAATAAATTGCGAGATAGATAGCTAAACCAAAAAGATCAGCAACACACCAGAATCAAGAGCCTCAACTCTGATACCATATTAAAATACTCAGGAAGCAACAAAAACGTTCACTATCTCTATTAAAACCACCATGAATACATCTTTCTTCACAAACCGTGAAGCTCCTGTACTGTATTTACACACATTGTTTATCTACTCTAAAATGTAAACTAAAACTATCATAAGATCAATCAACTAGGATTTTTTAGGCTAGACTATATATAGAAGAAGAGAAGCTGTTGTGGGTAGAAAGTGGCTGTGTATTGCCACCTCCTTTCTGAGCTGTCAGTTAGTTACTAACTAAATCTGAGAAATCTTCGTGTTGCTCTGATCCATGGTAAGCTGTGCACTGCTTGTGTACTTTCTTTACTACAATATTCAACACATTTATAGATTACTTTTTAGCCTGCTAATTAGGGTACACGGAGGGCATATCTCATTTTGCAGGAAGGTTTGCTACCACGGAACAAACTAACATTTGATTCACAAGTAAAATATACATTAGACGCCTAATCATAGGGGGCAGGCCAGTATTTCATGTATTTGAAAAATGCAAGGGTACCATCAACATGTTTGGTGAGTTAGATTACTAGTATGTTATTAGAGTAAACAGTATCTAGCTTTGGCCTGTAAGCTCGTATTTCGTATATATATTTTGTGGGAAACATCAGAATACAAATATACATCTGTCTGTGTGTGTGTCAGTTTGTAGTATTTTGTACAATCAAGCCTTCTCAAGTATAGTTCGCATGCCTTTATTACTTAATTGGAAAAAAAGAATACAATCTAACAACCTGGAAGATTTGCAGCAAATTACATATGAGAGTTATAATGCATGTTTTTGGTTAGTAAACTTTAAGAGCCATAATTAAACAAGTTTCATAAAGCTGATTGTGATGATAATTTGCACATTATGATCTATATCATCTTTGTCAAAATATTCTTAAGGTGGGTATTAGGGATTATATATCTATGCATTAGGGTTTGAGAGTGGGTATATAATCTTTGTCCATGCAATGGTGTACTCCAATCTTGGCTTAGAAAAGAGATTCTTAATCTTGTATTGGTAGCAAGCCTATGCCATTAATGCGTCTGCACATATGATAAACAACACATCTAGGTCACTAAAATATATTATATAATAATATTCAGTTTTTTTTTTTTTATAAAAAGTTTATCAGTCACGTATATATTATATTTTGTTATGTAGCTTTAATATAATGTAATAGCTAGCCAGTTCTTATTTCATGACATCTTGGTGACATTGTTAATTATTGTGAGTACCTAGCTAGGGTTCATAAAAATTACTCCCCAGCACGAGTTAAACAAGTCCAACGTCTAAAGCATTCTATACAGTTTATACTTTGGAAGGGAGCTAGCATGTTCTTCTATATAGGCTCAACAAGTGGTAATTGAGCGAAACAAGCCACACATGTTATTGCTGTGTTCACAACAAGCAAATCACTAATTTGAAATGAAAATTCACAACTGAACGTATAGCTAATGTACATATCGTGATATCTCTCTTCATAATTATATACGTAATCCTCTAGTTTAAAAAATTCTAGCAATGTACGTACAGCTCTAGCTGTCTAGCTAGCATCGCAGAAATGCAGCAGATTATGCAGGACATGGTCTTTCACCAATATAGATGATTTTCTTATCTTCCCAAGCTAAGAACAGATGTGATCATGCTCCCACTTTCACCTGAAAATGATTTTGGCAACACAATCAGTGAACTCTAAACAACAGTCGCATTAGATAAAATTGAGAGCAATCAAAATTCTCATGTACAATCAACAAATTAAGAGCAAACAGAGATGATTTATAATTTGTCTGAGGCACACTGTGTGAGAATGAATGGCAGGGCAATTCTCCTTTGGCAAAGTGCATAATGCAAATGCAAGATCTCCCTGCCAAAAGAGGATCGCCCTGTTATCCTTGATCTCACATCTTTCGTTGATTTAGTCTTTCCTTGACCGACTTCTCCCAGAAACTAAAACTCACATGCATTTTATAGATAATACTTGCAAGTTTCAATTGGATATACGGAAGCAAGACATGGCATATGCTAAGGATAATTCTTGATGAAACTACTTTCCATTAGTTATGCAAATATGGTCCCCAGTTTTATGAAGGAACCATCACTTTTTCTCCTTAGGGACACTAAGGGACGCAACCAGAAAATTTTCCAGACTTTAGTGATCATATATTAGTTTTTCATATTCCTTTCCATCTCTTTTCTTGGTTCTGTATAGAGTTCAATTTCCTTTTTCTTTCTTTTTGTGATGCTAAGAAGTCGAGTTGGCCTACTGATCAGGTCTCCAGCTTTTAACCAATTGAACATGTTCGATCCAATAAGCCAGGGCCAGGCATAAGTGAGTAATTTCCTTTCCAGTTTTAGTACCTTTGCTATATATAAATTGCAAAAGCTAGATCTTATTGCCAATATAACTAAAGGTTATTGGTGATTAAATGACACCACTAGTACAGAATGGACCTTTAACGTCGGTCAAATTAGGCCTTTAGCATCGGCATTTCAGCGTAGTATACGCAGTCATTTTATATGAAGTCATCTTTAATTATTTCAAACTGAGTTATAATGTTATCACAGCATTCCTAATTTTTTCTGGCCAGGGGTCTTGATCATTAGTTTTGGATCAGAATACTCTCTTAAATAAATTCAGTTGATTGTGTATCATGTATTTCAAAAAAACAAAAAATTTTAGTGTTCAAGAAGATAAAATTTAACATATTCTTACAGTGCTAATTTATCAGTTTATTTCCTACTCTCAACAAGTATATCCTGTTAATACACTAATCTTTCTTACGCAAGAATTAAAAATAAAATGTTATCCATGGGAAGCATCCTAAACATAACGAACATGCTGATCTCTCTAACTCTCTGGTGTCAGCACAGCATGTAGCATCACCTGCTTCTATACCACCATCTATTCCTGTATCATCATCTTCCTTCTCCTCCACAGCAATTCATTATAAAAGAAAACCTACTATATATCAACTATTATTAGGACCAAATTTCATTATCCAGGTGAATATGAACTCGATCCTACCATGAAGAAACATAATTAGAAAATAAGAATATAAGAAAGGGGGAGGGATCTTTATTATAATTATGCGAAAAATATAGAGTATAGTCTTATGTCTCATCTCCTCAATTTGCCGCATAAAATCTTAATAACTTCTAAATAACTTAATCGCATATGGTGCCTTATAATCGCATATACCCAACAAAGAGTAGGATATGCTGAGACATTCTGCAGAGCAATACCCTTATGCCAATCTGTCATTTACAAATATTTCACTATCAATATACTTTGGACATGCAAATAAAGTTTACCTATTTAGTCCCCCCTATATTCTCTTTGGATATTATGCTTTCCATTGCTACACAAAATTGATTTACGGAGAATAATATCAAACATCACACTTTTTTTTTGGATTCTATACTGTTAACGCAATTCGTACAAGTGTCAATGTTTACCAGGCATTACACTTCGAGGACCAAGTCTAACAACAAAAACGTATCATTTCGGTATATTAACACTACTAATGAAATATTAATCTTATATCATTCTTAATCATCTGGTCAAATCTCTAGTGTCAACACTGGTCTATAATTTTAGTCAAAGAATAGCAGAACTGGTTTTGCAGTTTTAGGGGTTGGATTTTTCTATAATGTATATTACTCAAAATATTATATCAGTTGAGTTCATATTAATAGTGCATATTTCACAAAAGTTTCTTTAGTTGCATCAACTACTTTACGTACCCTTGGCTTATATATAGTTTAGGATCCCCAGAACACTTCATCCCAACAAGTGCAACAAGAACAAAAATGTGTATACCTGAATTACCGGGTAATACTCTATTGGCAGTAGAGGCCACCTAGATTGCTGATATCTAGAACAAGATATAGGTAGTTATTTGCTCACTGCCAAGGGAGATTTGCCCTGCAATTCAGGGTTACAAACAGGTGGCATCGTTTCAGTTGAGAAGAGTAAGAGCAGTACATAGATCCATAGTTCTTTTGGTACTGTTTAAGTATTTTGAATCGTCTTAGTATATTTTCTACATCTCACTGAGACAAACTTATTAGGTGCATATTGCAGCTGATTTTTCAACAGATGAAGCGAGTCATGCATGAAACAGTTATCTCCATCTTCAAGCTTTTTCTTGGACAGGATGACAGTAAACTTCACATAAAATGTCATGGGGATAGAAGAATTATTGCACTGGCGCCATAATGGATGCGACACATCTTCCCGGACCTCCGGAGACTGTTACTGGGATTTACATATATTTTTTGTTATGGATTTTTTTCATGAATTATTATTATTACATGCATCTCCTAAAATAGTTTCAAGAGAATGATAATAATCCCAATCTTTGATGGAAACGAATTAATGGCCAAGAAGAATAACACGATGATGAACACACGACCACCACTGTTTGTATATCATTTGCCTGGCTCACTACAGACGACAAAACTGTTTTTTTCATAAGCCTCTACAGTGTTCTAATATTGTTGTTATAACTAGGTTAGAAGCCGCTCGGTCCTTTAATAATATATCGATAATTAAAAAATAATATTTGTAGAATAAAATTAAATTTTATTTGAGAAAAAGGAATATCAGATTAACCTCATATAAGAGTAGTAGTTGTATCAGGTTAAACTACATCATTTCATTCTTAATGTAAACATAAATACACACAAATCAGTTCAAGATGCAAATTGATTTTACCCCTTCACTTGCATCTCTCCCTATCCTTATACATCATAATCACATGCCATTGATTTCTTCAAATCGAGATTATAGATATGGTTTTGTAAATTTTTTTGTGTTTTCTTTGTTCTGCATGATGAATCATTTTTAAAACAAAAGACATTTCCTTTGTTCTGCATCGGGGTGAGTTAACAGTTAGTTAAGAGAGTAACGTCAATTCTGGATGGTAGTTTCGCCGATCTAGTAATCATAAGTCTATCACTGTGAATATCTTTAAATTGTCCCGCAGTTTTGTTGTTCGCGGTGGTGGTTCTTGTAACTTCCGGTATATTTCTCGTCTATTGTCTTGCTTACATCTTCCGGGTGTTCTGCAAATGGTTAATCAAGAAGAACAATTAGGTCAATATGCAGAACAAAGGAACAAGTCATCATTGATGTTATTGCTGTTAGGATCGCATCCACTATAGATTGACTTTAATCAAACACAATAACAAGAACGAAAGTAAAGAACACAAACAATTAACGTGGAAACCCCTCAAGGGAGGGTAAAACCACCAATCCACTAAATATGAATGTAGTAAAAGATTGGAGTCGCTCCCTCACTCAACACTCTTGTATACAAACCTCTCAACTTGATCACAAAAGTTCTCTCTTGTGTATCTCTCACACAACTCTCTAACTTTTGCAATACATAAAACTCCTACAAATAACTATATTTATAGGCATCCAAGATATTCTAATCCTAATTTACTTCGAATCCTATTTATGATAATTACCATATTTTCCTATCTTGGATAGAAATCCTTCCACAATTAATATTCTACCAAGAATCAGATTACCTCAATTATCATAAATAAGATACCTTCTCCAATTAGGATTCTTGACTTATTTAGGAATTTGGGACGGAACCCAACAAATCCTCCCTCGGCTCGAATTCCCTAATACTTCAACTGAATCCGAGAATCTCACCTTTTTCTCGGTCTTCGTCTTCGTTTTTCCACCATTTAAACAATAGATGTTCTTCTTGTTCATCATCCCTCGTAGAATCAAGCTCTTTCCTTTATACACCTTGCAACTTCGCCCTCGTCCAACGAATCTGCACCCTTGTGATGCCAACACGCTCAAAGATAACACATTCTTTGATTCATCTGGTACATATCTCACATTAAGAGCCTTCTTGATTGTACCATCATGGAGTTTAAGACAAACAGTTCCAACACCTTGAACCTTCATCTTCTCATCATTCCCCACAATGATATTACCAAGATATTCATCCGTGCATAAAGTCTTAAACATCGCTCGATCCCTACATATGTGCATGGAAGCAGCAGAATCCATCACCCATTCTGATTTATTCATCGCTCATATCCTTCTTACTCGGCCGAGATTTACTTCTTCCTTGTGGATCATTGCGCGCGCGACTCCTCCCTCTTTCAGCACTTTGGACAGCTAAAACTGTCTCACCACTTTAAGAAACAGCATCCTTTGTCATCCTCTCATTATCTCTTACCGCTTTTAACACATCATCAAGCGTAAGAGACGTCCTCCCCACTAACAACGTCTGCTTAAAATATTTTAAGGACTTCGGTAATGATGACAACAGCAACAAAGCTTGTTCCTCGTCTTTCATCGGCTCATCAACATTAGCCAGATGACATACCAGCTGATTAAAACAACTAATGTGATCATGGAGATTACCTTCTTCATCCAGTTTTAAAGAGTACAACTCCATCTTCAAATTAAGTCGGTTGGTCAACGACTTCGAAGCGTATATGCTTGCCAACTTGTCCCATATCTCCTTCGGTGTCGACTCCTTCAACACGTTATATCTCACATCGTGTGCAAGTGCTAGCCTAATTGTACTCGCTGCTCTCTTCTGGATTTTTGCCCAATCTGTATCACTCATCTTTTTTGGCTTCGTCTTCTCCAAGGCATCATCAAGTCCTGTTGAATTAACACATCCTTGACGGTTAATTGCCACACAGTGAAATCCGTCTTCCCATCATACTTGGGTGCATCAATCCTCAACGATTTCAGATCCTCCATCGAGCCAAAGAATCAACTCAAGACCAACTAACAACACAAACAGCCTACTTTGTGATTGTCTCCTCTTTAACGTCGAATCTACTCCTCGAACCTGAGCTCTTGATATCAGTTTGTTAGGATCGCATCCACTATAGATTGACTTTAATCAAACACAATAACAAGCACGAAAGTAAAGAACACAAACAATTAACGTGAAAACCCCTCAAGGGAGGGTAAAACCATCAATCCACTAAATATGAATGTAGTAAAAGATTGGAGTCGCTCCCTCACTCAACACTCTTGTATACAAACCCCTCAACTTGATCACAAAAGTTCTCTCTTGTGTATCTCTCACACAACTCTCTAACTTTTGCAATACATAAAACTCCTACAAATAACTATATTTATAGGCATCCAAGATATTCTAATCCTAATTTATTTCGAATCTTATTTATGATAATTACCATCTTTTCCTATCTTGGATAGAAATCCTTCCATAATTAATATTCTACCAAGAATCGGATTACCTCAATTATCATAAATAAGATACCCTCTCCAATTAGGATTCTTGACTTATTAAGGAATTCGGGACGGAACCCAACAATTGCAAGATACCTAAACTCATCGTCCATTGAAGAATCTCGATCATAGTAGACAATTATGAATTGAAGAAATCTACAGTCCGGCACATGCGATTTTGTTTACTTTTGTCTCTATCCAGATCTTCAATTGATTTGGGGGAGAAATTGTGGGACACAATTTGACTACTAGGATTGGAGAGAGAAGTGGGATGTATACGGTATATTTTCAAAAAAATCTATAAAATAGGTACTTTTTAATCTCAAAGCACAGTCTTTTAACCTCATATAAGGGGTTCATATATATGAGGTTAATCTCATATTCTTTTTTCTCATTTTATGAAATATTTTAATTTAATGTTAATATTAAGATAAAAAGATTAAAAATTTAAAAAAATTGGACTATAATTATGATTAAAAAATATTGACATATATTTCTCTATAATTTTAAACCTTGAAAGATTTTTTTTATAAATCATAAAGCAAGATCATTGTATATTAGAATAAAACTATCATGTTTACAACACATGTGGTGGTTCCATCACTACTATTTTATTCATCACTGCTCTAGTGTTCTCTTCATCTTCTTTTTTAGATATCTTTCTTCTCTTTTCGTCATGAGCAAATTTATCGATTAATATATTTGTAATAAAATAATAATATAATAATAAGTTAAGCAGACAAAACATATTCATTAACTGAATATTTATATGATAAAATATTATATTATATTTGTAATTAAAAAGATGAACCTAAGTGTACCTAATACATAATAGATTAGAATGTACTTTGTTGATTGTTTTGATTCATACTCTTATTTGAAAGTTTCAACAATAGTGAAATTTTGTTAGTATAATGTAATTCTTTACTGTACGAGACCAAGAACCTAAAAAAAACAAACGTGTTTGTGTTAAAGTTAAGAATGTCCGAACTCAATTTATAGGGATTTATTAATTATCCCTAAAATGCACATATGTTTAATATAGCAAAATATTAAATAATCAAAAGTAATTTATGTTCATGGTATACACACTTCCCAAAAATATGCACATAGTCTTGGAAGACCAAGTATTATAATCTTACTTTCTTCCAATTAATGATTTCGAATATAATTCAAAAAATTCAGAAAATTAGAAAAATAGAACTTACTAAATATTATAATTTGACATTGCATTCCAACAATTTCGAAATCGAAAAAATTAGTTTTTAAATTTTCTTTCAATATCGAATAAGGTAATTTTGGAATTGCATTCCAACAATTTCGAAACCGGAAAAAGTAATTTTGGAAAGGTTCTGTAAGTTGTAATTATCTCTATTAATTAATCTGTAATGCATTTGTCCGTAGAAGTTTTTGACATCATCATATACATATATATAATGTGTGTGTGTGTTCACTTGTCCATTTATATTAATGCACAAGTTGGGGGAGATTGTTACATATAAGATGATGTCTTCACTAACGGGCTTGTTTAGTTTCAGAATTGCATATCAGAGTTTACAGCCTGCAGACGATATCAGAGTTTACGATGATCAGAGTTTGAAGGCGCGTGATTTCTAGGAGCGGATCTGGACTAATCAAGGAGGATAAATTTTAAGGAGATTGGACAGCTCCGGACAGTAGAAGATAGTTGCTGATTGAAATATTTTAGGAAGCAGATCAGTATGAAATCAATCAGAATATATCATGTAACTGTGTATATAAACATAGCTTAGGATTCACTCTAGATGAGTTGAATATCGAGTACATCATTCAATGTAACCTAGCAGCTATTAGTGATATGAATATAAATTACTAGGAGATTATTTGTATGCTATTGTGATCAATTTTTAGTGAAGTTAATAAAAGCTGAATTAAATTATTCTCTTGTGTTCGATTATTGTCTTCAGTGTGTTCATTATATACAATTATATAGTGTTTATTTTCGGCCTAACAGGTGGCTCCTGGATACATGGGAACCTTGGGGCTAAAACTGACTTATCCCCTCCCTATTTGTTCGGTCAAGCCTGTGTCAAAGATCTTCTTTTATAATCCTCCTCCCAGTTTTATGACGACCTCCTCTTTCTAGCGTCAAACAAGTGTTGATACAGGAATGTTACAACACCCTCAACTAAATATATGAAAGAATAGGAAGATAATAACCGTCGCAGAGGGGTTCACGGTACCCTTTTCGTTAAATATTGGTGGTGTTTGATAAATGACAAAAGCTACGTTTACATGATTCCAGTGAAAAGGGTGATGCAACTCTCTGTACAACCACTCTAAATCAGCTAAAGATGTGTTCCTCTCTTGTATATGGCGCTCTTAACCTCAAAAGAATTGGTTATGTCCATCATAAAGAGCCTATATACCCCTTTATATAAGGATAAAACTCAATGTAGTTCTCCACTCCATCAAATCTCTATAACTTGTCCTCTAAGTCACGTTTCTTCATGGTTTCTTATCCTCAAAGAACCTGCATTAGATAAATTCCATTCGAAAACTAATTTTATAGTCTCCGAAGGTAGAACCGTGAACCTCAGCTTCCTTGATGTACTCAACCTCTGGTCTTCAAGTTTATCATTAGTTCTTCGTTATTATCCTCAAATTTGTGATCAAAATGTGATAAAATTCTTCTAAAAGATTAAGAAGTTGTTCTAGTCTTTCAATAGGTCTCCACCGACAGCTTCCTTTCCCTCCGTGAAGCTGTTTCCTGCAAACCACTTATCTTTAAATAGAAGTTGTGGACCTCCAAACTGAACACGTGGAGCTCCATAATTTGGCCCTTTTTACCATTCTAAGAGATACTCAAGTGACCCCCTCATGGAAGAACCTGAACAATTTCTCAAGAAATCAAGAACATCACTACAACTTCACGTTAACTATGCACCTATGAACTAACCTCATAGAGCTCCACCAATAAGCTTTTGTAATCATCCCAAGAGCTTCCTAAATAGTTCCAACATCTTAGTTCTCAGTCAGGTTCCTGTCAGCCAAGAATATCCTCCGAGAACTTATTTGATCAGCATAAAAGATCTTCATTTAAGTAATATCATGAGCCCAAACCCAACACAACTTGGTGAATTAGGCCAACATCTGACTATTGGCCTCCCATATTGCTATACCAAAATTTTGGTACAAAGTCATCTATTTTTTTGCATCGTTTAGGAGGCGATGCACATATCTTCTTGCATTTTATAAGGTCACACTTCACAAATGCAATAACTTGTTCGTCTATATATAGCTTATATATATACTGTAAATATACATTATTGAGTAATATGAATCAGATGATAGCATTAAAAATATAATTTTTATAATAACATTACTAGGTGCCAAATACAGGCTTTTTAAGTGGAGTTAGCGGATGGAAGTGTGATTTGAAATTACACCTTGGGTGAATACCTTTATTATGACTTACTATCGCCGATTTTAACTTTTACCTAATCTTATAGTTGATTGTTATTAAGCAGTCTGTAGTGCCTAAGACAATTGCTTATTATTAATAATTATGCACTGAATCATATCAAGCTATTAAGCATGCAATAAGATAAATGTTAAGATAGAGTGAAGTAAAAGAGACACCACACTTTTTAGCCATGTTTGACCCTATTTTTAATGGTCTACAATGTACCGGTCCCTTACCAACTTAGTACAAGAATATATTATTACTGAAAGTATAACAATTAGAGAATAATAATATATCTTCCTTTAACTCAGTCACTGAAAGTAGCTTGTTGTTATCGCTTGCAACTTTAGCCGACTGTAATTAGCTCGACCCTGACTTTCTCTCATAATCCGTTCTATGAACCTCTGAATTCCTTGAGCTCTCCTTATTGATGAATACTTTCGTTCCTTCAACCCTTTACAATGCAGAGTCAATGAAAATAACCTACCCAGCTCCCTTGTTCTATATGTGAAACCCTTGTTCGCTTTCAATAACTCACGAATACAATATTTCAATACCGAGAGAAAAATGGTAACAACTCAAACTATATTCTCTAAAAACAATATGTAAACAGTAGACAATCAAACTCGATATAGAAAAATTTGTATTCTTTTCGAATCCATAAGTTATAATCTATTTGAAAAGACGACATCAACCATATATATACTAACACCTACAACGACTCAATTTGAGTTTATAATAAATATGAATGTTGTTAGAAAGTTAACTGAAATTAGAATGCATAACCATAAGAGTTTAAAGAGATTAAAACGTTTATAAATAACCTTCTAAATATGGGATATTAAGATAGGAGTAGTTGAGATAATTTGAAAGATTTTGAAACGGTCTCAACTCCATCCTTAAATTTTTGGAAAAATGTTTTGAATAAATTCAGCGAGCTTCAAGGTATACTAGATACATATAATCATCAAAGAATTAAAATATAGATATCCTATCTCAAGTAATTAGCAATCTATTGATGAAATCCGTGTAGTAGTTGCATACTAATAGGATTCTGTAACAGCAAGTTATATTCACATAACAGTATTATTATGTTGATGCTAAGATTTCACTATTATCAACACAATAACGATGTCAACCTATAATAACAAATTATCTTCCTATAAATTGTGGCCGTTAAAATATGTGATTCACATGAATACATAATTTATTATATATTGTTAGACCGTGTCCCAATATCTAAAGAGTCTAGGAAAACAGTACGTAACTTAATCATAACAACGTTTCTTTTAAAATGCAATAATTACGTCCCTGATATTATGAGGTTAATAGGAGACTTGTTTCCCGATAAAATACTAATTTTATTATTTGAAGGTTTCTTTCAAGAATAAATTCTTACAATTATTTGCCAAAACCATGTGTAAATACTTTGGTGGGGCTGTTTGCCTGCTTATACCCAGAGTTTCCATATGACAACAAAATGAACATGGTCAATACACTGTTTCCGGTGCCCGCATAAATGTCATTTTTCAACAGAAAGAAAGAGAAATTTGCACATTTCCACCCAAAATCAATGAATGTGATACTACCTCCATCCCAAATTAGATGAGCTAGTTGACTTTGGGTACGTAATTTAAGGTGCATTGACCGTCTAATTCCGAAATTTATTTTTTAAATTTTTCTTTTGTAAACAAAAATTTCATATTAAAATTTTTATTTGCAAAAATAAAATTTTAAAAATAAATAATGTAGCTATGCAGTCAATGGACTTTAAAATACGTGCCCAAAGTCAACGAGCTCATCTAATTTGGGATGGAGGGAGTAATTTAATTTGATTCCTGTAACTTTGATTGCTTCCCTTCCTCTCACTAACATATACCAAAAATAAACTACTTTTGTGGTATACGCAATATATAAGCTTAGTAGCATATGCCAAAATAATTCCAATGGAGGTTCTCCTTCATTGAAGAAATGGTCCAGTTTTTTATGTTTCCGTTATCATGCAAAGGACATGAAAAATCGAACATAATGAAAAAAAAAGATATAATTTTAAATTCTGATCTTCAGTAAATCTAAAATTAACTTCGAAATTATGAATTCAGATTATCTAACAGTTAACAAATTAAGAGCATCTCCAACGGCGTTGATTATAATCGTTGGCTAAATTGAACCTGTAAGACATTATGTAAAATTTGCTGAACCTGTAAGACATTTTGCTTCAATGGTATTGGCTATATTAGTTGGTTATAATTTAAAAAGAGTATGTTATTAATATTTTAGATTGTTCAAATAGAATATATCAGTTCAATATGGTAATAGATGATGTGCAATCTTTCTACAGATTTTTTACAGACCTGTAGAGGTTCGACAAATTTAGCCATCCATAGGAGGTTGGCTAAATTTATAGACAACAGCTGAGCATGGTTGGAGTTGAGTTTTTCGCGCTGTTGGCTAAATTTTTTTATTTTAGGTATGCCAATTCACCTTTTAGCCAAGCTCAATGGTTGGAGATGCTCTAATGGAGGCTTACTATCGTAATAGCAATCAGCCAAAGAAATAATTTTCTCAGTCAGGTGAATATGAATTTATGTTACTCAGAGGACGTTCAAAATACTTAAGGCCATCTCCAAAATAATTGGACCGTTTACGAGGGATTTAGTGTTAAAAATCCGTCGTAAATATGCTTATTTGTTGTAGTGCAACAGAATGTCCTAAATTCTTTTCAAGTTACTTTTTGGAATAATAAGTGAACTGGGAATGGCAAAAATGAGCACATTGTTATGATTTTTGGAATGTTATCCTTTTGATTTTTCGGTTACTGGCAGATATTGCTAGCTAGATAATCTTTCCAGCAACGAAGTCGATCAATTCTAGTTTAAGATTGTGCCCCATTGAAGTACCAAGAGGCAAGAGCTAATATGGAGTTCGATAAAAGACTATGAACTGTCAAAGTATAAGAGGTCTATCCAAGCTTTTATTGATGTTTCAAGCTAGGGGAATATCTTTTCCATTATTTTTTACAATTCTAAATGAAGCTGAATAAACCAAGAATATCCTTTTTGCATGTGTATGTCGACACAGCAAATTTTGAACTTGTTTCAAGTCCCTAGCTACACTATATATAGAGAAAATCCTATAAACTTTAGATAAGGGAAGAAACTGTACTGATGTATTACTGGGCAATACTCCACTGGCAGTAGCTACTTAACTCGGTTGCAAAATGTGAGCATCCGATTTCACATGGCGTGTAAGCAATGAGAGCTCACTGCCAAGGGAGATTTGCCCTGCAATCCAACTGTACGAATCGTGAAAGTAATGTGCTATGTGTTTATTTCATGATGAATGTGTTAATAATAATTAACTTTCTGAAAAACAATAGGATTTCCATTCATTATTAATAATGGGTCAGTGAGCATTATAATGTGTTTGTTCACAAACTCTCCGTACTTTAATATGTGTAGGATGTTATTTTAGGATACTTATATCAAATTTATTTGAGCTCGCGTACCATATGTTTCTAAGACTGTGGTACTATTAATTCTATATAGCTGCATGCCGAATAGCAAATATATTTGAATATTTAGATCAGATGAGACACAGGTATTTCATTTTTTTTAATTTTCTTATACAAATTAGAGACTCTGCTGTTTAGGAGGAATCAGTTTCTGCGAGGAAGGGATCTAGAAGACTAGAAGCAGATCGAAGGAGGTTACTTCCCTGCCAAGAATCAAAAATGCACCTAGTGTAAATAGGAGACTCATCTATATAAAGGGTGTTCCCCCTCATTCCAATAACTATATATGTTGGCTTAATCCTCTAGAACAAGTATACACTACAAGAAAACAGGTCAAAACCGACCGCACAAAACCGACCGCCGCATATAAAACCGACCGACGGTCGCGTGGTCGGTTTTAACCCGTCGAAATCACAAAACGGCGTCGACCTGGGTGACGTGGCAACAAATAAAACCGACCGTCGGCAACGGTCGGTTATATGTATGACATGGCACTGTTATAACCGACCGTTCCTTGTGGTCGGTTTTGTGTTCCGCGAAAAAATAATTAAAAATTAATTTAAATAAAAATATCTGTGCGTCAGCCCCATAAAACGACGTCGTTTTTTTTGTTTGGTACTAAAACCGACCGATTAGTCGGTCGGTTTTAACCTGCAGCTTTTATATCACTTTTTAGCTAGTAGTGAGCTCCCATTCACTTGAAATAAAAATCAAAGGAGAAGAAAGGAGCTAAAGTGGGGAAGAATTATTGCTTGCAAACATTTCAAGTAAGTGATTTTCATTTCTTTGCATTAAATGTGTGTGTGGTGGGTGTGTTAAATGTGTTTGTTATATTAAATGTGTGTGTGTGTATTGAATGCTTGTATTGAATGTATGAAATTCATGTCAAATTATTTGTTAAATGTATGTGTTATTACATTTGTGTATTGAATGTATGTGTGTATTGAATGTATGTGTGTGTTAAATGTATGTGTGTGTTAAATGTATGTGTGTGTTAAATGTGTGTGTTAAATGTGTGTTAAATGTGTGTGTAGATGACAAACTTGGATCGAAGTTGGATTAGTAATCAAGTGCAAAGTGATAAAATTTCGTTAACTCCGGAATATAGGAATGGTGTAGAAACTTTTTTAAAATTTGCAAGTGAAAATGGAATGGGAGAAGATGGTACAATGAAGTGTCCTTGTAAACGTTGTAGGAATTTGAATTGGTTAAGTATCGATGATGTTAGATTCCATTTACTTGCTAAGGGGATGCTTGAGGGTTATACCGTTTGGACATCACATGGTGAAGAAAGAGGAAGAAAACGTAGTCGAACATCGCATAATCGTTATTGTGTTCGGGAACCTACGAGGGTAGAACAACCGGTAGATTTGAATGCGATGCTACATGATTTTGCCGGTGAAAATTCCGAATTTTATAACAACGTGGATACGGGAACTAGGAATGTAGAAGAAGTTCCAAATGATAGTGCAAGAAAATTGTATGAGGTGATTGTTGAAAATGGAGCACCTATTTATCCCGGTAATACGAAGTATACAAGATTAAGCTTTACCACAAAATTGTTAGAATTCAAGAATATCTCACATTGTAGTAATAAGGCTTTTGATAGTTTGCTTACACTTTTTGCGGATGTATTACCAAAAAAACACACGTTGCCCCAAACTTATTATGAAATGAAGAAGATAATGAAGGGTTTGAGGGTTGAATATCAAAAGATTGATTTATGTGAGAATGATTGTATGTTATTTTATGGAGATGACAAGGATAAAGTTGTGTGTGATATATGTGGTCAAGATCGTTATCGGGATGTTTTGAGGAAAGATGGTAAAAAAATACCAAAAAAAATATTGAGACATTTTCCTTTGATTCCTCGACTACAACGCTTGTATATGTCAAAACATACATCCGACCATATGAGATGGTACAAGAATCGAGATGTCAAAGATGGAGAAATTAGTCATCCCGCGGACGGAGAAGAGTGGAAAAATTTTGATCGTCGATATCCATCATTTGCTCAAGAAATTCGTAATATAAGGCTTGGCCTTGCAACCGACGGTTTCAACCCATTTGGCCCTACCGGGAAAAAAACATATAGTGTGTGGCCCATAGTAGTAGTTGTCTACAATCTTCCGCCATCAATGTGCATGAAAAAACCCTATATGTTTATGACCGATATAGTGCCGGGTCCGAATAGCATTGGCAAAGATATTAACGTTTGTCTAAGGCCTCTCATTGATGAATTGAAGATATTGTGGAATACAGGAATTGAAACATATGATCAATCTTTGAAACAAAATTTTACAATGAGAGCGGCTCTTATGTGGACAATTAGTGATTATCCCGCTATGAGTATGATAAGTGGATGGTCGGGTAAAGGAAAATTAGGATGTCAAGTGTGTCTTGGAAGTGTGCAAGGGTTTCAATTAAAACATTGTGGTAAATGTAGTTTCTATGGCACGAACCGAATATTCCTTGAACCGAATGATCCACTACGTCGGAAAAGTAATTTGTTTGATAATGCGGAAAGAAGAGTGTTTCGTGGTCGTTTGTCCGGGGAGGGTGTAAAGGAGTTGCTTGACGGTTTAGTTTTTCCACCACCCGGAAAGACTAATACAAAGGCGAGGAGTATTGGATATGGGGAAGAGCATCATTGGACTCATGTTCCAATTTTTTATGAACTCCCTTATTGGTCTTCACATAGTTTACGATATTCAATTGATATCATGCATACGGAAAAAAATGTTTTTGAGAACCTATTTTTTACTATTGTGAATGCGAAGAAGTCAAAGGATCACAAAAAAGCAAGAGCGGATTGCAAGCACTTTGGTGTGTTACCTCATTTGTGGATTGATGAAAATGGCAAGTCACCCAAAGCACCTTTTTCCATTACAAGAAAACAACGTAAACTTTTGTGTGAATGGATTAGTTCACTGAAACTTCCAGACGGTTATTCCTCAAATATATCTCGTTGTTGTAATGTTGAGGAGTGTACATTTTATGGATTCAAATCGCATGATTGTCATATATTTCTTCAAAAATTATTGCCTCTTGCAATTCGTGAGCTTTTACCGGCGCCTATTGCGGATGCCATCACGGCAATTGCAAATTTTTTTCAAGATTTGTGCTCATCCACGGTTACAAAAACCGATTTGGAAATAATGGAAAAATCAGTTGTGAAAGCATTGTGTTTGTTAGAAACAATTTTTCCTCAAAGTTGGTTTGATTCGATGGAACACTTGGTTGTGCATTTGGCGGAAGAAATTAGACTTGCTGGACCTGCTTACTGGCATTGGATGTATCCAATTGAGCGTTTATTGGGGAAACTAAAACAAAAGGTCGGCAATAAAGCAAGAGTTGAGGGTTCCATTGCCGAACGATATATGGAGGAGGAGATTGTCAATATTTGTGCGTTTTACTTTGCATCCGACTCGATTCACAATAAATTAAGTCGTAATGAAGTTTTGTTTGATGTACAAAAGACCGACAAATTAGAAGTTTTTAAATATCCATGTGATTCTCTTGGAAAAGAACGAAGTCGATATTTGAATGATGATGAGCAATTATTAGCTGATGAATATGTTCTTCTAAACTCTCCTGAAGTTCAACCTTATCTAAGGTATGGTATTTTATAATAAATTTTTGTGAAGATGTCGATACATTTTATGATAAATTCATGTTACTGACATTTATGCATTATTGTAGGAGGTACCAAGATCGAGTTATGAGACAACGTCCTGAGACAACGCCACAACAATTAGATCATATTGTGAAAACTCGATTCAAAGCTTGGTTTAAGAAAAAGGTTGAGAAAGACGAGATAGACGGACCTCGTTTCATGGACTTACTAGAAGGACCGGCATTAAAGGTCATGACTTTTGAAACTTGTCAAGTTAATGGATATAAATTTTCAACATCATCCGCATCCGGTTCCGGTGTTGTTGTTAAGGGAACTTTGCACGAAAATAATCTTGATTATTATGGTCAACTAATAGAAATTGTGAGACTTATTTATCAAGGATGCAATCACGTATATTTGTTCAAATGTATTTGGTTTGATAGTCTCGGAAATGGTGTGAGGATCGATAAGAATCGAGTGGTGACGGTTGATATAACTTCAAGATTGAGATCTAACGAAGTTTTTATTTTAGCTAGTCAAGCCTCTCAAGTATATTACGCTCCTAGCGTATTGGATCCACGAAGCAAAATATATACGGTGGTCAAATCTAAAAGTCGTCCGATTGATGAGTCAATTATTGTGCAAAACGATATAGAGGATGCTTTTCAAGAAGATAGATCTAATGCCGCTAGCTCATTTTCATTATTTGTTGATTTTGCACAATATGGACAAATACCATTTATTCGGCATGAAAATCAAGATGATGATGATGATGAAGAAGACGAATTGCGAGATGATGAAAATCAAGAAGATGATGATGATGTTGAACACAATGAAGAAGAGGAAGATGATAATAATGAAGAAGAGGAAGATGATGAAGATGATGACGGTTTTGATGACTTTCAATGATGTTTAATTTTGTGTAATGATTTATAATGGTGTAATGATATACAATGGTGTAAATTTGTTGTTGGTATTTTGTGATGTTTGGTTGTTGAGGATGCTTGGTTTTGATTGTTTGGTTTGATTTTGTTGTTGGTTTGATTGTTTGATTGGAAACTGCAGATTTTGCTGCAATTTTTTTAAAATTTCACCAGCAAAACCGACCGAATGGTCACAAAACCGACCACTTTTTACCATATTGATGCCAGAAAACCGACCACATTCGACTATAACCGACCGTTCTCATCACATAAAACCCAGAAAACCGACCGTCTTCAACAGAATTCGGTCGGTTATGAGACGGTCGGTTATGTGAATCAGGGTGACCTACTGCCACAAACCCGACCGGCTCATAACCGACCACTTATAACCGACCGTGGCAGGATTTGACCTCGGTCGGTTTTGCGTAAAACTCAGTCAAAGTTTTCATATTTAATTTGTCATAATATATATATATTATAATAAATATAATGTCCCAGAAAACCGACCGTACTCAAGTAAAACCGACCGAGCTTCTCCAGAAAACCGACCGTCTTTACCTATAACCGACCGCACTCATGTAAAACCGACCGTTTTCCCCTTTGACTTCGGTCGGTTTTAAGTAAAAGTCAGTCAATGTCTATATATTATTTATTATTTATATATATATAATTATAATATAAACAAATATATATATTATATAAATATATATATATATATATATATTATTTTACATGTAATATTTATATAAAATATATTCTGAATATAAATATATATATAGTCACTTCAGTCTTCATCATCTCTGCATGACTGATACACGTATGGTTACAAGTGAAGTGTTCGGAGAGAAAGGTGTGGAACATAACTCTTGTTTCCTCCTTTCCTCACGGTGACAAGTAAACATTGTTCCTCCCATCCTCTTTGACAGTATTCAAAGCAGATCGTACGCTGACTCAATACTATTCAATACAACGTGTTTATATATTATTGGCTCATTTTTAATATATATTATTTTAACTTTTGTTTCCTATTTACTTCACGTGCCTAGAAATTAAGATTATTCCGATCTATGTCGTGTTCCTAACTGATATATGTCATAAGCAGTGTTGTAATTAAAAATCGCCGATTTAACCGAGTAATCCCCGATTAATCCACTGCAATATCGAACATTGATTGCATTTTTGAAATACGCATATATATTTCTTAATCGAAGTACATATGATAAATATGAAAATTAAAATATTATATTACTTTAAATATGAATAATTATAGAGTTTATGAATATAATAAATATATTAGTTGCTAATATATAGTAATATTACTTTTGATTTAAAATTAAAATATTATTAAATAATACTAGCTATTAATATATAATAGCATCCTAATATTTTTAATATTAAAATATTAAAAGTTATGGTTTTTATTTAATTAAATAAAACCCTAAATTTAGGGTTTAATAATAAAACCCTAAATTTAGGGTTTCTTAAAACCGACCGATTTTTGCTAAAACCGACCGCTTATTTTTTTGCGCCCAATTTTTCGCGAAAAATTAAAAGACGCGCCTTAGTTAAACGACGGCGTTTAGGTATATTCAATGACATAACCGACCGCACAGTCGGTCGGTTTTATGCCCTGTATAAATAAAAAAAGACAGCCGTTACTTATATTATTGCCTTATATTTCTTTAACCTCTCATCTCCTCTCAACTCTCAATCTCTCTCAATCTCTCTCGCTCTCAACCCTCTCAATCTCTCTCGCTCAATCTCTCTCAATCTCTCTCGCTCTCAACTTCCTCTCTCTCAATCAATCTCAATCTCTCTCAATCTCTCTGCAAATGGCTCTCTCTACTTCAACTGCTGCTGCTCTTCTTCAATTGTTGATTTTGGTTCTCGATTTGTGCTGCCCATTTGTGCTTGGTTCTCAAAGGAGGGCTCGTTATGCTAGGAAGAAGAAAGCCCCTTCTCGTTTCAGTTTTGCTTCGGATGAACCCAAAGGGGTATGCTCGATTCTATTTCGCTTTTTAAAATTTTCAATTTTTAGTTTGTATATGTTGGTTGTATGTGTGAATCTGTATATATATGTGTGTATATGTATAAGTTTGTGTTAATTTCTGTTAATGTGTATGTATTTGTGTATGTGAGTATGTTTGTATGTGTTAATTAGCATATACGTGTATGAGAAATTTTGCATGCAATTTGTTCGTCGGTTATGTGTAATTTGTTGGTCGGTTATATGTGGGGTGAATTTTTTCTTAATTTTTCAAGTTTCGTTTCGGATGAACCAAAGGGGTATTTGTATGTGTTTGTATAGTTTGTGTAATTTGTATAATGTGTGTGTTTGTATAATTTTTGTAATTTCTTTTTGTATAATTTGTATAGTTTGTATAATTTTTGGCCTCCAATTTGTATAATGTGTGTTTGTATTTGTATGTGCTTGTATAGTTTGTGTAATTTGTATAATGTGTGTGTTTGTATAATTTTTGTAATTTGTCTTAGTATAATTTGTATAGTTTGTATAATTTTTGGCCTCTAATTTGTATAATGTGTGTTTGTATGTGCTTGTATAGTTTGTGTAATTTGTATAATGTGTGTGTTTGTATAATTTGTGTAATTTGTTTTTGTATAATTTGTATATTTTGTAACTTAATTTTAATGAATTGTATTGTAGGGGCTCTTTGGTTGGGTGATGATAGTCGTCATGATTTCAATGACGATATATATCATGGCAAGAAAACGGAAAGCAACGGACAAGGACACCGACAAAGGCAAGGGAAAGAGTGTCGGTAGTAGTACAAACAAAAAGAAGGCGAAGGGAAAAGGCAAGGGAAAAGGAAAGGGAAAGACGGGGTTGCGTGACGAGCCAACGGATTCGGAAACCGAATCGGAGCATAACACGAGGGAGGCGGAGGCGGAGGCGGAGGAGGAACCGGCGAGAAGAGTTGTGAGGATGCCACGGTCACATTCATGCGGCATTTTTGGAGCTAAGATACCAACAAGACCTCGACGGATCAATATCTCCGATGGACAGTAAGTATATTGTTTTATATGTTGTGTTTTGTAGTGATTTGTAATGGTTTTTAGTGTTAAATATATGTAGTGTGCGTTAGTTATTAATATTAATTTGTTCACGAGTTAATATTTATAATGTTCTTATATAGTATTGAAGATAATGAGGCAAAAAAGACTTTGCTTGCGATTATTCGGGCAAGATGGCCTTTGGGTAAGTACACGTTTAGTGACATAGACGCGGCTTACCCAAAGTGGCTCGGTCTAAGGGTTGAGGAGTTTCTCGTAAGTACATTTTTGTTTACATAATATGTTATTGATTTTGTTGGTAATTGGTTTGATTATTCAATTTTAATCCTTGTACTTGTTGATATTATGTAGAAATATTATAGGCAATTGAAAGGTCAAAGCCGTTCACAAGCCAAAGCTATCATTGAAGATCACATAAAGGTCACAATCAAAAGGACCATGAATGAATTGAAGAGGAGGATCGAGAGGAAGTCAAGGGAGGAAGGGGTTTCGAAGTTGGCTTTGAAACCGGAATATTGGAATATCATTTTTTGGAAAGATCTTCTCAAGTATTGGGACACGGATGAAGGCCACTTGCATAGGTCGGAAGTTGGAGCTGCTAATCGGCAACGCGTGGAAAGGTTGCATAGCGCGGGTGCTCGCTCCTTCAACCGTGTGCGCGAGGTAGTACTATTTTTAATATGCAAACACCCACACACATTTTGTTAGTACCTTATAATTATATAATATATAATATGATAATGCAAATGCTAATATAAGTTATTTTGTGGTATAATTAAAGAACATGAAAAAGAAATTGTCTAAAAGTCCGACAAAGCTTGAGGTGTGGGATGAATGCCACACTAGGATCACCTCCACTCCCGAGAGCCGGATATATACTACCCCCGCCGCTATGCGCATTGCGGTAATCTTCTAATTTTAGCATTTTAATTAATTGTGATAACCATGAATACGTCAATATGTTTATATGTTTAATTAATGCTTATATCTTCTAATTTTAGCACTTTAATTAATTGTTTATATCATAACCATGAATGCTAATCAATTGTGATAAATGTGTAGGAACGATATGCCTCCATTCTTGATCGTATGCCGGTGGAGGTTACTCAAACGGGGGAGCGGGATGAGCCTTGGGATTGGTGGATGGAAGCAATGGAGGTTCCCCAAGGCGAGAGGCCAAAAAAGAACTATGTTCTGGGGTTCCCCAAAGCTCGAGCTAGTGATTTGATCCCAACACTAGCCACGCGCTATAGGGATTCCACCCGTGGCGGCGCCGGCTCATCCTCATCCGCTCCAACACAAAATCCGGTGGTTCCCGATTCCATCTTCCTCCCGATTGTCCGCAATGTGCTCAATGAAACCCGTGCCAATCCTCTGCAATTTGCTCGTCGCCTATCGGATGAGGAGATAACAACCTTTGCACGCACAGCCCTCGAGGCATCCGATCCAGCCGCTGACCCGGCTCGGAGGGCGGAATGGAATAACCTTCTTGGCGGCGAGGTTGTGCATATTGTAGGGACATTGCTCGAGGATGTCCTCCAAAAAATGGATGCTCGTGCTAAAATGGTAATACACTTATGACTTAATGCTTTGTTTTTTGTTTTTGGTTGATATGTAAAAATGAATGGATTTCTAATTGTTTGACATGTTTTTGTAGGCAACTGCGCAAGAGGGAGAGAAAGATTACACGGATGTGGACGAGGACACGGATGGAAACACGGATGATGAGGGTGAAGGCGAAGCCGGCGGTGAAGGTGGTGGGGAAGGCGGTGGTGAAGGCGGTGGTGAAGGCGGTGGTGAAGATGGTGGCGAAGGCGATGGTGAATCATCCGATGTTTCTTTGACCGATTAGTGTAATTTATAATTTAATCTTAACGGATGGTATATATTAAGACAATGGTTGGATTTGGATTGTGGTGAATGTTTGTGTTTTGAATTGTTTGAATGTTTGGATTTGTAATTAGAATGTTTGAATTTGTAATTATAATGTTTGGATTTGGTTTATTTAGAATGGTTTCGTTTAATTTTGTTGTTGGTATTTCGTTTAATTTTGTTTATTTAGAATGGTTTCGTTTAATTTTGTTGTTTGGATTGTGGCTGGTATGGTTTTGGTATGGTTCTGGTTTGGATTGTGGTTGGAATGGATTGGAAACTGCAGATTCTGCTGCAATCTTTTTAAAAATGCACCCAGCAAAACCGACCGAATGGTACCAAAACCGACCGTTTTTTACCATATTGATGCCAGAAAACCGACCGCATTCAACTATAACCGACCGTGCTCATTACATAAAACCCAGAAAACCGACCGTCTTCATAATAAGTCGGTCGGTTATGAGACGGTCGGTTATGTGAATCAGGATGGGCTACTGCCACAAACCCGACCGACTCATAACCGACCGCACATAACCGACCGTGGCAGAAGGTTGACTACGGTCGGTTTTGTGTCAAAGTCAACTCAGATAAAAAACACATAACCGACCACTTATGTCGGTCGGTTTTACTAGTCGCTTCTGACGTGGCGTGACACATGTTGCCACGTGGTGACAGGTGGCATCAAGTGGGGCCACTTTTCTGGGAACAAAAAGGCACATAACCGACCACTTGCTTGGTCGGTTTTAAGGGTTAAACCCGACCAATTCACGTAACCGACCAGGGTTTAACCGACCAGCCATATCGGTCGGTTTTAGGCTTATAACCGACCGATATTCTTCATAACCGACCGATTCTGTCGGTCGGTTATGTCCTGTTTTCCCGTAGTGATAATACGTTGGCATCTGTAAGGACAATTTGGACTCTGGAGTTCAATGTTGCCTTAAAAGGTCCGATTTCACTTTTCATTCTTGTGCAATTTAGGAGGGTTAATCGTGTCGCAGTACAATAAGGCAAACAAATTAGATGATTACTTGACTAAATCACATTTGATGCATAATACATTTAATGATCGATATAGCAGCTTACTTCAAAAAAGTTAGGATCAGCTGTAATAATACATTTAATGATCACAAAAACAAATATGCACTCAGTTAATATAAGAAGAAACATAACTCGAAGCTAAGAATAAGAATGTAGCTTATATACTGAGCATATAAGAAAGGTGGAGATCCTTTTATGAAGAATATAGAGTATTCATATATGAAATGTGTTTGGATGAGTTTACTGAATAAAAGTGAGAATAAGGCGATGGACAATCTTATGTCCGTTGTCCTCATTTTGCAACATAAAATCTAAATAAATTCTAAATTACTTATTCGTATCGTACCTTATTAATAGCGGATATACCGAACAAAGAGTAGGATATGCTGAGACATCCTGCAAAGTATTGCCTTTATCCTACAATCTGTCATATACAAATATTTCACTATCAGTTTTTGGTCCAATAAAGTGTCAATTAAAAAGCAAAACAATCATCTTGGTCAATCCCCCTATATTCTTTCTGGATATTATGCTGTTCTTGGCTACACAGAATATATTAAAAATTATGTCTTTTTAATGAATGCCATAATTTTAGTGTAATGGCCAATTGGTAAAGTAAGAACCAAAATTATTAAGAGCATGAATGTATCAGTAAGTAACCCTGGATTTTACTGGATTCTCTGTCCTAAAACCAGAATATCTTAAACTTGTAATTAGATTATTTCATTTCCCGAATCTCAACTCTTGCCTTTTTCACCTGAAAATAAAATTATTTTTGCAGTTGGCTTTGCCGGGAAGCTGAGAATATAGGTGCTGACAGTCGAATTAGTAAAATGATATTCGTGTGCTGAATTTCTGTTATAGGCAGTAATAAATGGCAAAGAAAATTCTTTACTAGCATAAATAAATGAGAAATTGTCCCTTAGCATTGTATCCTGGCCATAGTATTTCCTTTGAACTGAAATAATTTTGGAACTATTGTTGCGGGATGCGCTAGTACTTTAAAAATGAGTAGATTGTCCTGCACCATACTGCTGTGAGTTTAGTAATTTTTCAAAAATAAATCAGGAATTACTCCAGTAAGTCGGCTCTTTTTTGTAATTTCGTCTAGCAGGAACTTAAGAATTATATATTTCGTGTTGGAAACGTGAAAAACCCTTATACACCAATATCTGTAATATAACCCGAAAGCAAACACACTTTTATTTGTATTGATGATATAGATGAAATCTGTTGTAAATCTTGTAATATATACTATTAAACTATACAAAAATAAGAAAAGGAAACTATTCTGGAAAGTATAAAGAGAATAGGAGATGGAGAGAGAAAGTAGTTGTATTTCAGAATATTTCAGAATTGAATTCATTTCAACTTAACCAGCTATTTATAGAGGTTGGTTGATGAATCTTCCTAACTAAGATTTGCAATACTTCTAGGTTAAGTATTACGATTCTTCTCGAGTAAGTATCGTAAGTCTTCCTCGATAAGCTATGCGAGTCTTCTTTAGTAAGTTTCGCCGGACTTCCTTGATAAGCTTTGCGAGTCTTCCTTAGTAAGTTTCACCAAACTTACTTGATAAGATTTGCGAGTCTTCTTGACTAAGCTTTTGACAATCACTTAATATATTATTTTATAACACTCCCCCTTGATTGTCAAATGCGAGTTATCATAGAGATTGACTGCCTCGTTAAAACCTTGCAAGGAAAAACCCAGTGGGATAAAAACCTTGTCGAAGGAAAAAGAGTACAGTCTCCCCCTGAATTAAATTACTCACATTTCGACATCTTGATCTAGTAGACCTTTTAATCTTCGTATACCCATATAACTTCGTAACTTCTCAAATGTTGATGTCGGTAATGACTTTGCAGGTTTATCCACCAGGTTATTGGATGAACGAACTTGTTGTACATCAATATCACCATTTTCTTGAAACTCCTGAGTATAGAAGAATTCTGACAATATGTGTTTTGTTCGATCTCCTTAGATATGTCTTTTCTTGAGTTGTCTTAACCAAATACATCATTTGCTTGCTTCATGAATTTCCAGTAACTTTGTTTGTAATCGCCCAAAGTGAAGATCTGACATGTATCCAGCATCTTTTAGTTGGGCCATAATTGAATCTCGTCAACAGGTTCACAACAAATGCAATATAAGGGCTCCAATTGCACGAAGGTAGGAAACTTCAGATTCGAGTGCTTATTCATCCTGTTCTCTAGGACGAAGGGATCCTTTTCAACCTCAAGTGATTGACAAACCATTGACGTGGTTAGTGGATGAACTTTGTCCACTTAGAACCGATCAAGGACCTTTTCAATGTAGTTTGATTGATAAACAAATATGCCTGAAGATAAGTGTTCCACCTGTATACCTAAATAAAATCTTGTCTTTCGAAGATCTTTCATTTCAAAACTCATTTTTCAAATGGTTAATAGCATTAGTAATATCTTCAAAAGTACCAATAATATTCAAATCATCCACATATCAACAATTATAACAAAAACGGTTGGTGAACGTTGAATAAAAATGCAAAGACATACCTGATGATTAACATATCCATCATTCAATAATTATTTACCAAGCATGTTGTACCACATACGACCAAATTGTTTCAAACCATATAATAATCGTTGGGATATAACATAATATAAATGTCAAGGCTTAGTGTCCTCTATCTCTAATCCTTCAGGGATTTTCATAAAAATATCACTATCAAGTGATATATAAAAGTATGCTATCACAACGTCCATCAGACGTGTTTCCAAAGCCATACTCATTATAAAATGAGAGGTAACTCCATCCATTACAGGAGAGTATATTTCCTGGTGATTAAAATTATACCCATTAGGAAATAAAAGTAACTCTATCCCTTATAGGAGAGTATGTTTCCTAATAATCAAATCCAGGTCTCTGAGAGAATCCTTGGGCTATCAACCAAGCTTTATATCTCACAATTTCATCTCTCATTTCATTTTCATACAAATACTCATCTATTCCCAACAGGGACTTCACCAGCTGGTGTTTAAACTATAGGTCCATATACATTTACCTTGCACAAGAATTGCAATTCTTCCTAGATTGCAATTTTTCATTTTGGCCAATCATATCATTGTCGACACTCTTCCACACTTTGTGGTTCAAGATCGGAGTTCATAATAATATTGCATACATATCGCAATCTCAATACTCCCACGATCCAATTATCTCATTGTCGACACTTCTCCACACTTTGTGGTTTAGGATCGGAGTTTATAATAATATCACATACATATCATCAATCTCAATACTCCCACGATCCAATCATCTCATTGTCGACACTTTAGGATCGGAGTTTATAATAATATCACATATCACGGAAAAACATACACATTATCAATCTTAGTACTCTCACGATCCAATAATTTCCCTTTATGTACATAAATTATAGAGATCTCATAACTTTCAGGTACCTTTGCTTCCATGGAAGCATTTGCCACTTCTGGGGCATTTGCCACTTCTAGGGCATGTGCCACTTCTGGGGCAATTTCCTCTTCAGGAGGATTTGTCACAACCATTTCAGGGGCTTGAACCTCTTCAGGAGGCAATACCACTTCTGGGGTATGTATTTGTCACTTCTGGGACAATATCATCTTTCCGAGATAATCCCATTTCTAGGAATTTTGTTTCAGCCACTTCAGGGGCTCAAACCTCTTCAGGAGGTAATACCACTTCTGGGGTATTTTATGGAATTGTTGCCACTTCTTGGCAAGTCTAATTAATTTCCGTTTCATAAAAGAATAACCTCTACAAGGGGTAGTACCGCTTTTAGGGTATATATCAAAAAGCTTGCCACTTCTGGGGCAAGTATAATCAATTTGTAATTTCACAGTACAATATCATATGTACGAATAGATTTCCCACGCTTCCGGCGTGCTTATTATATTCTAACCAATTCTTCAAAAATTGCTTTATAAATCAGGATTTCAATCCTTACCAAAGCATTAATAGCATGTATGTGTGATAATATGTCTAAATATCACTAAAAGAATTCGGCATTGATTATCAATATTTTGCATATAAATAACTCTTTGAAGTTATGACCCATATTATTAGTAGATCAATATAATTCAAAACTGATGCATTCGAAGATATCACATAATTTATGCAAAATATTTTCTCCCCCTGATTTAGGGAATATAGATTCACCAAAATGAAAATCAGCATACTGAGCAGAAAAAAATATCACCAATTAATGGCTCTAGATACCTTATATTAAACGAAGAATCAAAACCAGCATATATACTACTGTGCCTCAGTGTAGTTCTTTGTGACAATGCAATAAGGGCACATTCTTCAATTATCAAAAGTCCCCCACTAGTATCTCTAAAATCTTTTTAATGACCAGTTAACCAAAAGATTGTCTATGACAATCATATGATTCGATTTTATTTGTGAACTACTATTTGACAAGATACTAAATAATTGTAGCTCACATAGCTCTTTACTCTATTGATTATTAAGGCAAGTAATTTGGTAAAGGCATATAAGGGACCATCGAGTTGACGCATCAATAAAGTACCTAAATGTGCCAGAAGATGGATGAATAGGACCACAAATGTCACCTTGAATTCTTTCTAAGAATTTCGGGGATTCAGTTTGAAGCTTAACTAGGAATGATCAGACAATCAAAACTTTTTAAGGAACATACTGAACAAGGAAGTTCACCTTGGGCATTACCTTTTGAGTTATAAAAGGATGTCCTCTAGATTCTTTAATAATATGACGCATCATAGATATTCCTAGATGATCAAGCCTTTCATGCCAAGGGAAAAGTAGTTTTAGGTTTGTGACTTTGGGAATGTTGACACTATGAGATTCAATAGCTCTTATTCTTGTAACATATAATCCTGAAGAAATTGAGTGAAATTTTTCAAAAACCTTTTTATTGTCAACGGTGTTTGAGGTGATGAGAAGATATTCTTTTTCATTCTCATCAGTAGTTTCAACGTGAAACCATTACAAACGAGTATCTTTAAACCTTAGTAGGTTTCTAGTTGCCTTTCTAGAGTATAGAGCATCTTATGTGCGTCTTATTTGGCAGAATAAAACTAGCTTCTCAGAAACCTCTATTATGTATGATGTACCCGATACCGTCCAGACATGTAAGTTGGTTTTATTAGTCAACTGTGAAAGTATTTCTAACTTTTTAAAATAGTGTGTGGTTGTGCAATCAATAATGCATATATCTTCCATCTCTATACATATATAAATGAAAAACATCTTTTAAAAACACACCGAGTATACCAAACAACAACATGAAACAAGCAGATAAAGAAAATAAGTAAAACATAAAGGTAATAAGTAAAGCAAGACAATACGTATGAAGTCTAGTCCTCTCAACCATAATAAAGGTTAGCACCAGTATCTATTTCATTTGAGACCTTATTGATTGGTTCATCAACTAGATTATAATTAGAAAAGTTTGTTTCTACTCTCTTTCCATTATTCTTTTGGATAACCCATACAGATCAACAAGATGTTTAGGTGTGCGATAGGTACATTGCCAATGTCCCTCAGATCCGCACCAATGACATATGCCTCGGTTCTCTCCTTCTTGGATGCCTTTCTTTTGGCACTTCACGTTGTCATTTCTAGTGGCCTGAGTTTTAACCATCACGTTGCCCCTTCAGGTGGCCAGAATGATATTGATTTCGAAACCGACTATGGAAATTTCAACGTCCACAGTTTCGTCCATAACCTCGTCCTCCTCTATGCCCTTTCCCACGTTCATTCTTCAGGAATGACGTGTTATGTAC
The DNA here is from genome assembly GCF_001625215.2 of Daucus carota subsp. sativus. Taxonomy (NCBI): domain Eukaryota; kingdom Viridiplantae; phylum Streptophyta; class Magnoliopsida; order Apiales; family Apiaceae; genus Daucus; species Daucus carota. The sequence goes on from NC_030382.2 coordinate 24,468,540, forward strand.
TTCAGGTACCTGGGCAGAGCCTATGGGACGAATCTGATGGTTTTTCAATAGCAACTCATTATTCTTTTCAACCACAAGATGGAGATATACCATCGCACCATATTTTTGGAAACTCCGCTCTCTATATCGTTGTTCCAAAATCATAGTATTTGGGTGAAAAGTTGATAGGGTCTTTTCAATTATTTCAGCATCAATAATATTTTCACCATACAAAATTAATTTGAGCTTATCTTGAAAAAAGCAGAATTATATTCAGCTACATATTTGAAATCTTGTAACCTCAAATCAACCAGTCAAAACGGGCAGATGGTAAGTGAATAGGTTTCTGGTGATCAAATCTATCCTTGAGATTATTCCAAAGGGTAAGGGGATTTCTGATAATGAGATATTCAGATTTTAGGTCTTCATGGATGTGATGTCTTAGAAAATAATTGGTTTGACATTTTGTTAAACAATGGGGATTATTTTCTAAATCAATAGTGTCCTAGGCTGTTAGCACTAAGGTGTAATATCACACCAAGGAACCAAGATAGATAATTATTCCCAGAAACATCCAAGGCAACAAATTCTAATTTTACAAGGTTCGTCATTCTGAATGTAAAATAAATATTTAAAACATGACCTATCAATATTTCAAGTTAATACAAAAACAATTTAATATCTATACAGTATGATATAACTAAAAAGTTTTAACGGCATTGTCGCCATTAACAAATCAAGCAATAGTAAAGTCATAAGCTATAACGATAGTAATAATCGTAAAATGAGTAGAGATAGATCGTACCTTATTTCTGTGAAAGTCGCAGTATTTAGAGTTGGTTAGATTGTACCTGTTTATGATGTACCTGTTTGACTTATCTCAGTTTGGCAGAGTCCTTCTTTGGCATATCTCAGTTCGGCAGAGTCTCGTGCTGATAACGTGTTGTAAATCTTGTAATATATACTATTAAACTATACAAAAATAAGAAAAGGAAACTATTCTGGAAAGTATAAAGAGAATAGGAGATGGAGAGAGAAAGTAGTTGTATTTCAGAATATTTCAGAATTGAATTCATTTCAACTGAACCAGCTATTTATAGAGGTTGGTTGATGAATCTTCCTAACTAAGATTTGCAATACTTCTAGGTTAAGTATTACGATTCTTCTCGAGTAAGTATCGTAAGTCTTCCTCGATAAGCTATGCGAGTCTTCTTTAGTAAGTTTCGCCGGACTTCCTTGATAAGCTTTGCGAGTCTTCCTTAGTAAGTTTCACCAAACTTACTTGATAAGATTTGCGAGTCTTCTTGACTAAGCTTTTGACAATCACTTAATATATTATTTTATAACAAAATCTTTGTTTTTATTTACACACACAATTTATTTAAGGCTACAGCCTGTTCTTTTAATATGGAGTAAAAACACACAACACACAGAAACCAGAGCTTCGGCTCCTTTCTTTTGCACTCTGTTCTTTAAACTCACTTCTATGTATCTATTACATGCAAAGCAACAGCCTTTTATAAGCTTCAAGTTTATAGTCTTGCATCATTGCATACTTCACATTTTTTATCCTTATACATATTAATAGACATTTGGTGGCTAGCTATCTTCATTAACGCCATGCAGCTTTCTTTGCTCCTTGTGTTTTCGACTCTTCACGCCTACCATATTTTCTGGATCTTTTACTGCTGGTCTCTGTTTTCATACATTACCGCCAACCTGTATGCTTACCATGTATTTGAGGGTTTGAATTCTAACATTTCTGGTATAATCTTGTTGTATTAAAATTAGTTTAGCTTATATTCAATTTTAGTTTATATTTCTGCCATATATTCTGGTATAATTATTTAATAAAAATATCCTAAACATGTTTATTGCTTTGATTAAGTACTGCTTTGTTTTACTTGCATGTAATTTGTTTTGATAAATAATTTTTTCCAATATCGACAGTCAGGAGGTCAACTGGACTATGCCGTCCACCGCTAGTCAGGGTTGTTCACGAACAGAGCCGAGCCGAGTTTTGTCCAATATTCTCCTGATCGATTTGATATATTATATGCTGAATTCGGCGTTCAATAACATGTATATATTACGAAATTATCCTCAAAATATTATATTTGTTCGAGCTTTAACGAGCTGAGCTCGAGCCGAACGATTTCGAGCCGAGCTCGAGCCGAACACACTAAAAGCTCAGCTCGAGCTCGTTTTCTTAACGAACACATTTATGTGTTCGAGCTCGGGCTCGAGTTCTTAACGAACCGAGCTTTTATTGAACCGAGCTCAAGCTTGGTCGCGAACAGCTCGGTTCGTGAACAGCCCTACTAGTCACTCTGCCTATATATAGGTTAGGATCCACAGAGTAGTTCGTCTCATCAACACACCATAACAGCTACCGCCTTCCTCGTCCTCGTCCACCACGGTAGCCACCTCTAAAGCCACCTCTGTCGCGTGCAGAACTGCTACCGCCAGAACTGTCACCAATGGACACCTTACTTTGCAACGCCTTTTCCAAATGGCTTGTATCATCATACTGGTTCATTCGCTGCTCGTGGGCTTGAAGAGAACCTACGAGCTCATCAATACAAATTGTGGACAAGTCTTTTGACTCCTCGATGGATGTCACAACATAATCAAATTTTCTTGTTAATGAACGGAGCAACTTTTCCATGACCCGAACATCATCGAGACTTTCTCCATTTCTTTTCAACTCATTTGTCACCGTTTTCAAACGTGTAACAAATTCACCAATATTTTCAGAACTCTTCATCTTCAAATTTTCGAACTCCCCACGTAGAACTTGGAGCCGAACCTTTTTGACTTTCTCGACACCCTGGAATGATTTCTGCAGAATCTCCCACGCGTCTTTCGCCGTTTTTGCATTTCAAATTTTTTCAAAGGTTGATTCATCAACTCCTTGAATAATTGTATATAACGCCCTTTGGTCTTTTTTCTTGGAATCTTTTAACGCCGTTTTCTCCGCATCAGAAAGAACGGCTTCATCCTCGGGCTTGTCATACCCACTTTCGACAATATCCCAATTATCGTATGAACCGAGTAACACCTTCATTTGGATACTCCAGTTCCCGTAATTTGTTGTCGTCAACTTTGGGATTTGTGGTCGCGCCATCATATTTGACATTTTTTCTTCTCCGAAATAACCTAGCTCTGATGCCACTTGTTGGAAACGTGTATGGGTTTCTACGAAAATAAAACTAAATTTTCAGTATAACAAGCACACACTTTATATATTAATATCTCAGTATTACAAACTCTAGGCTACAGCCTTTTACACTGACAGGTTACAACTTTTCTCTTTTTCTCACAGAGAGCTTCGGCTCTTTTTTTCTTTTGCTTTCTATTTCACTCAGTGTATTCTTTTTTTTACTACAGCAAACTAACGCCTTATATATAGGCTACACAATACAAGTACACATCATGGCTTACATCAGAATAGTTATTACTATAGACTTTTACCAGCTGCATGCAGCCTACCATATTTTACTCATATGTGATTACTGCCAGCCTTCACACCTTATCTTGACATCCCAGCCTTCTAATCTTGAATAACTGTTATTGACATGCTCCATGTTTCAAGGGAGACTTTCACACCTCTTGTATGAATACTTGACCATGCAGGTTGCCCACCATATTTTCTGGAATGTATATAGCTGTACGTGTGCTCATGTATTTACTATACACCTGTGACCAGCCTTAATACCAGGAGCTGCAGTACAAGATTTCTTCTGCTTACATTTATGTGCCACCGTTTCTTGTCAATTCATATAATCCAGTAACTTTGAAGTAATCACAGCTTTCTTTGACTCCATATATATCGACTACTTCTATTTGCTTGTAAATATCTGCTAGATTTTCTTCTGTCCTGCAGTGCACCAATTCCACGATTTTATCGTTCACTTGTTCACGAAGAAAATGATATTTAATGTTGATGTGCTTGCTTCGACTATATGACACCGGATTTTTCGCAAGTGAAATAGCGGATTTATTATCCACGTAAATAGTAACCGGTTCTTCTTTGACAAGATTTAACTCGCCCAAAATATAGCCTAGCCAAATAGCCTGACATGCTGCTCCTGCTGCTGCAATATATTCCGCCTCACATGTTGAGAGAGCGACCGTCTGTTGCTTCTTTGATGACCATGAGAATATCGCTGAGCCAATATGAAAAGCATATCCTGATGTGCTTTTTCCGTCATCCAAGTCACCACCATAATCACTATCTGAATAGCCGACTAATTTTGAATCTTGAGAATGAGTGTAAAATAAACCATGATCAAGTGTACCTTTAATATATCTCAAGCTTCTTTTAGCCGCCATGAAGTGATCTTGCTTCGGCTTCTCCATGTACCTACTAACCAATCCGACTGCATACATGATATCCGGACGAGTGAAAGTTAGGTACCTCAGACTTCCAACCAAACTTTTGAACAATGTCGGATTTACTGACTCCCTCATTGAATCAATTCTGAGCTTTATGCTTGCTTCTGCAGGCGTGCTCACTGGCTTGCATTCCTCCATTCTGAACTTCTTTAAAATTTGCTGTGCATATTTTTTCTGACACATAAAAATCCAATCTTTGCTTTGCTTCACCTCGACTCCAAGAAAGTACGACATTTGACCGATATTTGTCATCTCAAATTCGTTAGTCATAACTTTCTTAAAATCATCAAACATACGAGGATTGTTTCCGGTAAATATCATGTCGTCCACGTATAAGCAAACAATCATGATATCTCCCCCTGAATTTGTTTTCGTGTAGAGTGCATGCTCGTATGGACTCTTCACAAAATCATTTTTCTGAAAATACTCATCAACCCTTGTGTTCCATGCTCTCGGGGCTTGCTTTAACCCGTATAGTGCTTTCTTTAGTTTGTAGACTTTATTCTCCTGGCCTTTTTGAACATATCCTGGAGGTTGCTCGATGTAGACTTCTTCTTCAAGATAACCATTTAGAAATGCTGACTTCACATCCATCTGAAAAATCTTCCATTGATTCTGAGCGGCAATTGCAGTAAGAAGTCTGATGGTGTCAACTCGTGCAACTGGAGCAAACACCTCATCATAGTCAATCCCGTATCTCTGTTTGTAGCCTTTAGCCACCAACCTCGCCTTGTATTTTTCAACTTCTCCATCCTGATTTGTCTTTATCTTGTAGACCCATTTGACGCCAATTGCTTTGTGTCCTTCTGGAAGATCTGTGAGCTCCCAAGTATCATTCTTCTTGATTGCACCAATTTCCTCATCCATGGCTTTGTTCCATTTGCTTTCTTCAGAAGCTTCCTCAAATGTAACTGGATCACATTCAACCATCAAACAAAATAAAGAATAATCAAAGGTTGTTTGTACCGGACTCGTTGCTTCATAAATATTATCCAGACTCCGCATTTTTCTTGGTGCTCCCCCTGAACTTCTGCTTCCACTTGAATCCGATGGTGTTGATGCGGGAGTTTGTTGATTCGGACTTTGGGGAGGAGTTTCATCATCATCCTCGTCACCTTCTATGTTGGGGTCGTCATTGCAATCATCATCATCATTGAAAAATAACCCAGCAACTTTTCTTTCCTCCTCGCTCCATCTCCAGTAATTTGATTCATCAAACTCAACATCTCAAGAAATGATTAATTTCTTCGTCAGGGGATTATAGAGCCTGTACGCCTTGCTCCTCTTGTCATATCCGGTAAAGATGCACTTCTCGCCTTTATCATCTAGCTTCTTTCTTTTCTGATCTGGAACATGGGCATATGCAATACACCCAAAAATTCTGAGATGTCCCACTGATGGTTTGCTACCACTCCATGCTTCATTTGGAGTTTTATTTCTGACACTTTTTGTTGGACAGCGATTCAACAAATAAACTGCACATAAAACAGCTTCGGCCCAGAAGGTTCTCGGCAAGTGCTTTGCTTTCACCATGCTCCTTGCCATGTCAAGAATAGTGCGATTCTTTCTTTCTGCAACGCCATTTTGTTGAGGAGTATAGGCCGTTGTCAACTGATGATTGATTCCATGTGCTCTACAAAAACTTCTGAACAGATTAGAAGTATACTCGCCTCCTCTGTCTGATCTGAGTACCTTCAAGTAATGACCACTTTGCTTTTCTGCCAGTGCTTTGAACTCCTTGAATTTATCAAGAGCCTCCGACTTTTCTTTGATGATATACACCCAACTTTTCCTGTTAAAATCATCAATAAATGTTAGGTAATATCTATTACCTCCAAGTGATGAGATATCAAATGGACCGGCAATATCTGTGTGAACTATCTCCAATGGCCTCCTGGCTCTCCATGATTTTCCAACGGGAAAACTTTGTCGATGTTGCTTCCCCTTTACACACGCTTCACACAAATTTTTTGGTTCGTTGATTTCTGGCAACCCGTTCACCCTCTTTGTCTTTGACAATAGTTTCAAGCCAGAAAATCCAAGATGACCATATCTCAAGTGCCACAACCACGAGTCATTTTTAATGACAGACTTTAAACACTTCTGAACCTTCGTTTGCATATCAAGCGTTAACAAACGATTCTTTGACATTTCCACATTTGCAATCAATTCCCGAGCTTTATTTCTGATATATAATGAGGGAATTGTCCTGCATCTGTATATTATATCCTTTCTCCACAAGTTGGCCAAGACTGATAATATTATTTTTCAATGCAGGAATATAATAAACATCATTTATATATATTTTTTTCACCTTTTTTTGTCATGATCGTGACGGTACCTTTTCCTTTGACCGGAATCTTTGACGAGTCACCAAAAGTAACTTCTCCGCTGATGGTGTCGTCTATCTCCGTGAATAATTCCTTATGACCAGTCATGTGATTGCTGGCTCCCGAGTCAAGATACCATGTATTTTTCTTGCCTCCTTCATCTCCTTTATAAGTGAGAAACATAGCAGAGCCAACATCTTTATCTTCTTTTGCCTCAGCAAAATGACTTCTTTCTTCCACCTTTGGTGCTCTACACTCATAACTGAAATGGCCATATTTATTACAATTATAGCACTGATATTGAGACTTATCTCCTCGTTGAAATCCGCCTCGTCCTCGGCCTCTAAAATTTTGACCACGACCAGATGGCTGATAGCCTTTAGAATTCCGGCCTCTATAGAAGGACTGCCTTCCTCGTCCACCACGGTAGCCACCTCTAAAGCCACCTCTGTCGCGTGCAGAACTGCTACCGCCAGAACTGTCACCAATGGACACCTTACTTTGCAACGCCTTTTCCAAATGGCTTGTATCATCATACTGGTTCATTCGCTGCTCGTGGGCTTGAAGAGAACCTACGAGCTCATCAATACAAATTGTGGACAAGTCTTTTGACTCCTCGATGGATGTCACAACATAATCAAATTTTCTTGTTAATGAACGGAGCAACTTTTCCATGACCCGAACATCATCGAGACTTTCTCCATTTCTTTTCAACTCATTTGTCACCGTTTTCAAACGTGTAACAAATTCACCAATATTTTCAGAACTCTTCATCTTCAAATTTTCGAACTCCCCACGTAGAACTTGGAGCCGAACCTTTTTGACTTTCTCGACACCCTGGAATGATTTCTGCAGAATCTCCCACGCGTCTTTCGCCGTTTTTGCATTTCAAATTTTTTCAAAGGTTGATTCATCAACTCCTTGAATAATTGTATATAACGCCCTTTGGTCTTTTTTCTTGGAATCTTTTAACGCCGTTTTCTCCGCATCAGAAAGAACGGCTTCATCCTCGGGCTTGTCATACCCACTTTCGACAATATCCCAATTATCGTATGAACCGAGTAACACCTTCATTTGGATACTCCAGTTCCCGTAATTTGTTGTCGTCAACTTTGGGATTTGTGGTTGCGCCATCATATTTGACATTTTTTCTTCTCCGAAATAACCTAGCTCTGATGCCACTTGTTGGAAACGTGTATGGGTTTCTACGAAAATAAAACTAAATTTTCAGTATAACAAGCACACACTTTATATATTAATATCTCAGTATTACAAACTCTAGGCTACAGCCTTTTACACTGACAGGTTACAACTTTTCTCTTTTTCTCACAGAGAGCTTCGGCTCTTTTTTTCTTTTGCTTTCTATTTCACTCAGTGTATTCTTTTTTTTACTACAGCAAACTAACGCCTTATATATAGGCTACACAATACAAGTACACATCATGGCTTACATCAGAATAGTTATTACTATAGACTTTTACCAGCTGCATGCAGCCTACCATATTTTACTCATATGTGATTACTGCCAGCCTTCACACCTTATCTTGACATCCCAGCCTTCTAATCTTGAATAACTGTTATTGACATGCTCCATGTTTCAAGGGAGACTTTCACACCTCTTGTATGAATACTTGACCATGCAGGTTGCCCACCATATTTTCTGGAATGTATATAGCTGTACGTGTGCTCATGTATTTACTATACACCTGTGACCAGCCTTAATACCAGGAGCTGCAGTACAAGATTTCTTCTGCTTACATTTATGTGCCACCGTTTCTTGTCAATTCATATAATCCAGTAACTTTGAAGTAATCACAGCTTTCTTTGACTCCATATATATCGACTACTTCTATTTGCTTGTAAATTATTATTATTACTAATCCAGAAGGGTTTGAATTTTAACACTCCCCCTCAAACCCGACTTTCCATTCCGAGCTTTCTTTTCATTTTCTGAAACACATCTGGCTTCAATGGCTTCGTAAAAATATCTGCTAGATTTTCTTCTGTCCTGCAGTGCACCAATTCCACGATTTTATCGTTCACTTGTTCACGAAGAAAATGATATTTAATGTTGATGTGCTTGCTTCGACTATATGACACCGGATTTTTCGCAAGTGAAATAGCGGATTTATTATCCACGTAAATAGTAACCGGTTCTTCTTTGACAAGATTTAACTCGCCCAAAATATAGCCTAGCCAAATAGCCTGACATGCTGCTCCTGCTGCTGCAATATATTCCGCCTCACATGTTGAGAGAGCGACCGTCTGTTGCTTCTTTGATGACCATGAGAATATCGCTGAGCCAATATGAAAAGCATATCCTGATGTGCTTTTTCCGTCATCCAAGTCACCACCATAATCACTATCTGAATAGCCGACTAATTTTGAATCTTGAGAATGAGTGTAAAATAAACCATGATCAAGTGTACCTTTAATATATCTCAAGCTTCTTTTAGCCGCCATGAAGTGATCTTGCTTCGGCTTCTCCATGTACCTACTAACCAATCCGACTGCATACATGATATCCGGACGAGTGAAAGTTAGGTACCTCAGACTTCCAACCAAACTTTTGAACAATGTCGGATTTACTGACTCCCTCATTGAATCAATTCTGAGCTTTATGCTTGCTTCTGCAGGCGTGCTCACTGGCTTGCATTCCTCCATTCTGAACTTCTTTAAAATTTGCTGTGCATATTTTTTCTGACACATAAAAATCCAATCTTTGCTTTGCTTCACCTCGACTCCAAGAAAGTACGACATTTGACCGATATTTGTCATCTCAAATTCGTTAGTCATAACTTTCTTAAAATCATCAAACATACGAGGATTGTTTCCGGTAAATATCATGTCGTCCACGTATAAGCAAACAATCATGATATCTCCCCCTGAATTTGTTTTCGTGTAGAGTGCATGCTCGTATGGACTCTTCACAAAATCATTTTTCTGAAAATACTCATCAACCCTTGTGTTCCATGCTCTCGGGGCTTGCTTTAACCCGTATAGTGCTTTCTTTAGTTTGTAGACTTTATTCTCCTGGCCTTTTTGAACATATCCTGGAGGTTGCTCGATGTAGACTTCTTCTTCAAGATAACCATTTAGAAATGCTGACTTCACATCCATCTGAAAAATCTTCCATTGATTCTGAGCGGCAATTGCAGTAAGAAGTCTGATGGTGTCAACTCGTGCAACTGGAGCAAACACCTCATCATAGTCAATCCCGTATCTCTGTTTGTAGCCTTTAGCCACCAACCTCGCCTTGTATTTTTCAACTTCTCCATCCTGATTTGTCTTTATCTTGTAGACCCATTTGACGCCAATTGCTTTGTGTCCTTCTGGAAGATCTGTGAGCTCCCAAGTATCATTCTTCTTGATTGCACCAATTTCCTCATCCATGGTTTTGTTCCATTTGCTTTCTTCAGAAGCTTCCTCAAATGTAACTGGATCACATTCAACCATCAAACAAAATAAAGAATAATCAAAGGTTGTTTGTACCGGACTCGTTGCTTCATAAATATTATCCAGACTCCGTATTTTTCTTGGTGCTCCCCCTGAACTTCTGCTTCCACTTGAATCCGATGGTGTTGATGCGGGAGTTTGTTGATTCGGACTTTGGGGAGGAGTTTCATCATCATCCTCGTCACCTTCTATGTTGGGGTCGTCATTGCAATCATCATCATCATTGAAAAATAACCCAGCAACTTTTCTTTCCTCCTCGCTCCATCTCCAGTAATTTGATTCATCAAACTCAACATCTCAAGAAATGATTAATTTCTTCGTCAGGGGATTATAGAGCCTGTACGCCTTGCTCCTCTTGTCATATCCGGTAAAGATGCACTTCTCGCCTTTATCATCTAGCTTCTTTCTTTTCTGATCTGGAACATGGGCATATGCAATACACCCAAAAATTCTGAGATGTCCCACTGATGGTTTGCTACCACTCCATGCTTCATTTGGAGTTTTATTTCTGACACTTTTTGTTGGACAGCGATTCAACAAATAAACTGCACATAAAACAGCTTCGGCCCAGAAGGTTCTCGGCAAGTGCTTTGCTTTCACCATGCTCCTTGCCATGTCAAGAATAGTGCGATTCTTTCTTTCTGCAACGCCATTTACAACTGATATGTGTCGGATGTATGCAGTATGCGATATATCAAACAGTTACCTCCATCTCAAACGTTTCATAGGAACAGGTGAACTGCAGAAGGGTTGAATCATTGTGCCCTGACGCCATAATGCCTGCCACGGATCAGTACTCATCGGACTTCAATTCCAACAGCCTAGAAAGTATATATTCATTGAATGGGTGATGGCCTTAAGTTAGGTGCTTAATATGGTCAATGCAATATGGCAGGGGTGTGCAACTGTACATGCATATAGTGCCTGCATGGACTATAGTTTTATTTAAAAGAAAAAGAATTTTAATATAATTTATGGAATTATATTTTGTAAGAGTCTTAAAATGTGAGTCGATTTGTATACTTATTCACCGGGATAGATGGAGTATACATTTATCTATGAGCTGTCCCCAAAAATTTTATAGGATGATGAAGTTAATAAATTGTTATCTTTATTAGAGTAAGTCTTGCTAAATATCTTTGTTATTGCTATGAATATAGCATCAAAAAGTGTGCACACAGTCCTTAGATAGAAGTTGCAGTATCCGATACTAGTTCCATAAGCTAGTTTCAAGTTTATCATTTTTTTTTTTAATTTCATCCGATTCAACAAGCTTTCTGTATTTGGTGATTTACTATACGTTGTTGTTTAACTTTTATCCTACATGTATAACTAGTTGAGAAGCCGCGCGTTGCGGCGTCCTATAAAAATTATATTAATGATTCAATATTAATATTTGTAGAGTACAATAATTTTGTGGATGTCTATAAAAAGTATATTAATGATTAAAAATTAATATTTGTATAATAAAATAAATTTTATATTATAAAAGTCTTAAAGCACGAATCTTATTTTTATTTGTGTTTTTTTTTTAGAAAAAGTAATCATGTTCTTACATTGTCATCTTCCTCCAATTTTTTTGGATTCATTGTGCACAAAAACATCTAACTTAAATCCGTGAAATAGTGGTATATAACTACCCTTGCGTGTAACAACCTTTTTTTAATACTGTATAAACAGCCTTCACTTAAAAGTTGTTTGAACGGAGCAATCAGATAATGTCTGAATAATATTTTCATGTATACAAAGTAAATCATATAAAAATTAACAACAACAAACATGTTCGATGAACAAAACAAATATTATAAAAGAATAACCAACAAACATACATCACTAATAGTTAATTTTTTGATATCATCCATCAATATCATGTCAAGACTATATTGTTCTCCCGTGTTTGGATTTGTCGACTCCCACATTGCGGTCTATAACTACCTTGTTTGCAACAATCTTTATTTTTTTAACACCGTATAAACAGCCTTCACTTATCGTTGCAGAAGAACGGCACCACCGAGTTAGAAATCGAGCAAGAGAACTTTCACCGGAGAGAGGTAGGGTTGTGGTATAGAGAGAGAGTAGGTTGTGTTTAGATGATCCAAAACCCTACAACGTATAGGGGTATTTATAGGTGTCGAGAGACTTGTGTGCTACTCTTTCCCATAATTAAATAATCTGAAACAAAATCAGATTAGGGAAAATAGATTTTTTTGCCACCCAACTTATTATTTGTTTAGAAACCTACCACTGAACTATAATTTTTTTCTTTTTTGTCACTAATGTTAGGTTCGGACTTTTTTTTTGTCACTAACGTTAGGTTCGGATTTGATTATTAACACTATGTTATTTTTTTAGTATTATTAAAATATAGTGTTAGTCTGCAATATAATGGCGATCTGATATGTGTCTATATCTTTATGTTGTGTCCCAGGTAGTTTACCTCGGAGGACGAGAGTTGGACACCCATTTCGAGACTCCAAAAAATTTCAAAAATTATTTTATTTTATTTTTTCTGAATAAAATTTAATGTTGGTTTTTTTTCCTAAAAAAACGTTGGATTTTTTCTTGTCACTGACGTTATGTTTTAATTTGATTATTAACAATATGTCATTTTTTTAGCATTATAAAAATATAGTGGTAGTCTGCAATATTAAGGTGATATGATATGTGTCTATAACATTATATACAGTCATCTATTTGTCCCTTAGCTAGTTTACCTTGAAGTATGAGAGTTTAACAGGTATTTTAAGAACCTAAAAAATTTAGTTTTATGAATTATTTTAAGACTCCACAAATATATGGTATCACTTGACTTTATAGTTCTTTACCACTACTTGTCACGTATTTTAAGGTTCCCACTTTTTATAAATATAGTTCCATAAGTTAATTTTGAGATTTCCTTTCCGAGTAAAAAAATCTGCACTCTCATCCTCTAAGATAAACTACCTAGGACACATTTAGGGCATTTCCCAAAATGCCCCTTCAAAAGTTAACGGCAACGGCAGAAGATAACGGAAAGGGTGCAAAGTGTCTACGGGTTAATAGTAAGGGGCTGCATAGTGTTTATTCCAAAACTATTAAGTGCAATGTGCAACATGCTGAAATTAAAGGGGTGCCAAATGCAATAAACTCTTAAAAGAATAACATAGTGTTAATAATCAAATCCGAACCTAACGTCAGTGACAAAAAAAAATCCGAACCTAATATTAGTGGCAAAAAAGAAAAAAATTATAGTTCAGTGGTAGGTTTCTAAACAAATAATAAGTTGGGTGGCAAAAAAATCTATTTTCCCAACTCAAAATGAAAATCATATATATACATAAACAAACATATATATACATACATACACAAACATATATATACATACACAAACATATAAAGAGTGGAGAGATCGATATACCTGCAAATTGAGATTGAACCCTAATTGAGATTGAAATCTGAAATCCAATCGAGACACAACGAAGTTTAAAATCCACGTTCTTAATGGGCATTTTTGTATAAAGAGAAAGAGAGAGGGAGAGGGAGAGGTTTGTTGGTAGAGAGAGAGATTTTGGAAAAATGAGAGGAAGAAAATGAGATGGGAAAAAAGGAGACTGATGAGGGAGAAAGAGATTTAGCAAAAATAACGGCTTAAAACCGACCACCAAGCGGTTGGTTATGCTCTTTAACATAAAATGACGTCGTAACCCCTTCTGTGACAAGTATATTTAATCCATTTTCCAAATAAATAATAAGATTTATATATATATATATATATATATATATATATAGAGAGAGAGAGAGAGAGAGAGAGTTGGGCTCAATGGAGACCAAAAACTTTGGAGTCCTTAGAAAATACAAGATCTACCGTTAAAATAATCTGGCAATTAATGGACATGATTAAATATTCTTTTCCTGCATTTCTTGTGCTGCATTTCTAGTAATGTAATATTAATAATTTACACTATTCTTATCTTGCATTTCTAGTAATGTATTATTAATATTTTTGTCTTGCATTTCTTATTTTAGTTTTAATTCAAAACTATCTTTATAATTTACACTATTCTTGTCCTGCATTTCTAGTAATGTAATTTTAATAAATTGTCCCGCATATTTCTGATGTATACAAGTGTTTTTTTGTCTTGCAATAAATTCAATTCGTTGCAGGACAATGACAATGAGTTCAGTTCCAATCATAGCAATGTCCAACTACATCTTTGTTTTGTATGCAATTATTATTTTTATTTGTTAGGATTTCGGTAATTGATCACCAATATTATGGAATTATTATTTTATGTTATGCGGGATTTAGAAGTACGGTTTGTTGTTCACCGATTTAGAAGTGCAGGACAGGATAGGAAGAGAAAACGAATGTGTAGGACAAATAACATGAGTCTTTGGATGTGTAAGAAATGGATGGCTGTGATTCCATAATATTGGTGATCAATTACCACAAAATTCAGTCTCCATATGGTTAAAACCGACCGATTGCCAGTCGGTTTTGGTTTTAGAGAAAACGACATCATTTTGTCTAACAATTTCTTAAAAAATTGATTAAATATACACAAACACTTAACCGATCGACAGAGTGGTCGGTTAAGATCCAGACACGTCAGCTCTAAAACCGACCAAGTTGACAGCGGTCGGTTAAAATAAGTCGAAGTCTTGCCAGCAAGGCAGAACGACGTCGTTCTAGTCAAAACCGACCAACTTCGGCCCGTCGGTTTTATCCCGACACTTTTTTCGTGCCGGTCGATTTTAGGCGGTCGGTTTTGCCCTATTTTTTTGTAGTGTAATTGATATTATGTATAATATATGAAATAAAGGAGGCTTGTGTAGCGTTTATTTTTGTACTTGCGTAGCGTTTTTAAATGTTATGTAAGCTAGTGCTATGAAAGTGACATACCTTACATACCGCTTTTGTTAAAAGCTCTGCAAGTGCTCTACTTAGATAGCGTTTACAAAAGCGCCATCTCGGTAGAGTACTTGCAAAGCGTTTAAGAAAAGCGCTATCACTACAACAAAAACACCATTAGACAACACTGATCAGACAACGCACGGTGAAAAAAGCGTTGTTTGGAAAAAAGACACAACACTTTCTTTTCGTCCTCGAAAAACTATTGTCTAACACCTACGACCTACAACGGTTAAAAAAACTGTTGTCTAGTAAATTCAATCAGACAACGGTTTCTTAACTGTGGTATTGTGTAATGATGCATGTTAGACAACTGTTTTGAGAGCCGATGTGTGAAAAAACTTCAGACAATAGTTCAGGAAACCGTTGTTGTAATTAGACAAGTGTTTTATTTGTTGTGTTGTTTACGAGCAGTTCAAATAGTGTTGTATGACTGGGAAGCTAACATACAAGTGTTTTTGTTAGCATTGTATGATGGCCTTATAGACAAGCCTTTACTAACTAATAAAACCATGGTCTGTTAGACACTACAGGACAAAAAATACCTTTTTATAATAAGACAAAATTTACATTTGACTAATATTGTTAAAAAAACATACAAAATAAATATAAAAAAAATTTGATTTTTTTTATACATGACTAATATTGTTAGTTTTCGAGATATGCAAGGTTAGATGATGGAAAAAAATATTTATAAATCAATATAGAGCTAATCTTATACATAACAACGATTCTATCCAGTACTTTCTAAATTGTAGACATAAAACACATAATAATACTCACATCCGAACTACAAGATTGTCTTGGTATTACAAATCAACAAAACATATTTTGCATATATGCATAATATAAATATATTCATTAAGAAAAATAGTACAGAAACAAGAATTGATCAAGGAAATGCAAATTTTTAACTCATAAAAATGAAAAGTTATTATACAACGGTTTTCTTCTCATAAACCGTTGTCTACATTACTTTTAGACAACGGAATTTCCCTGAAGCGTTGTTTGAGCCTAATTTAGGCAATGGATTATCTTACAACGGCATACCTTTCGTAACGGTTGTGTCATTTTCAATGATACAACATAAGTGCGTATAAAAACCGTTGTCTGTTAGACATTACAGGACAAAATTTACCTTTATATAATAAGACAAAATTTACGTTTAACTAGTCTTGTTAAAAAAACATACAAAATAAACATAAAAAAATTTGATTTTTTTATACATGACCAATATTACTAGTTCTCGACATCCGTACGGTTAGATGATCGAAAAAAATATTTATAAATTAATATATAGCTAATCTTATACATAACGATGATTCTATCCAGTACTTTCTAAATTGTAGACATAAAACACATACTAATACTCACATCCGAACTACAAAATTGTCTTGGTATTACAAATTAACAATACATATTTGCATATATGCATAATATAAATATATTTATTAAGAAAAATAGTACAAAAATAAGGATTGATCAAGGAAATGCGAATTTTTAATTCATAAAATGACAAGTTATTATACAACGGTTTTCTTCTCATAAACCGTTGTCTACATTACTTTTGTACAACGGATTTTCCCTGAAGCGTTGTTTGAGCCTAATTTAAACAATAGATTATCTTACAACGGTATACATTTCGTAATGATTGTGTCATTTTCAATGATAGAACATAAGTGCGTATGAAAACCGTTGTCTGTAGACACTAAAGGACAAAATTTACCTTTATATAATAAGACAACATTTACGTTTAACTAGTATTGTTAAACAAACATACAAAATAAACATTAAAAAAATTGATTTTTTTTATACATGAATATTGTTAGTTCTCGACATCCGTACGGTTAGATGATCGAAAAAAATATTTATAATTATATATAGAGCTAATCTTATACATAACAATGATTCTATCCAGTATTTTCTAAATTGTAAACATAACACATACTAATACTCATATCTGAACTACAAAATTGTCTTGGTATTACAAATCAACAATACATATTTGCATATATGCATAATATAAATATATATATTAAGACAAAAAGTACAAAAATATATTATATATGCATAATATAAATATACAACGGTCCCTCCCCCACCATAAATGTTAGCTGATATGTTAGCTTAGTTAGTTTAGTTATGCTACTTCTTTTTTTGCCAGAAGTTTAGTTATGCTACTTATGACCTAGTTGTAAAAGCGTTAGCTTAGAATATTAAAATATTAATATAATTTTTTTTTAAATAAAATATTAATTTAAATTAGTTTTACAAGAATTGAAGGTGATATACAGATGAAATAAATAAGATAATGATGATATACAGAGTTTGTCCATAATAAATTTTATAAAAAGTAAAACATGAATTTTTAGAGTAATAAAAATTTTAAAATAAAAACAATTTTTTTATTAAGTGAAAAACAAAAAAAAATATTATTTCCCTTTGTTTTGATATGAAAAACCGATATATAATTGGTAATAAAATAAAAAAAGAAAATTTAAAAATGTCAATATACGAACTTATAAATATTATAAATACATACAAGTAATTAAATTTTTATATAATAAATATTTAAATTTTATTCATTAAGATATAAATATATGCGAATATTTGGACTCTATCAAATGGGCAAATATTGGACTCAAGCCGGTAAATTTTAGACATACAGTCCACCCAAATTTTTAAACAACTTTGAAACTTTTACTCATACTCACAGCCTCAATCTCTCTCTCAATACCCCCGCTCACTCTCTCTCGAAATACCCTCTCTCGCTAATCTAGGGCTAATCTCTCTCATTAATGTCTCTCTGCCCACTATTTTCTCGGTTACGCCACCACTTTCCATCATTATGGATTTATATTTCTAATTGGGGACAATTGAACAGAGGGTCGAGGCTTCAATTCTTCAATTAGGGCGTGGCTGCTTCAATCATGCTTAGATTATTCATTAAACTTCAATTAAAATTCAAGTACTTACATATAATCCCTTAAACTTCATCTAATCTCCCTATCTCTCTTTGATTTCAGGTGTTCTTCATCTAGGTTAGCACTTAGAGACTTGTTTTAAGGTATTTATGAATTTAGGATTTCTGTGTTTTTGGGTTTATTACATTTGTATTATGTATTATTTGTTTTTATGTTTATGTGGTTTGATTTGCTTTGGTTTGTTTTTTTATTTCTGTGTGAAAATGCAATACTCTATTTTTGTGTGTAATGTGTAATCCATGCCATGTTTTAGTTTTTTTATATGTGCAGGATGCAGGACAAGTCTGAAATGGTAAAAGATGAATTAGTAATGTTTGGGGATGTGGTTTTCTGCAAAAAAATTTTTGTCGAAATAACTATGACTTGTTAAGTCTTCTTCTCTTTGACAATTTATAACCTTGACAATTTTACGTCTGGAATCAAAGTTGAGGAGTGTGTTATAGTTTGACCAATAAAATGTGGTATTTGAAGTGTTTGCTCATTTGGGTTTATGTTTACTGTGGTTTTGAATGGCTGAGTTGAAGCAGAATTTGGCTGAGTTTAGTTCCTTCCAGTTCACTCCTTCCACGCTTATACTAGTAACCTGTTGTTAAAGTTTTAATATGTCTCTTTCTTGTAGGCCTTGTTGTTAGTAAGAGACGTACCTATATGTTCTCTGCGGGTGATGACAAACAAGTTAAATGTTGGGATCTTGAATAAAATAAAGTTTTATAAAAACCTTCTTTATGGACTATGGCTATGCTAGTGTTTCTAATAAACTTAATTATTGATATTTCTCCACCTTTCAAAGGTTATCAGGTCTTACCATGATCATTTAAGTGGAGTTTATTGCTTGGCTATGCACCCCAATATTGACATTCTACTTACAGGGGTCGTGATTCTGTGTCGGGTATGATTGTATTAATCTAAAATATTATGCTACCTGTGATTTGACATTCTTTTGTCACATGTTTCAGTCTCAGGGAAACTTCAGTTTCTGTTACTATAAAGCCAAGGTCGTGGTTTTGTATATAAGGGAACTGCCTTGCCCAAGTTGCAGGGGAAGAGGTTACACTCTTATGTACAGAATGCGGAATAGAAAGATCTAAAAAAGATTGTGCCCAGTGTGATGGCAAGGTAAATATTGAATCGTTTACTAGTTATGAATTGCTTTAATATACACGTTGACCAGTACTAAACTTGGTAGAGAGACCAAGAGATATGTGCATTCTTCAATTTTATTTTCTAGCTTCTATTTCTACATGTAATTTTGCCCTGTTCTTATTTATGTATCTTATTTGATATGAAAATGGAATACACGGTCTTGACTATTGACAGTATTGTTTTTCTGCATATAAATAGTGCAAAATATAAAATGCAAAGATATTATAGTACTTCAAATATTTTTTAGTGACTTAATGCTACATAAATGCCTTTAGACTATTTCTGTTGGACAATCCGTGTTACAAGTTCTGTATTTCTGTTAGGTATAAAGTTCATAGTCCATATTGATTGTCGATATAAATATATAGAAAGCTATCTATTTTCCGTTATGTATCTTATTAAGAGCTTTAATTGTAAGTGTTTATCAATTACAGGGAATGAATACTTGCGAACAGTGCAAGGGAGATCGTGTAATATGGGAAGATTCAATCAATGAACGACCATGGGAAAAGGCACGATCAATGTATAAAGATGAGTTAGAAGCAGGGTATAAATCCGTATGTTTGTTGGAAGGAATTGTTGGTTGAAAGGTGAATATTAGTTGGTAAATATAATTAGTTGGTGGATATATGTTGGTGGATATTGGTAATTGATATTTGGTTTGTACTTGGTTGGTTGTTATGATGGTAATGAAAACTTTTGTTTACCAATTTTTGGCATTGTTAATTATATTGTCTAGTCTAGTTTATTTGATTCATGCTTTTACTTTTAGCTAATGGGACATGCAAATGGCCATTGTTACAAGTTACATAATACAATGGTCACTGTGGTAAAACCATTGTCTATGATATTTTTAACTAATGAGACATGTAAATGACAATTGTTATAAACAACATCATACAATGGTTACTGTGATAAAAAGTATTGTCTCAAGCCCTACAAACAACACAATTTTAATAATAAAATCGTTGTCTAAGACATATACAAATAAGTATATAGTAGTAACAAACCATTGTCTAAATCAATATTATTCGAGCATTCGGAACAAAAACCGTTGTAGAAGAGCTTTCACACAATTGTTTTATTATATAAACTATTGTTATAAGGAGCCTTACACAAGTGACCACTACTCTAAACCCGTTGTGCAAGGTACTAAAACACAAGCCTCTATAATGCAAAACAATCTTGTCTGATACTCTTATTAACAAGTAAATATATCCAAAAACTGTTGTGGATATCCTCTCTAACATCATTTTTGAAAATAACTATTTTAATGAAGAGTTTCTAACAACACCACGTTTAAGAGAAAACGTTGTTGGTTCTGGATGTTGCACAACAATTTTTTTAACGTAAACCATCGTGTTCAGCACTATCACACAACGGTGCGCACCGTTGTCTGATACGCATATCAGACGGCGTCTCGATAGACCACGGTTTTCCGTGATCTCAGATAACGGGCAAAAACCGTTGTGTGATGCTGAATCTGTTGTAGTGTATGCAAGCCACGTTCACTTGCATAGCACTGGCTTACATACCCTTGAAAAACGCTATGCAAGTACATAAATAAATACTATCCAAGCTTAGTAGTGTCATAACCACTCTTAGACAAACCTGTTTTGAATAGTCACGGAGGGAGTATTATTATACTACGGTTAAAAGACTTATATGTTGACAAGAATTTTGTAATATAAAGATTATTCTACTAACAGAATTATATTGCTTATAAAACTAATTATTTTGATTTTAAGAACTTAAACAATTTTGTTTACAAACAACTCTCTAAAATTTCTATCATGTTTCAGAATTCGAATGTCCCATGAGTCCATACGGATAATATTAGCCAATCGAATTCAAAGTAATAAAATATATAATTACAAAAACTGCCCTTCATGAGATTACAGTAAAGATAAAAAAGATCGTGGTAACATTGCCATGACAAACGCAAACTCCACGAGAATGAAGCCACTACCTAAACAACAAAAATTTAAATAAATATATTGAAGTGATAAGGTAATCAAAATACATTATACTTCTAATAAATAATAAATTTGAAATTTTTAGTTTTGGCACGGTTGATAAACGAGTTGTTACATAACTTTAGGTTCGTTAGTACACTTGCCCACAGTTGCATTATGTTCATGAAAAGTTTTCTGCAGATTTCTATACAAATATTGGTCCTTAATTAATTTCCACAAATGTAGATAAATATGGATTTGAGACCTACGACAATATTCCTACACTTAAGTTTGTTCACACAATAACACGTCAACTGTATACTACAATAATACTTTGATATTATATTGGGCATCGAATGTTTAAACAGATCATACAAACTTTCAGGGTTCTGTGAAAGATATTACTCTGCCGCTAGTTGACCCTGGTTAGGGTTCTGTGAAAGATATATTACTCTGCCGCTAGTTGACTAAACCCTGGTTAGTGACCCATTTCAATAATCATGAAGAAGGACGTCTGTATAGATACTAATCGCATCTGTAGACACCTCAGGATACATTTCTAATTGAAGATCAGTAAAGGAAAATTAGAAGGTAAAGAAAGTTTTAACTAGTTATGCAGAAGCAGGCAAGCTCATGTAAAGAAAGAGATAGCGCCCTGTATGAATCCAGGCATGGTTTCACCGTTTCAGGATCATTTGTACAGCTGAATTGCAGGGCAAATCTCCCTTGGCGGTGAGCTCTTATCACTGATATGCCATGTGACATTAAATGTTCACAATCTGCAATCAAAATGACGTAGCTACTGCCAGTGGAGTATTGCCCAGTAATACATCAGTACATTTCTTGCCTTATTAAAAGTTTTGGAGGATTTTCTCTATATATAGGGTTTTCAGGGACTTGGAACAAGTTCAAATTTTGCTGTCTCTTATATGAAAGTAGGATATTCTAGGTTTATTCTAGTTTCATGGAGTCAAATAAAAAATTACCTTGAAATATATTCCCCTGATAATTCCTCAACTTTGATGACTTTATAAAAGCTTAGACAGAGCTCTTGTATTCATCTTTTCCTTTTTCTGGAGTCGTCTATTGAACTATATCGGCTCTTGGTACTTATTTGGGGCACAATTTTAAAGAGGATTGAACTTCAAGGGAAAAAATAACATTTAAAAAAATCTTGTTAACATAATGTGCTCATTTTTTGGCATTGGCTGTTCACTTACTGTTTAAAATTTGCTTCAAAAGAATTCCGAACACGTACTGTTAGCTGAAGTACTGTCAGTTGAGGCACCGGGGAACTAAATTTTAGAAAACGCTTATTCAATAAAATAAACTCTGTACATCCATTAAGTGGATGCGAATTTGCTTATACAATTAATAGTGTTAAACCTATACTGAATTTAATCTAAAGCTGTAATTCGATTACCTATTCATAAGCTAATTTCCTGTATGTTTTATAATCAAGGGAGGATCAGCATCGGAAACCATATCTTAACAAGATAGATAGGGGAAACCTTCATATTTAGCTTGGTAATTATCATGTATTCATGTCCAATTCGCAGAATAACTGAAAAGATAAATAAGAGGACCGAGTTCTTTGATGAAGGAACCTCCAAAGGAATTATTTCGGCATATTTTATTAAGCTTAAACTGTTGCGTATATCTGACTAGTACTAGTTGTCAACGAATATGCTACTAAAGCAGCTTGTTTTTGGTTTATGTTGAGAATGGAGGACGAGAAATCATCAAAGTGAAAGGAATCAAATTAAAGGGACACATCTTTAGTTTTGGATGGAAATATGCAGTTTTCTTTTCTTTTTCTTCTGCATTGATGTAGACAAGTCTGCATTCCTCAAGCTATAAAATATAAAGGATCTGTCATTAAGTCTATAAACTGGGAATCCATTTAAACAGATCCAAGAATATGTTCGTCAAAAGTGTAATAATAATAATAACTAATACTGTATCATATGAAAAGTTTGACTTTGGCCAATACAAGTTTGATGTTATTAGGAGGGAAAGACTGGTGCTTGTCCAGGCCTGTGAGCTAGGAGTCTTAGCGAGGCCCTAGCGGCCTCGGGGTTAATTGAGTGGAGTTGAGGGTGGGCCTTAGGTGCATGTGTGATAACATATAAGAAGTTGGTGATGACATATAGGGGGTGGGTGATGTTATTTAGCTATAGTTTCTCTTGATTTCTAATTTATTTTTTATTTTAGTGGTTTCTATTTGAGCAATTGCCATCAATATACTTATATAAAGGAGAAGCGAGGGGCGTGTAGGTGGCGCCTCTCACATCGCTCTGTTCTATTTTTCTAATTTTCTGAAATTTTAGGATAAAAAATATCAAAAATTATAACTACTTTTTTTAGTTTCGATTATATTAGAAGCAAGTTTCAGAATCTGATTTTGTTTCAGATTATTTATGGAATATAGTAGCATGAAAGTTTTAATCTGATTTTGTTTCTATATAAAGGAGAAGCGATAGAATTACCTTTTTTGTTTCAAATATATTAGAAGCAAGTTTCAGAATCTGATTTTGTTTCAGATTATTTATTGAACATAGTAGTTTGAAAGTTTTAATCTGATTTCGTTTCTATATAAAGGAGAAGCGAGGGGCGTGTAGCGGTGTAGCTGGCGCCTCTCACATCGCTTTGTTCTATTTTTCTAATTTTCTGAAATTTTCGGATGAAAAATATCAAAAATTATAACTACCTTTTTTAGTTTCGGATATATTAGAAGCAAGTTCCAGAATCTGATTTTATTTCAGATTATTTATGGAATATAGCAGCGTGAAAGTTTTAATTTGATTTTGTTTCCATATAAAGGAGAAGCGATAGAATACCTTTTTTGTTTCGGATATATTAGAAAGCAAGTTTCAGAATCTGATTTTGTTTCAAATTATTTATTGAATATAGTAATTTGAAAGTTTTAATCTGATTTCGTTTCTATATAAAGGAGAAGCGAGGGGTGTGTAGCGGTGTAGGTGGCTCCTCTCACATCGCTCCGTTCTATTTTTCTAATTTTCTGGAATTTTCGGATGAAAAATATCAAAAATTAGAACTACCTTTTTTAGTTTCAGATATGTTAGAAGCAAGTTTCAGAATCTGATTTTGTTTCAGATTATTTATGGAATATAGCAGCTTGAAAGTTTTAATCTGATGGGAAAATAGATTTTTTTGCCACCCAACTTATTATTTGTTTAGAAACCTACCACTGAACTATAATTTTTTTCTTTTTTGCCACTAATATTAGGTTCGGATTTTTTTTTGTCACTGACGTTAGGTTCGGATTTGATTATTAACACTATGTTATTCTTTTAAGAGTTTATTGCATTTGGCACCCCTTTAATTTCAGCATGTTGCACATTGCACTTAATAGTTTTGGAATAAACACTATGCAGCCCCTTACTATTAACCCGTAGACACTTTGCACCCTTTCCGTTATCTTCTGCCGTTGCCGTTAACTTTTGAAGGGGCATTTTGGGAAATGCCCTAAATGTGTCCTAGGTAGTTTATCTTAGAGGATGAGAGTGCAGATTTTTTTACTCGGAAAGGAAATCTCAAAATTAACTTATGGAACTATATTTATAAAAAGTGGGAACCTTAAAATACGTGACAAGTAGTGGTAAAGAACTATAAAGTCAAGTGATACCATATATTTGTGGAGTCTTAAAATAATTCATAAAACTAAATTTTTTAGGTTCTTAAAATACCTGTTAAACTCTCATACTTCAAGGTAAACTAGCTAAGGGACAAATAGATGACTGTATATAATGTTATAGACACATATCATATCACCTTAATATTGCAGACTACCACTATATTTTTATAATGCTAAAAAAATGACATATTGTTAATAATCAAATTAAAACATAACGTCAGTGACAAGAAAAAATCCAACGTTTTTTTAGGAAAAAAAACCAACATTAAATTTTATTCAGAAAAAATAAAATAAAATAATTTTTGAAATTTTTTGGAGTCTCGAAATGGGTGTCCAACTCTCGTCCTCCGAGGTAAACTACCTGGGACACAACATAAAGATATAGACACATATCAGATCGCCATTATATTGCAGACTAACACTATATTTTAATAATACTAAAAAAATAACATAGTGTTAATAATCAAATCCGAACCTAACGTTAGTGACAAAAAAAAAGTCCGAACCTAACATTAGTGACAAAAAAGAAAAAAATTATAGTTCAGTGGTAGGTTTCTAAACAAATAATAAGTTGGGTGACAAAAAAATCTATTTTCCCTTTTGAGTTTGATTTTGATTTAGTTCTTTGAATTCGATTTTTAGTCGATTTTGTAAGCATGATAATAAAGCACGAGTCGAATTTGCAAGCAAGATATATAATCAATTCATTAAAATATTAAAATAAAATTCATTAAAATAACATTCATGAACATCTGTAAAAACTCTAAAAACTTCAAATCCCCGAAGGGCCTGCCTTGTCCTTGTCCGCCTCTGACTAAACTTGGTGAGTTGGCTTTAATAAATCCACCATGGTATGTACAGTCAGCTGAAACAGCGTTTTGGTCACTCAATTGACTATAAACTTGCAATTGGGTCATCAAACTCAAGAAACTTTTCAACAAAGTGACAATAAATTAATAAGGATGAAATTTTTGTGGGTTAAATCATTGATGATAATGTGTGTAATTTTGGCTGGTTTCTATTTATTTTTTAACGAATGTAATCGCTAGTGACCCGAATAAAAGTTGCTTCAGTTTGATGAACAAATTGAAAATTTTGAGATAGTTGAGTGACCAAAATGCCAATTCAGTTAACTATACATGCCACGGTGGATTTATTAAAGCCAAGTCACCAAACCTTAGTCAGCTTTCCGTGGCCAGTGACCTGAATGAAAATTTCTAAGAGTACAATGATATGACTGAAAGCTTTTTGATTTGGATAATCCAATTGCAAGTTTCTGATCAGTTGAGTGACCAAAACGTCATTTACCCTAATAAGAAATAAATAAGATTCAAATGTGTTTGTGGAGATGTTCAGTTTCTTGTGTACTTACATCAGTTACGGTAACTTGAAAATGGATACAGCTTCTATTATGTTATTTTGCCCTGTCCCTGTGAAATTAGAAATATAGTAAGTTCTACAAATTAATACTTGACCGTTTGGGAACTCTTATTATATCATAAAATAATAGATTAAATTTTATAAATAGATTAAATATAGCTAACAATTTGGTTCATAGTAAAAAAAATTAGCATATAAAAGCAATTATAAATTTAGCCACAAACAAGAAATGTGTCTATTCTCAGTTTCACACCATACATGAGAGTCCGCAGAGACGCAGATACTCGATTGTCCAGGTCCAAGTAATATAAGGCTAAAAGCTTATATATAATTACTTTGGACAACATATGTAAATATCAACGGTACCAATAAGTTTGCAGTTCTCCTGCAAAAACCTCAAAATAGAGATACTAAATACTTTCCAATTGCTCATTGCCAAACTTGTTGTTTACTTGGTGAGTTGTCTATTCCCAAAACCCAAGTAACTTTAGCAGTGAGCTTGTGGTGGTGCTTATATATACAGATTAGCTCATATTTTGTCTTTTGTACAGACTTTTAGTGAATGTATATGTTTACTATAGATATACTGGTAAACATTTTGATTTGTAGCCCATTGTCATCTCTACGGTACAAATGAGCATAGTTGTTGACGCTCAAGTCTTTCGATGACTCCAAGTCTTCACCGAGCATCCCACTATTTTGTACAAATTGACTTCTTGAGCTTTTGCGACTAAGCTAGCTCATTTGATTTAAGCACTACTACATATTTTATCTTACATAACACTAAAGTTTTTGCTTAGATAGCGCTTTTAACTGCTATCTAAGCCAGCGTTATGTAAATTTACTCATACAACGCTTCTGGAAGTGCTATCGTGATAGAGTACTTCAATAGCACTTTTAAAAATGCTATGATAGTAAACGTTATGCAAGTGCAATCTACTTATATACCGCTTCTATAAGTGCTAGGTTAGTATATACTTCAATAACGTTTCCATAAGTGTTATAAAAGTAACTATTTTTCTAATTAATGCAGTACAACACTTACATAATACTTCACTAAACACTATTGAAGAAAATATTACTTAAATATAATTTTCAAAAGAGCTATTGTAGTTGTACATTTTAAAAAATAAATTCTATTATATTTTTTACATTTAATTATATGCAATTGCCTAAAAGAAATCATTGAATATAATGGAATATTGACAATGACAATAGACTATATAGGTACTCAATTTAATTTAAAAAAAAAGCCATCAATATCAAAAATTAACAAATTTTCATAAATCCTAATATTTCATAATTTTACAATTTAAATCTTCACAATATTCTTAACGTCTAGCAACTACATACTTCACTTAAATCTTAATTCACTTTAACAATTTGTCCTTAAGAAACCAATTGTACAAGAAGCTTGTCCAATTGTTTCTCAAGCCCAGCATTTTATCGGAAGGATAGGTCTTGAGTGCTCCTGTATAAGTAAACTGCAAAAAAAAATAAAAAAATTATTAATATTGTAAGAAAATAATAAATTTTAAACTAATTAATAGTACAAGTGCAAGAAATAATAAAATTTACTTACATTTCGTTGATTTTTGTTTCACATCTCTCAAATATATCCTCTATGAAACATCCAACATAATATCCACAACTGACACCATCATGCTACTTGGGACACGGTTCAAAATAATTGATTAAAAGAACATTAAAAACTTAGATTTATCTATCATTACAACTACTATAAATCATCCAAAGTACCACCACATATATATAGGTGCATAAACTATGAAGTTGTTAGTGAAAGACAAGCATAAAACTATTAAATGAAGTCATGGTATATTTCTTGCCACCAATCGTCCAAAACATAATCATTGCACTGTATAATTAGAAATAAATAAATAAGACATTACTTCTTCACAAATATCTTACTTTTTAAATGGGTTAATAACCAACAGGATCATTTATTCCGTGAAATGTATCATCCGTATCACTGCGAAATTTTTGGTCTCACATAAACCACTCAACACACTAAGTTGCATGCCCTTAAATCAAATCTTCATAGACGCTAAAGTTAACTGTGTATATTTTAATTTTCAATGTTAATATACACAGTATGGATCGAATTCACTTATAATACACTATCTTAAACTCTTAAAAATGATGAGTATGTTTGTGTAAATAAAAATTATATCACCGAATTCACTTATAATACACTATCTTAAACAGCGTTTCTAAAAACGTTATTGAAGTGTCAATAATTTTAAATAAATATGGTAAAATTACTTAAATACATTATCTTCCATAGTGTTTCAGTAAGCGCTATCTAAGTTGGCAATTACCTAGTGTTCATTTATCATGCGCTATACTAGTTTATTTATTATTTTTATTTGTATTTTTCATAACACTTACATAACGTTTGTTAAGAGTTTCTAGGAGCCCATTAATTGGAGCGCTAATTTTTGCCTTGATTTTTAAAATTTGAAGTTAAAAGCTTGTTTAGAAAGTCTCTTGGAGATGCTCTAACCTCAACATCTTGGCAAAGTGATAAAATACTGTACCCCTTGTTAAAGAATAAGAGCTGTGCATGTTCCAAACTAGAATAACTTAAGATCACTTCTCGTCCTCGATTTTTGACAAAAACTCAAAATAAGCTGATTCCGTACTGTTTGGGTTGACAACTTTTTACCGGAAATACACCACATATATGCTGAATAATCTAGCACAAAAAACATCACGAGCCAAATAGCATATACTGTAATAATGCCTTTGCAGATTGCCTTCATAATATTTAGAGCATGGTCCTTCAACTTACTAGATGTGATTTGACATGAATAATCTCTGGCAAAACAGTATATTACGCTATATGGGTTTATCCCCCGCTGTTATTCAGCAATTCTGAGGTACTTAATTACTTGGCATTGCCTCATAAAATTAACGACTCCGTACTTAGAAATCAAGGTATTAGGTCGGGCAATTAATGGAAGAAATTGTATTCTCTAGGTAACCTGAATTTATATTATTGAATGAATGACCTCAAGATCTCAATACTAAATATGTGGACATATCATCTGATTTTTCACATATTATCTTTTGATTTTTCGGCACCTTGACAGGTGTTCATAGGCCAAATGGTGAAATTGTATCCCATTGAGATACGAAGAGCCACATGCATGTTGGAAGTTAAACCAAGAACTAGGAATAAAAAAGGATAAGAACAATAGAACGAGATCTATCTAGAAAAGGAATCAAATGTTGAGATTATTCCAGAATGTTTAACACATCTGATTTACACTTGGAAACCAGAACAAACCAAGAATATCCTAATTGCCAGTAAGAAACATACCAGATATTGAACTTGTCTCGACTCCCTATTAGTTACTAGTGAGGTTGTCTATATATAAGGTGAAAATCCTGGTGAGTTGTTCATTGTCAAGCAAATGTACTACTGTATTACGGGGCAATACTCCACTGGCAGTAGCCACTACAACTGCGGATTGTGAACATTTATTTCACATGGCAGATTAGTCACGAGCTCACTGCCAAGGGAGATTTGCCCCGCAATTCAGCTCTACTTATCATCGTAAACAGTATTTACCTTTCTACCGCGCAATTCAGCTCTACATATCATCGTAAACAGTATTCACCTGATCTCTATATCATGTCATGGTATGTCTTCATTTATGTATATATTCTCCATCTTCTTCTACATTACTATCTAATTTACCCTGATGATCTAATGTTTTCTTATTAGCTTCATATTAATGGGCATCAAATTTTCTTTTGCTGGGCCAGAGATCAGTAGTCACTTCTTCAGCTGTCCTGTAAGCATCATATTTGTATGTTTTGGAGGGCTGCAAGAAGACGCACAAAAATCAGACTACATTGTCCGTTAATTTTACTGAATATGAAGTAAATAATGTTTTCTTTGAGAATGCAGTCAATTAAGGAAAACCCTTTTCTGGACATCAACTGTTGTAATCGATCAAGAGTGAAACAGAAATTTTTTATCAAACTATATATCGATCAAGTAATAATACAATTTAGAAAAGTTATAGTAAAAATTATGTGTTCAAATATATCTCCATGTCATGCAATGCTGCGCAACTAAAAAAATTTATACGATTATCTGACACAGTGGCGGAACCAGAGGGGGGCTAGGGGATGCTAGAGCCCCCCCTAACCTCGAAAAAAACAGTATATATTTTTTTTCAGCCCCTGCTGAATTAGTGATGTCAGTATAAATTTTTTTTAGCCCCCGCTGAATTATAAATGTCATAGAGAAGGACTTATTGTAAAAAAAAGACACTACAAGAAAAATGGTCAAAAGCCACCAACTAAAAGCTACCAGGTTCAAAAGCAACCGCATGTGGTTGCTTTTAAAGACAATTTAGATTATAAGAGATTGAAGCATAAAAGCAACCGAAAGTGGTTGCTTTTACATTCGGTTGCTTTTGTTTAGTTGCTTTTATAGGCGGTAGCTTTTAAGTGGTCGCTTTTAAATATAAAAGCAACCGGCGGTCGCTTTTAAGTTCCGTAAAAGTAAGCGGGAAAATTCCCGCGGAAAGGACTAAAAATTGTAGATATAAAAGCAACCGATTTCGGTTGCATTTATAAAAGCAACCGATTATTTTTATATACCTACTTTATTCTTATATAACATTTTTCTTATATAGCTACTTTATTCTTATATAATATTTTTCTTATTTGCTTGTATTTTTATTGACAAAATTATATATATAATTTGTTTCTATATAATTTAGGTAAACGATGATATAGAGCTTAAAACCAAATTCAAAGATTTAATTTTCTACAAAATAATATTGGACAACATAGCAACTACCCTTTTTAACCAAAACACATTATCCTTTTCAGATTCATACCTAAAAAACCAATTTTTCAAAAATAACACATGCAACATACATACTAAAAAGAATATTGTTATATATAATTATTAATATATAACCGATGATATGTTTGAACTAAATACATTAATGTTTTTTTTAGTTACTTCATGTTATCAATTTAAAAGTAATATCATGAATCTCTACTATCAGTTTATACTATACTATATACTATACTATATTATTATTATTATTATTATTATTATTATTATTATTATTATTATTATTATTATTATTATTAAAAATAAAATATTGATAATTTTATTGGCTAGTCGAGTTTTATCAGCTGGTCGGTATTATTTTACGGGCGGGGCCTCCTTAATATATAACATGTTCAAATAAACCTTTTTATTATCAATTAAGTCAAAACATTTAAAAATTCTGCCATTATGATCGCTTTGTATTTCAATTAAATTTAAAAAAAATAGAGAATAAAATCACAAATTTTATAAATCATCCATGCATGGCACGGGCTATAAAGTATATGTCTAACTATATAATATTTCAATTGTGGGAACTTCTTACAAATAAAGTCTTGGAAATTACTGCGGACGGACGGATACAAGAAGTTCTTGACCTTTACAATGACGATGGTCATCATGTATTTTTTTTAATTTTTTAACCGGGTAGTTTATGATCCATCGAATGAGCCGGATATGATCCCACTAACATTAAATATCATTATTATTATAATTATTCAAATAACTACCATTTAGTCTAAGTAAATATAATATTATAATATATAATAATTATTTTTAGTTAGTTTTTTTTTTCTCATATATAGTTATATACTGATTGATAATAAAATTATCTAATACTCTCTCCGTCCCAAAATACATGTCACTTTGACTTTTTTCACATAATTTGAGATGCAAAAATAATATACTTCTACATATTATTTTTCAAAATTTCCTTTTCTGAATAAAAATATAAATGTTAAATTTTTATTCAGAAAAAAAAATTTGAAAATTAATATGTAGAAGTATAATATTTTTGCATCTCAAATTATGTGAAAAAGTCAAAATGACATGTATTTTGGGACGGAGGGAGTAATAATAATATTTTAATAACACACTTGAAATAATGAAGTTCAAATAAAAGTTACCTGTTTGATAATTTTTGACATAATAATCATTCACAAGTTTTAATGGTAAAACACATAATGTTAATATTTTGAAAAAAAAAAGACCAAAACATATATAAATTTACATTTAGTTTTTTTTAAAATAATTTTTAAATAAAACAATAAACAATTGAGAAGTCAAACTCGGATTATTTTTTTATTACTACTTATGTAATAATAAAAAAAATAATTATTTTTTCGGGTTCCCACGCATATCAGCCCAGGTTTTTCACTTTCCCTCTTTCCCACTTTACTTTCCCTCACTTATCTCTTTCTTTTATTCTCTCTTTTATTCTCGTCTACCCGATCGGAATCACAGCAGCGCGCAGGAGTCATGGCATCTAAAACCTCTGGAATCTCTCAAACTCAGGTCAACTCAACTCAGCAAGTTGTATATCCTCGCATCTGAGCAGGTCGATTCTCTCTCAACTCGTTTTATTTTCGCATATCAAATCTCTCTTTTATATTTATGCTTGTCTTCAGTTGTGTTAATTAGGAGTTAGGGATTTGAAATTAGGGGTTTGGGGATTTTGATTTTTGATATTTTAGTTGGGGATTTGTGATGTGTTAATTAGGGATTTTTGATATTTTATTAGTGATTTGTAATTTTCTTACTAGCTGGCTCTCTGTGTTGAGTATAGTCACCAGTAGGTGGTTTCTTCACCTATACATCCTCTCTGTTTGCTGATTTATATAATCGTTTTTGTGTTTTATGAAGTTCATGAACTCTGTGTCCCTGTTATCTGTGTGATTACATACTTTAATTAATTTTGGGTTTTTTTAGCTAAAGAAGCTTCCTTTATGAAGTAATTAGCCAAGAACTGTTAGCCAAGAAGCTGCTCACCCTGCTCTTGACTCTTTAGTTCACCAATTCCTGTCAAGATTATTTCTTTTTAGAGTTGTGATTACTACTCAGGTTTGACTTAAATTTGTAGAGTCTTCATATTACTTCTACAGTAGCTATTTACTTTTCCTCTTAACATGTATATTCGATTGGCTGACACTGACACATCATGGTCCAGCACACTCCAAATTATATTTCAGCTTAGACGGCTTAATTGATAAGCTATCTTTAATTCGATATATACTACTTTCATCGCTGCCTCTGTTTATTTGTCGGGAAGGACAAACAAATTCACATTAGTACAATGCAGAAATTCTCAAATTTACACTCCAAATTTTCTTTACAGGTGTCCTTTTTGTTGGAACACTTCTGCCTCCTTTTACATTTGGAATTAGAAGCTTTTTGTGAATTTATGTGATAATCTTGCTACATCAGAACCTGATATTTTCAAATGAGAGATAAATTGTGTTAGATAGGAAAATACAATTCAAATGAACGTAATCACATGCTTAGAATGATATACTTTACACTGCATTTGTTGTAGTTGTAAAATAGTTTACCCTCGCATTTAGGCGTTCGTTGTCGTTTTATACACTGCAAATGTGATCCTTACATCACATTATTGTATTTTATGCAGGCTAGTAATAGCAGCGGTGGAAGGGGATGGAGACAGGGAGGTAAGATGTGATTTGTGTGTTCTGTACACTGATATCTTAGTGTTTTATGTTGGAATTATAGGTATGTAATTTAACATACAATTTTTCTCTATATATGCTTCAAATATATTTTAATATAAACCCTAGCTAGGTGCCGCCCCCCTTCATGATTTTATAGGTGACGGGTTTACATACATGAACATCTGCTAATCTGGTTTATGTGTTAGAAGAAGACTCGGAAAACAATTTCTTGACTACTTTTATTTGTGTAGGAAAATGTGCCTGAAGTTCCGGTGGAGAATGATTTCTTGTTAAATGGGGAGCTCGACGGGGAGGATGTACATTGATTCATTATCCTCTGTGTCCATAGTCAGTTAAAGTATGTATTAGTTAGACTTTGTCGGATGGTTATTTATTAGCTTTAGTTTTATGTAATCTTTTGGTATGTACTGTTTGATTGAGATCGAGATGATGTATAGGGTTGTTGGACAGGTTGTGTAAAATGTTATATCTATTTTTATGCAGCTTTGATATATTTATTGTTTTAATTTTATTAATACCCCTCCCTCTGATATGATGATGTATATTCATATCCCTCCCCCTAATATAATGTTGTTGGGCACCTTTTGATTGGGGTAGTCAAAAAACTAGCATGATTTTTTTTTTTATGAAATTACCATATAAAAGCAACCGGAAATAATTATGGTGGCTTATTAAATGCCACTGATTTTGGTAGAATTTCTTTGATTTCGGCGGGAAATTCAAATTTTCGCCAAAAAAATGAAGTAATTTGGACAAATCCAAAATTCAATAAAAGCGACCAACAAGGCGGTTGCTTTTATATAAAAGCAACCGGAAATGAGAAAAGCAACCCCCTTATTTGCTACCGACAGTGTTCGGTTGCTTTTAGTCAAAAGCAACCCAGTTCGGTTGCTTTTATCTAAAAGCAACCATATTTTGACGGTAGCTTTTAGCCATTTTTCTTGTAGTGAGAAAAGAGAAGGCACTTAGTCTAAAGAGAGTCTAATTAACAAATACATTCAAAAAAGTAAATTAAATTACACGATATCTCCAAAAATATTTCCTACATATGCTCTCTATCTATATGTGTTATTAAAATTCATGCATGCTGAGTACTTTGTACATAAGAAGAGAGAAGACACTTAGTCTAAAGAGCCCATATGAAGAAACTTTTGGACATGCTTTCATAAGTCATTCGCACACAGTAACTTATTTGAAGGAAATCGTTTTACAGAGGAAACATACAGATTGAAACATAGAATTATGGTAACTGTTTCCTACGAGATGGATAACCTTTTTGAAGAAGGAAACATAGAGCTACTATTGTGTACTGGCTCTTTGGATCCTAGGAATTAGTTTTCAAGTTTCAATAACTCAAAACTGGTTTGCCTCTGCACAAGTTTGTCCAAGGGATTTCTCTTTACTAGACCTGGAGTTGTTATCAAATCAGTTAGACAATTTTATCTATGATGTGAGAGCGGATAAAAATTAATCTGGACTTCAAAATATAGAAAATCTTTCTGTCATGATGGTCACGCAGACACACTGTTTATCCCTTAGTTTATCTTCTGGTTGAGTTCAACCCCCCAACACTTAATCCTGGTTCCGCCACTGATCTGACATGTTATGTTATGGAGTGGAACAAACTGATTAGAAACCTGGCAATGAATATGTTCAGACGTCCAAATATATGTTATGTTATACCATAGATTGAATAGAAGTTTAGTTAGACCTTCACGAAATGATTAATATAATTATTTAAAGAATTTTATTATTAAAAATATGGACAGAATTAGATCGATAGCAAAACTATAAATTTTAATTTTTTTTATGAAACAACTGGTATTATTCTTGTAAAGTTTCATAATTCAAATAAATAAGTAGTCGATATTGGTATTATTAGCAAAACTAATATTTATAATCGGTCTTTCTAATGTGTGTCTAACGGCACACAATAACCACCAACTTTTATGAAAATGACTTATTTTTATTGGTCGAATTTGTGTGAACGCAGGGGTCTATTAACATTTATTATCCATCCACCAATGAAAAGCTAATATTTTCATGGGAGCTAATATTTTCATGGGAATTAGTGACCAGTGTGTGCCTATCAACACAGCATAAAAAATTCGATTAATAAATTCAACCTGTGCCTTTGACAACATTATTACAAAGACGAAAAAGGTGATGGTGGTGAAATTGCTATGAGCATACTTTGTTGAGTCTTTTATCTCTATGTTGCAAGGTATAGTACAAAAGATTAAAAACAAGACATTATCGAAAAGATTTGCTAACAAAATATATTTCTAAATTAAAGTTATTTCTTTACTTAAAAGTTCGGCTTAACTTTATATTAATGTCAGATAATTATTGAAACAACTATAGTAGTACGAGATACATAAATACTCTAAATTCTTATTGTCTATTTAGAAACTTACCACTAAAATATAAATTTTTTTCTTTTTGTCAAGTTCAGATTCCTTTTTCGTCACTACGTTAGGTTTGGATTTGATTATTAACATTATGTAATTTTTTTTATCATTATTAAAATATAATGTTACTCTGCAATATTATGGTGATACTCTATATATATTCCATATATCCCGGTAGTTTACCTTGTAGGACGAGAGTTTAACATGCATTTTAAAACTCCTAAAAGATTTAGTTTGATATATTATTTTATTTTATTTCTGAATAAAAATTATGATTGTCTATTGTCTATATTATATATTTTTTTATAAAAACCAAGGTTAGATGCCATCATAATTTTTATTCAGAAAAAATATTAAAATAATTTATGAATTTAAATTTTTTTAGTAGCCTTAAAATGCGTGTCAAACTCTCGTCCTCCAAGATAAATTACGTAGAGCACATATGGAATTACACATATAAAGATATAAACACATATCGGATCATTGCAGACTCCGCTATATTTTAATAACTCAATAATATAATGTCAATAATCAAATCCGAACCTAACGTTAGTAACAAAAAGAATCCAAACCTAATATTAGTGACAAAAAGAAAAAAAGTTATAATTCAATAGTACGTCTCTAAATACATAATAAGTTGGGTGGCGAAAAAATCTATTTCTCCATTTATTTATTACTAAATATCAAACTCCGTACAAGCCGACTTGTATGTATTGGTGCTCAATATCTTCTTGATCATCATAAAACATCGTGATGGTAATACTAAATAAAACGAATCGTCCTGAAATTCATGTAGAACATGTATTTGAAAATAAATAAAATTTAAAATATGATCGAATGTTAATATATAAAAAGTTTTATATTTAGACAGTAATAGTTTAAATAAATTATAATGCAAAAGATATAATAATCAAATAAAAAGGCATTATACTTCTAATAAACAACAGATTTAAATTTTTTTATCAAACCTATATATAAGGCTCACAAGCTAGTAGAAAAAAAGTTCATAAATCACTATTTAATTAAGACCTTAAAGAAAAAGTTAAATTTGCAAGAAAAAGGTACAAAAATGACAAAGAAAATATAGGGCTGTTCACGAACCGAGCCGAGCCGAATTTTGACCGAGCCGAGCCGAGCTTTAAGTTTTTTCCTATCGAGCCGAGTCGAGCCGAGCTTTCTTATCGAACAAAAAAGTGTGTTCGAGCTCGAGCTCGTTAACTAACAAACCGAACACGAGCTTGTTCACGAACAAATACGAGCCGAGCCGAGCCAGAAAAAAATAAGGTCAAACCGCTATTTACTCTTAAAATAGCAGGCCAAATAAAATTTTTAGTGTGTTTTGATGGTACAATGTTATAGTTAATATTCTCCTCATCGATTTGATATATTATATGTTGAATTTGGCGTTCAATAACACATATATGTTACGAAATTATCATTAAAAAATTGCATTTTTTCGAGCTTTAACGAGCCGAGCTCGAGCTGAACGAGTTCGAGCCGAGCTCGAGCCGAACACACTAAAAACTCGGCTCGAGCTCGTTTTCTTAACTAACACATTTATGTGTTCGAGCTCGAGCTCGAGTTCTTAACGAACTGAGCCGAACCGAGCTTTTATCGAGCCGAACCGAGCTTTTATCGAGCAGAGCTCGAGCTTGTTCGCGAACAGCTCTAAGAAAATGTAATGAACAGAAAAGACGGACTGATATTGTACAATGTGAAGTTGCTCCTCTCCCTCCGATAAAATTTGCCAGAAGACATACTTCCGGTTACTAAATTTTTTACTACAACGATGCCACCTTCCGTCAACCAAGAAGCAACATAAGAGCATAAACAATAAGATCCATCTAATGTCCTCTTTGGTGAATTCAACCCTGGGTTCAGACCGCATATATGGTGAATGAAAATTCTTTATGCTTCACATCCAAGATAAAGTTGTATGCTTCCTTCTGACATCGTGCTTAATCGTTTAAAGAGAAAATCTCCAGGACCACAAATTAATATTATTATCTCTTCAAAGCCTCATGCATGCTGACCGTTTATATTCTAACTTTCAGTCCCTCCCAAAACCGACGTGAGACCACTTCTAATATTGTTGAATAGTATGCAGATGATTGACTATGTATCGACCTATTTTCTTTCTTCTATAAGAAACAGAACTGGTAAAACTTTGTGACGATAATTTAACCTTATTCCTCGCCATGCAATAATAGTTTCTAATAATAGTTTAACTTATGCCTCATGCAGTCATGCGTCATGCAACGTGGTTGGCTATAATTCGTTAAATTCGATTTGCAGGACATTATGAAAATTTTGCTGAGCTTGCATGACATTTTGGTTGGATGGTATTTGTTATATTAGTTGTCTGTAATTTAAAAATAGGATGTGTTATCAATATCTTACATTGTTATATATAAAAGAGTAAATGACAAAGTGGCGGCTCAGGTTTGACGAATTTTACAAAACAGTGGCTGGACTTCAAAAACTCATAAATAATGGCTGGAGTTTACTTCCACCTTTTAAAAACGTGGTTGCCGTCCATTGCCGTTAGTTTTGCTCCGTAAAATCTAAAAAGTCAAATAAAATGGAGGGTATATCAGGAAATCAACCCAATATTTATATTATCAAATAAAGTTTGGGTTTTTAAACTATGCACACCAACTGTTTGATGAAATACTTGTGGACACCACCTGTTTTGCTACCTCTGAAACGTTGCCGGCGGTGACCCACGGAGAAAAAAAGGAGAGGACGGAGACAGTTGTGGAGGGAAAAGAGAAAGGAAAAGGACAGTTGTGACAGTTAGAGGTTACAAATCTGGCCGCGAGGTCGGGTAGCGACGGGGCTAAGACTAGTTGTGGTGGTCCTGAGCAGAGAATAGAGGGATGAGACAATAGGGAGGCAAAAGGAGATTGATGGGTAGTCAATCCGTTTTTACCCTTCTTCTTTTTTGTTTTTTTTTAATTTTTTTTAGACTTAATGACCAGATTTAACGGACCTTGACGGCAGCAACCTTATTAAAAGGCGGAGGTAAAGTCGAGCCACCAATATGTAATTTTTGAACTCCAGCCAACATTTTGTAAAATTTGAGAAACTAGAGCCACCACTTTGTCATTTACTCTATATAAAATATATAACTTTAATATGGTAATGAGTGAACCGTAATTTTCCAACACATATCTTAGAGGTTAAAATGAATCGACAAATATAACATCCATGGGAGGTTGTTCATGGTAGGATATGCTCTCATTCTTAATAATATATCCTCAACATTCATAATAATTAAAGAAAAAGAATTGTTCATGTTCCCTAGCATAATAACTGAAGATGACACTTTAAATTTATTCCTTTAAGATAGACCACCTCTCGCGCGTCCTCGATTTTGAACATAAACTCAAAACTAGCTTATACCGTACTATTTTTGGTTCACAACTTTTCACCAGAAACACAAAACAGTATACGTTGAGTAATCTAGCACCGAAAAAAGCATAAGCCAAATAGCATATGCGTATATAATTTATGCCTTTGCAGATTTCCTTCATCGTATTTAGAACATATGGCCCTTCAACTTACTAGGAGTCCGTTTGTCCCGTATTAAGCTGTTTCCAACTTTAAACTCAAAAAAATATCTGTTTGTTTAATAAGTCAGAAGTCGGCTTAAATTCTGAAATAAGCCTGAAACTGACTTAACGCGGAAAGTTAGTTGGATGTACGTACTTTTTTCCGTTACTTCTTTTTTTTAAAAAAAAAAAATTGATAAAACAAACCAATGAGTACTAAGTTACCAATAAATTACTTTTATTTTTATTATTATATTTTTATCAACCCATAAATCATTAATAAGTCAAAATAACCCGGACAGATATTTTAAATTCCAAGGCTTATCACGTAAGTCACGTTATGTCATAAGTCATATGTTTAGTCAAACCGGGATTTGATTTGACATGAATAATCATTGGCAAAAAGCGGTATATTATATGGTTTATACTCCGCTGCAACTCAGCAAACCAATATTACTCACATGTTCTCATAATATTTAACGAATCTGTAACTAGAGATTAATTATCGATCTAGCTAAAATTAAGCTATAACATTGGACGAATAACCGAAAACTGTTTTCTCTTGGTCACCTGAATTTATGTTCTTGGATGAATGTCCTCTAAATCTCCACACTGGTGCATCTACTGATGGTTCAATGAACTTTTAAACAATGAATAATTACAAAGTATGAGGACATTGCATCGGATTTTGGGAATATTATCTTTTAATTTTGCCATACCTTCCTTTTGTATGTAGATCAACTGGTCAAATTGTATCCCATTGAAGTATGAAGAGCCATATATTGCAAGTTAAATCAAGAACTAGGAATAAAAGAGGATAAGATCAATAGAAAGAGATCTATCTAGAAAAGCAATCAAATGTTGAGGTTATTCGAATGTTTAACACGTCTGTTTTACACATGGAAACCAGAATGAACCCGGAATATCCCAATTGCAAGTAAGAAACCGAGCAGATATTGAACTTGTATGGAGTCCCTAGTAAGTTGTCTATATGTAGGGTGAAAATCCTGGTGAGTTGTTCATTGTCAAGCAAATGTACTACTGTATTACGGGGCAATACTCCACTGGCAGTAGCCACTACAACTGCAGATTGTGAACTTTGGATTTCACATGGCAGATTAGTCACGAGCTCACTGCCAAGGGAGATTTGCCCTGCAATTCAGCTGTACTAATGATCATTCAACAGTCGTCTATCGATATCATGTCATGGGATGTCTTCCTTTATGTATACTCATAAAGGCAAAATCGGTCATTATTCATCTAAATTCGATTGTCATTGTTCACTAACGGGCTATACTTATCGGTCGTATAAAACCTATAAGTTGTTAATCAATTCATTCGTTATTGGCATTCACCAGCTAAAAGCCTTGTCCACATGATTTGACCCACAGTACTGATACGTGAGTACCACGTGTGTGGGTCCATGATCACATGTCGACACGCATGTGCGACTCTTTTACAATGACGGATCCAGAAATTTTTTACAGTGGGTTCCTAGTCATCAATATACTTATATAAAGGAGAAGCGAGGGGCGAGGTGGAACCTCTCACATCGCTCCGTTCTATTTTTCTAATTTTCTGGAATTTTTGGATGAAAAATGTCAAAATTAGAAATACCTTTTTTAGTTTCGGGTATATTAGAAGTAAGTTTCAGAATCTGATTTGTTTCAAATTTTTGGATGAAAAATATCAAAAATTAGAATTACTTTTTTTAGTTTCAGGTATATTAGAAGCAAGTTTCAAAATCTGATTTTGTTTCAAATTATTTATGGAATATAGTAGCTTGAAAGTTTTAATCTGATTTTGTTTCAGATTATTTAATTATGGGAAAGACAAATTATTTATGAAATATAATAGCTTGAAAGTTTTAATCTGATTTTGTTTCGGATTATTTAATTATGGGAAAGAGTAGCACACAAGTCTCTCTGTATCTATAA
Source organism: Daucus carota subsp. sativus (assembly GCF_001625215.2). NCBI lineage: Eukaryota > Viridiplantae > Streptophyta > Magnoliopsida > Apiales > Apiaceae > Daucus > Daucus carota. Next base: position 24,510,182 of record NC_030382.2, read on the forward strand.
ATACCCCTATAGATTGCAGGGTTTTGGATCATCTAAACACAACCTCCCCTCCCTCAATACCACAAACTTATCTCTCTCTGGTGATAGTTCTCGCTCAATTTTTAAAGGAGAAGCGAGGGGCTGTAGGGTTTTGGATCATCTAAACACAACCTCCTCTCTCTCAATACCACAAACCTACCTTTCTCTGGTGATAGTTCTCTTGCTCAATTTTTAAAGGGGAAGCGAGGGACGTGTAGGTGGCGCCTCTCACATCGCTACTCCGTTCGATTTTTCTAATTTTCTAGAATTTTTGGATGAAAAATATCAAAAATTAGAACTACCTTTTTTAGTTACTACTTTTTTAGTTTCGAGTATATTAGAAGTAAGTTTCTGAATCTGATTTTGTTTCAAATTATTTATGGAATATAGTAGCTTGAAAGTTTTAATCTGATTTTGTTTCAAGTTATTTAGTTATGGGAAAGAGTAGCACACAAGTCTCTCTGCACCTATAAATACCCCTATAGATTGTAGGGTTTTGGATCATCTAAACACAACCTCCTCTCTCTCTCAATACCACAACCCTACTTCTCTCTGGTGATAGTTCTCTTGCTCGATTTCTAACTCGAAGGTACCGTTCTTCTGCAACGATAAGTGAAGGCTATTTCTACAGTTTTAAAAAATAAAGGTTGTTTTGCACCAAAGGTAGTTATAGACCGCTATATTGGAGTCGACAAATCCAAGCACGAGAAAAGAATATAGTCTTGACATGATATTGATGGTTGATATCAATAAATTAACTATTAGTGATGTATGTTTGTTGGTTATTCTTTTATAATATTTGTTTTGTTCATCGGACATGTTTGTTGTTGTTAATTTTTAATTATATGATTTACTTTGTATACAGGAAAAAATTATTCATGCATTATCTGTTTGCTCTATTCAAACAACTTTTAAGTAAAAGTTATTTATACAGTATTAAAAAATTAAGGTTGTTACAAGCAAATATTATTATAGACCGCTATCTCATAGATTTAAGTTAGATGTCTTTGTGCATAATCAATCCAAAAAAATTGGAGTAAGGTGACAATGTAAGAACATGATTACTTTTCAAAAAAAAATAAAAAAATTTAAGATTCGTCATGATTTAAATTGTTAATTACGTGTATAAATTTATTTTCATTTTTTCACCATGAATTATACTCCAATTTTGCAATTTTATATATTAGTATTGGTATTACATCACGATTTTTATAATATAAATTTATTTTATCCTACAAATATTAATTTTAAAATATTAATATACTTTTTATAGACAGCCACAAAATTATTTTATTCTACAAATATTAATATTAAATCATTAATATAATTTTTATGGGCCGCCGCAACGTGCGGCTTCTCAACTAGTATGAATATAAAATTAAAAATATTTAGGACAATAATAATGTGTAAAATTCATACAAATAGAAATTGGGTTCCTACACATAAAATGTGCAAAATTCTTAATTTAGCGGGTTTCTGACCAAAATTTAGTTGGTTTCAAATCTAAAATTATATTACATTAATTCTTGAGTCCGATCCAGGCATGAGTGGGTGCCTAGGAACCCTCTTCCAGCAATGTCGGTCCGCCCCCTGCTTCCACGTGGCAAATGAAAAGTGTTTTCATATTATTTTAATTGCGACTAACTTGATGACTGCTTGGTCGGTCGTAACCATATCAATCAAAAGCTATAACCATCACAAAAAAACAAAAAAAAAACAATCAGATAATGACAAATATTAAAAATTATAAAACAAGTTAAAAACGACTTATGAGAAGCGGAATGTTCACGAGCATAATTGAAAGTGATTATCCTTTGGTCCTCACCATCACCCTCTTCACCCTCACCACATTCACGACTGCTTCCTCCTCCATGTCCTCCTGTCCATTCCCTTCTTCAGTTCCTCGCTATCACTATTAACTTGTTCATCTGATAGCCTCAGTCAATCTGCTACGATTATTAATATGAGCCCGTTTGGTTGAGTTTATGACTTATCACGTAATGTGACTTATGACTTAGCGTGACTTATGCGACAAACTGAGAGCTTAAAATATTTATCCGGGTAAATTTCACTTATTAGTGACTTATGAGTTATTAAAAATATAATATTAAAAATAAAAGTGATTTACAAGTAATTTATGTCTGTTGAGTAATTTTTATCAAAAAAAGGTTTAAAAAAATTAATTAACCGAAGAAGTACCTCAAACTAAAATTTAGCTTTAAGTCCGTTTCTGACTTATTTCTGACTTTAAATCGTCTTCTGACTTATTTCACAAATATATATTTTTCAGCTTAAAATTAGAAAAAGTTTTAAGCCCGGACTTTAAGCATGGACAAACAGGCTCTTGTACAATGACATTAAATCGCATGTAACGCGACAATGATAACTTTAAATCATTATTACCTCTTTATGTATGTTCTCGTAACGGGTGAATATGGAGGTTAGTATGGACCCCAACATAATATCTAACCTCTTCTAAATATGGCATTGGATGAGAAGACATGGGATCCCATTGCAGATTACTGTGCATGTCAAGCACGCTTGAGCCTTGAGCCAGAGTATCCACTGCCTCGTTTATAAAAGTCCAATATATATATATATAGGGGTCGGATGTACCTAGAATATCCTATAAGTACATAATGAAAGGACAAAGTAAGTTGAGTGTATGATTTATGAATGCATTACTGAGCAAATACTGCACTGGCAGTAGATTACTCTGCTGGAAAACCGTCAGTAATACGATGGTTGAACAGTATGTAGATGATGATGGGCTATGTATCGACCTTCTTTCTTTCTCTTGAAAGAAACACAACTGGCAAAACTTTTTAATGAGGGTTTAACCTTAGGAAAATAGTTTATTCCTCGCCATGCAATAATAGTTTCTAATAATAGTTTAACCTTATATGCATCATGTGTCATGCATGAATACACTTTGTTGATATCAGATAAAATGTAGACACACGTCCTATGGCTGTTATAGGGAATTAAAGGTCCCCTATTTAAAAGATTAATTGTTAATATATAGTATAACCTCAACATCCTTAATAATTAAAGAAAAAGAATTGTTCATGTTCCCTACTAGAATAACTGAAGATGACACTTTAAATATATTTACTTCAAGATAGGTCACCTCTCGTCCTCCATTTTTAACATAAAGTCAAAATAAGCTTATTCCGTACAATTTTGCGTCCACAACTTTTCACCAGATATATAAAACAGTATAGGCCGAGTATTCTAGCACAGAAAAACAGCATATGCTGAAATAATTTATGCCTTTGCAGATTGCCTTCATCATATTTAGAACATGGCCCTTCAAAATACTAGATGTTATTTGACAAGAATAATCTTTGGCAAAGCAGTATATTATATGGTTTTATACTCCGCTGCAATTCAGCAAAGCAGGAGGTATACTTTAGTCACATGTTCTCATAATATTTAACCGCAGATTAAGCTATAACATTGGACAAATAACCTAAGAAATTGTATTCTCTAGGTAACCTGAATTTAGGTTATTGAACTTTTAAACAATGAATAATGACAAAATATGAGGACATTGCATCTGATTTTTGGAATATTATCTTTTGATTTTTCGACACCTTCCTTTACGTAGAACAACTAGTCAAATTGTATCCCATTGAAATATGAAGAGCCATATATTGCAAGTTAAATCAAGAACTAGGAATAAAAAAGGATAAGATCAGTAGAAAGAGATCTATCTAGAAAAGCAATCATATGTTGAGGTTATTCGAATGTTTAACACGTCTGTTTTAGACTTGGAAACCAGAATGAACCCGGAATATCCCAATTGCAAGTAAGAAACCGAGCAGATATTGAACTTGTATGGAGTCCCTAGTTAGTTTACTATATATAAGGTGAAAATCCTGGTGAGTTATTCATTGTCAAGAAAATGTATTACTGTATTACGGGGCAAAACTCCACTGGCAGTAGCCACTACAACTGCGGATTGTGAACTTTGTATTTCACATGGCAGATAAGTGACGAGTTCACTGCCAAGGGAGATTTGCCCCGCAATTCAGCTGTACTAATGATCATTCAACAATCACCTATCTATATCATGTCATGGTATGTCTTCATTTATGTATACTCTAACACTTCTTCTAAATTACTATCTAATTTACAGATGTACTGATCATCTGTTGTTTTCTTCATCTGTGATGCCAGCTATATATTAATGTACATCGAATTTTCTTTTCCTGGGCCAGAGAGTAGTCACTTCTTCAACTCTCCTGTAAGCATCATATTTCTATGTTTTAGAGGCTGCAAGAGGACCTAACAAAATCAGATTACATTGTCCGCAAATATTACTGAAAACAAAATAACTAATGATTCATAGAACTATATATATATGTCTTCCCCGTTGAGCAGGTAAATATATCTACATATTATCTATATAAGTTTGAGAATGCGGCGAAGGAAAAACTTTATCCGGACTTAACTATTGTAATCGATCAAGTTGAAAATAATCTTACGAAAGTTCGAGTTCACATCTTTCTAAAGGAAATTTGCCTTGTCGATCTATACATGCATAATCATGTCCATTTCTGTTTTGTTACCATTTTATTTAGAGTTGATCCTTGCAACTTACCATGCCAACAGTACACCTTAGGAACTGTTGAGACGCCATATTTATACATTGTAAGGTAATGAACGTCGGTGCTTTTTATTCTGCTTGAAAAATTGCCAGGACTTGTCCACAACCAGTTCACCACTTCCTTTGGTAATAACCAGAAAAATACTGCTTGATTTACAGAATTAATTTGAACAAATAATCATATTTATTTTCTTCGTTAATTTAGCAATTGATTTAGTATCACAATTTCTGTGATATCACTCGAATACAAAGCAACTAAAGAAAACTAATTGTGTAGATCTGCATATTCTCTGGATATATAATTATACTCATATGATCATCATAATAATATTCAAACACATCTAGCTTGAGTTTTCTTCCGTATTTGCTTCCCTGATAACACTGTGAGTCTCTGATTAATTGATGGTTTGCACTTCTTCTCTTTCAGTGAAAGCAGACGATATATATATCGTATTCATCAGTCCTCGTAATATGCAGTACTCCCAACTATGTAATTACCAGTTCCGTTTATCAATATATAAACATAACATCAATCTGCAAAGTGGATCCTGTATTGCATTCAGTACTTTAATGTGCTCATTCTAAGAGGAAAATATTGAAGTAGCGGAGAATGGAAATGTGGCATTTAATTAAAAATAATTATTGGAGGTTAATTTTATTATCACAAAGAAATCAAGAGATAGTGCTTAAGACAGGTTACAATGCTTATACATTTGACATTTTAGTGATTTTGTCACGGTTGTTAAAAATAGAGCCACATGTATTGGAAAACTGAGTTTAGAGTTATGGGCTAACAGTTAATTGGGTTTGTTAATGGGCTTAGCATGGACTATATATGCGTGGCTACTCTACGTTTGTATGCATGCGAATTGATAATCAAACAACTGATTTCCTTTTCTTTCTCAGAACTCTATCTTACTGTCCTGTTCATTTTGAGCAATAGTAGTTGTATTACCAGTTTATAAGTGTTTAATTTTACTAGTAGCGACACATCTTACTAGTTGAATTCACAGTGATGCCTCTTGGCCTCACCAACGCGCCTGCAACCTTTCAAAGCCTCATGAATGAAGTGTTCACATATTACATTTGAGACTTTGTGCTAGTATTCTTTGACGATATTCTCATTTACAGCCCTAGTTTGAAACAACATGAGGAGATCTTAAGATTGGTTTCAGAGCTGCTGAGAAAACACACACTATTTGTGAAGAAACCGAAATGTGACTTTGCCAAGGACAACATAGAGTACTTGGGGCATATTATAAAGAGAGATGGGGTGAAGGCTGGTGAAGAGAAAATTAAGGCCATGCAAAATTGGCCAATTCTAAAGGACTTGAAAGCATTGATGGGATTCTTGGGCTTAATTGGGTACTACAAGAGGATTGTGGCTCATTATGGATTGATCAGTAAATCACTCACCTAGTTATTGAAGAAGGGTGCTTTTAAATGGAGTTCTAAAGCTGAGAATGCTTTCAATCTGCTCGAAGGTGCCATGGGGTCAATTCCAGTGCTGGCGATGCCTGACTTCAAGAAGCCTTTTATCTTGGAGACTGATGCATGTAACATAGGGGTGGGGGCTGTCTTGATGTGGGAAGGGCGGCCTATTGCTTACCTGAGTAAGGTGTTGGCTACAAGACATTTGGGCAGGTAAACATACGAAAAAGAGCTGATGACGATAATCATGGTCGTACGGAAATGGAGATACTACTTGTTGGGGCATCATTTTATCATTAAAATTGACCACGAAACTCTAAAACACCTCATGGAGCAGAAATTAACAGCAATTTTGCAACATAAGTGGCTTTCGAAGTTGTTGGATATGACGACACAGTAGTATACAAAAAGGGGATAGATAATTTGGTAGCAGATGCTCTATCTCGGTGTCATGAAGAAACAGGAAGGTGCAATGTTGTGTTAGTTATCATTCCTCAATGGAAAAATGAACTCAAGGAAAGCTGCAATGGTGATTCACTAGCTCAAGATCTTTACACAGCACTGATGACACGAGAATAGAACACATTGGGTATTAAATTGGTGGATGGGGAACTAATGAAATATGGATAATGATATGTTGGATCAGGTAACCAATTAAGAAGCCAAATAATCGAGAACACTCACAGAAGCCCTGAAGGAGGACATCTGGGGCTCTGGTCACAACAAAAAGAATTGAAGAAAATGTTTTTCGGCCAAGCCTTAAAAAGGAGGCAATAGAGTTTGTTAAGAGCTGTGACGTGTGCCAACGGTGTAAACCAGAGCACCATCTATCACCTGGGTTACTACAGCCACTTCCAATCCCAAATCAGGCGTGGGAAAAGATTTCAATCGATTTTATAATAGGCCTGCCAAGATCAGAGGGAAAAGAAATTGTTCTGGTAATTGTTGACAAATTGACTAAATATGGTCATTTTCAGGCGCTTCATCACCCTTTTACTGCAGAACTAGTGGCTCAGAAAGTGCTGGACAATGTAATTAAGTTGCATGGCCCTATGAAGATGATCATATCAGATATGCACACTATCTTCATTAGTGCCTTCTGGAGCGAGTTATTTAAAGCTATGGGGACCAAATGTCATCTCAGCACAGCTTACCATCCTCAGACAGATGGACAGACCGGGAGAGTAAGTCAGTGCCTCGAAATTGTATTTGCGATGCATGGTTGGACAGAAGCCAAATCAATGGAGCCAATGGTTACCAATGGCTGAGTTTTGGTACAATACAAGCTACTATTTGTCCCTGGGAATGTCGCCTTTTAAGGCCCTGTATGACCGATAACCACCAATTATGCAGTATCAATCGCCAGGAATCACGAACCCTGGTGTCAAGCAGTTTGTAAAAGACACGAATGAGATTAAGCATTTATTGAAGGCACAAAAGCGTATGAAGTGGTATGCTGATAAAAAGAGGATTGTTGATAGACAATTTCCTGTTGGGGATGAGGTATTTTTAGAACTTCAGCCCTACAGACAGTCATCTATTGTAACGAGAAGAAACCAAAAGATTGCAGCTTATATTATGGACCGTATAATATTGAAGATTCATAATGTATTTAATTTTTTCTAGTTGAAACTGAAAATTGGCAAGAAAAAGGTTGTACAGACAGAGCTACCAAGCATTGACACGGAGGGATCATTCAAGGTGTTACCGGTAGCAGTTCTTGATAGGCAACTGATGAAAACAAACAACAAGCCTGCAACCATGGTGCCAGTTCAGTGGACAAGTGGTGGTCGAGATGAAGCTACATGGCAATTTTGGGAGGACATCCATAAGAAATTCCATGAGTTTGATCCTTGGGGACAAGTATCAGTTTAAGTTAGGGGCATTGTCACAGTTGTTAAAAATAGAGCCACATGTATTGGGCTACTGAGTTTAGAGTTATGGGCTAACAATTAATTGGGTTTGTAAATGGGCTTAGCTTAGACTATATATGCATGGCTACTCTACGTTTTTATGCATGTGAATTGATAATCAAACAACTTATTTCATTTTCTTTCTCTTCACTCTATCTTACTGTGTTGTTCATTTCCAACAATAGTAGTTGTATTACCAGTTTATAAGTGTTTAATTTTACTAGTAGCGACACATTTTAAACTACAGTAAAAATAAGTGTTTTTACTAACAGAGATTCTAAGAGATTAACAACACAGTTTCCTGTCCATCTATGTGAGAGCTTAGTTTTTCTCTCTATCTTCAAAGAAATCAGAAGCAGGTGTGGGGGTCGTGATGGATAGATACCATAACATTGATGAACAACTGGATCATTTGAATATAGAGGATGAGGAGAATGAGGGTTTCGTCTTCAAGGATGACATAGAAGAGGAGAGCGACAAGTATGATATATGCTTAATTGGAAGGTTTCTCAAGCTAGAAAAAATCAATACCAAGGCCATGAAGATAAGGATGACAAACATTTGGAAACCTACCATGGGGATAAACATTAAAGAGATAGATCATAGAATTTATCTATTTCAGTTTTATCATCAAGAAGATATGCTATGGAGCGAAAATCGATCATTATTCGTCTAAAATCAGTTCTCATTGGGTAGTAATGTATCGGTCGTATAAAACCTAGTCATTGTTAGTCAATTCCGTCGTTATCGGCATTAACCAGCTAAAAGCCTTGTCCACATGATTTGGTCTATAGTAGTGATATGTGAGTGCCACGTGTGTGGTTCCACGATGACATGTCGATGACACACATGTGTGACCCTTTCATGTGGCAAATGAAAAGTGCCTCCATTTTATTTTAATAATGAATGATTTAACGACTACTTGGTCGGTTGTAATTGGATCGGTCAAACAAAATGGTTGTTATTGTTTCATAGACCAATAGACTCCTAAAACACCGACCAACCAATTACGACCGAAATATTTCGAAGGCGGTAGCTATTCTCTTCTTTCTCATTTTTGTGCGATTTTTATAGTCAAATTTTGTTTGGTCGTTGTTATGGTGTGTTTTTTACGGTAATAGCTGCAACTAGCCATTATCCAATTCCAACAATTCAATTCATGCAATTTATGATCATAGAAAATCATCTAAAATAATAATTATGGCAAATCATTTTCATCTAAGAAAACAGCCATCACAACCAAACTAATCAAAAGCTAACAATCAAATCATCACAAATATTAACAATCATAAGCTAAGTTAAAAATGACTTATGATAAGCCGAATGTTTAACGAGCATAATTCAAAGCAATTATCCTTTGTCGTCCCCACCATCACCCTCTTTGCCTTCACTACATTCGCTGCTTCCTCCTCCATGTCCTCCCGTTCATGCCCTCTTCAATGGAATCCTCGCTATCACTATTAACTTGTCCAACCTCCTCAAGCCTCAGTCAATTTGCTACCATTATTACTATGTATTGTATAGTGACATTAAATTACAATGTAAAGCAACAATGATAAATTTATATCATGATTACCTCTTTATGTATGTTCTCGGAACTAGGGGATATGGAGGCCGGTTAGTATGGACCCAACATAATATCTAACCTCTATAAATATGGCATTTGAGAAGACTCGGGTATCATCCCATTGCAGATTACTTTGCATGTCAACCACGCTTGAGCCAGAGTATCCACTGACTCGTTAATTGAAGTGGTATGAAATTGTAATGGGTTGGCCTAGCTTCATTTAGGAATGTTTTATCACATCAAGAAAAAAAATCATGTATGGCACAATTGGATTTGGGAAGCTGGGCTAGAGGAATAAGCACTACCATTATGTTGAACTGTATAATTAGCTGCGAGATTATAGATACGTGATGATGCCAAAATTTGTGCAAAAAGAGAGTTCGTTCTTTGGAGGTCTTGACATACCTGGTGCCACCGCCTCCGGCCACTATTGCAAATTAAGGATGCTCTGCCCCCTCAACACCACCAGGCATATATAGTAGCAAGAGCATCCTAGTTACTCTCAAGTATAGTGACGTATCGGGCCAACCAATAATTTTATGAATGTGGGTCGATATATAACGTTAGAATAACGACACAATAACGTTAGAATAAATAGAGGGTTTCTTTCGGCGCTTCCTTTGGTGAAGAACTATATCTGCGCTTCCCTTGGTCAAGAACTCTAGGCTCGGTTGCTCAAGTAGTAGTTTTATTTTTTATTAGAAACTATAGTTTATATATATATATATATATATATATATATATAATAGTTTCTTAAATTGATAAATACTGAGACATGGAGGATTTCATGTTTTATGTTCAATATATGTTTATTTGGAATTGATTTCATTTGTACTAAATAATTTTATGAGTAATTAAGTAATTTATTTTCATTGGAATAAGGATCAAGTATGTTTTTTTTAAATAATTTGTGAATTTTCCCAAATTGCTTATGTATAAAAAGGCAAAAAATTAATTACATTAGTATTGTTTTAAATTATTGAGGATTTTAATAAAATTTCTACTTAATTGAATAATAGGTATATAAATAAGTAGGGCAAGATGCACCTTTTATTTTCATAATGTTTACACCTATACCCGCCAATTTCGTACACAACACGAATGAACGACACGAAAACGATGTGAAATTTTCGTGTTTGTGTTTACGTTTTTAGTACACAACACGAAACTACATGACTTAATTTTGTGTCGGTTTTGGGTTTTCCCATCGAGTACACATTATCATGACATGGCATGTACACAGCATGCAACTTTTCCAAACGTTTTTCTATGGTTTGCCCATCAGCACATACTAAGCACTCAAATCTATGAAATTAGATGACCTGATTGGCTTACATTCTTTAATAATAATGGACACTGCATTTGCAACAACCATGCACACTAATCAAAATCATCTAAGTTCAAAGATTTTAGTGCCCATCGACACACACTAGACAAACATCAGTCTTTTGTTATACTTATTCGCAATTTCACCTTTGGCTCAAATACTTTTTCCTCAGCTCAAATCTTTTAATGTGTCGAGAATATTATCAATAGCATTCCAAAAACTTGATGTGCTAAAAACATGATTTTAATCGCAAGTGCACGATCCCATTTTAGTAATATAAGATTCGTTCCAAGGACTAAATTTATTTTCGTGAAAACTTAATTTTTAACTTAATCAAATTAGACCAAATAATTTTGAGGTGAATTTTTTATATATCTAAATTAATTAATAAAGAAAACAATGACACTAACTAATGATTAGCTAATTAGTAGTTAATTAATTAATGGAAAAGATCAAAATTAATGAAACGAATAAAATAAAATAACAGCGGTGGCTCCAAATAACAATAAGAAAATGAACAGACACGGCCACAAAAGAAAACGGACGAAACAAAAAAACTGGGAAAATGAAGCAGCAAGTAACAAGTTGACGCGAAAGGAAAAAGAAGCAAAAGAAATAATAATAGTAATCTACTGGAATTGGAGATATTGAACGCGAAATTCACATGGTTCGGAGGAGATTTGAAGAAAAGCATACTAGACCGTGTATTCATCAATACATACTGGTCTCAGCTCAGGGGGTGGAAACTCACAGCATTAGCCAAAAAGTAGTCGGATCACAAACCCCTACTCTTGGATGGTTCTACTCCAGAGGCAAGGTCCAGGAAGCCCTTCAAGGTCTTTAATTGCTACCTCAACAAGGAGCTCCTGGAGGAGGTACATAGTGCCTTTAACACATCATTAAGATGGGATGGCAAGAGCATCCATCATGTTTTGCAGTTAGTGAAAGAACTTATTAAAAACAGAGCAGCAGGGTTCAAAAATCAGCTTGACTTGAAAATAGCGGCATTGGAAAATCTAATGGTCAAGTTGGAAAATGACGGCACAGACATGGGTAAATACCAGCAGGTCAATTGTCATCTCAAAGAGCTATATAAGAAAAAAGACCTAATGCTAAGACAAAAATCTAGGATGGAATGGATTGCTCTCAGTGACGGAAACACAAGATTCTTCCATCAGGCGATACAGAGAAGGATTTTTAAAAGCAGCATTAACAAAATTCTTTTTGAAGGAAGGTGGATATCAGACTCAGCACAAATTAGGGAGATTTTCTTCATGTATTACTGTCAGTTCTTCAGAAACAATCATGCTGAAACATTAGGATTGGGTAGCGTAATTCTGCCAACTCTATCTCTGAACAGTAAGAGATTCTTGGTGAGCTGCATTTCTGAGCAGGAAATGGAAATTTCTTTGCATAATCTCTCGGATAACAAGGCTCTTGGCCCAGATGGTATGAACATCAAAAGCCTTAAGTTTCTTTGGCCTTTCATCAAAGACAAAATGTCAAGCTTCATTAGAAATTTCTGCAAAGATTGCATCATGCCTCCTGGGGTGAACTCCTCCTTCATAGCTCTAATTCCGAAAATTCCTTGCCCAACCACTGTTAAAGATTTCAGGCCTATCAGTCTTATTAACTCATCCATCAAAGTCCTCCTGAAGGTTCTGGCCTCCAGACTAGCGACTCAAATGCACACGCTAGTGTCAGATAATTAGACAGGGTTTATTAAAGGAAGGCAAGCGGCGGATAGCATTTCGATAGCAAAAGAAGTTGACCATTCAATACTTTCTAAAAAAAACAGGGGCTTCATTCTTAAGTTAGATTTCGAAAAAGCATTCGATTCGATAAACTGGGAATTTTTGGACAGCACTCTCACAAGGATGAATTTCGACAGACAATGGTGTGCATGGATCAAATCAATTTTAGAATCAAGCAGGGTTTCTATTTTAGTGAATGGCACATATTAGGTCCAATCAGACGTAATTTAATTGCACATGTTAGGATTTCGATTTAATTTAATTGCGGAATAATTCTGTTTCAGTCCATGTTAAATCAATCGTAAATAAACAACTCCAGCAAGTCGGGGAATATTCTTTGTATTAGAAATAATCCTCGGGTGCTACAAATTCCAACACAAGTGTCGGCTGCAGAGACTACAATCACTCTAGTACAAACTCTCGATAAAATCGATATTCTAATCTAGCTCTCGAGAATGTGTATAGTGTGTGCACTTACAAAGTGTGTAGTTGTTTTCAAATGAAAACACAAAGCTCTATTTATAGGCTTCTCAACATCTAATCATGGTTAACGAGTTTGTCCTGGACGACTTGAGTTCGTCCTGGACGAATTCATTTTAACTGTAGTTAAAATGAATTGTCCAAAATAAACTAACTCCAAAATAGGTGAAGTTGCGCTTGAGAGATGAGAAAGTCAAACTTGGCGCCTTCTGTGGTCAAAGGTTGCGCTCGTACAGTGCATCCATGTGAGTATGTTACTTGGAAAATAAACTAAGTCACACACTGATGCTTTGACTTAGTCAAAGGCTGCGCCTTGACTAAGTCAAACAATGCGCCTTAGGGAGTGTTTCACTGTAGTGTGTTTGTACTTAGAAAAATAACTCTAAGTAGTGCTTTCTTTCTTGAGGAGGTCAAAGGTGCAAACTTTGACTAAGTCAAAAGTGGCGCTTTTGACCTCTACAAGCTTTCCTGTGCACAGAGGAGAAACTTAGAATAAATTCTAAGTAAACTGAAAGTTGCGCTTCTACAGTGGAGTCTTCCACTGATATCACTCCTTTGACTTGTTGAAGTCAAACCTTGCGCCTCTCTTGTTTGCAAAGTAAATGACTTGAAAATAATTCAAGTTAACATCAAGGTTGCGCTCCATGTAATACTATATACACATATATATATGTGTGTATATATATATTTTAATTAATTGTTTGTCATTTGAATTATATTAATTCAAGTGACTTGAATTAATAATATATATATATATATATATATATATATATATATATATGTATAAATAATATACTCATGCGAAGACATGTCCTGGAATAGCTCGACTGACTTGATCAATTAATCCGTTGATCGAATCCACTGAATACTTTCACACGTCCTGACGTCCTGTGTAATGGTCTGGTTCACGAACGACTCGAACTGAAATAATTCCTTGAATTCTTTTGCTTGATAATATTCTTGATCAGTCATTCCGGGTTAGATGTTGCTTCAATAAATTTGATTATAAATAATCAAATAGATATACTGGAATCTTCTGGTCTTTGATACTTGATCTTCAGGCAATCTTGATAGCAGAAACTGATTGTGCTTTATTCTTCACTGAGGCTTGAACATATGAATGAACTTCTTCCAGTGGACTGATGCTCGTCTCAGATATCTTGATTGTCCTTGTCTGTTCGTATCCAATCTCCAACCTGTAGATTCCTGTATTATACTTACATATTGTTTCCTGTCTTTTGTTGTGTTGAGTTATCGTAATTACATTTACGTTACATTATGCTTTACAATCTCCCCCTATTTGTTTGTTGGAGTTTGACAAGCAAATCCTTTAAGAGGATAACTCAACTGACACAATGAAAAAGCACACTAATTTAAACAGGAAATAATACTAAGTAAAGTCTGGATTATATCTTACAATTTCCAGAATTCAAAAGTAAATACAAGTAGCCATTGTTCCTCTAGACTGAACTAAACATTCCTTGCTTTCTTGGCTCTTGCATTTATCAGATTCTGCTCAGCTCTTCTTTTAGCAGCATCTTCTTCTCTTTTCTGAGTGAGTTTGTTTTCTATCTCTTCAATCCTGGCAGTTATGGTACTCAGTGCCACTTGCTCCAAAGTATTCTCATGTGGTGGTTGCTCTAGATTCTTCTTCATGTTCTCTAAGGTTTGTAGATGGACCATTTTCTTCAGTTTCTTGAATGTGATATTAAGCTCCACTCCTTCAATTTTCATGATAACCCTTGATGGATGAGCACAAACCCTTGAAGTGTTGTGAACAGTCTCTACAGCTTTCCTTATTTCTAGAAGATCAATCAGATCTTTGAGCACACTTTTGTCTTCTTTTACCACTGACCACTTAACTCCACCAACTGCACGAGCAATTCTTTTAGATGAGAATTTTCCAATATCTGCAAGTGCTATGGCAGTGGCCTCAGAATCTTTCTTCTTTTTGAATATAATGGAGGTTGGATTGTAAGTGACAACAGGTGCATTGGGATTCTCAGGAACTTCAGGGTTGAGTGGAGGCAGTGGATATGGTGGTTGACGATTGATTGCTGATAAGTCCAAGTCTCTAATAGCAGCAAAGTTCAGACGATAAGCATATAGCAATACAGCAGTTAGTCTTCCCTTGCTGTTCCTAGAGCACTTCTCTCTCACTTGAGCTTCCAGATACTTCAGTATTCTAGGAGAGTAAGTTGATAAAGCTTCATCAGTGAGTCTAATACTCTGAATCATACCATCCTTAAAATACTTGATAACTGAAGGCTTGTCATGAATTTCAACTCCAATATCAGTGATCCATTCTTCAACCATATCTCTGAATACTTCATTATGATTTCCGCCGGTTGAGATGATCTTGTTCCTTACCACAAACAGCTCAGTTAGAGAGAGATCTCTGAGAAACTGACTTGACACATGCTTGAGTCCATGGCCTTCTCTCTGTAGCTCAAATGATATGTTTACCATCCATCCTATCCTGGGAAGAACAGCAACAGACACAGTAGAAATAATATCATTCAACACCTCATGGTAGTCATGTAGATCCTTGTAGTTGTTCCTGAAGGAGTCAAAGATATCTTTCACTTCATCATCATTGTTTTCTTGAATGACCTCTGGAAAATCAAACACTGCCCTGGCAGCATCCCATTCCTCTCCTTCTTTATGTAAGTTAGCAAGTCTCCTTTCCCTACGAATTCGTCTTTGATTTTCTAACTTCTCCCTCGCTCTCCTTTGCTCAGAAAAATTTCTAGAAACATCAGCAATGTCTTGAGGATTTGCAATTTCATACTCTTCAGGAGGGAAGATGTCATTATGATATGCAAGTTCATCAGCAAAGACTTCATTGTCAGGGATTTCTCCTTCCTCCAGATCATCATCATCAGCACCAACCATCCTTATTACCCTGTCATCAACAAACTCAGGGATGTACTCATCATGTCTGTAACTGAATTGTCCTCTAAGAGCAGAGTCAATTAATTCTTCTCACACCCCTGTGATCACCCTTTTTCCTCGTGCTTTTTCTACTGCTCTCTCCCCCTCAGTTGAGTAATCCTCTCTAGAAGATTGAGATGCTAGCAACTTAGCTTCGAGTGCAGCCAACCTTTGCTCCATTGTTGACTTAATCTCCACTAACTCCTCCCGTAGAACAAGATTTTCAGCTTCCAGATGTTGAACTTTGAACTTCAGAGCTTCAAATTCTGTCACAGATACAGTTGGAATTGCAGATTCAATTGAAGGTTGGGCTGTGTCTCACTTGTACGTTCTACAGGTGTTTCTCTCGTTTCACTCATAGATTGAACACTCAGTGGGTTAGAGGGTGTCTGTTTATCAAGTTCTGTTGGTGTTTCCCTCACAGTCAAAGTTGTTCCATCATCTATCTTGGATGTACCTGCAGAGAAAATCTTCTTAGCCTCTTCTAGAGAGGTCACAGAAGGTGAAATGAAGGTTCGTGAGCCTTCGACCTCAGTTTCCTCATCATATGAATCTGATTCATAGGAAACAAGTTGCCAACTACTCGAAGGTAGTGAGTCCTTTAGTGGATCCTGAGTTGGAATCTCAGGGTGGGTAGACACAGGGCTCGAAGGATGTGATCCTTGAATTGGCGAAGCACCATGGTTTCCCACAACTATCTTTGACGGCGAAAGACTTTGTGACAAGTCCTCCGTAACTGGCACACTTCCTGAAATGAAGGGCTCAGAAACAGATTGCCGTTCACCTTCGAGAGGTGAAGAGTCCCTTAAGGGATCTGGGAATGTTCCTCCCAGGGGGGTAGACAAGGATGGAGATTTTGGCAAATCACCCAAGTTTCCCCCAGAAGCCTGTGAAGGCACTTGACCCAGAATAGGATCAGAAACAACAGTGTCTATCCCTAACATGGACGACAAAGTGTTAGCAACCGTCAATTCTTCAATCGTGTGTGCAACCTCACTGTGCAATGGAATGTCATGTGGTTGAGGTGGTGAAGAAATAGACATATCTGCAGATGCCTCAGGTTCTATTCTCCTTTGCTGACTAGGAGACAGAGCTGCAGATTCAGAAACAATCTCCTTATGTGGTGCACTTAAGGCACTTTTTCCCTCGCGCTCAAAAATATCAATTGGTTGGCTAAGGGGCTGAGATGTTTCTGCTTCAGGAATTTGTGTAGTGGTGCCTTGGTTATGAATTTGTGGGATTTCAAATTCACTGACACGTGCAAGAGGTGAAGATAGTGGATTGGAATCCAGTAAATTCTGAATCCAATCCTCAGGTGCACTGAAAGACAAGTTGTCAGGATCAGAAGGGATGCCTGATTGAAGCATTGGATTGTAGGTGTTGGTGAAGAGTTCACCAATATCCACCATGACATCATTATTAGGTGCAACTGCAGTGGATTGGACAGGACTATCCACTTCATCTTCAGAGTCAGTGGAATTATCCTGTAGGGAATCCTCTCCTTCAGATTGAGCATTATTCTCAGAGGAGTTTTCTGCAGCATCCTCCACTATGACTTCTTCCTCTTCTTGTGTAGTCTGAGCCTCAGGAATATTGTCTTGAATGATTGGCTGAGTGACTGGCTCAGCTTGCTGCACTGGAACCTCTTCAGCAACTACTGGATCAGCAACATGTTGAACATGAGGTGGAGGCAAGTTCTGGTTGTTGAGAAATTCTTGCATTGCCTCAGGAAGCACCACATGTTCATTGCTGGTATATGTCTGATGATTCTCCAGCATTGAGATCACCCGTGTAGTCATGAAGGAACAGATGACATTGACTATATTTGGATAGACAGCACGTTCAGCAGGGGTCAACATCTGATTCAGCACAATCTGGAACAATCGAGGGTATAGAAGCACATGACTGTTCTTCCTCAGAGAATCCTGAAAAGCTCCTATAATCAGATGACCCAGGTTGATCCTTGTGTTCTGAGCATTGGCAATTCCAATTTCTTGATTGAAAGTTGTAATCCCATGGAATCCACCAGTTTTGGGTGCAAACACATGAGAGATGGAATTAAAGAAGAAATTCCATTCCCGAGACAAGTGTTTGACATACAGTTTGGCTGGAAGTTCCCCGTCTGGTTCCCTCTGACAGTGGATAGCATAGAAGAAATTAATCCTTTCTGCTCTGTCAGGTACTGCTTCAAAATCTTCTGTTGGTAGTTGTAGAGCAGTGTTCAGGGTGTTCTCAGTGATAGAAAGTGTACGTCCTTGAATTGTGCAAGTAAGTCCAAGTACCTGTCCTGCATTTACAACAGAAACAGAAGACAAGAAATATCGAAGAAGAGATTTGTTAAGCATAACTGACTCTGTCGTAGCAAATCTGGCAAATGAAAATTCAGACATATAACGAACCCAGCGTCGATAATTTGCTTGCGTAATTAAGTTATTATTTTCAAGAATTGTGAAATTTGTCTTCGGAATATCAAAATTTGCAGCCATTTTTAATTACAATTAAATGTAACACCCGTCAAAATTTTGGGTACGTTAAAAATTTTATCTTCTAAAATATACTCCCTCCGTCCCACCCATTTCTTATCGAATGAGTTGGGCACGGAGGTTAAGAAATATCTATAAATTAATGGAAAAGAGGAAGAAAAGTGGGTAAAGTGGTGGGACCCATTGATTTTTAATGTATAAAAAGAAGATAGTGGAGTAAAAGTAGTGTGAAAATGAAAGAAAAGTGGAGAAGTGGTGGGACCCATTGACTATTTTTGGTAAGTTTTGAAATGTAAAGAATTGGGTGGTACACCCCAAAAAGGAAAGTGTAAAGAAATGGGTGGGACGGAGGGAGTATTGATTTTGTGATTTAAGTATCTGAGAATTTGATTTATAGTTATATAAATAATCGGTAGTGGCCGGTGAATTTGCACCGTGCTAGAAAAGCTACATAAATAGAATTTAGATTGCCACGAATTATTTAAGCAAATTTTATGATAGTGATGAGTGCCAAATGAATAATAGATAATTGGGAGAGGATACTCTATACAAATACAAATTCCGCGATTTTAAATATATGTATAGATATATATATATCGCGCTATGAGAATATTTTGTGAGTTCTAAAATATATTCATATACAATTATATATATGAGTGTTAATTTAATTAAGGGCCCAACAATTTATGAGCTTACAAGATTATTTATTAATAGGGCGCCAGTGCATAAAATAAATATAAAAAGTAGATGTTTTGGAAGGTGAAGTATTTTGTGTGAGAATATAAAATAGAATTTAAAATATTTAAGTAGTAGGCTCAAAATGTTAATTAAATTGAAATAATGAGAAAATGATTTAAATAATAAAATAATAGAAGATACTTTGGAGGAGAGAAGATGTTTTAGCTTGGGTAGATATTTTATTAAAATAATACTAAAGAGCTCTAGATTTTTATTTGGAAGACTCTAGATTTAAATAATTAAATAAAATGAAATATAGAAGATATTTTAGGAAGATGGAAGATATTTTGGACTAGTGAAGATTTTTGTGTGGAAAATTATATTTTATTCAAGATCTTTTGAGAGAAGCCTCTAGAGATATTATAGAATAAAATAAAAATGTAAAAAGGATTAATAGAGAGTAATTAAGAGGAAATAGAGAGAGAGTGTGAGCTAGTCTTGGTGGGTGACTTAGAGAGAAAAGGAAAGAAATCTTGCTGGGATCAAGGATTTGGTGTGTAAAAAGAAGAGGATCAGCTTGCATTTGTAAAGGAATAGAGAGAGAAAGAGTAAAAAGAATCTAGTAAGAGAGAGAGATTTTGGGCAAGATCCAAGCTTTCGGGTGATTAAGAGTAAAGATTTAATCTTTTAAGGGAATAACAAGCTACTTTTAAGGTAAGATCTGTTATCCTTTTCTTATTTTTTTTTTTTAGATTAAAGTTGTATATAGAAAGATTCAAACATTTTGGATAGTAAAATATTTATACCATAAATGCTCCAAGAATCTTGTGCATTCATGGTAAGATATCTCACCTACTCTTGGTAAATATTCTGTTACCATGTAGTAAATTTGTAGTGTAGATAAATGCTAATTTTAATTGTTATTTTATTCTCTAAGTTATTCAGTTAGGAGAGAGGGCTGATCATTTTAACTGCTGTCCATATATATATTTAAACTTCAAAGAAAAACTAGGGTTCATAGTAATTGGGGCTTTTGTGTTGGAACACTGATTTTGGGGGGGGGGGGGGGGGGTTTGTTGTTGAGTCCCAGATCGTAGAAATTGGAGTTGGGTTTGAATATGGGGTGTGAAAAGGAAGCTATCGGAGGTGTGAAAGGGGGTGGCCGGAGCACGTTGCGACCACCGTCGGCGACAGCTCCAGGCGGTGGTTTTGAAGCCACTACGGTGGCAGTTGCAAAGGGGAAAAGGGGGCGTTTGGCCTGCTGATGTGTTGGTGTTGTGTGTGTATTACAGCGAGTGAGTGTGTGCGTGTCTGTTCGCCAGAGAAGACAAACCGTCGCCACCCCCAGCGGTGGCGACGCGGCGGCAGCAAGGGAGAAGAATGGAAAGAGGGGGAGATGTGGTTGCTGGGAGAGAAGAGACGCGGAGAGAGGGAGAGACGTGAAGAGGAGAGGTGTTCGGATTTTGGCCGGAAATTAAGATAGAGGCCGAGTTTCTCAAAAATAGCTTGGGGGATGTATAGATCGGGGTCCGACGAGTTGAAAGGTGGTGGTTTTGTGTGAGTTGAAGGTCGCCGGAAAGTTGCCGGACGGTGGCTGCCGGTGGCAGCCATGGATGGAGGCTTGGTGAAGAAGATGGAGCTTGGGGAGGTGACGAGGGCAATCCAGTAAATAATCTAATCAGATTTAATTAATAAGAGATAATAAAAGAGGGATTATAAAATATTAAAATATTATAACAATTAAAAAATCTGATTGGTGAGGGAGTTAAGAAATAAAAGAATTAAAATTAGTGTAAAGAGGGGAGGATTGATTTAAGGGACAAGACTTAAAATAAAGAATCAAATAATAAATAAATTGTAGGAATATATGTGTAAGAGATTTATTAGTGAGAATAAAGTTAATAGTTGATTGGACGAATAATTAAAGAATGAAATTAGATTGGTTGTTGATTAAAAAGAGATGTTATAGATTTTAATATTAAAAACAATTATATGACCCAAGCAACAAATCTTATATTTAAGGATAAAAATTAATGAGATTAAATCATTCTAGTAACTGGAATAAATATGGAATAATTTAGAGTCAACATGAATATTTTAAGTAGAATATAAATAATGGTTACTTAATGAGAAGATTTATTAATATGATTAATTTTGATGATATTACATTATAAGAATTATTTATAATTTGAATGATGACGAGAGCCGTCGAGAATATTTTAAATAAGAAATAGACAAAGAATATTTTATAATTAGATTTAATTTTAATAAATTTATTTTGGAGCCTTATTATATGAATCAAAGTCAAATATCTGATCATCATGCTAATATTTGAATAATACGATAATTAAAATTGAATTGTGTGAATATTGGACTAAATATTATTATTTTATTTGCGTGGATATTTTAGAAAGGATTATTCCCGCATAAATTTCTTTTGGTAAAGGTGGGCTAGGAAATTGTAAACTATTTAAGCGGTATCGAGGCAAGTATTTCTTACCCTATATTCCCTTTATTATTTTTGTTAAATTATTTTTTTACATTTATATTTTTATTATTCATGATTTCTGCACCCGACTTAGCTTATATTTTATTCATTATTCCTTATGAGCAACTTGAATCGGAAATCAAAATTTTGCGTAAATAAGGTTGTTTCTCTTTGTTCGGGAGCAATCATTTATTTATTATATAAAATAGGATTATTTTCCCTTGTTCGGAAATAACCACTTTAATTAATTCAATGGTCGATATATTGTTCATATCGACTACCTTTGCCCCTATTAAACGAGACCCGCTAGGTTCATTGTTCGAATCTAGGATTTTGTGATCATTTTCATCATTTAACTTTATTCAAAAATCATAAATCTGGAGGATGTTATTCTCACTGGTCAACGTGGCTTGTGATCCACGGTGTTTAATTATGAATGAGATTTTGGTCCCAAGTGAGGACTTTTACGAATACGGGGAACGTCGGAAGAGTTCGACGATGGCCTCAGAGATATTCGTTATGCTAGCTAAAGAGGATAGGGCGTGCTTATCTCGAGCCGTGATCGGGTGAGGATAAGTTACGCAGGAGAACGGTACTCGGCGGTAGTTGATCGCATCGCTGCTGTATCGGGGCGGATTTGACCAGTTCTCAATGATTAAAGTTCTTTTTGGATTTTCATATCGAGATATGTGGATATATTGAAATCTTTCCGAATCTGTATTTCATTGTTTAAATTGATTCAGATATATTGAATATATTGTTTGTACCCTGTCTTGTGGAGATCCTGTGACAGATTTTACTTGCTGAGCCATTAAGTGCTCACTTCTTGCTATTATATATTTTTACTCAACAGTTAAGAATGAGGATGATGACCCGAGCCTGCAACCGAGGCAGAGAAAAGGAAAGGAGCCTGCACATGGCGGAAGCAATTGACGAGGATGCACTTGAACCTCGTAGCTAGTTATTATATTTAAATAATACTATATAACTTTTAAATACTATGAAGTCCTGCGTGACTAGACATTTGGGATTTGTACGTTGCTGAGACGATCCAAGGACTTGTGGATTGGTACCCACTGAACTTATATTATGGCTCTATATTATATTAACGTGTGTTTGCAGGTTGCGAAACTTGGTACCGTAACGTCCTGAATTCACGAAAGGGTGAGTTTGGGGTCGTTACAGAGTTGATATCAGAGCTGTAGTTATTATTACTAGGAACGAGAACCCTAGGAATATAACTACGTGGGATTGGAAGCGTATGATAGTAGAAAAAGCGCTTAGTCTATACATATATGCGTATATACGACTAAGCTAGGGGACTAGTAACCGATAACCCCTATAAACTGAGACTTAGAATATATATTTATACTTACACTTAAAAACTTTGGAAACTTATATAGTAACTTATAGAATTTGCTTATGTTGTAGATGTATGACTACCGATCTTCCCGAGACCGATCCCCTACGCCTTTCCCTAGGGAGGTCGTGGACTCTAGTTATGACATTGATCCGACTGAGGAGTATATGGAGAGCGAGGACTCGTCCATTCAGGTTCTTCCACCACCGCCTAGATCACCACCGGTTGTGGTTGATTTGACTGCTCCATCTCCACTTAGGGTTGAGACTGTGGATCCAGTTGATACTACCTTGGGCATGGAGGAGCCTGTGACTTCAGTGTATGCTGCCCTTCCCGAGCTGACTCAGGTGCCCACACTTTCGGCACCTCTGACTACTTCTGTGCCAGTACTTACTAGTGAGAGTCAGGATGATCATGTTATGGCTAATTTGGATAGGCACTTTCATCCCACACTTCCTGAGATTACTGCTTTGATCACGAGTGTGCCGGATGCTACTTTGCCGGCTTACGAGACCTTGACCCCTGTTGAGATTGGTGCTACCATTGAGCGGGTGCCACCACCTATTCCCACCACCACTGATCAGATACCACCTATTCATGTTACTGTTGAGCTGGAGATGCATGTACCTCTTACCATTATTTCACCTATGCTGGGATCTTCCGGACCCGAGGCTGCGGTATGTGATACTGCTCCACCTACTCCTACCATACCAGTATCTGCTGTTACCACTGGATTGGGAGGATTATTTGCACCCTTCCCTGTGACTGCTACTGGACAGATGGAGGACACGATTGCCACTGTACCCGCATGTTATTTTACACCAACTATGAGAAAGATTGTAGAAGGGGGGGGTTGAATACAATCTTTTACAAATTTAAAAGATTCAAGAACAATACACTAAGAACACAATAAACAGAAAAACACCAAGTATTAAAAATACGGGTGGATTGAATGATCCACCCGTGAGATTTTATATAGAAGAATCTGTGGATTGTTTTACAATTCGCACAGCTGCTGGTTCATCACTCAAAACAAGTTCTAACTCTCAGATTTTTCTCTCAAGTAATTTGAACAAGTTCAACTGATGCTACTAACTTGGTTATATACTCCAAGTTTTACAAAGCTTTTAGCTAGATTACAAAATGCACTCTAATCTAAAAACAATGCTGCACAACTTTGTCTTATGCATGCTTTCTGAGATGTCTTAATCTTTGACCATCATCTTGATTTGATCCAGATTGCACTGCATGAGATAAGTATGTTTCTGCTTCTTCTTTATTTTCCTAATTAGGCTTCCATGTCTATTTTAGTGTAATTCGATCCATGTGATTTGTCAGACTTAAGCTCTAGTCACTTTCAACTGCTCTTTGCTTCATCAGTTGAAGGTTCTGGTTGCTTTCAACTGCTATTGACTTTATCAGTTGAATGCCTGACTCATCAGTTGAATGAATTACAAACTCCATCAGTTGAATGCTGTTCCAGTCTCATCAGTTGAATTCCTCAGCATTATCCGTTGAACACTTTGTCTTCAGTTGAATGCTTGATTTTCATCAGTTGAAACATCATCCAGTCTTTATCAGTTGAACAGTTACATCTCATCAGTTGAATATCCTTCACTTAGATAAAATTACATGGCATTGGATATTTACAATTAGCCATCCTATTCTACCCATCCGTTGATAATTCCCAAGGACAAGAAATGTAACAATTACAACTGAAATTTGATAAAGATTCTAAGCAAGACATGTTACAGAAATGTTTATGTTATCATCAAAAATTATTGATTCCTAACAATCTCCCCCAATTTATGACTGGAGAAGATGCAGACATAAATTCTACACTTGATGATAACAAAACATTAGTAAAATAAAATGCAGAATTTAAATACAAGAGTTAGAAAAGATTACAGATGATTATGCTCCTCTAGACTGAGCAGTTACTTGTTCCTAGAAGATCTTCTTCTTCTGGACTTAAGTTTTTCTTCAAGAATATTAATCTGCTTCTGAAAGATCCTGTAGAACCATTCTTCATCACTATCTTGTCTGTTGAGCTTGGATTGGAGAGTCTTCAGAGTATTCAAGCTAGCAACCTTGAGTTGATCTTTAGGTCTGAAAAATCTCCTAACACCTTGACTGTCCCTAAATTCCATGACTGGAGTAGGTTCATGATGAATTTTCTTTCCAGTGTAGGGAATTTTCAGCCTTCTTTGTAGACTAGCATCTGAATTCCATTCCTTCCTGATCTCAAGGATTCTCTTTAGTACCATTTGCTTTGCAGGTGGTGTAAATCCTCCAGTCCTCTTCATAGATCCATATATTTTTGTTAGAGAACTGAATCCCTCAGAATTCAGAACTCTGTGAAGAGGCCAGATGACATCACCCTTGTTTTTGTAAGAGAATACCAATCTTTCAGGTAACTTTGAAGTTGCTTCTATTCCTCTTACTTCTTGAAGATCATCCAGCTCCAGATCCAACTCAGAAATTTCTTCAATGTTAGCAATGATGAGATAGTCATCAGGGTTCTCAGGTTCTTTTGGAGGTTTAGGAGGGTTAGTCATCCTTTTAGCCACAGACTTGACTTTCTTCTTTGGCTTGGAAGATTCTTGGACAAGGAAGGCTGGAATTGGAATATCTTCCAAGTCAATTGGCTCCTCCTTTGGCATTATTGGCTCATCATGGAAGTTGACATCTGGATGTACTACTGTGGTATCCTTGATTGGAGAAGAAGGCTTTGAGATAGACTTTCCTGGCACTTCTTCTCTTCTCTTGGCTGCCTCAGGCATCTTAGTTTTAGATTTGACTCTCTTTTTCTTTGGAGAAGATTCAAGAGGCAATCCTTTCTCATTTAAAAGCTCAGCTGCCAACTCCTCTTCCAGCTCAATAGCATACCTTTCATCCACCTCTATTTGGTTCAAAGAGAGTTGGGATTCAAACTCCTCTTTTTCACATTCTCTGGCCACCTCTTCAGCTTTTGCAAATGAGTAGTGAGGATGACCAGTTCCAATAAACAGCTTCTGGCCTTCTCTGTAGATGATGGCAAAATGAGCCTTTAAGGCCACATCAGCACAGTCTTTATAACTTTTGATTTCTTGGCCCAAAAGCTTGTACTCATTTTTGTCAGGCCTGGCTAGTGGAAAGTAGATTGAGCTTGAGTCTTTCCCAGGCTTGGAGTAACCACAATTGTTTGGAAACAGAATGGGCTTGAATTCATTCACAACTGATGGCTCACCCTTTTCTGTCTTGGAAGGGATGACAATCTCAGGTGTAATCACCCTGAGAATTGTGGTTGTGGTTGGAAAAGAGATTTGAGCTGTGGTGGCTGTAGAAGATGTGGAAGATTTCTTGCCCAGTTGAGCCACTCTCTTTGCAATGGAGTCCAATTCTTTCATTCTTGCAATCTTCTGCTTTTCCCTTTCAGTGTGGAAAGGGGGAGGAATTTGACTGATCAATTCTGCAGGAGTTGGTAATTCTTTCTCCCCCTTTTTGTTAGCAGCAAGTGTAGGGGATGAACTGGGAAGTGAAACACCAGAGGCAAGAAGAAGATGTTGAAGCAGTCCAGTCTGAATTCTTTGATGCTGCAACATCTCATCCATTCTAGAGTTTAAGATATAGACATTTCCTTCCAGAGCTTCCACTTGCTTTTCCAATTGGAGTTGCTTTTGTGCAGATTCAGAAAGAGCTGATTTAACCTGAGCTGGAAGCTTTTCATCAATTTGTTTGGTCAAGTCAGTCTTAACAGAGGCAATGAGAAAATTGAGATGCTCTATCTCATGCTGAAAATGGAGAGATTGAAACTTGTGAAGCTTGAGATTGTCCAGAGCTTGACTGGCAAGGGTGGCAGAAATGGCTGGAGGGGAGGATGAGCTTCCAGGTTGTGATTGAAGAATGGTGGAGGCTTGCCTTTCCAGCTCCATGCTAACAACAGCTGCATTGGCAGACTGCATGGAGAGCCATGAGGGTAGAGAAGTTGTAGGTTGTTCAACAAGGGATTCCTCAAGAGCATCATTGAGGTCTTCATCACTATCATCATAATGAAAATCATCTCCAGCATTGGCAGGCAGAGCTGTGAATGCCTCCTTTGCTCTAAGCATGGAAGATGTAGTGTGAATCAGATTGAGGTGCCTCTCAGCTGCTTGATTGTCCAATCTGGCAAAATCTTGAATGGAAGACATCCCATGAGTAAAAGTCTCAGGGTCTAGTGAAACACCATCCAATATGGATCTGTATTCAGCTTGAAACTCTTGTTCACTAAACCCTTCATTGACACCTGCATTTCTCTCAATTTCTCTCTTTTCTTGCATCAAGGGCTCCCCTTGGCTCACCACACAACTCACCTCTCCCTCACTTACCCTTACTAAAGGGTCACTCTTATCCTCTCCTTTTTCCTGGCTAGAAGAAAATGCCAGACTCTCCACACCCTCTCCTTTTGCCAGCTCACTAGGCTGCCTCTCCACTCCATAGCTCACTCCACTCAATCCTAGAAGTGTTTGTGCTACCATGTGATCAACTGCTGTAGAGAAAGGTAAATTAATTGAAGTAGCAGCAGTTGTCAACTGATGAGGGACATCAGTTGAAACATGAGTAGAGGATGCATTCAACTGATGAGAGCTGTTAAGCATATCAGTTGAAGGACAAACACTTGTCAACTGATGAGGGAGATCAGTTGAAGAAGATGAAGAAATAGGTTTAGAGGCTGTGACAGTTGAGTCTGTAGTGATTGATTTTAAAGGAAAATCCACAGAACACACTGTCACAGAGGAAGGAAATGGAAGAGAAAGATCCAACAAATCATCAAAATGATGATGATCAATCTCAGATGGGGGCTTCTCCATGAAATCCAAAGATGGAGAATTTACAAGTGTGGTGTGAATTAATTCCACATCCACAGAAGAGGTTGGGGATTGTGTTTGAGTAGTAGAGATGGTAAGATCATAAATATGGGTGATTGGTTGAGATGAAGAAGGGGGCTGTGACTCCACATTTATTGGAGTTACATCAATCTGACTTTGAGAAGTTAAAGGCATAGAATCCAGAATGGATGCCTGTGTGTGTGCAGAGTGCTTCAGTTTTTCACTTCTTACCTTCTTTCTCCCATAAGCTTTTATTGGTGAAGAAGTGGTGTCCCTCCCCCTTTTTAACTGTGTCCCTGGTTGAGGACTATTTTCAATAGCAACATCCTTTTGGGAGGATGCTGCTAGGGATGAGTTTAATTCCATATTAACTTCTACAGTCTTTTGGGAGACTGCAGAGTGGCCAGGCTGGTCAGCACACACCTTTCCATCCTTATTCTTAGGGCTTCTTTTATGTTCACCCTTTCCCTCCCCCTCACATCCTCCAATCACACTCCCCTCAGGTTTGTGTTTCTTGGATTTTACAACAGATGTCTTTTGGGAGGCATCTGAGGTTGGTTTAGAAGACTTGTTTTTAGAAGGTTTTGCCACTTGTGTGGACTGTTGATGGGCCTCTTCAACAGCCCTGATGGCAGAAAGCAAAGAAGGTGAGGGTTGAGAAAGAGTAGTAGGAAAGCCATGTACCTCTTTGTGCTTTCCAGCCTCCATTGTTGGCAGGAACACCACCTCCAAGGAGGGATATAAGTTCATCCTAAAGAGGTCTTTAAAGACTCTCTTTTCCTGCACAAAACTGGGAAGCTTGGCTTCCTTGTTAGTAATAACTAGCTTTTTGTTGAGATGGTTAGCTAGCATCATGAGAAATCTGACATAATAAATATTCCTAGGTCTATCAATTTTATCACCTAGTTTCTCCCCAATTTCTTGGATCATCAAACCACCAAAGTTGAAATATTCATTAGTCAGGTACATGTAAAGCATTTGTAAAATCTGGGAAGTGAGAGCATTGAAATTACTAATCTTACCAGAAAATGCCTTAATAAAAGCATCACATAGATAACTCCATTCTCTCCTAAGACCCCTCCTTTCTATTTTACCTAAGGCATCAGTTGGCAAAACATAATTCATGGCATAAAGTAAATTAACCAACTGATTATCACTAGGCAAAGTTAAAACAGTATCTTCAGGAATCTTAAAGCATGCTTTCATAACATCAGCATTGACGGAGTGAGTTTTATTATTGACAGAGAAAGTTAGAGTTTCATGCTCACTATTGAACTCTGCAGAGGTCCACATCTCTTCTACTATTTCATGGTAGATGATAGGAGCTTCAAGCATAGCATAAGAGAGCTGGCTTGACTTGATGAACTCCATCATCCTGTGATACTCCTTCTCCTCCACAGCCTTGGTATCCACAAATGACGCGAAGTTGTTCTTCTCATAAATAAACCCACTTGGAGCAGTATACTTCTTCATTGGTGCCATTGTAGTTACAGAGAAAGCTTGAGGAAAAATTAGAGTTTGCTTTTGCACAGAGAGAGAAGAGAACTTGAAGAATTCGAAAGAGTGAGATGAAAGGAAGTGAAAATAAATTAAAACACTTAAATACTTTCTCAGAAAATTGCTGTGATTGGCTGAGAAATTACCGTTGAGATGAAATTACTCTTATTTATCTCTACAAAAATTACACACACGATCGTGTGTATAAAGTAGGTGAGAGACAAAAGAAGTTTCAACGGCTCAGATCTGATAATACTTTCAACGGATGAAATAAGCGCCTCTTTAAACTTCCTATTCAACTGATGAAGATCAGTTGAAGGCTTCTTCAACTGGTGACATCAGTTGACTGAAAAACAACGCAAGAGGATATTGTTTCAAGCATCAGTTGAAACAATTTCACTAGTTCATCAGTTGAAATATTATAGACTTTATCCAGAATTATAATTAATTCAATTTTGATAAATCAAAATTAATCAAATTCTGGCTGCCAAATTACAGAAAAATTCACTCTAAATTAGGAGAAATTTAACATACCTAATTTACTTACCAACCTTGTGAATGTGGATTCATCAAGAGGCTTTGTGAAAATATCTGCAATCTGTTCTTCACTTGGAACAAAATGCATTTCAACAGTACCAGCCATCACATGTTCTCTTATGAAGTGGTATTTGATGTCAATGTGCTTGGTTCTTGAGTGTTGTACTGGATTTTCAGTTATAGCAATAGCACTGGTGTTGTCACAAAATATTGGGATTTTTGAGAGATTTAATCCATAATCAAGTAATTGATTTCTCATCCACAATAATTGTGCACAACAGCTTCCAGCTGCAATGTACTCAGCCTCAGCTGTAGAGGTTGATACAGAATTTTGCTTTTTGCTAAACCAAGAAATCAATCTGTCACCAAGAAATTGACAGGTGCCAGTTGTACTTTTTCTATCAATTTTGCATCCTGCAAAATCAGCATCTGAATATCCAATTAGATCAAATCCAGAGTCTTTAGGGTACCAAATACCAAGATTTGGTGTTCCCTTAAGATATCTGAATATTCTTTTTATAGCAATAAGATGTGATTCTTTAGGATCAGATTGAAATCTAGCACAGAGACATGTAGAAAACATAATATCTGGTCTACTAGCTGTCAAATATAAAAGAGAACCAACCATGCCTCTATAATTAGAGATGTCCACAGATTTCTCATTAGGACTTAATTCTAATTTAGTGGCTGTTGGCATGGGAGTCTTAGCTTCTTTGCAATCCAATAAATCAAACTTTTTAAGTAGATCATAAATGTACTTAGTTTGATTTATGAATATACCTTCCTTTACTTGTTTAACTTGTAAACCAAGAAAGTAGGTGAGCTCTCCCATCATGCTCATTTCATACTGACTTTTCATTAGATTAGCAAACTTTTTGCAAAGTTTCTCATCTGTAGAACCAAAAATTATATCATCTACATAAATTTGAACCAAAATAAAGGCACCATTTACATTTCTGTAAAATAGTGTTTTATCCACAGTTCCTCTAGAAAAATGATTATCTAACAAGAATTGAGACAGAGTGTCATACCATGCCCTTGGTGCTTGCTTTAGTCCATAGAGTGCTTTTAATAAAAAGTAAACATACTCTGGAAATTCTGGATCTTCAAAACCAGGAGGCTGACTGACATATACCTCCTCTTCCAGTTCACCATTTAGAAAAGCACTCTTGACATCCATTTGATAAACTTTAAAGTTTGCATGAGCAGCATAGGCCAGGAAGATTCTTATTGCTTCCAGTCTTGCAACTGGTGCAAAGGTCTCATCAAAATCAATTCCTTCAGATTGAGAGTACCCTTTAGCAACAAGCCTTGCCTTGTTTCTGGTGACAACTCCATTCTCATCCACCTTGTTTCTGAATACCCACCTTGTTCCTACAATAGTTCTGTTTTTAGGTTTGGGTACCAGCTTCCATACATTGTTTCTCTCAAATTGATTTAATTCTTCTTGCATAGCAAGAACCCAATCAGCATCTTTGAGAGCATCTTCTATGACTTTAGGTTCATCCTGTGAAAGGAATGCACTATACAAACACTCATCTTGAGTTGCTCTTCTTGTTTGTACAGATGCATTTGCATCTCCAATAATTAGCTCAAAAGGATGATCCCTTGTCCACTTTCTTTGTGGTGGAAGTGATTGTCTTGATGATGTGGCTTCATTATTGAAGTTCAGGTTTCCATGTTGGAAAGCTCCCCCTAAATTTGACATCTCATTATTTCTAGACTGATTGAAACTTTGAGACATTCTTTCAACTGATGATCCTTGAGATGTTTCAACTGATCCTTCCAATGTAGTTTCAACTGATGCTTCAGTTGAGTTTCCAATAGCAGTTGTTCCTTGCACCAGAGAGTCATCAGTTGGAATATTAATTCCAGGATTAATTCCAACATTTTGAATAATGTCATCATCATCATCACTGTCATACAGATCACCTTCACCTTCATTCTCAAATCTGAGATTATCATGAAATCCTTCATCTGAGAATCCTTGAATCTTCTTATCATCAAAAACCACATGGATTGATTCCATAACAATGTTGGTTCTCAGATTATACACTCTAAATGATTTTCCATCAGAGTATCCAACAAAAATAGCTTCATCTGCCTTGGCCTCAAATTTTCCAAGATTTTCACCTTGATTCTTTAGAACATAACACTTGCATCCAAATACATGAAGAAAGCTAATTGTTGGCTTCTTTCCTTTGAAGAGTTGAAAGGGAGTCAGATTATGAGGTTTGGTAATAAGTGAAATGTTTTGAGTGAAGCAAGCAGTGTTCACAGCTTCAGCCCAAAAATAGGTTGGAAGTTGAGCTTCATTAATCATGGTTCTTGCAGCCTCAATAAGAGTTCTATTCTTCCTTTCAACAACACCATTTTGTTGTGGAGTTCTTGGTGCAGAGAACTCATGAATAATTCCCTCTTCTTCACAAAATTCTTTCATCACAGAATTCTTGAATTCTGTTCCATTGTCACTTCTTATCCTTCCAACTTTGACATCTGGATTGTTGTTTAATGCCTTGATATGATTGATGATGATTTTCCCAGCTTCATCCTTAGAATGTAGGAAGAAAGTCCAAGTAAATTTTGAAAAATCATCAACAATCACTAAGCAATATTTCTTCTTTGAAATGGACATTATGTTGACTGGTCCAAATAAATCCATATGCAAGAGCTGAAGGGGCTTCACAATTGATGAAATAGTCTTGCTTTTGAAAGAGCTTCTCTTTTGCTTTCCTAGCTGACAAGCTCCACAAAGTCCATTCTTTGAGAATTCCATCTTTGGAAGACCTCTTACCAAGTCCTTCTTTACTAACTCATTTAAGGTTTTGAAATTTAGATGAGACAATCTCTTATGCCATAGCCAACTGTCATCTGAGCTTGCTTTGCTGAGAAGGCAAGTGATAGATTCAGACTTTACAGAATTGAAGTCAGCTACATACACATTTCCTTTTCTTTGTCCAATCAGAACCACATTGTTGTCATCTCCTTTGGTGACAACACAGGCTGCAGGAGTGAAATTGACTTTGTAACCTTTGTCACAGAGCTGACTGATGCTAAGCAAATTGTGCTTAAGACCAGACACCAATGCAACTTCATCAATGATGACATTCTCTTTTGCAATCAAGCCATATCCCATAGTATATCCTTTGCTGTCATCTCCAAAGGTAATGCTAGGGCCAGCTTTCTCCACAAACTTTGTGAGCAGGGAGGAATCACCAGTCATGTGCCTGGAGCATCCACTATCCAAGTACCACAAATTCTTCTTGTGGTTTCCCTGCACACATATCACAAACAGATCAAGTTGATTTTGGTACCCAAATTGCTTTGGGTCCAGATTTGTTAGTCTTAGCAGCCTTTTCCACTTTCTCAACCTTTTCCTTGGATTGAATTGGTTCAATCTTTGGTTTTGGTTGAGAGATTGGAATATCAACTCTGTTTTCAAACACAGGCCTTTGAGACATGCATAAATTGTTCATTCCATGCAAATTTGAATGAAATTGAGGCATGTTAAAGGCATTGAAATAAGGATTGAACATATATGGCATGTTAGGCTGAGAGTAAGGATTGTGAGGCAATAAACCAGGCATCATATTCATAGCAGATAAATTCATGTGAGGAACAGATGTCATAGAAATAGGCAAGGATAAATTAGGAGCAACCACAGTTTTACAATTAGCAGATAAATGATTTACACTACCACACTTGCTGCAGGTTTTCCTAAGAGCACTAGCATTGGGAGTGTAATTGGTGTGCTTGTTAACTCCTATTTTGCCATTTCTATTTCCTTTCTTCTTTTTAGTCTCCTCAGATTTATGCTCATCAGTATCCAAATTCTTCTTGTTCTTGTTACTGGAATGAATAGTGTTATTAACACTATCACTGGTCTCAGAAGAACTATTCTCACCTTTAACAAAATTCTTTTTAACAGGACCATATTTCTTGTTAAGCTTCTTGAGAACATTCTTGTCAACTGATGAGTTTTTGTTCAACTGATGACTCTCATCAGTTGAGACTTTGCTCTTCAACTGATGATCATCATCAGTATTCTCATCACCTGAACTGTTCTCAGATATCTCAAGCACTTTCTTATTCCTCTTCCACTCATTCTCTACAAAGGTCTCTCTACCTTGCATGTTGATGATATTGGTGGAAACATCCCTACCAGACTTCCATTTGGCAATAATCTCTTGTTCCTTATCAAGCTGCTTTCTTATGATCTCTTCTCTTTTCAGAACAACCAAGAGATCATCCTTGGCTGTCTGACACTCAATTTTCAGCTTCTCAAACTCAATAAATTGAGCTTCTAAGACACTGTTTCTATCACTAAGAAAGGTGTTAGCTTCCTTAATCCTACTATTTTCCTTAGTGAGAGATTTTAAAGAAACATGCAAGTGATACAATTCTGTAGACATTTCATTAATAGTAGCATTGCATTCATCTTTAGTTAACTCAACTAGGTTTGTAGTGAATACCTGACTACTGCTTCCAGTGTTTTCTTCTTGATCTGTGGAGTTGGCCATTAGAGCTAGATTGACAAACTCCTCCTCTTCATCAGAATCATCTCCAGCTGCCCAATCATCCTTTGTGATGAATGCTCTTTCTTTTTGTTTGAGAAGTTCATAATATTTCTTTTTGTAGTCAATGTTTTCACTTGACTTCTTCTCAACTTTAGGCTTTCTGCACTCATTTGCAAAGTGACCTGCATTCCCACAGTTGAAGCACTTGAATTTTGATCTGTCTACCATGCTTCTATCAGACTTGGGATTGCCTTTAAAAGATTTTGCAGAATTAAAATTCTTTTTGAATTTCAGTTTGGAGAATCTTCTTGACAGGAAGGCTAGATGTTCATCAATTCCATCACTTTCTTCACCAGAATCAGCTACTTCTTTCTCCTTTCTTCTTCCTTTGCTTGACTCTGAGCTCTCCTCTTTGACCAACTTCTCAGTTTCTTCAACTTGAGACTTTCCCTTGTCCTTGACAGTATCCTCCAGAGATGCAACTAGAGCCACAGATGAATGCCCTTTCTTTTGGCTTTTCTCAATCTCTTCATCTTGTTCCATTTCAAGCTCATAAGTCTTTAAGGTTCCATACAGTCTCTCTAGAGTATAGTCTTTAAACTCTTGTGTATTTCTGAGAGAGACTGTCATGGGCTTCCATTCTTTGGGAAGAGCTCTTAAGAATTTCAAGTTTGAATCCTTAACTTGATATACTCTTCCAAAGAGCTTTAGACCATTTAACAGTTTTTGAAATCTGTCAAATGTATCACTCAAACTTTCACCAGCCTTGAAATGGAATGACTCATATTGTTGAATAAGAAGCTGCATTTTGTTCTCTCTTACTTGCTCATTCCCTTCACAGATGGTCCTGATGGTGTCCCAGACTTCTTTGGCACTTGTGCAGCTAATGACACTATCAATCATTTCTTGATCCAAACCATTGAACATAAGGTTCATGGTTTTCTTGTCCTTGTGCACTTCTTCAGTATCTTCTTGAGAATATTCATGGATAGGTTTTGGAATCATCTTACCTACCATGTCTTCACCATCAGCTCCAATACTTGTGCAGACCTTCATGGGAACATGAGGTCCTTTCTCAATGCAGTTCACATAGCTTTCATCAATGGACAACAGATGCAGATGCATTCTCACTTTCCAGTGAAAATAGTTGTCTTTGTCAAGAACAGGTATCTTCACTCCAGCATCCTTCTTTCCCATCTTTCTCTAGCAGTGTTGATCTTTTTCCCTGTTTGTTGGGAACCTGGCTCTGATACCAATTGTTATTTTACACCAACTATGAGAAAGATTGTAGAAGGGGGGGGGTTGAATACAATCTTTTACAAATTTAAAAGATTCAAGAACAATACACTAAGAACACAATAAACAGAAAAACACCAAGTATTAAAAATACGGGTGGATTGAATGATCCACCCGTGAGATTTTATATAGAAGAATCTGTGGATTGTTTTACAATTCGCACAGCTGCTGGTTCATCACTCAAAACAAGTTCTAACTCTCAGATTTTTCTCTCAAGTAATTTGAACAAGTTCAACTGATGCTACTAACTTGGTTATATACTCCAAGTTTTACAAAGCTTTTAGCTAGATTACAAAATGCACTCTAATCTAAAAACAATGCTGCACAACTTTGTCTTATGCATGCTTTCTGAGATGTCTTAATCTTTGACCATCATCTTGATTTGATCCAGATTGCACTGCATGAGATAAGTATGTTTCTGCTTCTTCTTTATTTTCCTAATTAGGCTTCCATGTCTATTTTAGTGTAATTCGATCCATGTGATTTGTCAGACTTAAGCTCTAGTCACTTTCAACTGCTCTTTGCTTCATCAGTTGAAGGTTCTGGTTGCTTTCAACTGCTATTGACTTTATCAGTTGAATGCCTGACTCATCAGTTGAATGAATTACAAACTCCATCAGTTGAATGCTGTTCCAGTCTCATCAGTTGAATTCCTCAGCATTATCCGTTGAACACTTTGTCTTCAGTTGAATGCTTGATTTTCATCAGTTGAAACATCATCCAGTCTTTATCAGTTGAACAGTTACATCTCATCAGTTGAATATGCTTCACTTAGATAAAATTACATGGCATTGGATATTTACAATTAGCCATCCTATTCTACCCATCCGTTGATAATTCCCAAGGACAAGAAATGTAACAATTACAACTGAAATTTGATAAAGATTCTAAGCAAGACATGTTACAGAAATGTTTATGTTATCATCAAAAATTATTGATTCCTAACACCGCATTTCTGTTCGAGGAGCTGAGGCTGTCTTATGATGAGCTGTATGCTCGATAACCATGAGGTTTTTGTGACTCGGGATGCACTGTTAAGGATGATTGCGACTTCGAGGCCCGCTGCTCCTGTTTCTGAGGATGGTCTAGTTAGGAGGAGTGAGGTTATTGATGTGATGCACCTGACTGCTACTTCAGTGATCACTGGACTACAGAGTGCTATTGCTGAGTTACCTTCCAGTAGTGCCGGAGCTGTAGATCAGGGAGCTGTTGCTGCTTTGGTTGAGTTGACTCGATGTGAGTTCCTGAGCCGGGTGGATGAGATGTTTCGTCCACATTGACAGACGATGGATGATACTTTTGCTTTTGAGGGATGGCATATATAGACGACTGCGCATCTCTATCATTCAGGGAGTATATATATGACTGCATATTGACTGACGCTTATATATTGGGAGATGACTACGTGATGACTGATGGGATCGCATATTTTGCCTCTTTTGTTGCGATCTCGAGCTTATTTGACTCTAGATAGGTTGATGACTCTAGATATGGATGTAGTAGGATGATGATGACTATGTAC
Source organism: Daucus carota subsp. sativus (assembly GCF_001625215.2). Taxonomy (NCBI): domain Eukaryota; kingdom Viridiplantae; phylum Streptophyta; class Magnoliopsida; order Apiales; family Apiaceae; genus Daucus; species Daucus carota. The sequence goes on from NC_030382.2 coordinate 24,547,446, forward strand.
CTATTTGATGATACTTTGACTTATTTTGGGATGTATTGCTACAGCACATTATCATGATTATTATATAATCATTCCTCGAGATATTACTGCTTTACCTTTGGCACATATTATAATTGATGATGATATTACTGTTGCATTTTTCTTTCGTGCATGATAATAATACATGATTCTTTTCATTTAAATGAGACGATACTAAGAATTTATGTTTTTTTTTAAAAAAAACGGGGGGGGGGGGTGTTTATTTCAAGTTTCCATACATGTTTCTAAATAAATAAAGACAGAAATTTTACCTCGAGTTTCAAATGTCAAGTTTCATGTTTTCTTAAAAAAAAAAAAAGAGAAGAGCTAAGTAGTATGTTTTCACTAATAATAAAAATATATAATTTTTGCAATTGTACCTATATCTACAATAGCATTTTCTCTCTAAATAAATGACAAGATGAAAATGACTTTCGATCATAAAGGAATATTAGAAATTATATATACATTCTCCAAAATAGAAACTATATTTTCAGTAATATATATAAATATATATCTCCGTACTTATGGTGACACCAAAACAATGATTTCCGACCACAAAAGAATTTTAATATATTTATATATCTATGTATATATTTTCAGAAAAGAGTATATCCATTCTTTTATATAAATATAGTCATAAATACCAATTTATTTATTTGATTTTAAAGGAAGGAAGCTTTGATTTCAAAATATATACTTTCTGTTATATAAATATAAAAAAATATATATACATATTCATGGGGTTCATGTATTAGGTATTGATCAATATAAGAGAAAGGGATTTAATCTACTTATTTTTGTGTAGTCTATGTATATAGAGTCACCTATACACATACTTTTAGTTATCAAAATAAGCATGCACCTCTTATAAGGAATTTTGAGTATTTTGGACCCGATTGGAGTTCTCTTGCATATATATGGCTGATGTGATATAAACTGACTATCTGAATTGTTTCAATTCTAGAAAGAAGAAACCAAGAAAGATGCCACCAAGGAGAAGAGGACGACCCCGAATAAACCGTGCCCCAACCCCTGAGGAAGAACAAAGTGAGAATGCACATACCCAACAACCAAGCCAAGAAAACAACCCTGAAGGAGAACCCCGTAGAAATGACAATGACCCTGCAACGATTCTACTTGAGTTTCTACGACAACACACTCAAAACCCTCCACCTGAGCCGAGAGCACCCCCGGAAAGACAGCCTAACCCTACTGTCACTTTCAAATCTTTCAAGACGCTGAATCCCCCTGAATTTAAGGGAACTACTGACCCTGTAGAGGCCCGAATGTGGCTTAGAGAAATTGAGAAGTACTTTGAAATAGTAGGAGTGGAGGAGCATAAGAAGACGATATTTGCGGCTTTTATGCTCAAGGGCGAAGCCAACTACTGGTGGGAAGCAAAGAGAGGAATGGAAGGCAAGACAACAATTCCGTCGGACCGATTCAGTCATCTATTCCTTGAAAAGTATTACCCAAAGCACTTGGAAAAGCAGATGGAGATTAAGTTTTTGGAACTGAAGCAAGTAAACATGTCGGTGGCGGAATATGAGAATAAGTTTTCGGAACTTTCTCGATTTGTACCTCATTATGTGGACACAGAAGAGAAGAGAGCATGGCGATTCCAGCAAGGGCTGAAGCCCTGGATTCAGAATAGGGTGGCGATACTAGAGATTACAACTTATGCAACTATGGTGCAAAAGGCAACAATTGTGGAAAATGGATCTGAGCTGTATTCTAAGGACAAGGGAGGAATAAAGAGGAAGTTCTCAGGAGAAGCTGAAGGTAGTGGAAGAAGGTTTGATGGTAACAAAGGAAAGAAAGTGTTTGTGAAGAGAGACAACCAGAAGGGTAATAGTCAAAGGTTTGGGAATCGAAACAATCGAGATGGAGGAGCTAGATACCGATCCCCTCAAACCGCCAACGTGATTCAAGGAAGGCCCCCAGTACCCGAATGTAAAACTTGTGGACGAAGACACAGAGGACAGTGTAGACAGGAGAATGTGGTGTGTTATGTGTGTGGAAAGAAGGGGCATTATGCAACTGGATGTAAGGAGAAGGGAGTTACATGTTTCTCGTGTGGAAAGAGAGGGCACTATGCTAAGGATTGCCGACAAGCTGGTAAGGAGAGCACCACTCCCATACTTATAGCACCACCACCAAAGGACAACAGCGAGAGGAACAACAACACCACTGGTAGCAAGCCCACTAGTCGTTCTTTCAATATATCTATCAAGGATGCCATTGTGGACAATGATGTGATTTTAGGTGCTTTTCTAGTAAATTCTGTGAATGCTTGTGTGTTAATTGATTCGGGAGCTACTAGATCTTTTATATCAGAACGTCTCTTAACTAAATTGAGATTGGAACCACAACGACTAGAAGAAGAAATGATGATAGAAATTGCGAATCAAGAAGTAATACCCGTGAACCAAGTGTGTCCTAGTTGTAAGATAGAGATTCAAGGAAGACTTTTCGAAGCGGACCTTATTCCTTTTAGACTTGGAGAGTTTGATGTAATTCTAGGAATGGATTGGCTAGCCCGTTACGAAGCGCGTATCAATTGTAAGACGAAGAGAGTTAGTTTAAAAGCCAATGACAACAAGAGGATAACGTTACGAGGTTAGAAACAAAATCGCAAGCTGTTAACTATGGCTCAAGTCACTAGAATGCTTCGCCAAGGGTGTCAGGCTTATTTAGCTCATGTAGTAGATACCTAAAAGCCTACGCCTAAGTTAGAAGAGATTCTTGTAGTGAACGAATTTGTCGATGTATTTCCTGAGGAACTGCCAGGATTACCCCCTGATAGAGAAGTTGAGTTTACCATAGAATTGGCACCAGGAACCGCACCAGTTTCCAAAGCTCCTTATAGGATGGCCCTTGTAGAGATGAAAGAGCTAGCTATCCAACTTCAAGATTTGTTAGACAAAGGAGTGATTCGACCCAGTGTGTCTCCGTGGGGAGCACCCGTGGTATTCGTCAAGAAGAAGGATGGGACTATGAGGTTGTGTATCGATTATCGAGAACTGAACAAGCTGACCATTAAGAATAAGTACCCCTTACCCCGTATTGACGATTTATTTGATCAACTGAAGGGAGCGTCTTGTTTTTCAAAGATTGATTTGAGGTCAGGTTATCACCAGTTGAAAATCAGAGAAAAAGATGTGCCTAAAACAGCATTTAGAACAAGGTACGGACACTATGAGTTTCTAGTGATGCCATTTGGACTAACCAACGCACCAGCTGCTTTTATGGACCTAATGAAGGGAGTACTCAAGAAATATTTGGATAAGTGTGTAATAGTGTTTATTGATGATATCTTGATATATTCAAAGACCCTTGATGAACACGCAGAACATTTGAGATTGGCTCTGGAGATTTTGAGGAAGGAAAGGTTGTATGCCAAGTTTACTAAATGTGAGTTTTGGTTGGATAAGGTACAGTTTTTGGGACATATTGTGAGCAGTGAAGGAATCTCAGTGGATCCTGCTAAAGTAGAAGCGGTAGCAAATTGGGAGCAGCCAAAGACGCCCACAGAAGTACGAAGTTTCTTAGGCCTAGCTGGCTACTATAGGCGATTTGTACAAGATTTTTCTAAGATAGCCGCGCCTTTAACCAAACTTACTCGAAAGAATGAGAAATTTGAGTGGACTCCTAAATGTGAGGAAAGTTTTCAAGAATTGAAGAAACGTTTAATTTCTGCGCCAGTGCTGACCTTGCCAGATGAAACCAGTAATTTTGCGATCTTTAGTGACGCTTCTCATAAGGGACTTGGGTGTGTTCTAATGCAACACGGGAAAGTAACTGCATATGCTTCCCGGCAATTGAAAGATTATGAAACAAGATATCCTACCCATGACTTGGTGTAACGCCTGTAATATTTGACTTATATATATTACAGTATTTCATTTTGGTGATATATAAAATTTCGTGTTTTAATTGCCAAACTATGTGAATTTGACTCGTTTATCGTTACATGACTTTCGTATGTCGTTAAAATGTACTTATATGTTATTTGACGAATAATTCTCGCTACGCGATTAAATAATATTACTAGTTGCGACGGTTTTGACTTTTTATTAATAAATGTGATCGTTGTCGCTACCCGATTAAATAATAATAGAGATATATGCGATTTAGTGATATTTGACAATTGCGAGTAACCGATAGACTTTAACTTGTAAAATAGCGTTTGGTGTATATATTTTTCTCGAGATTTTACGTGTAATATATTCGTGCTTTATATTTATGTGAAATGTGACTATTAGAGCTCTACTTGTAATATTTCTTTTAAAATTCATTCCTTGTCCAAAATTCTTGAAAATTATTTTATTAAACTTCTAAAATCCCATATTATTCGTGATATTAATTTCATGATTTATAGATTTGTACTTTATTTATTAAAACTCTTTCTTTTAATACTTTTTAAATCACACTTTTATTATTTATCAAATGACTACATTACCCTTGCATGCAAACACCACCCACATTACTTCCAAGGACAAGCTAGACATTTCCAACCCCACTAGCACTTTTCTAGTCAAAAGAGGGGTCAAAGCAAGCATATAGCTCCACTTGTCACACCCCCTTTCACCCACCAAAACCCTCATTTCTCTCCTCTCTCTCTCATTTCTCTCATTTCTCTTTACTCTCTTCTCTCCCTCTCGGCCGAATCTCTCTCTCTACACCCCTCCACCATTTTCTTCATTTCTTCATCATTTTCAAGCTTGTCAAGGCACATACTCCATCATCCAAGCTTGTATCTTCACTTTAAGGTTAGAACTTATGTTGCATGTTGAATTTGGAACCGAAATGGGGCCTTAGTTCTTATGAGCTTAGGGTCACCATTTTGGGGGTTCCTAAAGATGAGCTTGATGTGTTTTTGGAGAAGTTTGATACCTTCATTTGGCCAAAACACACATGTCTCATCACCCTCGGCAATGACCCTTAAGGGAGCCGAAGGGAATGGATTGGTTTTTGGAGTTTTGATGGTTTTTGAGTTTGATTTCTTGTATATTCGAAGGGTGTGATGCTTTGGTAAGAATTTGGTGTGATTTCAGCCCTTGCATGTTAGTGTTTTGATGTTATATGATGAGTTCAATCTATGTATAAGAAATTCTAGTGATGCATGTTGCTTTAAGTGAAAACCGAATGCAATGTCATGAAATTCGAGTTTTGTATGTGATTTTTGAGTAATGCATGCCATGATTCAAGTGATAAAATGATAGTTTATAGTGTGTATGATGATATCTAGTGATAATCAGTAGCCATTATGTGAATACCATGTTGTTATATTTGAAAATTTGCTCAAAAATGCTCCATGAAAATCTGCCCTGTTTTGAGCTACATTTGCCTCGGTTTTGTGCTTTTAAATGGCTAAATTTTGTGATAAATTGCCTTGTGTAAATAGTCAGTAGGTATATGTATAGTATAGATTAGGATTTGAGGCTTGGTTTGTTGGTTTGTGGTGTTTAGAAGGGAGTAAAGGTGGAAGGAGTCACACACACACTTAGGCAGATTTTTACACCTTAGAAACCATGAGAATTGGATGTGTCATGCTTAGGCCCTCATAGGCCCAAGTCTCCTGGAGTTGGGACTTGATGTATACAAGTCTCCAGTAGCCATAAAAGTCATAAAAACCATCATTTACATAGATGCACACACACATTTCAGGTTACACCCCAGAACAGGGCACAATTGAGTCATTTGCACTTTTGAGTGTTAAAAACCTTGTCATTGATGAGGCCCTCATGGGGCCTTGATTTAGATGAACTTAGGGAAGTCTTAGGAAGGTATTTGAGTCATTGGATTGGTGTATTGAGTGAGTTTAGTGAATTTCAAGTTGGTAAAGTCAGGGCAGTCCACACAGCATGTCAGGGTGTTCTGTGCCAACTTGGCATGGAGGCCCAAGGAGGCCTGAGCAAGGCCTTAGTGTCATTCCAAGTGCACAACTTATATTTAAGTCTTAGGTATCTAGAGGAATCACAATTTCACCAATGCACAAGGTAGAAACACTTGTTTTTGCCAAAACCCCCAAGAGGTGCCAAACTGCCAAGGCAGAATGGTCACTTTAAGTACACTAGTTTTTAAGGACCTATATAGGCAAGGTCTTTTAGTCACACCACTTCATAATGTTAGCTTAGGATCATATTAACCTTTAGAAGTCAGTTTAGAGTGAATACCTTAAGTTGAAATGCCTCATTTCCACTAAGGGACACAAGTGTCACACATGGAGTCATACTTTAGAGTTCACTTAAGATGCATTGCATTTGAGTGTGTCATCAGTGAGGCCTTGACCTCACATTGAGTCCATGAGTTAGTTTTGAGTCAAATTAGATAAGTGCAAGTTAGTTTAAGTCAATTCACTTAGTGTAGATGCATTATTTTTACTAAGGCACACAAGTGTCCCCAAGGTAAGCATACTAGTGAGTCACTTAGGTTGCACTTCACTTGTAAGTCTTGGGAGGTGGGGCACAAGTATGCCTTACTAATAATTGGTTAAGTTGAGGTCAGTAGAGTATAATTAGGAGGTATTGGTCTTAGACCTTATGTGTTACTTGATTAATTGCTTAAGTGATTTAAGTATAGTTAGAGGATCATTAAGTAATACTAGTTAAGTAACTAAATGCCATGCTTTACATGTTATGTGCATTACTTGATGATTATGTTACTTGTTTTAATTAAGTTTAAGTGTATATTTATTATATATGTATATATATTTATTTATATATGTATATACATTTATACGCGAAAGGGTAGTTAGTGACGAGGATACTATTAATTATAGGTGCAAGTAGGAGGCCAGGCAAGGAACCCCTAGAAGCATCTATACAAGAGTTCAGTAAGCTTTATCCAGGAAAGTGAAACTCTTCTTTTATACTTGCTTTATAGTTGTATACCCTGTGAACGTTGAATTACTGTTTACTTAGGACTGAATTACCTTATCACCCCTCATGATCATAACTTTGGATTCCGATAATACCCTTAATACTTGAGGTACCTTTTTCATATGTTATTACCCTACACCCACATGATTATACTCCAATAGTCCCCTGATGAATAATGAGAACTTGATACCCCACATTAAACTGAATTATCTCATTTGGAACCCTGATCTTGATAACATCCCTTACTTTAGAAAGATCACTTGTACTTTGAAAACACCTTTGTTTATGACTTGTCTTTGATCAAGACCCCTTTTGAAAACGAATTGAATTGATATGACCCTTAAAAAGGAATTGGTTAATAATTTATTAAGACTGAGGCGCCAGTCAATTATTGCAGCATCAGTAGCGGGGAGCCTGATGTCTGTTTGTGGCCAATGTGTGCCGAGGATCCTCCCTGGTTGAATCACTTTATGTGGTTCGGAGCTTGGTGTGGGCTGATCACCCCTCAATGCTCGTAGCTCTGTGTGTTTCCAATTCCAATAAATTGATATCCCACATTGCACCTTTACTTATGTTTATACCTTGTGATATCTGTTGTTTCTTTTGCACTTGTTATCTTGCATATTGTGAACTGTTTTATATACTGCTTTCACTTGCTGAGCTTTTTGCTCATATATATATTGTTGTTGTTATAACCCTTCAGTGAAACCCGAGAATGGCCCGATTCAAGCAGACCGCTCGTAAGACCACCTCAGGCAATGGGATTGCTTATCGCCGTATGATGGAGCAGGTTGGGAACTCGTAGTTCCCTAGTGGTTATCTTTTGAACTTTTGGGATTTAAAAACTGTAGTAATGACTTAGACTTAATTTGGATTCTATTTGGGTTGTAATAACTTTAGTTGTTGTTCATACTCATTCCTGGTGATCCGGGGATTATGGATTTAGATTTTAGTTCTAATATTTCATAACTCTATAATTCTAGTTTATTTATCGTTTATGCATGCTTTAGTCGGTTATTATTGTGGGTCCGTCACAGTTGGTATCAGAGCGACAGGTTTTGAGTCACTGAACAACATAGGATAAATGAACATAAGATAGGATTTAGAGGTTAAGATGAACTTAGATCATGTGGGACTTGGGGCGTTAGAATCTTTTAAGTTTTCTCACCCTTTTGACTATAACCGCGTATATATATATATAACTGTTGGCAGGCATCGTCATCTTCTAGTCCCGGATTCCCGGCTACTGTTCTGTTCCCGCTTTACGAGCAGATGGTGAGGCTTACTGACCGACTCGAGGGCCAGAACACGATTCTCCAGCACCGGATTGACCAGTTGTACCGTGAGGACTTTGATGATGAGGGCAACCATCCCCGTTTGATTGCTAGGGTCGAGGAGATCATTCGCATGGCCGAGGACCGTTTGGCAGCTATTCCACCCTACCGCGAGCGTGAGAGCCGTATCACTTTGACCGCCATTACTGACGAGCTCCGCCGTGTGATTAGCAGTCTCCGTGAGCCAGTTGCCAGTCCACTAGCTTCACCAGCATCATCACCATCCCCCTAGACTATTCCTTAGTCTATTTATCGTTATTATCATGTTATCCGTACTTTGACTTTCCATTTCGTACTTTGTACCCCGGATTGTTTCGGGAAGACTTTATTCGCACTTTATTTCCGTTCGTACTGTTCCGTACTTATCATTTGAACTAATGTTTAATCTCGCACTTTGACTATTTATCTCATTTTGTCATTATAGGTATACCATGCTTAGATAGAAATTGCCATGTTAAACCTTTTGAACTTGATCATACTTAAACCATGCCATTATACCATGAATATGACTTTGACCGAATAATTAAACCTTTGCAATGTGATACCTTAGACTCTAATAATACACACACATACCATGATGCCATAATAACAACAATAAACCTTTACCATGTGAATAACCTTTGAATAATACCTCTGTACCCAATATTCCCTTTGATATAACCTGTATGCATATATTGAACTGTGAATAAGCTTTTCTTGTCTACATTCAGAATCATGCCTCCTCGAAGAGCCCGCAACACCAACAATGAAAATACCGAAGAACCACCACCAACCTTGGCTCAGCTTATGCAACTTCTTCACCAACAATCTGTCACCCTTGCTCAACAACAACAATTACTTCAACAACAACTCCAGCAACAACAACAAGCACCACCACCACCTACTACTTTCAAATCTTTCCAACCTGTGAAACCACCCGAGTTCCGAGGAACTCAAGACCCTGTTGAAGCTCAATCCTGGCTAAAGGAGATGGAGAAGGCTTTCACCTTGGCTGTTGTAACCGATGATAAGAAGGTTGAGTATGCGTCATATTTTCTGAAAGACGAAGCAAACTACTGGTGGGAGTCAGCCCGTGCTTTAGAAGAAGGTGAGGTTATTGCTTGGGATAGGTTCAAGAGGATTTTCTTAGACAAGTACTTTCCAAGGTATATGCAAACTCAGATGGAGTTGAAGTTCTTTGAATTGAAGCAAGAAGGAATGATTGTTGGAGAATATGAGGAGAAATTTACAGAATTAGCAAGGTTCGTGGGAGATTATGTGGACACGGACGAGAAAAGAGCAAAGAGATTTCAACAAGGATTGAAGCCTTGGCTACGAAGCAGAGTGGCTGCTTTTGAATTGGCCACATATGCTGAAGTGGTCCAGAAGGCAATGGTAATTGAAGGAGAAAGTGATCAGAACCAGAAGGAGAAGGACAACAAGAAGAGAAAGTTTGTGAATAAAGGTGAAGGTTCGGCTCAAGGGAGCCAAAGTGGAAAGAATTTCAAGAAGTTTGGATTTCAGAGTCAAGGAGGTCCCCGAGGATTCAAGAAAGGTGATAATAGGAACGCGAAGAAGATTCAACGACCGAGTGGTCAAAGGAGTCAACAAGCAAATTCAGAATGCAAGTTCTGCAACAAGAAACACACGGGAAATTGTAATAAGGCTGATATCGTCTGTTTCAAGTGCAACTCGAAGGGTCATTATGCGAACGAGTGCCAGAACCCGAAGTCTTCTGTTACATGTTTCAAGTGTGGAAAGACCGGTCACGTGTCAAGAGATTGTAAAGCTCCTGGAACCAGCAAGTTGATGCAATTGGCAGCTACCCCTTACAATCAAGGAATGACATCTTCTGCTCCGATTCTGCAACTACCTTCTACTCAAGTTTTTGAGTCTGCAACTCCTGTTTTCCATCCCTCTTATCCGGCTCAAGCAAGGACATTCAACATGAATATCAAGGATGCTGTTCAGAGTTCTGAGGTTGTGGCAGGTACGCTTTCTGTCAAGAACATCCATGCTAAAGTGCTATTTGATTCTGGAGCTACTAGATCTTTCCTATCTGAATCTTTTGTTGGCAAGTTGAATTGTGGAATTGAACCGTTAGTTGAACCCTTATCTATCATTGTTGCTAATCAAGAACAAGTATCTGTTAGAAGTATTTGCCCCCGATGTACGATAGAGATTTCTGGCTTTAGTTTTCCTGCTTCCCTTATACCTTTTCGATTAGGAGAGTTTGATGTTATATTAGGTATGGATTGGTTAGCAGAAAATGGTGCTCAAATAGACTGTAAGAAGAAGAAGATAATCCTTAAGTCTCCTCAAGGCAAGAAAGTAGAGTTTAAAGGGCAGAAACAAACTAAGACATTCTTGACGATAATTGAAGCTAAGAAGTTGTTAAGACAAGGTTGTGAAGGTTATTTGGCTCATGTGATTGATAGATCTAAAGAGACCCCGAATATAGAAAGTATTCCGATAGTTAATGAATTTCTTGATGTATTTCCTGACGATCTTCCTGGTTTGCCTCCCGACCGTCAAATTGAGTTTTCTATTGACTTAGCACCCGGCACGGAACCAGTTTCAAAGCAACCGTATCGAATGGCGCCGGTAGAAATGAAGGAGTTGGCCAAGCAATTGCAAGAGTTGTTAGATAAAGGAGTTATAAGGCCGAGTGTATCCCCGTGGGGAGCTCCAGTTCTTTTGTGAAGAAAAAGGACGGAAGCATGAGATTGTGCATCGACTATAGAGAATTGAATAGGTAAACAATCAAGAATAGGTATCCTTTGCCTCGAATCGATGACTTATTTGATCAACTCAAAGGAGCAACTTACTTTTCGAAGATTGACTTGCGTTCGGGATATCATCAATTGAAGATTAAGCCAGAAGACATTCCAAAGACCGCTTTTAGAACTCGGTACGGACATTACGAGTTTCTAGTTATGGCATTTGGATTGACAAACGCACCAGCTGCCTTCATGGATTTGATGAACCGTGTATTCAAGAAGTATTTAGACAAGTTCGTCATTGTATTCATCGACGATATTCTCATATACTCGAAATCTGAAGAGGAACATGCTGAACACCTGAGGATAGCTTTGGAAACTTTAAGGAAGGAGAAGATATATGCAAAGTTCTCTAAATGTGAATTCTAGCTACGAGAAGTGCAGTTTTTAGGGCATATTGTTGGAAGTGAAGGAATTAGAGTGGATCCAGCAAAGATAGAAGCTGTGATGAATTGGGAAAGGCCGAAGACCCCAACTGAAGTTAGAAGTTTCATGGGATTGGCCGGATATTATCGAAGGTTTGTGAAAGATTTTTCGAAGATTGCAGTACCGTTGACAAGACTGACTCGGAAGAATAAAAAGTTTGAATGGACCGACAAATGTGAAAAGAGCTTTCAAGAGTTGAAACAGAAGTTAGTCACTGCTCCAGTTCTAGCTTTGCCAGATGATCAAGGAGATTTTGTTATCTACAGTGATGCGTCGTACAAAGGATTAGGTTGTGTCTTAATGCAACACGGAAAAGTGATAGCCTACGCGTCAAGACAACTCAAGCCACACGAACAAAGATATCCGACTCATGACTTGGAATTGGCAGCAATTGTGTTTGCTTTGAAGCTTTGCAGACACTATCTTTATGGCGAGAAGTGTGAAATATTCACGGATCACAAAAGCTTGAAGTACATTTTCACGCAAAAAGAGTTGAACATGAGGCAGCGAAGATGGTTGGAATTGATTAAGGATTACGACTGCACGATTAACTATCATCCCGGAAAGGCGAACGTAGTAGCAGATGCGTTAAGTCGCAAAGAAAGGTTGAATATGTTGACCATGGCTCAAGAACTATCACAGGAATTTGAGAAGATGGGAATTGAAATTCGAGCTCTAAGTGCACCTACAGAAATGATTCATACCATGACCTTTCAGCCTGAATTGATGGAGAAGATAAAGAAGTGCCAAGAAGAAGTGATGAATGAAAAGATGAATGAGTTAACCAGAGAAGAAATCTGCACACAGAAAGACAACCAAGGAATCTTGAGGTTTTCATCAAGAATTTGGATACCAAACGTGGAGGAATTGAAGAATGAAATTTTAAAGGATGCTCACAATTCAGAATTTTCTATTCACTCCGGAAGCACAAAAATGTACCAAGACTTGAAGCAAAACTTTTGGTGGCCAGATATGAAGAAGGAAATTGCTCAATGGATCAGTAAATGCTACACTTGTCAAAGAGTAAAAGCTGAACATTAGAAGCCAAGTGGATTGATACAGCCGTTAGAGATACCAGAATGGAAGTGGGAGCACATTGCAATGGACTTTATAGTTGGATTGCCAAGGACGAAATCTAATCATGATGCTATTTGGGTAATCATTGATCGATTGACCAAGTCGGCTCATTTTCTGCCAATTAACGAGAGATTTTCAATGGACAAGCTGATTCACATGTATTTGAAAGAGATTGTTACTCGTCATGGAGTTCCAGTATCTATTGTATCAGATCGAGACCCTCGTTTTAACTTGAGATTTTGGAAGCAATTTCAAGAACATTTGGGAACCCGACTCAGGATGAGTACTGCCTATCATCCACAAACAGACGGACAAAGCGAGCGTACAATTCAAACTATCGAAGACATGTTAAGGTCTTGCGCTTTAGACTTCAAAGGAAATTGGGACGAGCATTTGCCATTGGTTGAGTTTTCATATAATAACAGTTATCATGCCAGCATTGGAATGCCCCCGTACGAAGCTCTTTATGGAAGGAAGTGTAGATCTCCGATATATTGGGATGAAGTTGGAGAAAGAAAAGTAATTGGTCCAGAATTGATCCAGCAAACGAAAGAAGCAGTAGATGTGATTCGAAGTAGATTGCTTGCAGCTCAAGATAGACAGCGAAAGTATGCTGACCCGCACAGAAAGGATGTTGAATATGAAGTAGGAGAAGCTGTTCTGTTGAAAGTGTCACCATGGAAAGGAATAGCAAGATTCGGAAAGAAAGGGAAACTGAGTCCAAGATTTATTGGTCCTTTTGAGATTCTAAGCAGAATTGGGAAAGTGGCATACGAACTAGCCTTACCGCCTCAAATGCAGCACGTTCACAATGTCTTCCATGTCTCATTGCTTAAGAAGTTCAACCCCGACACCAAGTGCATTATAGAGAATGAACCAGTTGAGATAGAGCCCGATTTGTCTTACATCGACCAACCGGTTAGCATCAACGTGGGAATTCGAAAGTGATATGTTAGATAAGTATCCTCATTTGTTTACTTAGATTCTAGGGTCAGAATCCTTTTAAGGAGGGAAGGATGTAACGCCTGTAATATTTGACTTATATATATTACAGTATTTCATTTTGGTGATATATAAAATTTCGTGTTTTAATTGCCAAACTATGTGAATTTGACTCGTTTATCGTTACATGACTTTCGTATGTCGTTAAAATGTACTTATATGTTATTTGACGAATAATTCTCGCTACGCGATTAAATAATATTACTAGTTGCGACGGTTTTGACTTTTTATTAATAAATGTGATCGTTGTCGCTACCCGATTAAATAATAATAGAGATATATGCGATTTAGTGATATTTGACAATTGCGAGTAACCGATAGACTTTAACTTGTAAAATAGCGTTTGGTGTATATATTTTTCTCGAGATTTTACGTGTAATATATTCGTGCTTTATATTTATGTGAAATGTGACTATTAGAGCTCTACTTGTAATATTTCTTTTAAAATTCATTCCTTGTCCAAAATTCTTGAAAATTATTTTATTAAACTTCTAAAATCCCATATTATTCGTGATATTAATTTCATGATTTATAGATTTGTACTTTATTTATTAAAACTCTTTCTTTTAATACTTTTTAAATCACACTTTTATTATTTATCAAATGACTACATTACCCTTGCATGCAAACACCACCCACATTGCTTCCAAGGACAAGCTAGACATTTCCAACCCCACTAGCACTTTTCTAGTCAAAAGAGGGGTCAAAGCAAGCATATAGCTCCACTTGTCACACCCCCTTTCACCCACCAAAACCCTCATTTCTCTCCTCTCTCTCTCATTTCTCTCATTTCTCTTTACTCTCTTCTCTCCCTCTCGGCCGAATCTCTCTCTCTACACCCCTCCACCATTTTCTTCATTTCTTCATCATTTTCAAGCTTGTCAAGGCACATACTCCATCATCCAAGCTTGTATCTTCACTTTAAGGTTAGAACTTATGTTGCATGTTGAATTTGGAACCGAAATGGGGCCTTAGTTCTTATGAGCTTAGGGTCACCATTTTGGGGGTTCCTAAAGATGAGCTTGATGTGTTTTTGGAGAAGTTTGATACCTTCATTTGGCCAAAACACACATGTCTCATCACCCTCGGCAATGACCCTTAAGGGAGCCGAAGGGAATGGATTGGTTTTTGGAGTTTTGATGGTTTTTGAGTTTGATTTCTTGTATATTCGAAGGGTGTGATGCTTTGGTAAGAATTTGGTGTGATTTCAGCCCTTGCATGTTAGTGTTTTGATGTTATATGATGAGTTCAAGCTATGTATAAGAAATTCTAGTGATGCATGTTGCTTTAAGTGAAAACCGAATGCAATGTCATGAAATTCGAGTTTTGTATGTGATTTTTGAGTAATGCATGCCATGATTCAAGTGATAAAATGATAGTTTATAGTGTGTATGATGATATCTAGTGATAATAAGTAGCCATTATGTGAATACCATGTTGTTATATTTGAAAATTTGCTCAAAAATGCTCCATGAAAATCTGCCCTGTTTTGAGCTACATTTGCCTCGGTTTTGTGCTTTTAAATGGCTAAATTTTGTGATAACTTGCCTTGTGTAAATAGTCAGTAGGTATATGTATAGTATAGATTAGGATTTGAGGCTTGGTTTGTTGGTTTGTGGTGTTTGGAAGGGAGTAAAGGTGGAAGGAGTCACACACACACTTAGGCAGATTTTTACACCTTAGAAACCATGAGAATTGGATGTGTCATGCTTAGGCCCTCATAGGCCCAAGTCTCCTGGAGTTGGGACTTGATGTATACAAGTCTCCAGTAGCCAGAAAAGTCATAAAAACCATCATTTACATAGATGCACACACACATTTCAGGTTACACCCCAGAACAGGGCACAATTGAGTCATTTGCACTTTTGAGTGTTAAAAACCTTGTCATTGATGAGGCCCTCATGGGGCCTTGATTTAGATGAACTTAGGGAAGTCTTAGGAAGGTATTTGAGTCATTGGATTGGTGTATTGAGTGAGTTTAGTGAATTTCAAGTTGGTAAAGTCAGGGCAGTCCACACAGCATGTCAGGGTGTTCTGTGCCAAATTGGCATGGAGGCCCAAGGAGGCCTGAGCAAGGCCTTATTGTCATTCCAAGTGCCCAACTTAGATTTAAGTCTTAGGTATCCAGAGGAATCACAATTTCACCAATGCACAAGGTAGAAACACTTGTTTTTGCCAAAACCCCCAAGAGGTGCCAAACTGCCAAGGCAGAATGGTCACTTTAAGTACACTAGTTTTTAAGGACCTATATAGGCAAGGTCTTTGAGTCACACCACTTCATAATGTTAGCTTAGAATCATATTAACCTTTAGAAGTCAGTTTAGAGTGAATACCTTAAGTGGAAATGCCTCATTTCCACTAAGGGACACAAGTGTCACACATGGAGTCATACTTTAGAGTTCACTTAAGATGCATTGCATTTGAGTGTGTCATCAGTGAGGCCTTGACCTCACATTGAGTCCATGAGTTAGTTTTGAGTCAAATTAGATAAGTGCAAGTTAGTTTAAGTCAATTCACTTAGTGTAGATGCATTATTTTTACTAAGGCACACAAGTGTCGCCAAGGTAAGCATACTAGTGAGTCACTTAGGTTGCACTTCACTTGTAAGTCTTGGGAGGTGGGGCACAAGTATGCCTTACTAATAATTGGTTAAGTTGAGGTCAGTAGAGTATAATTAGGAGGTATTGTTCTTAGACCTTATGTGTTACTTGATTAATTGCTTAAGTGATTTAAGTATAGTTAGAGGATCATTAAGTGATACTAGTTAAGTAACTAAATGCCATGCTTTACATGTTATGTGCATTACTTGATGATTATGTTACTTGTTTTAATTAAGTTTAAGTGTATATTTATTATATATGTATATATATTTATTTATATATGTATATACATTTATACGCGAAAGGGTAGTTAGTGACGAAGATACTATTAATTATAGGTGCAAGTAGGAGGCCAGGCAAGGAACCCCTAGAAGCATCTATACAAGAGTTCAGTAAGCTTTATCCAGGCAAGTGAAACTCTTCTTTTATACTTGCTTTATAGTTGTATACCCTGTGAACATTGAATTACTGTTTACTTAGGACTGAATTACCTTATCACCCCTCATGATCATAACTTTGGATTCCGATAATACCCTTAATACTTGAGGTACCTTTTTCATATGTTATTACCCTACACCCACATGATTATACTCCAATAGTCCCCTGATGAATAATGAGAACTTGATACCCCACATTAAACTGAATTATCTCATTTGGAACCCTGATCTTGATAACATCCCTTACTTTAGAAAGATCACTTGTACTTTGAAAACACCTTTGTTTATGACTTGTCTTTGATCAAGACCCCTTTTGAAAATGAATTGAATTGATATGACCCTTAAAAAGGAATTGGTTAATAATTTATTAAGACTGAGGCGCCAGTCAATTATTGCAGCATCAGTAGCGGGGAGCCTGATGTCTGTTTGTGGCCAATGTGTGCCGAGGATCCTCCCTGGTTGAATCACTTTATGTGGTTCGGAGCTTGGTGTGGGCTGATCACCCCTCAATGCTCGTAGCGCTGTGTGTTTCCAATTCCAATAAATTGATATCCCACATTGCACCTTTACTTATGTTTATACCTTGTGATATCTGTTGTTTCTTTTGCACTTGTTATCTTGCATATTGTGAATTGTTTTATATACTGCTTTCACTTGCTGAGCTTTTTGCTCATATATATATTGTTGTTGTTATAACCCTTCAGTGAAACCCGAGAATGGCCCGATTCAAGCAGACCGCTCGTAAGACCACCTCAGGCAATGGGATTGCTTATCGCCGTATGATGGAGCAGGTTGGGAACTCGTAGTTCCCTAGTGGTTATCTTTTGAACTTTTGGGATTTAAAAACTGTAGTAATGACTTAGACTTAATTTGGATTCTATTTGGGTTGTAATAACTTTAGTTGTTGTTCATACTCATTCCTGGTGATCCGGGGATTGTGGATTTAGATTTTAGTTCTAATATTTCATAACTCTATAATTCTAGTTTATTTATCGTTTATGCATGCTTTAGTCGGTTATTATTGTGGGTCCGTCACACTTGGAATTAGCGGCGATAGTCTTTGCACTTAAGATTTGGAGGCATTATTTATACGGAGAGAAGTGTGAAATCTACACGGACCATAAAAGCTTAAAGTACATTTTCACGCAGAAAGAACTGAATATGAGACAGAGGAGATGGCTAGAGCTGATAAAGGATTATGATTGCACTATTAATTATCATCCGGGGAAGGCGAATGTAGTTGCTGATGCTCTTAGCCGAAAAGAGAAGCTGAAGTTACTAGTGTCGTCAAAAGAATTGATTCGAGAGATGGAGAAGTTGGAGATTAAAGTGAAGATTCGAATGCAAACTCGAGAAAGAAACTATGAGATCCAAGTACAACCCGAAATACTCGAGAAGATTCGAAGAAGCCAAGAGATGATGATAGAGAAGAACAAAGAAGAATTAACAGGAGAAGAGATTTCATGTCAGAAGGATGATAAGGGAGTTAGAAGGTTCACATCTCGTATTTGGATTCCAAACATACCAGAATTGAAAGAGGATATCATGCATGAGGCTCACAATTCTAGATACTCAATCCACCCCGGAAGTACCAAGATGTATCAAGATATTAAAGGGAACTTTTGGTGGCCCAATATGAAGCGTGAAATCGCTGATTGGGTAAGTAGATGTCTAACGTGTCAGAAAATTAAAGCAGAACATCAAAGACCGAGCGGATTGCTCCAACCCTTAGAGATCCCCGAATGGAAGTGGGAACATGTTACTATGGATTTCATTGTGGGTTTACCAAAGTCAAAGACGAATCACGACGCGATATGGGTAATAGTTGATAGATTAACAAAGTTCGCACATTTTCTGCCGATCAACGAGAGGTATACTATTGAGAGATTGGTAAATCTATACTTAAAAGAGATTGTAGTAAGACATGGAGTTCCAGTATCAATCGTATCGGATCGTGATGCACGATTTACTTCAAGATTCTGGAAAAGTTTTCAAGAGTGTTTAGGCACCAGGCTGAACTTGAGCACTGCTTATCACCCTCAAACAGATGGACAGAGTGAAAGGACCATTCAGACAATAGAAGATATGTTGAGAGCATGTGTTTTAGACTTTAGGGGGGAACTGGGATGACCATTTGCCATTGGTAGAGTTCGCGTACAACAATAGCTATCACGCAAGCATAGGCATGGCACCGTATGAAGCCCTATATGGCCGAAAATGTAGATCACCTATCTGTTGGGAAGAAGTCGGAGAGAGAAAGATTTATGGCCCGGAGTTGGTTGAGCAAACTAAGCAATCTATAGAGACGATCAAGAAGAGACTGACAGCCGCATAAGACCGACAAAGAAAATACGCCAATTTGGGAAGAAAGCATAAAGAATTTGAAGTAGGAGAGAAGGTTTTACTAAAGATATCGTCCTGGAAAGGAGTTATGAGATTCGGGAAAAAGGGGAAACTGAGTCCCAGATACATAGGACCCTTTGAGATTTTAAGAAGAGTGGGAAATGTTTCGTATCAACTAGCATTACCACCCGATCTACAGTATATACACGATGTCTTTCATATTTCAGTCCTAAAAACGTACAAGCCCGACAACCGACATGTGTTAGCTTATGAACCCATTAATGTTGAACCGGATTTGACCTACGAGGAGCAGCCAATAAAGATCATAGACCACAAGATTAAGGAATTGAGGAATAAAAGTGTAAAGATGGTGAAGGTGGTGTGGAAGAACCATTTGATCGAAGAGGCCACTTGGGAGCCAGAATTTGAAATGCGAAAGAATTATCCATCTCTCTTCCCTGAAAGCGTCGATTCCGGGGACGGAATCCTTTAAGGGGGGAAGAATGTAACACCCGTCAAAATTTTGGGTACGTTAAAAATTTTATCTTCTAAAATATATTGATTTTGTGATTTAAGTATCTGAGAATTTGATTTATAGTTATATAAATAATCGGTAGTGGCCGGTGAATTTGCACCGCGCTAGAAAAGCTACATAAATAGAATTTAGATTGCCACGAATTATTTAAGCAAATTTTATGATAGTGATGAGTGCCAAATGAATAATAGATAATTGGGAGAGGATACTCTATACAAATACAAATTCCACGATTTTAAATATATGTATAGATATATTTATCGCGGTATGAGAATATTTTGTGAGTTCTAAAATATATTCATATACAATTATATATATGAGTATTAATTTAATTAAGGGCCCAACAATTTATGAGATTACAAGATTATTTATTAATAGGGCGCTAGTGTATAAAATAAATATAAAAAGTAGATGTTTTGGAAGGTGAAGTATTTTGTGTGAGAATATAAAATAGAATTTAAAATATTTAAGTAGTAGGCTCAAAATGTTAATTGAATTGAAATAATGAGAAAATGATTTAAATAATAAAATAATAGAAGATACTTTGGAGGAGAGAAGATGTTTTAGCTTGGGTAGATATTTTATTAAAATAATACTAAAGAGCTCTAGATTTTTATTTGGAAGACTCTAGATTTAATTAATTAAATAAAATGAAATATGGAAGATATTTTAGGAAGATGGAAGATATTTTGGACTAGTGAAGATTTTTGTGTGGAAAATTATATTTTATTCAAGATCTTTTGAGAGAAGCCTCTAGAGATATTATAGAATAAAATAAAAATGTAAAAAGGATTAATAGAGAGTAAGAGAGTGTGAGCTAGTCTTGGTGGGTGACTTAGAGAGAGAAGGAAAGAAATCTTGCTGGGATCAAGGATTTGGTGTGTAAAAAGAAGAAGGATCAGCATGCATTTGTAAAGGAATAGAGAGAGAAAGAGTAAGAAGAATCTAGTAAGAAAGAGAGATTTTGGGCAAGATCCAAGCTTTCGGGTGATTAAGAGTAAAGATTTAATCTTTTAAGGGAAGAACAAGCTATTTTTAAGGTAAGATCCGTTATCCTATTCTTATTTTTTTTTAGATTAGAGTTGTATATTGAAAGATTCAAACATTTTGGATAGTAAAATATTTATACCATAAATGCTCCAAGAATCTTGTGCATTCATCGTAAGATATCCCACCTACTCTTGGTAAATATTCTGTTACCATGTAGTAAATTTGTAGTGTAGATAAATGCTAATTTTAATTGTTATTTTATTCTCTAAGTTATTTAGTTAGGAGAGAGGGCTGATCATTTTAACTGCTGTCCATATATATTTTTAAACTTCAAAGAAAAACTAGGGTTCATAGTAATTGGGCCTTTTGTGTTGAACACTGATTTGGGGGGGGGGGGGTTTTGCTGTTGAGTCCTAGATCGTAGAAATTGGAGTTGGGTCTGAAAAGGAAGCTATCGGAGGTGTGAAAGGGGGTTGCCGGAGCACGTTGCGACCACCGTCGGCGGCGGCTCCAGGGGGGCGTTTGGCCTGCTGATGTGTTTGTGTTGTGTGTGTATTACAGCGAGTGAGTGTGTTCGTGTCTGTTCGCCGGAGAAGACAAACCGTCGCCACCCCCAGCGGTGGCGACGCGGCGGCAGCAAGGGAGAAGAATGGAAAGAGGGGGAGATGTGGTTGCTGGGAGAGAAGAGACGCGGAGAGAGGGAGAGACGTGAAGAGAGAAAGAGAGAGAAGAGGAGAGGTGTTCGGATTTTGGCCGGAAATTAAGATAGAGGCCGAGTTTCTCAAAAATAGCTTGGGGGATGTATAGATCGGGGTCCGACGAGTTGAAAGGTGGTGGTTTTGTGTGAGTTGAAGGTCGCTGGAAAGTTGCCGGACGGTGGCTGCCGGTGGCAGCCATGGATGGAGGCTTGGTGAAGAAGATGGAGCTTGGGGAGGTGATGAGGGCAATCCAGTAAATAATCTAATCAGATTTAATTAATAAGAGATAATAAAAGAGAGATTATAAAATATTAAAATATTATAACAATTAAAAAATCTGATTGGTGAGGGAGTTAAGAAATAAAAGAATTAAAATTAGTGTAAAGAGGGGAGGATTGATTTAAGGGACAAGACTTAAAATAAAGAATCAAATAATAAATAAATTATTGGAATATAAGTGTAAGAGATTTATTAGTGAGAATAAAGTTAATAGTTGATTGAACGAATAATCAAAGAATGAAATTAGATTGGTTGTTGATTAAAAAGAGATGTGATAGATTTTAATATTAAAAACAATTATATGACCCAAGCAACAAATCTTATATTTAAGGATAAAAATTAATGAGATTAAATCATTCTAGTAACTGGAATAAATATGGAATAATTTAGAGTCAACATGAATATTATAAGTAGAATATAAATAATGGTTACTTAATGAGAAGATTTATTAATATGATTAATTTTGATGATATTACATTATAAGAATTATTTATAATTTGAATGATGACGAGAGCCGTCGAGAATATTTTAAATAAGAAATAGACAAAGAATATTTTATAAGGAGATTTAATTTTAATAAATTTATTTTTGAGCCTTATTATATGAATCAAAGTCAAATATCTGATCGTCATGCTAATATTTGAATAATACGATAATTAAAATTGAATTGTGTGAATATTGGACTAAATATTATTATTTTATTTGCGTGGATATTTTAGAAAAGATTATTCCCGCATAAATTTCTTTTGGCAAAGGTGGGCTAGGAAATTGTAAACTATTTAAGCGGTATCGAGGCAAGTATTTCTTACCCTATATTCCCTTTATTATTTTTGTTAAATTATTTTTGTACATTTATAATTTTATTATTCATGATTTCTGCGCCCGACTTAGCTTATATTTTATTCATTATTTCCTGTTGAGCAACTCGAATCGGAAATAAAAATTTTGCGTAAATAAGGTTGTTTCTCTTTTTATTCGGGAGCAACCATTTATTTCTTATATAAAATAGGATTATTTTCCCTTGTTCGGAAATAACCACTTTAATTAATTCAATGGTCGATATATTGTTCATATCGACTACCTTCGCCCCTATTAAACGAGACCCGCTAGGTTCATTGTTCGAATCTAGGATTTTGTGATCATTTTCATCATTTAACTTTATTCAAAAATCTTAAATCCGGAGGATGTTATTCTCACTGGTCAACGTGGCTTGTGATCCACGGTGTTTATTTATGAATGAGATTTTGGTCCCAAGTGAGGACTTTTACGAATATGGGGAACGTCGGAAGAGTTCGACGATGGCCTCAGAGATATTCGTTATGCTAGCTAAAGAGGATAGGGCGTGCTTATCTCGAGCCGTGATCGGGTGAGGATAAATTACGCAGGAGAACGGTACTCGGCGGTAGTTGATCGCATCGCTGTTGTATCGGGGCGGATTTGACCAGTTCTCAGTGATTAAAGTTCTTTTTGGATTTTCATATCGAGATATGTGGATATATTGAAATCTTTCCGAATCTGTATTTCATTGTTTAAATTGATTCGGATATATTGAATATATTGTTTATACCCTGTCTTGTGGAAATCCTGTGACAGATTTTACTTGCTGAGCCATTAAGTGCTCACTTCTTGCTATTATATATTTTTACTCAACAGTTAAGAATGAGGATGATGACCCGAGCCTGCAACCGAGGCAGAGAAAAGGAAAGGAGCCTGCACATGGCGAAAGCAATTGACGAGGATGCACTTGAACCTCGTAGCTAGTTATTATATTTAAATAAATACTATATAACTTTTAAATACTGCGTGACTAGACATTTGGGATTTGTACGTTGCTGAGACGATCCAAGGACTTGTGGATTGGTACCCACTGAACTTATATTATGGCTCTATATTATATTAACGTGTGTTTGCAGGTTGCGAAACTTGGTACCGTAACGTCCTGAATTAACGAAAGGGTGAGTTTGGGGTCGTTACATTAAAAATGATTAGAAATTTCGTTTCACGAATAATATCGAACAAATACTCACTTTGTTATGAAAATAATTAATTAATAACGCTCCGAAAAACCCTAAATCCAAGAATTTTAGATTTTGATGAAATTCAAGTATGTTGTTCCTCTCGAAATTCTAAGATTAATGGTATCGGTCTCGCAAATTATTGACCCTAAAATCACGTTCAAAACAGTCCAAGAAGGTCAAGAGTTTCGAAAAAGCCCTAACGAAAAACAACGACGGATCGTTAATATGCAGGTATGTATAGAAAGCTTATCGTGAGAGGATCTCAAAACTGGTCTCAGATGAGTAAATGGACAAGGATTTGTGGTGATTTAGGGGGTTTAAAGAACTCGAAGTCGAGAGTTTTAAAAATGGCAGTGGTGGTTTTTGTGAATGTGTATATCTGTGTGTGTATTTGTGAGGATTGAAAAAGAAAAAAAACGATTAAGTGTGTTACTTATACATACACAGAGACGGGAGGCGCAACTTGGTTAATTACCAAGTTGCCCTCCATGCTACACAGAGTATGGATGCAAGGCGCAGATTTTGAAAAGTCTGAAATGCCCCTCATACACATACAGTGTATGAGTGGCGCAACTTTGATAGACTTAAAAGAAAATTCTAAGTCGATACATACATGTATACATAAACAAAAGCCCGAGGCGCAACATTTGACTAAGTCAAATGTTGCACTTGTTTGAACATACTGTATGGCACCACACTCAAAAAAGACCAAGTCGAAACCTTAGTGCAGACATATATATCAAACTGGGGAGCAACATTTGACTTGGTCAAATGTTGCGCTTCGCATCCATCAATCAACACAGTGTGACCTTAGAGAATTTTGAAGAATTCCCAAAAGCTCACGCCCACTTATCATTTTATTAAATTTATTTTGATTAACTCAAAATTATCTAATAATTTGATAAGAAGAAAATCACAATTAAATTAAATAATGTTTAACTAAAACGATTTCAGTTAATCAATATTTAATTAATTATGCTGCAAGTATTTTAATTAAAATTTAATTAATGGATAACTTAAAATGATTTGAATTGCTTCAAATCCATTAATCAAATTTAATTAAAATATGAATCAAATAAACACTTAATATTCATTAATTGAATATAAGTACTTAAATATTTCAAGAAAATTAATTATAAATATCTACCACATAGCAGATAATCTCATAATCATGCAAATCATGGCAGACAATTAAAACTAATTATCAGATAAATATGTAAAATACTGGATGCTCTTTGTAAATTCACAAGTCTTGAAGATATGTACATTTTAAACCTTGTGAACTTACGAACAAATTGCAGTTAATTATTGTCTAATTAATTAGACATATTTAACATCCCAAGTTCACCAACCAGTCTAGAGAAAGTGGATTCGTCTAGTGGTTTAGTGAAGATGTCTGCAATTTGTTGATTAGTAGGTACAAAATGTAACTCTACTGTTCCATTCATGACATGCTCGCGAAGGAAATGATACCTGATATCAATGTGCTTTGTCCTGGTGTGTTGAACAGGATTGTTGGCAATGGCGATGGCACTCGTGTTATCACACAGAATCGGAATTTTATCCAACATGAGTCCATAATCTTGTAGTTCCTCATCCACAAGATTTGAGCGCAGCAACTTCCAGCAGCTATGTATTCAGCTTCTGCTGTAGACGTAGACACGGAATGTTGCTTTTTGCTATACCATGACACCAACCTTCATCCAAGAAACTGACAGCTTCCTGAAGTACTCTTCCTATCAATCTTACATCCTGCAAAGTCAGAATCTGTATAGCCAATCAGATTAAACCTGTATCTTTAGGATACCATATCCCTAGATTGGGGGTTCCCTTAAGATACCTAAAAATACGCTTAACAGCTATAAGATGAGACTCTTTAGGATCAGCCTGGAATCTAGCACATAAACAAGTTGCGAACATGATATCTGGCCTACTAGCAGTTAAGTACAAGAGAGAGCCAATCATACCTCGATACTTCGTGATGTCAACTAACTTACCAGATTTGTCCTGATCAAGTTTGACAGCAGTTGGCATAGGGGTTTTGGCAGGAGATGCTTCTTCCATTCCATATTTCTTCAGAAGATCCTTGATGTATTTATATTGGCAGATAAAAATACCGTCAGGCTTCCGAATAACTTGAAGTCCTAGGAAGAAGGACAATTCTCCCATCATGCTCATCTCATACTTGCTCTGCATAAGCTTAGCAAATCTCTCGCATAAAAGATCATTAGTAGAACCAAATATAATGTCGTCGACATATACTTGTACAAGAATTATATCATCCTTATGCTTTTTATGGAAAAGAGTTTTATCGATGATACCTCTGGTGAAACCATTTTCAAGTAGGAACTTGGAAAGAGTGTCATACCAGGTTCGAGGGGCTTGCTTCAGGCCATAAAAAGCTTTGAAGAGAAAGTATACGAAGTCTTCAAATTCCTTGTCTTCAAACCCAGGGGGTTGTTCAACTTAGACTTCCTCTTCCAGATCACCATTCAGGAATGCACTTTTCACATCCATCTGATATACTTTGAAGTTGGAGTGTGCAGCAAATGCTAAGAACATCCTGATTGCTTCAAGCCTAGCAACTGGAGCATGGGTTTCATCATAATCGATTCCTTCTTCTTGCGAATAACCCTTTGCAACCAGTCTTGCCTTATTCCTCGTAACAATGCCATCTTCATCCAGTTTGTTTCTAAAAACCCATCTAGTGCCAATTATAGATTTTCCTTTAGGTCTTGGCACCAGCTTCCAAACTTTCTGCCTTTCGAATTGATTGAGTTCTTCCTGCATTGCAGATACCCAATCTGGATCACTTAGAGCCTCTTCAACTTTCTTTGGTTCTGTCTGAGACAAGAATCCAGCAAAGTTGCATTCATTTTGAGTTGCTCTTCTAGTCTGCACTCCTGTGTCTGGATCACCAATGATTTGTTCAATAGGATGGGCTCTACTCCATACCCTTAGTCTTGGCAGATTCAATCTTGATGATTCACCATAATCATAGTTGTGTTGAGTGTGATGACTATTAGATCCACTTTGACTTGCTCCCCCTGAGCTGATGCTAATTCTATTTGATGATCCTCCACTTTGACCACTGTGATCATGATGATCATTTATATTGTTGCCAATACTTCCTCCAGATGGTTCAGGATCAGCAGTTCCTTCATTTGCATTAGGTTCCCTAGTAACAGCTTCAGGTTCATCTTCTCCTATATAAATGTCTTCTAAATTTTCAAATTCCAGAGAATCAGATTCATTTTCCTTTTGAAGACTTGGGAGCTTGGTATCATCAAATCTTACATTGATGCTTTCAATCAGCTTGTCGTCATTGATCAGATAAACCCTGTAGGCCTTAGACTCTAAAGAATAACCCAGAAAGATGCCTTCTTCAGCTTTGGCATCAAACTTTCCCAGATGCTCTTCTTCTAAGACAAAGCATTTTGCTCCAAACACATGAAAGTAACTCAGTGATGGTTTTCTGTTGGCCATTACTTCATAAGGAGTCTTATCCAAATCTTTGTTTATCAGGGTACGATTTTGAGTATAGCAAGCAGTATTCACAGCTTCAGTCCAGAAATAGATTGGAAGTCTTGATTGACTAATCATTGTCCTTGCTGCTTCAATCAAGGTTCTGTTCATCCTTTCTACGACGCCATTTTGTTGTGGAGTCCTTGGTGCTGAGAACTGACGAGAGATGCCCTTATCAGTACAGAACTCATTAAGAACAGTATTACGAAATTCTGTTCCATTACTAGATCTGATTGCCCTTACTGGCAAATCTGCTTCCTTTTCAATCTTTTTGATATGATCAATGATGACTTGTGCTGCTTCATCCTTTGAATGTAAGAATAATACCCATGTGTATTTTGAGTAGTCATCGACGATCACAAGAGCATATCTTTTTCTTGATATAGAAGGAATGTTGACTGGTCCAAACAGATCCATGTGAATCAGTTGAAGGGGTGAACCAATGTCAGTCATGCCTTTGCTCCTGTGTGATGCTTTCTTTGACTTCCCTTTTTCACACGCATCACAGAGTCCTTCTTGACAGAATTCTTTCTGTGGCAGACCTCTCACAAGTTCTCTTTTGACTAAAGAATTCATAGTCTTAAAGTTCAAGTGTGAGAGCTTCCGATGCCATAACCAACTATCATCAGCAGAGGCCTTGCTGTAGAAACACTTGACCTCCCCCTTACTTGCTGAATCTATGTCGGCTATAAACAAACTTGATTTGCTTACACCACGGAGTGTAAGATCCTTGTTCTTCCGGTTCTGGATCAAGCAAACTTCCTTCTGAAAGATTACGTCGTATCCTTTGTCACAGAACTGACTGATACTCAGTAAATTGTGCTTGAGTCCTTCTACCAGAGAGATATCTTCAATGATGACATTTCCAACTTTCAGCTTACCATATCCCGTTGTAAATCCTTTGCTGTCATCTCCAAAGATTACAATTGGGCCGGTTCTCATCACCACATCTGTGAGCAGGGACTTTTCTCCAGTCATGTGTCTTGAACAACCACTATCAAGAACCCACACAACTTTGCTTTTCTTTCCTGTGCCCTGCATTCACAAATGGATTAAACTTTCTTTGGTACCCAGACACTCTTGGGTCCAGGTGGTTTAGTAGAAACAGGAGTATCAACAGAATCTGTTTTAACATGTGCTTGTTCAGGGGTGACTGGACTCTTCTCCTTTTTAGTCTTAGCAGATGTGTTTTTAGACTTGGAGTTGGGAGTTTCCTTCTTCTTAGAAGGACTAGCAGTCTTTGCCACAGGGGCAACAGAAGGTGCAGGTATATTCATATTCATTGTAGGTGATGCAGAAAAAGATGCATTTAACATGGTAAAACATGCAGACATCATATTCATAGCACATTGCATGCAACCTACTCTACCGCATGGCAAATGAACAGCATTCATGTTAACAGTATTAGGCATGCTAGTGACAGGAGTATCTACTTTAATCATTTTACATGCATGAGTAAGATGATTAGTAGAATTGCAATAGTTACAAACCTTTCTAGCACTGGGAGTCCTAGAGTTGGTTTTCTTAGCATCTAGCTTACCATTCCTGTTGTTCTTCTTTTTGTTGGAACTAGTACTTCCTAATCCAGTTTTATCAGAATCTTCTCTAACTTGGGGATTAGAAGGTACGTCTTGTGTTTCTTGTTTTACTTGAGGCTTAACAACTTCCTCATTTTTCAACTCTTCCTTGATGACAAGATCTTCTTCTATCAGAGGTTCTGTTTGTGCCTTTCTAAAGATAGGGGTCTTGGCGTTCTTTAGAATCTTAGGTACATTTGTTCTTTCAGGAGCTTTCTCAGTTCCTGCTGAAACAAATATGCCTTCATTTTCTTTTCTCTTCTTTCTTTTAGAACTTTCTAAAGAACTATAGTCAAAGCCAATAGCAACCTTCTTATCGACCCTTTGACTATCCAAAATCTCATTCTGTAGAAAAGCAGAATTTTGATAGGCCTTAAGCTTAGTTTCTAGGTCAGCTATCTGGGACCTAAGGGATTCCTCAATTTCTGCATTACACTTCTCCTTATTCTCTAGATATTCAATTCTATCTTTAAGGTTAGTGTTCATGAGTTTCTCTAAAGCTAATTCGTCTATTCGTTCTTCAAGTTTAGCTATCTTTAGAGAAAGACTTCAGTTATCTGATTCTGAAGCTAATAAACTAGTGTGCAAGTTGTACATCTCTTGACCTAGTTCATTTATAGTCTTTTTATAATCAGCAGTATTCATGTCATCAACAGAAATTTCAGGAGATACCTGAGATGGAGATTCCTCGACAGTGTCAGCCATTAATGCAAATGCATAATTGCTCTGGACAGGTTCATCATCAGAATCCGTGTCATCCCAGCTTTTTCCCTCAGCAATGTAGGCCCTTGCTTTATGCTTGGCTACCATTGCTTCCAACTTAGCTTTCAGCTTTTCATTCTCTTTCTTCAGATCCTCATAAGAATTCTTCTTATCATATGAGTTGCTTCTTTCTTTGACAGGAGCCGCTTTGGGTTTCCTGCACTCTGTTGCAAAGTGCCCTAAGTCATTGCAGTTGTAGCATCTGACCTTGCTCTTGTCGTACATGTTTGGTTTGTAACTGCCAGTACTTCTAGACCCTGACCCTGAGTATTCTCCTTTACTCTGAAACTTGTTCCCTGAAGTTTTCTTGTACCGAGGGTTCTTCCTGAACTTGATGTGCTTGAACCTTGCAGCCATATAAGCCATAGACTTATCTTCCAGCTGCTCCAGCTCTTCCTGAGTATAGAACTCATCCTCCGGTTCACCAGAAACTTCATCAATTTCAGCTTCTACAATCTCAGACTTGGTAGAAGGATAATCAGCTTTGTCAGATGAACAATCACTCTGAGCAACAGTGTGATCATTAATACCATATTCAACTAATTGCTGATAACCAAAGTACGGTTGATCAGCAATAAGTGCAGTGGTCTTTTGTAAAGCCATACTCTTGGCTTCAGATGATCCACTACCATATATAATCTTTCTTTGTTCGAGTTCCATCTCAAACATCTTCAGTTTCCCAAACAGCTTTTCCAAAGTCATAGTTCTGAAGTCGCTTCTTTCACGGATGGTCTCAGTCTTCACAACTAGATGGGGTGGCATCACAAATGAGAACCTTCTGTTAATCTCTTTCTATGGATAAGTCTTTCCATGCAGGGTGAATTCATTCAACAGCAACATGAACCTTTCGTAGATTTGAGAAATGTTCTCTCCAGGTATTGCCTGAGCTGCATCATATCTGGCAATTAGCATATCGTATTTGTTTTCCCTGACTTCTTCAGATCCCTCCATCAATGCCTCTATAGTATCCCACATCTGCTTTGAAGTTTTCAGACTCAGAATTAGATGTGTCATAGTCTTGGTCATTGATTCAACAATTATGAGTTGCAGATTATGATCATGTGCAATATATTCCTTCTCAGTCTCAGTGTATTCGCTTTTCTCTTTAGGAACAGACTTCTGTGGAATGCGAAAACCATTTTCAACAGATTCACGAATAATCTTCATAGGCACAAACGGACCATTTTCCAGAATCCCAATGTACATGGGATTAGCAACTCTGATGTACAGCAACATCTTCATTTTCCAGTTGTTGTAGTCATCCTTGTCAAATGGAGGTACTTTGATTCCTAACTTGTGTGTCGACATTGTTATCAGATAAAATTACGATTGTACGGACAGCTAGCTTTTCAGATTGGTAACGGATCTCAGATCTGTATATCGATCAGCGTAGCTCTGATACCAATTGTTAGGTCCAATCAGACGTAGAAGGGGGGTTGAATACGTCTATACCAATTTCTTCGATTTAATTTAATTGCGGAATAATTCTGTTTCAGTCCATGTTAAATCAATCGTAAATAAACAACTCCAGCAAGTCGGGGAATATTCTTTGTATTAGAAATAATCCTCGGGTGCTACAAATTCCAACACAAGTGTCGGCTGCAGAGACTACAATCACTCTAGTACAAACTCTCGATAAAATCGATATTCTAATCTAGCTCTCGAGAATGTGTATAGTGTGTGCACTTACAAAGTGTGTAGTTGTTTTCAAATGAAAACACAAAGCTCTATTTATAGGCTTCTCAACATCGAACCATGGTTAACGAGTTCGTCCTGGACGACTTGAGTTCGTCCTGGACGAATTCATTTTAACTGTAGTTAAAATGAATTGTCCAAAATAAACTAACTCCAAAATATGTGAAGTTGCGCTTGAGATATGAGAAAGTCAAACTTGGCGCCTCCTGTGGTCAAAGGTTGCGCTCGTACAGTGCATCCATGTGAGTGTGTTACTTGGAAAATAAACTAAGTCACACACTGATGCTTTGACTTAGTCAAAGGCTGCGCCTTGACTAAGTCAAACGATGCGCCGTAGGGAGTGTTTCACTGTAGTGTGTTTGTACTTAGAAAAATAACTCCAAGTAGTGCTTTCTTTCTTGAGGAGGTCAAAGGCGCAAACTTTGACTAAGTCAAAAGTTGCGCTTTTGACCTCTACAAGCTTTCCTGTGCACAGAGGAGAAACTTAGAATAAATTCTAAGTAAACTGAAAGTTGCGCTTCTACAGTGGAGTCTTCCACTGATATCACTCCTTTGACTTGTTGAAGTCAAACCTTGCGCCTCTCTTGTTTGCAGAGTAAATGACTTGAAAATAATTCAAGTTAACATCAAGGTTGCGCTCCATGTAATACTATATACACACACACACACACACACACACATATATATATATATATATATAGGCTGATGATCAAATAGAAACCACTCTTAAAATAAAAACTAGAAACCAGTTTCCCTACCACTATTTATAACTACGGGTACCACTAATTTATACTGCACTAATCACTGTTTTTATATAGTATGTAAACAACGATTTTTATTATCAAAATTGAGAAAATCTACTTATCTAAACTATTGATAATCGATTATAGATGATCAATTTCATCCGTAGGAAGGTTCTTGGCGGTAGGAAGCCGCAAGAGAAGTTGTATGATGATGGGAAGTAGTCGTTAGTTTTGTAAGCTATGATGAAAAGTGTATGTGACTATTGGTGATGATAGACAATGGTGGCAAGTCATGGAAACGTCTGGTAATGGTGGTAAGAGGTCCATTATTACGATTTGGGTGAAGATGATGGTCATATACGTTGCATATATGTACATATATATATTTATATTCGTGAGATATGCTATATACAAATTAGTGATATGTTATGTACAAATTAGTGATTTCTTTAGTTAAAAATAGTGATAAAAAACTGTCCAGAAACTGGTTTTTAGTTTTTAGGCTAATTTGGTTTCTATTGGAGTAGGACTCTATATATATATTTTTAATTAATTGTTTGTCATTTGAATTATATTAATTCAAGTGACTTGAATTAATAATATATATATATATATGTATATAATAATATACTCCTGTGAAGACATGTCCTGGAATAGCTCGACTGACTTGATCAATTAATCCGTTGATCGAATCCACTGAATACTTTCGCACGTCCTGACGTCCTGTGCAATGGTCTGGTTCACGAACGACTCGAACTGAAATAATTCCTTGAATTCTTTTGCTTGATAATATTCTTGATCAGTCATTCCGGGTTAG
This sequence comes from Daucus carota subsp. sativus, assembly GCF_001625215.2. Classification (NCBI taxonomy): domain Eukaryota; kingdom Viridiplantae; phylum Streptophyta; class Magnoliopsida; order Apiales; family Apiaceae; genus Daucus; species Daucus carota. The sequence continues at coordinate 24,579,968 of NC_030382.2, forward strand.
ATGTTGCTTCGATAAATTTGATTATAAATAATCAAATAGATATACTGGAATCTTCTGGTCTTTGATACTTGATCTTCAGGCAATCTTGATAGGAGAAACTGATTGTGCTTTATTCTTCATTGAGGCTTGAACATGTGAATGAACTTCTTCCAGTGGACTGATGCTCATCTCAGATATCTTGATTTTCTTTGTCTGTTCGTATCCAATCTCCAACCTGTAGATTCCTGTATTATACTTACATATTGTTCCCTGTCTTTTGTTGTGTTGAGTTATCGTAATTACATTTACGTTACATTATGCTTTACAGCACACCTACAAGGGAATTTTCCCCGTCGTGTGGCCTCAGACAAGGTGATCCAATTTCACCTCTTTTATTCAATCTAGTAGGAAAAGTCTTGAGTACTCTTCTCAAAATTGTAGCTAGCAAAGGCATATTCAAGGGTATCTCTTTGAGCAAGGATCAAGATTGTGTCACACACTTGCAATTTGCGGATGACACGATTGTGTTCATTGATGGGTCATTAGATTCAGTTATAGGTGTAAAAAGAGTCCTGCAGTGCTTTCAGCTTCTATCAGGATTAAAAATATACTACGATAAGAGTGAATTGTTCTCATCAAAATCATGTAAAGCTGAAGTGTTAGGAATCAATAATTTTTGATGATAACATAAACACTTTGTAACATGTTTTATTTAGAATCTTTATCAAAATTTCAGTTGTAATTGTTATACTTCTTGTCCTTGAGAATTATCAACGGATGGATAGAATAGGATGGTTAATTGTAAATATCCAATGCCATGTAATTTTATCTAAGTGAAAGATATTCAACTGATGAGATGTAACTATTCAACTGATGAAGACTGGATCATGTTTCAACTGATGAAGACCAAGCATTCAACTGAAGACAAAGTATTCAACTGATGATGCCAAGGAATTCAACTGATGAGACTGGAACAGCATTCAACTGATGAAGTCTGTAATTCGTTCAACTGATGAAGGAGCTTTCAACTGATGAAGCCAAGAGCAGTTGAAAATTACCAGAGCTTTCAACTGATGAAGCAAAGAGCAGTTGAAAGCGACTAGAGCTTAAGTCTGACAAATCACATGGATCGAATTACACTAAAATATACATGGAAGCAGAAACATTCTTATCTCATGCAATCAATCTGGATCAAATCAAGATGATGGTGAAAGATGAAGACATCTCAGAAAGCATGCATAAGACAAAGATGTGCAGCATTGTTTAGATTAAAGTGCAATTTGTATTCTAGTTAAAAAGCTTTGTAAAACTTGGAGGATATAACCAAGTTAGTAGCATCAGTTGAACTTGTTCGAAAAACTTGTCTGAGAGTTAGAAAGTGTTCAAGCTATGAACCTGCAGCTGTGCGAATTGTAATCAATCCACAGATTCTTCAGTATAAAATCTCACGGGTGGATCATTCAATCCACCCGTATTTTTAATACTTGGTATTTTTCTGTTTTACTGTTCTTAAAGTGTTTGTGTTCTTGAATCTTTTATTTTTGTAAAAGATTGTATTCAACCCCCCCCCTTCTACAATCTTTCTTATAGTTGGTGTAACATAACAATTGGTATCAGAGAGAGGTTCCCAACAAACAGGGAAAAAGATCAACACTGCTAGAGAAAGATGGGAAAAAAGGATGCTAGAGTGAAGATTCCTGTTCTTGACAAAGATAACTTCTTTCACTGGAAAGTGAGAATGCATCTGCATTTGTTGTCTATTGATGAAAGTTATGTGAACTGCATTGAAAAAGGACCTCATGTCCCCATGAAGGTCTGCACCAGTATTGGAGCTGATGGTGAAGACATGGTAGGTAAAATGATTCCAAAACCTATCCATGAATATTCTCAAGAAGATACTAAAGAAGTGCTCAAGGACAAGAAAACCATGAACCTTCTGTTCAATGGCTTAGATCAAGATATGATTGATAGTGTTATTAGCTGCACTATTGCCAAAGAAGTTTGGGACACCATCAGGACTATCTCTGAAGGGAATGAGCAAGTAAGAGAAAACAAAATGCAGTTGCTGATTCAACAATATGAGTCTTTCTATTTCAAGGCTGGAGAAAGTTTAAGTGACACATTTAACATATTTCAAAAGCTGTTAAATGGTATGAAACTTTTTGGAAGAATATATCGGGTTAAGGATTCAAATCTGAAATTTTTGAGAGCTCTTCCTAAAGAATGGAAGCCCATGACAGTCTCTCTCAGAAACACTCAAGAATTCAAAGACTACACTCTTGAAAGACTGTATGGAACTTTGAAGACTTATGAGCTTGAAATGGAACAAGATGAAGAGATAGAGAAAAGCCAAAAGAAAGGGTATTCATCTGTGGCTTTAGTTGCATCTCTTGATGAAACAGTCAAGGACAAGGGAAAATCTCAAGTTGAAGAAACTGAGAAGTTGGTCAAAGAAGAGAGCTCAGAATCAAGCAAAGGAAAAGGAAAAGATGTAGCTGATTCTGGTGAAGAAAGTGATGGGATTGATGAGCACTTGGCCCTCCTGTCAAGAAGATTCTCCAAACTGAAATTCAAGAAGAATTTCAACCCTGCAAAATCATTTAAAGGCAATTCCAAGCCTGATAGAAGCATGATAGATAAATCCAAATTCAAGTGCTTCAACTGTGGAAATGAAGGTCACTTTGCAAATGAATGCAGAAAGCCAAAAGCTGAGAAGAGGTCCAGTGAACATATGGATTACAAAAAGAAATATTATGAACTTCTCAAGCAACAAGAAAAAGCATACATTACAAAGGATGATTGGGCAGCTGGAGATGATTCTGATGATGAGGAGGAGTTTCTCAATCTTGCTCTAATGACCAACTCCACAGATCAAGAAGAAAACACTGGAAGAAGTAGTCAGGTATTCACTACAAACTTAGTAGAGTTAACTAAAGATGAATGCAATACTACTATCAATGAAATGTCTACTGAATTATATCATTTGCATGTCTCTTTGAAGTCCCTTACTAAAGAAAATTGTAGAATTAAGGAAGCTAACACCTTTCTTAGTGATAGAAACAGTGCTCTAGAAACTCAGTTCATTGAGTTTGAGAAACTGAAGATTGAATGTCAAACAACCAAGAATGATCTTTTGGCTGTCTTAAAAAGAGAAGAGATCATAAGAAAACAGCTTGATAAGGAACAAGAAATGATTGCCAAATAGAAATCTGGGAGAGATGTTTCCACTAATATCATCAACATGCAAGGAAGAGAAACCTTTGTTGAGAATGAATGGAAAAGGAACAAGAAAGCTCTTGAGATCTCTAAGATCAGTTCAATTGATGAGAATACTGATGATGATCATCAGTTGAAAAGCAAAGCTTCAACTGATGAAAGTCATTAGTTGAACAAAAAACTCATTAGTTGACAAGAAAGTTCTCAAGAAACTCAACAAGAAATATAGTCCTGCTAAGAAGAACTTTGTCAAAGGTGAGAATAATTCTTCTAAGACTAGTGAGAGTGTAAACAACATTCATAATTCCAGTAACAAGACCAAGAAGAAATTGGATGCTGGTGAGCTTAAATCAGAAGAGACTAAAAAGAAGAAGGGGAATAGAAATGGTAAAATTGGAGTCAATAAGCACACTAATTACACACCCAATGCCAGTGCTCCTAGGAAAACTTGCAGTAAATGTGGTAGTGTAAATCACTTATCTGCTAATTGTAAAACTGTGATTGCTCCTAATTTATCATTGCCTATTCCTATGCCATCTGTTCCTCACATGAACTTATCTGCTATGAACATGATGCCTGGTTTATTGCCTCACATTTCATATTTTCAGCCTGTCATGCCATCTATGTTCAATCCATATTTCAATGCTTTTAACATGACTCAATTCCATTCAAACCTGCATGGTATAAACAATGTATGCATGCCTCAAATGCCTGTGTTTAAAAGCAATGTTGAAATTCCAATTTCTCAACCAAAACAAAAGATTGAACCACTTCAATCCAAGGGAAAAGTTGAGAATGAAGGAAAAGCTGTTAAGACTAACAAATCTGGACCCAAAGCAATTTGGGTACCAAAATCAACTTGATCTGTTTTTGGAAATGTGTGCAGGGAAACCGTAAGAAGAATTTGTGGTACTTAGATAGTGGATGCTCCAGGCACATGACTGGTGATTCTTCCCTGCTCACAAAGTTTGTAGAGAAAGCTGGCCCTAGCATTACCTTTGAAGATGACAGCAAAGGATATACTATGGGATATGGCTTGATAGCAAAAGAGAATGTCATCATAGATGAAGTTGCATTAGTGTCTGGTCTTAAGCATAATTTGCTTAGCATCAGTCAACTTTGTGACAAAGGATACAAGGTCAATTCCACTCCTGCAGCCTGTGTTGTCACCAAAGGAGATGACAGCAATGTGGTACTAATTGGACAAAAAAAAGGAAATGTGTATGTAGCTAACTTCAATTCTGTCAAGTCTGAATCAATCACTTGTTTTCTCAGTAAAGCAAGCTCAGATGACAGTTGGCTATGGCACAAAAGATTGTCTCATTTAAATTTCAAGACATTAAATGAGTTAGTCAAGAAGGATTTGGTAAGAGGAATACCAAAGCTGGAATTCTCCAAAGATGGTCGGTGTGGAGCTTGTCAGCAAGGAAAGCAAAAGAGAAGCTCTTTCAAAAGCAAATCTCTTTCATCAATTGTGAAACCTCTTCAGCTCTTGCATATGGATTTGTTTGGACCAGTCAATATAATGTCCATTTCAAAGAAGAAATACTATCTAGTGATTGTTGATGATTTTTCAAAATTTACTTGGACTTTCTTCCTGCATTTTAAGGATGAAGCTGGGAAAATCATTATCAATCATATCAAGGCATTAAACAACAATCCAGATGTCAAAGTTGAAAGAATAAGATGTGATAATGGAACAGAATTCAAGAATTCTGTGATGAAAGAATTTTGTGAAGATAAGGGAATTATTCATGAGTTCTCTGCACCAAGAACTCCACAACAAAATGGAGTGGTTGAAAGGAAAAACAGAACTCTCATTGAGGCTGCAAGAACCATGATTAATGAAGCTCAACTTCCAACCTATTTTTGGGCTGAAGCTGTGAACACTGCTTGCTTTACTCAAAACATTTCTCTAATTACCAAACCTCACAATCTTACTCCTTTTCAACTCTTCAAAGGAAAGAAGCCAACAATTAGCTTTTTTCATGTATTTGGATGCAGGTGCTATGTTCTAAGGAATCAAGGTGAAAATCTTGGAAAATTTGAAGCCAAAGCAGATGAAGCTATCTTTGTTAGATATTCTAATCGAAAATCATTTAGAGTATACAATCTGAGAACCAACATTGTTATGGAATCAATTCATGTAGTTTTTGATGATAAAAAGATTCAAGGATTGACAGATGAAAGATTTCATGACAATCTCAGATTTGAGAATGAAGGTGAAGGTGATCTATATGACAGTGATGATGATTGTGATGATTCTGTTCAGAATGCTGGAATTAATCCTGGAATTAATATTCCAACTGGTGAGATCTTGGCACAGGAGATAACTGCCATTGGAAACTCAACTGAAGCATCAGTTGAAACTACTATGGAAGCATCAGTTGAAACTCCTCAAGAATCGTCAGTTGAAAGAATGTCTCAAAATTTCAATCAATCCAGAAATAATGAGATGTCAAATTTAGGGGGAGTTTTTCAACATGGTAATCTGAACTATAACAATGAAGCTACATTATGAAGACAATCACTTCCACCTCAGAGAAAATGGACAAGGGATCATCCTTTTGAACTAATTATTGGACATGCAAATGCATCTGTACAAATAAGAAGAGCTACTCAAGATGAGTGTTTATATAGTGCATTTCTTTCACAGGATGAGCCTAAAGTAATAGAAGATGCTCTCAAAGATGCTGATTGGGTTCTTGCTATGCAAGAAGAATTAAATCAATTTGAGAGAAACAAAGTATGGATGCTGGTACCCAAGCCTAAAAATGGAACAATTGTAGGCACAAGGTGGGTATTCAGAAACAAGATGGATGAGAATGGAGTTGTCACCAGAAACAAATCAAGGCTTGTGGCTAAAGGATACTCTCAATCTGAGGGAATTGATTTTGATGAGACATTTGCACCAGTTGCAAGATTTGAAGCCATAAGAATCTTCTTGGCCTATGCTGCTCATGCAAACTTCAAGGTCTATCAAATGGATGTCAAAAGTGTTTTTCTAAATGGTGAAATGGAAGAGGAGGTGTATGTGAATCAACCTCTTGGTTTTGAAGATCCAGAATTTCCAGAGTATGTGTACTTTTTATTGAAAGCACTTTATGGCTTAAAGCAAGCACCAAGGGCATGGTATGACACTCTATCTCAATTCTTATTTGATAATCATTTTTCTAGAGGAACTGTGGATAAAATAGTATTTTACAGAAATGTAAATGGTGCGTTTATTTTAGTTCAAATCTATGCAGATGATATAATTTTTGGTTCTATAGATGAGAAACTTTGCAAAAAGTTTGCTAATCTAATGAAAAGTCAGTATGAAATGAGCATGATGGGAGAGCTCACCTACTTTCTTGGTTTACAAGTTAACCAAGTAAAGGAAGGTATATTCATAAATCAAACTAAGTACATCTATGATTTACTTAAAAAGTTTGATTTAATGGATTGCAAAGAAGCTAAGACTCCTATGCCAACTGCCACTAAATTGGAGTTAAGTCCTAATGAGAAATCTGTGGATATCTCTAATTATAGAGGCATGGTTGGTTCTCTTTTATATCTGACAGCTAGTAGACCAAATATTATGTTCTCTACATGCCTCTGTGCTAGATTTCAAGCTGATCCTAAAGAATCACATCTTATTGCTATAAAAAGAATATTCAGATATCTTAAGGGAACACCAAATCTTGGTATTTGGTACCCGAAAGACTTTGGATTTGATCTAATTGGATATTCAGATGCTGATTTTGCAGGATGCAAAATTGATAGAAAAAGTACAACATGAATATGTCAATTTCTTGGAGATAGGCTGATTTCTTGGTTTAGCAAAAAGCAACACTCTGTTTCAACCTCTACAGCTGAGGCTGAATACATTGCAGCTGGAAGTTGTTGTGCACAAATATTTTGGATGAGAAATCAATTACTTGATTATGGTTTAAATCTCTCAAAAATCCCAATATTCTGTGACAACACCAGTGTTATTGCTATAACTGAAAATCCAGTGCAGCATTCACGAACCAAGCATATTGACATCAAATATCACTTCATAAGAGAACATGTGATGGCTGGTACAGTTGAAATGCATTTTGTTCCAAGTGAAGAACAAATTGCAGATATTTTCACAAAGCCTCTTGATGAATCCACATTCACAAGGTTGGTAAGTAAATTAGGTATGTTAAATCTCTCCTAATTTATAGTGAATTTTTCTGTAATTTGGCAGCCAGAATTTGACTAAATTTAATTTCTCAAAATTAAGTTAGTTATGATTCTGGATAGAATGTGAAATATTTCAACTGATGAAATAGTGAAATTGTTTCAACTGATGTTTGAAACAATACTCTATTGTCTTGTTTTTCATTCAACTGATGACATTAGTTGAAAACACTTTCAACTGATCATCATCAGTTGAATAAGAAGTTTAAAGAGGCGCTTATTTCATCCGATGAAACTATTATCAGATCTGAGCCGTTGAAATTACTTTTATCTCTCCTCTACTTTATACATACGATCGTGTGTGTAATTTTTGTAGAGTTAAATAAGAGTTATTTCTTCTCAACGGTAATTTATCAGCCAATCACAGCAATTTTGTGAGAAAGTATTTAAGTGTTTCAGTTTATTTTTATTTCTTTTCATTACACTTTTTCGAAATCTGTTAGGAATCAATAATTTTTGATGATAACATAAATATTTTGTAACATGTCTTACTTAGTATCTTTATCAAATTTCAGTTGTAATTGTTATATTTCTTGTCTTTGAGAATTATCAACGGATGGGTAGAATAGGATGGCTAATTGTAAATATCGGATGCCATGTAATTTTATCTAAGTGAAGGATATTCAACTGATGAGATGTAACTATTCAACTGATGAAGACTAGATCATGTTTCAACTGATGAAAACCAAGCATTCAACTGAAGACAAAGTATTCAACTGATGATGCTAAGGAATTCAACTGATGAGACTAGAACAACATTCAACTGATGAAGTTTGTAATTCGTTCAACTGATGAGCCTAGCGCAACATTCAACTGATGAAGTCAAGAGCAGTTGAAAGTAACCAGAACTTTCAACTGATGATGCAAAGAGCAGTTAAAAGTGACTAGAGCTTAAGTCTGACAAATCACATGGATCGAAAATCACATGGATCGTATTACACTAAAATGGACATGGAAGCCTGATTAGGAAAATAAAGAAGAAGCAGAAACATTCTTATCTCATGCAATGCAATCTGGATCAAATCAAGATGATGGTCAAAGATGAAGACATCTCAGAAAGCATGCATAAGACAAAGATGTGCAGCATTGTTTTTAGATTAGAGTGCATTTTGTAATCTAGCTAAAAGCTTTGTAAAACTTGGAGTATATAACCAAGTTAGAAGCATCAGTTGAACTTGTTCAAATTACTTGAGAGAAAATCTGAGAGTTAGAACTTGTTTTAAGTGATGAACCAGCAGCTGTGCGAAATGTAATCATTCCACAGATTCTTCTATATAAAATCTCACGGGTGGATCATTCAATCCACCCGTATTTTTAATACTTGGTGTTTTCTATTTTATTGTTTTAAAGTGTTTGTTCTTGAATCTTTTAAATCTGTAAAAGATTGTATTCAACCCCCCCTTCTACAATCTTTCTTATAGTTGGTGTAAAATAATAATTGGTATCAGAGCGAGGTTCCCAACGAACAGGGAAAAAGATCAACACTGCTAGAGAAAGATGGGAAAGAAGGATGCTGGAGTGAAGATTCCTGTTCTTGACAAAGACAACTACTTTCACTGAAAAGTGAGAATGCATTTGCATTTGTTGTCCATTGATGAAAGCTATGTGAACTTCATTGAGAAAGGACCTCATGTCCCAATGAAGGTCTGCACTAGCATGGGAGCTGATGGTGAAGATATGGTAGAAAAATGATTCCAAAACCTATCCATGAGTATTCTCAAGAAGATACTGAAGAAGTGCACAAGGACAAGAAAACCATGAACCTTCTGTTCAATGGTTTGGATCAAGAAATGATTGATAGTGTTATCAGCTGCACAAGTGCCAAAGAAGTTTGGGACACCATCAGGACCATCTGTGAAGGGAATGAGCAAGTAAGAGAAAACAAAATGCAGCTTCTGATTCAACAATATGAGTCATTCCATTTCAAGTCTGGTGAAGGTTTGAGTGATACATTTAACAGATTTCAAAAACTGTTAAATGGTCTAAAACTTTTTGGAAGAGTATATCAAGTTAAGGATTCAAACTTGAAATTCTTAAGAGCTCTTCCCAAAGAATGGAAACCTATGGCAGTCTCTCTCAGAAACACACAAGAATTCAAAGACTATACTCTTGAGAGACTGTATGGAACTTTAAAGACTTATGAGCTTCAAATGGAACAAGATGAAGAGATTGAGAAAAGTCAAAAGAAAGGGCATTCATCTGTGGCTCTAGTTGCATCTCATGATGATACTGTCAAGGACAAGGGAAAGTCTCAAGTTGAAGAAACTAAGAAGTTGGTCAAAGAAGAGAGCTCAGAGTCAAGCAAAGGAAAAGGAAAAGAGAAAGATGTAGCTGATTCTGGTGGAGAAAGTGATGGAATTGATGAGCACCTAGCCTTCCTGTCAAGAAGATTCTCCAAACTGAAATTCAAAAAGAATTTCAATTCTGCAAAATGATTTAAAGGCAATCCCAAGTCTGATAGAAGCATGGTTGACAGATCAAAATTCAAGTTCTTCAACTGTGGGAATGCAGGTCACTTTGCAAATGAGTGCAGAAAGCCTAAAGTTGAGAAGAGGTCAAGTGAAAACATTGACTATAAAAAGAAATATTATGAACTTCTCAAACAAAAGGAAAGAGCATTCATCACAAAGGATGATTGGGCAGCTGGGGATGATTCTGATGAAGAGGAGGAGTTTGTCAATCTAGCTCTAATGGCCAACTCCACAGATCAAGAAGAAAACACTGGAAGCAGTAGTCAGGTATTCACTACAAACTTAATTGAGTTAACTAAAGATGACATAAATGAAATGTCTACAGAATTGTATCATTTGCATGTTTCTTTAAAATCTCTCACTAAGGAAAATAGTAGGATTAAGGAGGCTAACACCTTTCTTAGTGACAGAAACAGTGTTTTAGAAGCTCAATTTATTGAGTTTGAGAAACTGAAAATTGAGTGTCAGACAGCCAAAAATGATCTCTTGGTTGTTCTGAAAAGAGAAGAGATCATAAGAAAACAGCTTGATAAGGAACAAGAGATTATTGCAAAATGGAAATCTGGGAGAGATGTTTCCACTAATATCATCAACATGCAAGGTAGAGAAACCTTTGTGGAGAATGAATGGAAAAGGAATAAGAAAGTTCTTGAGATTTCTGAGATCAGCTCAAGTGATGAGAATACTGATGATGATCATTAGTTGAAAAGTAAAGCCTCAACTGATGAAAGTCATTAGTTGAACAAAAACTCATCAGTTGACAAGAAAGTTCTCAAGAAACTTAATAAGAAATATGGTCCTGTTAAAAAGAACTTTGTTAAAGGTGAGAATGATTCTTCTGAGACTAGTGAGAGTGTTAACAACACTCATAATACCAAGAAGAAGTTGGATGCTAGTGAGCCTAAATCAGAAGAGACTAAGAAGAAGAAAGGAAATAGAAATGGTAAAATTGGAGTCAATAAGAACACTAATTACACACCCAATGCCAGTGCTCCTAGGAAAACTTGCAGTAAATGTGGTAGTGTAAATCATTTATCTGCTAATTGTAAAACTGTGGTTGCTCCTAATTTATCATTGCCTATTCCTATGCCATCTGTTCCTCACATGAACTTATCTGCTATGAACATGATGCCTGGTTTACTGCCTCATAATCCATATTCTCAGCCTAGCATGCCATATATGTTCAATCCATATTTCAATGCTTTTAACATGCCTCAATTCCATTCAAATTTGCATGGTATGAACAATGTATGCATGCCTCAAATGCCTGTGTTTAAGAACAATGTTGATGTTCCAATCTCTCAACCAAAACCAAAGATTGAACCAGTTCAATCCAAGGGAAAAGTTGAGAATGAGGGAAAAGCTGTTAAGACTAACAAATCTGGACCCAAAGCAATTTGGGTACCAAAATCAACTTGATCTGTTTGTGAAATGTGTGCAGGGAAACCATAAGAAGTATTTCTGGTACTTGGATAGTGGATGCTCCAGGCACATGACTGGTGATTCTTCCCTGCTCACAAAGTTTGTAGAGAAAGCTGGCCCTAGCATTACCTTTGGAGATGACAGCAAAGGATATACTATGGGATATGGCTTGATTGCAAAAGAGAATGTCATCATTGATGAAGTTGCATTGGTGTCTGGTCTTAAGCACAACTTGCTTAGCATCAGTCAACTTTGTGACAAAGGATACAAAGTAAATTTCACTCCTGCAGCCTGTGTTGTCACCAAAGGAGATGACAACAATGTGGTACTAATTGGACAAAGAAAAGGAAATGTGTATGTAGATGACTTCAACTCTGTAAAGTCTGAATCTATCACTTGCTTTCTCAGTATAGCAAGCTCAGATGAATGTTGGCTATGGCACAAAAGGTTGTCTCATTTAAATTTCAAGACTTTGAATGAGTTAGTCAAAAAGGATTTGGTGAGAGGTATACGAAAGCTGGAATTCTCCAAAGATGGTTTGTGTGGAGCATGTCAGTAAGGAAAGCAAAAGAGAAGCTCTTTCAAAAGCAAATCTCTTTCATCAATTGTGAAGCCCCTTCAGCTCTTGCATATGGATTTATTTGGACCAGTCAACATAATGTCCATTTCAAAGAAGAAATATTGCCTAGTGATTGTTGATGATTTTCCAAGATTTACTTGGACTTTCTTCCTGCATTCTAAGGATGAAGTTGGGAAAATCATTATCAATCATATCAAGGCATTAGACAACAATCCAGATATCAGAGTTGGAAGGATAAGAAGTGACAATGGAACAGAATTCAAGAATTCTGTGATGAAAGAATTTTGTGAAGAAAAGGGAATCATTCATGAGTTCTCTGCACCAAGAACTCCACAGCAAAATGGTGTGGTAGAAAGGAAGAATAGAACTCTCATTGAGGCTGCAAGAACCATGATTAATGAAGCTCAACTTCCAACCTACTTTTGGGCTGAAGCTGTGAACACTGCTTGTTTTACTCAAAACATTTCTCTAATTACCAAACCTCACAATCTAACTCCTTTTCAACTCTTCGAGGGAAAGAAGCCATCAATTAGCTTTCTTCATGTATTTGGGTGCAAGTGTTATGTTCTAAGAAATCAAGGTGAAAATCTTGGAAAATTTGAAGCCAAAGCAGATGAAGCTATTTTTGTTGGATATTCTAATGGAAAATCATTTAGAGTATACAATCTGAGAACCAACATTGTTATGGAATCAATTCATGTAGTTTTTGATGATAAAAAGATCCAAGGATTGACAGATGAAGGATTTCATGATAATCTCAGATTTGAGAATGAGGGTGAAGGTGATCTGTATGACAGTGATGATGATTGTGATGACTTTGTTCAGAATGCTGGAATTAATCCTGGAATTAATATTCCAACTGATGAGACCTTGGTGCAAGAAACAACTGAAATTGGAAACTCAACTGAAGCATCAGTTGAAACTACTTTGGAGGCTTCAGTTGAAGCACCTCAAGAATCATCAGTTGAAAGAATGTCTCAAAATTTCAATCAATCAAGAAATAATGAGATGTCAAATTTAGAGGGAGCTTTCCAACATGGAAATCTGAATTTCAACAGTGAAGCTACATCATCAGGGCAATCACTTCCACCTCAAAGAAAATGGACAAGGGATCATCTTTTTGAGTTAATCATTGGAGATGCAAATGCATCTGTACAAACAAGAAGAGCTACTCAAGATGAATGTTTGTATAGTGCATTCCTTTCACAAGATGAACCAAAAATAATAGAAGATGCTCTCAAAGATGCTGATTGGGTTCTTGCCATGCAAGAAGAATTAAATCAATTTGAGAGAAACAAAGTTTGGAAGCTGGTGCCCAAGCCTAAGAATAGAACAATTGTAGGCACAAGATGGGTATTCAGAAACAAGATGGATGAAAATGGAGTTGTCACCAGGAACAAGGCAAGGCTTGTGGCTAAAGGATACTCTCAATCTGAGGGAATTGATTTTGATGAAACATTTGCACCAGTTGCAAGATTGGAAGCCATAAGAATTTTTTTGGCCTATGCTGCTCATGCAAATTTCAAAGTTTATCAAATGGATGTCAAAAGTGCTTTTCTGAATGGTGAACTGGAAGAGGAGGTGTATGTGAGTCAGCCCCCTGGTTTTGAAGATCCAGAATTTCCAGAGTATGTTTACTTTTTATTAAAAGCACTTTATGGACCAAAGCAAGCACCTAGGGTATGGTATGACACTCTATCTCAATTCTTGTTAGATAATCTGTTAGATATAATTGATGATTACTAATGTTCTTAAGGTTTGTTTTAGAACAGGAATCATCAGAGTTTAAACTGGAAGCTGATCAGAGTTTAGTAAAGTCTGACAGAGTTTGATAAAGTCTGATCAGAGTTTACATAGTCAAGACTCGACAGAGTATACACGTGGAAAGAGCTCAGAAGCGGATATACTTCAAGGAAGGATAGAAGCTGAGGAGTGATTTGCTGACTATGGAAACTAAACAGAAAACTGGAGCAATCTTTGATTGATAGATTCATTAGCTGATTTATAGGATATCAAATCAGAGATTGATTCTGTAACTGTGTCTATATAAACACAGGTTAGGGTTACTCTATATGAGTTAAGTTATCGAGTATATTGTTAAGAACCCTAGCAGCTCTTGGTGATAGAATATAAATCACTGAGAGAGTTTTTGTAACCATCAAGTTTTGTGAATATAAGAGTTTACTGCTTTCGATCTCTTATATTGTCATACTGTATTACATATTGTGATCACTACATTATTATATATAGTGAATTAATAGGACCTAACAAGTGGTATCAGAGCCAGCTCTGTTAAGATTACTACAGTGAGATCTTAAACACAATCATGTCTGAAAAATCACAAGCTTCATCCTTTAGAGTCCCAACCCTTAAGGCATCTGAATATCCAGTCTGGAAAGAAAGAATGATCATATTCTTAGACTCTGTTGATCCAGAATACCTCGACCGGATTTATGATGGACCACATATGCCCACCAAGCTCTCTGTTGGGATTGCAGATGAACCTCAAAAGATGGTTCCAAAAGAAAAGAAAGATTATACTCCAGAGGACATCTCATCTATCAGTAAAGATGCAAAGGTGAAGCATCTGTTGCATAGTGCCCTTGATAATGCAATGTCAAATAGGGTGATTGGGTGCAAAACTGCTAAACAAATCTGGGATGCTCTGGAAACCAGATGTCAAGGAACTCAGGCCATTAAGAAAAACAGAAAAACAATCCTTACACAGGAGTATGAGCACTTTGACTCAAAATCTGGTGAGTCCCTGACAGATCTGTATGACAGATTTGTCAAACTGCTGAATGACTTATCTCTGGTGGACAAGGAATATGATCTTGAAGACTCAAACCTCAAATTCCTTCTAGCTCTTCCTGAAAAATGGGATTTGAAAGTCACTACAATAAGAGACAATCTTGATCTTGGAGAAATGTCTCTTGATGATGTTTATGGAAGACTGAAGACTCATGAACTTGAGATGGAACAGAGGAGCAAACGACATGGAGGAAAATCAAAGTCTGTTGCTCTGAAAGTTCAAGAGGAAGCTGCTAAGAGCAAGGGAAAAGCTCATGTCACAAAGTCTGACATTGAGACATCAAACTCTGATGACTCAAACTCTGATGTTCCCTCAGACCCTGAAGAAAGTGATGATGAGATGATGCAGTTAGCAGCATTGATGGTAAAGAGCTTCAAGAAGTTGGCCTACAAAAAGTTCAACAAAGGCAAAAGTTTTTCAAGGAAAGACAGAAACTCTGACAGAGTTTATGACAAGAAAAACTTTAAGAGGAATGAGGGCAAAGAAGGAAAAGCTGGAAAAGCTGACAAGTATACCTGTTTCAACTGTGGTGAAAAGGGACACTTTGCATCTGAATGCAAGAAAGCCAAGAAGGAAAAAGAAAAAGCCTTTATCACCAAGAAAGGAAACTGGACAGATACATCTGATTCAGAAGAAGAAGTCAATTATGCTCTAATGGCAAACACTGACAACAACACTGAATCTCCTGCTAAGGTACCTCACTCTACTCTTGCCTTTGATACTGAAGATATAACTGAGTTAAGATTGTTTCTTAAAACTTTACATATCAGTTTTAGAGATCAGACTTTAGAGAATGAAAGATTAAAATCTGAAACTCTGAGTGTAAAGAAAAGGAATGATTTTCTAGAAAAAGAATTAGTTCAAATGTTGGAAGTTCAAAAAGAAAGAGATGATGCTGTCATTATCAAAGATGAATTATCAAAGAGGTATGCATCTCTTCAATCAGAACTTGCCAAGGAAAGAGAGATCATTAAAACATGGACTAATTCAGGTAAAACTACTCAGGATATCTTAGGTAGTGGAAACTGGAAGAAGGGACTAGGTTACACTGATAACTCAGAAGCTGAGTCATCAAAAACAGAGTTTGTTAAGACTCAAAAACCTAAGGTTAAACCTGTTAAATTTGTTGTTGAATCCTCTAAGCCTAAACAATGTAGACCAAAATCAGAGATTAACAACAATTTAAAATCTGAAAAGCCCAAACAGGTTAACATAGGACTGATGACTCAGAAACAGCTTAAAAATAAGCTTAAAGAGGTAAAGTCTGATGACAGAAACAAGGAGCCTAGGAAAAATAGAAATGGCAAAATTGGCATAGACAAGAGTAATAACTACATGCCTGTTCCAAATGCACCTAGGAAGACATGCCATAACTGTGGTAATACTAATCATCTTGCTAATTTTTGCAGGAAGAACAAGGACATTAACTCTTTACCTACAAAGTCTGGAGTTAGAAAAAGTAGTATTAGATATAAACCACAAGATCCTTGTTTTCATTGTGGTAGTTTATGGCATTCTATTTATACTTGCAAAGAATATCATAGTTTGTATTATGATTATTATCAATTGAAACCTTCTTTAAAGGTTAATAAAAACTCTGCAAGTACAAACTCTGTTTCCAGTACAAACTCTGTTGCAAAGTCTGTTAGCTCAAACTCTGATAATAATACCGCTGCAAAAGCTAACAAACTTAATAAGGCCAAGGGATCCAAGCAAGTCTGGGTCCTTAAAACTAACAACTAGTGGTCTTTATGATTGCAGGGCAACAGGAAGAATATCCTAGTCTTGGACAGTGGATGTTCAGGACACATGACTGGAAATAAGACCCTGCTGTCAGAGTTTGTGGAGAAGGCTGGCCCAAGTGTTTCTTATGGAGATGGCAACATAGGAAGGACTCTGGGATATGGCAACATCAATCTTGGAAATGTCATCATATCAAATGTAGCTCTTGTTCAAGGGCTGAAACACAATTTACTCTCTGTCAGTCAGATCTGTGACAGAGGATATCATGTTGATTTCTATGAAGAACACAGTGAGATAGTAAGCAAGTCAACAGGCAAAGTGGCAGTAACTGCTCACAGACATGGGAATATTTATGAAATCCACTTGCCTACAAACTCTGAAGGAAAAGCAATTTGCTTGTCTACAAGGATCTCTGCAGAAGAAAGTTGGAAATGGCACAAGAAGCTTTCACATCTAAATTTCAATTCTATAAATGAGCTTATAAAGAAAAAGCTTGTGAGAGGACTCCCTGAATCACTACTGACATCTGATGGATTGTGTGATTCATGTCAAAAAGCCAAGCAAAGAAAGACATCTTTCAAGAGTAAGACTGAATTCTCAATAAACAAACCATATCATCTTCTACATGTTGATCTATTTGGACCAGTCAATGTACCATCCATTGCAAGGAAGAAATATGCTCTTGTCATTGTTGATGAGTATACTAGATACACTTGGGTATATTTTCTTCACTCTAAAGATGAAACAGCCTTGCATCTGATGGATCATGTGACACAACTGGATCATGGATCTGAAGACAAAGTGAAAATCATTAGAAGTGATAATGGAACTGAGTTTAGAAATTCAACAATGTAAGAGTTCTGCAAAGAAAGAGGTATAGTGCAACAGTTCTCTGCACCTGGTACACCACAGCAAAATGGTGTAGTTGAAAGGAAAAACAGAACTCTTATAGAAGCTGCCAGAACTATGCTTGATGAGGCTAAATTGCCCACTTATTTCTGGGCAGAAGCTGTTCAAACAGCTTGTTTCACTCAAAATGCAACCTTGATTAATAAGCTTGGCAAAACCCCATATGAGATGGTGAAGAAAAAGAAGCCAAATCTGAAGTATTCTCATATATTTGGGTGCAAATGCTTTGTATTGAAGACTCATCCAGAACAGCTTACCAAGTTTGATTTAAAAGCTGATGAAGGTATTTTTGTAGGATATCCTCTGATAACAAAGGCCTTCAGAGTCTATAATTTGAGAACCAAGGTCATCATGGAATCCATACATGTGTCATTTGATGACAAAAGAATTATGGGCTTAGCAGATATGGATGATCATGGAGAATTGCATTTTGAAAATGAAGAAATATTCTCTGATTCAACAAACTCTGATGAACAGTCAAACTCTGACTGTGAACAGAATACAGCAAACTCCAGTAAAAATTCACAAGTTCATGATGATGAAGCAATTGCTGAGGGGGAGCATCAGAATGTTCCAGACTCTACTCAAGCCTCATCAGAGAATGCTGACTCAAACTCATCAGAGAATACTGATTCAAACTCTGATAGCACAGACTTAGGGGGAGCTACAGAGAATGATCAACAGAATCAGGAGAGCATGGATCAAGGGGGAGGATCCAATGATGAAAATGGTCAACTTCCACATGCTAGGAAGTGGACAAAGTCTCACACACCTGATTTAATAATTGGCAATCCAGAAGCAGGTGTGCAAACAAGGACAGCTACAGCAAATGAATGTTTACATCATTGCTTTCTGTCACAAACAGAACCCAAAAAGGTGGAGGAAGCTCTTCAAGATCCTGATTGGATTCAAGCAATGCAAGAAGAGTTAAATGAATTTGAAAGAAATAAAGTCTGGACCCTAGTACCAAGACCTAAAGACAGATCCATAGTTGGTGCAAAATGGGTGTTCAGAAACAAAACTGACAGTGAAGGTGTCATTACAAGGAATAAAGCAAGGCTTGTGGCAAAAGGGTATTCACAACAGGAAGGTATTGATTATGATGAGACATTTGCTCCAGTTGCAAGATTGGAGGCAATTAGAATCTTTCTGGCCTATGCTGCACACAAGAAATTCAAAGTATTTCAGATGGATGTCAAAAGTGCTTTTCTAAATGGGAAACTGGATGAAGAGGTATATGTTGAACAACCTCCAGGTTTTGTGGATCCAAAACATCCAGACTATGTCTACAGGTTGGACAAAGCACTTTATGGACTAAAGCAGGCTCCAAGGGCATGGTATGAAACTCTAGCTCAATTTCTTCTTGAAAGTGGATTTACTAGAGGTACCATAGATAAAACTCTGTTTTATTTGAATCATGGTAATGATCTGCTTTTAGTTCAAATCTATGTTGATGACATTATTTTTGGCTCCACTAATGCTAAACTCTGTCAAAGATTTGCCAAGCTCATGCAGTCTAGGTACCAAATGAGCATGATGGGGGAACTCAGTTATTTTCTGGGTTTACAAGTTGAACAGACTGAAGATGGGATTTTTATAAATCAAGCCAAGTATACCAGAAATCTTTTAAAGAAATTTGGTATGCAAGACAGTTCTGCTGCAACTACTCCTATGGCAACAGCAACAAAACTAGACAAAGATACTGGTGCATCAGTGGACATCACAAACTATAGAGGAATGATTGGATCATTGCTTTATCTGACTGCAAGTAGACCAGACATTATGTATGCCACATGTCTATGTGCAAGATTTCAGGCAGATCCAAGAGAACCTCATCTGATTGCAGTAAAAAGGATATTCAGATATCTCAAGGGAACCACATCATTGGGACTATGGTACCCTAGAGAATCAGATTTTAGTCTTATTGGGTACTCTGATGCAGATTTTGCAGGTTGCAAAATTGACAGAAAAAGCACAAGTGGGAGTTGTCAATTTCTAGGTGGAAGACTAGTTTCTTGGTACAGTAAGAAGCAGAAGTCCATCTCAACATCAACAGCAGAATCAGAGTATATTGCTGCAGGCAGCTGTTGTGCTCAAATTCTTTGGATGAAGAATCAACTGTTGGACTATGGGTTATCCTTCTCTAAAATTCCTATTTATTGTGATAACCAAAGTGCTATTGCTATGACAGGAAATCCAGTTCAACATTCTCTGACAAAGCACATCAGTATAAGATATCATTTTATAAGGGAGCATGTGGAGGAAGGAACTATTGAACTTCACTTTGTTCCTACTGAACAGCAGCTAGCAGACATTTTCACCAAGCCATTAAGTGAAGCAACTTTTACTAGGCTGGTGAATGAGCTAGGAATGATATCAGGAACTGAGTAAACATATTGGTTAGATCTTTAAAATTTAACTTGTCAAATTTACCATATGTATTACTCACACATCTGCCATGATATACTCTGATTGATAAAATCTGATGACATTCTCTGATAATATACTCTGTTTGCTTTACTCTGATAACATTCTCTGATAATATTCTCTGATGCTTATAAAACTCTGAATCTTGATAAGTGATCTCATTTTTATCTTCTCTGAGACAAATCACCTATGAAGATACCATGAAGCATGATCTGAATGAGTAATCATGAATCTCAGCTAAGTTCCTTAATCCTGATCTCAATTTTGTGCTACACTAGTTCACACTATGCATGCTGATATCATTGAGACTCTACTACTTCACATATCTTAATTATAAGTGAGACTGATTAATTTAAGTTTTCTCTCATATACTAGACAGTGATTATAAACTCTGATGTTTTTTTTTCCTGAGACAAAACCCCCTGAAAAATAAGCATGGTACTCCTTTGAGATCTTAGATGTTAATATGACAGTGACTGGGAAGAACCAAACATTTGCTGGTATTAAGCAATTGCTAAGATTTTATAATCTATGGTGACCAGTCACAATCTCTGATTACTGGAGAAATACTAATGCAATAGTATATTTAAAGGTCGTGCCTCACTCACACTGAGAAGCGTCCTGACCAAAAAAAAAAAAAAAAAAAAAAAAACTATTTTATTGATTATCTTCAGAGTATGTCTTAGTCTAAGTTTTGAGAGTTTGAATAAATTATTCAAAGTCTACCTTATAATTACGAAATTGTGAAATTTTATATTCTCTGATTTAACATGACCACACACACATTTCACAAGCACATTATTAAGCTATGGATTTTAGAATAAACTTTGATTTATTGATGAACATTCTGAAAATTGTGTCTTTATTCTGAGGTTCGCAGAAATTTATTTTCTTTGACTTAAATCTCAGAGTTTAAAATTCGAGAGATTTGATCTTGATTTTTTTAATATCTTGTATTTTTCAAGAGTTCAAATATTCAGAGAATGTGAAGAGAATGTGTTTCAAACAGATGTATTATTAGTGGGTTTCCATGCAAAACATTTTAATAGGAGAACGTGCAATCAGCATTTATTACTGCGCATGTTTTACTGCACTCATGATTATTACTCTCGTTTCTCCATCCCACTAACACTCATCTACCAGTTACATTTTGACAGGTGTCTAATTGAACAAAAAGCCCATGCGTGTTCAGTTAAACAAAATCTGAAGAGTTTTTCAGATCAGATTTTATTGCTTATTATTCAATTTTACACTTACTCTCTACATTCACCTTCTAAACAAAACTCTTTCACTCTGTTCTCTCCAATTCAAATCTTCGTCTACACACTTCCTCAAACATCTTCTTTTCATAATCTCTGTTCTAATGGCCACTACAGCTTTTATCTTGGCAGGTGTTGAATTCGTTCCTAATAACTATGCAGCCATCCTTGACACTGCTGAAGCCCCAAGGGATTATCATCCCTTTCAGCGATTCTTGGCACAGAGTGTCATCGGTACCGCTCTCACCGCTCCCGCAAGACTTTCAGGAAGCCAAATCATCAGCTTTTGGAACTCGGGTACATATGACAATGGTGGTGCAGATGGATCACCATCAATTGTGTTTTCCTATGACGGGGAGGAGTATGCAGTTACTCCAGCAACAGTTCGTCAGGCACTCAACTTGCCAGAACATCCTGCGTACATTACCAATGGAGATGCAAATCTCAGGACAATGATGCTTGAATTGGGGTACTACGAATCTCTGGATAAACTGGGTCAGTTGAAGCGTCCATGGCTCAATAAGGAGTGGAGTTTTTTCTTTGATTGCATTACCAGAGCTTTTCAGAAGAAAACTACAAACTGGGATGCTATTCCAATGGACATGCTACAAATCGGGTATTCTCTGATCTATTCTACTGCTTTTGATTTTGGTAGATTAGTTCTTAGAAATATTGGTGACAGAATGCTTGAGAACAGGAAAGTCATATATTTCTCAAGATTTTGCCAATTGTTGTTTAATGCCACTGTTGGAGAAGTGGATTTTGATGCTGCAGATGAGATCAAACCTTTTAAACTTCATAAAAGGGCTTTTAAGGATCTCATATCTAAAGATGAGAAGAGACCAGTTCTCAGACCTCTGCAAATCCCAGATCCATTCAGAGCAAGGCTGAACCTTCCTCAGGAACCACAACAACAGCCTCAACAACCTCAACCACAACATCCAACCTCTCCCACAGTCACCAGAAAACCAAGATCATCAACTACAAAACCATCCAAATCTACAAAGTCTGATGACCAACCCTCTACAACAAAAACCAGAACCTCTGTTGATACACAAGTTCAAATGACAAAGTCTGATAAACCATCAAACTCTGATGCTGCAAACTCTGATAATGTCCACAGTGAAGCTGCTTCTCCTCCAAAGCAGAAGAAGAGAAGAAGACTTGTTGCAGCATATGAATATGATGATCTAGAAACTGCACAAGTTGCAAAATCTCAACCTACTCCAACACCAGTCTCTGAACCTGTTCACACCACTCCTCAAAAGCCACCAAGATTCAAAAGAAGAGCAAACAAGCCTAAGAGGCCAAGGGTGCCAATCACTGAAATCACAGACTTCACAGTTGAGGAAGAGCATACACCATCAACTCAAGCTGCTGAACAGTGTCAAGCTCTAATGGTGCCTCCCATCCAAGCTGTTCCTATAACATCTCCTACAGCATCCACTTCATCTTCTGAAGTAGATGAAGAAATACAATGTGATGAACAAGCTACAACTGAAGCTGGAGCAAAAATATCTGATTCTCAAACTTCATTATCTGATCATGGTCCAATTCCTCAATCTCCAATGAAAATCCCTGAGAATGCCATTGTTCATGATACAGCTCCAGAGAACTACAGGTCTGATGTAGTTGAGGAAACTGACAAAGTAGCTGTGGAAGCTCTACAGTCTCTTGCTCAGACTGGTGAAGATTCTATTAAGTCACAGTCTGAAGCCAAAGGAAAATCTGCTCAAGACACTGTGGAGGAAGTTAATGTTCCTAATGCTGACAAAGCAAACTCTGATGCTCACACTGAGGATGATGGAAGTTCAGATGATGACACAGAAGAAAATGATGGAGTCCCTTTGACACAACAAAAGTGGGAGTCTACAACCCAGTATAATTCAAGGCTACAAACTCTGAACACAGACTCTGAGCCACTTCCAAGGGATCTTCAGGTTGATCCTCCAAATGAAGTATGGGATACACTCTGGTTGAGTCACCAGCATTCCTTGGAAACACCTAAAGCTGAAGAGTTCTTATCTATGGCAGAAAAGAAAATTACAAACTCTGATGTTATGTCAAGCCTCAAGGGCACAATTCTATATCTGAAGACATTTCATCCTGCTCATGCCCAGACATCTAAATCAATAGATGGTCTAAGAACAGAGGTGGCAAAAGTCAAGGAGACAAATGAACTGGAGAAGAAAAGGACCATCAATCCTATGAAAGAAAATGTACAGAAGCTGGTAAAGTCAAATGAATCTCTGGACCAAAGGATGACCATGATAGAATCAAATCAAGAAAAGATGTCCAAACAGCTTGAAGCTATCCAAACTTCACTTTCTCTGATCACATCAATTCTGATTCCTGATGAGGATGATGTCAAAAAGGGGGAGAGAGTAGCTAAAGTCAAATGCAAGTCTACTCATCAAACTCTGAAGAGAAAGAAGAATGATGATGATGATGATATGGATGACTTCACAAAGCACAAGAGATTTCAAGCAGGAACTGGTGGAAGAGTTTCAAACTCTGACAGTCAGAAACAATCTAAGCAAAGCACAAAGTCTGGTCCAACTCACAACATCACATCTGGATCTAAGCAAAGACCAGTGACTGGATCAGACAAACCCATGACTGATGAAGAGCTTGCCAGATTGGTTTTTGAACAAGAAAATCCAGAAGCAAATTTGGATTTGGAGTTGATTGCTGCAGAGGAAGCTGAGCTGAAAAAGGAACATATTGAAGCCATAAACTCTGGAAAGATCCAAGAGCCTGCAAAGTCAACTACCAAGCCAAAAGAAAAGGGCATACTGATAAAGGAAACCACTGTTGCTGATCAGAGTTTGTCTGTCAAAAAGATATACTCTAAGGATGAGTATACATCTAAGGGCAAAAACAAAGTGGATGAACATCTTGAGAAAGGATTCACTTTGAAGAAATCTACAATCTCTGACAAGGATCAAGTTGTAAAGGAGAAGATAACAGAAGCTGCAATCTCTGACAAAGCTCATGTTGCAGAACCTCAAAAAGAAAAATTGACCTCTGACACAGCTCAAGTCAATAATGAAGCAAAGAAAGACACAGTCTCTGACAAAGCTCAAGCTGTGTTCAAACCAACAACTACTCCACTGGCTGGATTTGCAAAGCCTACTCTGATGACTGAAATAAGTTTTGAAAAAGGCTCAATTAAACCATTTTCTCATCAAAAGGCAGGAAGAGATAAAGGAGGGCTGGGATCCAAGTATGAAAAATTTGATCAGAGTATAGGATCAAGACCAGATGACCCCTCATCTCTCTGTGCTCCCAAGACTGGAGTATTGCAAGACAGAATGGACAAACTTGATTCAGTCCAGTTGGTAAAGAATGACAGAGGAGATAATATCCTTATCTACTTCATGTCTAATGGAACAGTGTTTAGAGTACTTGAAGCAGATCTATATGCTAAACACTGGGAAGAATTGAGATATGTATCACACATATTTCAAGTAAAGAACAAGTCAGGACAACACATCTCCAACCTGCTAAAAGATCAAATCAGAAGAAAGATGGGGATTACAGGAAACAAAAATGCTGGACCTTTTATTCCTAAATACCTCAATCATAAAGGACAGCTGGTGGAGATGAAGAAAAATTCAGCAAAGATTGAAACAATAGGTGGAATCAGAACTCTTGCATTTAATGAAGAGTCTGATAAAGCTTACAATATCAGACTGGATAGGGACTTGAAGAAGAACAAGATTTATGATCTCAGAGCTGCAATTTATCAAACTGGAGTTTCAGATCCAGAGCTGAGAGAGATCAAGAGACAAATGATTGCAGTGCTTGAAGAAGCTGAGAAAGAACTTCTCAGAGAGTATCTAAAGACAGCAAATGGTGTCTATGCAGCTAAGGAGTAAAGTATCTGTAAGTTTTAAAAGTTTTCTGTTAAATAGTTAAACTCTGTTGCATTTGACTTAAATGTTTTTGACATCATCAATTATCTGTTAACTTGCACATAACTTATTCATGCACAAGTTGGGGGAGATTGTTAGATATAATTGATGATTACTAATGTTCTTAAGGTTTGTTTTAGAACAGGAATCATCAGAGTTTAAACTGGAAGCTGATCAGAGTTTAGTAAAGTCTGACAGAGTTTGATAAAGTCTGATCAGAGTTTACATAGTCAAGACTCGACAGAGTATACACGTGGAAAGAGCTCAGAAGCGGATATACTTCAAGGAAGGATAGAAGCTGAGGAGTGATTTGCTGACTATGGAAACTAAACAGAAAACTGGAGCAATCTTTGATTGATAGATTCATTAGCTGATTTATAGGATATCAAATCAGAGATTGATTCTGTAACTGTGTCTATATAAACACAGGTTAGGGTTACTCTATATGAGTTAAGTTATCGAGTATATTGTTAAGAACCCTAGCAGCTCTTGGTGATAGAATATAAATCACTGAGAGAGTTTTTGTAACCATCAAGTTTTGTGAATATAAGAGTTTACTGCTTTCGATCTCTTATATTGTCATACTGTATTACATATTGTGATCACTACATTATTATATATAGTGAATTAATAGGACCTAACATAATCATTTTTCCAGAGGAACTGTGGATAAAACACTATTTTACAGAAATGTAAATGGTGCCTTTATTCTGGTTCAAATTTATGTAGATGATATAATTTTTGGTTCTACGGATGAGAGACTTTGCAAAAAGTTTGCTAATCTAATGAAAAGTCAGTATGAAATGAGCATGATGGGAGAGCTCACCTACTTTCTTGGTTTACAAGTTAAACAAGTAAAGGAAGGTATATTCATAAATCAAACGAAGTACATCTATGATTTACTTAAAAAGTTTGATATAATGGATTGCAAAGAAGCTAAGACTCCCATGCCAGCAGCCACCAAATTAGAGTTAAGTCCTAATGAGAAATCTGTGGATATCTCTAATTATAGAGGCATGGTTGGTTCTCTTTTATATCTGACAGCTTGTAGACCAAATATTATGTTTTCTACATGCCTCTGTGCTAGATTTCAATCTGATCCTAAGGAATCACATCTTATTGCTTTAAAAAGAATATTCAGATATCTTAAGGGAACACCAAATCTTGGTATTTGGTACCCTAAAGACTCTGGATTTGATCTAATTGGATATTCAGATGCTGATTTTGCAGGATGCAAAATTGATAGAAAAAGTACAACAGGCACATGTCAATTTCTTGGTGATAGGCTGATTTCTTGGTTTAACAAAAAGCAACACTCTGTATCAACCTCTACAGCTGAGGCTGAATACATTGCAGCTGGAAGCTGTTGTGCACAAATATTGTGGATGAGAAATCAATTACTTGATTATGGTTTAAATCTCTCAAAAATCCCAATATTTTGTGACAACACCAGTGCTATTGCTATAACTGAAAATCCAGTACAACACTCAAGAACCAAGCATATTGACATCAAATACCACTTCATAAGAGAACATGTGATGGCTGGTACTGTTGAAATGGATTTTGTTCCTAGTGAAGAACAAATTGCAGATATTTTCACAAAGCCTCTTGATGAATCCACATTCACAAGGTTGGTAAGTAAATTAGGTATGTTAAATTTCTCCTAATTTATAGTGAATTTTTCTGTATTTTGGCAGCCAGAATTTAATTAATTTTGATTTATCAAAATTAAGTTAGCTATAATTCTGGATAAAATCTGTAATATTTCAACTGATGAACTAGTGAAATTGTTTCAACTGATGTTTGAAACAATACCCTCTTGTTTTGTTTTTCATTCAACTGATGACACTAGTTGAAAACACTTTCAACTGATCATCATCAGTTGAACAGGAAGTTTAAAGAGGCGCTTATTTCATCCGTTCAAAATATTATTAGATCTGAGCCGTTGAAATTTCTTTTATCTCTCTCCTGTTTTATACACACAATCGTGTGTGTAATTTTTGTAGAGTTCAATAAGAGTAATTTCTTCTCAACGGTAATTTCTCAGCCAATCACAGCAATTTTCTGAGAAAGTATTTAAGTGTTTTAATTTATTTTCATTTCTTTTCACTTCACTCTTTCGAATTCACAAACTCTCTCTCTCTCTCTCTATGCAAAAACAAGTTCTTATTTTCTTCAAGCTCTTTCTTGTAACTGCAATGGCGCCCATGAAGAAATACTCCTCACCAACTGGCTTCATCTATGAGAAGAACAACTTTGCCTCCTTTGTTAACACTAAGGGTGTGGAGGAAAAGGAGTATCATAGGATGATGAAGTTCATCAAATCCAGCCAACTGTCTCATGCCATGCTCTCAACTCCAACTATCTACCATGAAGTTGTGGAAGAGATGTGGACCTCGGCTGAATTTAATAGTGAGGATGACACTATTTCTTTTACTATTAAAAATAATGTTCATGAAATTAACTGTGATGTTATGAATGCATGCTTTAGAATCCCTGAGAATACTGTTTCTACCTTGCCTTCTGATATCCAGTTAGTTAACATGCTTTATGCCATGAATTATGTGTTACCAACTGATGCTTTAGGTAAGATTGAGAGGAGAGGTTTGAGGAGAGAATGGAGCTTTTTATGTGATGCATTTGTTAAGTCTTTTTCTGGTAAAATTAGTAACTTTAATGCTGTTACCTCTCAGATTTTGCAAATGTTTTACATGTTTTTGACTAATGAGTATTATAATTTTGGTACTTTGATGATCCATGAAATTGGGGAGAAGTTAGGTGATAAGGTAGATAGACCTAGAAATATGTACTATGTTAGATTTCTTATGATGCTGGCTAATCATATTGATGATAAGCTAGTCATCACTAACCAGGAAGCCAAGCTTCCAAGTTTTGTGCAGGAGAAGAGGCTCTTCAAGGACCTCTTACGAATGAATCTTTACCCCTCCTTGGAGGTGTCTTACCTGCCAATCATGGAGCCTGTAAAAGAAAAGGAGGTACATGGCTTTCCTGCTACTCTTTCTCAACCCTCACCTTCTTTGTTTTCTGCCATTAGGGTTGTTGAAGAGGCCCATCAACAGTCCACACAAGTGGCACAACCCTGTAAAACCAAATCTTCTAAACCAACCTCAGGTGCCTCCCAAAAGGCATCTGTTGTAAAATCAAAGAAGCACAAACCTGAGGGGAGTGTGATTGGTGGAAGTGAGGGGGATGGAAAGGTTGATCATCAAAGAAACCCTAAGGATAAGGCTGGAGAGAAGAGTGATGCCTTGACAAGCCACTCTGCAGTCTCCCAAAAGACTGCAGAGCTTAAAATGGATTCAAGCTCATCCCTAGCAGCATCCTCCCAAAAGGATGTTGTTATTGAAAATAGTCCCCATCCAGGGACACAGCAAAAGAGGGGGAGGGACACTACTTCTTCACCTATAAAAGCCTATGGGAGAAAGAAGCAAAAAGGTGAGAAGGTAAAGCACACTGCACACACACAGGCATCCATCCTGGATTCTATGCCTGTATCTTCTTCTCAAAGTCAGCTTGATGTGACTCCAATAAATGTGGAGTCACAGCCCCCTTCTTCTTCTCAACCTATTGTACATATACATGATCTTACCATATCTACTACTCAAACACAATCCCCAACCTCTTCTGTGGATGTGGAATTAATCCACACCACACTTGTAAATTCTCCATCTTTGGATTTCTTGGAGAAGCCCCCTTCTGAGATTGATCATCATCATTTTGATGATTTGTTAGATCAATCTCATCAAAATTATTCTACTGTGACAATGTGCTCTGTGGATTTACATGTAAAATCAATCACCACAGACTCAACTGTCACAGCTTCTAAGCCTATTTCTTCATTATCTTCAACTGATCTCCTTCATCAGTTGAATAGTGTTTGTCCTTCAACTGATGTGCTTGACAGCCTTCATCAGTTGAATGCCTCCTCTACTCATGTTTCAACTGATGTCCCTAATCAGATGACAACTGCTGTTACTTCAATTAATTTACCTCTTTCTACAGCAGTTGATCACATGGTAGCACAAACACTACTAGGATTGAGTGATGTGAGCACTGGAGTGGAAAGGCAGCCTTGGGTGCTGGCAAAAGGAGAGGGTGTGGAGAGTCTGGCAATTTCTTCTGGCCAGGAAAAAGGAGAGGTAATGAGTGACCCTTTAGCAAGGGTAAGTGAGGGAGATGTGAGTTGTGAGGTGAGCCAAGGGGAGCCCTTGATGCAAGAACAGAGAGAAAATGAGAGAAATGCAGGTGTCAATGAAGGGTTTAGTGAACAAGAATATCAAGCAGAATACAGATCCATATTGGATAGTGTTTCACTAGACCCTGAGACTTTTACTCATGGGATGTCTTCTGTCCAAGCTTTTGCAAGGATGGATAATCAAGCAGCTGAGAGGAGTCTAAATCTGATTCACACTTCATCATCTATGCTTAGAGCAAAGGAGGCACTAACAGCCCTGCCTGCCAATGCTGGAGATGATTTTCACTATGATGACAGTGATGAAGACCCCAATGATGCTCTTGAGGAATCTCTTGGTGAAGAGCCTACAACCTCTCTTCCATCTTGGCTCTCCATTCGATCTGCAAATGCAACTGCAGTTAGTCTTGAGTTGCAAAGGCAAGCCACATCTCTGCTTCACCCTCAAGCTGGAAGCTCTTCTTCTTCTCCATCCATCACTGCTACTTTTGCCAGTCAAGCCCTTGAAAATTTAAGACTGCATAAGTATCAGTCTCTCCATTTCCATAATGAAGCTGAACATCTAAACTCTCTCATCACATCTGTTAAAACAGACTTATCCAACAAGATTGATGAGAAGTTTTCCACTCAAGTCCAAACTGCAATTTCTGCCTCTGACAAGAAACAAGCTCAACTAGAGAAGATAGTGGAAGCTCTGGAAGAGAATGTTCAAGTTTTAAATTCCAGAATGGAAGAGATGCTCCAACACCAAAGGGTGCAAACTGGTCTTCTCCAACATCTTCTCCTGGCATCTGGCATTCCTCTTACCAGTCCTTCACTTGATGCTAACAAAAAGGGGGAGAAAGAATCCTTACCTTCTCCTGCTGAGTTGGTGAGCAGAATTCCTCCTCCTTTTCATACTGCCAAGGAGCAAAGGAGGCTTGAAAGGCTTGCAGCCTTGGACACAATTGAAAAGAGATTGGCTCTGCTAGATAAGAAGGTTGCTTCTGCAACTTCAAATTCTCAATCTACATCTGCAGTTCCAACTTCTTTCCCCACAACAACTACAGTTCTCAGGGTGATCACACCCGAAATTGTTATCCCCTCCAAGAAAGAAAAAGGTGAGCCATCAATTATGAATGAGTTCAAGGCCATCTTATTTCCAAACAACTGTGGGTACTCCAGGCCTGGAAAAGACTCAAGCTCAATTTACTTTCCACTAGCCAGGCCTGACAAGAGTGAGTACAAGCTTTTGGGCCAAGAAATTAAGAGCTACAAAGATTCTACAGATGTGGCCCTAAAATCTCATTTTGTCATCATCTATAGAGAAGGCCAAAAGCTGTTCATTGGAACTGGCCATCCTCAGTACTCATTTGCAAAAGCCGAAGAGGTGGCCAGAGAATGTGAAAGAAAGGAATTTGAATCTCAACTTTCTGTGAATCAAGAGATAGAGGTTGATGAAAGGTATGCTATTGAGCTTGAAGGGGAGTTGGCAGTTGAGCTACAAAGTGAAAATAGATTGGCTCTTGAAACTTCTCCAATGAAAAAGAGGGTCAAGTCTAGATCAAAGATGCCTGAGGCAGCCAATAGAAGAGAAGAAGTGCCTGAAGAATCTGTGCCTATCTCAAAGCCTTCTTCTCCAATCAAGGACACCACAGTGGTACATCCAGATGTCAACTTCCATGATGAGCCAATAATGCCAAAGGAGGAGCCAATTGATCTTGAAAATATTCCAATCCCAGCCTTTCTTGTTCAAGAAACTCCAAAGCCTAAGAAGAAAGTGAAGTCTGTGGCTAAGAGAATGGCTAACCCTCCAAAACCCCCAAAAGAGCCTGAAAATCCTGATGACTATCTTGTCATTGCCAATATTGAAGAAATTTCTGAGTTAGAGTTGGAGCTGGATGATCTTCAAGAAGTCAGAGGAATAGAAGCAACTTCTAAGCTTCCTGAAAGATTGGTATTCTCTTACAAAAGCAAAGGTGATGACACCTGGCCTCTTCACAGAGTTCTGAGTTCTGAAGGATTTAGTTCTTTAACAAAGATATATGCTTCCATGAAAAGGGCAGGAGGATTTACACCACCTGCAAAGCAAATGGTGTTAAAGAGAATCTTTGAAATCAGGAAAGAATGGTCCTCAGATGCTACTCTACAAAGAAGGCTGAAAATCCCCTACAATGGAAAGAAAATTCACCATGAACCAACTCCAATCATGGAGTTTAGAGACAGTCAAGGTGGTAGGAGATTTTTCAGACCTAAAGATCAACTTAAGGTTGCTAGCATGAACACTCTGAAGACTCTCCAATCCAAGCTCAACAGGCAAGATAGTGATGAAGAATGGTTCTACACGATTTTTCAGAAACAGATTGATATTCTTGAAGAAAAGCTTAAGTCCAGAAGAAGAAGATCTTCTAGGAATAAGTAAACTGCTTAGGCTAAAGTAGCATAATCATCTGTAAACTTTTCTAACTCTTGTATTTAAGTTCTGCATTTTATTTTATTTATGTTTTGTTATCATCAAGTGTAGAATTTATGTTTGCATCTTCTCTAGTCATAAATTGGGGGAGATTGTTAGGAATCAATAATTTTTTATGATAACATAAAAATTTTGTAACATGTCTTACTTAGTATCTTTATCAAATTTCAGTTGTAATTGTTATATTTCTTGTCTTTGGGAATTATCAACGGATGGGTAGAATAGGATGGCTAATTGTAAATATCCAATGCCATGTAATTTTATCGAAGTGAAGGATATTCAACTGATGAGATGTAACTATTCAACTGATGAAGACTGGATCATGTTTCAACTGATGAAAACCAAGCATTCAACTGAATACAAAGTATTCAACTGATGATGCTAAGGAATTCAACTGATGAGACTGGAACAGCATTCAACTGATGAAGTTTGTAATTCGTTCAACTGATGAGCCTAGCGCAACATTCAACTGATGAAGTCAAGAGCAGTTGAAAGTAACCAGAACTTTCAACTGATGAAGCAAAGAGCAGTTGAAAGTGACTAGAGCTTAAGTCTGACAAATCACATGGATCGAAAATCACATGGATCGAATTACACTAAAATGGACATGGAAGCCTGATTAGGAAAATAAAGAAGAAGCAGAATTATTCTTATCTCATGCAATGCAATCTGGATCAAATCAAGATGATGGTCAAAGATGAAGACATCTCAGAAAGCATGCATAAGACAAAGATGTGCAGCATTGTTTTTAGATTAGAGTGCATTTTGTAATCTAGCTAAATGCTTTGTAAAACTTGGAGTATATAACCAAGTTAGAAGCATCAGTTGAACTTGTTCAAATTACTTGAGAGAAAAACTGAGAGTTAGAACTTGTTTTGAGTGATGAACCAGCAGCTGTGCGAATTGTAATCAATCCACAGACTCTTCTATATAAAATCTCACGGGTGGATCATTCAATCCACCCGTATTTTTAACACTTGATGTTTTCTGTTTTATTGTTTTAAAGTGTTTGTTCTTGAATCTTTTAAATCTGTAAAAGATTGTATTCAACCCCCCCTTCTACAATCTTTCTTATAGTTGGTGTAAAATAACAAATTCACAAACCCCCTTCTCTCTCTGTGCAAAAACAAGTTTCATCTTCTTCAAGCTTTTTCTGTAACTGCAATGGCGCCAATGAAGAAATACACTTCTCCTACTAACTTCATTTATAAAAAGGATAACTATGCTTCCTTTGTGGACACCAAGGCAGTAGAGGAGAAAGAGTTTCACAAAATGATGGAGTTCATCAAGGCAAGCCAACTCTCCCACACCATGCTCTCAACTCCAACTGTCTACCATGAAGTTGTGGAAGAGATATGGACTACGGCTGAGTTCAATAGTGAGGATGATACTATCTCCTTCTCTCTTAAAAACAATATTCATGTTATTAATTGTGATGTCATGAATGCATGCTTTAAAATTCCTGATAATCTTGTTACTTCTTTGCCTTCTGACATTCAACTGGTTAATATCCTGTATGCCATGAATTATGTTTTGCCTACTGATGCTTTAGCTAAAATAGAGAGGAGAGGTCTTAGAAGAGAGTGGAGTTACTTATGTGATGCCTTTGTTAAATCATTTTCTGGCAAAATTAGTAATTTCAATGCTATTACCTCCCAAATTTTACAGATGCTTTATATGTTCTTGACCAATGAGTACTTTAACTTTGGTACTTTGATGATCCATGAAATTGGGGAGAAGTTAGGTGGTAGGACTGATAGGCCTAAGAACATATACTATGTTAGATTTTTTATGATGCTAGCTAATCATGTTGATGATAAGTTAGTCATCTCTACCCAGGAAGCCAAGCTTCCAAGTTTTGTGCAGGAAAAGAGGGTGTTCAAAGACCTCTTGAGGATGAACTTATACCCCTCTTTAGAGGTGGTCTACCTGTCAATTATGGAGGCTGGCAAGGAAAAAGAGGTACATGGCTTTCTTTATACTCCTTCTCAACCTTCATCTTCTTTGCTTTCTGCCATCAGGGCTATTGAGGAGGCCCATCAACAGTCCACACAAGTGGCACAACCTTCAAAATCCAAGTCCTCAAAACCAACCTCAGGTGCCTCCCAAAAGGCACCTGTTGTAAAAACAAAGAAACACAAACCTGAGGGGAGTGTGATTGGAGGAAGTGAGGGGGAGGGAAAGGGTGAAAATCAAAGAAGCCCTAAGGATAAGGTTGGAGAAGTGAGTGCTGACCAGCCTAGCCACTCTGCAGTCTCCCAAAAGACTGTAGAGCTTAAAATGGAAATAAGCACATCCCTAGCAGCATCCTCCCAAAAGGATGTTGCCATTGAAAATAGTCCCCATCCAGGGACACACCAAAAGAGGGGGAGGGACACTCAATCCCCAATAAAATCCTATGGGAGAAAGAAGTTAAAAGGAGATAAATCTAAGCACTCTGCACACACCTCCGTTTCTCAAAGTCAGATTGATGTGACTCCAGTAAATGTGGAGTCACAGCCCCCTTCTACTTCTCAACCTATTTCTTATATTTATGATCTTACTATTTCTGTACCCCAAACACTTTCCCCTACCTCTTCTGTGGATGTGGAGTTAATTCACACCACAATTGTAAATTCTCCATCTTTAGATTTCATGGAGAAGCCCCTCTCTGAGATTGATCATCATCATCTTGATGATTTGTTGAATCTTTCTCACCAAATTTCTTCTTCTGTGACAATGTGTTCTATGGATTTACATTCAAAATCAATCACCACAGACTCAACTGTCACAACTTCTTTGCCTTTTCCTTCTTCATCTTCAACTAATCTCCTTCATCAGTTGAATAGTGTTTGTCCTTCAACTGATGTGCTTAACAGCCTTCATCAGTTGAAAGCCTCTTCTACACATGTTTCAACTGATGTCCCTCATCAGTTGACAACTACTGGTACTACAACTGATCTGCCATCTTCTACAGTAGTTGATCACATGATAGCACAAACACTACTAGGACTGAGTGAAGTGAGTTCTGGAGTGGAGAGGCAGCCTTGGGAGCTGGCAAAAGGAGAGGGAGTGGAGAGTCACGCTATTTCTTCCAGCCAGGAAAAAGGAGAGAATTTGAGTGGCCCTTTAGAAAGGGTAAGTGAGGGAGAGGTGAGCTGTGTGGTGAGCCAAGGGGAGCCCTTGATGCAAGAACAGAGAGATTATGAGAGAAATGCAGGTGTCAATGAAGGGTTTAGTGAGAAAGCATATCAAGCTGAATACAGATCCATATTGGATAGTGTGCCACTAGACCCTGAGACTTTCACTCATAGAATGCCTTCCATTGAAGCCTTTGCAAGACTGGACAATCAAGCAGCTGAGAGGAGTCTGAATTTGATTCACACCACATCATCAATGCTCAAAGAAAAGGAGGCACTTTCAGCTCTGCCTGCCAATGCTGGTGATGACTTCCATTATGATGATAGTGATGAGGACCTCAATGAAGCTCTTGAGGATTCTCTTGGTGAAGAGCCTGCAGTATCTCTTCCTTTTTGGCTCTCCATACAGTCTGTCAATGCAACAGTGGTCAGTCTAGAGTTGCAAAGGCAAGCCACATCACTTCTCCATCCACAAGCCGGGAGCTCTTCCTCTTCTCCATCTATTTCAGCTACTCTTGCCAGTCAAGCGATGGAAAACCTCAGATTTCACAAGTATCAATCTCTCCAATTTTAGAAAGAGGCTGAACATCTCAACTCTCTCATCATTTCTGTTAAAACTGATTTATCCAAACAGATTGATGAGAAGTTTTCTACACAAGTCAAATCTGCAATGTCTGCCACTGAGAAAAAGCAAGCTCAGCTAGAAAAGCAAGTGGAGGCTATGGACGACAATGTCCAAATATTAAATTCAAGGATGGAAGAGATGCTCCAACACCAGAGAGTGCAAACTGGACTTCTCCAACATCTTCTTCTGGCATCTGGCATTTCTCTTCCCAGTCCTTTCACTACACTTGCTGCTTACAAAATGGGGGAGAAAGAACCCTTGCCTACTCCTGCAGAGTTGGTAAGCAGAATTCCTCCTCCTTTCCATACTGAGAAAGAAAAGAGAAGGCTTGAAAGACTTGCAGCTCTGGACTCTATTGAGAAGATATTGGCTTTGTTGGATAAGAAAGCTTCTGCAAATTCACAGTCTACTTCTGCAGCCACAACAGTTCCAACTTCTTTTCCCACCACAACTACAATTCTCAGGGTAAGCACACCTGAAATTGTTATGCCTTCAAAGACAGAAAAGGGTGAGCCATCAAGTCTGAATGAATTCAAGGCCACCCTATTTCCAAACAGTTGTGGTTACTCTAGGCCTGGCAAAGACTCAAGTTCAATTTACTTTCCACCAGCCAGGCCTGACAAGAATGAATACAAGCTTTTGGGCCAAGAAATCAAGAGCTACAAAGATTCTACAGATGTGGCTTTAAAAGCTCACTTTGCCATCATCTACAGAGAAGGCCAAAAGATATTCATTGGAACTGGCCATTCTCATTACTCATTTGCAAAAGCTGAAGAGGTGGCCAGAGAATGTGAAAGGTTAGAATATAAGTCTCAACTCTCTGAGAATCAAGAAATAGAGGTTGATGAAAGATATGCAATTGAGCTGGAGGAGGAGTTGGCAGCTGAACTTCAAAGTGAAAATAGAATTGCTCTTGAGAATCCTCCAAAGAAGAAGAGAGTCAAGTCTAGATCAAAGATGCCCGAGGCTGCTAAGAGAAGAGAAGAAGTGCCAGAAAAATCTGTACCAATCTCAAAGCCTTCTTCTCCAATCAAAGACACCACAGTGATGCATCCAGATGTCAACTTCCATGATGAGCCAATTATGCCAAAGGAGGAGCCAATTGATCTTGACAATATTCCAATCCCAGCCTTCCTTGTTCAAGAAACTCCAAAGCCAAAGAAGAAAGTGAAGACTGTGGCAAAGAGAATGGCTAATCCTCCAAAACCTCCAAAACCTCCAAAAGAACCTGAAAATCCAGATGACAATCTTGTCATTGCTAATATAGTAGAAATTTCTGAGTTGGAGCTAGAGTTGGATGATCTTCAAGAAGTTAGAGGAATAGAGGCAACTTCAAAGCTTCCTGAAAGATTGATATTCTCTTACAAAAGCAAAGGTGATGTCACCTGGCCTCTTCACAGGGTTCTGAGTTCTGAAGGATTCAGTTCTCTAACAAAGATCTATGCTTCCATGAAGAGGAAAGGAGGATTTACACCACCAGCCAAGCAGATGGTGTTGAAGAGAATTCTTGAAATCAGGAAGGAATGGTCCTCAGATGCTAGTCTACAAAGAAGGCTGAAAATCCCCTACACTGGAAAGAAAATTCATCATGAACCAACTCCAATTATGGAGTTTAGGGACAGTCAAGGTGTTAGGAGATTTTTCAGACCTAATGATCAACTCAAGGTTGCTAGCTTGAATACTCTGAAGACTCTCCAATCCAAGCTCAACAGACAGGACAGTGATGAAGAGTGGTTTTACAGGATTTTTCAGAAGCAGATTGATATACTTGAATAAAAACTTAAGTCCAGAAGAAGAAGATATTCTAGGAATAAGTAATCTGCTCAGTCTAAAGGAGCATAATCATCTGTAATTTTTCTAACTCTTGTATTTACATTCTGCATTTTATTTTATTTTGTGTTTTGTTATCATCAAGTGTAGAATTTATGTCTGCATTTTCTCCAGTCATAAATTGGGGGAGATTGTTAGGAATCAATAATTTTTGATGATAACATAAACACTTTGTAACATGTTTTATTTAGAATCTTTATCAAAATTTCAGTTGTAATTGTTATACTTCTTGTCCTTGAGAATTATCAACGGATGGATAGAATAGGATGGCTAATTGTAAATATCCAATGCCATGTAATTTTATCTAAGTGAAGGATATTCAACTGATGAGATGTAACTATTCAACTGATGAAGACTGGATCATGTTTCAACTGATGAAGACCAAGCATTCAACTGAGGACAAAGTATTCAACTGATGATGCCAAGGAATTCAACTGATGAGACTGGAACAACATTCAACTGATGAATTCTGTAATTCGTTCAACTGATGAAGGAGCTTTCAAATGATGAAGCCAAGAGCAGTTGAAAGTTACCAGAGCTTTCAACTGATGAAGCAAAGAGCTGTTGAAAGTGACTAGAGCTTAAGTCTGACAAATCACATGGATCGAATTACACTAAAATAGACATAGAAGCCTGATTAGGAAAATAAAGAAGAAGCAGAAACATTCCTATCTCATGCAATGCAATCTGGATCAAATCAAGATGATGGTCAAAGATGAAGACATCTCAGAAAGCATGCATAAGACAAAGATGTGCAGCATTATTTAGATTAGAGTGCAATTTGTATTCTAGTTAAAAAGCTTTGTAAAACTTGGAGTATATAACCAAGTTAGTAGCATCAGTTGAACTTGTTCGAAAAACTTGAGAGAAATTCTGAGAGTTAGAAACTGTTCAAGTGATGAACCTGCAGCTGTGCGAATTGTAATCAATCCACAGATTTTTCAATATAAAATCTCACGGGTGGATCATTCAATCCACCCGTATTTTTAATACTTGGTGTTTTTCTATTTTACTGTTTTTAAAGTGTTTGTGTTCTTGAATCTTTTATTTTTGTAAAAGATTGTATTCAACTCCCCCCTTCTACAATCTTTCTTATAGTTGGTGTAAAATAACATGAAGCTTCAGAAGCAGCATTACTCTTTGGATGCAAAATAAGAACATGGCCAATGAAGTATTTAGGTATGCATGTAGGTGTTTCTTCGAGGAAGAGGATTTTCTGGGAACCATTAATCAAGAAAGTAAGGAGTAAATTAGCCAAATGGAAGTTGAGTTCATTAAATCAGGCAGGAAGGTTAACATTAGTCAAGTCAGTGATCGACAACATGCCAATATACTGGATGAATATACTGGAGAAACTTTCTCTGGGGGCACAACTCCA
The DNA here is from genome assembly GCF_001625215.2 of Daucus carota subsp. sativus. Lineage (NCBI taxonomy): Eukaryota > Viridiplantae > Streptophyta > Magnoliopsida > Apiales > Apiaceae > Daucus > Daucus carota. Next base: position 24,618,529 of record NC_030382.2, read on the forward strand.
ACTCTCATATTGGACCCAAAAAGCTTCATCTTACTTCATGGGAGCAAGTCTGCAAGTCTAAACAATCAGGAGGGCTTAAACTAGTACCAATTAAGATCAGGAACTTGGCCCTAATAGGCAAGTAGCATTTTAGGTGGATCAATGAAAGAGGAAGAAGCTGGAACAAATGGATTAGAGGGAAATATAATTTAAATGTTGCTGCTCCTCTTAGCCCAAATTTACAGCACTCTCATATATCGGACTGCATTAAAGATATAATTAGGGTGCTGGATTTTCAGAGCATGAAAGAAGTAGCAATGCCCTCCAATTTTAAGTGGAAGCTGAGATCAGGTGAGGACATCCTGTTCTGGGAGGATATCTGGAATGGAGACATACCTTTAAAAGATAAATTTAAAAAATTGTACAGCATTTCAAAACTGACATACTCAACAGTACTGAAATTTACAAGTGTCTGGCTAAAGCCCAACAATTCTCAAGATGAATTGTGGAAGAGAAGGCTTAGAGATTGGGAGGTCGAAGAGGTTGAGTCCTTGTCTGAGATTGTATCAGGAATTCACTTTTTGTCAGGTAAGGACATCCTCTTTTGGTCTTATTCAGGGCATGCATATTCAGTTAGTAAGATCACCAGTTTTCTGCAAATACATTCCAACGTTATATGGAGCTTTATATGGAGATTAAAAGTGCCACACAAGATTAGAGTTTTCTTATGGAAACTGCATTTAGGTATTCTCCCCACTAGAGCTTTTCTGCATAGTAGAGGAATGGTTTTGCAGGAGGGAGAGTCTTGTCCCGTGTGTCAGAAGGAAGAGGAAACTTGTGAGCACCTATTTTTTTCATGTGAAAACTCACAAAAACTATGGGTTAGTATTTTTGCATGGTGGCATTTAGGTTTAAAGTCTCATGATTCTATCACTCTGGCTCATTGTTGGGACAAAGCGAAGCAGATGTCACAAAAAAAGACTAAAGCAATTTAGAAGGTAGTGGTCAGTGCAGCCTTGTGGACACTCTGGCTGAGTAGGAATCAAGAAGTCTTTAACAAGTCCAGGTCACTACGGAAGGTGCTCCTTTCTTATGTTCAGAACTTGGCCCTCGAATGGTGCCTAGCTTTCAACCTTATTCATGAGAAATCCAAAGACTGGTGGATTAACAACCCAATGGGAGTGATCACAAGTTCAGATAACTTCCAATTTGCAGATTTTTTAAAAGCAGACTCGGAGCTAATTAGCTTTGTTGATGGATCTTGGAAAATTCGAGGTGACAGATGCGTGTCTGGTATGGGAGGGCTCATCTTTAACCAAAAGGGTGAAGCTATTTTCTCTTTTGCAGGACCTACCCCAGCAAATAGCCCTTTGGAAGCAGAGTGTGCAGCCGCCAAGTTCCTACTAGAATCTTTTGGAAAATCTTCGTGGAAAAATGCATCGCTACTAGTATATTCAGATAACATGGAATTAATTCGCCAAATATGGGACTTCCAACTAAAAAACACAGTAGCACAACATTTTGATTTTCCAGATTTTATTCGCTTCGCAAAATTAAAATTCAGGCATCTTGACAGTCATTGGAACAGTAGAGCTGATTATCTAGCCAAATCAGGCGCCAAAAGACAACAGGTTAATAGCTATTGGGTGGAGAAAATGCAATAATTGCAAATAGGTATGGGTAATCGCCTAGCCTGGTTTTTTAGCTTCCCCATCAAATTTTCTTGGAAAGCAAATTCTCTCCCGTATGGCTATTGGTTGCTATACCTTGGGCTTCGTTAACTCTCCCACAACCTTGCTATATAAACCCCCTCCCAGATTAGCTAGTTCATCACTATTCCAACCTATCTACACTTCAAACACTCATTCATCACAAATGGCAAATGTTGAACCTGTTGATGTAGCTCCTCGCTGGAGAATGCCCAGGAGGGGCATGGTGAAGATTAACGTCCATGGATGTTTCTTCGCTGAAGCCCTTCAAAATGGAAATATTTCTGGTATTGGAGTTGTCATTCGCAACAACAGGGGCAAAATTCTAAGGATGTTGTCTGGATCCTTGGGAATTCAAAACAGGCGTGTCAATGAGTTTCACGCCATGCTTGAAGGCTGCAAGAGAGCCTACGTTGAAGATTGGGAGCATTATATCCTCGAGTCTGACCATTTCGACTCATTCTGGGAATGGCGTAACTCTGCACTTGAAGGGGTGCATCCAGATCATGCTTTTGTGGTCCAGCAGCTTAACCAAAAGAAGGCTGACATCAACTTTGACATGGAGACCACTCTTTGTGACCATGATGCGAATGAGCTCGCTTCTTATCTGGCAAATCATGGAGCTCATAACTACAAGGTGATGGTTGTTATTGCACAACCTTTTGGTCGCGTTTTTGAGCTCTGGAGTCTTGAAATGGGATTAGGCCCTATGGAGCCACAGTTCATGGCTGTTAATGAAGCAGATTTGGGCCCTGAAGTTGTTAATGAGGGCGAGGTTAATGAGGATGATGAGAATGAAGAAATGGCCGTTGCTGGTGCGGGAGGTTTGGCTTTGGCTGGTGAAGCGGATCATGAAGTCATTGAGCTCCTAGACTAACTGGTGCATCTTGTCATAGCATAAAGAAGTTTAAAAGTCTGCTGTTTTAATCTATATTTTAAATAGTTATTTAAATATTGTTATTATGTGTAAGGATTTTAAGGTAAGGCATGGTATGGAGATAGTTTGCGTTGGCTGAGTAGTTTTCGAAGTAGGGTTGGGATCATTTTGTTCGATCTCTCTGCATACATATATGTTCTAGATATGTTGATTTTGTTCCCTCCCTTATCAATGATAATATCTTGCTTTTCAAAAAAAAAACTAAAATAATTAAACGCGCGGGTGATGTAAACGAAATTAACAGTTAATTAAACACGACGCAAACTAACAACACGCTACAGTTTTTCTGAAAACAATGGTGGTCACCGAAATAGCTTAAATCTAGCCGGAAAATTGATTTTTCCGGAAAATCTAGCTATACCAAGTTTAACAAATAGAACCCCACTAACCTCTAAACCAAATTTAATACTAAATTCTACACTAAATACTACCCATTTTTTTTACCAAAACAAGACCCAAATCAAGCCAAAACAACTCCAATTTATACCAAACTTTAAATCTAGCTTATATAAAATATAACTAACTAAAATCCACTAACCTCAAGTCAAAATCATAAACTAAAATTTACACCCAAAAGCCCCCAAAAATACCAAAATCAAGAACAAGGATAACACCAAATCTTACCAAAGTAACTCCAAATCACACAAAACTTCAAAACTAACCTCTTTACCATGTTTCTAACAAAACCCCATCAAACTACAAACTAAAATCAAAATCTAAAATACTAAACCATTGAACCCACTAATAATATTGAGAATTAAAAGGGGCTCAATCTAAATACTAAAAATGTAAGCTTAAAACATGAAGTAAAGGCTCAACCCACAAGTTGTTGGCATAAATGCCACTTTATCCACTTGTTGAATAGAAAGTTAGTCATAGTCATAAATTTCTACAAGGTAAGAATGCAAGAGATAAATAAACCAAACTTGAACTTATATAAATGGAAAGTGTTTACAATATTTGAGAGATTACAATTTGAAAGAGCAAGCTATTCTAGATGTAGAAGATGATAAAGGAGGCTACTAACAACTAGGTAAAAACTAGGATAAAGACTAAGTTGGTTGGTAATGAGAGAAAAAGATGTTTATATAGGCCTAGATTAGGGTTTTAGGGGTAGAAGGGTTTTTGTGTCTTGATTTTCTTTTCCTTCTTTCTTCTTCTTCTTCTTTTTTTCTTTTTCTTCCGCTTTTTCCCTTCTTGCACCTTTTTGTTCCTTTTTCTCTTGAATTCTCGATTTCTCTAAAAATTCCTGAAAACAAAACAATTAACTAATAAAATACGAAAACAAGCAATAAATAGGTAGTTAAAATGTGCAAAATAATGTACCTATCAGCGTCATTACTTTTACTGCAACAAGAAACAAGTGTACATATAATATAAAATTAATCCCAACATCAATAATATAAGTATACAATATAATTTATAACTCACTATTTACATGCCAAAGAAAAGGTTAAAATTTACAAGAAAAAGAATAAAAATGACAAATAAATAGGGAAAATAGTTTTTTTGTCACTCAATTTATTGTGTCTTTGGAAACTTACCACTCAACTAAATTTTTTTCCTTTTTACTCACTAAAGTTAGGTTTGAATTTATTTTTAGTCACTATCTTAGGTTTGGATTTGATTACTAGCATTATGATAATTTTTGTAGCATCATTAATACATAATGATTTTATGTAATATTATGATGATGTCAAGTATGTTTATATCTTTATATATAACAATAATAACATAAATGAGCCAATAAAAAATTAAAATCAGGAAAAATCATAATTAAAGTTCTAGAAATTCATTTAATCATCAATATGAAGTTAACAATTTCAAACAATTCATCCTCCTCATAAGATAGTCTAATTGAGTGATACGATACATCATCATCTTTCACTATTAAATTTTCAGTCGACTAGTTCAACCTAAAATCTCTCTTAATTTTATCTTCATAAATTTTAATAACTTTATTTTATTATTATTTACAAGTTAAAGATAAATAAATTAAGAGGAAAACTTAACCTTCGATGATTGTCCTCTATACTACATCATTTATTATTATTATTAATCTCCCGTCCCTCTCATTAAAGTTTTTTCTACTACTTAGTACATATTCTAAAACTCTTATAAAACATAGTTTCATAGCTTATTTTTGAAATATTCTTTTTGTGTCTAAAAATTAAAGTGCTAAATTTTAATTCGGAAAAAAAATAAAATAATTTATGAAACTACATCTTTTTAAGTCGTAAAATGCGTGTCAAACTCTTATCACCCAAGATGAACAACCTTCGGGACATAGAAAGTACTATATATAAAGATATAGACATATATCAAATTATTAAAATATTATAGACTATGACTATATTTTAATAATGCTACAAATAATTAATATAATGCTAACAATCAAAAACGAATTTAACTTTAGTGACCAAAAAAATATCCGAACGTAAAATTATTGAGTAAAATAAAACAAATGAAAGTTGAGTGTTAAGTTTCTAAAAACAGAAAAAAAAAATCTATTTTACCAAAAAAATATAATAACAACCAAAATATGAACTGATATTGTATAATGCTCTGTTTAATGTGACCATCAATTTCTCGAGATTAAAACTTTGCTCATTTTTGCATGAAACGTACCTCCCCGATTTCAACTACAAGACATGCGTTTATTACTGATAAACGCATTTATCAGGGACATAAGGTTTCCGAATTTATTTAGCAGGGATCGGCTCCCTCGCCAAAGGCAAAGAATTGATTTAGCAGGAGAAGAGAAGAAGAACCAAGAAGCCGCATAAGAGCATAAACTATAGGATCCATCTAATAACCCCTGTTACCCTTTTTCTTTTTTGAAAGCTATGAGTTGATCAACAGGGTTCAGACCGCATATGTAAATGAAAATTCTTTATGCTTCACCTCCAGGGGATAAAGTTATATGCTTCATTCTGAGATATTGTGCTTAATGGCTAAAAGAGAAAATCTCCAGGACCACAAATTAATATTTTTATCTTGGCAAAGTAAACAGAATTTCCAGATTAGTGAAAATAGTCTGTAAATTTTGTTAACATAGGAAGTTCAATGTACTTGTATAGGTCGGATGTACCTAGAATATCCTATAAGCACCATTGCAGGAGGGCTGTTATAAATAGAATCTTATACATGAACCAGTACATCATCAAAACGACAATGTAGATTTAGTGTATGAATGCATTACTGGGCAAATACTCCATTGGCAGTAGATTACTCTGCTGCGATAGCGATTAATCGGATGGCTGAATAGTAAGTTCTACTGCCAAAGGAGATTTGCCCCGCAATTCTGGTGCATACATTCATGCAGATAAGTTGATAGTTACCAATGTAATGGTCTTCTTCTTTGTTATGAAAGAAAGATACAAATGGTAAAAGTTTCTGGCCACTGTGATTACTTTTCAGGCAAGTTCGTTATTCAAAGTAATATTTAGTTATTTACTCAGGCTCTCTCTTGTTACTTGACAATTGTTACTCGTAAAATCGAAGCTCATAGGAAAATTCTTATTAAATCGTTCTCTGTATCAAAGGAGGCGGTAACAGGTCGCCGTTTTCTAAACTTTTTGTTCTTGCATTTTTACGACCAAATTTTGAAATCGATGTCCGGATAATAAAATGAACTGGCTTTTAAACCGACGCAAACCAAGCTATAACATATAAATTAATATCAATTTTAAATAATTTTATTAATATATATATACATATGAATTTATTCTATAGGGAAAATAGATATTTTCGCTCCCCAACTTATTCTGTATTTAGAAATTTACCACTAAATTATACTCTTTCTGTTTCATATTATATGTCCACTATTGAGAACAAAAAATTGTTTTAAATTACTTGTCCATTTCAACTCTCAATGGAGTGTAGTCAATATTTGTATTTCCAACCGATGAGTTTTATACCCCAACTTACTAAATTATATTTTCTAGATCAAATATATGCCACATATTATACTTGGTCAATGTAATAAATACAATAATAAATGAAAGATTTCTACAAAAGTTAGTTTTTCTTAATATGCTTAATTTGTTCAAAGTGGATATTATGAAACGGAGAGAGTAATTTTTATTATGATAATCTGATATATATATATATGTATATATAGGGTCGGGTTCCAGACAGAACCGCTTAAACTTAGAACCTTAGAACCACATTAATAGTCATTAAATGAAAGTAATTTTAATGTATGAAATTAAACATATGAATTGTTTTAATATGGTACATATTTAAATATACATGCCTTCAATTAATGCACATTCTTAATTTATATTTGATCATTTTACAATAAAAATACATTTAATATTTAATTCATATATCTTAGTAAAATACGAAGAGTTCGAATGTGTATGTTTTGATATCTTATTATTATTTATATGTACTGCAGCAGAATTTCGTATTTTGTAATATTATATGAGCTAGATATGTACTGCATCAGAATATCGTGTTGTGTAATATTATATGAGATAGATATGTACTGCAACAGAATCTTGTGTTTTGTTATATATTTTAGTTAGATATGTACTACAACATAATCTTGTTTTTTGTAATATTACATGTACGGCAGCAGAATCTCGTTTAGTTAGATATGTACTGCAACAACATCCCATTTTTGTAATATTACATGTACTGCAACAGAATCTCGTGTTTTACAATATTATATCATTAAAATTGATTGAGAATCACAAGTTGTAGATTTGATTTGCATTTATAACAAAGTGCATATGTATATATATTAATTGATTATTATAATGAGTAGACAGCATTTAATGATTATTATGATTTGTAATAATGATTTACATATAAGATAAGGTATATTAAATAGCATTAAGTTGTAATTTATATAATATAGCTAGGCAGATCATGACCATTGAATTCATATTCATATAATGGATGTGTGTGGTCCTAAGTTCTAATTTTAATATTGGTTCTGATTTGAACCTCACCCTGTATATATATATGTATGTATATATATATATATGTATGTATGTATATATATATATGTATGTATATATATATATATGTATGTATATATATACACACACATATAAGAGTAAGATCCTGAGAGAACTCATACTATCAAGAGAACCGAGAGAACTCCAACATCTGCCGTTGATTAAGAATCTTACCATAATTATATTCTGAAATAATATCTTTACAAAATCAATCAAATCTAGCGATATTGGGGGTATTTCTGTACCATCGAAAAACAAGAAATCAATGACAATTTATTACCATGTATATTGAGATTCTTATTTAATACTTTCATATCTTCCATATCTTTAATTTAATGTTGGTATATCTTTCGATGTGTTTTTCATATTCTTCTTTTAAATGAAATATGGAAAACACTTCACAGAATCTTAGTAAAATATCCATTGGTAAAATATTTTCATTCTTTACTAAATCTAGATTACGTAAAAGATTTAAAATATTTACTATTTTCATTTTTTATTATTTTATTAAGATTCTTTTAGGTATTTTATCCGTATTTATTGAGATTCATATTTAATGCTTTCATATCTTCCTTATCTTTGATTTAATGCTTCTGTATCTTCTGTATTTTTTCTCAATTGAAACATGAAATTTATATATAATGCTCCATATATATCCTTCTCTTAATTGAAATATAAAAAAACACTTAACGGAATCTTAGTAAAATATTTTCATTACTTACTACTTCCAGAATCCTAGAAGATTTAAAATATTAGAAGACTTTGTACAAAATATTCAAAGATACTTTGTAAAACATTTTCATCATTTATTATGTTACTAAGATTCTCTTAAGTTTTTTATCCATAATAAATATATTTCATTAGATGTTTCATTTAGCTGGTTATATATAATATACTATGATTTTCTTTTGTGTTCTTTGAAGTAAAATTTAATTTTATAAAACTAATTTTAATGATACATTAATTACGATTCTACTAATTGATGCATTAAATTTTTTATATACGATTCTACTAATTGATGCTTTAAAAATACTTTTTCTTTATTATAGAATACTTAATTAATATTGGTAAAAGGCATTTAAACACTTTCGAACATAGTTAATAGATTTTTTTTATTATCTGATTTAACATATTGGAACACCTAGCAAGATTTTTTTAATATAATATTATTGTGTGTGAGACATTTTTAATATTATATTATTAAAATTATAATAAGTGTTCTACCAACAATATAAAAATTAATATAATTCTGTAAATTACGTGATCAAGTGTAAGTAATAAGTGCATTGAGATTCCACTAAAATTTTTATTAAGTGTTTCGTTAGTTGATCATATTTAACATATAAATTTGTTATGTGTTCTTTTCAAATAAAATAGAATTTATTTGAATATAATTTAGTGGTACATCAACGAAGATTCTACTAAAAAAATTATTAGGTGTTTCATTATTTAATTTATTATGTGGTACATCAATAAAAAATTTAATTGAATATAATTTAGATGTATTTTAATAAGTACATTAAGATTCTATTTAAAAAATTTATTAGGTGTTTCATTATTTGGTCATATATATTATATAGTTTTGTTATGCGATCTTCTCAAATAAAATTTAATTTAAATTAAAATCATTTAGAGATACATTAATGAAGATTCTACTTACTGATGTATTAAATTTTCTTTCTTGATAATCAAGATTTATGATATATTTCTAATGTGTATTTGATTCTAGTAAATTAAGATTCTAGTAAAAAATTTATTGATACTCTGCTCAGTGTCACATTGATAATATTAAGATACTATTAAGTGTTTCACTATAATTCTACTATTTTAATATTAAATATATTTTATGTGTATTAGAGATTTTTTTAGTAATTTTATTGATATTGTAATAAAGGTTCCATTAACAATATAAAATTTAATATAACTTTTTTAACTATATGATTAAGTTTTTAATAAATACTTTAAGATTCTACTAAAAATTTTAGGGGTAAGATAAATCAAATATTTGATTAAGTTTATTTAATAGATACAAGATTCTACTAAAAGTTTTATTAGATCTTTCTTTAATTATTAACATATAATATACGATTTTGTTATGTGTTCTTTTTAAATAAGGTAGGATTTGATTTAAAATAATTTAGAATATCTTAAGATTATCTGTAAATTGGGATTAGATTTACACAAACAAAAATATGTGAATTGATTTAAGTTAGTGGTGGATAGGTTGAGTTGGCAGAAATACCAAAAATAGAAGATATTTTAAAAATACAAGATTTGGATTCCAGATTCTGTAATAATTTGCGTTATTTACTTTACAGCCTGAGATGTGGAAAATACCAAACTTAGAAGATATGAAAATATTGACAAACAGATTTTGTCTGAAATTGCCCTTGTTAATATTAGATTTGGACATATTCCTTTTGAATTTAAAAATGGTAATAAATATATTCTATCTAATGAATGAACGACATCTAAGGGAGTTTTCTCGGTTCTCTTGATAGTGAGGTTCTCCCTCGAACCTATATATATATATATATCCTTATATAATACTTATATGTCTCCTAGGTAGTTTACTTTGGAGGCGAGAGTTTGACAAGCATTTTAAAACTTCTAAAAGATTTATATCTTATATATACATGAAGCAATATTATAATAATCTGATATATATTTATATTATATATAATACTCTATATGTCTTCTAGGTAGTTTACTTTGGAAGCAAGAGTTTGACACGTATTTCAAAACTTCTAAAATATTAGTTTTATATATTATTTTATTTTTTGTTAAATAAAAATTATGATTGTCTATCGTCTATATTATATATTGTTTTATAAAAATCAAGTTTAAATGTCATTTGCAATTATTTATACAATTGTAAAAAATAAGGATGAATACTATAACGAAAATAGACTAATAATTATAAAATTTCCTGACCTTGATTTGAGGTTTATATGATATCTAAATTGGTGGTTGAACTCCACCAAAATATAATATACTCAATTTTACTTGAGAATTGATTGTAGATGATAAATTGTTTGAAGTCATTAATTTCAGATTGATGATTTAATGAATTTTTAGAATTCTAATTATAATTTCTCCCGATTTTACAGCTCATTTATGAATTATTCCCTCCATCCATCCCACTACTTGACATGTATTTTGAAGTTTCAGTTCTTATAAAACATAATTTAGTGGTAAGTTTGTAAATACACAGTAAATTGGGTCGCGAAAAAATTTGTTTATAAAAATAATTGTATTATTATGTTAGAATTTTTTTTATAAATAGTTTTTAGTTTAATTAATATTATAATCTTATATTATACATAATGTATATAAAATTTTTGAAAATATTTTTAATATATATGTTAGATTTTATTAGAATATCGTACAATTATAAGATTATTAGAAATTTTTAATATAAATGAGGAAGTAAAATAACTCATATTTTATCACATGTGGTCATGTTATAAGATAACATTGATCATTCTTTCATCCTTTTATAATATTTTTACTCTTTAATATTTATTCTAGTTTTTATTTTGTAAATTTTCTTTTATGCAATGCATTTCAGGTTAATGCTTGGTTTAGATAAAGTAACTTTCTTTATGTGAAGATATTAACAGGTACTTTTAATTTATAGAATATAAACTTTTGATTTTACTTGGTTTCTATATATTATAATAACAATATATTCATCAATTTAGTCAAAATCTGACATTTATCTTTTCTAATTAATATTATATCTGTTGACATAATGTGTTTAAATTCAGTGGCGGAACCAGGATTAATTTCGACCCCGGGCTAAACTATTATTAAAATTTCAGCAAAAAAATTAAAAGTAAATATGCATATTTTAATTGGTTAAGTGGTGACATCTTTACTGCCTTTTTTTTAGGAAGGAATGGATGACAACTGAATTCTACGATTTTGCATATTTTGATAGCGTTGTAAGATAACTTCATCATCTATGTCTTTAAATATGGCCTTCTCGATGTAAACCACCATGTTAAGTGGGCTATTTTTTATATATATAATCATTTTTAAATTTGTCTTCGGGCTAAAAAACTAAAAATAAATAAATTATACTTATTATTTCATTCTCAGCCGGGCTGGCGCCGGGGTAGCCCCCTTGGTTCCGTCCCTGTTTAAATTTTGAAAAGTTATAATGAATAATTTTGTGACTTTGTTCGTAAAAATTAGTGATTTTTGGATATTGAAGTTATATTGTCAGAAACAACGGATTATTATTATCTATTGACTATTGATGATGGACATTAATGGTTATCATTTATCCACCGATATACGGACAGGTATCTTAAAAAGAAATTAAAACTCTCACTCGTCAATTTTGTTAGAACAAAAGAATGTTCGAAATATCGAATATACTGTGTATTCTTCAACTACTCTCAACAAAGTAGCAGCCAATGTTGGACACGTATTACAAGGTTTGGTAAAGTCAAGTCAACAACTGCACAAGCTTATACTCCTGATCAATCACACGGACAACGTGTTGTAATCTCGATTAATTAAGCTTGGGTTGACAAGTTTGAACACATATTTCTTTTACCATGATTATTTGAACAAAACAAGTTTTAAGAAAGAATGGTAAGAGGCAGAAATATTACGAATTTAACTTTACTGCATTCTTCTATTCATCCGTCAAGCTAAAAACAAGATATTGATAGGTAGCAAATTCATAATTTCTCGAAACACAAATTGTTTTGAAGATTCATAGCTTAACCCGTATATGCAGTAGGATGGTAATTAGAGTTTTACTGAACATCCCAATTTAAGATTATAACAAAATTTAGTAGTCTAATACTCCCTCCGTCCCACCAGGTTCTTTACGTTACTTTTTGGCACGCATTTTAAGGCTCCTATAAAGTATACTTACATTATATATTTATTTTTAAAAAAAATCCTAAAAAAAAGTTTGAGGTTTAAACTTTTATTCAAAAAAAGAAAAATTAAAAAAATCATTATTGAACTATCCTTTATAAGAGCCTCAAAATGCGTGCAAACAGTGAACGTAAACATCCTGGTGGGACGGAGGGAGTAATAGACTTTTCGCACGATCATCCTGTGAATTTTGGTATATACTCCTTTGATTCTTTTGTATGCATACTATTGTGACTTTAAATATACGTATTTAAGTGACATAATAATAAAAAATATAAAAAATATAATTTTAAAGTTTTTTTTATTAATATAAGCGTTAAAAGTACTATTAATTTTATTATAAGATCGAATGTGTCAAAAATTGAAATGAAAAATACTAGTAACACCCTTCTAAATTCATGACTGTAATATATATATATATATAGGCCATCATTCCAGAGAGGGACTCCTTATATTGAGTTACATAGTGCGCCACTATAAATCATCAATTTTATTATAAATTCTGTTATAGAATACATATAAAACGTAATTCTAATATAGAATACTATAAAATAAATCTATTTTAAGTAATTTAACACTTAAAATTTGATTAAAAAAAAGTATATTTTCGAAACTGATTCTACAACAGAATAATTCAGGGTGATCATTATTCTGTTATAGAATCATGTTGAGATATTGCATAATTTTTGATGATCTTTGGAATAAAAAAAATTGTATAACTTCGTTTTCGATTTAATAATCAAAATTTGCAATTATATTTCATAAAAAATATAATAGAATATATATTATGTATATATTTATAATGGTGTGCTACGTAACTCCATATAAGAGGGTATGCTATGGAGTGCTACCCATATATATATATATATATATATATATATATATATATATATATATATATATATAATTTTTAGTACAAGCTAGAATATTCATCTGTATCTGCGTTTATGTTGAATAGCAGTTGGGTGTGAGCAATAATCATAAACCGATAAGACAAAAAATGGCTCTCAAAATTGTCATAATTCATAAAGAAACGGCCATTCCTCGTCATCATATTGCTCTTTCGGAGCTTCCACGACCATCCACAATATTTAGGGCTGTTTAACGAACCGAGCTGTTCGCGAACAAGCTCGAGCTCGGCTCGTTAAGAGCTCGTTCGGCTCGGCTCGTTAAGTTAACGAGCTCGAGCTCGAACACAAAAAATTGTTCGTTAAGTAAACGAGCTCGAGCCGAGCTTTTAGTATGTTCGGCTCGAGCTCGACTCGAGCTCGCTCGGCTCGAGCTCGGCTCGTTAAAGCTCGAAAAAATGTAATATTTTCGGGATTTTTTTTATAATTTATATATGTTATTGAACTCAGAATTCAACATATAATTAATATTAATATATATATATATATATATATATATATATATATATATATATATATATATATATATATATATATATATATATTAGTGATGTAACCAAAATTTCGGAAAATAATAATTTTATATGGTTTGCTATTTTAACAGTCAAATAGAAGGTTAACTAGTACCGCTAACTAGTGTTTAATCCTAATTTAGTGTTTCAATATTTTTAAAAATGTTTCTTACCGATCCAACCGTATGGATGTTAACATATATACATTTTAGTGATATAAACAAAGTTTAAAAAAAATTAAAATTATTTGGTTAGCTATTTTAAGAGTCAACTAGCGGTTTGTCCTTATTTTTTTTCTGGCTCGGCTCGACTCCATTCGACTCGGCTCGGCTTGTATTTGTTCGTGAACAAGCTCGTGTTCGGCTCGTTAGTTAACGAGCCGAGCTTGAACACAATTTTTGTTCGATAAAAAAGCTCGGCCCGGCTCGGCTCGTCAGAAAAAAAATTAAAGCTCGGCTCGGTTCGGTCAAAACTCGGCTCGGCTCGGTTCGTGAACAGCCCTACACAATAATACATCTTTTGTCCTAAAGCACTACGTTCTTACATTTATCCACACATTATCTCTTTAGCCAGTTTCAAATATATACTTACGTACACATCAACCACTCGTTGACGTAACGCTCCGTATGTAGCTTCAACAAGCTATGGAGGACGTACGCATCCCGATTAAATACAAACCGTAAAATTGAATTACAAAACAAGAATTACTGGTTATCACATATGACATACTTTAATAATAATAAATAATTTGAACCTGGTCAAATTTTATCGAGTTGGAAATGGAGTCGAGCTCTTCTTACTCGAGCCCAGCCAAACTCAATTAACTTATCTATCAATTTTTTCTTTTCGAACCGAAAATTTGTTAACGAGCAGTCAAGTTCGAGTTGATACCGTGTTCGAGTCGAGTCAAGCTGATTGATAATATTTTTTTTATCTTTTTAGTCTTTGGTTTCTTTTCTAGGGAAGCATGTTATGGCAAAAATATTTGAATAAAAATATAAATTCAAAATCTAACTTAAATATTTTAATTCATAACAAATTTGTAGAATTAAAAATCAAATAATCATGTAGATCTTAATGACCAGCTCCGTTCATCTATTGCTCTATATAACAATATTTCGATATACTTGATAATCATTTTAATTATAGTAATCTAAATTAAATATAAAATATTATTTTGTGAGAACGTTGCTAGAGCATTATTTTAATTAACAAAACTTAGAATCAAAATATGATTAGAGAAACCTTGTATATCTTGTTCAATGTATTTCGAGTAATCTACATGGAACTTCAAATGATATCATTTCAGTTCGTCACTGTACAGTATAAATACAAACATTTCGCGGGTCCTTCTTGCCTACGTGTTACGTGTCAAATGTAACACACTCAAAATAATAGTCTTCTCCTACTTGCCGTGTTAAAATTGGCCTTCGCTTTATATAAAAAGCCTCCCTTTTTACCCTCAAAGCCGTATAGCTCATTTCATTCCCCACAAAGTTTCTGCAAGATTTACCACATGGACCCCGATTATGTTATCTCCCTCTTCGATTCTTGCTGGTTCGGTAACGACAGCTTCGTCAAACATTCACCCAAATCAAATTCCGACGAGAAAAACATTAATCATATAAATAAAGAAGAAGGTTCAGCTCAGCCAATGTTTACAAAGCAGCCCTCGATTCTCGTCAGGTCAAAAAGTGACCAACTTAGCTCCATGACAAGCTACAATTCTGACTATGCTTCTCCAACTTCAGTGCTTGTTACACCTCATCTACAGACGATACACTCGGGAAAAGAAGTAAAAGAAGAAACGGTACAAGAAAAACGGCTAAATTCGACTGATTGTATCGGTTCCAATTTAGATACATGCCATGTAAGTGAAAATATACATAAAAGGTACAAGAAAAATGTTGTCGGAGGAAGAAAAAAGTTGAGTAGTATGAGTAAGAGTTTATCAGACCTGGAATTTGAAGAGTTAAAAGGGTTTATGGATTTAGGGTTTGTTTTCTCGGAAGAAGATAGGGATTCAAGTTTGGTTGATATTATTCCGGGATTACATAGACTAGGTCAGGAAAATAGTGAAGAAAATGATGAACATGTAGTTACAAGACCTTATCTTTCTGAAGCATGGGAAGTTATGGATGAAGAAAAAAGGATGTATGCATTGAATAATTGGAGAGTTCCTGCAGCTGAAGATGAGATACACATGAAAGATAGTCTCAAACGGTGGGCACATACTGTGGCATCTGCTGTTAGATGATGGAAGAACATTCGTTGGCTTTGATTTGTATTTCAGTACTGATTGATTCTTTGATTTTTTTATAGTAAAAAGATGGATTTCATTGACATAACATATTGCTTCTTTTTTGACGATCAGAGGTGATAGATATCGTAAGTTATTTTATATTATGTAAGGGTAAAAATGATGAAGCCTATACTGAATTATCACTGAATTTTTTGGATAATGACTAATGTTCTTGCTTAGTTTATAACAAAACAAATAAGAGAATAGCACTAAGTGATCGGGGGATAGAGCTAGGACAGCAACTGATGTTCTCGTATAAACAAGAGATCATAACGTTTTGTGGATACTTGCTTCCAAAAAATTTGAATACTAAATTTTAAATATAAATGCAAAGTACATATATTTTAAGATCTCTCTTGTCGTACCTAAAAGTATTACATATTTTCACACAGCTATGTTTGGTAATGATGTTGGGGCCAACTTTTTGCCAAAAAGTAAAAAAAAGTTTGTTACATAATTTAAAAGCAGTTTTTCGAACGCCAGATTTTAGTTCACAAACATCTTTTAGAAAGAGAAAGTTAATTTTCAGTTTATTCTTGAAATTTTTACAGATTTCACAATCAAAACATACCAAAACATAAATTTTTATATTATAATTGAGTATATACGCAAATAAAAAATTTACCAAACAATTATCTGATTCTACATATATACATTTTAGAACGATACTTGTTCTAACAGTATAACAATTTTCAATAGCACTCTCAAACAAATAGTTTCTCTAAAGAGACATAGAAAACTATGAGTAGAAAACTACTTCCTAACTTTTGAAAATCTGAATTCACACGAAAAAATACCTTTGCATTTTAAAAAATAAGACCTATATACGATAATATTTCAGTTAAAATCAGTTGAATAGGAATTATATAAAAATATTGAGAATGTGAGGGGTTGTGGGGTGCAGGATAAATCACGAATTTGGCCTAGATGAGATCATAGCGGGCCTTGTATGAGCTCTTGGGCCTGTCTAGAGCCTGTGAGAAGTCTTGGTCATAACTGTAATTGGTCTGAGGTGAATTGAGTGTGGTCGCAGATAGATCTCAGATGCATGATGTCATATCAGGGGTGAGTGAATTCATAATACACGAGGTTTCACTTAGTTTATATTAAGGTTTCATCCATTAATTTATATTTTATCATTTGCCTTTTATATAATATATATAAGATATAATCTAGTGGAAACAACTTAATTAGAAACTATATAGAAATGACGTTAAACCTTTAATATAACATCACACACCCCTGTATGATATCACTAACAAGGAGCTGCTCTAGACTCCCACTCAATCCTTCATGGACTACTACTCAATCAAACCATTCATTGTTATCTAATATATTAAACATGTTTTCTAAGACTTTTTTCGAAGAGAACTTATCATATATGTCGTATATATAATTAATCAGAATATAGAAAGTGGCATCATTGCCCAGTGTTACCCATATTTAAATTTTTAATTAGTTCATGAAAGCGATTAAGGAAAATCCGTAAAGACATTTTGTGAAAAATATAAAAAAACTCTAGTATATCGTAAATTGTACAATACAATGTATCGACAAACATGTTTGAGAAATGAAGAGCCTGAGGCTCAGACTAGATAAAACAGAACTTCTATATATCTTTTCTTGAGATATAAACTTTCAGAATTTATTCTTTCATTTTCTAACAACTGATCCCTATAGCTGACATGCATGTTGTTAGGTCCTATAAACTCACTATATAAGATGATATAGTGATCACAATATGTAACACAGTATGACAATATAAGAGATTGAAAACAATAAACTCTTATTCACAAAGCTTGAATGGTTACAAAAACTCTCTCAGTGATTTATATTTTATCACTAAGAGCTGCTAGGGTTCTTAACAATGTACTCGATAACTCTACTCATATAGAGTAACCCTAATCTGTGTTTATATAGACACAGTTACAAAATCAATCTCTGAGTTGATATCCTATAAATCAGCTATGTATTCTATCAATCAAAGATTGCTCCAGTTTTCTGTTTAGTTTCCATAGTCAGCAAATCACTCCTCCGCTTCTATCCTTCCTTGAAGTATATCCGCTTCTGAGCTCTTTCCACGTGTAAACTCTGACGAGTCTTGACTATGTAAACTCTGATCAGACTTTATCAAACTCTGGTCAGACTTTACTAAACTCTGATCAGCTTCATCAAACTCTGATCAGCTTCCAGCTTAAACTCTGATCACTCCTGTTCTAAAACAAACTTTAAGAACATTAGTAATCATCAATTATATCTAACAATCTCCCCCAACTTGTGCATAAATATGTTATGTGCAAGTTAACAAATAATTGATGATGTCAAAACAGATAAGTCAAATGCAACAGAGTTTAGCTATATAACAGAAAACTTTTAAACCTTACAGATAGTTTTACTCCTTGGCTTCATAGACACCATGAGTTGTCTTTAGATATCCTCTGAAGAGTTCTCTTTCAGCTTCTTCAAGTGCTATTATCATCTGTCTTTTGATCTCTCTTAGCTCTGGATCTGAAACTCCAGTTTGGTAAATTGCAGCTCTGAGATCATAGATCTTGTTTCTTCTCATGTCTCTATCCAGCCTGATATTGTAAGCTTTATCAGACTCTTCATTGAATGCAAGAGTACTGATTCCAGCTATTTTCACTATTTTTGCTGAATTTTTCTTCATCTCAACCAGCTTTCCTTGATAATTGAAGTATTTAGGAATGAAAGGTCCAGCATTTTTGTTTCCTGTAATACCCATCTTTCTTCTGATTTGATCTTTGAGCAGATTGGTGATGTGTTGACATGACTTGTTCTTTACTTGAAATATGTGTGACACATATCTCAATTCCTCCCAGTGTTTAGCATACAGATCAGCTTCAATTACTCTAAACACTGTTCCATCAGACATAAAGTAGATAAGAATGTTATCTCCTCTGTCATTCTTCACCAGCTGGACTGAATCTAATTTGTCCATTCTTTCTTGCAATGCTCCAGTCTTGGGAGCACAGAGAGATGAGGGGTCTGTTGACATTGATCCTATACTCTGATCAAATTTCTCATATTTAGATCCTAGCCCTCCTTTATCTCTTCCTGCTTTTTGACGAGAGATTGGTTGAATTGAGCCCTTTTCAAAGTTTATCTCAGTCATCAGACTAGGCTTTGCAAATCCTGCCAGTGGAGTAGTTGTTGGTTTGAACACAGCTTGAGCTTTGTCAGAGGTTGTGTCTTTCTTTGCTTCCTTATTAACTTGAGCTATGTCAGAGGTTAATCTTCCTTCTTGTGATTCTGCAACATGAGCTTTGTCAGAGATTGCAGCTTCTGATTTCTTTTCCTTTACAACTTGATCTTTGTCAGAGGTTGTAGACTTCTTCTTATCCCAACCTTTCTCAAGGTGTTCATCTACTTTGCTTTTTCCCTTGGATGTATACTCATCTTCAGAGTATATCTTTTTGACTGGTAAACTCTGATCAGAAATAGTAGCTTCCTTGATCAATATCCCTTTTTCTTTTGGCTTGGTAGTCGATTTTGCAGGCTTTTGGATCTTTCCAGAGTTTATAGCTTCAACATGTTCTTTCTTCAGCTCAGCTTCCTCTGCAGCAATCAACTCCAAATCCAATTTGGCTTCTGGATTTTCTTGTTCAAAAATCAATCTAGCAAGCTCTTCATCAGTCAATGGTTTATCTGATCCAGCCACTGGTCTGTGCTTTGATCCAGATGTGACATTATGTGTTGGAGCAGACTTTGTGCTTTGCTTAGACTGTTTTTGACTGTCAGAGTTTGAAACTCTTCCACCAGTCCCTGCTTGAAATCTCTTGTGCTTTGTGAAGTCATCCACATCATCATCATCATCATTCTTCTTTCTCTTCAGAGCTTGAGAAGTAGACTTGCATTTGACTTTAGCTACTCTCTCCCCCTTTTTGACATCATCCTCATCAGGAATCAGTATTGAAGTTATCAGAGAAAGTGAAGATTGGATGGCTTCAAGCTGTTTGGACATTTTCTCTTGAGTAGACTCAATGGTGGTCATCCTCTTTTCCAGAGATTCATTTGCAGACACCAGCTTCTTAACATCATCTTTCAGAGGTAGTAGAGTCCTTTTCTTCTCCATAGTTTGAGTTTCCTTGAGACTGGCTACCTCTGTTCTAAGACCATCTATGGACTTAGATGTCTGAGCTTGAGCAGGATGAAATGTCTTTAGATAAAGAACAGTAGCCTTGAGGCTTGACATGACATCAGAGTTTGTGATTTTATTCTCTGCCATAGATAGAAAATCTTCAGCTTTTGCTGGCTCCAGAGAATGTTGATGGCTCAGCCAGAGTTTATCCCATACTTCACTTGGTGGATCAACCTGAAGATCCCTGGGAAGTGGCTCAGAGTCTGTGGTCAGAGTTTGTAGCCTGGCATTATACTGGCTGGTAGACTCCCACTTCTGTTGTAGATGTGACAGAGGGACTTCATCATCATTTTTATTACTGTCATCATCTGAACTGTCATCATCCTCATCATTATCAGATGCAGGATTAGCAATTTTCTCAACAGGTTCTTGAACAGATTTTTCTTGATCATCAGCTTTTGATTTGCTAGGCTCTTCACCAGCCTTAGCAAGGGACTCCAGTGCTTCCACTGCTACCTGATCAGGTTCTTCAACTACAGCATCTGACTTGTAGTTTTCTGGAGCTGTATCATGAACAATGGCACCCTCAGGAATTTTCATTGGAGAATGAGGAATTGGAGTGGAGGGTCCATGATCAGATATTGGAATATGAGAGTCAGACAGTGGTGTCTCAGCTTCAGTTGTAGTTTGATCCTTGCATACAATTTCCTCATCTACTTCAGATGAAGTAGAGGATGCTGTGGCAGCAGAGATTGGAACAGCTTGTAGAGGATGCACCATCAGAGCTTGTGATACATCAAGAAGTGAACTGGATGGTGCTTGCTCTTCCTCAAGAGTAAAATCTGTGATTTCGGTTATGGGTACCTTTGCCCTCGCAGGCTTTTGAGCCCTTCTTTTGAATCTAGCTGGCTTTTGTTGAGGACTGGTCTGAACAGGTTCAGAGTTTGTTGTAGGAGTAGGTTCAGAGTTTACAGCATGTGCAGGTTCAAGATCATCATAGTCATAGGCTGCAACCAGTCTTCTTCTCTTCTGCTTTTGAGGAGAAGCTGCTTCAGAGTTTAAAGTATCAGTGTTGAGGGCATCAGAGTTTACAGCATCAGAGTTTGCTGGTTTATCAGACTTTGTCTTCAGAACTTGTGTTGCAACAGAGGTTCTGGTCTTCTGAGTAAAGGGGTTTTCATCAGACTTTGTAGCCTTTTTAGACCTGGATGCAGAAGTTCTGGGTTGTTTGGGGATTGTAGGAGAGACTGGAGGTTGAGGCTGTTGTGGTTGTGGTTGTTGTTGTACTGGGGGCATGTCCATCCTAGCTCTAACTTGAGCTGGAATTAGAAGAGGTCTCTGAATTGGATACTTCTCATCCTTGGAGATGAGGTCCTTAAACACTCTTTTATGAAGCCTGAATGGCTTGATCTCATCAACAACATCAAAATCTACCTCACCAACAGTAGCATTAAACAATAATTGACAGAATCTTGAGAAATATATGACTTGTCTATTCTCATGCATTCTTTCACCAATATTTCTAAGAACTAATCTACCAAAATCAAAATTAGTAGAGTAGATCAGAGAATACCCAATCTGCAGCATGTCCATTGGTATGGCATCCCAGTTTGTAGACTTCTTTTGAAAGGCCCTGGTGATGCAGTCGAAGAAGAAACTCCATTCCCTTCTGAGCCCTGGGCGCTTCAGTTGTCCCAATTTTTCAAGTGATTCACTGTAGCCCAAATCAGTCATCATTGTTCTCAGATTTGCATCTCCATTAGTGATATAAGCAGTGTCGAGCTCTGGTAGGTTGAATGCTGTCCTGACTGTGGCTGGAGTAACAAAATACTCCTCCCCTTCATATGAAAACACAATTGATGGTGATCCATCTTCACCACCATTGTCATACTTACCCGTCTTCCAAAACTTGATGATTTGGCTTCCTGAGAGTCTGGCAGGAGCGGTAAGAGCGGTAGCAATGGCACTCTGTGCAAGAAATTGCTGCATGGGATGATAATCCCTTGGAGCGTCGACAGTGTTTAGAATAGCAGCATGGTTATTGGTAACAAATTCCACACCTGCAAAGATGAATGCTGTAGTTGCCATTAGGACAGAGTTTGTGAAGGAAGGTGTTTGAGAAGATGTGTGAGAGAGAATTTGAATTGCAGAGAGAAAAGATTAAGAGTTTGTGAAGAGAGTGTGTGTAAAATGAGGTGTATAAGTTGAAAAGAAGCAATAAAATCTGATGTGATAAACTCTTCAAATTTTGTGTAGTTGTTCACGTTTGGGCTTTTGTTCAGCTGTACACCTGTCAGAATTTAACTGGTAGATGAGAGTTAGTGGGATGGAGAAAAGAGAGTAATAATCATGAGCGCAGTAAAACATGTGCAGTTATAAATGCTGATTACACGTTCTCCTATTAAAATGTTTTTCATGTAAACCCACTAACAATACATCCGTTTGGAATACTCTCTTCACATTCTCTGAATATTTGAACTCCTGAAATTTACAAGATTGAAAAAAAACAAGATCAAATCTCTCGAATTTTAAACTCTGAGAGTTACATCAAAGAAAACAAATTTCTAGATACCTCGGAATGGAGACATGATTTGCAGAATATTCATCAATAAATCAGAGTTTGTCATAAAATCCATAGCTCAATAATGTGCTTGTGAAATAATGTGTGTGATTTAACATATTAAATCAGAGACTAGAGAATTTCACAATTTCGTAATTATAAGGTAGACAAGAATAATTTATTTAAACTCTCAAGACATAGACAACAGACATACTCTGATGGAGAAATAAATAAAGTAAACTAACCCCCTCTTTTTTTTTTTTTTCAAGGACGCTTTTCAGTGTAAATGAATCACGACCTTTAAATATAATTTAGCAACAGTATTTCTCCAGTAATCAGAGATTGTGACTGGTCACCATAGATTATAGAATCTTGGCAATTACTTAATACCAGTAAGTGTTTGGGTCGTCCCAGTCACTGTCATATAGACATCTAAGATCTCAAAGGAGTACTATGCTTATTTCCAGGGGTGTGTATAACATCAGAGTTTATAAACACTGTCTAATTTACTGAGAGAAAATGCAAATTAATCAGTCTCACTTATAATTAAGATATGTGAAGTAATAGAGTCTCAATGATATCAATATGCATATAGTGTAAAATAGTAGCACAAAATTGAGATCAAGATTAAGGAACTTAACTAAGATTCATGATTACTAATTCAGATCATGCTTCATAGTATCTTCACAGGTTATGTGTCTCAGAGAAATAAAAAAATGAGATCATTTATCAAGATTCAGAGTTTACAAACATCAGAGAATATCGTCAGAGAAT
Organism: Daucus carota subsp. sativus; assembly: GCF_001625215.2. Lineage (NCBI taxonomy): Eukaryota > Viridiplantae > Streptophyta > Magnoliopsida > Apiales > Apiaceae > Daucus > Daucus carota. The sequence goes on from NC_030382.2 coordinate 24,642,178, forward strand.
GACGTCAGAGAATGTCAATCAGAGTATAGCGCACAGAGTATATCATCAGAGAATGTCATCAGATTTTAACAATCAGAGTATATCATGGCAAATTTGTGAGCAATACATATGGTAATTTGACAATTGAAATTTGAAAGATCTGACCATTATGTTTACTCAGTTCCTGATATCATTCCTAGCTCATTCACCAGCCTAGTAAAGGTTGCTTCACTTAGTGGTTTGGTGAATATGTCTGCTAGCTGCTGTTCTGTGGGAACAAAGTGAAGTTCAATGGTTCCTTCCTCCACATGCTCCCTTATAAAATGATATCTTATACTGATGTGCTTTGTCAGAGAATGTTGAACTGGGTTTCCTGTCATAGCAATAGCACTTTGGTTATCACAATAAATAGGAATTTTAGAAAAGGATAACCCATAGTCCAACAATTGATTCTTCATCCAAAGAATTTGAGCACAGCAGCTGCCTGCAGCTATATACTCTGACTCTGCTGTTGATGTTGAAATGGACTTTTGCTTCTTGCTATACCAAGAAACAAGTCTTCCACCCAGAAATTGACAACTCCTACTTGTGCTTTTCCTGTCAATTTTGCAACCTGCAAAATCTGCATCAGAGTATCCAATTAGACTAAAATCTGATTCTCTAGGATACCATAATCCCAATGATGTGGTTCCCTTGAGATATCTGAATATCCTCTTCACTGCAATCAGATGAGGCTCTCTTGGATCTGCCTGAAATCTTGCACATAGACATGTGGCATACATGATGTCTGGTCTACTTGCAGTCAGATAAAGCAAAGATCCAATCATTCCTCTATAGTTTGTGATATCCACTGATGCACCAGTATCTTTGTCTAGTTTGGTTGCTGTTGCCATAGGAGTAGTTGCAGCTGAACTGTCTTGCATACCAAATTTCTTCAAAAGATTTCTGGTGTACTTTGCTTGATTTATAAAAATCCCATCTTTAGTCTGTTTAACTTGTAAACCCAGAAAATAACTGAGTTCCCCCATCATGCTTATTTGGTACCTTGACTGAATGAGCTTGGCAAATCTTTGACAGAGTTTAGCATTAGTGGAGCCAAAAATAATGTCATCAACATAGATTTGAACTAAAAGCAGATCATTACCATGATTCAAATAAAACAAGGTTTTATCTATGGTACCTCTAGTAAATCCACTTTCAAGAAGAAATTGAGCCAGAGTTTCATACCATGCCCTTGGAGCCTGTTTTAGTCCATAAAGTGCCTTGTCCAATCTATAGACATAGTCTGGATGCTTTGGATCCACAAAGCCTGGAGGTTGTTCAACATATACCTCCTCATCCAGTTTCCCATTTAGAAAAGCACTTTTGACATCCATCTGAAATACCTCGAATTTCTTGTGAGCAGCATAGGCCAGAAAGATTCTAATTGCTTCCAATCTTGCAACTGGAGCAAATGTCTCATCATAATCAATACCTTCCTGTTGTGAATACCCTTTTGCCACAAGCCTTGCTTTATTCCTTGTAATGACACCCTCACTGTCAGTTTTGTTTCTGAACACCCATTTTGTACCAACTATGGATCTGTCTTTAGGTCTTGGTACTAGGGTCCATACTTTGTTTCTCTCAAACTCATTTAGCTCCTCTTGCATTGCTCGAATCCAGTCAGCATCTTGAAGAGCTTCCTCCACCTTTTTAGGTTCTGTTTGTGACAGAAAGCAATGATGTAAACACTCATTTGCTGTAGCTGTCCTTGTTTGCACACCTGCTTCTGGATTTCCAATTATTAAATCAGGTGTGTGTGATTTTGTCCACTTCCTAGCATGTGGAAGTTGACCATTTTCATCATTGGATCCTCCCCCTTGATCCATGCTCTCTTGATTCTGTTGATCATTCTCTGTAGCTCCCCCTAAATTTGTGCTATCAGAGTTTGAATCAGTATTCTCTGATGAGTTTGAGTCAGCATTTTCTGATGAGTCTTGGGTAGAGTCTGAAACATTTTGATGCTCCCCCTCAACAAGTGCTTCATCATCATGAACTTGTAAATTTTCATCAGAGTTTGCTGTATTTTGTTCACAGTCAGAGTTTGACTGTTCATCAGAGTTTGTCAAATCAGAGAATATTTCTTCATTTTCAAAATGCAATCTTTCATGATCATCCATGTCTGCTAAGCCAATAATTTTCTTGTCATCAAATGACACATGTATGGATTCCATGATCACCTTGGTTCTGAGATTGTAGACTCTGAAGGCCTTTGTTGTCAGAGGATAACCTAGAAAAATGCCTTCATCAGCTTTTAAATCAAACTTGGTAAGCTGTTCTGGATGAGTCTTCAATACAAAGCATTTGCACCCAAATATATGAAAGTACTTCAGATTTGGCTTCTTTTTCTTCACCATCTCATATGGGGTCTTGCCATGCTTATTAATCAAGGTTGCATTTTGAGTGAAACAAGCTGTTTGAACAGCTTCTGCCCAGAAATAAGTAGGTAATTTAGCCTCATCAAGCATAGTTCTGGCAGCTTCTATAAGAGTCCTGTTTTTCCTCTCAACTACACCATTTTGTTGTGGTGTACCAGGTGCAGAAAACTGTTGCACTACACCTCTTTCTTTGCAGAACTCTTCCATTGTTGAATTTCTGAACTCAGTTCCATTATCACTTCTAATGATCTTCACTTTGTCTTCAGATCCATGATCCAGTTGCTTCACATGATCCATCAGATGCAAGGCTGTTTCATCTTTAGAGTGAAGAAAATATACCCAAGTATATCTGGTATACTCATCAACAATGACTAGAGCATATTTCTTCCTTGCAATGGATGGTACATTGACTGGTCCAAATAGATCAACATGTAGAAGATAATATGGCTTCTTTATTGAGAATTCAGTCTTACTCTTGAAGGATGTCTTTCTCTGCTTGGCCTTTTGACATGAATCACATAATCCATCAGATGTGAGTAGTGATTCAGGGAGTCCTCTCACAAGCTTTTTCTTTATTAGCTCATTTATGGAGTTGAAATTCAGGTGTGAGAGCTTCTTGTGCCACTTCCAACTTTCTTCTGCAGAGATTCTTGTAGACAAGCAAATTGCTTTTCCTTCAGAGTTTGTAGGCAAGTGGATTTCATAAATATTTCCATGTCTGTGAGCAATCACTGCCACCTTGCCTGTTGACTTGCTTACTATCTCACTGTGTTCTTCATAGAAATCAACATGATATCCTCTGTCACAGATTTGACTGACAGAGAGTAAATTGTGTTTTAGCCCTTGAACAAGAGCTACATTTGATATGATGACATTTCCAAGATTGATGTTGCCATATCCCAGAGTCCTTCCTATGTTGCCATCTCCATAAGAAACACTTGGGCCAGCCTTCTCCACAAACTCTGACAGCAGGGTCTTATTTCCAGTCATGTGTCCTGAACATCCACTGTCCAAGACTAGGATATTCTTCCTGTTGCCCTGCAATCACAAAGACCACTAATTGTTAGTTTTAAGGACCCAGACTTGCTTGGATCCCTTGGCCTTATTAAGTTTGTTAGCTTTTGCAGCGGAATTATTATTATTATCAGAGTTTGAGCTAACAGACTTTGTAACAGAGTTTGTACTAGAAACAGAGTTTGTACTTGCAGAGTTTTTATTAACCTTTAAAGAAGGTTTCAATTGATAATAATCATAATACAAACTATGATATTCTTTGCAAGTATAAATAGAATGCCATAAACTACCACAATGAAAACATGGATCTTGTGGTTTATATCTAATACTACTTTTTCTAACTCCAGACTTTGTAGGTAAGGAGTTAATGTCCTTGTTCTTCCTGCAAAAATTAGCAAGATGATTAGTATTCCAACAGTTATGGCATGTCTTCCTAGGTGCATTTGGAACAGGCATGTAGTTATTACTCTTGTCTATTCCAATCTTGCCATTTCTATTTTTCCTAGGCTCCTTGTTTTTGTCATCAGACTTTATCTCTTTAAGCTTATGTTTAAGCTGTTTCTGAGTCATCAGCCCTATGTTAACCTGTTTGGGCTTATCAGATTTTAAATTGTTGTTAATCTCTGATTTTGGTCTACTCTGTTTAGACTTAGAGGATTCAGCAACAAATTTAACAGGTTTAACCTTAGGTTTTTGAGTTTTAACAAACTCTGTTTTTGATGACTCAGCTTCTGAGTTATCAGTGTAACCTAGTCCCTTCTTCCAGTTTCCACTACCTAAGATATCCTGAGTAGTTTTGCCTGAATTAGTCCATGTCTTAATAATCTCATTTTCCTTAGCAAGTTCTGATTGAAGAGATGCATACCTCTTTAATAATTCATCTTTGACAATGACAGCATCATCTCTTTCTTTCTGAACTTCCAACATCTGAACTAATTCTTTTTCTAGATAATCATTCGTTTTCTTTACACTTAGAGTTTCAGATTTTAATCTTTCATTTTCTAAAGTCTGATCTCTAAAGCTGATATGCAAAGTTTTAAGAAACAATCTTAACTCAGTTATATCTTCAGTATCAAAGGCAAGAGTAGAATGAGGTACCTTTGCAGTAGATTCAGAGTTGTTGTCAGTGTTTGCCATCAGAGCATAATTGACTTCTTCCTCTGAATCAGATGTATCTGTCCAGTTTCCTTTCTTGGTGATAAAGGCTTTTTCTTTTTCCTTCTTGGCTTTCTTGCATTCAGATGCAAAGTGACCCTTTTCACCACAGTTGAAACAGGTATACTTGTCAGCTTTTCCAATTTTCCCTTCCTTGCCCTCATTCTTCCTGAAGTTCTTCTTGTCATAAACTCTGTCAGAGTTTCTGTCTTTCCTTGAAAAACTTTTGCCTTTGTTGAACTTTTTGTAAGCCAACTTCTTGAAGCTTTTCACCATCAATGCCGCTAACTGCATCATTTCACCATCACTGTCATCAGAGTCTGAGACATCAGAGTTTGAGTCATCAGAGTTTGATGACTCAATGTCAGACTTTGTGACATGAGCTTTTCCTTTGCTCTTAGCAGCTTCCTCTTGAACTTTCAGAGCAACAGACTTTGATTTGCCTCCATGACGTTTGCTTCTTTGCTCCATCTCAAGTTCATGGGTCTTCAGTCTTCCAAAAACATCATCAAGAGACATTTCTCCAAGATCAAGATTGTCTCTTATTGTGGTGACTTTCAAATCCCACTTTTCAGGAAGAGCCAGAAGAAATTTGAGGTTTGAGTCTTCAAGATCATATTCCTTGTTCACAAGAGATAAGTCATTCAGCAGTTTGACAAATCTGTCATACAGATCTGTCAAGGACTCACCAGATTTTGAGTCAAAGTGCTCATACTCCTGTGTAAGGATTGTTTTTCTATTTTTCTTTATGGCCTGAGTTCCTTGACATCTGGTTTCCAGAGCATCCCAGATTTGTTTAGCAGTTTTGCACCCAATCACCCTATTAGACATTGCATTATCAAGGGCACTGTGCAGAAGGTGTTTCACCTTAGAGTCTTTACCAATTGACAAGATGTCCTCAGGGGTGTAATCTTTCTATTCTTTTGGAACCATCTTCTGAGGTTCATCTGCAAGCCCAACAGAGAGCTTGGTGGGCATATGTGGTCCATCATAGATCCTGTCAAGGTATTCTGGATCAACAGAGTCTAAGAATATGATCATTCTCTCTTTCCAGACTGGATATTCAGATGCCTTAAGGATTGGAACTCTAAAGGATGAAGCTTGTGATTTTTCAGACATGATTGTGATTAAGATCTGACTATAGTAATCTTAACAGAGCTGGCTCTGATACCACTTGTTAGGTCCTATAAACTCACTATATAAGATGATATAGTGATCACAATATGTAACACAGTATGACAATATAAGAGATTGAAAACAATAAACTCTTATTCACAAAGCTTGAATGGTTACAAAAACTCTCTCAGTGATTTATATTTTATCACTAAGAGCTGCTAGGGTTCTTAACAATGTACTCGATAACTCTACTCATATAGAGTAACCCTAATCTGTGTTTATATAGACACAGTTACAAAATCAATCTCTGAGTTGATATCCTATAAATCAGCTATGTATTCTATCAATCAAAGATTGCTCCAGTTTTCTGTTTAGTTTCCATAGTCAGCAAATCACTCCTCCGCTTCTATCCTTCCTTGAAGTATATCCGCTTCTGAGCTCTTTCCACGTGTAAACTCTGACGAGTCTTGACTATGTAAACTCTGATCAGACTTTATCAAACTCTGGTCAGACTTTACTAAACTCTGATCAACTTCATCAAACTCTGATCAGCTTCCAGCTTAAACTCTGATCACTCCTGTTCTAAAACAAACTTTAAGAACATTAGTAATCATCAATTATATCTAACACATGTTTATAAGAAATATTCTTAACTCAACAATATCATGAGTATCAAAGGCAAGAGTAGAATGACGTGCCTTCATATTAAAACTTCAGAGCTACTTTCAACATTTTCCATCAAGGCAGAGATCACCTCATCTTAAGTTGCTGAAGTGTCTGCCCAATGCTTCTTCTTTGTGATGTAGGCTTGACTTTTATCAGCTTTGTTGCACTCAGATTCAAAGTGTCCCTTCTCACCATAATTATAGCATTTAATCTTGGACTTGTCTACTTTTTCAGATTTGCCTTCCTTTCCCTCAGCTTCTGAAACTCTTTTTGTCAGAGTTTGAATCTCTTTTAGGAACTACTTGTATGCCATCTTATTGAATCTCCTAACCATCACGGCTGCAAGTTGCATCATCTCAGTATCACTGTCATCAGCATCAGAATCTGTGAGATCTTCAGAGTTTGAGTCATCAGCAGAGTTTTCTGCGTTTTGTGCCTGACTACATGCTAGAAAGGAATTCTGCGGCACACGTGCGTTAATAAACATACGAAGGTTTTCTGTCGGCTCATTATTTAATTGTTTAAGGGGAATACAGATGAAACCTACCTAAAAAGACCTGAAGGGTTGAACCGAGCCAAGAAGTCCTGGATGGTTAAATGGGGTTACCAGTATGAGGCAAAATTTGACACATGGCATTAAAAAATCAAATAAGTCTATTGCATATAGTACTATTACAGATGGTTCTTGTAATTCACATATTTCATTGTGGATCCAACATCTCTAGAGAATGCAAGAGATGTCTGAATCTGCAATAAAGTTAACGGAGTAGCAAGTGGGAGAGAATGAACACCGTGACCTGTGAAGGGCTTATAAGAGAAAGTCCAATAAGTTACCTATCTCATTACTTATTAATAATATGAAATAATGAATTCTAGTGAGTCTTAGTGATTTAGGTAATCTACTTTTAGTGTCAACTCCAATAGCAATCCCTATATTTGTTCTCCTAATATTATTTTAATAATAAATTTGAGAAAGAGAAGGGGAAAAGGAGGGAAAAGACAAAAAAAAGGGGAGAGATGATTATTTTATTCATAAATATTAAATAGGTAATGGCTAGGTGTTACTTATAAATAGGTAATGGTTAGGAGATTTGAGGTTGTGCTAGTGATTTAAGTAACCACTAGGAGAGTGTTGGAGTGCTTGTTTTTAGGACATTACCTAAATGTAAGTTTAGGTAACCTATTGGACTTGCTCTAAGCGCCTAACCATAGTTAGCCAGTAAGGGAAACAGAGTTACATAGTACACAGAAAACATATGATCTGCATTACCCTCATTTGTTGTAATTCTTCGCACAATTTTTGTTCAAAAGTAAAAAGGCTCAATGATATCTCACTCTGAAATGTTGAATGTTGATGGATGGAACCTGCTTGTCTCAAAAAATCGTTATAAGTTTCAATGAAGAATAACCTGCGGAAATGAAATGAGATTCAATGGCAAGGAACAAGTTACTCCATTCATCACTGGCAAATTATGTTTGACCGGGTTACTACTTTATAACAACTGCTATATTATGTTGTGGATGCTGTACTACTTGTTATATCTGTATTAATATGGAGGAAACAACTCAACATCTATTCCTGTCATGTCCTTTTACACATCACCTTTTCAAGCTAATAATCAACAGTAGAGCTATTCTCAATCCCAAACAGAGATAACAAGAATGGCTCCGAGATAGCGAAAGCTTTAAATAAAGATTCCTCATGTAAGGGAGAATTTTAAACTGTAAAAGTCTTACTGCCACTTGTAGACACATTGTCTAGGGCTGTCTCTGCTCTTTTGAGGTCTACTCCTCCCCCTCTTATTTCTAGCTTTGCATTTGAAATGGTACATTGGGATTAAATGGTAGCATCTTTTTTTAACTTGCAGGACCGTAACATCTACCTAGATGGTCCGTATAAAGCATCAACATGTGAATATATACTTTATGATAAATTAGAGAATACAAGTATATGTTCAGTTGTATTCAATTAAAATTTATAATTTAAAAGATGTAGAATTCAAATTCCCTCAAAAACATATTAAATTTGATTTAAAATTTACATATAGATATAGTTATTATTAGGCTTAATGACCTTTTAGCCCTTGAAGTTTGGGTGGAAGTTCCGATGCGGCCTCGAAGTTTAAAAACATACCTTTCGACCCTCAAAGTATCTTTGTATTACCTTTTAGCCCTTATGGCGTATACCGGTATATAATGGGAGGGACAAAGTTGACATTTCACACGTGAGGGTTAAAAGGAGCATTAAACATTAAGGGTTAAAAGGAACATCTAATGCATTTTAATGTATTCTTTAGGGGTTAAAAGGAACGAGATGTAAACTTTAAGGGTTAAAAGGTACGCCCAAACTTTACCCTGAATATGAATTGTCAAGTTTATCCCCTGATTTATACCGGTATTTTTAAAAAGGGCTAAAAGGTATGACAAAGATACTTTGAGGGTCGAAAGGTATGTTTTTAAACTTCGAGGCCGCATCAGAACTTCCACCCATACTTCGAGGGCTAAAAGGTCATTAAGCCTTATTATTAACAATCGAATATATAGTCGTATATAGCACCCGTTAGAGGAAGTTAAAAGGTAGGATAGGATTTGCATATTGTCTAGTTTTGTTTTACCTAAACCATGTAGAGAAGAAGAGTGAATTCGGTTTCCAAACAGGGTTAGAGTGATTGAGCTGTCGGTTAGCATCTCCTAAAGGGATGAGGATAAATAAAGAGAGGCCACTGCAGTTCTACATTAACTAATATTTCTCATAATTTTCACAAACACTCATGGATGTTATAATTTGTTGATTAGTTATGTGTTCCACGTCATCAGCCAGCTTGTCATCAGTACTAGCTAGCTACCACATGTCACTATCAGTTAGTAACGATACTTTGTTATATACTCGTTTTACATCCACTACCCTGTAATCAGTTTTATTACTTCTTTCTTAAGCTTCACTGTAAATACATGTTTTCTCTTTGTGTTTCATTTTGATTCACATCTGATTACTTAGTTTGCGCTTGATTGAATTGTTTCCACTAAGTGATTTTTGTTGGAATTCTGTGCTTAATTGTTGTTGCAATGGCGTCCACAAACACAAACCCTTGGAATCGTCCTAATCTACTACACTGTCATGATCCAGCTAGTTCTATTATATTAATCCTTCTGACGCTAGCACCTCTCAACTTGTGTCTGTTAAATTCAATGGAAATGGCTATAGTAATTGGAAACGATCTATATTTCTTAGTTTAATTATCAACTTAAAATAAGCTTGAATTTGTTGATGGAAATGTTCTTCAACCTGATGTTGCTTCTGTTGAGTATAAGGCTTAGGAGAGGTGTAATGATTTGGTATGTTCTTGCTTTTAAACAATTTGGATGAAAGCATTGCTAAAAGTGTACTCTTCTGTAAAACTGCTAGAGAAATTTGGGTTGATTTAGAGGAAAGATTTGGCTATCTTTCCTTGGCTCAAGTATATTTACTTGAGCAACAACTGTTTGACTTAATTCAGGGCACAAAGTCTGTTTCAGATTACTTTACTGAATTAAAGGCAATTTGGGATGCTCAGAATGATGTTGATCCCAATCCACATTGTACCTTTAATCTATTTGTGTGTCCCATTAATCAGAGGCTTCAAAAGAAACAACAGGATTGCAGCCTTATTCAATTCATGACGAAACTCCATGACAAATTTGCTTCAATAAGAGCCAATATTCTTATGCGATATCCTTTACCTCCTTTGTCCAATGCATTCAGATTGTTTGCTCAGGAAGAAAGACACCAAGAATGTAGGAGTAATCGGATCTTGGCCTTGCGTTTTATGATATCAATTGAAAAAGTTCGAACAGAATATTAACCTTAATCGCTATGACGCAAGCGATTCAAATCTACGTCTTCTACTGTATTCCTTGATCTTCTTGGACGAAGTGTGGCCTTCGATCTCCCAAGGTGTACCTCTCCTTAAAGCTCCAAAAACCCTAGCTGGCTCCTTGAGAAAAACGGCTGCCTCTCTCAAACCCTAGGATGAATTCGTTTTTTGTGTGTATCATAGCTTTAGGAGAACGAGAATATATATAGGCTACAATAGGGATCATGGACCATTAGGTCATGCCTTCCAATGACATCTCAGGCCAAGCCCAATGTCATTAAATATTAATTCAATCCACTAAAGAATTAATATTTGCACTACCTTTCCTAATTCTATTAAAGAATGACTGGGTGGTTTGTTGGACTAATTCAGGTCCTAAAATCTTTCTCTCTCCAACTTCATCCTAAACAAGAGGTGATCTACACTTTCTGCCATATAATACTTCATAAGGGGCCATTCTTATGCTAGAATGATAGCTATTGTTGTAAGCAAATTCCACTAAAGGTTAGTGATCTTCCCAGCTTCCTTTAAAATCCAAAGAACAAGCTCTTAACATATCCTCTATGGTTGGTATTATTCTTTCACTTTGCCCATCTGTCTGGGATGATATGCAGTACTTAGATTGAGCTTAGTCCCGAAACATTCTTGAAAAGCTTGCCAAAATCTTGCATGCCTATCTGAAACAATTGACATTGGTATTTCATGTCTTGTCACAACCTCATTCATATATAGCTTTACTAATCTTTCCATTGTGTACTTTTCACTAATAGGAAGAAAATGTGCAGATTTCGTCAGCCTATCGACAATTACCCAAATAGCATCATGACTAGCTCTATTCTTTGGTAATCCAACAATAAAATCCATGGTGATGTGTTCCTAGTTCCATTCTGGAATCTCTAATGGCTACAATAATCCACTAGGTCTCTAGTGCTCTACTTTCACTTTTTTGACAAGTTAGATATTTACTTACCCAATCAGCGATTTCTTTTCTCATGTTAGGCGACCAATAATTCTTCTTTAAATCCCTGCACATCTTGGTGCTTCCCGGGTGAATAGAAAATCTTGATTCGTGTGCTTCGCTTATAATATCTCTTTTAAGATACGTCATGTTAGGAATCCAAATCATGTTTGCAAATCTTCTAATCCCTTTATCATCCTTTACACTTAAATACTCATCAACTGACAACCCATAACGCTTTTCCTCAATCATATATTATTGACTCTTTTTGATTCTTTCTAACAAATCTGATTGTATTATCATTTCAAAAATCTTTCCATCTTTAGGGTCTGAACCCTTAATCTCTAAATTTAAATTTTCCAGCTCTCTGATCAACTTGTTTGGTAAAGACATCACACTGATTCTTTCTTTTCTACTTTAAGCATCAGCAACTACATTGGCTTTTCCTGAATGATATTTAATCATACAATCATAATCCTTGATCAATTCTAACCATCTTCTTTGTCGCATATTCAGTTCCTTCTGAGTAAACAAATACTTCAAACTGTTATGATCAGTGTATATCTCACATTTCTCACCATAAAGATAATGCCGTCAGATCTTTAAGGCAAAAATTATAGCATCTAGTTCTAAATCATGGGTTGGGTATCTCAACTCATATTCCTTAAGTTGTCTAGAAGCATATGCTATTACTTTTTTTTTCATGCTGCATCAAAGCACATCCTAAACCTTTATGAGATGCATCACTAAAGATTACAAGGTTCCCAGTTTTATCAGGTAAAGTCAGCATAAGAGCCATTGTAAGTCTTTTCTTCAATTCCTGAGAATTTTATTCACACTTAGGAGTCCATTCAAACTTTTCTTCCTTTCTGGTCAACTTAGTCAGAGGAGTTGCAATCTTAGAGAAATCCTTTACAAATCTCGTAGAGTAACCTGCTAAACCAAGAAAACTTCTTACTTCTGTAGGAGTTCTAGGTCTCCCCTAATTTGATACTACCTCAACCTTTGCGGGATCTACAGAAATTCCTTCTCTAGAAACTATGTGTACAAAAAAAATGAACTTCCTTCATCCAAAACTCACACTTTGAAAATTTTGCATATAGCTTTTCTTTTCTCTGGGTATATATCCAAGGTTATCCTAAGGTGCTCTTCATGCTCTTCTCTAGTCTTAGAATATATCAAAATATCATCGATAAAAACAATAACAAACTTATCTAGATATTTTTTGAACACTCTATTCATAAGATCCATAAAGGCTGTAGGGGCATTGGTTAATCCAAATGACATCACTAAAAACTCATAATGTCCATATTGGGTCTAAAGGCTGTCTTAGGTACATTCTCAAACCTGATTCTTCAAATGATGGTATCCACATCTCAAGTCTATATGAAAAAGTAAGATGCTCTTTTCAACTGATTAAACAAATCATCAACCCTAGGTAAAGGGTCATCTTATTTAACTCTTGATAATCGATGTAACAATCCTCAAATCCGGGGATCTGGATTTGGCATCACCATACAACACCTTCTTAAAACTCTTTAGGAAAAACTGTTTAAAAAGAACAAAATCAAAGAATTTGAAATCTGAGCATTTCAAAAAGAATTGAAAGGAAATCAGAATTTTAAAACTTTGTTGGACATATGGAAGCCTTTCACAATGGTAATCACCGATCAATGAGTTTTCAAAATAGCTTTCATTTGAAATAAAAAGGATGATTGGGAGACCAATATGACCAAATGAACAAAATGTTGCGTGTCTAAATTAAGACACCACTAAAGGTTGTTAACCTTCTTGTAATTACAACACACACAAGCGATGGCGTCTTATCCAACTCCTATCACATAGATAGGTATACCTTGTGTCCCGTATAATTAGGGTTGTTCATCCCAATCAAATTGAAGAAATATAAAGGAAGATTTATCTTAAAGATTTGCTTTTGAATTGTTATCTCATAATTTGGACAAACCTAATCTACCATAATCATTTCCCCAACACACTTTTTCCAAGGAATGCGAGTAATGCATCCTTTAATCATAAATCAAGGATTTTCAATGGGTAGAATAGAAAATTGGATCAAATATGGGACGATCTCTTAGAGTTATTAGATTGAGATCATCATTTTGGTATATATCTATTGCAATTCTCAAATATTAAATCATGAATCGCAAAAGATTTTGTAACATCAAAGAAATATTGATTATTGGGGAGCAGTCACTTCCAAACAAAGGAAGGACTCAAGATACAGAATAAACTTCTCAGTTTTCAAAATGAGATTTGATGTCAACTTGAGCCAAAATAGTGTGAAACGTATATTATTCATTAATAGCGTATTCCACAGATCTTATACTCAAGCGATGAAGGTCTTACTTATAACAAGTTCGTGGTCTGCGAAGATCTAAACCTTTGATTTCCTTCCATATTATCTATATTCTTTGCTCTCGGCATCTCTTACTTCACAAAAGGCTTCTTCACCCTATGATTCCAAGATATCTTTCCAGCATTTTGATTATTTTGCGGCGATTTACGCTTCCGATCGACTTTCTCTTTGTTAAACAACTTGCCACTTGACCCAATGATACAAGCTTTGTGCACTAACGTCGTATAGCTAGCAATCTCGAGAACAACAACCATATTATGAATCCAGGGCTTTAAGCCGGACTGAAAATGTCCAGCTTTCTTTTCGTCCGTATTTACTTGATGTGAAATAAATTTCGACAGTTTGATAAACTTAGTTTCGTGTTTAGCTATACTAACATATTCTCTTGCTTAAGCTCTAGAAATTTGAGCTCCATTTGATTCTCTAGGTATTTCGGGACATACTTCTCTAGGAATAATTTTGTAACCCTAGTCCATGATATCACATTAGACTCTTCTAGAACTTTCTTAGCTTCCCACCAATAATTAGCCTCTCCATTAAGCATATAAGCATCAGAGAAAATTTTCTTATCCTCCTCTACACCAACTATTTCAAAACTCTTCTGTATTTCTCTTAGCTATATCTCTGCCTCAACGGAATCCACAGTCCCTTTAAACTCTGGGGGTTGAAAAAATTTTTTTTTGAAAGATTTGAATAAAAAGGTAGGTTTGTTAAGTTAACTCGGAGAACTTCTTTCAAGATTGTTTTGAAAATTCTAGGTTCGTTGTTGAAGAAGATCAATAAATAATTGAACAAGATTGGGTTTGGGTTGTATTCCAGGTGAAACATCTGGTATTAATTAATCAACAGGGTTGTCATTCAGGTTTAGGTTTATCTTGATTCAAAAACAGGTTAACATTGTACAAAATGCAAGATTTATCCAAATGTACAACAAGGTGCAATTTTGTAAAATACATAGTATTAAACTTTTGAAAACAGGTTGCATATTTTTGGTCCAAAGTTGCAAATTTTTGAAAACTTTTAGAAACTTCAGAGGTTGCACCTTTTCTTTTGGAAACTCTAAAACTTTAACATTTCTTTTTTTTCTTCTTTATTTTGAAAACCTTTAAAAACTTTAAAAGTTGAAGACTTCACATTGGATCATTGATGTAGAAAATGCAAGATAGTTGACAGAAATGAGACAGGTCAAAACTAGTTAAAAAGTGCAAAAAGCATGGGGAAGGTATATGTTAGGTCCTATAAACTCACTATATAAAATGATATAGTGATCACAATCTGTAACACAGTATGACAATATAAGAGATTGAAAACAATAAACTCTTATTCACAAAGCTTGAATGGTTACAAAAACTCTCTCAGTGATTTATATTGTATCACTAAGAGCTGCTAGGGTTCTTAACAATATACTCGATAACTCTACTCCTATAGAGTAACCCTAATCTGTGTTTATATAGACACAGTTACAAAATCAATCTCTGATTTGATATCCTATAAATCAGCTATGTATTCTATCAATCAAAGATTGCTCCAGTTTTCTGTTTAGTTTCCATAGTCAGCAAATCACTCCTCCGCTTCTATCCTTCCTTGAAGTATATCCGCTTCTGAGCTCTTTCCACGTGTAAACTCTGACGAGTCTTGACTATGTAAACTCTGATCAGACTTTATCAAACTCTGGTCAGACTTTACTAAACTCTGATCAGCTACATCAAACTCTGATCAGCTTCCAGCTTAAACTCTGATCACTCCTGTTCTAAAACAAACTTTAAGAACATTAGTAATCATCAATTATATCTAACAATCTCCCCCAACTTGTGCATAAATAAGTTATGTGCAAGTTAACAGATAATTGATGATGTCAAAACAAATAAGTCAAATGCAACAGAGTTTAGCTATATAGCAGAAAACTTTTTAAAACTTACAGATACTTTACTCCCTAGCTTCATAGACACCATTTGCTGTCTTTAGATATCCTCTGAGGAGTTCTCTTTCAGCTTCTTCAAGTACTGTAATCATCTGTCTCTTGATCTCTCTAAGTTCTGGATCTGAAACTCCAGTTTGGTAAATTGCAGCTCTGAGATCATATATCTTGTTTCTTCTCAAGTCTCTATCCAGCCTGATATTGTAAGCTTTATCAGACTCTTCATTGAATGCAAGAGTACTGATTCCAGCTATTTTCACTATTTTTGCTGAATTTTTCTTCATCTCAACCAACTGTCCTTTATGATTGAAGTATTTAGGAATGAAAGGTCCAGCATTTTTGTTTCCTGTAATACCCATCTTTCTTCTGATTTGATCTTTGAGCAGGTTGGAGATGTGTTGGCATGACTTGTTCTTTACTTGAAACATGTGTGAGACATATCTCAGTTCCTCCCAGTGTTTAGCATAGAGATCAGCTTCAATTACTCTAAACACTGTTCCATCAGACATGAAGTAGATAAGAATGTTATCTCCTCTGTCATTTTTCACTAGCTGGACTGAATCAAGTTTGTCCATTTTTTCTTGCAATGCTCCAGTCTTGGGAGCACAGAGAGATGAGGGGTCTGTTGACATTGATCCTATACTCTGATCAAATTTCTCATATTTGGATCCCAGCCCTCCTTTATCTCTTCCTGCTTTACGATGAGAGATTGGTTGAATTGAGCCCTTTTCAAAGTTTATCTCAGTCATCAGACTAGGCTTTGCAAATCCTGCCAGTGGAGTAGTTGTTGGTTTGAACACAGCTTGAGCTTTGTCAGAGGTTGTGTCTTTCTTTGCTTCTGTATTAACTTGAGCTATGTCAGAGGTTAATCTTCCTTTCTGTGATTCTGCAACATGAGCTTTGTCAGAGATTGCAGCTTCTGATTTCTTTTCCTTTACAACTTGATCTTTGTCAGAGGTTGTAGACTTCTTCTTATCCCAGCCTTTCTCAAGGTGCTCATCTACTTTGCTTTTGCCCTTGGATGTATATTCATCTTCAGAGTATACCTTTTTGACTGGTAAACTCTGATCAGCAACAGTAGCTTCCTTGATCAATATCCCTTTTTCTTTTGGCTTGGTGGTTGATTTTGCAGGCTTTTGAATTTTTCCAGAGTTTATAGCTTCAACATGTTCTTTCTTCAACTCAGCTTCCTCTGCAGCAATCAACTCCAAATCCAATTTGGCTTCTGGATTTTCTTGTTCAAAAATCAATCTAGCAAGCTCTTCATCAGTCATGGGTTTATCTGATCCAGTCACTGGTCTTTGCTTAGATCCTGATGTGATATTATGAGTTGGAGCAGACTTTGTGCTTTGCTTAGACTGTTTTTGACTGTCAGAGTTTGAAACTCTTCCATCAGTCCCTGCTTGAAATCTCTTGTGCTTTGTGAAGTCATCCACATCATCATCATCATCCTTCTTCTTTCTCTTCAGAGTTTGAAAAGTAGACTTGCATTTGACCTTAGCTACTCTCTCCCCCTTTTTGACATCATCCTCATCAGGAATCAGTATAGAAGTTATCAGAGAAAGTGAAGATTGGATGGCTTCCAGCTGTTTGGACATTTTATCTTGAGTAGACTCAATGGTGGTCATCCTCTTTTCCAGAGATTCATTTGCAGACACCAGCTTCTTAACATCATCTTTCAGAGGTAGTAGAGTCCTTTTCTTCTCCATAGTTTGAGTTTCCTTGAGATTAGCTACCTCTGTTCTGAGACCATCTATAGACTTAGATGTCTGATCATGAGCAGGATGAAATGTCTTAAGATAAAGAACTGTAGCCTTGAGGCTTGACATGACATCAGACTTTGTAATTTTATTCTCTGCCATAGATAAGAATTCTTCAGCTTTAGTTGGCTCCAGAGAATGCTGGTGACTCAACCAGAGTTTATCCCATACTTCACTTGGTGGATCAACCTGAAGATCCCTGGGAAGTGGCTCAGAGTCTGTGTTCAGAGTTTGTAGCCTGGCAATATACTGGCTGGTAGACTCCCACTTTTGTTGTAGATGTGACTGAGGAACTTCATTATCATCTTCATCATTGTCATCATCTGAACTTTCATCATCCTCATCATTATCAGATGCAGGGTCAGCAACATTCTAAACAGTATCTTTAGCAGATTTTTCTTGAGCTTTAGACTGTGATTTGCTTGGCTCTTCACCAGCCTCAGCAAGAGACTGCAGAGCTTCCAAAGCTACTTTGTCAGATTCATCAACTACATCAGACTTGTAGTTTTCTGGAGCTGTATCATGAACAATGGCATCCTCAGGAATTTTCATTGGAGAATGAGGAATTGGAGTGGAGGGGCCATGATCAGATAATGGAATTTGAGGATCAGACATTGTTGCTCCAGCTTCAGTTGTAATTGGTTCATCACACCTTATTTCTTCATCTACTTCAGAGGATGTAGTAGATGTTGTAGCACCATCAGAGATTGGAACAGCCTGAAGAGGAAGCACCATCAGAGCTTGAGAAGACTCTGGTAGTGTGGTAGATGGTGTTTGCTCTTCATTAGCAGTAAGATCTGTAATCTCTGTTATGGGTACCTTTGCCCTCGCAGGTTTTTGAGCCCTTCTTTTGAATCTGGCTGGCTTTTGTTGAGGACTTGTCTGAACAGGTTCAGAGTTTGTTGTAGGAGTAGGTTCAGAGTTTACAGCATGTGCAGGTTCAAGATCATCATAATCATAGGCTGCAACCAGTCTCCTTCTTTTCTGCTTTTGAGGAGAAGCAGCTTCAGAGTTTACACGATCAGTGTTTACAGCATCAGAGTTTACAGCAGCAGAGTTTGCTGGTTTATCAGACTTTGTCTTCAGAACTTGTGTAGCAACAGAGGTTCTGGTCTTCTTGGTAGAGGGGTTTTCATCAGACTTTGTAGCCTTTTTAGGCCTGGATGCAGAAATTCTGGGTTGTTTGGGGATTGTAGGAGAGACTGGAGGTTGAGGCTGTTGTGGTTGTGGTTGTTGTTGTACTGGGGGCATGTCCATCCTAGCTCTAACTTGAGCTGGAATTAGAAGAGGTCTCTGAATTGGATACTTCTCATCCTTGGAGATGAGGTCCTTAAACACTCTTTTATGAAGCCTGAATGGCTTGATCTCATCAACAACATCAAAATCTACCTCACCAACAGTAGCATTAAACAATAATTGACAGAATCTTGAGAAATATATGACTTGTCTATTCTCATGCATTCTTTCACCAATATTTCTAAGAACTAATCTACCAAAATCAAAATTAGTAGAGTAGATCAGAGAATACCCAATCTGCAGCATGTCCATTGGTATGGCATCCCAGTTTGTAGACTTCTTTTGAAAGGCCCTGGTGATGCAGTCGAAGAAGAAACTCCATTCCCTTCTGAGCCCTGGGCGCTTCAGTTGTCCCAATTTTTCAAGTGATTCACTGTAGCCCAAATCAGTCATCATTGTTCTCAGATTTGCATCTCCATTAGTGATATAAGCAATGTCGAGCTCTGGTAGGTTGAATGCTGTTCTGACTGTGGCTGGAGTAACAAAATACTCCTCCCCTTCATATGAAAACACAATTGATGGTGATCCATCTTCACCACCATTGTCATACTTACCCGTCTTCCAAAAATTGATGATTTGGCTTCCTGAGAGTCTGGCAGGAGCGGTAAGAGCGGTAGCAATGGCACTCTGTGCAAGAAATTGCTGCATGGGATGATAATCCCTTGGAGCGTCGGCAGTGTTTAGAATAGCAGCATGGTTATTGGTAACAAATTCCACACCTGCAAAGATGAATGCTGTAGTGGCCATGAGAACAGAGTTTATGAAAGAAGGTGTTTGAGGAGGTGTGTGAGAGAAGATTTGAATTTCAGAGAGAAGAGAGTAAGATTTTGTGAAGAGAGTGTGTGTAAGGATTAAGTGTATAAGTGAATGATAAGCAATAAAATCTGATGTGATAAACTCTTCAGATTTTGTGTAGTTGTACACGCATGGCTCTTTGTTCACTTGGACACCTGTCAGATTTTAACTGGTAGATGAGAGTTAGTGGGATGGAGAAAGGAGAGTAATAATCATGAGCGCAGTAAAACATGTGCAGTTATAAATGCTGATTACACGTTCTCCTATTAAAATGTTTTTCATGTAAACCCACTAATAATACATCCGTTTGGAATACACCCTTCATATTCTCTGAATATTTGAACTCCTGAAATGTATAAGAGTTTAGAAAATCAAGATCAAATCTCTCGAATTTTAAACTCTGAGATTTAAATTAAAGAAAATAAATTCTGAATACCTCAGAATAAAGACATGATTTTTAGAAAATTCATCAAAAAAAATCAGAGTTTGTCATAAAATCCATAGCTCAATAATGTGCTTATGAAATAATGTGTGTGATTTAACATATGAGATCAGAGACTTAAGAATTTCACAATTTCGTAATTATAAGGTAGACAAGAATAATTTATTTAAACTCTCAAGACATAGACAATAGGCATACTCTGATGGAGAAATATATAAAATAAACTAACCCCCCCCCCCCCTTTTTTTTTTCAAAGGACGCTTTTCAGTGTAAATGAATCACGACCTTTAAGGATAATTTTGCAACAGTATTTCTCCAGTAATCAGAGATTGTGACTGGTCACCATAGATTTTAAAATCTTGGCAATTACTTAATACCAGTAAGTGTTTGGGTCTTCCCAGTCACTGTCATATAGACATCTAAGATCTCAAAGGAGTACCATGCTTATTTGCAGGGGTGTGTATAGCATCAGAATGTATAAACACTGTCTAATTTACTGAGAGAGAATGCAAATTACTCAGTCTCACTTATAATTAAGATATGTGAAGTAATAGAGTCTCAATGATATCAATATGCATATAGTGTAAAATAGTAGCACAAAATTGAGATCAGGATTAAAGAACTTAACTGAGATTCATGATTACTAATTCAGATCATGCTCCATAGTATCTTCACAGGTTAAGTGTCTCAGAGAAATAAAAATAAGATCATTTATCAAGATTCAGAGTTTACAAACATCAGAGAATATCGTCAGAGAATGACGTCAGAGAATGTCAATCAGAGTATAGCAAACAGAGTATATCATCAGAGAATGTCATCAGAGTTTAACAATCAGAGTATATCATGGCAAATTTGTGAGCAATACATATGGTAATTTGACAATTGAAATTTGAAAGATCTGACCATTATGTTTACTCAGTTCCTGATATCATTCCTAGCTCATTCACCAGCCTAGTAAAGGTTGCTTCACTTAGTGGTTTGGTGAATATGTCTGCTAGCTGCTGTTCTGTGGGAACAAAGTGAAGTTCAATGGTTCCTTCCTCCACATGCTCCCTTATAAAATGATATCTTATACTGATGTGCTTTGTCAGAGAATGTTGAACTGGGTTTCCTGTCATAGCAATAGCACTTTGGTTATCACAATAAATAGGAATTTTAGAAAAGGATAACCCATAGTCCAACAATTGATTCTTCATCCAAAGAATTTGAGCACAGCAGCTGCCTGCAGCTATATACTCTGACTCTGCTGTTGATGTTGAAATGGACTTTTGCTTCTTGCTATACCAAGAAACAAGTCTTCCACCCAGAAATTGACAACTCCCACTTGTGCTTTTCCTGTCAATTTTGCAACCTGCAAAATCTGCATCAGAGTATCCAATTAGACTAAAATCTGATTCTTTAGGATACCATAATCCCAATGATGTGGTTCCCTTGAGATATCTGAATATTCTCTTCACTGCAATCAGATGAGGCTCTCTTGGATCTGCCTGAAATCTTGCACATAGACATGTGGCATACATGATGTCTGGTCTACTTGCAGTCAGATAAAGCAAAGATCCAATCATTCCTCTATAGTTTGTGATATCCACTGATGCACCAGTATCTTTGTCTAGTTTGGTTGCTGTTGCCATAGGAGTGGTTGCAGCTGAACTGTCTTGCATACCAAATTTCTTCAAAAGATTTCTGGTATACTTGGCTTGATTTATAAAAATCCCATCTTCAGTCTGTTTAACTTGTAAACCCAGAAAATAACTGAGTTCCCCCATCATGCTCATTTGGTACCTTGACTGCATGAGCTTGGCAAATCTTTGACAGAGTTTAGCATTAGTGGAGCCAAAAATAATGTCATCAACATAGATTTGAACTAAAAGCAGATCATTACCATGATTCAAATAAAACAGGGTTTTATCTATGGTACCTCTAGTAAATCCACTTTCAAGAAGAAATTGAGCCAGAGTTTCATACCATGCCCTTGGAGCCTGCTTTAGTCCATAAAGTGCCTTGTCCAATCTATAGACATAGTCTGGATGTTTTGGATCCACAAAGCCTGGAGGTTGTTCAACATATACCTCCTCATCCAGTTTCCCATTTAGAAAAGCACTTTTGACATCCATCTGAAATACCTTGAATTTCTTGTGAGCAGCATAAGCCAGAAAGATTCTAATTGCCTCCAATCTTGCAACTGGGGCAAATGTCTCATCATAATCAATACCTTCCTGTTGTGAATACCCTTTTGCCACAAGCCTTGCTTTATTCCTTGTAATGACACCCTCACTGTCAGTTTTGTTTCTGAAAACCCATTTTGCACCAACTATGGATCTGTCTTTAGGTCTTGGTACTAGGGTCCATACTTTGTTTCTCTCAAACTCATTTAGCTTCTCTTGCATTGCTTGTATCCAGTCAGCATCTTGAAGAGCTTCCTCCACTTTTTTTGGTTCTGTTTGTGACAGAAAGCAATGATGTAAACACTCATTTGCTGTAGCTGTCCTTGTTTGCACACCTGCTTCTGGATTTCCAATTATTAAATCAGGTGTGTGAGATTTTGTCCACTTCCTAGCATGTGGAAGTTGGCTACTTTCATCATTGGATCCTCCCCCTTGATCCATGCTCTCTTGATTCTGTTGATTATTCTCTGTAGCTCCCCCTAAATTTGTGCTATCAGAGTTTGAATCAGTATTCTCTGATGAGTTTGAGTCAGCATTCTCTGATGAGTCTTGGTTAGAGTTTGAAACATTCTGATGCTCCCCCTCAGCAAGTGCTTCATTATCATGAACTTGTAAATTTTCACCAGAGTTTGCTGTATTTTGTTCACAGTCAGAGTTTGACTGTTCATCAGAGTTTGTCGAATCAGAGAATATTTCTTCATTTTCAAAATGCAGTTCTTCATGATCATCCATATCTGCTAAACCCATAATCCTTTTGTCATCAAATGACACATGTATGGATTCCATGATCACCTTGGTTCTTAGATTATAGACTCTGAAGGCCTTTGTTGTCAGAGGATAACCCACAAAAATGCCTTCATCAGCTTTTAAATCAAACTTGGTAAGCTGTTCTGGATGAGTCTTCAATACAAAGCATTTGCACCCAAATATGTGAAAGTACTTCAGATTTGGCTTCTTTTTCTTCACCATCTCATATGGGGTCTTGCCATGCTTATTAATCAAGGTTGCATTTTGAGTGAAACAAGCTGTTTGAACAGCTTCTGCCCAGAAATAAGTAGGCAATTTAGCCTCATCAAGCATAGTTCTGGCAGCTTCTATAAGAGTCCTGTTTTTCCTCTCAACTACACCATTTTGCTGTGGTGTACCAGGTGCAGAAAATTGTTGCACTACACCTCTTTCTTTGCAGAACTCTTCCATTGTTGAATTTCTGAACTCAGTTCCATTATCACTTCTAATGATCTTCACTTTGTCTTCAGATCCATGATCCAGTTGCTTCACATGATCCATCAGATGCAAGGCTGTTTCATCTTTAGAGTGAAGAAAATATACCCAAGTGTATCTGGTATACTCATCAACAATGACAAGAGCATATTTCTTCCTTGCAATGGATGGTACATTAACTGGTCCAAATAGATCAACATGTAGAAGATAATATGGTTTCTTTATTGAGAATTCAGTCTTACTCTTGAAAGATGGCTTTCTCTGCTTGGCCTTTTGACATGAATCACATAATCCATCAGATGTGAGTAGTGATTCAGGGAGTCCTCTCACAAGCTTTTTCTTTATAAGCTCATTTATGGAGTTGAAATTGAGATGTGAGAGTTTCTTGTGCCACTTCCAACTTTCTTCTGCAGAGATTCTTGTAGACAAGCAGATTGCTTTTCCTTCAGAGTTTGTAGGCAAGTGGATTTCATAAATATTCCCATGTCTGTGAGCAATCACTGCCACTTTGCCTGTTGACTTGCTTACTATCTCACTGTGTTCTTCATAGAAATCAACATGATATCCTCTGTCACAGATTTGACTGACAGAGAGTAAATTGTGTTTTAGCCCTTGAACAAGAGCTACATTTGATATGATGACATTTCCAAGATTGATATTGCCATATCCCAGAGTCCTTCCTATGTTGCCATCTCCATAAGAAACACTTGGGCCAGCCTTCTCCACAAACTCTGACAGCAGGGTCTTATTTCCAGTCATGTGTCCTGAACATCCACTGTCCAAGACTAGGATATTCTTCCTGTTGCCCTGCAATCACAAAGACCACTAATTGTTAGTTTTAAGGACCCAGACTTGCTTGGATCCCTTGGCCTTATTAAGTTTGTTAGCTTTTGCAGCGGAATCTTTATTATTATCAGAGTTTGAGCTAACAGACTTTGTAACAGAGTTTGTACTAGAAACAGAGTTTGTACTTGCAGAGTTTTTATTAACCTTTCTCAAAGAAGGTTTCAATTGATAATAATCATAATACAAACTATGATATTCTTTGCAAGTATAGATAGAATGCCATAAACTACCACAATGAAAACATGGATCTTGTGGTTTATATCTAATACTACTTTTTCTAACTCCAGACTTTGTAGGTAAGGAGTTAATGTCTTTGTTCTTCCTGCAAAAATTAGCAAGATGATTAGTATTTCCACAGTTATGGCATGTCTTCCTAGGTGCATTTGGAATAGGCATGTAGTTATTACTCTTGTCTATACCAATCTTGCCATTTCTATTTTTCCTAGGCTCCTTGTTTTTGTCATCAGACCTTATCTCTTTAAGCTTATGTTTAAGCTGTTTCTGAGTCATCAGTCCTATGTTAACCTGTTTGGGCTTATCAGATTTTAAATTGTTGTTAATCTCTAATTTTGGTCTACTCTGTTTAGACTTAGAGGATTCAACAACAAATTTAACAGGTTTAACCTTAGGTTTTTGAGTTTTAACAAACTCTGTTTTTGATGACTCAGCTTCTGAGTTATCAGTGTAACCTAGTCCCTTCTTCCAGTTTCCAATACCTAAGATATCCTGAGTAGTTTTGCCTGAATTAGTCCATGTCTTAATGATCTCCCTTTCCTTAGCAAGTTCTGATTGAAGAGATGCATACCTCTTTAATAATTCATCTTTGATAATGACAGCATCATCTCTTTCTTTCTGAACTTCCAACATTTGAACTAATTCTTTTTCTAGATAATCATTCCTTTTCTTCACACTTAGAGTTTCAGATTTTAATCTTTCATTTTCTAAAGTCTGATCTCTAAAGCTGATATGCAAAGTTTTAAGAAACAATCTTAACTCAGTTATATCTTCAGTATCAAAGGCAAGAGTAGAATGAGGTACCTTTGCAGTAGATTCAGAGTTGTTGTCAGTGTTTGCCATCAGAGCATAATTGACTTCTTCCTCTGAATCAGATGTATCTGTCCAGTTTCCTTTCTTGGTGATAAAGGCTTTTTCTTTTTCCTTCTTGGCTTTCTTGCATTCAGATGCAAAGTGACCCTTTTCACCACAGTTGAAACAGGTATACTTGTCAGCCTTTCCAGCTTTCCCTTCCTTGCCCTCATTCTTCTTGAAGTTCTTCTTATCATAAACTCTGTCAGAGTTTCTGTCTTTCCTTGAAAAACTTTTGCCTTTGTTGAACTTTTGTAAGCCAACTTCTTGAAGCTTTTCACCATCAATGCTGCTAACTGCATCATCTCACCATCACTGTCATCAGAGTCTGAGACATCAGAGTTTGAGTCATCAGAGTTTGATGACTCAATGTCAGACTTTGTGACATGAGCTTTTCCTTTGCTCTTAGCAGCTTACTCTTGAACTTTCAGAGCAACAGACTTTGATTTGCCTCCATGACGTTTGCTTCTTTGCTCCATCTCAAGTTCATGGGTCTTCAGTCTTCCAAAAACATCATCAAGAGACATTTCTCCAAGATCAAGATTGTCTCTTATTGTGGTGACTTTCAAATCCCACTTTTCAGGAAGAGCCAGAAGGAATTTGAGGTTTGAATCTTCAAGATCATATTCCTTATTCACCAGAGATAAGTCATTCAACAGTTTGACAAATCTGTCATACAGATCTGTCAAGGACTCACCAGATTTTGAGTCAAAGTGCTCATACTCCTGTGTAAGGATGGTTTTTCTGTTCTTCTTGATGGCTTGAGTTCCTTGACATCTGGTTTCCAGAGCATCCCAGATTTGTTTAGCAATTTTGCACCCAATCACCCTATTAGACATTGCATTATCAAGGGCACTGTGCAGAAGGTGTTTCACCTTAGAGTCTTTACCAATTGACAAGATGTCCTCAGGGGTATAATCTTTCTTTTCTTTTGGAACCATCTTCTGAGGTTCATCTGCAAGCCCAACAGAGAGCTTGGTGGGCATATGTGGTCCATCATAGATCCTGTCAAGGTATTCTGGATCAACAGAGTCTAAGAATATGATCATTCTCTCTTTGCAGACTGGATATTCAGATGCCTTAAGAATTGGAACTCTAAAGGATGAAGCTTGTGATTTTTCAGACATGATTGTGATTAAGATCTCACTGTAGTAATCTTAACAGAGCTGGCTCTGATACCACTTGTTAGGTCCTATAAACTCACTATATAAAATGATATAGTGATCACAATCTGTAACACAGTATGACAATATAAGAGATTGAAAACAATAAACTCTTATTCACAAAGCTTGAATGGTTACAAAAACTCTCTCAGTGATTTATATTGTATCACTAAGAGCTGCTAGGGTTCTTAACAATATACTCGATAACTCTACTCCTATAGAGTAACCCTAATCTGTGTTTATATAGACACAGTTACAAAATCAATCTCTGATTTGATATCCTATAAATCAGCTATGTATTCTATCAATCAAAGATTGCTCCAGTTTTCTGTTTAGTTTCCATAGTCAGCAAATCACTCCTCCGCTTCTATCCTTCCTTGAAGTATATCCGCTTCTGAGCTCTTTCCACGTGTAAACTCTGACGAGTCTTGACTATGTAAACTCTGATCAGACTTTATCAAACTCTGGTCAGACTTTACTAACCTCTGATCAACTACATCAAACTCTGATCAGCTTCCAGCTTAAACTTTGATCACTCCTGTTCTAAAACAAACTTTAAGAACATTAGTAATCATCAATTATATCTAACAGTATAGACAAAGAAAGAGACAAGAATATGACATAAAGATTGATCATCCTTCCCAAGATGGTAATAATATCCGAAGCTTTAAGGGTACACGTCATAATATAGAAAGTACATCTGGTTATCATCCTACTAGATCTGGACATCACTATGCAAAAGATCATCTATACACATCTCTACTGCCAGAATGATCTATTGATCGAAACTATAGCCTCTACATAAAAGGAATGTGCACGATCCTCTAGTCTGATATTATATGATGTCTAATATTTTCCACATACATCATATACTATAACTGAGATACAAACAGAGTACGTGTGTAAACTCCCAAAAATCAAACTATACAAAATATTTATCAACCAAATATCTCTGACACCCTATACTGGAACTTAGAAAATGCTTATTTTGTAACAAGTGTAACATTTACATCTCCTAAGATGGTGGAGAGTATCCCATCAATATCAGTACGGAGTCCCTCAATTACAGAAACCAAAATCTGATACACAATTCCATACCAAATTCTCGGGCCAAAAAAAATATGAACCCATTGAACAAACATAGGATCGTAAGATCTTGGAATCACAAATCTAGAGTCATAAGAAGACTCTCTTAACAGCTGGTACTGATATACTAATGACATGTAGTGGCACAGAGTCGCCACCTGATGGAACATAAACTGGTGTAGAGAAAGATCCATTAATCTGACAAAGAGTGGTCTAAGGTGAAGAATTAAAGCTAGAAACAAAAATAGTGGATATACAAGTGAATGGTACAAAAGTCTCTGACATGGTAGTAACAAGGGGTGAAACTCGAACTCGAGGTTCAAATATGGTATAAACAAAAGTGTGGCTACTCAAAGGTGGTATAGGAGCATCTCCAATATCACAGCAGTCCCAAAATGACAACGAGCAAAAGTATGTAGTAACAGGACTATGTGGAAGAGGTATAGGTTCAAAATGTCGAAGTAAGTCTAAACTAGAAGGGTTTCCACTCTCAGAAACAAGGGAAGAAACAGTATAAGTTGTAACCTAAAAAGAAGTTGTCAAAGTAGGAACAAAAGTTGACTCAGGTACAGATGGAAGGATATCCATCCCATTACTCTTAGTGAACTCAGAAGATACTCTATCATCGATCTCCTCAAATACTAAGTTAATGATCTCAGGTGTTGATGGCTCTGATATCTTTATAGAAGAATTCTCATACTCGTATCTATCATCTCAATCTCCATTGATGGATCAGAATAGCCTCGTAACCTGACATCCACATTATACAACACATGTCCTTACTAATAGTTACTACTGCGATTGTTCGTAACTATAAATGTATATACTCGTAAGGTCCACTAACCCTTTTCGAGAGATTTATTTGGCACATATGTGCTCTAATATACGAAGATAGGTTCAACTAAGGTACCTACCTTAAACTTTGTTTCACACTCGCTCCTTATATTCCTAGGATTCCTCAAATCCTAAGGATATAACTACAGCTCTGATACAAAATCTGTGACGCTCCCAGATCCACATCCCGCGGACTAAACATTTGGCTCAAAACAACACTTGCATTACATATTAATATTACATAATCCAGGGTCGATCGTCTTACAACATTACTACCGAGTCTAACTTTATTACATAAAGGAAAGTCTGATTTCAGACCATTATAATAACTATAGCTCATACTACCAAGCGCCATAGTCTAGCAGTCTCAGCTTGGGTGATGCGCATTTTCCCTGCCTTTGCCAGAAACCTATTTCCGGGCGGTTCTCTTGACTTGTTCCATACTCACTATTTACTGCTCAAAAAGGAATAAAATCAATGCAAGAATGAGCAATCAAATTGCTCAGCAAGTCCACATAGAACAAAATAATAATCAACAAAATATGCACGTAAGGCATAGAAAACAATCCAGGTCAAAGCAACAAAGCGGCTACCGTCAAATGACAACACAAGTTCAAGTAAAGAAAACGCTGGTCTTCCACCTCTCGGGTAACTGCAGTCTGATCGTAACTGCACAAGACACACCTACCACTCTCATTTGCTAGCATAAGGGTTAACATTTGTAACCCTAAACTATCTGCCTTACCAGATAGTATATTCTCAACTCTACCACGAATTTAATAAATTCATGTTGACCAGCTTGAACAAATTCCTCCGAATACAAGGAAATTCTCCCAAACAAACACTTCTCAATCATTACTACTCATCGCCACCAAAGAAGCGAACAATGCACCCTTTCAACAAAGATTACCCGAAGGTAGAAGTGAAGGATAATTAAAAGAACTAGATTCCAAAGAATAAGACGATCTCCAAAAAGGGAGTAAGTTAATTGTGGTGAGATCATCGCTGCATGTATTCACTTCAAGTTTCAAAGATTCAAAATATTATCGTTATTAGGATCAGCTCATTCTCGTACAATGGGAGTGCTCGAATTATAGAAAGTAATATATGAACAACATCTTTAAAGCCTTCAAAATGAAACGGAGATATTTTCTCGATTCAGATTGGTACGAAATGTAATATCTTCACAATCAACACTTTTCACACAATTATCAAACAGGCATGAAAAACTTCACGTCAAGAAAGGGATAGTGAACTTGCCTGGCGTCCTTAGCTTGAAAATATTCCAATTTAAGTTGAATAATCAAGCTCGCCTTCCAAATAATCAATCTTCCATGTCACAAAATATTAGATTTAGATAATGATTTCGAAGAATCCACTAAATTAAAATTGTCTAATAATATGTATCTCGTTTGTTCTTTATAGCAATTAAATAAATATTTCTTAAATCCTTGAATAATGGATTTCAATAGTTTAAACAACTCTTTTACTGACCGCACTTAACCGGTTATAACTTCCTTATTCTCGGATATATTTAATCCTGAACAGATATATATATATATATATATATATATATATATATATATATATATATATATATATATATATATGCATATACTTTCCTCCCAACTTATTCTTATCAATTACTCATTTCTCTTTTATTAATCTAAATATTCTATTGAAACCCGTTATTATTAAACCTCATTTACTACCATAAGTTTATTCTCAACAAATAGCCCATCAAATATTTTTAATTTCTATATTTTGAATCCCCCTTACAACTCTTCACCAAATTTACTATTCTAATCTTATTCTCTATTATATTTTATTAACCCATTTATAATCTCTATTTAATTTCTCTCAATTACAAACTTACCAAAATAGCCTATCTCTCCCAACTCTTCTCTCTCCCGCTCTGCTCTCTCATTTTCTTCACCACTGCCATTGCCACTGCCGGCCGGAGCGGCCGGCGACTCCTTCGCCGTTGTTACCCCCTCCCCTCTCTCTCTCTCTCTCCCCTCGCTGCCGGGCTCCACCACCGCCGCCGCGGTGGCTCCTTCCTCTCCTATACACCCTCGCAAACACACACACGAATACACACACACACCCACCTCTCTGCTTCTCCTCATCTCACCACTGTCATTCTTCCTCTGTCCGCGGTGGTCGCCGGACGACACTCCGCCACCATCGTTGGTATAACAATCGGTAATTTAGTAACTTTATATTATTTGTTTAGAAATATATGTCATGCTATCTGTGGTTATCTGTTACGTGATATAATCGCTTTTATGTGCAATTGTTTATGCTTTCGATGTTAATTTATTATATTTATTATTTTCTCAAAATTATATTTTGGAAATGAATTTTTATATATATTTCAAAACTGATTTGAAAATTTTTTAATTACTTGAAAATGATAATAAATATTTCTGTAAGTTTTTAAAACATTAAAAATATTATTTTTGTAAAGATATGATTTTTAAATACCTTCCAAACAGAGCTAACTTATAAATTTCGTGTAAATTTTGACAAAACTCTATAAATCCCGAAAATTTTATTTTATTAGTTTACAATATTCTAAGATATATAAAAATATTTTGGTAAGTTTTCGAGAAAGATTTATCATGAATTGTTCAGTAAAATAGCTTAATTGCGGGTACATTTGGTGCTTGGTTGGATATATTATAAACGTGGAAACAGTGAAATTGTCCACGTGCCCCCACCACACCTTTCCTTTGTTCCTTTTCTTTACTTTCATTTTCTTCTTTTTCTCTCAGTTTTGTTTCACCCAGCCTACTCTCCCTCACAATTTCTCTCGCACTCCTCCATCTCACATCCTGTTCTCGCACCTCACTTCACCTCTCTCTTTCCCCTTTCTTCCTTTCTTTTCCTTCGCCTTTAATCCCCCCTAACTGCTTTCTTCCCGTAGCTGTTCATTTTCTTCTTTTGTCGGGATTCTCTGCCACCGTGATTCTTCCGGCCAGATTGGCCGCCGCCTGATCTTCTTTTTCCGGCGACCTCCCAGCCCTGCTAGTTGTAATCAGTGGGTATAATCTGATTTTCTTAATTAAATCAGTTCTTATGTATATATACGTAGAGGGTTACTCCAGTGAGAACTTCTTAAAATGAGAACCGTGAGAACTTCATTAATTTTTCATATTTTGACTAATCTAAATATCAAACTAGTGAGTACCCAATATAAAAAAATGTATATAAAACTAGTCTGTCCCTAGTTAGTCGAAAAAAAAAATTCAAAAAAAAAGTCCACTGCCACGTCATCAGTGATTTTTTTTTTATTTTTATTTTTTTTTTCGACTAGGTAGGTGGAGACCTTAATTATATACATTTTTTGTGAAGGTGCCCCTGGCGGGGCCCTTCAAATGAATGAGATATTGATAAATTAAAAAAGTTCTCACGGTTCTCATTTTAAGAAAGTTCTCATTTGAGCAAGTGCCTACGTATATATTGGTTAGTGTTAGTTCGGTGTTAAATTGATTGTAAGCACTGATTTAATTATATTGGGTTCAATCAATTAGATACATAAACATATATATATAGAGAGTTTTACTCTAATAGAAACCTTCTTATCCTAGAAACTAAAAACCCATCTTAAATATCACTGAATCCTAAAGCACATATCACCAGTACATACACCTTCTTCTCCATCTTCCCCGCCATCTACATCTTCACCTTCACCTCCATCTCCGTCACTCCACCTCCGCCTCCTCCACCTCTGCCGCTGCCTCCTCCTCCACCGCCTCCTTCACCTCCACCGATGCCGGCTCCTTTCCTCCGCCTCTTTCACCTCCATTGCCGCCTTTTAATTGCAACCCCAGCTGTCTTCCACGGCTCCGGCGAAGCTAAGACGCCTGAAACCACAGCGTCACTCCGTTGTCTACCTCCTCCGCCATCTCAGCTGCCTCATCTGCCACCTCCTTCGCCGCCCTGTTTTTGCCTTGCCCAATCCCTTCTATGCTCCTGCCCTTTCATGCTCACCTCCTCTCAGAATCGATATTACTCCCAGAAGCGATAACAAGCACAGATCTAAGCACAGATCTGAAATTTTCGCTGACTCTGGAGTTTTTCACTAATATTTGCAACGCATATCACTAAATTCTAAAGAGGATATCACTAAATTATATTGAGAATATCACTAATTTGAATTGGTTTCTAGTTTTTATTTTAAAAGTGGTTTCTATTTGATCATGAGCCTATATATATATATATAGGGATATGATCAAATAAAAACTTTTTTAAGTTACAAACTTACAAAATTTTTTTTATTCTTCCATGGTGTTAATCCGTAGTTATAGAAAGTATCCATGTTGAAAATTCTTGAAAAAACATCACAATTTTTTAAAATAACGCATAAATAAATCGTACATTCAACACATTAATAACTGGGGTTCAACATCGGGTGTAGAACACTAATTATCATTGTGTTGAATATATCTAAAAAGATTTTTAAACTATACCTCTGGGGTTTGGGTAGGGTCTAGAAACATAAATATTAGTTATATAACATGTTTACCTTAGTTCTTACATTTAAAAATTAGTTTATGTACTTCTCCACCACTATTTTAATCGATGTTCAACAAAATATGTTAAAAAAATGTTGAACTCAAATTATATATGTGTTGAACACATAAAGTTTGTAAGTTTGTAAGTTTGTATCAGAATCCACCCCTATATATATCTATATATATATATATATATATATAGGGATAGGATCAAATAAAAACTTTTTTAAGTTATAAACTTACAAACTTTTTTTTTGAATTTTTTTATTCTCCCAACCTGTTAATCCCTAGTTATAGTAAGTATCCATGTTGAAAATTATTGAAAAAACATCACAATTTTAAAAATAACGCACAGATAAATCGTGCATTCAACACATTCGTAACTTGGGTTCAACATTGGGTGTAGAACATCAATTATCATTGTGTTGAATATATTTATAGAGATGCTTAAACTATACCTCTGGGGTTTGGGTAGGGTCTAGAAAGATAAATATTGGTTATATAATAAGTTTAACTTAGTTCTTATACTGAAAAACTAGTTTATGTACTTCTCCAACACAATTTCAATCAATGTTCAACAAATTATCTCAAAAAAATGTTGAACTCAAGTTATATATGTGTTGAACAAAAAAAGTTTGTAAGTTTGTAAGTTTGTACCAGAACCCTCCACTATATATATATATATATATATATATATATATATATATATATATATATATATATATATATATATATATAGGGGGCTGTTATACAGCCACCGTTGGATAGCGAACCACCAGATCTTGACCGTTGGATGAGAAAGACTCCACGCAATGAAACATTGCGGGTACTAAGGTACCCGCAATGAAACATTGCGGGTATGAAAGTACCCGCAATGTTTCATTGCGGGTAGGTAAGTACCAGCAATGTTTAATTGCGGGAACTACGAAGCAATCCAACTCCACAGACTACCCTTCCACCACTTTAGTTTAATAAATTTTTATTTTTATTTTTAATTTAAATTAATTCCTTTCATTTTAAATATATGATTATCTTCATTAATTCAATATATATATATATTAAAATTTAAAATTTTAAGATTATTATTCATAATAATTGTATCACTATAATGTATAAAAATATTAAATTATTATATCACAAATATTTTAAAATATTAATTGTTTATAATCTTAAAATATTTAATAATTAAACCCCGCAATGAAATATTGCGGGTGGTGAAAAACCGTGTAAAACCCGATTTCTCCTTTCATTTCAATTGCAAGTTAGGTCATCGGTTCCCATTTGCACTGCAGACTTGCGACCATCCCATCCCCATCTCCCATCTCCCATCCGTTCGACACTCCCGGCTCCCATCTGCTATCTTCTGCATATTCTCGCCTCTTCATTGAAAATTAGGTACTCTCTCTCTCTCTCTCTCTCTCGCCCCCCCCCCCTCTCTCTCTCTCTCTCTCTCTCCCCCTCTCGCTCCCCCTCCCTCTCTCTCTCCCTCTCCCTCTCCCTCCCCATCTCTTGCGAATGAATTTTATTACATTCCCCCCTATAGTTCCCTAATTTTGATGATATGTGTGGTTGATTGAAATGTACAGCTTGTGATCAGCGAGATCAATTTGTCTGCTGCTACGCCACTCCAGGCCCTTAAACTGCTGGCATTGTATCGAGTTGGGAAAAAAATGCGAAACATTTGATTTTTAGTTTCTCATTTAGTACCAGGTTTAATTAGTTGTCACTTGACTAAAAATGTTGAAATTAACTAATGAAGTAAAGTTTGATTTAGTAATGACCATCCTGACAAGTGACTTTGATTAAATTACAGAGGAAGTTTAGAAGTTCCGAGAAGGGAAAGAAGGCAACGGAATCTAGATTTGGAAGCCACTGGTGAAGAAGAAGAAGAAGAGTTGCTGGAAAGCGAAAGCTTCTCTAACGACAGACGCTGGAATTGCTTTAGAGTAATTGCTCTCGTCGTAAGTTCATCTTTTCCTCCGAAAAATTTGAAATAATTTTCTCAGTCAGTGCATTCAAGAACTTCTTATGTGAAAGTTATGAAATTTTAGGTTGCTACACATTGACAAAAATTCAATCTAGTTGTAGACAGTACACTTAAAAGTGTCAATGGCTTGAATTGCTATGTGGAGTCTGAAATCACTAGAGAATCTTGATTATGTTACAAACACAGTTTTCATATATGTGGGTGATCCGTAGTGTATTTTGTGGCATCCACCTGAACACACTAAAAATGCATAATTAGATAATTCTGAGTGCCCTAAATGAACAAATCATTCATTTTAGCTTCTAAAAATGATAATGTATTACAAGGGTCCTACAACATGTTCATCTGCATTGTGCAGTACCTAAATTCAAACCAAAAAGGAGCCAAACCTCAACTACTAGAATACGTTCCTAATGCGGGAGTCTTGTGTACTGATACAACGGCTTTCATATAATGTTTCTGACTAATTCTTTCGAGGATTCATCGACTTTGCATGAGACGTGTATTATCCCCGATGATACATATTAAATCATGTTTAGTTGTATACTAAATTTGTTTTGTTTAGACACCATAGGGATTGCTCTGCAATTGGTTAGATTTGTCATGTATGTGAATTTTCTCACCCTACATGTATATGTAAATCAATTCGTTTAATATTGGTGACTGAATGGTTTATCATTAAAATTAAGAATTGAGAAAGAGATTTTAACAGTAATCAATCATAAGCAGCTCCACGACCTTTCATTTTCTTACAACTTAGTTTTATTCAGCTTATACTGTAATGTCTTATGTACTTGTCCACAAATTAAGCATCCATCAGCTGATAATGATTGTTACTTTGGATTTTTTTTATTTTTTTTTTGAACATATTGGATGATAATGATTAATCACTAGTCATTTGTTGTGAAATAGTAAGAGAGTATAATATGTTTCTTTAACTACAAATAATCATTATATAACTTTGATTTGTTTGGTTACATTCAACATTATTTAATCAGTGGTTTGTAGGAGGGAAAAGTACAGAACCAGTAGCCAACAACTAAGGCTAAGCAACAGGGATGGAGTGAAAAGAAAGTCATTGAATACAGGCCGATTCAGCTTTGACAGTAAACCACCATAATACGTTCTTAAGCTTGAACCAGTAGCCCCTGCTGGCTTTTCAATAGTTGTTTACCTATACTTAAGCCAATAGCCTAAATGTTAGAATTTTTGATGGACTGGTGTTTGAATCTATTTACAAATTTCTTTAATTTATAACACTTTTTAGTAAATCTTTTGATTATAAATAGAACACCTGGATCTATTTATTATAAATATTTTAACAGAATTAATTATTAATTTTTTTAACATGTACCTCATAGCATGACCACTTCATTATTTTGCGGATTTATATTTAGGTTCTACAGGATCACAAGTCTAAACGTACTGTATACCTCTTCTGGCCGCAAAGGCCAGAATTACTTATTAATTTTTTATGACTTTTGATGTTAAATATTGATTTGCATTATCTGCTAATTAGTCGACTTAGCTTGCACAAATTCTTTATATCCTTTGTTGGCATGACTTTGGATGTAATAATGACATGGTATTTTTTTCTGGTAGCCTAATTTGTAATGCTGTAAAATTAGTCATTTCTTTTATGAATTACAATTAAATCACCTGTTCATTATATTGATTGGTTTTTTGATTTGAATATCTACAGATTTTTATGGAGAAATCTAAGGATTCAGCTTGCGGCCCTATAGATCGATCACTGCTGTTCATGCAGGAGGATCATATTAGCACCTCCATCTGGGAGGGCGATGATAGGCTCAGGTTTGATGTCAGACAGTATACCACATGTATGGATAAGTGGGTTTTGGATGATGAGCAGAGGCATCTTCTTGATTCTTGGGGTTTTGGGGTGTTTGCTCACCCTCAGGTTGTTCGACAGAACGACATTGCTAGAGAATGGAGGCCGGAGACAAACACCTTTCACTTCCCATTTGGTGAGATAACCATCACACTAGAGGATGTCTACATGCTTATGGGTCTGCCGATCAGCGGTCGTGCTCTTACTTTCATGGATCTTGCTACTCCGCAGCAGTATTGGCTTACTCAGTGGGAAGATTTAAGGTTGGAGAAGGGGCCTGTCCGAAAGAAGAAGTCTGACAAGAAGAAGAAGAAGAAGAAGTCTAAATGGAAGGAGAAGTCTGAACGGGAGAAGATGTGGTCATAAAAAGTTTGTATTCATTGCGGGAAACATATAAGAAGAAGCCAAAGTCAAAGCGTCCTAAATATTTAGAGCAGGATACCAGGGTGTATACCCGAGCCTATGTGTTCCAGATCATAGGGGCTATTCTTTTTCCTACATCATCCAGAGCTACTGTCCATCCCCGATACATACAGCTGCTGCAGAAGACGAATGAAATCATTGATTATACCTGGGGTGCTAGTGTGTTGGCATATCTTCTGCGAAGAAGACCAGCACTTCCATTAACGGGTGCGTGATGTTTCTTCAGCTCTGGGCTTATGAGAGGTTGTTGCCTGGTCGTCCTGTGATTGCACGTGGATTAGAGCGTGTATGGCCGAGGGCACGCGCATGGGCTGAGTCAGTAGAGGGCAGGAGGGTTAACCCTCACCATCATGTATGCCAGTATCTCAGGGATTTTGATAGTTTTGATCCAGAGTGGGTGGCAGCCGTATGCTCATTTTTATCAGCTAGATGATGTCGATCAGGAGGAGGATGCTGATTTGTATGTTGCTTGTCATATGGCTCTGGGTCGTATCCCTATGTTTGCTTTCGAGATTGTTGAGTATCAGATGCCAGACAGGGTATTGAGACAGTTTGGCATTTTACAGCATATACTGGAGCGGCCTGTTGACATGAGATTTTTGTGGGCGGAGAGGAACTCCGCGTCACAGCGGGATGATCACATTACTAGGCTGAGTGCATATAGAGATGAGTGGGATAGCTTCGTATCTACGGGTATGCCCATTATCACGGAGGGTGCTTATGTACCTATATCGGAGTATATGCATTGGTTTAGACTCCACAGCAAATTGAGGATTGTTTCGTGCCTAGCCCCTCCTCCTGATATCATACAACCCCGTGATTGGTTCCCGCAGCAGAGTATGGTCGATGAGGTATGTTGTATATTTTATTAATTGCTACATATGCTGCTTTGTTTTATAAGAATGTTATAGTACTTGTTTTACATTTATGTCCATAAAATACGCATTTGAATGTAGCAATACTTGCCTGACATGTCTGTTAATGATATTTACAGTTAGAGAGTGCTATGAGGATGGCGCACGCCATCCATCTGCGGGGTGCCCCAGAGTGCCCCCAGAGTGGCTGTATGATTATCATATACCCGACTTCTTGTCTCATTAGGACCGGGTGTACACTGAGTGGAAGGGTATGGCATATGAGAGACCGTCATTTGTCAGGCAGCAGCCTCCCCTTTCTCATACAGAGTTGCATCCGCCTCCGCCTCCCCCACGTACTGAGTTGCCTCCCATCCCACAGGCCCCATCTCATATGGAGGTTGATTCCAGTGCCCCTACTTCTTCCCTGCAGCCCACACTTCCGGCCTCTCACCAGAAGCATCCACGTGATGATGACACCGAGGTACCAATATTTCAATTTTTCTTCCATTTAGTGGAGGGCTTCATTTAGTGACATATATGTATATCATAACAGGCTGACACGAGTGGTCCTCAGACTTCTATCCATGTGTCTCATAAGCGTCCTCGTGTTGGTGCTGACATTCAGGTACTTTTATTAATTTA
Organism: Daucus carota subsp. sativus; assembly: GCF_001625215.2. Classification (NCBI taxonomy): domain Eukaryota; kingdom Viridiplantae; phylum Streptophyta; class Magnoliopsida; order Apiales; family Apiaceae; genus Daucus; species Daucus carota. The sequence goes on from NC_030382.2 coordinate 24,680,607, forward strand.
TTTATTTTGATTATGTAGGAATTCATTGTGCTGACATGTGTAATTGCAGGTTTCGGACCAGACTCGTCCCCCCGAGGAGACCCCGATTGTTATCTCCTCCCCGCCTACTACTCAGGTAATATAATGTTGTTTTATTTCTGGCTGAGAGAGTCTAGTGAATGAAGTAATCTTGTCTCTAAAAATTAAATTAGCGTTAAAGTTTAATATGGAATTAAGTGATATTAACATGACATAACTTAATAAACTATAGCTAATTATATTCGTAATTCGTAGTATATGCAAATTTTTTTATTTTGATTATGTAATGAATTCATTGTGCTGACATGTGTAATTGCAGGTCCCGGACCAGACTCGTCCCCCCGAGGAGACCCCGATTGTTATCTCCTCCCCGCCTACTACTCAGGTAATATAATGTTGTTTTATTTCTGGCTGAGAGAGTCTAGTGAATGAAGTAATCTTGTCTCTAAAAAGTAAATTAGCGTTAAAGTTTAATATGGAATTAAGTGATATTAACATGACATAACTTAATAAACTATAGCTAATTATATTCGCAATTCGTAGTATATGCAAATTTATTTATTTTGATTATGTAATGAATTCATTGTGCCGACATGTGTAATTGCAGGTCCCGGACCAGACTCGTCCCCCCGAGGAGACCCCGATTGTTATCTCCTCCCCGCCTACTACTCAGGTAATATAATGTTGTTTTATTTCTGGCTGGGAGAGTCTAGTGAATGAAGTAATCTTGTCTCTAAAAATTAAATTAGCGTTAAAGTTTAATATGGAATTAAGTGATATTAACATGACATAACTTAATAAACTATAGCTAATTATATTCGCAATTCGTAGTATATGCAAATGTTAGGTCCTATAAACTCACTATATAATATGATATAGTGACCACAATCTGTAACACAGTAAGACAATATAAGTAATTGTAATCAATAAACTCTTATATTCACAAAGCTTTGATGGTTACAAAAACTCTCTCAGTGATTTATATTGTATCACTAAGAGCTGCTAGGGTTCTAAACAATATACTCGATAACTCAACTCGTATAGAGTAACCCTAATCTGTGTTTATATAGACACAGTTACAAAATCAATCTCTGATTTGATATCCTATAATTCTGCTATGAATTCTATCAATCAAAGATTGCTTCAGTTTTCTGTTTAGTTTCCATAGTCAGCAAATCACTCCTCCGCTTCTATCCTTCCTTGAAGTATATCCGCTTCTGAGCTCTTTCCACGTGTAAACTCTGACGAGTCTTGACTATGTAAACTCTGATCAGACTTTAACAAACTCTGTCAGACTTTACTAAACTCTGATCAGCTTCCCGATTAAACTCTGATGATTCCTGTTCTAAAACAGACTTTAAGAATATTAGTAATCATCAATTATATCTAACAATCTCCCCCAACTTGTGCATAAATAAATTATGTGCAAGTTAACAGATAATTGATGATGTCAAAACATATAAGTCAAATGCAACAGAGTTTAACTAATTATAACAGAAAACTTTTAACACTTACAGATACTTTACTCCTTAGCTGCATAGATACCATTTGCTGTCTTTAGATACCCTCTGAGGAGTTCTTTTTCAGCTTCTTCAAGCACTGTAATCATTTGTCTCTTGATCTCTCTCAGCTCTGGATCTGAAACTCCAGTTTGATAAATTGCAGCTCTGAGATCATAAATCTTGTTCTTCTTCAAGTCTCTATCCAGCCTGATATTGTAAGCTTTATCAGACTCTTCATTAAATGCAAGAGTTCTGATTCCACCTATTGTTTCAATCTTTGCTGAATTTTTCTTCATCTCAACCAGCTGTTCTTTATGATTGAGGTATTTAGGAATAAAAGGTCCAGCATTTTTATTTCCTGTAATCCCCATCTTTCTTCTGATTTGATCCTTAAGCAGGTTGGAGATGTGTTGTCCTGACTTGTTTTTCACTTGAAATATGTGTGATACATATCTCAATTCCTCCCAGTGTTTAGCATAGAGATCTGCTTCAAGTACTCTAAACACTGTTCCATCAGACATGAAGTAGATAAGAATATTATCTCCTCTGTCATTCTTCACCAACTGGACTGAATCAAGTTTGTCCATTTTGTCTTGCAATGCTCCAGTCTTGGGAGCACAGAGAGATGAGGGGTCATCTGGTCTTGATCCTATACTCTGATCAAACTTTTCATATTTGGATCCCAGCCCTCCTTTATCTCTTCCTGCCTTACGATGAGAGATTGGTTGAATTGAGCCCTTTTCAAAGCTTATCTCAGTCATCAAAGTAGGCTTTGCAAATCCAGCCAGTGGAGTTGTTGTTGGTTTGAACACATCTTGAGCTTTGTCAGAGGTTGTGTTTATCTTTGCATCCTTATTAACTTGAGCTTTGTCAGAGGTTAATATTTCCTTTTGGGGTTCTGCAACATGAGCTTTGTCAGAGATTGTAGATTGCTTTTTATCCCAGCCTTTCTCCAGATGTTCATCTACTTTGCTTTTACCCTTGGAGAGGTGTATTCATCTTCAGAGTATACCTTTTTGACTGGTAAACTCTGATCAGCAACAGTAGCTTCCTTGATCAGTATTCCTTTTTCTTTTGGCTTGGTAGTTGACTTTGCAGGCTTTTGGATCTTGCCAGAGTTTATGGCTTCAATATGTTCCTTTTTCAGCTCAGCTTCCTCTGCAGCAATCAACTCCAAATCCAAATTTGCTTCTGGATTTTCTTGTTCAAAAACCAATCTAGCAAGCTCTTCATCAGTCAATGGTTTATCTGATCCAGCCACTTGTCTGTGCTTTGATCCAGATGTGACATTATGTGTTGGAGCAGACTTTGTGCTTTGCTTAGATTGTTTTTGACTGTCAGAGTTTGAAGCTCTTCCACCAGTCCTTGCTTGAAATCTCTTGTGCTTTGTGAAATCATCAGCATCATCATCATCATCCTTCTTCTTTCTCTTGGGAGTTTGAGTAGTAGACTTGCATTTGACTTGAGCTACTCTCTCCCCCTTTTTGACATCATCCTCATCAGGAATCAGTATGGATGTGATCAGAGAAAGTGATGATTGGATGGCTTCAAGCTGTTTGGACATCTTTTCTTGAGAAGATTCAATCATGGTCATCCTTTTGTCCAGAGATTCATTGACAGTTACCAACTTCTGTACATTTTCTTTCAGAGGTAGCATGGTCCTTTTCTTTTCCAGTTCATTTGTCTCCTTGACTTTTGCCACCTCTGTTCTTAGACCATCTATTGATTTAGATGTCTGGGCATGAGCAGAATGAAATGTCTTCAGATAGAGAATTGTGCCTTTGAGGCTTGACATAACATCAGAGTTTGAAATTTTATTCTCTGCCATAGATAAGAATTCTTCAGCTTTAGTTGGCTCCAGAGAATGTTGATGGCTCAACCAGAGTTTATCCCAGACCTCATTTGGAGGATCAACCTGAAGATCCCTGGGAAGTGGCTCAGAGTCTGTATTCAGAGTTTGTAGCCTGGCATTATACTGGCTAGTAGACTCCCACTAATTTTGTTGTGTCAGAGGGACTCCATCATTCTCATCCTTGTCAGCATCTGAACTGTCATTATCATCAGTATCAGCATCAGAGTTTGCTTTGTCAGTTTCAGGAACAGGATCAGCAACTTTCTCCACAGTATCTTGAGCAGATTTTTCTTGAGCTTCAGACTGTGATTTGATAGGCTCTTCACCAGTCTGAGCAAGAGACTGTAGAGCTTCCATAGCTACTTGGTCAGATTCATCAACTACATCAGACCTGTAGTTTTCTGGAGCTGTGTCATGAACTATGGCACCCTCAGGAATTTTCATTGGAGAAGTAGGAATGGGAGTGGAGGGTCCATGATCAGATAATGGATCAGACATATTTGCTCCAGCTTCAGTTGTAACTGGTTCATCACACTTTATTTCCTCATCTACTTCAGAGGATGAAGTAGATGCTGTAGGAGATGTGAGAGGAACAGCTTGGATAGGAAGCACCATCAGAGCTTGAGAATGTTCAGCAACTGGAGTTGATGGTGTTTGGTCTTCCTCAACTGTGAAGTCTGTAATTTCAGTAACTGGGACTTTTGCTCTTGCAGGCTTTTGAGCCCTTTTCTTGAATCTGGCTGGCTTCTGAGGACTTGCTTGAACAGGTTCAGAGGCTGGTGTAGGAGTAAGTTCAGAGTTTACATCTTGTGCAGATTCAAGATCATCATATTCATATGCTGCAACAAGTCTTCTTCTTTTCTTCTGCTTTTAAGGAGTAGCAGCTTCAGTGTTTACTGGGATCTCAGAGTTTGGAGCATCAGAGTTTAAGTGAGCCTCAGAGTTTACTGGCTCATCAGTGTTTGTTGGTACTTCAGAGTTTGCTTTCAGAACTTGTGTAGCAACAGAGGTTCTTGTTCTTTTGGCATTTGAGGGGGCTGAATCAGACTTTGCAGCCCTTTTGCACTTGGATGCAGAAGTTCTGGGTGCTTGAGAAGGGACTGGAGACTGTTGATTTGCTGCAGGCATGTTCAGTCTATCTCTAATTTGAGCTGGAACTTGTAACGGCCTGAGAACTGGCCTCTTTTCATCTTTAGAGATGAGATCCTTGAAAGCCCTTTTATGTAGCTTAAAAGATTTGATCTCATCATCAAAAGCTACCTCACCAACAGATGCATTGAATAATAATTGGCAAAAGCGAGAAAAATAGACAACTTGACGATTTTCATTCATTCTTTCACCAATATTTCTAATAACTAATCTACCATAATCGAAATTAGTAGAGTAGATCAGAGAATACCCAATTTGTAGCATGTCCATGGGTATTGCATCCCAGTTGGTAGATTTCTTCTGGAAGGCCCTTGTTATGCAATCAAAGAAGAAGCTCCACTCCTTCCTGAGTCCAGGACGCTTCAGTTGGCCCAATTTGTCCAGAGAGTCATAGTAGCCCAAGTCAGTCATCATGACTCTTAGATTTGCATCGCCATTTGTGATGTAATTTGAATGTTCAGGTAGGTTAAGAGCTTTACAAACTGTGGCTGGAGTGACAGCATACTCCTCTCCTTCGTAAGAGAATACAATGGATGGAGATCCATTGGTACCACCATTGTCATAATGACCCGTCCTCCAAAAATTTATAATCTGACTTCCAGAGAGTCTGGCAGGAGCTGTAAGGGCTGTGGCCAGAGCACTCTGTGCCAAGAAGCGCTGGAAGGGATGATAATCTCTTGGGGCTTCAGTAGTGTCAAGAATGGCTGTATAGTTGTTGGGGACAAAGTCCACACCTGCATGGGTGAATGTAGTAGTTGCCATTGTAACAGAGATTGTGAGTAGAGAAAAGTGTTTGAGAAAATGTTTGTGAGAGGATTTGAATTTCATAGAGAAGAGAGTAAGAGTTTGTGAAGAGAGTGTGTGTTGATTGAGTGTATAAGAGAATAATGAGCAATAAAATCTGATGTGATAAACCCTTCAGATTTTGTGTAGCTGTACACGCATGTCTCTTTGTTCACATGGACACCTGTCAGATTTTAACTGGTGGATGAGAGTTAGTGGCATGGAGAAAAGAAAGTAATCATTATGAGCGCAGTAAAATCGTGCAGTTATAAATGCTGATTACACGTTCTCCTATTAAAATGTTTTTCAAGAAAACCCACTAACAATACACCCGTTTGAAATACTCCTTTCATATTCTCTGAATATTTGAACTCCTGAAATGTATAAGAGTTTAGAAAATCCAGATCAAATTCCTCAAATTTTAAACTCTGAGATGTACATTAAATAGAGTAAATTCTAAATACCTCAGAATAAAGACATAATTTTCAGAATATTCATCAGTAAATCAGAGTTTGTCATAAAATCCATAGCTCAATAATGTGCTTGTGCAATAATGTGTGTGATTTAACATATTAAAATAGAGACTAGAGAATTTCACAATTTCGTAATTATAAGGTAGACAGGAATAATTTATTTAAACTCTCAAGACATAGACAATTGGCATACTCTGATGAAGAAATATATGAAATAACCTAACCCCTTTTTTTTTTTTTTTTTTTTTATTTTTATCAAGGACGCTTTTCAGTGTAAATGAATCACGACCTTTAAATATTATTTTGCAACAGTATTTCTCCAGTAATCATAGATTGTGACTGGTCACCATAGATTATAAAATCTTGGCAATTACTTAATACCAGTAAGTGTTTGGGTCTTTCCAGTCACTGTCATATAGACATCTAATATCTCAAAGGAGTACTATGCTTGTTTGCAGGGGTATTTATATAGCATCAGAGTTTATAAACACTGTCTAATTTTCTGAGAGAGAATGCAAATTAGTCAGTCTCACCTATAATTAAGATATGTGAAGTAATAGAGTCTCAATGATATCAACATGCATATAGTGTAAAATAGTAGCACAAAATTGAGATCAAGATTAAGGAACTGAACTGAGATTCATGATTACTAATTCATATCATGCTTCATAGTATCTTCACAGGTTTGTTTTCTCAGAGAAATAAAAATGAGATTATTAATCAAGATTCAGAGTTTACAAACATCAGAGAATATCGTCAGAGAATGACGATCAGAGAATATCATCAGAGTATAGCACTCAGAGTATATCATCAGAGAATGTCATCAGATTTTAACAATCAGAGTATGTCAAGGCAATTTTTGTGAGCAATACATATGGTAATTTGACAATTGAAATTTGAAAGATCTGACCAGTATGTTTACTCAGTTCCTGATATCATTCCTAGCTCATTCACCAGCCTAGTAAAGGTTGCTTCACTTAGTGGTTTGGTGAATATATCTGCTAGCTGCTGATCAGTAGGAACAAAGTGAAGTTCAATAGTTCCTTCCTCCACATGCTCCCTTATAAAATGATATCTTATACTGATGTGCTTTGTCAGAGAATGTTGAACAGGGTTTCCTGTCATAGCAATAGCACTTTGGTTATCACAATAAATAGGAATTTTAGAAAAGGATAACCCATAGTCCAACAGTTGGTTCTTCATCCAAAGAATTTGAGCACAGCAGCTGCCTGCAGCTATATACTCTGACTCTGCTGTTGATGTTGAAATGGACTTTTGCTTCTTGCTATACCAAGAAACAAGTCTTCCACCCAGAAATTGACAACTCCCACTTGTGCTTTTCCTGTCAATTTTGCAACCTGCAAAATCTGCATCAGAGTATCCAATTAGACTAAAATCTGATTCTCTAGGATACCATAATCCCAATGATGTGGTTCCCTTGAGATATCTGAATATCCTCTTTACTGCAATCAGATGAGGTTCTCTTGGATCTGCCTGAAATCTTGCACATAGACATGTGGCATACATGATGTCTGGTCTACTTGCAGTCAGATAAAGCAAAGATCCAATCATTCCTCTATAGTTTGTGATATCCACTGATGCACCAGTATCTTTGTCTAGTTTGGTTGCTGTTGCCATAGGAGTAGTTGCAGCTGAACTGTCTTGCATACCAAATTTCTTCAACAGATTTCTGGTATACTTGGCTTGATTTATAAAAATCCCATCTTCAGTCTGTTTAACTTGTAAACCCAGAAAATAGCTGAGTTCCCCCATCATGCTCATTTGGTACCTAGACTGCATGAGCTTGGCAAATCTTTGACAGAGTTTAGCATTAGTGGAGCCAAAAATAATATCATCAACATAGATTTGAACTAAAAGCAGATCATTACCATGATTCAAATAAAACAGGGTTTTATCTATGGTACCTCTAGTAAATCCACTTTCAAGAAGAAATTGAGCCAGAGTTTCATACCATGCCCTTGGAGCCTGCTTTAGTCCATAAAGTGCTTTGTCCAACCTGTAGACATAGTCTGGATGTTTTGGATCCACAAATCCTGGAGGTTGTTCAACATATACTTCCTCATCCAGTTTCCCATTTAGAAAAGCACTTTTGACATCCATCTGAAATACCTTGAATTTCTTGTGAGCAGCATAGGCCAGAAAGATTCTGATTGCCTCCAATCTTGCAACTGGAGCAAATGTCTCATCATAATCAATACCTTCCTGTTGTGAATACCCTTTTGCTACAAGCCTTGCTTTATTCCTTGTGATGACACCCTCACTGTCAGTTTTGTTTCTGAACACCCATTTTGCACCAACTATTGATCTATCTTTAGGTCTTGGTACTAGGGTCCATACTTTGTTTCTCTCAAACTCATTCAGCTCTTCTTGCATTGCTTGTATCCAGTCAGCATCTTGAAGAGCTTCCTCCACTTTCTTTGGTTCAGTTTGTGACAGAAAGCAATGATGTAAACACTCATTTGCTGTAGCTGTCCTTGTTTGCACACCTGCTTCTGGATTGCCAATTATTAAATCAGGTGTGTGAGATTTTGTCCACTTCCTAGCATGTGGAAGTTGACCATTTTCATCATTGGATCCTCCCCCTTGATCCATGCTCTCTTGATTCTGTTGATTATTCCCTGTAGCTCCCCCTAAATTTGTGCTATCAGAGTTTGAATCAGTATTCTCTGATGAGTTTGAGTCAGCATTCTCTGATGAATCTTGGGTAGAGCCTGAAACATTCTGATGCTCCCCCTCAGCAGTTGCTTCATCATTATTAACTTGTAAAGTTTCACCAGAGTTTGCTGTATTTTGGTCACAGTCAGAGTTTGACTGTTCATCAGAGTTTGTTGAATCAGAGAATATTTCTTCATTCTCAAAATGCAGTTCTTCATGATCATCCATATCTGCTAAGCCCATAATTCTTTTGTCATCAAATGACACATGTATGGATTCCATGATCACCTTGGTTCTTAGATTATAGACTCTGAAGGCCTTTGTTATCAGAGGATAACCTACAAAAATACCTTCATCTGCTTTTAGATCAAACTTTGTAAGCTGTTCTGGATGAGTCTTCAATACAAAGCATTTGCACCCAAATATATGAAAATATTTCAGATTTGGCTTCTTTTTCTTCACCATCTCATATGGGGTCTTGCCATGCTTATTAATCAAGGTTGCATTTTGAGTGAAACAAGCTGTTTGAACAGCTTCTGCCCAGAAATAAGTAGGCAATTTAGCCTCATCAAGCATAGTTCTGGCAGCTTCTACAAGAGTCCTGTTTTTCCTTTCAACTACACCATTTTGCTGTGGTGTACCAGGTGCAGAGAATTGTTGCACTACACCTCTTTCTTTGCAGAACTCTTCCATTGTTGAATTTCTGAACTCAGTTCCATTATCACTTCTAATGATCTTCACTTTGTCTTCAGATCCATGATCCAGTTGTTTCACATGATCCATTAGATGCAAGGCTGTTTCATCTTTAGAGTGTAGAAAATACACCCAAGTGTATCTGGTATACTCATCAACAATGACAAGAGCATATTTCTTCCTTGCAATGGATGGTACATTGACTGGTCCAAATAGATCAACATGTAGAAGATGATATGGTTTGTTTATTGAGAATTCAGTCTTACTCTTGAAAGATGTCTTTCTCTGCTTGGCTTTTTGACATGAATCACATAATCCATCAGATGTAAGTAGTGATTCAGGGAGTCCTCTCACAAGTTTTTTCTTTATAAGCTCATTTATGGAGTTGAAATTCAGGTGTGAGAGCTTCTTATGCCACTTCCAACTTTCTTCTGCAGAGATCCTTGTAGACAAGCAAATTGATTTTCCTTCAGAGTTTGTAGGCAAGTGGATTTCATAAATATTCCCATGTCTGTGAGCAGTTACTGCCACTTTGCCTGTTGACTTGCTTACTATCTCACTGTGTTCTTCATAGAAATCAACATGATATCCTCTGTCACAGATCTGACTGACAGAGAGTAAATTGTGTTTCAGCCCTTGAACAAGAGCTACATTTGATATGATGACATTTCCAAGATTGATGTTGCCATATCCCAGAGTCCTTCCTATGTTGCCATCTCCATAAGAAACACTTGGGCCAGCCTTCTCCACAAACTCTGATAGCAGGGCCTTATTTCCAGTCATGTGTCCTGAACATCCACTGTCCAAGACTAGAATATTCTTCCTGTTGCCCTGCAATCACAAAGACCACTAATTGTTAGTTTTAAGGACCCAGACTTGCTTGGATCCCTTGGCCTTATTAAGTTTGTTAGCTTTTGCAGCGGAATTATTATTATCAGAGTTTGAGCTAACAGACTTTGCAACAGAGTTTGTACTAGAAACAGAGTTTGTACTTGCAGAGTTTTTATTAACCTTTAAAGAAGGTTTCAATTGATAATAATCATAATACAAACTATGATATTCTTTGCAAGTATAAATAGAATGCCATAAACTACCACAATGAAAACATGGATCTTGTGGTTTATATCTAATACTACTTTTTCTAACTCCAGACTTTGTAGGTAAAGAGTTAATGTCCTTGTTTTTCCTGCAAAAATTAGCAAGATGATTAGTATTACCACAGTTATGGCATGTCTTCCTAGGTGCATTTGGAACAGGCATGTAGTTATTACTCTTGTCTATACCAATCTTGCCATTTCTATTTTTCCTAGGCTCTTTGTTTTTGTCATCAGACTTTACCTCTTTAAGCTTATGTTTGAGCTGTTTCTGAGTCATCAGTCCTATGTTAACCTGTTTGGGCTTATCAGATTTTAAATTTTTGTTAATCTCTGATTTTGGTCTACTCTGCTTAGACTTAGAGGATTCAACAACAAATTTTACAGGTTTAACCTTAGGTTTTTGAGTTTTAACAAACTCTGTTTTTGATGACTCAGCTTCAGAGTTATCAGTGTAACCTAGTCCCTTCTTCCAGTTTCCACTACCTAAGATATCCTGAGTGGTTTTGCCTGAATTAGTCCATGTCTTAATGATCTCCCTTTCCTTAGCAAGTTCTGATTGAAGAGATGCATACCTCTTTGATAATTCATCTTTGACAATAACAGCATCATCTCTTTCTTTTTGAACTTCCAACATCTGAACTAATTCTTTTTCTAGAAAATCATTCCTTTTCTTTACACTCAGAGTTTCAGATTTTAATCTTTCATTCTCTAAAGTCTGATCTCTAAAGCTGATATGTAAAGTTTTAAGAAACAATCTTAACTCAGTTATATCTTCAGTATCAAAGGCAAGAGTAGAATGAGGTACCTTAGCAGGAGATTCAGAGTTGTTGTCAGTGTTTGCCATCAGAGCATAATTGACTTCTTCTTCTGAATCAGATGTATCTGTCCAGTTTCCTTTCTTAGTGATAAAGGCTTTTTCTTTTTCCTTCTTGGCTTTCTTGCATTCAGATGCAAAGTGTCCCTTTTCACCACAGTTGAAACAGGTATACTTGTCAGCTTTTCCAGCTTTCCCTTCTTTGCCCTCATTCTTCTTAAAGTTCTTCTTGTCATAAACTCTGTCAGAGTTTCTGTCTTTCCTTGAAAAACTTTTGCCTTTGTTGAACTTTTTGTAGGCCAACTTCTTGAAGCTTTTCACCATCAATGCTGCTAATTGCATCATCTCATCATCACTTTCTTCAGAGTCTGAGGGAACATCAGAGTTTGAGTCATCAGAGTTTGATGACTCAATGTCAGACTTTGTGACATGAGCTTTTCCCTTGCTCTTAGCAGCTTCCTCTTGAGCTTTCAGAGCAACAGACTTTGATTTTCCTCCATGTCGTTTGCTCCTTTGCTCCATTTCAAGTTCATGAGTCTTCAGTCTTCCATAAACATCATCAAGAGACATTTCTCCAAGATCAAGATTGTCTCTTATTGTAGTGACTTTCAAATCCCATTTTTCAGGAAGAGCTAGAAGGAATTTGAGGTTTGAGTCTTCAAGATCATATTCCTTGTCCACTAGAGATAAGTCATTCAACAGTTTGACAAATCTGTCATACAGATCTGTCAGAGACTCACCAGATTTTGAGTCAAAGTGCTCATACTCCTGTATAAGGATTGTTTTTCTGTTTTTCTTAATGGCCTGAGTTCCTTGACATCTGGTTTCCAGAGCATCCCAGATTTGTTTGGCAGTTTTGCACCCAATCACCCTATTAGACATTGCATTATCAAGGGCACTGTGCAACAGATGCTTCACTTTTGCATCTTTACTGATAGATGAGATGTCCTCTGGAGTATAATCTTTCTTTTCCTTTGGAACCATCTTTTGAGGTTCATCTGCAATCCCAACAGAGAGCTTGGTGGGCATATGTGGTCCATCATAAATCCTGTCAAGGTATTCTGGATCAACAGAGTCTAAGAATATGATCATTCTTTCTTTCCAGACTGGATATTCAGATGCCTTAAGGATTGGAACTCTAAAGGATGAAGCTTGTGATTTTTCAGACATGATTGTGTTTAAGATCTCACTGTAGTAATCTTAACAAACCTGGCTCTGATACCACTTGTTAGGTCCTATAAACTCACTATATAATATGATATAGTGACCACAATCTGTAACACAGTAAGACAATATAAGTAATTGTAATCAATAAACTCTTATATTCACAAAGCTTTGATGGTTACAAAAACTCTCTCAGTGATTTATATTGTATCACTAAGAGCTGCTAGGGTTCTAAACAATATACTCGATAACTCAACTCGTATAGAGTAACCCTAATCTGTGTTTATATAGACACAGTTACAAAATCAATCTCTGATTTGATATCCTATAATTCTGCTATGAATTCTATCAATCAAAGATTGCTTCAGTTTTCTGTTTAGTTTCCATAGTCAGCAAATCACTCCTCCGCTTCTATCCTTCCTTGAAGTATATCCGCTTCTGAGCTCTTTCCACGTGTAAACTCTGACGAGTCTTGACTATGTAAACTCTGATCAGACTTTAACAAACTCTGTCAGACTTTACTAAACTCTGATCAGCTTCCCGATTAAACTCTGATGATTCCTGTTCTAAAACAGACTTTAAGAATATTAGTAATCATCAATTATATCTAACAGCAAATTTATTTATTTTCATTATGTAATGAATTCATTGTGCTGACATGTGTAATTGCAGGTCCCGGACCAGACTCGTCTTCTCGAGGAGACCCCGATTTCTTTCGCTGAGGCTTTGCGGGACAATTCTGAGGTACTTACTAATATATTTTCTTTCATTTGAACCATAACCCCCTTGTTATTTAATACGTACCTGACCATAATTTTGAAATCTATTTGCAGATGGATACATTAGAGGATAGAATGTTCGATTCTCGAAGGCGGGGGAACAAGGATAGATCTGGTGATATGACGAGGCCCTTAAAAAATCGAAAAATTAGATGGTTGTTCCGTGAATGTGATGTGCTATAAATTATACCTTATAAATCGCAAGCGCACGATCACCGTTTTAATATTTATGATTCGTCCACGGAGATTAAAATAATTTTCGATACCTTAATCTTTAATCTAGGCGGATTAGAACAATATATTTTGTGAAGAGAGCATTAATCTAAAATTAAGTCTAATAAGGAAGATTAATTAAACTAAATTAGTTATCACTTAATCGGTTAATCAAATTTAACTTGTTAATTAATCTACACATTAAACTTGACTAAAACGAAACTAAGCACAAAAAAAAAAAAATCTAAACCAAAAACAAAGTATATAAACTGACACAAAAACAAAACTAACTTAATCCAACCCCAGATGCGACTCAACATACTAAACAATCAGAAACGACCAAAATTAATACAAACATGCATCCATTTTTGTTATAAAAAGAAAACAAAATTAAGACTGAAAAGAAAAGTTGCAGAAAACAAATTACGGCCATAAAACCACTTTAAACAGCTTAGCCACTAAATGGTTAAAAACAAAACATGATGGACTCGAGACGACACAGTGCAGGACTTGGCAAACTAGACTCAGTACACTATCAAAAACAACTCGGCATTAAACTAACAGAAGCAAGCATTACAGAACAAAAAACAACCAAAACAATAAAACGAAAATCAACAAAAGCAACAAACAACCCAAGGATTACAACTCCACTCGAACACTTACTTGCGACTCAGCGACATACAAAGAAGAAAACGCAGCCATCGACTCGATATTCCGAACCCAGAAAAGAAAGAAAACAGAAACAAATGCATCAGAATGAACAAACCCAGAACACGACTCAGTAGCTCGACTCAATGACTCTATTAACAAACTAAAACAAAGAAGAAACTACAGCAACAACTCGGAACTAAACCCATCAACGACAATGTTTTAACCAAAATTTGCGGGGTTAAAAGCCAAGCCTATTTAATTTCTATAACAATGGAGGAAGTGTTCTTATGTATGAATATTTAGTAGATCGAATGGATGAATATCGAAAAGAAAAAAAAAGACAAGAACACAAACAATTTTGGTGACGCGGAAAACCCCGAAAGAGGGTAAAAACCGCGGGTGGGGATTAATACCCAGCCGAAATGACTTTACTATGATTTTGTAATACAGGGGCGTGGTTACATTGTTCAAAGAATAGACTGAAGTTTACAAATAAATATACACACTACGTAGCTTATATCTCCAAGAAATGCAGGCGCATGTGCACTGATGAGTTGAGTGTTTTGGTTGATCACAGGCTAGAGTCATAGGTTGTAGACACAAGTTGTAAAAGATGAATGAGGCTCTGTCCCCTTTCTATCTACCGAATGATCCTATTTATAGCCAATATTGATTATGATTCGAAACCTACTTTTCCTAACTTTATGCTGCACGTTCTCATAGTTATCTATTCTGAACAAACTTCTGTTGGGTTTGTGCTCCTCTTTTCACGCAGGACTCTGACCACTTCTCTAGACCGTTATGACACATCAGTTGGCAAGCCTCCCTCAAACTCATTTGAACAGGATGGTCCCATGGCGTCCACAACAAAGTCCATGTCGTAAATTTGGCCCATAACAGACAACAGTGAAGACGACTCGGGATGCAACTTCGGCACTAAGACAGAAAAGAAATCTACGAGTCTGACTCGCTAGTGACTCGTACGAAACAAGAACAACCCAATAAACTCAGCAAATGAACGCAGCTAACGACTCGACTCAGTGCAGACTCGGTTAAAACTACTAGCAACTACGAACTCATAAACTAAGTACACGACTCCGACTCAGTGAAATAACTCTAAACTCATCAAAAAGAAACAAGACTTGGCTGCAACTCAGCCATGGTGACTTGGCGAACTCGGTAAAGAAAAGCAAAAAAAAAATAGGCGTTAAAAACCAAAGGAACAGGGGCTGGGGTGATTTTGTGTTTATACATGAAAAGAAACAGAGGAACTGTTCGAATAAAAAAAAAGCAGGGGAGAGTATTTTTACTATAAAACAACACTACAAAGCTGCTCTTGTAAATTGGTTTAAAGGTAATGATTGTTGATTGTGTAAAACTGGAACAACCGAATTAACTACACTAAATTGTAGCCTTCAAATCTTAAAACATTAAACCCCCACACAAATGATTTTTGTGCTAGAGTTTAAATTTCTTGTTAAAAAGTAAAACTTAAAAAATAAGAGATCTACACTAATCACAAGCTCAATGATTCTTCATTTCCCAAAAGCTTAAAAGCATGTGGTGGTACTTAGAAGAGTCATTCAATCTTGGAGAACATAAATTAAGAAGACAATACAAGATTAAGATAAAAGAGATTTGCATAGAAATTAAAAAGTGTATACAAGCTTGGAAAGGAAATTGGGGCTTGCAAAATGTAAATCTACTAAGATACTAACTATAGAAATGACTAGGTAGAAAAGGTGGGTAGGTAGCTAGGTTGGTCTTTACAAGTAAAGAGAAAGGGGGTATTTATAACTAAAGAATTAGTGTTTAGGGGTAGGGTGGCTCAATCTTGACCATCCATGTGCCTTGTGTGTTGGGAAGATTGTGGCCCTCCATGTGTCCCTTAGTTGCCAACTCTTTTTTTCTTCTTTTCTTTTCCTTTTCTTCTTTTTCTTGCATTTTCTCTTCTTTCTTTATTTATCTACAATTTCCTGAAATAAAATAAATAAGCGATTAATACTACGAAAATAAACAAAAAATAGGCACTTAAATATGCAAAAATATGGACTAATCAGAATGGTGGAACGAGGAGTGCAAATTTATATGGAGGGAACATGGTGTTCCGGTTACATACAGCCTTAATTGGAAGCAGATTCAGACGCTTAAACCCGGGTATTGGGTTCAAGATGATGTAGTGAATGCTTATCTTGAGTTGGTGAAGATAAGGGATTTTGAAACATTTGGTAAATGTCCGGCCGCCAAAAAGTATTTATTCGCGCCTAGTTTCTTTTTCTGCCGTGCTATGTATCATTGTCAATATTTGAAGGTAATAAATTCTATCAACATTCACTTTCAGCAATAGTGGTTGACATGACACAAGCATGCCAATTTTCTTCTTAAAATTCATCCCCTCAATGAAACATTGCGGGTATAAATAGCAATAGTGGTTAATTTTTTTTTTTTAAATTCATCCCCTCAATGAAACATTGCGGGTATAAATAGCAATAGTGGTCAATTTTTTTTTTTAAAATTCATCCCCTCAATGAAACATTGCGGGTATAAATATCATCCTGCAATGTTTCAGATTGAAACTATTATTAAATTCTAAAAAAATGTTTTAGTTGATGGTCTCTTATATTCTTAGATTTTGTGTATATGCATGTTCTAGGCTAACAAAATTCACTCATTATAGGACCATCCGAATTCTAAAGCACCCGAAGAGCTTGCTGAGCAGGTTGCATTCTTTGAGCAGTTTAAGAGGCAGGTTATCGGGCCAAACCTAGTAGATTGTGACTATGCATTCTTTCCCGCTTGTTGGGAGAATCATTGGATTCTCTTTGTTGTGGACGTACAAAAGAGTAAAGTCAGCATTATTGTTTCTTTGTATAGTGAGAGTGTTGGTCGGTCGTATAAGGATATGTATCCTTCTCAGTTTTACATTATGGTAATAATTATCGCCGTTATTTATTTTATTCCTTAGTTTTTCTGCATATTTGAAAAAAATGAATTTGAAGACTGATTTCTTTAATGATTTACAGGAAAAACTTCTCCCGTGCATGCTTCATCACCTGGATTCCAGTCGGTTCCCGCAGCCAAAATTCATGAAGGTGAGGTCGGTGACTGAACGCCCAAAGCAAGTTGGTGGATCCGATTGTGGTGTATATGTGGTCAAGTATGTGGACGCCATCTGTGGTGGGATACAGTTGAAGAATGCTGTATGGGATCCTACACTTGACATCTTGACATTTCGATATCGCATGGCTTGGAAGCTTAATAGAGGGCGGGCACGGCATATTTCTGAGTGGGGGATTAAGTAGAGGTTGCTAGGATGTTAGATACAATTATTTGATGGTTGGTTGTAATTATTTTTTGTTGGACGTATTTATCGTTTATCGGATGTATGCATATAGTTTATTGATGTAATTATCGATTAATATTTTTGTGATGAAATTGTCTTTCATATTTGCTGGATTCTTGATTGAACAGTTTTGAATTTGGTAATGAAATGGTTGAAGCAGGTTGGATATTGTAGAAACAGAAAGGGTATGTCAAAAATTTTCTGAAAACACCCAGCAATGAATCATTGCGGGGTTCAACTGATCCCTGCAATGATTCATTGCGGGTACCATAAAATACAGGACAACCTTCTGCCCAGCTAAAGTACCCTGCAATGATTCATTGCGGGTACTTATTATCCCCACAATGAATCATGGCGGGGAACCTAAAATTTTAGTAAACCTTCTGCCCAGCTAAAGTACCCTGCAATGATTCATTGCGGGTACTTATTATCCCCACAATGAATCATGGCGGGGAACCTAAAATTTTAGTAAACCTTCTGCCCACCTAAAGTACCCTGCAATGATTCATTGCGGGTACTTATTATCCCCACAATGAATCATGGCGGGGAACCTAAAATTTTTGAAAGGCATATGTTAAGCCTATTTGTATTTAAGAGGAATCAACTCAACTCTGATAAGAAAGCAAGTAAATAGCAAGTACTGTTATCCGGAATCCGTACGAAGAACGTCAAATGATTTATTGAAGATTTTTTGTCAGAAGAATTTCAGGATGCTGCTGCAAACCACTGGAAGAAGTTCATTAATATGATCAAGCCTCAGTGTACAAATAATCTTTTGTAGCACGTCCAGAAGATCAGAAGGTATAAAGTTTAAATACTTTATTTACTCAGAAGATTCCATATTGTGTCAACAAATGAAGCTGAACTAAGAAGACGAAGAATCGACGAACAAGCCACTGCCTAATTGTTTAATTGACAAGGAATATTTAATTCAGCTAGTTACAGATGAACCAGACAGTACATTTGTGTATCAGCTCATCCTGTTAAATATTCTGAGTCAAGAGAAGGTGGTCGTTCAATCAAGTCGAAGATCATAATTATTTAAAGAAGACTGAAGACTCTGCTGAAGAAGGAAAAGGATAATTAATTATCTAATTAATTATTTCACTTCTCAAATTAATTATATTGGATGTGTAATTTATTTATTAAATTAATTCTATCTCGAATTAATTTAATTTATGAATTTATGCATTTAAAATAATTAAGTGAATATTAATTGGTTAATTAATTAAAGGGAAAATGGATTGTCTACTTGAAATACACAAGGAAAGACAATCTATTTGATTGTCTAGTTGAAAAACAAGAAGGAAAGACAATCTAATTGATTGTCTAAGTGATAAACTACAAGGAAAGACAATCCAAGGCATTGTCTTGCTAAAACAAGCAAGGTAAGACAATCCAATGGATTGTCTTGCTGTTTTTAAGCAAGGTAAGACAATCCAAAGGATTGTCTTACCGACTGTTGCCTTCTCACAATGCGGCAAGACAATCCCTCAAATTGTCTTACCGCTTTTCTCCTCTTCCTTTACACGGCAAGACAATCTCTGAGATTGTCTTACCGCTTGTTGCAATTGTCTTGCCTTGGTAGCTTGCAAGACAATCCTTGTGATTGTCTTGCCGATTGTAGAATAGTAAGACAATCTCCCAGATTGTCTTACCGCACTTCTCAATTGTCTTACCGACCCCTAGATTGTCTTGCCCACGGATTTCATTGTCTTACTAGTTGTAGACAATTAATTTAATTGTCTTACAAGGTCTAAAATAGCAAGACAAAGTGCCAAATTGTCTTAGCAAGCTAGGGATTGTCTTTGCCACCATTGTCTTACTAGTTCAAGGGTTTTGCCTATAAATATGGCTCTCCCTCATTCATTTGTTCTTGTTCAAAGTATTGTAAAGCTTTCAAGTTGTGCTAAACTTGATATTTGTTAAATCCACAGTTTACTGTGCTTTGATCATTCGGTTGTTTTGTTCCGCTGAGTTAGAATACTTTCTGTCAAATTTTTCTACGAACTAGTGGACATTAAAACGAACCATATTAATTATATAACGACTTCCACATTGTTATATTAATTAATTAAAATCTGATTAACAATTTTATATTCAATCAGATTATTCCGCCGTGATTATTTTTAGTGACGATTGTATTCAACCCCCCCCCTTCTACAATCGTTCCAGGACCTAACAATTGGCATCAGAGCGGTTGATACCATTTTACCGTATCAGATCCTATATACACTCTGTAACGTCCAAATATTTTTTATTCGAATTAATTTTATTCCAAAAATTAATTTTGATTAAAAATATTTTTCTTTCAAAAATCCATTTCTCATCCAAACACTATTCACTTTAAATTCTTAAAAATGAGTACCCAAAAGATTAGTAGCATTAAAATCCCACCGTTCAGTAAAGAACACTTTGGCCTATGGAAGAGGCATATGTTGTTGTTCCTTCGCACCGCCAACAGAAAATACATCGGGATTTTAAACAAGGGTGTTTCTACTCCGATGAACGTCATATTAGCACACGAAGAAGATGGTGTGTTAATACCTCATCAGACAATTCCGAAAGAACTTTCTGAGTACACAGATGAAGAGAGTGAACAGATGAACCTAGATGATGCTCTTCAACTGATCTTAGTTGAATCCCTAGATCCTGTTATGTACAATGCTGTTGTTAATTGTACGAACGCGAAGCAAATCTGGGACACTCTAGAAATTATAAATGAAGGCTCAGAAGAAGTTAGGGAAAACAAGAAAGAGATACTGATGGCTCAGTATGAACAGTTTGGTTCCAATCCCGGAGAAGGGATTTCAGAAGTATTTATCAGACTCAATAATCTGATTAATAACTTGAATCTGAATGGGAAATACTACGACAAGAATGAGGTCAACATGAAGTTTCTCTTAACCCTTCCCGAACATCTGGAACACAGAATCACTGCCATCAGGGAAAGTAGAGATCTGAATGAGATTTCTCTGGAAAGACTCTACGGAGTTTTGAAAACTTATGAACTCGAGCAAGTTCAAAGTAAGCAGAGATATGGTTGGGGTAAAACACAGAACCATTCGAGAGCTCTAGTTGTTGAGTCACCTGTATAGGAAGAAAAGAAGGATGTTGTTGTTCCTTCTAAGACCACTCAGGAATTTGTTGTACCTGAGATGGGTCAGACTGCTTCTTCCAATGGTGATGAAGAGTTCTATACAATGGAAGAGCTAGAACAGTTAGAAGATCAATCTCTATCATTGTTTGCCAAGAAATTTGGAAACATGAGATTCAGGAAGAACCCCTCCTACAAGTACAAACCTACTGCCAACAGGTTTCAAATAGGAGGTTATTCATCTTCTACGAGCAAAGGAGGATACAAGACTGGGATGGTGGATAGAAGCAAGTTCAAATGCTTCAATTGTGGTGAACCGGGACACTTTGCAACTGAATGCAAACAGCCCAAGGTTCAAGGAAAGAGATAAGATTCGTACGATGAGCTGAAGCAGAAGTATGATGCACTAGTAAGAAAGCATCAGGGTACTTCTGGAAGTCAAAATTACAAAAGCAAGTCTTATCTGGCAGAAGGGAAAAGCTGGGATGATACAGACAGTGATGAAGAAGAGCAGATAGGGAATGTTGCTCTCATGGCTAATGCTGGATCATCTTCACCTCCTCCTGCTGGAAGCTTTCAGGTAGATCCTACATGCCCTAAACTTTTTATGCAATTAGGACTTGAAAGAGATGATGCTATTAAAAAGATGAAAGCTGCCAATCTTAAAATTGATACATTAGTCTTAGAAATTCATGCTTATAAGATGAATGAGATGAAAGTATTAAAACCTAAAATAGAACAATTGACTATGGATTTAGGATTACAATGTGCTAAAGTCAAAGTTCTAGAGAAAGGTGAGATTGCTTTAAGACTTCAGCTAGACGAAGAGAAAGTGAAATGTAAAGCCTTTAAGGATGCCTCCACTATAGTCAAAGAACTCAATGATAAACAAGAGATCAAGAGAACTGTTGGAATAGGTTTTGACTATAACAAATCTGTAGGTAAGGCTAGTAACATTACTCCCTTTAAGAAGAATGCTGAGGAGAGAGGGATTCCTTTTGTTTTGAAAGATTCCCCTAAACCTTTGTTTAAATCCTCAGAAGCTGAACCTCTGTTAGCAACTCCTGTTGTCATTAGATATGAACTCAAACAGGAAGATCTTAAAATGAAAGAGAGTACTGAGAAGAGAGATGAGATCCTGACATCACTGAAACCAATCAAAGTGAAAGGCAATGTTAGGTTGCCTAAAGCTGGTTTAGGTGTCAACTCTGAGAGAACTAAATTCAACAAGCCTAATAACTTTGTGAATAGTAAGAACAGAGACAATAGATGTCATTCTACTGAGAACTTTAAATCTGTTAACAAGGTTAGAGTAGAATCTGTTGATGTTCCTACTACTATGACTGATATGCCTGTTGCTCCTGTTTTTGATGCATGTCATAAATGTTGTGGTGTTGATAACTGTATGCTTTGTGCTTTCAATACTATGTCTGCTTATTTTAGAAATTTGCATGCTAAAAATGAAAACACATCACCTAGACAACACACAAACAATAAGCATGCTAGATCAAAGACTGCTAGTCCTTCTCATGTGAGAAAGGAGACTTATGTTCCAAAGCCTAAAACCAAGGTTTATAAGGCTGTTGTTAAGGAAGTAAGTTCAGTCAAGAGTGAGCCAAATATCAGTCCAAGA
Organism: Daucus carota subsp. sativus; assembly: GCF_001625215.2. Taxonomy (NCBI): domain Eukaryota; kingdom Viridiplantae; phylum Streptophyta; class Magnoliopsida; order Apiales; family Apiaceae; genus Daucus; species Daucus carota. The sequence continues at coordinate 24,702,544 of NC_030382.2, forward strand.
GGCTCTGTTGTATTACCTGATAGAAATCAATTCTTTAAGTCTGCTGGACCCAATCAAGTGTGGGTCCCAAAGAATGTATAATCAAGTTGTCTTGTGCAGGGTGCCAGTGGAATTGTTCGTGTTACCCGGGTGCTTGACAGTGGAGCGTCAATGCACATGACTGGAAATAGATCCCTGCTAGAAGACATAAGAGAAGGAGCTGGCCCAACAGTCAGTTTTGCTGATAATAGCAAAGGTCGTACTGTGGGATATGGCAAGTACAAAATTGGAAGAATCATCATAGAGGATGTTGCTTTAGTTGAAGGACTTCAACATAATCTCCTTAGTGTCAGTCAGTTCTGTGACAAAGGATATTATGTTCACTTTGAAAAGGAGATATGTATCATCAAACATATCAAGGATAAGCGTCCTTCACTATGTGGTGTAAGGAAAGGCAATATATACGTAGCTGATTTGTCTTCAGGACCAAGAAACGAAGTTCACTGTTTCTATGCTAAAGCGTCTGCTGAAGATAGTTGGTTATGGCATAAGAAGCTCTCACACCTCAACTTCAAAACCATGAACTCTCTAGTCAAGAGAGATCTAGTGAGAGGTTTGCCTTCCCTGGAATTCTCAACTGATGATCTCTGTGAAGCTTGTCAGAAAGGAAAAGCGAAGAGAGCATCTCACAAAGGCAAGACCATCAATACCATTACAGATCCACTCCATTTACTGCATATGGATTTGTTTGGCCCCGTAAATGTTGCATCAATTGATGGAGGAAGATATGCCTTGGTTATTGTGGATGACTTCTCGAAATTTACTTGGGTTTACTTCCTTACTTCCAAGGATGAAACTCCGTTGACAGTTATTGATCATATAAAGTTAGTTGAATTGGATAAGGGTGTGCCAGTGAAAGCTGTAAGGTCAGATAATGGCACAGAATTCAAGAATCAAACTCTAATCAACTTTTACTCTGAAAAGGGAATTAGAAGGCAGTATTCAGCACCAAGGACTCCTCAGCAGAATGGAGTCGTCGAAAGAAAGAATCGTACATTGATTGAAGCTGCAAGGACAATGATTGCTGAAGCAAAGCTTCCTCTGTACTTTTGGGCTGAAGCTGTGTCTACTGCCTGCTATACCCAGAATAGAACTTTGATCAACAAGGATCATATGAAAGCTCCCTTTCATCTATATAACAACAAGAAACCTTATGTCAAACATCTTCATGTCTTTGGAGCCAAATGTTATGTTCTCAAAGATGGAGAAGAGAACTTGAACAAGTTTGAACCAAAGGCATCTGAAGCAATTTTTGTTGGTTATACTAATAATGCTTATAGAGTTTTTGTAATTGATTCTCTGTTAGTGAAAGTTAGTGTCAATGTTACATTTGATGACACTAAACTTCCAAGTATACAATCTGCTGATCCATCTGAATCTCTGAAGTTTGACAACTATCCAGATTCTGATTCAGATGATGATGTGCCACCTGAGGTTGCAACAGGTGATGTCATCAATAATGATAATGATCCAGGCAATGGTGGAGGAAATGGCAATAATGCTGGAGATTCCACTGATGCTAGTGGTGGATCATCAAGTCAACCTGGCAACAACTCAGGGGGAGCTGGTGGATCAACTAGTCATACACATCAGCTTACTGACAATACAGCTGAATCATCTAGGACACAACTTCCAAGGGAAAGGATTTGGAGCTGAGATCATCCCTTTGATCTTATAATTGGTGATCCTGATGTTGGTGTAAGGACTAGAAGTGCTACGACGAATGAATGTCTATTTTCTGGTTTTCTATCACAATTAGAACCAAAGAAAATAGATGAAGCACTTGCTGATCCTGATTGGGTTCTTGCCATGCAAGAAGAACTCAATCAATTTGAGAGACAAGAAGTCTGGGCCCTGGTTCCAAGGCCAAAAGGAAAGTCTACAATTGGAGCTAGATGGGTCTTCCGTAACAAGTTAGATGGTGATGGCATTGTTGTAAGAAACAAAGCCAGACTGGTCGCAAAAGGTTATTCACAAGAAGAAAGAATTGATTATGATGAAACCTATGCTCCAGTTGCTCGTCTTGAAGCCATCAGAATATTCCTTGCATTTGCTGCACATTCCAACTTCAAAGTTTATCAGATGGATGTGAAGAGTGCATTTCTGAATGGAAAGCTAGAAGAAGAAGTATATCTGGAACAGCCCCTGGCTTTGAAAATCCAGAATTTGCTGATTTTGTTTACTTCTTATTCAAAGCTGTCTATGGGCTCAAGCAGTCACCAAGGACATGGTATGACACTCTCTCTGAGTTTTTAATTGAAAACAATTTCACTAGAGGTGTCATAGACAAAACTCTCTTTTACAAATTGCATGATAATAATATGATATTTGTTCAAATATATGTTGATGATATTATATTTGGTTCTACTAACGATAACTTGTGCAAGAGGTTTGCTAAGTTAATGCAGAGCAATTATGAAATGAGTATGATGGGTGAGCTGTCCTACTTTCTTGGTCTTCAAGTAAGCCAAAAGGAAGATGGCATCTTCATTTGCCAGTCAAAGTATGTCAGAGATCTTCTACGAAAGTACAATCTAGAAGACTCTTCTCCGGCAAAGACACCCATGGCCACTGCCACAAAGCTTGACCAGGATAAATCTGGTAAGAAAGTTGATATCTCAAGCTATCGAGGTATGATTGGCTCCTTACTCTATCTCTCTGCTAGTAGACCAGATATTATGTTTGCAACATGTTTGTGTGCTAGGTTCCAAGCTGATCCTAAAGAATCACATCTTATAGCCGTCAAAAGAATCTTTAGATATCTTAAGGGTACACCTGGTTTAGGTATTTGGTACCCTAAGAATACTGGTTTTGACTTAACCGGCTATACAGATTCTGATTATGCAGGATGCAGGATTGATAGGAAAAGTACGTCTGGAAGCTGTCAATTTCTAGGACGTCGGTTGGTTTCCTGGTACAGCAAGAAGCAGCATTCAGTGTCTACTTCTACTGCTGAAGCTGAGTATATAGCTGCTGGAAGCTGCTGTGCTCAGATACTGTGCATCAGAAACCAATTGAATGATTATGGAATTTCTGTCGACAAAATTCCAATATTTTGTGACAACACAAGTGCCATAGCCATTTCCAACAATCCAGTTCAACATTCCAGAACCAAGCACATAGATGTCAGGTATCATTTTATTCGAGAACATGTCATGAATGGTACGGTGGTGTTACATTTTGTACCCACGACTGATCAAATCGCTGACATCTTCACTAAACCACTTGATGAATCCACTTTCTCTAAGTTGGTTTGTGAGCTAGGGATGTTAAATATGACATGATTCTCATTGTATATATTTTTAATATGCTTTATATATTTTTATATAATTTTGTGAATTTTCTGTGTATTTATAGGTATTTTATTAGATTTTATATGATTGTCTGTATATTATTTGATAATTATCTGTGTAATTATGCATGTTTATATGTTTACCTGTAATTTTCTAAATGCCTGATTACTCCCCTGTATTATTCTCTAAGGATTTAGATAATTATTTGTATTTATTTTGTATTTTTCAAAATTAATTAAGCATAAATATTTGAATTTAAGTTAATTCATTTTTATGAATTAAAGTTAAGTTCACAAGTATTTATATTTAATTAAAGTTGAATTTTACAAAATATATGTGTAATATTTAATATTGTTTTTATTTTAGATTTTTGATTTAATGTGCAAAACATTTTATTTCAAAAATAAATCAAAAATCACCTTTTATATATATTTTTCGTTTGTTTTTATTAAGAAAAACTCGGCAAGACAATTGTTTTAATTGTCTTACCGAATTTCTCATATTGTTTCTTTTATTTTCTTATTGAAAATTCGGCAAGACAATTCCAGTAATTGTCTTACCGCAATTTTCAAGCATTTTACATGTTTTTTCTTTTGTTTTATTCAGAGAAAACTCGGCAAGACAATTACTTCAATTGTCTTACCGAATTTTTCAAGTTTTAAATGTCTTTTTCTGTTTTTTTTTCGGCAAGACATTGTGTTTTTACTGATTCATAACTCGGTAAGACAATCTATTTGATTGTCTTACCGAGCTCTGTCTTCCTTCATACGCTTTAAAAGACTCGGCAAGACAATTTAATCAATTGTCTTACCGAGTATATTACCTGCACTCCCCTTCGATATCTCGGCAAGACAATCTCTCCGATTGTCTTACCGAGATTTGAATCAACAAGACAATATATTCGATTGTCTTACTCCCCTGTTCATTCATCTCCTTCACTTACACGCGCATATACACACACATTCTCTCGCTTTTTCAAGTTTTGTTCGAAAAACTTGCTGATTTCGTACAAGTTTTTCAAGTTTCGTGTAATAAACTTGCTGGTTACTTCCATTAACGCCTCAACAAGACGAAACGCTGCCCGATTTTACCGAGATTCTCGACCTAATTTAGCCGAGTTGGGTTTTAAAATCGCTGATTTGGACTGAGTTATAGTGTTTAATGCCTTCGTTTGTCTGAGTTTTATCAAGATTTGCCGAGTTTGGTTGTGGATTTTGCTTAATTTAATTCAAACCCTCTTTCGTGTTCTTGGAGTTTTTGGAGGGTTTCGAATTTTGTGGATTTTGTGGAGATAGTTGAACTGATTTTGGAGTTTTGGTTCAAGTTGGATTGAATTTTCACACATTAAATTAATTAAATTTTAATTCGAGATTAAATCAATATTTCGAATTATTAATTAATTAATTAATTGTTAATTAATTATTAAGTGAAATTTGCGAGAAATTTGAGAAGTATCGTTTAATTTGATAAATTCTCGCTTAATTCATTTCTTAATTATACAAATGGCTGGAAAATTTGTAATCCAAGAGACCAATTACAATGCATATCTGGATCCTGAGGTTTGCCCGAGCCGGTTCAAGCACTGGGTGAGATTTTTGAATGAACAATGTATAGCCAGTACTGCCCTCACCGCATCTGCAGATTTACAGATACAGCCACTCTACGACTTCTACTCAACCGCGCTGAATTCTACACTGCTAGAAGAGTACAGGTGTTAGGTCCGGAAGCGATTGTAGAAGGGGGGGTTGAATACAATCGTCACAAAATAATCGCGGAATAAATCTGATTGGAATATAATTTTTTTTAATCAGATTTTAATTAATTAATATAACAATCTTTGAAGTCGTTATATAATTAAATTGGTTCAGTTTTAATGTCCACTAATGTTCGTAGAATAAATTCGACATGGTATATTCTAGATTAGTGATTAAAACAACCGGTAACAAAGCACAGTAAAACTGTGGATGTAACAATAGCAAGTTTTAGCAAAACTTGAAAGCTTTTACAAGTGCTTGTGTTTGTCAAAGTGAATGAACACTTAGAAATGAAGAATGGTGGCCATATTTATAGGCAAAACCATTTGAACTACTAAGACAACTAAGGCTTAGACAATTAAAGAAAGACATGACAAAGTATGGCAAGCTAGGACAAACTAGTAGCTTTGTCATGACAATACAAGACAAGGTAAGACAACTAAAAGCTAAGCATGACAACTTTAGTACTTGTCATGATAAAGTAAAGAAGGGAAAGACAAAAGAAAGCAAGGTAAGACAAAGAGAAACAAGGCATGGCATGTCTTTGCTTTGGAGTAGTCTTGGCTTGCTTTTCCAAAGTACATGTGCTTTGTCTTGGCATGTGATGAGAAATAAGGTAGGACAAAGCATTTAAATGTCTTGGAGTGTCTTTAAAGGAGTTAGACAAAGCAATTGTTTGTCTAACGAATATTGTAGTGCTTTAAAGTGATTTGTTCACTAAATAATAAATAGAATATAATCCACTTAATTAAACTAGTTGAATATATTCATTAGATAAATTAATTCGAGAGGGAATTAATTTACTAAATAAAATATACAACTAATATAATTATATTAGAAGTGAATATATATAATCTATTTAATATTTAATCACTTTCCTTCTTTAGCAGAGCTTCTGTCTTCTTTGAAACTTTAATAACTTCGTCTTGAATTGTCAGTCGATTGAACTACCACCTTTGTTTGACGTAGAATATTTAATCCGAGTAGCTGACACACAAATGTACTGTCTGGTTCATCTGTATCTAGCTAAATAAAATATTCTTCGTCATTTAAAACAATTAAGCTGTGGCTTGTTCGTCGAGTCTTCGTCTTGTAAGTTCATCTTCATAAATTGGAATCATCTGAATAAATAAAGTATAGAAACTTTATACCTTCTGAATTCCTGGACGTGCCACAAAAGATTATTTGTGCACTGAGGCTTGAACATATTAATGAACTTCTTTCAGTGGTGTGCAGCAGCATCCTGGAATTCTTCTGACATAAAATTCCGATAAATCATTTGACGTTCTTCGTACGGATTCCGGTGACTTGCTATTTACTGAGCTTTCTTATCTGAATTGAGTTGTACCTCTTTAAATACAAATAGGCTAAACATATGCCTTTCAATCTCCCCCTATTTGTTTGTTAACATAACATGCAAATTTCCTAGAGGATAACTCAACTAACAGATAAGACAAAGGATTAAACATACAAATGTAAATAGCAAAAGTTTCTGGTATTAAATTAAACATGAACCAGAATAATTATAGATTACAAAAGGATGTTCTTATGAACATATCTTACAAATATCCTAGTCAATCTATTTCACTCAGAGCGAGTGACTTCTCCTTCTTCAATATCTGACACATGAATAATAGGAGTAGACGGCTCATTCTGAGTAGGCTCTTCAGATATGGTGGATTCACCACGCTTCTTTCGTTCTCGAGCCAAGGACAGCTGGAACTGAACTTCTGTATCCACAGGGTCTTCTATAAAGTCTGAGGGCTGAGTTGGGTTGATATACTTCATCTTTCTGAAGTAGTGATGTACCTTTCTCTTTGTGCAGTAAGCCACAATCTCAGCATCAGCATCAGCTTTGGCTTTCGAAGCGAAGCCCTTGGTACGCAGAAGAGTAGATACAAGAACCATCTGATTAACACCATATTTCTGAAGATGTCGATGGTCCAAGTAGAAGGTTCCAAACTTGCTCTCGTGAATGAACTTTACACAATATGGGTTTCTGACGACTTATGGACTATTATGAACAGCATATTCCATAAGTCGGTCACGAAGGAGTTCATTCAGATTCGAACTGCGTCGGATCTTGTTACGAGCCACCCAGATTTCAGTAAGAGATAACAACTTGAACGAATCAACTGAAACTCTGAATGTCCCGTTTCTATGAGTAGAAATGATAATCTCCCATTGATCGAGGAGATTCCTGACGCCAATAGTTATATATTCTAATTCAAAAGCAAAGGCACGCATAAACATATCCTCGTTAGGGTTTACCTCTCTTAAATCATATATGAATGATTTGAACTTTCTATCTTGAAAAGGTTCCCTTTGAGGTCCAGAGAAGATCCTCCTTGCGATGTCCCAGCTTTCTCCAACTTTCCGAGCAATATCTTCTTTCTTCTGCTTACAAGCAGCATCCCAAAGTTTTTGTTTCTCCAACTTGATATGCTCATCAGTAATCTTCTTTTCATCCACCAGCCTTTGTAGTTCACGAAGCTTTGCCTTGCTAGCTTCATGTTCAGCTTTAAACTTTTGAACCCTTTCCAAGTGCTCAGGGTCAATAGGCTCTTGCTCGGTGAATAAAAATCTTTCCTCAAAATGACCTTCTTCTTCAGCTTGGAAGTAGGCAGCATCAAATGCATCATCATCAGCAACATCATCAGGAATGTTATCATAATCTTGATTAGAGAAGATGTCATCAGATGCAGGCATTTTGCCTTTAGACTTGTCATGTTTAGCTGCTCCACCCTTATCCTCCGGATCTTTGCTTGCTCCACCCTTATCCTCCGGATCTTTGTCCTTATCCTTCCCCCCCTTAGTTGAGGGATCCTCTGTAGTTGACTGAGCTGTAGACTTAGGAATCTTCAAAAAATCAACAACCTGTGCCAATGTTTGCTCCACGCTATGAAGTTTTGACATACAGAGCTCATGATTCTTGTCAATCCGAGAGTAAATACCCTTGACATGTTCGTCCATTTTCTTTTGCAGAGAGGTAAAGGAAGAATCAGCAACTTGGTTCTGTAGAGTGACTAGCTCTCCACTCTTCAACTTAGCATTTTCAGCAAGAAGTCTTTCACATTCAGCTCTCAGAGTAGCCATTTGTTCCAGTAACAGATCCGTGTTGGTGTGTGCACTCACCTCACGAACACTCGAAGAATGATCTCTATTCTCACGTGCATGTGTTTCGCTCGGTGTTTGCCTTTCTTCACTCGTGTTTATCACACCGTCATCAGTACCTGAATAAACTACCAAAGTTCCCTGAGATGGAACCATAGGTAGTGAAGGAACAAATTGTCCTTCCGATGCCTGTGAAGGCAGATGTACTTGCAAGCTGCCAAGTAGTCCCTGATCAATAAAGAAAGAGTGATCAGAAAAGTTTTCATTAAACATGTTTTGAAAATCTGTGCACTCATTAAGTGTAGTAACAAAAGGATCAGGTTGAGTGTTTACTAGCGTGAGTGCTAGTGATGTGCTTGACTCTTTACAGGGTACCGCGGTTGGTTGGGAAATTTCAATAAACGCATCCTGTTGAGAGAATGAATCTAGAGACTGTATATTTACCATTTCAGTATCCAAATCCTTTTGGGAGGAAATGGATGCGGCTGCAGTTGTCTCAGGTTCATCCACCCTTAGCTTCTTATGAGACAGAGCTGCGGGTTCACGAATCATAGCACTCCCACTCCGTTTCCAGGCTACCTTCTTAACAACAGGTGTAGTAGTGTTGGTGGAAGTGTTTGACGATGAACCAGAGGTTGAAAAGAATTCATCAGCTGGGTTATGAACTTGGGTGTTTTCAGGTTCAATGCTGGCAGTCTGACACACAAAACCAATTTCACAAACATAATCTGATACATCAACAGTAAAATTAGATGAAAAGTTAGAAAGTACCTCAGCTACCTGTAAGTCGTCACGAAAGTTCTGTAGCTCAATGTCGATGTCAGAATCAACTGGTAGTGGCTGAGAGGTTGATTGTGTTTGGGGGAAATATTGTGTTTGTACATTTGAGGGTGTAGGTTCAGATTGTGATGGAAGGATAGATGATTGTTGTACAGGGAAGAAGTTGTGTTGAGGTGGTTCTGTTTCAGGTGGTGGTGAAGGGTGATGTAGAGGTGATTGGTATGGAGAGTAGTGTGAGGATTGGCTAGAGGATTGGTAGTCTTGGATGAGAAGAAGTGGTGGAATGTGATGTTGTTGTTGCATCTCTTGTGGTTCTGGTTGTTGTTGAGGTTGTTCTTGTTGAGGTTGAAATGGTGGAAGTGGTTCTCCTGGTTGAAGTTGTTGCAGTGGTTGAGGAGGTAGTGCCACTTGTAGCTGATATGGCTGTAACTGTGCATTGAACTGTTCCAGCATAAAAGGAGTGACAGTGAGAGGAACCCGATTATGTTTCTTTGCAGCAGTAAGTATGGTCATCAGCTTAGTACAAGACTTAGATGTAGGAGCCACTGGTGAGTTCATGTAGAAGATCTTGTCTTCTTGAGACATCTTGTCATTCAAAAACAACATAAAGAACCTTGGATAAAAGCAGTCAACTTTGGTATTGTTTTGCACATTCTGATTCATTACGGGACCCATCTTCTTGATAATTTCCTTTAGAAGAATCTCCCCGAAATTGATAGGACGATTATGTGCAGCACAGAATCCAAAGACCTGTAGAATGGAAGATATATTGCCAAAGTTTCTTCGGTCAGTGGGAGCAAAAACTTTCGCCATTGTATCAAAGAAAACATCCCACTCAGCTCGTAGGTTACCCTTAGACATCTTAGACAGACGGATATTCCCTTGACAGTGGATTGTCTGAAAGAATTGTCTGAGTTCAGCATCAGTCGGGATCTCAGCAAAATTATTCCTCGGGAATCCAAGTATTCTGTTCACATCATCCGTATTGATTGAGATTTGATTGCCTCCTCGAATTTGTCCAATCATTCTGTAATTATCCAAAGTAGTCGAATTGACTGCAGTGAAATAAAAGTCATAGAGAAGCTGTACTTGTAAATCAACAACAGATGTAATGGCAGTGCTAAGCAGACATTGCTCATTAAGAAACCGTATCCAAGGTCTGAAGCGGAGAGAGCATGACTCGGGATCCAACAAACCATAGTAGTTCGTCTCGATAATGTCAAAGTGACCATTCATTTTTATAATTAAAAATTGAATTAAGCGAGAATTTTTCAAATAAAAAGATAATTCTCAAATGTCTCGCAAATTTCAACTAATAATTAATGGACAATTAATTAATTAATTAATAATTAATTAGTGAATGGTCCAAAATCAACTTAGTCCAATAATCAAGTTATCCAAACACGGTGTTATGTCCAACATCCAATTAGTCTCACAAACCCAAATTAAATCCGAAGTGCCAAACGGAGCCTTAACATATGAAGCACAACCAAACGCAGCCTTAACACAAACAAGAACTCCCACAAATTCAGGTTTCCCAAATCCATATTAACATTCAAAAACCACCGAATTAACATAAAAAGCCCCAAATCAAAGCATATGAACCCTAGCCCTAACTCGGTAGCAAATTGGTTCTTCAACAGACAGCAGACAAACAGATTTACGAAGCAAGATACGCAGCAAATCGAAGAAATAAACACACAAATAAACCCAGTCTGATTACTCAAGCAAACGGCAATGGGTTCAGAGGATTCGAACACACACAAATCGCAAGCAACAGGGTCGATATCGTCACGCCAACACACAACAACGAAAACACACTACTCGGCGAGAAAATCCAGTCAGACTCGATCAAACCCAGGCGAAGCAGGCATGGTGATTTTGCATAAAACGGTCAGAGTTTCGACACAAAAGGAGTAAAATCGCAACCCAGCAAGCTTTAAGCTTGAAATCGAGTACGAAACCAGCAAGTTTTCGGCGAAACTTGAAAACCAGAGTAAGCAGTGCTTGTATATATGTGTATAGCGACGAGATTGTGGTGTTTGAAGGGGTGTGAAGTCGCTGCGTGTGTGTGACGGAAGTGAAGATGATGAGTGTGTGTATCGGCGGTGGTGTGGAGAAGAGAATCGAAGGCGAGCAAGACAAATAGAGAAAATGAAGGTTGGGGGTTTTGTGTGATGGTTTAAGACAAACGATTGTCTTTGGAGGCTGGTGGTGTATTAGACACGCTTGTACTTGTGTAAGACAAACTTAAGGGTTGTCTTGCGGGTCGGGTTAAGAAAAAACGGGGTGAACGAATGTATAAGACAACTGTAATGGTTGTCTTGGGACAGAGTTTTATACGAGTGTACGACTTGTGTTAACAGCACGCACTCGTACCACCAAAAAAAGATCAGACCAACTAATTAATATAAAACAGATTTATTGATTTGATTAATCATAAAACGTTATTTTTTTTATTAAAATCAAAAATCTATAATAAAAAAAATAATAATATATATTACACAAATATTTTGTAAATTCCAACTTTAATTAAATATAAATATTTATGAACTTAACTTTAATTCAATAAAATGAATTAACTTAAATTCTAATATTTATACTTAATTAATTTTGAAAAATACAAAATAATTACAAATAATTAAACTAATTATCTAGATGCTTATAAAATAATAAGGGGAGAACGCAAGCATTTAGAAAATTAAAGACTAATATACAAACATGCATAATTACACAAAATATTATCAGATAATTTACAGGTTATCATATAAAATCTAATAACACAAATATAATTACACAGAAAATTCACAAAAATATGTAAAAAATATATACAGTGAGAACTATGTCATATTTAACATCCCTAGCTCACAAACCAACTTAGAGAAAGTGGATTCATCAAGTGGTTTAGTGAAGATGTCAGCAATTTTCTCAGTCGTGGGTACGAAATGTAACACCACTGTACCATTCATGACATGTTCTTGAATAAAATGATACCTGATATCAATGTGCTTGGTTCTTGAATGTTGAACCGGATTGTTGGAAATGGCTATGGCACTTGTATTATCACAAAATATAGGAATTTTGTTTACTACAACACCATAATCATTTAATTGATTCCTGATCGAGAGTATCTGAGCACAACAGCTACCAGCAGCTATATACTCAGCTTCAGCAGTAGAAGTAGACACGGAGTGCTGCTTCTTGCTGTACCAGGAAACCAACCGTCGTCCTAGAAATTGACAGCTTTCAGACGTACTCTTCCTATCAATCCTGCATCCCGCATAATCAGAATCTGTATAGCCAGTTAAGTCAAAACCAGTATTCTTTGGGTACCAAATACCTAAGCCAGGTGTACCCTTAAGATATCTAAAGATTCTTTTGACGGCTATAAGATGTGATTCCTTAGGATCAGCTTGGAACCTAGCACACAAACATGTTGCAAACATAATATCTGGCCTACTAGCAGTGAGATAGAGTAAAGAGCCAATCATACCTCGATAGCTTGAGATATCAACTTTCTTACCAGATTTATCCTGGTCAAGCTTTGTGGCAGTGGCCATGGGTGTCTTTGCCGGTGAAGAGTCTTCTAGATTGTACTTTCGCAGAAGATCTCTAACATACTTAGATTGACAAATAAAAATACCATCTTCCTTTTGGCTTACTTGAAGACCAAGGAAGTAGGACAGCTCACCCATCATACTCATCTCATAATTACTCTGCATTAACTTAGCAAATCTCTTGCACAAGTCATCGTTAGTAGAACCAAATATAATATCATCAACATATATTTGAACAAATATCATATTATTATCATGCAATTTGTAAAAGAGAGTTTTGTCTATGACACCTCTAGTGAAATTGTTTTCAATTAAAAACTCAGAGAGGGTGTCATACCAGGTCCTTGGTGACTGCTTGAGGCCATAAACAGCTTTGAATAAGAAGTAAACAAAGTCAGCAAATTCTGGATTTTCAAAGCCAGGAGGTTGTTCAAGATATACTTCTTCTTCAAGCTTTCCATTTAGAAATGCACTTTTCACATCCATTTGATAAACCTTGAAGTTGGAGTGTGCAGCAAATGCAAGAAATATTCTGATGGCTTCAAGATGAGCAACTAGAGCATAGGTTTCATCGTAATCAATTCCTTCTTCTTGAGAATAACCTTTTGCAACCAGTCTGGCTTTGTTTCTCACAACAATGCCATCACCGTCTAACTTATTCCGGTAGACCCATCTAGTTCCAATTATAGACTTACCCTTAGGCCTTGGAACCAGGGCCCAGACTTCTTGTCTCTCAAATTGATTGAGCTCTTCTTGCATGGCAAGAACCCAATCAGGATCAGCAAGTGCTTCATCTATTTTCTTTGGTTCCAGTTGAGAGAGAAAACCAGAAAATAAACATTCGTTAGACGTAGCACTTCTAGTCTTTACACCAACATTAGGATCACCAATAATTAAATCAAAGGGATGATCTCTGCTCCAGATCCTTTCCCTTGGAAGATGTGATCTTGATGATTCAGCAGTATTGTCATTATGCTGAAATGTGTGACTAGTTGATCCATCAGCTCCCCCTGAGTTGCTGCCAGGATGACTTGATGATCCACCACTAGCATTAGTGGAATCTCCAGTGTTTCCACCATTGCCTGGATCATCACCATCATTGTTGTCATCTCCTGTTGCAACCTCAGGTGGCATATCGTCATCTGAATCTGAATCTGGATAGTTGTCAAACTTCAGAGACTCAGATGGATCAGCAGATTGTAGACTTGGCAGTTTAGTGTCATCAAATGTTACATTGACACTAACTTTCACTGACAGGGTGTCAATCACAAAAACTTTATAAGCTGTATTGGTGTAACCAACAAAGATGGCTTCATATGCCTTTGGTTCAAACTTGTTCAAATGCTCTTCTCCATCCTTGAGAACATAGCATTTAGCTCCAAAGACATGAAGATGTTTGACATGTGGTTTCTTGTTGTTAAACAGCTGAAATGGAGTTTTCATGTGATCCTTCTTGATCAAAGTTCGATTTTGGGTGTAACAGGTAGTGCTCACAGCTTCAGCCCAAAAGTACAGAGGAAGCTTTGCTTCAGCAATCATTGTCCTTGCAGCTTCAATCAGTGTACGATTCTTTCTTTCGACGACTCCATTCTGTTGAGGAGTCCTTGGTGCTGAGTACTGTCTGTTAATTCCTTTCTCAGAGTAATAGTTGACTAAAGTTTGATTCTTGAACTCCGTACCATTATCTGACCTTATAGCTTTTACAGGAACACCCTTTTCTAATTCAACTTTCTTGATATGATCAATTACTGTCAGGGGAGTTTCATCCTTGGAAGATAGGAAGTAAACCCAAGTAAATTTTGAGAAGTCATCCACAATAACCAAAGCATATCTTCCTCCATCAATTGACATAACATTCACTGGGCCAAACAAATCCATATGCAATAGCTGCAATGGATCAGTGATGCTGTTGATGGTCTTGCTTTTGTGAGATGCTCTTTTTGCTTTTCCTTTCTGACAAGCTTCACAGAGATCATCAGTTGTAAATTCTAGGGAAGGTAAGCCTCTCACTAGATCTCTCTTGACCAGAGAGTTCATAGTTTTAAATTTGAGATGTGAGAGCTTCTTATGCCATAACCAACTATCTTCAGTAGATGCCTTTGCATAAAAACATTGTATTGCATTTCCTGGTCCAGAAGATAAGTCAGCTACATAGATATCACCTTTCCTTATGCCAAATAGTGAAGGACGCTCATTCTTGATATGTTTGATTGTACATGTCTCCTTTTCAAAATGAACAGAGTATCCCTTGTCACAGAACTGACTGATACTGAGGAGATTATGTTCAAGTCCTTCAACTATAGCAATCTCTTCTATGATGATCTTTCCAACTTTGTACTTGCCATATCCTACAGTTCGACCTTTGCTATTGTCAGCAAAAGTAACTGAAGGGCCAGTTGCCTCTCTTACTTCTGTCAGCAGGGAATTCATGCTAGTCATGTGCCTTGACGCTCCACTGTCAAGCACCCAAACAACTCGTACAATTCCTCTGGCACCCTGCACAAGACAACTGATTAAACAGTCTTTTAGACCCACACTTGATTGGGTCCAGCATACTTAAAGAATTGATTTCTATCTGGTAAGACAACAGAGCCTTTTGGACTGACATTCGATTCTGACTTGACTGAACTTACTTCCTTAACAACAGCCTTGTAAACTTTCGTTTTAGGCTTTGGAACATAAGTCTCCTTCCTAACACGAGGAGGACTAGCAGTCTTTGCCCTAGCATGCTTGCAGTTTGTGTGTTGTCTTGGGGATGTGTTTTCATTTTTAGCATGCAAATTTCTAAAATAAGCAGACATAGTATTGAAAGCACAAAGCATACAGTTATCAACACCACAATATTTATGACATGCATCAAAAACATGGGCAACAAGAATATCATTCACAACAGTAGGAACATCAATAGATTCTACTCTAACTTTGTTGACAGATTTAAAGTTCTCAGTAGAATGGCATCTATTGTCTATGTTCTTACTATTCACAAAATTATTAGGCTTGTTGAATTTTGTTTTTTCTAAGTTGACACCTAAACCAGCATTAGGCAACCTAACATTGCCTTTCACTTTTATTGGTTTCAGTGATGTCAGGATCTCATCTCTCTTCTCATTACTCTCTTTCAGTTTAAGGTCTTCCTGTTTGAGTTCATAGTTAATGACAATAGGTGTCTCTAACAGGGGTTCAGCTTCTGAGGATTTAAACAGTGGTTGAGGGGAATCTTTCAAAACAAAAGGTATCCCTCTTTCCTCAGCACTCTTCTTAAAAGGAGTAAAGTTACTAGCCTTGCCTACAGATTTGTTATAGTCATAACCTATTCCAACAGTTCTGTTAATCTCCTGTTGGTCATTTATCTCTTTGACTAAAGTGGAGGCATCCTTAAAGGCTTTACACCTAATTCTTTCATCTTCTAGTTGAAGTTTTAAAGCAGTTTCACTCTTTTCTAAAACTCTGACTTTAGCAAATTGATATTCTAAATCCATAGTCAGTTTTTCAATTTTAGGCTTTAATACTTTCATCTCATTCATTTTATAATCATGAATTTCTAAGACTAAAGCATTATTCTTAAGAATGGCAGCTTTCAACTTTTTAATAGCATCATCTCTATCTAATCCCAATTGCATAAAAAGTTTAGGGCATGTAGGATCTACCAGAGTGCTTCCAGCATGAGGAGGTGAAGAAGATCCAGATCTAGCCATGAAAGCAACATTTCCAAGCTGCTCCTCTTCATCACTATCTGTATCATCCCAGCTTTTCCCTTCTGCTAGATATGATTTGTTCTTGAAGCTTTGACTTCCAGAAGTACCCTGATGCTTTCTTACTAAGGCATCATACTTCTGCTTCAGCTCATCATAGGAATCTTTTCTCTTTCCTTGAACCTTGGGTTGCTTGCACTCAGTTGCAAAGTGTCCAGGTTCACCACAGTTGAAACATTTAAACTTACTTCGATCAACCATTCCAGTCTTGTATCCTCCTTTGTTGGAAGAAGATGAAGAACCTCTCTTTTGAAACTTGTTAGCAAAGGGTTTGTATTTGTAAGAAGGGTTCTTCCTGAATCTCATGTTTCCAAACTTCTTGGCAAACAGTGATAGAGATTGATCTTCTAATTGTTCCAACTCTTCCATTGTGTAGAACTCATCATCACCACTAGAAGAAACAGTCTGACCCATCTCAGGCACAACAAATTCCTGAATGGTTTTAGAAGGAACAACAACATCCTTCTTTTCTTCCAGTTGAGGTGTTTCAACAATTAAAGCTCTCGAGTTCCCAAGTGTTTTACCCCAGCCATATCTCTGCTTTGTCTGAACTTGTTCAAGTTCATACGTTTTTAAAACCCCGTAGAGTCTCTCCAGAGATATCTCATGCAGATCTCTGCTTTCCCTGATTGCAGTGATTCTGTGTTCCAGATGTTCAGGAGGTGTTAAGAGAAACTTCAGATTCATTTCTTTGTTGTCATAGTATTTCCCGTTCAGATTTAGATTATTAATCAAGTTATTAAATCTGATAAACACTTCTGAAATCCCTTCTCCGGGATTGGAACCAAACTGTTCATACTGAGCCATCAGTATTTCTTTCTTGTTTTCCCTAACCTCTTCTGAGCCTTCGTTGATGATCTCTAGTGTATCCCAGATTTGTTTTGCATTTGTACAGTTCACAACAGCATTGTACATGACAGGGTCTAGAGATTAAACCAAGATTAGTTGAAGAGCATCATCTAAATTCATTAGCTCATTTTCTTCATCAGTATACTCAGAGAGTTCTTTTGGAACAGTTTTATGAGGAATTACCACACCATCTACTTCGTGTGATAATATGACATTCGTTGGAGTAGTAACACTCTTGTTCAATATCCCAATATATTTTCTATTGGCAGTTCGAAGGAATAATAACATGTGTCTCTTCCATAAGCCAAAGTGTTCTTTGCTGAACGGTGGGATTTTAATGCTACTAATCTTTTGTGTACTCATTTTGAAGATTTGAAAGTGTATAGTGTTTGGATGAGATATAGAAATTGAAATAAAAATAATATAATATTAAAATTAATTTTTGGAATAAAATTAATTCGAATAAAATATTATTTGGACGTTTCAGAGTGTGTATAGGATCTAACACGGTATATTCGTATTAACCGCTCTGATGCCAATTGTTAGGTCCGGAAGCGATTGTAGAAGGGGGGGGGTTGAATACAATCGTCACAAAATAATCGCGGAATAAATATGATTGGAATATAATTTTTTTTAATCAGATTTTAATTAATTAATATAACAATGTTTGAAGTCGTTATATAATTAAATTGGTTCAGTTTTAATGTCCACTAATGTTCGTAGAATAAATTCGACATGGTATATTCTAGATTAGTGATTAAAACAACCGGTAACAAAGCACAGTAAAACTGTGGATGTAACAATAGCAAGTTTTAGCAAAACTTGAAAGCTTTTACAAGTGCTTGTGTTTGTCAAAGTGAATGAACACTTAGAAATGAAGAATGGTGGCCATATTTATAGGCAAAACCATTTGAACTACTAAGACAACTAAGGCTTAGACAATTAAAGAAAGACATGACAAAGTATGGCAAGCTAGGACAAACTAGTAGCTTTGTCATGACAATACAAGACAAGGTAAGACAACTAAAAGCTAAGCATGACAACTTTAGTACTTGTCATGATAAAGTAAAGAAGGGAAAGACAAAAGAAAGCAAGGTAAGACAAAGAGAAACAAGGCATGGCATGTCTTTGCTTTGGAGTAGTCTTGGCTTGCTTTTCCAAAGTACATGTGCTTTGTCTTGGCATGTGATGAGAAATAAGGTAGGACAAAGCATTTAAATGTCTTGGAGTGTCTTTAAAGGAGTTAGACAAAGCAATTGTTTGTCTAACTAATATTGTAGTGCTTTAAAGTGATTTGTTCACTAAATAATAAATAGAATATAATCCACTTAATTAAACTAGTTGAATATATTCATTAGATAAATTAATTCGAGAGGGAATTAATTTACTAAATAAAATATACAACTAATATAATTATATTAGAAGTGAATATATATAATCTATTTAATATTTAATCACTTTCCTTCTTTAGCAGAGCTTCTGTCTTCTTTGAAACTTTAATAACTTCGTCTTGAATTGTCAGTCGATTGAACTACCACCTTTGTTTGACGTAGAATATTTAATCCGAGTAGCTGACACACAAATGTACTGTCTGGTTAATCTGTATCTAGCTGAATAAAATATTCTTCGTCATTTAAAACAATTAAGCTGTGGCTTGTTCGTCGAGTCTTCGTCTTGTAAGTTCATCTTCATAAATTGGAATCATCTGAATAAATAAAGTATAGAAACTTTATACCTTCTGAATTCCTGGACGTGCCACAAAAGATTATTTGTGCACTGAGGCTTGAACATATTAATGAACTTCTTTCAGTGGTGTGCAGCAGCATCCTGGAATTCTTCTGACATAAAATTCCGATAAATCATTTGACGTTCTTCGTACGGATTCCGGTGACTTGCTATTTACTGAGCTTTCTTATCTGAATTGAGTTGTACCTCTTTAAATACAAATAGGCTAAACATATGCCTTTCAACAGGATGATCGGAGATATAAGGCTTGGTGATGTGAACGGCCGAAGGAGTATTTTGATTACATCTGATGATGTTAATCGTGTTTTGGGTTTTCCTAGGGGCAACTTTGCTGAAGTTCCTGAAGAACCAGAGTTGGTACAGTTCTTTCAGACCATACAGTACCAAGGAGATATCAATCTGCCCAAGATGTCTAAGGGTCATTTGAAGCCTGAGTGGGAGATTTTCTTTGACACCTTGGCTAAGGTGTTCTCTCCTACAGATCGCAGAAACTTCCACAACATCTCCAACATCCTTCAGGTTTTTGGACTTTGCATTGCTTATAATCGTCCAATTGATTTTGGCAAGATAATCCTGAAGGAGATTCTAAGGAAAATGGGACCACTGATGAGTCGATCAGTGGAGAACAATGATAAAGTTGAATGCTTCTACCCTCGGTTTCTAATGCTGCTTTTGAATGACAAGATGACGGAAGCTGATAAGAACTTCTACTTCAACAGTGAACGAGCTTTGGTCAAGAAGGCCAGTACTAAGTTGGTGAATAAGCTCGCTAAATCTAAAAAGCACCTTTCAGTTCCACTTGTAGTCACTCCATTCATGTCAGAGATGTTCAACGCTCCGTTGGCACCTCTTCAGTTTAATGTGGCTCAACCTGAACCCCTTCAACAACAACAACCTCAACAGCAACAACAACAACCCCTGCAACAGTTATTTCAACCACAACAACAACACTCTCCTCAACCATCTCCTCAACCATCACCTCAACAATCACCTACTCAATCACCTATCCACCACCAACAAGAATTCCCTTCAGTTGAAGATGAGCCTCTACAATACAACTTCTTTGAAAATCATCCATCTTCATCTGAACCTATAATACCCCTCACTCAAACACAATACTCTCCACAAACACAATCAACCTCACAACCACTACCATCAGAATCTGCTATCAATCCTGGACTTCAGGAATTCAGAGATAACTTACAGGTAGCTCAGGTACTTACTGACTTCTCATCTAACTTTAATGTTGATATATCTGATTATGGTTGTAACTTTGATTTGTTTTGTCAGCCTGCCAGCAATGAACCTGACAACACACAGGTTCATATCCCCGCTGATGTTTCATTTCAACAAACTCTCTCTTCTCCAAACACAACAAACATCACTACTACGAAACCTGTTCGTAAAGTAGCCCAGAAAAGGAGTGGGAGTGCTTTTGTGTCTGAACCCGCAGCTCTGTCTTCTCTAAAGAAGCAAAGGGTGGAAACCTCTAAGACAACTGCAGCCTCATCCTCGCCTTCCCAAAAGGGCTTGGACACTGAAATGTCAATACAGTCTCTGGAGTCATTCTCTCAACAGAGTGAACCCATTGAAGTTGACCGTCCAGCCACGGTAATCTGTACAGAGTCAAGCACTGATCTGGCACTCACGCTAGTGCAAAATCAAGCCAATACACAGGTTACTACACTTTCTGAGAACACAGTTTTTCAAAACCAATTTACTATGTATGAAAAATTTGCTGATCATTCTTTCTTTAATGATCAGGAGCTACTTGGCAATGTGCAAGTACATCTGCCGTCAATGGCATCCGGAGGACAATTTGTTCCTCCACTACCTTTGAACCCATCTCAGGGAACATTGGTAGTATATACAGGTACATCTGGAGCTATGAGTGAATCGAGTGATGAAAGGCAAACACCGAGCGATACACATGCACGAGAGGCTAGTGAAACAGCTTTGAGTGTACGTGAGGTGAGTGCACACACTAACACAGCTCTTTTTGAGGAACAGATTGCAAGGTTACAAGCTGAACTTGCAAGAATAATTGCTGAGAATGAAAGGTTGAAAGGTGCACAACTGGTCACCTTAGAGAAGAAAGTAGAGGAGGAGCCATCCAGTACTTACAGGGATGAGCTTAGAGCTGATATCCAGAGTTTAACTGTAGAGATGAGATCCAACCATGAGCTCTACATGTCTAAATTTGATGAAATCGACAGTAAACTGGATCAACTTCTCAGTAACTCCAAGTCTGATGATCCAACCTCCAGAGAGGATCCCTCAACTAAGGGGGAGAATAGAGACAAGGGAGGAGAAGACAAAGGAAACAGCTCCAATCAAAGCAATAAAGGGAACACTAACACCAATACTTCTGATTCTGCACCTGGCAGAGAAACTGAAAAGTCTAAAGGCAAGCAACCCATGCATACACAGGAAGACAATTATGATGCCTTTCCTAAGGAAATGGATGATGATGATGTGTTTGATGCCACTTACTGCCAGAATCAAGAAGATGGTGTGTTTGATGAAGCTTATCTGTTCCAGACAGAAGAGGAGGCTGTAGATCTTGAACATGAAGAGTTGGTGAGAAAGTTCAAGATGGAAAATGAAGCTAGGAAGCGAAAGCTCAGGGACTTTCAGAAGCTCCTAGAAGACAAGCTGATTACTGAAGAAGAAATCAAGAAGGAAAAGCAGAAAATCTATGATGTTGCCTGTGTGCAGAAGAATCTTGATATTAAGCACAAAGTTGGTAAGAGTTGGGACATTGCACGGAGAATCATCAATGGACCTCAAAGGGAACCCTTCGACGACAAGAAGTTCATGTCTTTGATCTATGATCTAAGGGAGGTAAACCCTGATGAGGATTTATTTATGCATGCCCTATCTCTTGAACTGTGGTACATTACAGTTGCTGTCAGGAACTTGCTAGATGAATGGGAGCTTATCATTTATACCAGGAGGAACGGGACATTTAGACTCTCAGTTGAATTCTTAAAGTCATTTGCTGTAACTGAGCTCTGGGTGCTTCGTAACAAAGTTAAAAGAAGCTCTAATTTGAATGAACTCCTTCGAGACAAGCTGATGGAACATGCTGAATTCAATAGTCCTCAGATTGTCAAGAAACCTTATTGTCTAAAGTTCATCAATGACGACGTCATAAATACTGTGTATCTGAATGATGAAGCATTCCCAAAGTATCCTGTGAACCAACTGATTCTTGCATCTACTCTCCTACGAACCAAGGGATTCGCTTCGAAAGAAAAGGCTGATGCTGATAATGTAATAGCTGACTACTGTCTTCGGAATGGTATTTCTAAATACACAAGGAAGATGAAGCAAGTCAAGAAGACTCAGCCTGCTGACTTTCAGGAGGACCCGGTGGATCTGGAAGTAATGCACCAACTGGCTCTGGCTAACGAAAGGAAGAAACGTGGTGAAGCCACTACTGCAGAAAAGCCATCCAGGGAAGAACCTTCAACTCCTATTCTTCACAGTTCTGATACTGAAGAAGGAGAAGTTGATCTGTAGATTTATATAGGGTATTGTAATATATATTCTAAATGAACACCCCTTTTTGTAATCTACTTATATGTTTGAATCCGGTGAATGTCTAATGAATACCAGAAACTTTTGCTATTTATCTTTCCATGTTTAATCCTTTGTCTTATCAGTTAGTTGAGTTATCCTCTCGATAATTTGCATGTTATGTTAACAAACAAATAGGGGGAGATTGAAAGGCATATGTTAAGCCTATTTGTATTTAAGAGGAATCAACTCAACTCTGATAAGAAAGCAAGTAAATAGCAAGTACCTGTTATCCGGAATCCGTACGAAGAACGTCAAATGATTTATTGAAGATTTTATGTCAGAAGAATTTCCAGATGCTGCTGCAAACCACTGGAAGAAGTTCATTAATATGATCAAGCCTCAGTGTACAAATAATCTTTTGTAGCACGTCCAGAAGATCAGAAGGTATAAAGTTTAAATACTTTATTTACTCAGAAGATTCCATATTGTGTCAACAAATGAAGCTGAACTAAGAAGACGAAGAATCGACGAACAAGCCACTGCCTAATTGTTTAATTGACAAGGAATATTTAATTCAGCTAGTTACAGATGAACCAGACAGTACATTTGTGTATCAGCTCATCCTGTTAAATATTCTGAGTCAAGAGAAGGTGGTCGTTCAATCAAGTCGAAGATCATAATTATTTAAAGAAGACTGAAGACTCTGCTGAAGAAGGAAAAGGAAAATTAATTATCTAATTAATTATTTCACTTCTCAAATTAATTATATTGGATGTGTAATTTATTTATTAAATTAATTCTATCTCGAATTAATTTAATTTATGAATTTATGCATTTAAAATAATTAAGTGAATATTAATTGGTTAATTAATTAAAGGGAAAATGGATTGTCTACTTGAAATACACAAGGAAAGACAATCTATTTGATTGTCTAGTTGAAAAACAAGAAGGAAAGACAATCTAATTGATTGTCTAAGTGATAAACTACAAGGAAAGACAATCCAAGGCATTGTCTTGCTAAAACAAGCAAGGTAAGACAATCCAATGGATTGTCTTGCTGTTTTTAAGCAAGGTAAGAGAATCCAAAGGATTGTCTTACCGACTGTTGCCTTCTCACAATGCGGCAAGACAATCCCTCAGATTGTCTTACCGCTTTTCTCCTCTTCCTTTACACGGCAAGACAATCTCTGAGATTGTCTTACCGCTTGTTGCAATTGTCTTGCCTTGGTAGCTTGCAAGACAATCCTTGTGATTGTCTTGCCGATTGTAGAACAGTAAGACAATCTCCCAGATTGTCTTACCGCACTTCTCAATTGTCTTACCGACCCCTAGATTGTCTTGCCCACGGATTTCATTGTCTTACTAGTTGTAGACAATTAATTTAATTGTCTTACAAGGTCTAAAATAGCAAGACAAAGTGCCAAATTGTCTTAGCAAGCTAGGGATTGTCTTTGCCACCATTGTCTTACTAGTTCAAGGGTTTTGCCTATAAATATGGCTCTCCCTCATTCATTTGTTCTTGTTCAAAGTATTGTAAAGCTTTCAAGTTGTGCTAAACTTGCTATTTGTTAAATCCACAGTTTACTGTGCTTTGATCATTCGGTTGTTTTGTTCCGCTGAGTTAGAATACTTTCTGTCAAATTTATTCTACGAACTAGTGGACATTAAAACGAACCATATTAATTATATAACGACTTCCACATTGTTATATTAATTAATTAAAATCTGATTAACAATTTTATATTCAATCAGATTATTCCGCCGCGATTATTTTTAGTGACGATTGTATTCAACCTCCCCTTCTACAATCGTTCCAGGACCTAACAATTTTAGTAAACCTTCTGCCCAGCTAAAGTACCCTGCAATGATTCATTGCGGGTACTTATTATCCCCACAATGAATCATGGCGGGGAACCTAAAATTTTAGTAAACCTTCTTCCCAGCTAAAGTACCCTGCAATGATTCATTGCGGGTACTTATTATCCCCACAATGAATCATGGCGGGGAACCTAAAATTTTAGTAAACCTTCTGCCCAGCTAAAGTACCCTGCAATGATTCATTGCGGGTACTTATTATCCCCACAATGAATCATGGCGGGGAACCTAAAATTTTAGTAAACCTTCTGCCCAGCTAAAGTACCCTGCAATGATTCATTGCGGGTACCCTGCTCTGCTACTTCATCCCCGCAATGTTTCATTGCGGGTACAATAAAAAATTTATTTAATAATAAAGTAAAATAATAGTGCCAAACTATTCACTAATTTCAGAACAACATCTACTTTTAATTAATAATAAAGTAGAGTGGGTACTAAATTTCGAAATTATATTAATAATTCATAAACGATACAACTTGAGTCATTGATACAAGACAAATATATAAATTAGACTAAGTCGGCTTCGTGGGACAATTTCTTGAATCATGATTTGCTCCTTTTTCACCACAAAATTTACATGTTCGTAACTTCTTTTTTGAAGTTGCCATCTCAATACCACTTTTATGTCTTCCCTTTTTGTTTCGTCCCTTCGTTTGTGACATTGGAGGATCAAAAAACGGTTCAAAAACCGGATCATCTACATACGAGTCATTCACATTCTTGTTGCGCATCTCTTCCGGAAAATATTCGTTCACGTAATTTGTCTCTTTCTCAATCATGCCCATCACATAGTTAAATCTCAAGACCGAACAACTAGCACTAGCACTTAAACCTTGAAAGGATTTGCATAATGCATTATACCTTGCCTCTTGTGATTTAACCAAATCGCCAATCACGGGTCGGGTATAGAGTAAAGGTCCCGCAACTTCATTCCCGTTCATTGTCCACCTCAATGTGATATAGTTTGATGGTATCTTAGTCGCTTGCTTCTTAGTGAGGTAACAAATGATGTGTTTACAAATCATGCCGGAATGTTCATATTTTTTGCATTCACATCTATAAGTTCCATCGCCAGAAACCGTCAAACAAACTCTTCTTATACAATGTTCAGGCGCGGTGAATTTTTCTACCGAGTACACCTTCCACAAATAATTGGAGACATGTGGAATTTTTTTCATGACATAAGATGCACTTTTGACAAACTCAATTTGAAAACGCCTAAACATCTCTTTGGTGTATATTTGCGATGCATGAGCCTCCAATGGTGAGTTTAATATAAGTCTCCTTTTCTTGTATTGGGTGTTGTAGTCAGCTTCAACCTCGTGAAGATATTGATACTCCAAAGCCTTTTGTGAGTTCTCAATATATTCCTTCAAACCGGTTGATGGTTGCACATATTGGTCAAAAAAGGAATTCATTGACTCGCTCCTTCCCGTAGTAGTCATACCGGCAGCAAAAGATTCTTTTGTATAAGCCCGAATCCATTTCTCTCTAATATTGTACATATCATTTAGCCAATCATGAGTTATGAGGTGGTACTTCTCAACCAAATCATCCCATCTTTCTTGAAATTCCTCCGGTGATAACGACTTATACACACATGCGTTAAATTCCGTTTTGAACTCCGGATAATGAGTATACAAAGAAGACAATTTTTCGGTGAACTTTTGACTTATATACCAAGAACAATATGTATGCTTGGTGGTTGGTAAAATCTTGGCAATAGCATTTCCCAATGCAATGTCTTGGTCGGTAATGATTGTAATCGGAGGTTTGTTGTCAACGGCTTCCAACCAAGTTTTCAAAACCCATTCATAAGATGTTTCTTTCTCATCCCTAATGAGTGCAAATCCAAATAAGATATTTTGGTAGTGATGGTTAACCCCCGTGATAGGTATGAAAGGCATACAATACCTATTAGTCCGATAAGTTGAGTCGAATGTAACCACATCACCAAAATTCTTGTATGCATTTGCCGATCGAAGGTCAACCCACACCAAAGCCTTAACCCGATTCTCGTCATCCATATCAAACCGATAGAAAAACTTCCCGAAATTATTCCCCTTTAACTCCTCTAACAAAGCCAACCCGGACATTGAGTCACCACCATCAAACACTTGACGTCGAATGTTACGTAAAACATTACGTATGTCTTGATTAGTAAAACCAACATTCTCTAATCCACCGAGAGCTTCCCCCATCACTTTCAACACTTTTGAGGGTCCTATTCCCGATTTGTTCAACGTCTCAATTAAAGATCGGGCAACCAGACCTATATTACGTGATCTGTGCATGAATTGTACTTTGTCTGGGGTAACCATTGGATGATTGTGTTCTAACTCTACTGTGGTTATTTCCCATTTATCCGTCTTCACTCTATGAACAACCGAAATTTGAGCCTTACATTTTGTCCGATCAATTGTATCACGAGTCCTTTTTAAATTCAATTCCTCATCAACATTAGCCGAACTTGAACATACTCTCCCACCTAGCCGGCAAATATACATACGTGAACAAGCTTCATTGCTTCTAGCTAGAATGCCTATGAGTATTTCTAATGATAACCTCGAATCCAACCCTACGCCCGTAATCCCGATAAAATCTTTCCACCTCATCTAAATTATCAAACAACATGCCACTACAAGGAACAACATCATTCATATTGGAAAAAGTAAAATCATGTATTTTTTCCCCAACATCAACATTATCATAATCATTTTTCCGTTCACTTCTTCCAAAACTTGTATTATCATCCTTTTCCCACTATTATCATGACAATCATCTTCATCATCGACAAAAATAACCTTTTTTTTTCCTTTATCAACATAATCATCTTCTTCAACATAAATTACCTCATTCACAACATTAGCTTTTTTCCTACGCATAAAAGGATTTGCAACGGAAGCATAATCGAAATTATCATTATCACTAGAAGAACTAAAATCATTATCAAATAAATATGTCATAAGTTAAGGAGGAGTACCTTTTTTATCTTCAAAACGTTCAAAATCAAAGAATGAAATGGGTGAAGGAGATAGAGTAATTTTGTTGTAACTGATAGGTAAAAAACATTAATTACGGGTCCCCGCAATGAAACATTGCGGGTACTAATACTCCCCGCAATGAAACATTGCGGGTACTAATACACCCCGCAATGAATCATTGCGGGGTACTTTTAATACCCGCAATGAACTATTGCAGGGAGCGTAATTAATATTTTTACCTACCAGTAACAACAAAATTACTCTATCTCCCTCACCCACTTCATTTTATTATTTATTATTAATTAAATTAAATTATTTTAATATAAAATTGAGTTTTATAGAGTATAAAATTAATTAAAATGCCTGAATATAAAATTAATTTCATTAAATTATTAATTAAAGTTCCCATTTTTATATTATTAATTAAATAAGAAATAAAATTAAGTTACATTATCAAATTCAATATATAGTAAAATTTATTTATTATTGAATTTTATTTCAAAGGTTATATATGTCTTTCCTAATGGACGATTACCAATGAAACATCTATTGTCAAACTGGTGTCGTTACCTGTCTTGAAACTGCAAGGTACAATGTTCGAATTCTTACTTGGTTGTTTTGGAGTAAAAAAATAACCCCCGCAATGATTCATTGCGGGTATCTTTTAAAAAAAATACGCCCCGCAATGAATCATTGCGGGGTCTTTTTGCAACAAAAACTGTCCACCACATCCAACCACCTTTTTTATCAAATTTAATACCCCGCAATAAATCATTGCGGGGATGAAAATTATGTAAACCATACCGGCAATGAAACATTGAGGGGATAATAATATTACTTGTTTTATTTAAAATATTTTAAAAAGTTCAATAAATTGTAAGAATTTATTCTACTTTAGCTAGAAAATATTAATATATGTGTTCTTACTAATATTTTACTAATTTGAGTAATATTTATTAATAATTTAGATATTTTTTTTTATTTGTATTTGTTTGAGTATCATTGATTTGCATTTGTTCGAATATATTTCAAAACACTACTTGTACATACGAGAATTGGAAAAAGTTAATAATTTGTCAAAAAACTAATTATATGTGTTCTTACTAATATTCAACCAATTTAAGTGATGTTTATTCATAATTTCGATATTTATCTTCGATTTGAATATTTTCGAGTATATTTGAAAACACTACCAGTACAAAAGAGAATTGGAAAAAGTGAATAATTTGTAATAAAATAATTCAACTTTAGCTGCAAAAAGTTAATCAACCTTAAAAGAGCATGTGAACTATGTAGTTCAAACATATATTCGATATATTTAAGAAACAAGCAGTAGTATTCAAATAAGTAAAATTATTCGTATAGCAAAAAGACATAAAATAGTTAATAAGATAAAAATATATAGAAATTAGATAGAAAATTATTAATATATTGTACTAAGAAAAACTAAAATTTTCTCACCACTTTTAATGATAACAATATTTTTAATATAATTTAAAATGTTAAATGATAACAATTTAATTTAATAAACTCTACAAGTCATATGATATGTGAAGGGAGGGGTAAAAGGGTCCAGGGAATAAAAAGAGACTCCCTGCAATGAAACATTGCGGGGACTTGTATACCCGCAATGATTCATTGCGGGGTTGCAATGTTTCATTGCGGGGACATGCATACCCACAATGTTTCATTGCGGGGTTGCAATGTTTCATTGCGGGGAGTCTCTTTTTCAACTGTAGGATCACAGCAACTAGTGGTTATGATTTGGTGGCTGGAAACCGGTCTTTATCCACCGGTGGCTGTGGATCGGTTCCCACATATATATATATATATATATATATATATATATATATATATATATATATATATATATATATATAGAGTAAAGTTCAATGGAGTACACAATATATTGGAGTATTGGAGTACAAAGTTGGATAAAATGTAATCTATTCATCTAAATTTCAATTTTTTTGTTCAATAATATTCGTAAACATTTAATAACCTGCACATTATGTTCTACACAACATAAACATTGTAATCAAGAGGTAGAATAATGACTTTTATAACTTACAGGACTCTATGTTCTGCAATATAACTAATAAGCAGAACAATAATGTTAATACTTGTTAAAGTTAAAAGATATTAAAGATGGATAGACAATTATGTGCAAGACAACTTATAAATGATAGATTGTATATAAATTTGTATAATCAAATATATTATTTATGATTAAACTAAAAAATTAAGATTTGTACTCCAATACTCCAATGTTTTTTTGTACTCCATAGAACTTAACTCTATATATATATATATATATATATATATATATATATATATATATATATATATATTATGTAATTGATTGGAAATATTTGTAAATGAGTTGTGCTGCTAATTGTGCGTGTATAGGTGTATTTATGATTTGTTAGTAAGTTATATATGTGCTATACGTGTTAGCCAAGCATGATTCTCATTTAAACAAAGATTATTGACAAATTTTGGAGCTTGTTAGCAAATAAAGTTTAATTTGTGATTTATGGGATGGTTGAATATTAGTAATGATTTGGACTGTAGTGGGTACCAGTGATCATACGAGGATTATAGAATTTAAATTATGGGATGTATATTTTTCAACTTTGTGAGTACATGCATATATATGACAAAAATTTTATTCTTTATATAGTATAAAATTTAGTTGCGAATTATTGAGGAATAATTGTGTATTAATTGGTATTGGTCAGTAGTAATTAGTTTATTTGATTCAGAAGTTGATTGGTTGATTGTCGGTATCAGTTTAAAACAGGTGGATAGTCCTATAAATAGAGGAGATGCTGCTGAATTTTCATTAGAAATTATATGTCTTTTAGTCGATACAAGAGTTATTTGTTCAATTATGTGCTATGTGTTTATTTGATTTATATGTTGTATAAGTGAAGGGTAGTAATTAGATGTCGGTGAGAATGTGTGAGAATATGATTATAAGTTCAGGCAGCTAAGAGCTAGTCTTGTGCTATGTAGGTTCCAATCAGAAGTCTTAACAACATAGAGTCTTCTATCACCAGTTACATTTTGTCAAGGCAAATACTTCTATCTTTCACTTGCAAATTAATATGCAAGTGTACTTTCCTTAAAACTTTTACTTATTGCAAATGCATGATTTAAGTATAGTTTTGGTTTGAAAAGTTGATTTACCAAGTTGGTAATTACGGTTTCCAAAACTTATAAATGATTTTCATAACTCGGTTTAGTTCCTCTAATTGTAAGGCTTATATGTTATAAGTATACATCTGATGAAATAAACCTTTTCTTGGAAATGTAAAGCTGGGAAATACTCAAACTTTGTGAGACATTTGGTACGGTTAATAAGTGGCTGAGGCGCTAGTCCCAAGTTTTAACAGATCTGGTTATATATGTGAATCCATGGATATTATTTTTTTCAACATTATCTAATGTGTTTAGATATTGTTGGGGCATGTGAAGGACTAATCATCTTGCGTCTTATCTAAATCCAATATGTAAACAGGTTCGAGGTTTTGGTTTAAAGGAAGCGTAGGCTTCAATTTGACTTATAAGCAGATGGTAGTTAATCTAAATTACCTACAAGTGGGTATATTTTGAAATATTTTGCTATGCTGCTTTCAGTCTAGTTTTATTGTACAGCTTTACATATTGAATTGTTTTACAGTATATTTCATTACTGATATCATGCATTTGAGTATTTTAGCACTTGCTAAGCATTCCTGAGCTCACCCTTGTTTTATTATCACTAACCCTTTTCAGATGTATCAAAACCACCCTTCTTGCCGTAGGAGTAGCCCGGGACGTTCCTCTAGTTCTCCGTTCAGGCTCGGTAGCTCTCAAGTAGTTCCAGGCGGTTTGAGTCATGTCTAAATTAGGTTTCTAGCTTGATTTAGATATTTATGTAGTTCAGTTTTTGCAGGATATAGTGTAATCTCATGTAGAGATGGTCTCACATCTTGGTTTGTTTCTGTTATAAGTGTAAACCTGTGACATACTTAACCGGATAACGATCCAGCTGTTGGGGTTGTGTAAACTTAATAATAATTGTTAGTAGAACTTCATATTTGTGTTATATTTTAGTTTGTGGCTCTGGAACTCTAACCCCAGGTTCAGGACGTCAAAGTTGGCGGCTCTACGCCGCTCTCCGACCTCAACCCAAACCAGCGACGCACACCAACCCTCCTTTCATCCCAAATCAGACTTATACCAACAAGCAATTCATAAGCTCCAAAGATTGTATAAACATATAACCCTAATTGATACAGATTTGGGAGAACAATTTACTATTTAATTTGAATAAGTGTGTAGTGTTAATTTATAAGGTTACTATAATATGTGTAAAAGCAGTGTAAAAGAAAAAGGAATTCATGTGGTTCTATATATATAAGGAGTTTGACAATCTAATCTTTATTTATCCCATTTGATACTAGATTGTCTACAATATATAATATACAGACAATGTGAAAACATGCATTCAAGATTCTCATATAATAATTATTAAAGTATATACTTCAAAAGAATATTTTAGTTTAAATCCCAACAATCTCCCACTTATACTCAAGATATTATTTAAGTATATCAGTGTTTATTACAAGCAATCCACTACCAACTATATAACTATGTGACCAAGTATCTGACTCCTATCGCTTCCACGTGCTCCTGAAAAGCCTTAGCTGGTAAGCTCTTCGTGAAAGGATCTGCCCGGTTTTCCTTTGATACTATATCAGCCACTATGATATCGCCTCCCTTAACGAACTGTCGTATGAGGTGATACTTACGCTCTATGTGTTTTGCTGCCTTATGGGCCCGTGGTTCCTTGGTATTTGCCACAACACCAGTATTATCACAATAAATCGTGATTTGATGTGGCAAATTAGAAACCACACCCAAATCCAGCAGGAAGTTCCGGAACCATATAGCCTCTTTGGTTGCCTCAAAGGCTGCCACATATTCGGCTTCCATGGTTGAGTCTGCAATGCATTTCTGCTTCACACTCCTCCATATTACGGCTCCACCTTCCAAAGTAAAAACACATCCCGAGGTGGAATTTCTCTTATCCTTATCTGTCTGGAAATCTGAATCGGTATATCCCAGAGGCAATAAATCAGAGGACTTGTAAACTAACATATACTCCTTAGTCCTTCGCAGGTACTTGAGTATTGCTTTTACAGCACTCCAATGTTCCTGTCCTGGGTTTGACTGGTATCTGCTAACCATGGCCACGGCAAAGCAGATATCAGACATCGTGCATAACATAGCATACATTAGGCTTCCATATGACGAAGCATAAGGAACTGCCTTCATGCTCTCTATCTCCTTAGGTGTTGAAGGACACTGACTCTTTGATAGAGTAACTCCATGTTTGAAGGGTAAATTACCCTTCTTGGACTCCTGCATGTTAAAACGAGCTAATATGTCATCTATGTAGGGCTCCTGAGATAAAGCCAAAATCATTTTCTTGCGATCCCTTATAAGTTTGATCCCAAGGATGTATGCTGCTTCACGTAAGTCTTTCATTTCAAATTGTTTGAACAACCATGCCTTTATTGAAGACAACATCTTAACATTGTTTCCAATGAGTAAAATGTCATCAACATATAGTACTAGAAAAACTACTGCATTTCCCTTACATCTCTTATACACACATGCTTCGCTTGGACTTTGATTAAATCCATACGACTGGACTGCCTGATCAAAGCGATTGTTCCAATACCTAGAATCTTGTTTAAGTTCATAAATAAACTTCTTCAGCTTACATACAAGATGCTCTTGGCCTTTTTTAATGAATCCCTCTGGCTGCTGCATATAGATGGTTTCTTCAAGATTTTCATTAAGGAAACCTGTCTTGACATCCATTTGCCAAATCTCATAATCGAGATGAGCTGCTATAGATAAAAGAATACGGATTGACTTAAGCATGACTACCTGCGAAAAGGTTTCCTCATGATCGATACCTTCTTTCTGAGTATACCCTTTCGCAACAAGTCTTGCATTCTAGGCTTTCACCTTTTTATCGGATCCCCTCTTTTTCTTGTAGACCCACTTACATCCAATAGGTTTTATACCTTTGGGTGGTTCCACGAGCTCCCAGACCTAATTAGAATACATTGATTCCATCTCAGATTCCATTGCCTTTGGCCAAAGATTTGCATCTTTGTCTTGTATTGCCTCTTCGTATGTCGGGGGAACATCATCATGTTCACCAGAGACCAAGTCCGAAAACTCTCTTAAAAACATGAATCTATCAGGCAGTTGAACAACCTTCCCACTACGACGAGACACTGGTGCGGTATTAGTGACAGGTCGTACATTTTGTTGTGGTTGTTCTACTTGTACTACAGGTTCATTATTTGTCCCTACCACTAGTTCCTCTAAAACGATACTACTCATGGGTTTGTGATTCATTATATAGTCTTCCTCTAAGAATCTTGCATTGGTGCTAACAGTGACATCCCGATTCTTCGGACTATAAAATAAATAACCTTTTGTTCCCATGGGGTAGCTTACAAAAAACTTTACTTCTGTACGAGATTCTAACTTAGTCGCGTTCTTCTTCAGCACATGTGCTGGACAACCCCATATCCGAATGTGTCTTAGACTCGGTTCGTCCCCGGTCCACAATTCTAAGGGGGTTTTAGAAACCGACTTAGAAGGTACTAAGTTCAGAAGATAAGTTGATGTCTCCAAGGCATGTCCCCAAAACGACTTGGGTAAATTCATATAACTCATCATCGATCTAACACTCTCTAAAAGAGTCCGGTTCCTTCTCTCTGCTACACCGTTCTGCTGGGGTGTGCCTGGTGTAGTTAACTAGGATTTTATCTCATTTTATGATAAATATTCCCTAAATTCTCCAAGCAAGTATTCGCCACCACGATCTGATCGTAGTGACTTGATACTTTTATTATGTCGCTTCTCCGTTCTAACTTTGTACTCTTTGAACTTATCAAAGCACTCAGACTTACGGCGCAATAAATAAACGTACCCATATCTAGAATAATCGGCAATGAAAGTGACGAAATACTCATAACCACCTCTTACTTGGATATTCATAGGTCCACATAAATCAGAGGGAACCAATTCTAACACTTCTTTGGCTCTATTCCCCTTTGCTTTGAAAGGCCTATTAGTCATTTTACCTTCCAAGCAGGATTCACAAACTGGAAATGGCTCCACTTCCAATGAGCTTAAAGGCCCGTCTACTACCAGTCTTTGAATCCTCCTCAAGTTAATATGACCTAATCTCAAGTGCCAAAGATATGTTTAGTTCAAACTAGAAGGTTTCTTTCTTTTAGTAGAGGTAGAAGATGTGTTGTTCAATTCCCTATGTTGTAGTTGCAGTGCAGGTTGACTAGGATTAAATATATACAAATACAAATTGTCTTGAATGTACCATAACATATAATCTGTTTATTCATCTTAATAGAAACATTACGATCCAAACAAACATTTATAACCATCCAAAGCAAGTTTAGAAACCAAAATTAAATTCTTCTAGAAGAAGGTACATAAAGACAATTGTTCAAAACCAAAATCCTATCCGAACCAAAAGATAAATGAATAAATCCTACTGCAACTACTGCTACTTTCATAGCATCTCCCATGAACACGCATATCTCACCATCTCTAAGCATTCCGGATAGCTGGAATCCCTGCATAGAATTACAAACATGATCAGTGGCTCCTGTATCTATACACCAAGTGCTCGTAGATATAGCCGCTATAAATGTTTCTGTAACCAGAGAAAGAGACATACCAGTATTGTTTTTCTTCTTAGGAAGAGGACAATCCTGTTTCTAGTTACCTGACTGCTTGCACCTGAAGCACTTTCCCTTAGGCTTTTTCATACCACCTTGAACTCTCACTGCCTTCACAGCTTTCTGTGTCTGAGCCTTTTTCTTCTTCTTAGCCCCTTTTTGGCTTCGAGGAAGAACCTTTCTCAGCCACATTAACTTGAACACTCTACTGAAATAATCCTTCAGTTGCCTGAAGTTCTGTCAGCAGTTTCGCAAGACTATATTGCCTCTTGTTCATGTTGCAATTCAAGCAGAACTGCTCAATACTCTTTGACAAGCTCATAAGGATAATGTCAATCTGGGTTTCCCCATCAAGCTCAGCACTAAGGATATCTATCTCATTCAGATGTGACGTCATCTTGAGAACATGATCCCTTACAGGTGTCCCTTCAGCCATCTGAGTGTTCATTAAAGCCTTCATGGCTACTTGCCTAGCAGCCCTATTCTGATCTCCAAAAAGTTCCTTGAGATTAAAGAGCATATCCGAAGCAGTGGCCATAGACTGATGCCGATGCTGCAAAACACCCGACATTGCTGCCAGAATGTAACATCGCGACATCTCATCAGCCTTAAACCACCGCTTATAATACTCTCTCTCATCTTCGGGAGCATCCAAACAAACATTTATAACCATCCAAAGCAAGTTTAGAAACCAAAATTACGATCCAAACAAACATTTATAACCATCCAAAGCAAGTTTAGAAACCAAAATTAAATTCCTTCTAAAAGAAGGTACATAAAGACAATTGTTCAAAACCAAAATCCTATCCGAACCAAAAGATAAATGATTAACTCCTACTGCAACTACTGCTACTTTCATAGCATCTCCCATGAACACGCATATCTCACCATCTCTAAGCATTCCGGATAGCTGGAATCCCTGCATAGAATTACAAACATGATCAGTGGCTCCTGTATCTATACACCAAGTGCTCGTAGATATAGCCGTTATAAATCTTTCTGTAACCAGAGAAAGAGACATACCAGTATTGTTTTTCTTTTTAGGAAGAGGACAATCCTGTTTCTAGTGACCTGACTGCTTGCCTTAGGCTTTTTCACAACACCTTGAACTCCCACTACCTTCACAGCTTTCTGTGTCTGAGCCTTTTTCTTCTTAACACCTTTCGGCTTAGAGGAAGAACCTTTCTCAGCCACATTCACTTGAACACTCTGCCAAAATAATCCTTCAGCTGCCTGAAGTTCTGTCAGCAGTTTCGCAAGACTATATAGCCGCTTGTTCATGTTGCAATTCTAGCAGAACTGCTCAAAACTCTTTGACAAGCTCATAAGGATAATGCCAATCTGGGTTTCTCCGTCAAGCTCAGCACTAAGGATATCTATCTCATTCAGATGTGACATCATCTTGAGAACATGATCCCTTATAGGTGTCCCTTCAGCCATCTGAGTGTTCATTAAAGCCTTCATGGCTACTTGCCTAGCAGCCCTATTCTGATCTCCAAAAAGTTCCTTGAGATTAAAGAGCATATCCGAAGCAGTGGCCATAGACTAATGCTGATGCTGCAAAACACCCGACATTGCTGCCAGAATGTAACATCGTGACATCTCATCAGCCTTAAACCATCGCTTATAATACTCTCTCTCATCTTTGGGAGCGTCAGCGGCAGGCTGATCAGGCTTGGGTTCATAAGTGCAAAACTTGTACTCCTCAGCAGTCAACACAATGTCCATCTTTCGTTTCCATTCAATATAGTTAGGTCCGGTAAGTTTTTTATCCTTTAGTATGGTGAAAACTGGATTAAAGCCCATTTTATCCTGAGAATCATGCATGAAAAATAAAACATCACATTACACATAAATAAGGGTGCATTAAATATTAAGACCTATTGGTTCCTCTAACAATTATTATAATTAAATGCACTAACATTTAAACACCATAAGTTTCTGGTACGTCACGATGTGTGACATATATACCACCTAAATTTGTTTAAACGTTACTTCGGTCCTATTACTAAACAATAAGCCACGTTGGGGTGGTCTATATTATTTTTCATAGCTAAGTGTATACCATCATCAAATCTCAAATTATTTGAAATCTATGGAACTTGGTACGCCACGATGGGTGGCATGCATACCTTCCAATATTCCTTGAATAGAATACTTTAATTCAATTTTCGTCAATGGTTTGATTTTTAGGCAGTGGAGGAGTCACAACGGTCTCACATAATACCCATAAGCCTTACAAATCGCCCCATATTAGAAATAAAGAAAATTCGTATTTATTCGTATTAATTTAAGAAGTCTGTTCTAGTGATATCTATAACATTCTAGACACCATAAACTACATACCACGATGGGTGACGTATATATAATTTACATTCATCTTTATGTTAAATTACATACAAACAATGATGGAGACCATGGGATTTAATCTCATATTAATTCTCTCTCCCACTTAGAATTTACTTTGAGGATTTTAATCTAGATGCATCGCCCTATGTTATTCCTTGGAAGTCCACATGTATACTATCATGATTATAGCAGCACAAAGAACACATAACATAGCAGCATACTATCATGATTAAAGCATCAATGAAACATCCCTATGTCCATGTCATTCTAGCATGCTAAGGGTTAGTATCACATGACATAACAACATAGACAAGAAACACATATTAATGAAAGGCATATGTTCAGCCTATTTGTATTTAAAGAGGTACAACTCAACTCAGATAAGAAAGCTCAGTAAATAGCAAGTCATCGGAATCCGTACGAAGAACGTCAAATGATTTATGGGAATTATATGTCAGATAAACTCCAGGATGCTGCTGCACACCACTGAAAGAAGTTCATTAATATGTTCAAGCCTCAGTGCACAAATAATCTTTTGTGGCACGTCCAGGAGTTCAGAAGATATAAAGTTTCTATACTTTATTTTATCAGAAGATTTCATTTAATGAAGAAGTACTTACAAGACGAAGACTTGACGAACAAACCAAATTCTTATTGTTAATTTGACGAAGAATATTTGATTTAACTAGATACAGATGAACCAGACAGTACATCTGTGTATCAGTTATTCAAATTAAATATTTGAAGTCATTCAGAAGTGGTAGTTCGTTCGTTCGACAAATCAAGAAGAAGTTATTAAAGTTTAAAGAAGACGGGAAACAGTTCTACTGAAGAATGGGTGATTAAATATTTAATAGATTATTATTTCACTTCACAAATAATTATATTAATTATGTAATTTATTTATTAAATTAATTCACTCTCGAATTAATTTAATTTATGAATTTATATGATTAACTTAATTAAGTGGATAATCTTCTATTTAATATATATGTCAAATTACATTACTAAACACCTAAATCATCTCAGCAAGACAATCTAAGATTGTCTTGCTGAGTGGATTCATTAACTGCCAAGACAACTCTTTTGTCTTGCCAAATGAGGAAGCAATCAGCAAGACAATTGATTGTCTGGCCGAAGGGTTGCTTAAGGAGGAATGAAGACAATCAAGGCAATTATCTTTTGTCTTACCGAAGGAAGTCTGCAAGACAAAGATATTGTCTGACCGTGTGTCCTCTGCCAAGACAATAACTTTGTCTTACCGAAGGAGATGTCATCTGCCAAGACAATAGAATTGTCTGACCGAAGTGGAATGGATGCTTGCAAGACAATCAAAATTGTCTAGCCGAAAGTTGCATCCTGCCAAGACAATTTGATTGTCCTACCGAATTCCTGTATTGCCTTGCCCTTCCTTTGGTTTGTCTTACTGCCGTATAAATGGCTTTGTAAGACATTTAAATTGTCTTTCCTTGCCTATGTTTTGTCTTGCCCTTGCTAGATTGTCTTTTCTACTTGTATTTGTCTTGTCTTTCCATTGTCTTACAAGTACAATGCTTTTCCTATATATATGGCTTAGCATTCTTCATTTCAAGTGTTCATCACTCTGTAAATCAAAGCATTTGTAAAGCTTTCAAGTTGTTCGTAACTTGCTTGATCGTTATATCCACAGTTTTCTGTGCTTTGATAACCCGGTTGTTTTAATCACTAAAATCTAGAATATACCCTGTCGAATTTATTCTACGAACTTTAGTGGACATTAAAACTGAACCATATAAATTATATAACAACTTCAAACATTGTTATATTAATTAATTATAATCTGATTAACAAGTTATATTTAAATCAGATTCACTTCCGCGATAATTTGGTATCGATTGTATTCAACCCCCCCTTCTACAATCGTATCTGGACCTAACAATTGTCATCAGAGCGAGGTTGATACCATTTTTCCGTATCAGATCCTATACACACTCTGTAACGTCCAAATATTTTTTATTCGAATTAATTTTATTCCAAAAAATTAATTCTGATTTAAAATATTTTTCTTTCAGTAATCCAAATCTCATCCAAACACTATTCACTTTTAATCCTTAAAAAATGAGTACACAAAAGATTAGTAGCATTAAAATCCCACCATTCAACAAAGAACACTTCGGCCTATGGAAGAGGCACATGTTATTATTCTTCCGCACTGCAAATAGGAAATATATCGGGATATTGAACAAGGGTGTATCTACTCCGATGAAGCTTATAATAGCACACGAAGAGGATGGTGTGTTAATGCCTCATAAAACTGTTCCGAAAGAACTTTCTGAGTACACGGATGAAGAGAGTGAACAGATGAACCTAGATGACACTCTCCAACTGATCTTAGTTGAATCCCTAGATCTTGTTATGTACAATGCTGTTGTTAATTGTACGAATGCGAAGCAAATCTGGGATACGCTAGAGATCATCAATGAAGGCTCAGAAGAAGTAAGAGAGAACAAGAAAGAAATACTGATGGCTCAGTATGAACAGTTTGGTTCCAATCCCGGAGAAGGGATTTCAGATGTATTCATCAGACTTAATAATCTGATTAACAACTTAAATCTGAATGGAAAATACTACGACAATAAAGAGGTCAACATGAAGTTTCTCTTAACCCTTCATGAACATCTGGAACACAGAATCACTGCAATCAGGCAAAGCAGAGATCTGAATGAGATATCTCTGGAAAGACTCTACGGAGTTCTGAAAACTTATGAACTGGAACAAGTTCAGACAAAGCAGAGATATGGATGGTGTAAAACACAGAACCACTCAAGAGCTCTAGTTGTTGAATCACCTACACCGGAAGAAAAGAAGGATGTTGTTGTTCCTTCTAAAACCACTCAGGAGTTTGTTGTACCTGAGATGGGTCAGACTGCTTCTTCCAGTGGTGATGATGAGTTCTATACAATGGAAGAGCTAGAACTGTTAGAAGATCAATCTCTATCACTGTTTGCCAAGAAGTTTGGAAACATGAGATTCCGGAAGAACCCTTCCTACAAATACAAAACTACTGCTAGTAAGTTTCAGAAGGGAGGTTATTCATCTTCTACAAGCAAAGGAGGATACAAAACTGGGATGGTGGATAGAAGTAAATTTAAATGTTTCAACTGTGGTGAACCTGGACACTTTGCAACTGAGTGCAAGCAGCCCAAGGTTCAAGCAAAGAGAAAGGATTCGTACGATGAGCTGAAACAGAAGTATGATGCCTTAGTGAGAAAGCATCAGGTAACTTCTGGAGGTCA
Organism: Daucus carota subsp. sativus; assembly: GCF_001625215.2. Taxonomy (NCBI): domain Eukaryota; kingdom Viridiplantae; phylum Streptophyta; class Magnoliopsida; order Apiales; family Apiaceae; genus Daucus; species Daucus carota. The sequence goes on from NC_030382.2 coordinate 24,743,214, forward strand.
AAACTTCAAAAGCAAATCTTATCTGGCAGAAGGCAAAAGCTGGGATGATACAGATAGTGATGAAGAGGAGCAGCTAGGGAATGTTGCTTTCATGGCTAATACTGGATCATCTTCACCTCCTCCTGCTGGAAGCTTTCAGGTAGATCCTACATGCCCTAAACTGTTTGTGCAATTAGGACTTGAAAGAGATGATGCTATTAAAAAGTTGAAAGCTGCCAATCTTAAGATTGATACGTTAGTCTTAGATATTCATGCTTTTAAGATGAATGAGATGAACGTATTGAAACCTAAAATTGAACAACTGACTATGGATTTGGGATTACAAGTTGCTAAAGTCAGAGTTCTAGAAAAAGGTGAGATTGCTTTAAGACTTCAGCTAGACGAAGAGAAAGTGAAATGTAAAGCCTTTAAGGATGCCTCCACTATAGTTAAAGAGCTTAATGATAAACAAGAGATCAAGAGAGTTTGGTTGGAATAGGCTTTGACTATAACAAATCTGTAGGTAAGGCTAGTAACATTACTCCCTTTAAGAAGAGTGCTGAGGAGAGAGGAATTCCTTTTGTTTTGAATGATTCCCCTCACCCTTTGTTTAAATCTTCAGTAGCTGAACCTCTGTTAGAAACTCCTGTTGTCAATAAATATGAACTCAAACAGGAAGATCTTAAAATGAAAGAGAGTAATGAAAAGAGAGATGAGATTCTGACAAACCTGAAACCAATCAAAGTGAAAGGCAATGTTAGGTTGCCTAAAGCTGGTTTAGGCGTCAACTCAGAAAGAACTAAGTTCAACAAGCCTAATAACTTTGTGAATAGTAAGAACAGAAACAATAGATGCCATTCTACTGAGAACTTCAAATCTGTTAATAATGTTAGAGTAGAATCTGTTGATGTTCCTACTATTGTGACTGATATTCCTGTTGCTCCTGTATTTGATGCATGCCATAAATTTTGTGGTGTTGATAATTGTATGCTTTGTGCTTTCAATACTATGTCTGCTTATTTTAAGAATTTGCATGCTAAAAATGAAAACACGTCACCAAGACAACACACAAACAAGAAGTATGCTAGGGCAAAGACTGCTAGTCCTCCTCGTGTTAGGAAGGAGACCTATGTTCCAAAGCCTAAAACTAAGGTTTATAAGGCTGTTGTTAAGGAAGTAAGTTCAGTCAAGTCTGAACCAAGTATCAGTCCAAGAGGCTCTGTTGTTACACCTGATAGAAATCAGTTCTTTAAGTTTGCTGGACCCAGTCAAGTGTGGGTCCCAAAGAATGTTTAATCAAGTTGTCTTTTGCAGGGTGCCAGTGGAGTTGTTCGAGTTGTTTGGGTGCTTGACAATGGAGCGTCAAGGCACATGACTGGCAATAGATCCCTGCTGTCTGAAGTGAGAGAGGCAACTGGACCTACAGTAACTTTTGCTGATAATAGCAAGGGTCGTACTGTTGGATATGGCAAGTATAAAGTTGGAAGGATCATTAGATTTTATTTGATATTTTGTATATTATCTGATAATATTCTGAGTAGTTATGCATGCTTGTATATTAGTCTGTAATTTTCTAAGTGCTTTTATACTCCCCTGTAATATTTCTTAGGCATTTAGATAATTATTTGTATTTATTTTGTATTTTTCAAAATTAATTAAGCATAAATATTTGAGTTTAAGTTAATTCATTTTATTGAATTAAAATTAAGTTCATAAATATTTATATTTAATTAAAGTTGAAATTTACAAAATATTCGTGTAATATATAGTATTGTTTTATTATAAGTTTTTGATTTTAATTGCAAAATGTTTTATCTTTAAATTTAATCAAAAATCATATATAATAATTTATATTCTACTCCTTTTCGGTAAGACAATCGAATTGTCTTACCTGGGTGAGTCTGTTATATGGCTCGGCAAGACAATTCTATTGTCTTACCGAGTCTGATAAGTGTCTTTGCGTATATGTGTAAGACAACTTAATTGTCTTACAGACCTTCTCTACACTACCTTCTCAGATCTCGGCAAGACAATTTCAAATTGTCTTACCGAGACTCACCCTCTCGTTGTCTTACTGCCTCTTATTTATATCACTCTAAGACAATCGTGCAAGACAATTTCATTGTCTTGCCTACTACTTCATCTTCCTCACTTGTATACACACACGATCACATACATATACTCGCACGGTTTCGTACTGGGTTTTCAAGTTTCTACCAAAAAAACTTGCTGAGATTCATGTTTTTCAAGCTTTAACGCTTCTTGTGTTACTTATAATCGATCGAAATCAAGCCGAAACTCTGCCATTTTTTTTAAATCGAACTGGTTTGATCTGATTTTTGAGCTTTTCTAGATCGTGTTTGGCTAATTCTTGACTGTGGTTTATTGATTGTCTGCATCTGCTGCTCAAACCAAAGAATCGAAGTGGTTATTGCTTGAATTGGGATTTTAGGGTTCTTGGTAACTTAAGGACTTGTTTGGTTGTTGAGTTAATTGGACTTTAATTTTAAGGGCTCGTTTGGATTGTGAATTTTTGACTAGGTTGGAGTTATTTGCGATTAAGGGATTGTTTGACTAAAACGGATTAATTGATTAGTGCCATTTAAGTTAATTAAATTTTAATTCGATAATACTCTAATATTTTGAATTATTAATTAATTAATAAAGCTTTAATTATTAGTTGAAATTTGCGAGACATTTGAGAATTCACATTTTATTTGAAAAATTCTCGCTTAATTCAATTTTTAATTATTAAAAATGGCGGGAGAATTTGTGATTGCTGAGACTAACTACTGTGCCAGCCTGAATCCTGATGACTGCTCTGATAGATTCAAGACTTGGGTCAGATTTCTCTCGAGACAGTGTCTAGCTAGTACTGCACTTACAGCTGATATTCCGATTCAAGTGCAACCACTATTCGACTACTACTCAAATGCTGTCAATTCTACGACCCTGGAGAACTACAAGATTATAGGGGATCTACCTAACAGCAAGAGGATTGTCATCACTGTTGATGATGTGAACAGAATCCTAGGATTTCCAAGGGAACATTTTGAGCAAGATCCTTCAGATGATGAAATCAGGCAATTCTTTCAAGATATTAACTATCAAGCTCAGATCTTTCTCCCTAAGATGTCTAAGGGAAATCTGAAGGCTGAATGGGATGTGTACTTCGACACCCTGGCAAAGGTGTTTGCTCCCACTAATCGGAAGAATTTTGGCAATATATCTTCGATGCTGCAAATCTTTGGATTCAGTATAGCTTATAACAGACGGATCAACTTTGGGAAGATATTGCTGAGGGAGATTATCAGAAAGATGGGGTCTGTTACACAACGATCAATTCATTCTAATGAAAAAGTTGAATGCTTCTATCCAAGATTTCTGATGTTATTTCTGAATGATAAGATGAATGAAGCTGATAGGAACATGTACGTCGATTCTCTTGTTGTTCCTATTCAGAGAACTTGTGCTAAGATCCAGACCAGGCTGGTAAACAAGAAAAAGTATAACAATGTGCCACTGGTGGTGACTCCTTTCATGTTAGAGCAATTCAGTGCTCCATTTCAGCCTATTCAAGTTCCTGAACCTCTACAACAGCAACAATATCAACCTCAACAACAACAACAGGCTTATCCAGACATTCAACAAGAACAACTACAACAACAATCACCTCCACAAAACCTTCAACCACTTCAACTCCTCCAAGACTACCAATCATCCAGCCAATCCTCACATTACTCTCCCTACAACCCTCCTTACAACTCACCACATCAATCACCTCACCAATCATCATACAACTCTCCTCACCAATCTCACAACCAATCCCCTCCACATTACAACTTCTTCCCAGACCAACAAGCCTCCATCTTTCCCTCTCAATCTGAACCAACACCTTCACCTACACATACGTACATAACATTACCCAACCCCAATCTACCTCTCAGCCACTGCCTGCTGATTCTGCTATCAATCCAGAGCTGCAGGATTTTAGGACTGATTTACAGGTAGCTCAGGTACTTTCTAATCTCACTAATACCTTTAATATTGATATTGCAGATTTTGTTTGTGATATTGGATTTGATTTCCAGACTCCCAGCATTGAACCTGAAAACACCCAGGTTCATAACCAAGCTGACGTTTCCATTTCAACAACTGATTCTTCATCAAACACATCAAACAACACTACTTCAACACCAGTTGTTAGAAAGGTTGCCCGGAAACGGAGTGGGAGTGCAATTTTGAGAGAACCCGCAGCTCTGTCTCATAAGAAGCAAAGGGTGGCAGAACCAGAGACAACTGCAGCTGCATCCATTTCCTCCCAAAAGGATTTGGACACTGAAATGGTAAATATACAGTCTTTAGATTTATTCTCTCCACAGAATGCATTTATTGAAATTGGTCGTCCGACCGCGGTATCCTGTAAAGAGTCAAGCACACAACTAGCACTCACGCTAGTAAACACTGAACCTTTGTCTTTTGATTCTTCACTTAGAGAGAGCACAGAATTCCAAAACATGTCATATGAAAAATTTTCTGATCACTCTTTCTTTTTGGATCAGGATCTACTTGGCAACCTGCAAGTACATCAGCCTTCACAGGCATCAGAAGGACAATTTGTTCCTTCACTTCCTACAGTTCCATCTCAGGGAACTATGGTTGTATATACTGGTTCTGGTGACGGTGTGAAAAATACGAGTGAAATCAGGCAAACACCGAGCGAAACACATGCACGAGAGGATAGTGACAAATCTTTGAGTGTTCGTGAGGTGAGTGCACACACCAACACTGATCTGTTACAGGAACAAATGTCTGCTCTGAAAGCTGAAATAGAAAGGTTGAATGCTGAGAATGCTAGATTCAGAAGTGGAGAGCTGGTGACTCTGCAGGAGAAAGTTGTTGATCCTTCCTTTACCTCTCTGAAAAAGGAATTGGATGATCATGTAAAGGGCATTCACTCTAGGATGGACAAATTTGATAAGACCCAGGAACTCTGTATGACAAAGCTTGACAACTTGGAGCAAACACTGGCTCAAGTTGTTCAACACTTAAAGATTAATCCGTCTACATCTCCGTCTACTCCAGAGGATCCCTCAACTAAGGGGGAGAAGGATAAGGAAGATGAGGAAGATAAAGATGATCACAGCAATGCTGATGCTGCTGATAGGAGTAATAAGGATGGAGATACTGATAGGAGTGATAAGGGTGGAGATGGAGCAAGTGGAAAAGATTCTTCTGCAGCTGACAAAAGTTATGACAAGTCTAAAGGCAAAATGCCTGAATCTGAGAACATCTTCACTAATCAGGATTATGACAACATTCCTGAAGATGTTGATGATGATGATGCATTTGATTCTGCTTATTTTGAAGCTGAGGAAGAAGGTCGTTTCGAGGAAAGCTTTCTCTTCAATGAAGATCAGTCTGTGGACCCTGAGCACATGAAAAAGGTCAGGATGTTTAAAGCTCAACATGAAGCTAGCAAAGCAAAGCTTCAGGAATTACAGAAACTGGTGGATGAGAAGAGGACAACTGATGAGTTGGTCAAGCTGGAGAAACAGAAGATATGGGATGCTAAGTGCAAGGAGAAGAGAGAGGATATCTCCAGAAAAGTTGGTGAAAGCTGGGATATTGCTAGGCAAATCTTCTCTGGACCTCAAAGGGAACCTTTCAATGATGGTAAGTTCAAATCTTTCATCTATGACCTGAGAGAGGCTAACTCTAATGAGGATATGTTTATGTGTGCTCTTGCTCTCGAGTTAGAATACATAACTATTGGTGTCAAGAATCTTCTCAATGAATGGGAGATCATTATTTCTACTCAGAGAAACGGAACATTCAGGGTTTAAATTGGTTTATTCAAGTTTCTATCTCTAACTGAAATCTGGGTGATTCGTAACAATATCAGACGCAGCTCAAATCTGAATGAACTCCTTCGTGACAGACTTATGGATTGTGCAATTCATAACAGTCCACAAGTTGTCAGAAATCCTTACTGTGTTAAGTTCATTCACGAGAGAAAGTTTGGAACCTTCTACCTGGACTACCAACATCTCCTTAAGTATGATGTTAATCAGATGGTTCTTGTTTCAACAATTCTACGAACCAAGGGCTTCGCTACCGAGGCCAAAGCTGATGCTGATACTGAGATTGTGAACTACTGCACAAGAAGAAACATTCAACAATACTTCAGAAAGATGAAGTATATCACCCAATATCAGCCAGCAGATTTCATCGAAGACCCTGTGGACATAGAAGTTCAATATCATCTTTCATCGGCTCGTGAAAGAAAGAAGCGTGGAGAATCCACTGCAGCTGAAGAGCCTACTCAAAATGAGCCTTCTACTCCAATTATTCACTGTTCAGATGCTGAAGAAGGAGAAGTCACTCATTCTGAGTGAATAGATTGATTAGGATATTTGTTAGATATGTTCGAGGAACATCCTTTTGTAATCTATTAATGATCATGGTTTAATGTTAATGCAAAGCCATAAAACTTTTGCTATTTACATTCCTTTGTTTAAATCTTTGTCTTATCTGTTAGTTGAGTTATCCTCTAGGAAATTTGCATGTTATGTTAACAAACAAATAGGGGGAGATTGAAAGGCATATGTTCAGCCTATTTGTATTTAAAGAGGTACAACTCAACTCAGATAAGAAAGCTCAGTAAATAGCAAGTCATCGGAATCCGTACGAAGAACGTCAAATGATTTATGGGAATTATATGTCAGATAAACTCCAGGATGCTGCTGCACACCACTGAAAGAAGTTCATTAATATGTTCAAGCCTCAGTGCACAAATAATCTTTTGTGGCACGTCCAGGAGTTCAGAAGATATAAAGTTTCTATACTTTATTTTATCAGAAGATTCCATTTAATGAAGAAGTACTTATAAGACGAAGACTCGACGAACAAACCAAATTCTTATTGTTAATTTGACGAAGAATATTTGATTTAACTAGATACAGATGAACCAGACAGTACATCTATGTATCAGTTATTCAAATTAAATATTTGAAGTCATTCAGAAGTGGTAGTTCGTTCGTTCGACAAATCAAGAAGAAGTTATTAAAGTTTAAAGAAGACGGGAAGCAGTTCTACTGAAGAATGGGTGATTAAATATTTAATAGATTATTATTTCACTTCATAAATAATTATATTAATTATGTAATTTATTTATTAAATTAATTCACTCTCGAATTAATATAATTTATGAATTTATATGATTAACTTAATTAAGTGGATAATCTTCTATTTAATATATATGTCAAATTACATTACTAAACACCTAAATCATCTCAGCAAGACAATCTAAGATTGTCTTGCCGAGTGGATTCATTAATTGCCAAGACAACTCTTTTGTCTTGCCAAATGAGGAAGCAATCTGCAAGACAATTGATTGTCTGGCCGAAGGGTTGCTTAAGGAGGAATGAAGACAATCAAGGCAATTATCTTTTGTCTTACCGAAGGAAGTCTGCAAGACAAAGATATTGTCTGACCGTGTGTCTGTTAGGAATCAATAATTTTTGATGATAACATAAACATTTTGTAACATGTCTTACTTAGAATCTTTATCAAATTTCAGTTGTAATTGTTATATTTCTTGTCCTTGGGAATTATCAACGGATGGGTAGAATAGGATGGCTAATTGTAAATATCCAATGCCATGTAATTTTATCTAAGTGAAGGATATTCAACTGATGAGATGTAACTATTCAACTGATGAAGACTGGATGATGTTTCAACTGATAAAAATCAAGCATTCAACTGAAGACAAAGTGTTCAACTGATGATGCTGAGGAATTCAACTGATGAGACTGGAACAGCATTCAACTGATGGAGTTTGTAATTCATTCAACTGATGAGCCTGGCATTCAACTGATAAAGTCAAGAGCAGTTGAAAGCAACCAGACCTTTCAACTGATGAAGCAAAGAGCAGTTGAAAGTGACTAGAGCTTAAGTCTGACAAATCACATGGATCGAATTACACTAAAATAGACATGGAAGCCTAATTAGGAAAATAAAGAAGAAGCAGAAACATACTTATCTCATGCAGTGCAATCTGGATGAAATCAAGATGATGGTCAAAGATGAAGACATCTCAGAAAGCATGCATAAGACAAAGTTGGGCAGCATTGTTTTTAGATTAGAGTGCATTTTGTAATCTAGCTAAAAGCTTTGTAAAACTTGGAGTATATAACCAAGTTAGAAGCATCAGTTGAACTTGTTCAAATTACTTGAGTGAAAAATCTGAGAGTTAGAACTTGTTTGAGTGATGAACCAGCAGCTGTGCGAATTGTAATCAATCCACAGATTCTTCTATATAAAATCTCACGGGTGGATCTTTCAATCCACCCGTATTTTTAAATACTTGGTGTTTTCTGTTTTACTGTGATTAAGTGTATTGCTTCTTGAATCTTTTAATTTGTAAAAGATTGTATTCAACCCCCCCCCTTCTACAATCTTTCTTATAGTTGGTGTAAAATAACAATTGGTATCAGAGCGAGGTTCCCAACAAACAGGGAAAAAGATCAACACTGCTAAAGAAAGATGGGAAAGAAGGATGCTGGAGTGAAGATTCCTGTTCTTGACAAAGACAACTACTTTCACTGGAAAGTGAGAATGCATCTGCATTTGTTGTCCATTGATGAAAGCTATGTGAACTGCATTGAAAAAGGACCTCATGTCCCCATGAAGGTCTGCACAAGTATGGGAGCTGATGGTGAAGACATGGTAGGTAAGATGATTCCAAAACCTATCCATGAATATTCTCAAGAAGATACTGAAGAAGTGCACAAGGACAAGAAAACCATGAACCTTTTGTTCAATGGTTTGGATCAAGAAATGATTGATAGTGTTATTAGCTGCACAAGTGCCAAAGAAGTTTGGGACACCATCAGGACCATCTGTGAAGGGAATGAGCAAGTAAGAGAGAACAAAATGCAGCTTCTGATTCAACAATATGAGTCATTCCATTTCAAGGCTGGTGAAAGTTTGAGTGATACATTTAACAGATTTCAAAAACTGTTAAATGGTCTAAAGCTCTTTGGAAGAGTATATCAAGTTAAGGATTCAAACTTGAAATTCTTAAGAGCTCTTCCCAAAGAATGGAAACCCATGACAGTCTCTCTCAGAAATACACAAGAATTTAAAGACTATACTCTAGAGAGACTGTATGGAACCTTAAAGACTTATGAGCTTGAAATGGAGCAAGATGAAGAAATTGAGAAAAGCCAAAAGAAAGGACATTCATCTGTGGCTCTAGTTGCATCTCTAGAGGATACTGTCAAGGACAAGGGAAAGTCTCAAGTTGAAGAAACTGAGAAGTTGGTCAAAGAGGAGAGCTCAGAGTCAAGCAAAGGAAAAAGGAAAGAGAAAGATGTAGTTGATTCTGGTGAAGAAAGTGATGGAATTGATGAGCATCTAGCCTTCCTGTCAAGAAGATTCTCCAAACTAAAATTCAAAAAGAATTTTAATTCTGCAAAGTCATTTAAAGGCAATCCCAAGTCTGATAGAAGCATGGTAGACAGATCAAAATTCAAGTGCTTCAACTGTGGGAATGCAGGTCACTTTGCAAATGAGTGCAGAAAGCCTAAAGTTGAGAAGAAGTCAAGTGAAAACATTGACTACAAAAAGAAATATTATGAACTTCTCAAACAAAAGGAAAGAGCATTCATCACAAAGGATGATTGGGCAGCTGGAGATGATTCTGATGAAGAGGCGGAGTTTGTCAATCTAGCTCTAATGGCCAACTCTACAGATCAAGAAGAAAACACTGGAAGCAGTAGTCAGGTATTCACTACAAACCTAGTTGAGTTAACTAAAGATGAATGCAATGCTACCATAAATGAAATGTCTACAGAATTGTATCATTTGCATGTTTCTTTAAAATCTCTCACTAAGGAAAATAGTAGGATTAAGGAAGCTAACACCTTTCTTAGTGATAGAAACAGTGCCTTAGAAGCTCAATTTATTGAGTTTGAGAAGCTGAAAATTGAGTGTCAGACAGCCAAGGATGATCTCTTGGTTGTTCTGAAAAGAGAAGAGATCATAAGAAAGCAGCTTGATAAGGAACAAGAGATTATTGCCAAATGGAAATCTGGAAGAGATGCTTCTACCAATATCATTAACATGCAAGGTAGAGAGACTTTTGTAGAGAATGAATGGAAGAGGAATAAGAAAGTGCTTGAGGTATCTGAGAACAGTTCAAGTGATGAGAATACTGATGATGATCATCAGTTGAAAAGCAAAGTCTCAACTGATGAGAGTCATCAGTTGAACAAAAACTCATCAGTTGACAAGAATGTTCTCAAGAAGCTTAACAAGAAATATGGCTCTGTTAAAAAGAATTTTGTTAAAGGTGAGAATAATTCTTCTGAGACCAGTGATAGTGTTAATAACACTCTCAATTCCAGTAACAAGAACAAAAAGAAGTTGGATACTAGTGAGCATAAATCTGAGGAGACTAAAAAGAAGAAAGGAAATAGAAATGGCAAAATAGGAGTTAACAAGCACACCAATTACACTCCCAATGCTAGTGCTCTTAGGAAAACCTACAGTAAGTGTGGTAGTGTAAATCATTTATCTGCTAATTGTAAAACTGTGATTGCTCCTAATTTATCTCTGCCTGTTTCTATGACATCTGTTCCTCACATGAACTTATCTGCTATGAATATGATGCCTGGTTTATTGCCTCACAATCCTTATTCTCAGCTTAACATGCCATATATGTTCAATCCTTATTTTAATGCCTTCAACATGCCTCAATTTCATTCAAATTTGCATGGAATGAACAATGTATGCATGCCTCAAAGGCCTGTGTTTGAAAACAGAGTTGATATTCCAATTTCTCAACCAAAACCAAAGATTGAACCAATTCAATCCAAGGAAAAGGTTGAGAAAGTGGAAAAGGCTGTTAAGACTAACAAATCTGGACCCAAAGCAATTTGGGTACCAAAATCAACTTGATCTGTTTGTGAAATGTGTGCAGGGAAACCACAAGAAGAATTTGTGGTACTTGGATAGTGGATGCTCCAGGCACATGACTGGTGATTCCTCCCTGCTCACAAAGTTTGTGGAGAAAGCTGGCCCTAGCATTACCTTTGGAGATGACAGCAAAGGATATACTATGGGATATGGCTTGATTGCAAAAGAGAATGTCATCATTGATGAAGTTGCATTGGTGTCTGGTCTTAAGCACAACTTGCTTAGCATCAGTCAGCTCTGTGACAAAGGTTACAAAGTTAATTTCACTCCTGCAGCCTGTGTTGTCACCAAAGGAGATGACAACAATGTGGTTCTGATTGGACAAAGGAAAGGAAATGTGTATGTAGCTGACTTCAATTCTGTAAAGTCTGAATCTATCACTTGCCTTCTAAGCAAAGCAAGCTCAGATGACAGTTGGCTATGGCATAAGAGATTGTCCCATCTAAATTTCAAAACCTTGAATGAGTTAGTAAAGAAGGACTTGGTAAGAGGTCTACCTAAGCTGGAATTCTCCAAAGATGGACTATGTGGAGCTTGTCAGTTAGGAAAGCAAAAGAGAAGCTCTTTCAAAAGCAAATCTTTTTCATCAATTGTGAAGCCCCTTCAGCTCTTGCATATGGATTTATTTGGACCAGTCAACATAATGTCCATTTCAAAGAAGAAATATTGCTTAGTGATTGTTGATGATTTTTCAAAATTTACTTGGACTTTCTTCCTGCATTCTAAGGATGAAGCTGGGAAAATCATCATCAATCATATCAAGGCATTAAACAACAATCCAGATGTCAAAGTTGGAAGGATAAGAAGTGACAATGGAACAGAATTCAAGAACTCTGTGATGAAAGAATTTTGTGAGGAAGAGGGAATTATTAATGAGTTCTCTGCACCAAGAACTCCACAACAAAATGGTGTTGTTGAAAGGAAGAATAGAACTCTTATTGAGGCTGCAAGAACCATGATTAATGAAGCTCAACTTCCTACCTATTTTTGGGCTGAAGCTGTGAATACTGCTTGTTTCACTCAAAACATTTCACTAATTACCAAACCTCATAATCTAACTCCCTTCCAACTCTTCAAAGGAAAGAATCCAACAATTAGCTTTCTTCATGTATTTGGATGCAAGTGTTATGTTCTAAGAAATCAAGGTGAAAATCTTGGAAAATTTGAGGCCAAGGCAGATGAAGCTATTTTTGTTGGATACTCTGATGGAAAATCATTTAGAGTGTATAATCTGAGAACCAACATTGTTATGGAATCAATCCATGTAGTTTTTGATGATAAGAAGATTCAAGGATTCTCTGATGAAGGATTTCATGATAATCTCAGATTTGAGAATGAAGGTGAAGGTGATCTGTATGATAGTGATGATGACTGTGATGACATTATTCAGAATGTTGGAATTAATCCTGGAACTAATGTTCCAACTGATGACTCTCTAGTGCAAGAAACAACTGCTATTGGAAATTCAACTGAAGCATCAGTTGAAACTTCATTGGAGGGATCAGTTGAAACACCTCAAGGATCATCAGTTGAAAGAATGTCTCAAAGTTTCAATCAGTCTAGAAATAATGAGATGTCAAATTTAGGGGGAGCTTTCCAACATGGAAACCTGAACTTCAATAATGAAGCCACATCATCAAGACAATCACTTCCACCACAAAGAAAATGGACAAGGGATCATCCTTTTGAGCTAATTATTGGAGATGCAAATGCATCTGTACAAACAAGAAGAGCAACTCAAGATGAGTGTTTGTACAGTGCATTCCTTTCACAGGATGAACCTAAAGTCATAGAGGATGCTCTCAAAGATGCTGATTGGGTTCTTGCTATGCAAGAAGAATTAAATCAATTTGAGAGAAACAATGTATGGAAGCTGGTACCCAAACCTAAAAACAGGACAATTGTAGGAACAAGGTGGGTATTCAGAAACAAGGTGGATGAGAATGGAGTTGTCACCAGAAACAAGGCAAGGCTTGTTGCAAAAGGATACTCTCAATCTGAAGAAAATGATTTTGATGAGACCTTTGCACCAGTTGCAAGACTGGAAGCAATAAGAATCTTCCTGGCCTATGCTGCTCATGCAAACTTTAAAGTTTATCAAATGGATGTCAAGAGTGCTTTTCTAAATGGTGAACTGGAAGAGGAGGTATATGTCAGTCAGCCTCCTGGTTTTGAAGATCCAGAATTTCCAGAGTATGTTTACTTTTTATTAAAAGCACTCTATGGACTAAAGCAAGCACCAAGGGCATGGTATGACACTCTGTCTCAATTTTTGTTAGATAATCATTTTTCCAGAGGAACTGTGGATAAGACACTATTTTACAGAAATGTAAATGGTGCCTTTATTCTGGTTCAAATTTATGTAGATGATATAATTTTTGGTTCTACAGATGAGAAACTTTGCAAGAAGTTTGCTAATCTAATGAAAAGTCAGTATGAAATGAGCATGATGGGAGAGCTCACCTACTTTCTTGGTTTACAAGTTAAACAAGTAAAGGAAGGTATATTCATAAATCAAACTAAGTACATCTATGATCTACTTAAAAAGTTTGATTTATTAGATTGCAAAGAAGCTAAGACTCCCATGCCAACAGCCACCAAATTAGAGTTAAGTCCTAATGAGAAATCTGTGGACATCTCTAATTATAGAGGCATGGTTGGTTCTCTTTTATATTTGACAGCTAGTAGACCAGATATTATGTTTTCTACATGCCTCTGTGCTAGATTTCAATCTGATCCTAAAGAATCACATCTTATTGCTATAAAAAGAATATTCAGATATCTTAAGGGAACACCAAATCTTGGTATTTGGTACCCTAAAGACTCTGGATTTGATCTAATTGGATATTCAGATGCTGATTTTGCAGGATGCAAAATTGATAGAAAAAGTACAACAGGCACCTGTCAATTTCTTGGTGACAGATTGATTTCTTGGTTTAGCAAAAAAGCAAAATTCTGTATCAACCTCTACAGCTGAGGCTGAGTACATTGCAGCTGGAAGCTGTTGTGCACAATTATTGTGGATGAGAAATCAATTACTTGATTATGGATTAAATCTCTCAAAAATTCCAATATTTTGTGACAACACCAGTGCTATTGCTATAACTGAAAATCCAGTACAACACTCAAGAACCAAGCACATTGACATCAAATACCACTTCATAAGAGAACATGTGATGGCTGGTACTGTTGAAATGCATTTTGTTCCAAGTGAAGAACAGATTGCAGATATTTTCACCAAGCCTCTTGATGAATCCACATTCACAAGGTTGGTAAGTAAATTAGGTATGTTAAATTTCTCCTAATTTAGAGTGATTTTTTCTGTAATTTGGCAGCCAGAATTTGATTAATTTTGATTTATCAAAATTGAATTAGTTATAATTCTGGATAAAGTCCATAATATTTCAACTGATGAACTAGTGAAATTGTTTCAACTGATGTTTGAAACAATATCCTCTTGTTTTGTTTTTCATTCAACTGATGACACCAGTTGAAGACACCTTCAACTGATCTTCATCAGTTGAATAGGAAGTTTAAAGAGGCGCTTATTCCATCCGTTGAAAGCATTATCAGATCTGAGCCGTTGAAATTTCTTTTGTCTCTCTCCTACTTTATACACACGATCATGTGTGTAATTTTTGTAGAGTTCAATAAGAGTAATTTCTTCTCAACGGTAATTTCTCAGCCAATCACAGCAATTTTCTGAGAAAGTATTTAAGTGTTTTAATTAATTTTCATTTCTTTTCATCTCACTCTTTCAAATTCTTAAAGCTCTCTTCTCTCTCTGTGCAAAAGCAAGCTCTAATTTTTCTTCAAGCTTTCTCTGTAACTGCAATGGCACCAATGAAGAAGTATACTGCACCAAGTGGGTTCATTTATGAGAAGAACAACTTCGCATCATTTGTGGATACCAAGGCAGTAGAAGAGAAGGAATATCACAAGATGATGGAGTTCATCAAGTCAAGCCAGCTCTCTTATGCTATGCTTGAAGCTCCTACCATCTACCATGAAATAGTGGAGGAGATGTGGACCTCTGCGGAGTTTAATAGTGAGCATGAAACTCTAACCTTCTCTGTCAATAATGAAATTCATTCTGTCAATGCTGATGTTATGAAAGCATGCTTTAAGATTCCTGAAGACACTGTTTTATCTTTGCCTAGTGATGTTCAGCTGGTTAATTTACTTTATGCCATGAATTATGTTTTGCCAACTGATGCCTTAGGTAAAATAGAAAGAAGAGGTCTTAGGAGAGAATGGAGTTATTTGTGTGATGCATTTATTAAGGCATTCTCTGGTAAAATTAGTAATTTCAATGCTCTTACTTCCCAGATTCTACAAATGCTTTACATGTACCTGACTAATGAATATTTCAACTTTGGTGGTTTGATGATCCAAGAAATTGGGGAGAAACTAGGTGATAAAACTGGTAGACCTAGGAATATTTATTATGTTAGATTTCTCATGATGCTAGCTAATCATCTTAATAAAAAGCTAGTTATCACTAACAAGGAAGCCAAGCTTCCCAGTTTTGTGCAGGAAAAGAGAGTCTTTAAAGACCTCTTTAGGATGAATCTATACCCCTCCTTGGAGGTGGTGTACCTACCAATTATGGAGGCTGGAAAGGAAAAAGAGGTACATGGATTTCCTAATACTCTTTCTCAACCCTCACCTTCTTTGCTTTCTGCCATCAGGGCTGTTGAAGAGGCCCATCAACAGTCCACACAAGTGGCAAAACCTTCTAAAACCAAATCTTCTAAACCAACCTCAGATGCCTCCCAAAAGGCATCTGTTGTAAAATCCAAGAAACACAAACCTGAGGGGAGTGTGATTGGAGGTTGTGAGGGGGAGGGAAAGGGTGAACATAAAAGAAGCCCTAAGAACAAGGATGGAGAGGTGAGTGTTGACCAGCCTGGCCACTCTGCAGTCTCCCAAAAGACTGTAGATGTTAATATGGAAATAAACACATCCCTAGCAGCATCCTCCCAAAAGGATGTTGCTATTGAAAATAGTCCCCAACCAGGGACACAGCTAAAAAGGGGGAGGGACACCACTTCTTCACCAATCAAAGCTTATGGGAGAAAGAAGATGAGAAGTGACAAACTTAAGCACTCTGCACACACACAGGCATCCATTCTGGATTTTATGCCTGTAATTTCTCAAAGTCAGATTGATGTGACTCCAATAAATGTGGAGTCACAGCCCCCTTCTTCATCTCAACAAATCACCCATATTTATGATCTTACCATCTCTCCTACTCAAACACAATCCCCAACCTCTTCTGTGGATGTGGAATTAATTCACACCACACTTGTAAATTCTCCATCTTTGGATTTCATGGAGAAGCCCCCCTCTGAGATTGATCATCATCATTTTGATGATTTGTTGGATCTTTCTCTTCCATTTCCTTCTTCTGTGACAGTGTGTTCTGTGGATTTTCCTTTAAAATCAATCACCACGGACTCAACTATCACAGCCTCTAAACCTACTTCTTCATCTTCTTCAACTGATCTCCCTCATCAGTTGAATAGTGTTTGTCCTTCAACTGATCTGCTTAACAGCTCTCATCAGTTGAATGCCTCCTCTACTCATGTTTCAACTGATGTCCCTCATCAGTTGACAACTGCTGCTACTTCAATTAATTTACCTTTTTCTACAGCAGTTGATCACATTGTAGCACAAACACTTCTAGGATTGAGTGGAGTGAGCTATGGAGTGGAGAGGCAGCCTAGTGAGCTGGCAAAAGGAGAGGGTGTGGAGAGTCTGGCATTTTCTTCTAGCCAGGAAAAAGGAGAGGATAAGAGTGACCCTTTAGTAAGGGTAAGTGAGGGAGAGGTAAGTGGTGTGGTGAGCCAAGGGGAGCCCTTGATGCAAGAAAAGAGAGAAATTAAGAGAAATGCAGGTGTCAATGAAGGGTTTAGTAAACAAGATTTTCAAGCTGAATACAGATCCATATTGGATAGTGTTTCACTAGACCCTGAGACTTTTACTCATGGGATGTCTTCCATTCAAGACTTTGCCAGATTGGATAATCAAGCAGCTGAGAGGCACCTCAATCTGATTCACACTACATCTTCTATGCTTAGAGCAAAGGAGGCAATTACAGCTCTGCCTGCCAATGCTGGAGATGATTTTCATTATGATGATAGTGATGAAGACCTCAATGATGCTCTTGAGGAATCTCTTGTTGAACAACCTACAACTTCTCTACCTTTATGGCTCTCCATGCAGTCTGCCAATGCCATTGTTGTTAGCATGGAGCTGCAAAGGCAAGCTTCCACCATTCTTCAACCACAATCTGCAAGCTCATCCTCCTCTCCAGCCATCTCTGCCACTATTGCCAGTCAGGCTCTAGACAATCTCAAGCTTCACAAATATCAATCTCTCCATTTTCAGCATGAAATAGAGCATCTAAATTCTCTCATTGCCTCTGTTAAAACTGATCTGACCAAGCAAATTGATGAAAAGCTTCCAGCTAAAGTCAAATCAGCTCTTTCTGAATCTGAGCAAAAGCAACTCCAATTGGAAAAGCAAGTGGAAGTTCTGGAAGGAAATGTCCATATCTTAAACTCTAGAATGGAAGAGATGTTGCAGCATCAAAGAGTTCAGACTGGACTTCTTCAACATCTTCTTCTTGCCTCTGGTGTTTCACTTCCTAGTCCATCCCCTACACTTGCTGCTAACAAAAAGGGGGAGAAGGAATTGCCAACTCCTGCAGAATTAATCAGCCAAATTCCTCCTCCTTCCCACACTGAAAGGGAAAAGCAAAAGATTGAAAGGATGAAAGAATTAGACTCTATTGCAAAGAGAGTGGCTCAGCTGGGCAAGAAACCTTCTGCAGCCACCACAGCTCAAATTTCTTTTCCAACCACAACTACAATTCTCAGGGTGATTACACCTGAGATTGTTATTCCTTCCAAGACAGAAAAGGGTGAGCCATCATTTTTGAATGAGTTCAAGGCCATTCTATCTCCAAGCAATTGTGGTTACTCCAGGCCTGGAAAAGACTCAAGCTCAATCTACTTTCCACTAGCCAGGCCTGACAAAAATGAATACAAGCTTTTGGGCCAAGAGATCAAAAGTTACAAAGACTGTACAGATGTGGCTTTAAAAGCTCATTTTGCCATCATCTACAGAGAAGGCCAAAAGCTGTTTATTGGAACTGGCCATCCTCACTACTCATTTGCAAAAGCTGAAGAGGTGGCCAGAGAATGTGAAAAAGAAGAGTTTGAATCTCAACTCTCTTTGAATCAAGAAATAGAGGTTGATGAAAGGTATGCTATTGAGCTGGAAGAGGAGTTGGCAGCTGAGCTTCTAAATGAGAAAAGATTGCCTCTTGAATCTTCTCCAAAGAAGAAGAGAGTCAAATCTAAAACTAAGATGCCTGAGGCAGCCAAGAGAAGAGAAGAGGTGCCAGAAAAGCCTATCTCAAAGCCTTCCTATCCAATCAACGACACCACAGTGGTACATCCAGATGTCAACTTCCATGATGAGCCAATAATGCCAAAGGAGGAGCCAATTGACTTGGAAGATATCCCAATTCCAGCTTTTCTTGTTCAAGAAACTTCCAAGCCTAAGAAGAAAGTCAAATCTGTGGCCAAGAGGATGGCTAACCCTCCTAAACCTCCAAAAGAACCTGAAAATCCTGATGACTATCTCATTATTGCTAACATTGAAGAAATTTCTGAGTTAGAGCTGGAGCTGGATGATCTTCAAGAAGTAAGAGGAATAGAAGCAACTTCAAAATTACCTGAAAGATTGGTATTCTCTTACAAAAACAAAGGTGATGTCATCTGGCCTCTTCACAGAGTTCTGAATTCTGAGGGATTCAGCTCTTTACCAAAAATATATGGATCTATGAAGAGGACAGGAGGATTTACACCACCTGCAAAGCAAATGGTACTAAAGAGAATCCTTGAAATCAGGAAGGAATGGAACTCAGATGCTAGTCTGCAAAGAAGGCTGGAAATTCCCTACACTGGAAAGAAAATTCACCATGAACCTACTCCAGTCATGGAATTTAGGGACAATCAAGGTGTTAGGAGATTTTTCAGACCTAAAGATCAACTCAAAGTTGCTAGCTTGAATACTCTGAAGACTCTCCAATCCAAGCTCAACAGACAAGATAGTGATGAAGAATGGTTCTACAGGATCTTTCAGAAACAGACTAATATTCTTGAAGAAAAACTTAAGTCCAGAAGAAGAAGATCTTCTAGGAACAAGTAACTGCTCAGTCTAGAGGAGCATAATCATCTGTAAACTTTTCTAACTCTTGTATTTAAATTCTGCATTTTATTTTATTAATGTTTTGTTATCATCAAGTGTAGAATTTATGTCTGCATCTTCTCCAGTCATAAATTGGGGGATATTGTTAGGAATCAATAATTTTTGATGATAACATAAACATTTTGTAACATGTCTTACTTAGAATCTTTATCAAATTTCAATTGTAATTGTTATATTTCTTGTCCTTGGGAATTATCAACGGATGGGTAGAATAGGATGGCTAATTGTAAATATCCAATGCCATGTAATTTTATCTAAGTGAAGGATATTCAACTGATGAGATGTAACTATTCAACTGATGAAGACTGGATGATGTTTCAACTGATAAAAATCAAGCATTCAACTGAAGACAAAGTGTTCAACTGATGATGCTGAGGAATTCAACTAATGAGACTGGAACAACATTCAACTGATGGAGTTTGTAATTCATTCAACTGATGAGCCTGGCATTCAACTGATAAAGTCAAGAGCAGTTGAAAGCAACCAGACCTTTCAACTGATGAAGCAAAGAGCAGTTGAAAGTGACTAGAGCTTAAGTCTGACAAATCACATGGATCGAATTACACTAAAATAGACATGGAAGCCTAATTAGGAAAATAAAGAAGAAGCAGAAACATACTTATCTCATGCAGTGCAATCTGGATGAAATCAAGATGATGGTCAAAGATGAAGACATCTCAGAAAGCATGCATAAGACAAAGTTGTGCAGCATTGTTTTTAGATTAGAGTGCATTTTGTAATCTAGCTAAAAGCTTTGTAAAACTTGGAGTATATAACCAAGTTAGAAGCATCAGTTGAACTTGTTCAAATTACTTGAGTGAAAAATCTGAGAGTTAGAACTTGTTTGAGTGATGAACCAGCAGCTGTGCGAATTGTAATCAATCCACAGATTCTTCTATATAAAATCTCACGGGTGGATCTTTCAATCCACCCGTATTTTTAAATACTTGGTGTTTTCTATTTTACTGTGATTAAGTGTATTGCTTCTTGAATCTTTTAATTTGTAAAAGATTGTATTCAACCCCCCCCTTCTACAATCTTTCTTATAGTTGGTGTAAAATAACAGTGTCCTCTGCCAAGACAATAACTTTGTCTTACCGAAGGAGATGTCATCTGCCAAGACAATAGAATTGTCTGACCGAAGTGGAATGGATGCTTGCAAGACAATCAAAATTGTCTAGCCGAAAGTTGCATCCTGCCAAGACAATTTGATTGTCCTACCGAATTCCTGTATTGTCTTGCCCTTCCTTTGGTTTGTCTTACTGCCGTATAAATGGCTTTGTAAGACATTTAAATTGTCTTTTCTTGCTTATGTTTTTTCTTGCCCTTGCTAGATTGTCTTTTCTACTTGTATTTGTCTTGTCTTTCCATTGTCTTACAAGTACAATGCTTTGCCTATATATATGGCTTAGCATTCTTCATTTCAAGTGTTCATCACTTTGTAAATCAAAGCATTTGTAAAACTTTCAAGTTGTTCGTAACTTGCTTGATCGTTATATCCACAGTTTTCTGTGCTTTGATAACCCGGTTGTTTTAATCACTAAAATCTATAATATACCCTGTCGAATTTATTCTACGAACTTTAGTGAACATTGAAACTGAACCATATTAATTATATAACAACTTCAAACATTGTTATATTAATTAATTATAATCTGATTAACAAGTTATATTTAAATCAGATTCACTTCCGCGATAATTTGGTATCGATTATATTCAACCCCCCCCCCCCCTTCTACAATCGTATCTGGACCTAACAATTAACAATAATATAGAAAAGGCAGAATTATGTAAATCATAATTAATAAAAACACATCCACTATTATGGCCCCGGAAAAATCAGCTTCGAATTCATCCTTCGAAAAATTCTGGAAATCTTCGACAGCCCGTTTGGAGGCCTAAACAGCCTTAGACAAGGTATTATTCGCCCATATCGGACATCGTATGCAAAAGTTACGGCCAAAACAGCGAAGCACGCCTGAAAACAGATCTCAGCAGCGGAAAATCTTTGTTTCTTGCAGCCCCGTTGATCAAACAATTACATACAAACTTTTACAGACGAACCAGCCTATTCTATTACATCATATCATAATCTAAAACAATTACAAATTGATTTACAAGATCAAAAATATCACGGTCAACCATCGTGATTTACAACAAAGCCACGATAAACCACGTGGAATCCAAACATAACAGAATAACCACGATAAACCATGTGGGATCCAAAACACATAATCAAAACATGGCCATAATAGTGGATAACAACCTGCATCACAGAACCACTATATACATGCATATATGATCATGACATGGACTACATATCATAAAACGTAGAATTGCAAACCTGGCTCTGATGCCATTTTAGGAACAATCGGATCTTGGCCCTGCGTTTTATGATATCAATTGAAAAAGTTCGAACAGAATATTAACCTTAATCGCTACGGCGCAAACGATTCAAATCCACGTCTTCTACTGTATTCTTTGATTCTCCTTGGACGAAGTGTGGCCTTCGATCTCCCAAAGTGTACCTCTCCTTAAAGCTTCGAAAACCCTAGCTGGCTCCTTGAGAAAAACGGCTGGCTCTCTCAAACCCTAGGATGAATTCGTATTTTGTGTGTATCATAGCTTTAGGAGAACGAGAATATATATAGGCTACAGTAGGGATCATGGACCATTAGGTCAGGCCTTCCAATGACATTCCGGGCCAAGCCCAATATCATTAAATATTAATTCAATCCACTAAAGAATTAATATTTGCACTACCTTTTTTAATTCCGTAAATTAATTATTTAATTCGGCTCCCATATTAATTGCTTATAAATTCCCCATGTTTAAGATATCGCATGTCCATTAATTAAATTAATTTCCGACAATTAATTTAATCAATATCTTTTATCCTTGATCATCCACTCAACCTTATAATTATGCAACAACAAATCTGCTTGCAGGACTAAAGCATGATTATCTTTATGAGCTTTCAAGAGGACATCATCACCCGAATATATTTTTCGGAGATGGTTTCCTTTTATAGTTAATATCCCACTCTGTATATAATGTCATTGCCCAATACATAAATTCGTAATTTAAAATAAATTACTTAACGTATGAATCAAGGCATGTGCATTAGATACAAGTGTCAATCACTATTTCCGGATTAAGAACCTAAGCAATAATAATGTCATAGAATCTTAATTCTTTATTGTCAGAATTAAAGAAACAATTATTCTACTATTTTGATCCCGTTCAATATACACAAAGTATATAAGTATTATTCAATAGTCAAGATAAACTATTTCCAAATAATACTTCAGTCGTTCCAATGGTTTGTCTAACACCATTTAGACTGTGAACCTTTATTATATTATATAAGGAGTTTGACAATCCAATCTTCTGCTATCTCATTTGATACTAAATTGTCTACAATATATAATATACAAACAATGTGAAAACATGCATTCAAAATTCTCATATAATAATTATTAAAGTATATACTTCAAAAGAATATTTTAGTATAAACCCCAACAAAGAATTGTCTCACCTGACTTCTCACACAGAGAACTTGGCTTTCGTTGCAGATTCAAGAGTTTCTAAGCCTGGATTCAACAATGTTCAGAAACCTAAAGCTGGTTCTAATGCTACTTCTTCTCTGAACAAGAAGGGAAGCTATTTTCGCACCAATTGCAAGGTGTCTGGACACAGTGTGGATAGGTGTTTCAAAATTCATGGCTATCCCCCGAATTTCAAGTTCAAAGATAAAAGGGTGGCTGCTGTGTCTTTCAATCCTAGTGCTTGTATTGCTGCATCTGAAGGCACTAGTGAAGGAACAGACAGTTCTCCTCCTATTTCACAAGCTCAGTTTCAACAATTGATGGATCTTCTTAATAAATATAATTCTCAGACTTCTTCAAATGTTACAAAACATGCTTTGCTTGCTGGTCTGCTTTGTCTTCTATCAAATAATCATTCTAAATCCGGCTGGATAATAGACAGTGGAGCCACAACTGACATTTGCTCATATCTCAGTGTTTTTCTACTTTTAAGCCTATTAGTGGTTCCAATGAGTTCATCTTAATACCTGATGGCAGACAGGTCCCAATAACATATGTTGGATCAGTTATGGTGACTAATGATCTTACTCTGCATAATGTGCTTCATGTACCAACATTTCAGTACAATCTCATTTCTGTGAAAAAATTGTGTAAAGATCTGAATTGTTCTTTGGTTTTCAATGATACTACATGTATTGTACAAGACCTTTTGCAGAAAAGGCATCAACTTTATATTGGTAGTATACAGGGAGGACTTTATGTACTCTAGAGCCATCAAGAACAGGAGACTTAAGTACTATAACAACTTTGCTTTCCATCAAAGAAGATTTCACAGTTTGGCATCTCAGACTTGGACATGTGCCATTTCAAAGATTATCAAAGCTTCCACAGTTAGCAACTCTACAGAATTCTAATCATAGTCTTATTTATCAAATTTGTCCCATGGCTAGACAAGCAAGAAATGCTTTTCCTCATAGCTCAATTAAAACTGTTTCTCCTTTTCAGTTGATACATATTGATGTTTGGGGCCCTTATCAAGTCAGGTCTTACACTGGATGTAATCAATTTCCGACTATTGTTGATGACTATAGTCGTTTTACTCGAATTCACCTGTTGAAACACAGAACTGAATGTGTGAAAGTTATGACTGATTTCTTTGTCAATGTTGAGACTCAATTTAAGCAGAAGGTTGAAATGGTTGGATCTGATAATGCACCTGAACTGTGTCAAGGTCTTATGAGGGAGTTATTTTTGAGCAAGGGTATAATACACCAAACCAGTTGTAGTCACACAAAAGAATGGAGTAGTGGAACAAAAACATAGACATCTTCTTGAAACTGCACGATCTCTTTATTTGCAGTCTTAAGTTCCTGCCAAATTTTGGAGTGATTGTATACTCTGTGCAGCATATTTGATTAACATCACAACCTTTCAAAGCATTAATAATGCCACACCTCATTTCAGATTAAATGGTACTGATTCTTCGTTATCTCATTTAAAGGTGTTTGAATGTCTTTGTTTTTCTTCCAGCAGTGTTGATCACAGGATCAAATTTGACCCCAGAGCAATTGCTTATGTTTTATTAGGCTATTCAGTTACACAGAAAAGCTATAAGGTCTTAAGTTTAACTGATAAACAGTTTTTTGTTAGTAGAGATGTTGTTTTTCATGAGACACATTTCCCATTTCATAGTCACACTAGACCTACACTGTTTCCCACATATATCTATCTACCATCTATCACAGAACCGTCCTTTGATACTGGTGTTCCGTTGGAATCCTCAGTTGAGCATGATCTCAATAATTCTACTGATGCTTCTACTTCGACCTTTGCAGAACACTCTTCATCTACTCCACATTGTGCTTCAGAACTATATGATCTTAGCAGCAATGTTACACTGGATTTGAGAAGATCCACCAAAGTGCATAAGCCACCACATCACTTGTCTTCCTATCACTGTTATACTGCAGAATCTGTACCAGCCAAACATTGGAGCAATTTGGTTCAAACATCTTCTTCTGTTTTCCATAAGTGTTCAATCACAGAACCAACATCATACCAAGAGGCAGCATCTCATCCATTGTGGGTTGAAGCTATGCAAGTTGAGATTCAAGCTTTACACAACAACAAAACTTAGGAGTTAGTGCCCCTTCCTTCTGGAAAAAAGGCTATAGGATCAAATTGGGTTTACAAGATCAAGTTAAAGGATGATGGAAGTCTGGAAAGATGCAAGGCCAGATCTGTGGCTAAGGGATATAATCAAAGATTTGGTGTGGACTATGAGGAGACATTCTCTCCTATGGCAAAGATAGGAATTGTTAGAGCATTGTTAGCATTAGTGTTCGCACAAAATCACGCAAGCGTACGTGGTCACAAGTAGTATAGAATCAAATTCAGTTCGTTCCCACAGAGACTGGTGTATTCAGAAATATGTACTTAGAGCAAGTCCAACAGCTGCCTCAAATGATGTCCTAAGTCATAATTTGAGGCATTTGATTGAAAATATTGCTCCAACAGTGTCCTAGTGATACCTTAAATCACTAGGACAACTTACTTCAGCCCTATTTTTAGGGCTCACCTACTTGAGCCTCATTTCACTTTTAATAATAAAATATTATCATTCTCTCTCTCCCCACTACTTTTCCCTCTACTTTTTCATTCAAAATATTAATATTTTAATAATAGGGCTTGTGGATAAGGCTTTTTGTTGGAGTGAATTTATAAAAGTGATGTCCTGAACTACTAGGACATTATATTTTATTATTTATATAGGGCATCCTCTAAGACACTCTTGGACTTGCTCTTATGCACCAATGTATGATTATTGTTCAATGCTTAGACAAGTAACAATTTGGTTGGTTTTAACTAAATTAACTAATTAAGTCGAATTATAACTAGAGAATTAAAATCGAATTACTATGGAGAATGAAACATGGGATTCTAACTTCATTATATACTTCCTTCAGAGCTATGCCTTGTCGATATGTGATGGTTGATAACTAATCAGATAACACGAAACTAATACACGCTAACTGTCGTTATACGTGCACCATACTGCTACACATCCACAATTAAGATAGAAGGTAAACAGACACCAATTATGCTTAGACCCTATATGTCTATAGAATTTGAAAGCATAACGGTTGAAGAACAAGTTATCTATCAAGATTACATAGGGCGATGCAAGATGAGTAAAATCACACCACTAATCATGTATATCGAATACATAATCCTATGTTCGCATGGCAAGTTCTAAATCAATATATCCACTGTCGCTTCAATAAAGATTAACACACAATCCAAGATGTTAGCTACGCATCCAAGACGAATAAGCACAATGAATACGAAGAAATCAAACATTCATCACATAAATAATTAAGGCAAATCAACTACTGAAATCCATATATAAATCCGCTAGAATCCCACGATAATGATTAGCTCATAATCGAACTTCTCATCATCATGGGTTCGAATGTAAACATGGTACTGAACATGAAAAACAAAGTTAAAGTACGAGAATAAGAGTTAAGAGACAAATCCGAAACGAGCATCCAAAGTTACACCTACTTCGAAGAATTACAAAAGTAAAAAGCTATGAAATTCGATCTCGATCTTCTCCGTAGCCGTCACGTGCTCCCTAGAATGTTTCTAGGTTCTGTTTTTAATCCCCCAAGTTTTTCTTGTACTTCCCCAACGGACGGGCCTTCAAACGGATCAAAAACGGTCAAAACGGGCCAAAAATCCCGCTCACAGCTCAGGCCGGGGCCTCACAGCTCAGGCCGGGGCCTCACATCTCAGGCCGGGGCCTCACAGTGGCAGAATGCTTCTTTGCCCATAACTCTCTCCTCGGGCATCCGATTGCTTCCCCGTTTTTTTTCAATGAAAGCTATGATTCTCCTCTTCGTCCTCCTTCCAAGAACCTACACAAAAAAACACTAAAAAAATATCAAAAACACCAAAAGCTTGAGGCCATTTCATCGTTTTAAGTCAAAACGAAAGCTTCCAAGTGGATATGAAATCCACTTATCACACCCCCAAACTTAAACCGATGCTTGTCCTCAAGCATAGACACACACACAAACACTACTAATAATGCATGAATGCAACTAAATGCCTACATCTAAATGAATCCTGAAGTGTACTCCTTGTTAACATATAACCCTCAGAATATGCAACATTCTCGGCATTCATCTCTTTCACATATTTGCCATGTTCTCTTCCACTAACAAGTGTGAAGTGCATCGTGTGTGCTAGCATGCTCTCTAGTGAAACAAAACAAAGACCATCAAACTTCAACAGAGTCCTCACTATGAGCCGTTAATCAGAATCAGGTTTAAACACTTCTTTACTAACGAGTCAACTAAAATTTAGGGTCACTCAAGAATTCCTATGCCTCTCCTATTTTTTTTCTATATTTTTTCTTTTCTTGCTAAGTCTAAGGGTGGGACGCTCCTCAGTGCAAGTGAGTCACAACCGCCATTCGACTTCGCTTATTCTATTTTTTTTTTTTATACTCAAGTAATTCTCCAGTAATCAAGGGCTGTGAAAAGTCACCAAGAAATTGCTTATTTCTAATACATCTGCACTTAATACCAGCACAAGTACATGGATCGTCCCTTTCACATGGCATTGCATTCTACCCATTGATCTCAAAGGAGTACTTGATAAATTTTATTCTCTTTTTTTTTTCTCTTTTTTTTTCTCTTTTTTTTTCTTTTTTTTCTTTTTTTCTTTCAGAAAGGCGTGTTCATCCCTTAACTCCCCCAAACTTAAGATTTACAAGCTCTAAGTTCAAAAAGGGAATATTCCAAACTCTACGCCCGACTCAACGCAAGGACTCAAGAAATAAGTTAGTCTAAGTCTAATCTCTAGAGCATAAGTGTAATTACAATTTTCACACAAGTAGTTTCCAAGTAACAAGGCATCACCTGCGATCAAGACTACTAGCCAAGAAATTATGCACATAAACTCATCATAGGACATCAACTTGTAAAACAACTTCAAGATTCATGCAAATGCAACTATATGCAACTACTAACACATACTAAACACAAGCATATATAAAAAAACTACTAATATGCAACTATATGCGATAATACGCTAAACTATATGCAACATGCAATCTATATGAACATGCACTACTACTAGTCCTTAGATTACCACCCCCAAACTTAAAATATTCAATGTCCTCATTGAAGGTGATAAAAAGGATCGAATGTACCTAGAAGTCGGGATGATCACCCTCCTCGGGTGGAGGATCAGGTGGTGAATATACCATGCCATTTCCAAACACTGGCCAATCAACCTCCACACCAATAGCTCGAAAAGCACTCCCAAGAGCCTGAGTCAAATCCTTTGCAAAACGGCGGTGAATGTCATGCATGTCATCTATGCGCCGTGACAACCTTCTAAATTGCACATCACTTAAGAGATCCGGTGGTAGTTTGAGTTCGAGTATGGGAGCTTCTTCAATAGATGGTTTAAGATGCTCCTGAACATTTTTAAGCTCTGTTACTCCTTGAGACTTGAATGGAATACCAACCTTCCTCTTCCATGGAGATGAATTCAAGAACTGAAGTTGCTCTGCTTCCTCTTCACCTCCGAATTCAGCTTCACCTGTTAGAACCCTTTCCAAGATGTCAGTTTTCAGCCTTGGGTCAATTTCTGGATGAGCTGCAGCTTCTATTGGCTCCACCTTAAAGCATTCTTCTTCGTCAGTTGGAAATTTCATTGCGTTGAACACTTTGAAAGTGACACTCTGATCTTGAACTCTCATTGTAAGCTCTCCCTTTTGCACATCGATCAAAGTTCGGCCTGTAGCTAAGAAAGGCCTTCCCAAGATAATGGGAATCCTCTCATCCTCCTCAAAGTCTAGAATGACAAAATCAGCAGGGAAGATGAGCTTATCCACCTTCACCAAGACATCTTCCACTATACCTCTCGGGTATGTGATGGACCGATCAGCCAGTTGTAATGACATGTTCGTAGGTTTCGGCTCCGGCAGCCCAAGTTTCTTGAAGACAGACAACGGCATCAGATTGATGCTAGCTCCCAAGTCACACAAGCACTTGTCGAAAGATAACTTGCCAATGGTACACGGGATTGTGAAGCTTCCCGGATCTTTCAGCTTCGGAGGCAATTTCTGCTGCAACACAGCACTACACTCCTCGGTCAAAGCCACAGTCTCCAAGTCCTCAAGTTTGAGTTTCCGAGATAGAATACCTTTCATGAACTTAGCATAACTCGGCATTTGTTCTAGAGCCTCCGCGAAAGGTATGTTGATTTGTAGTTTCTTGAAAACTTCTAGAAATTTAGCGAATTGCTTATCGAGCTTATGCTTCTGAAGTCTCTTCGGAAAAGGTGGAGGTGGATATACTTGCTTGACCCCAATATCAACTTTCGGGCTAGATTTCTCGGCTGAATCCTTGCTTGCTTCCTCGTTGATTTTATTCTTGTCAGCTTCAACAACAGTTTTTTCACTATCTGACTTAGATGAGAGCTCGAGTGTTTCAACCTGTTGATCACTCTCTTCCTTGTTTTGCTCTGTTGCTGATTCTTTTTCCTTCGTAACCTTTCCGGACCTTAAGGTGACAGCCTGTACCTGTTCCTTCATCTCTTTCTTACCCGGATTGGCCTCGGTATCACTAGGAAGCGTTCCTTGTGGTCTGTTTATCAACGCGTTAGCAATCTGCCCAATCTGATTCTCCAAAGTTTTGATTGACACCGCTTGGCTTTTAATCATTAATTTCATCTCTTCCCATTCAGATCTTTCGTTGGAAGACTGTCCAGCCACCCCATGATTTTGTTGCTGGAATCCAGGTGGATGGAATTGCTGCTTCGGTGCAAACTGTTGTTGAAAACCAGAAGGGTTGAAAGGTCTAGCTCCTTGCTGCTGAAACTGCTGAAACTGTTGTTGCTGTTGTGGCATGAAGTTCTGATTATTGCTCCAGCTGAAATTCGGATGATTTCGATTATTCGGGTGATAAGTAGCCGGAGCTGGCTGCTGAGATCGCTGAAAATTGGTCACAAACTGAGCTGACTCGATAGATATGGCACACTGATCAGTGGAATGTGTACCCGCACAAAGCTCACAAACTGAAGGTGGCTGATGAATCCCCAAGTTTACCAAAGAGTCCATCTTCATAGTAAGAGCCTTGATTTGCGCAGTCAAGGCTGTAGTAGCATCAACATCCAGAATCCCTGCTACTTTGCCCTGATGAAGACGCTGAGTAGGATTCTGATATTCATTTGCAGCCATCATCTCGATCAACTCATAAGCCTCCTCATAACTCTTAGTCAATAGAGCTCCACCTGATGCTGCATCGAGCATTGGTCTCGATTGAGGACCCAAGCCATTATAAAAGCAATTAATCACCATCCAATCAGGCATCCCATGATGTGGGCACTTTCGCAGCATCTCCTTGTAGCGTTCCCATGCTTCACATAAAGTTTCACCAGATAACTGAGAGAATTGAGTGATAGCATTCCTCATTGCAGCTGTTTTGGCCATAGGGAAGAACTTAGTAAGAAACTTCTGAGCCAGATCCTCCCATGTCGTAATAGATCCTGCAGGAAGAGAATGCAACCATCCCTTAGCTTTATCCCTCAGAGAAAACGGGAACAGCCTCAATTTAATGGCATCTTCCGTAACACCATTGAACTTGAAAGTGTCACAGATCTCAATGAAGTCTCGAATATGCATATTAGGATCCTCTGTCGGAGAACCCCCAAACTGTACTGAGTTCTGTACCATCTGAATAGTGCTAGGTTTGATTTCGAAAGTGTTGGCCTGAATCGCTGGCCTGACAATGCTCGACTGAATGTCATTGATTTTCGGCTCAGAGAAAGTCTTAAGAGCCTTAGTATCATTAACTGCTGGTGGTTGATCATCCATTGTAGTACTCACTATCGTTTCTTCCTTAACCAATGCTTCCTTATGAGCCCGAGAACGTGTTCGCATACACGTCACTCAAGTACCTGAAACACACACAACGAACTAAAGTGAGAAAAGAATCCAAGTCACTGAACTTTAATGACCACTAATGACAAGCACATAAACTAAAATAAAACACCGAGTCCCCGGCAGCGGCGCCAAAAACTTGTTCGCACAAAATCACGCAAGCGTACGTGGTCACAAGTAGTATAGAATCAAATTCAGTTCGTTCCCACAGAGACTGGTGTATTCAGAAATATGTACTTATGCACCAATGTATGATTATTGTTCAATGCTTAGACAAGTAACAATTTGGTTGGTTTTAACTAAATTAACTAATTAAGTCGAATTATAACTAGAGAATTAAAATCGAATTACTATGGAGAATGAAACATGGGATTCTAACTTCATTATATACTTCCTTCAGAGCTATGCCTTGTCGATATGTGATGGTTGATAACTAATCAGATAACACGAAACTAATACACGCTAACTGTCGTTATACGTGCACCATACTGCTACACATCCACAATTAAGATAGAAGGTAAACAGACACCAATTATGCTTAGACCCTATATGTCTATAGAATTTGAAAGCATAACGGTTGAAGAACAAGTTATCTATCAAGATTACATAGGGCGATGCAAGATGAGTAAAATCACACCACTAATCATGTATATCGAATACATAATTCTATGTTCGCATGGCAAGTTCTAAATCAATATATCCATTGTCGCTTCAATAAAGATTAACACACAATCCAAGATGTTAGCTACGCATCCAAGACGAATAAGCACAACCAATACGAAGAAATCAAACATTCATCACATAAATAATTAAGGCAAATCAACTACTGAAATCCATAGATAAATCCGCTAGAATCCCACGATAATGATTAGCTCATAATCGAACTTCTCATCATCATGGGTTCGAATGTAAACATGGTACTGAACATGAAAAACAAAGTTAAAGTACGAGAATAAGAGTTAAGAAACAAATCCGAAACGAGCATCCAAAGTTATGCCTACTTCGAAGAATTACAAAAGTAAAAAGCTATGAAATTCGATCTCGATCTTCTCCGTAGCCGTCACGTGCTCCCTAGAATGTTTCTAGGTTCTGTTTTTAATCCCCCAAGTTTTTCTTGTACTTCCCCAACGGACGGGCCTTCAAACGGATCAAAAACGGTCAAAACGGGCCAAAAATCCCGCTCACAGCTCAGGCCGGGGCCTCACAGCTCAGGCCGGGGCCTCACATCTCAGGCCGGGGCCTCACAGTGGCAGAATGCTTCTTTGCCCATAACTCTCTCCTCGGGCATCCGATTGCTTCGCCGTTTTTTTCCAATGAAAGCTATGATTCTCCTCTTCGTCCTCCTTCCAAGAACCTACACAACAAAACACTAAAAAAATATCAAAAACACCAAAAGCTTGAGGCCATTTCATCGTTTTAAGTCAAAACGAAAGCTTCCAAGTGGATATGAAATCCACTTATCAATTAGCTGCTAGTAAGCATTGGCCTTTACATCAACTGGATGTAAACAATGCTTTTTTACACGGCCAGCTTAAAGAAAAAGTGTAAATGAGGGTTCCAGAGGGCATTCCTAATCCTCATAACTATGTCTGTCTTCTCAAGAAATCTTTATATGGTCTGAAACAAGCTTCTAGAGAATGGCATGGTAAGCTGGTAGAAGAGTTATTTGCACAAGGTTTTACTCAGTCCAAGAATGATTATAGCTTGTTCTATAAAAAGTCTGATGATCGTATCTGCATAGCTACTGTGTATGTGATGATGTCATCGTCACTGGTAGTGATGATATAGCTATCAAGGATCTTAAAACTCATTTGAATGTACTTTTTGGTATAAAGGATTTGGGGAATCTGCATTATTTCCTGGATATTGAAGTGACTCATACTTCTGATGGAATTATTTTGTCTCAACAAAAATTTTCTTGAGAATTGCTTCTAGAATCTGAGTTTGATGTTTCTCAGCGAGCATGCACTCCACTTCCAGTTCATCTAAAGCTCAATCACAGTGAAAGAGACTTGTTCACAAATCCAGAACTTTATAGATCACTTGTAGGTAAATTGAATTACCTCATTAATACACGTCCAAATTTATCATACACAGCACAATCACTCAGTCAATATATGCATACACCAAGGACACAACACATGATGGCACTGCAACACACACTCAGTTATGTAGCTAATATTGTAACTCAAGGTATTTTACTGAAAGCTTTAGACCAGCTTAAGCTTCAGGCTTTCTCAAATGCTGATTGGGCATCTTGTGTTGATTCTCGATGATCCATTACTGGATACGTTTTGTTGTTGGGTGATTCTCCCATTACCTGGAAATCTAAGAAGCAGCATACAGTCTCTAAGTCATTTAGCAGAGGAAGAATATAGAGCCATGGCTGCTGCTCCAGCTTAGCTTACATAGATGGTGCGCTTACTTGAAGATTTAGGAGTAACTAATCTCAAACTTGTTTAGCTGAATTGTGACAACCAATCTACTTTGCACATATCAAAGAATCCCGTCTTCCATGAACGTACTAAATACATTGAACTCAATTGTCATTTTACTCAAGACAAGGTCCTTGAAGGGTTACTACAACTCACTTATCTTCCCACACGTTCCCAGCTAGCTGATGTGTTCACCAAGGTTGTTCAGTCACCTCACTTTAACACACTGCTGTCCAAGTTGGGCATGTTGCCTGCACAGGCAACATGCGGGTCGAATAACCAGATCAAAGTCGAGATGTAACTTTCTCTGTTAGTAAACTAGATTTTTTTATCTAGTGGAGGAAGCATGGCCAATTGGGCATGAAGTGAACCAGATATCTTATTTGGACATTATGAGCTAGTAAAATTCTATCTTTGTTCAATCTGGCCCATACTATATTGTGCCATTTGTAAAAACTTGCATGCTCCTCTGGTGATTAGAACAACACAAGTTGAAGGTCTTGTGGTTGTTTCATAATGAATGTGATAGAAAGCTGCAGAGCTTGAGTCTACTAGAGCTGGGTTGAGAGTTGAGGTGGTGATCATCTTAGTCTCACAACACTGTTGCCAGCTAGCACCAATTTTCCAATGGAGTTGATTAATCAAGATATTGATTAGCAACTAATTTATCTTGTTATTTAGAAGGTGGTTACTCTGCCAAATTCATATTTCCTTGTTATCTTTAGTACACTCTTGTTATTTAGCAGCTAATATATCTTGTTATCTGTAGTTAAGCAACAATTATTATCATTTTAACAAAGTAAGACCCCAGTTACAATGTGCCTAAAGCCCAAGTCAGGGAAGCAGAAAATTTTACTAACGAATATTATTCCTCAATATTGATCATAAATATTGAAAAATAACATGAGATGGAGGGAGTACAAATTAACCAAAAATATTATACATACCAGAATCTTCAACATCCAGGACAACACCAAAATCTTTTAAATATAAATTTCGCCAAGATCTTGAACATAAATCACTCTACATGGGATCACTAATTTCTCCTCTCATCTTTGTAAAATTCATTTTGTAAAATTTTGTTAATATCAAAATATAAATATGTCAGAGGAATTAAAAACGAGCATACGATTTCATGAAAAATATTTCAAAAGATACATAATATAATAACAAAGAGTTTTTTTTTAGTAGAAAATCAATTCAATAATGAAAAGCCATACGGCATCTACAAAAATAGTCGCGTCGAACAAACATAAAACATAAACAATCACTGATTAATCCATTATTCATGGAATCACGCGATTTGTTGAAGATGACATATTTACAAGTACCCTCTTCTCCACATCCGGTTGGAGTTAATCCTGTTTGAGCTATCGACCATAGTTGCAATCCCTTAACATCTTTTATCACTAAATCTACTCTCACAAAGAAAAGAGAGAAAAACCAAAACTCTCACCAAGGAGAGAAACAACCTAACTCCCACCAAGGAGAGACTACACCAAATCGAAATAATAAGTAAAGATAAATATACCTTAGATCTGGAGTGGAACCATAAAAACAAGAGAAATCAAACTGAAAATCCACCCGTTTGAAACAGAGAAGAAAGATAGCGAAATCTCCAATGGTTTTAGATCTAAAAATTCTCCTGAGAATGGATCCGGAGCAGAACCACAAAAACAAGAGAAATCAGACTGAAAACCCGCCCGCTTGGAAGAAAGACAGCGAAATCTCCGATGGTTTAGATCTAAGCTCCCGGAGAAGAACCGTTATTCAAAAACTAAGAAGAACACAAAGTAATTAAATGATTTGGGGCTTTCCACTGGTGAAAACCGATGGAAGTCCTAGGCGGCTACGACAAGAAGAGGCTAGAGGGAACTAGGGTTGAATAACAAAGAGCTGATCATAATAAATGATGTTGCGAACAATATAACAATACTACTAAACAAACACGAAGACAAAAGTCAAAATTAAGACGTGACCAAAAGGACCAGACAGGTTAGTACTTTACAAATAGTTTTGTCTTAGAAAATAATATACTTTCATATTTTATTTTTTATTTAATTTAAAATTATGATTTATTATCGATAAATATTTTTTTCATCATTTTAGATATGTTAAGAATAAAATTTAATAAGAAATTAAAAAGTTCACGTGCATTGCACGAGTTATAAGCTATATACTCCTTCCGTCCCAAAAAGAGTGAGCTGATTTTGACTTTTATGGAGATTAAGAAAAATGTAGTAAAAGAAACTAAATTTAGTTGAAAAGTGGGTAAAGTGGTGGGACCCATTAAAATTTTAATAATAGATTTGAGATAGTGGAGGAAAGTAGTGGGTATAAAAGTATTTATATTATTATACAATGGAGATAGTGGAAGAAGGTAGTGAGTTTAATAGTGAAAAATAGCGTTAAAAAATAATTGAAAGGCTTATGTTAAGCCTATTTGTATTTAAGAGTATTAACTCAACTCTGATAAGAAAGAAAGTAAATTAGCAAGCTCTACTGAAGGAATCTGTACGAAGAACGTCAAGTGATTTATTAAAATCATATGTCTGAAGAATTTCAGGATGCTGCTGCACACCACTGATAGAAGTTCATTAATATGTTCAAGCCTCAGTGTACAAATAATATTTTGTAGCACGTCCAGAAGTCCAGAAGGTATAAAGTTTTAATACTTTATTTATTCAGAAGATTCCAAACTATTTCTACTTATGAAGATGAACTACGAAGACAAAGACTCGACGAACAAGCCACTTCTCAAATGTTTAATTGATAAAGAATATTTGATTCAGCTAGATACAGATGAACCAGACAGTACATTTGTGTGTCAGCTGCTCAGATTAAATATTCTGCATCAACGATAGGTGGTCGTTCAATCAAGACATTGAATCAAATCTTTTAAAGGAAGTCTGAAGACCTGCTGCTGAAGACTGTGCTCAATATAATTATTCTTTTAATTTATTCACATCTCAAATTAATTATATAAGTTATGTAATTTATTTATTAAATTAATTCACACTTGAATTAATTTAATTTATGAATTTATATGATTAATATAATTAAGTGAATAATTATTGAATTAATTATATTAAAGAAAATCTTTTTATAAACTGATTTTGGGCACGGTATGACAATCATATAGATTGTCATACCGCACCTGGTTTGTCATACCGTGTCTAGCAGCATGACTTGCACAATGTCATACCGAATTGTGTAGCATGACAATGTTACACTTTGTCATACCGATTTGGCTTAGCATGACAATGTGATGGTATGTCATACCGAAGCAAAGTGGTATGACATTACCTTGCATTGTCATACTGAATCAAACTTAACCTCCAAGTCATATGTCATGCTATGAATTGTCATACCTAAATTTGTAGTATGACATTAGCTGACATTGTCATATCGATTCCAATTGCAGCATGACAATGTCCTGTTATGTCATACCGATTTCTATTTCAGTATGACATTAGCTCACATTGTCATTCTGATCTTTGTAGCATGGTCATACCAAGTTTGTCATACAAGTTCAAGGTGTTGCCTATAAATATGGCTTCAACCTCTTCATTAGTTGTTGTTCAAAGCTTTGTAAACTTTCAAGTTGTTTGTAACTTGCTATTCGTTATATCCACAGTTTTCTGTGCTTTGATCACTCGGTTGTTTTATTCACTAAACTAGAATACATCCTGTCGAATTTATTCTACGAAATTTAGTGAACATTAAAACGAACCATATTAATTATATAACGACTTAAAAAATTGTTATATTAATTAATTTAAATCTGATTAACAAGTTAAACTCCGATCAGATTATTCCGCCGAGATTATTTTGTGACGATTGTATTCAACCCCCCCCCCCCCTTCTACAATCGTATCTGGACCTAACAATTGGTATCAGAGCAGTTGATACCATTTTTCCGTATCAGATCCTATACACACTCTGTAACGTCCAAATATTTTTTATTCGAATTAATTTTATTCCAAAAATTAATTCTGATTTAAAATATTTTTCTTTCAAAAATCCAAATCTCATCCAAACACTATTCATTTCAAATCCTTAAAAATGAGTACGCAAAAGATCAGTAGCATTAAAATCCCACCGTTCAGCCAGGAACACTTTGGCCTATGGAAAAGGCACATGTTCCTATTCCTTCGAACTGCGAACAGAAAATACATTGGGATTTTAGACAAAGGTGTTACTACTCCTATGAAGGTCATATTAGCACACGAAGAGGATGGTGTGTTGATACCTCATCAGGTCATTCCGAAAGAACTTTCTGAGTACACAGATGAAGAGAGTGAACAGATGAATTTAGATGATGCTCTTCAACTAATTTTGGTTGAATCTCTAGATCCAGTGATGTACAATGCTGTTGTAAATTGTAAGAACGCCAAGCAAATCTGGGATACGTTAGAGATTATCAATGAAGGCTCAGAGGAAGTCAGGGAAAACAAGAAAGAGATACTGATGGCTCAGTATGAACAGTTTGGTTCCCATCCCGGTGAAGGGATTTCAGAAGTATTTATCAGACTTAATAATTTGATAAATGATTTAAATCTGAATGGGAAATTCTACGACAAGAAAGAGGTCAACATGAAGTTTCTCTTAACCCTTCCTGAACATCTGGAACACAGAATCACTGCCATCAGGGAAAGCAGAGATCTGAATGAGATTTCTCTGGAAAGACTCTACGGAGTTTTGAAAACTTATGAACTGGAGCAAGTTCAGAGTAAACAGAGATATGGCTGGGGTAAAACACAGAACCATTCGAGAGCTCTAGTTGTTGAGTCACCTGTACTGGAAGAAAAGAAGAAGGATGTTGTTGTTCCTTCTAAGACTACTCAGGAATTTGTTGTACCTGAGATTGGTCAAACTGCTTCTTCCAGTGGTGACGAAGAGTTCTATACAATGGAAGAACTTGAACTGTTAGAAGATCAATCTCTATCCCTGTTTGCCAAGAAGTTTGGAAACATGAGATTCCGGAAGAACCCTTCCTATAAATACAAACCTACTGTTAATAAATTTCAGAAGGGAGGCTATTCATCTTCAACAAGCAAAGGAGGATACAAGACTGGGATGGTGGACAGAAGTAAATTTAAATGTTTCAACTGTGGTGAACCTGGACACTTTGCAACTGAGTGCAAGCAGCCCAAGGTTCAAGGAAAGAGAAAGGATTCGTATGATGAGCTGAAGCAGAAGTATGATGCCTTAGTAAGAAAGCATCATGGTACTTCTGGAAGTCAAAGCTTCAAGAGCAAATCATATCTAGCAGAAGGGAAAAGCTGGGATGATACAGATAGTGATGAAGAAGAGCAGATTGGGAATGTTGCTCTCATGGCTGATGCTGGATCATCTTCACCTCCTCCTGCTGGAAGCTTTCAGGTAGATCCTACATGCCCTAAACTGTTTATGCAATTAGGACTTGAAAGAGATGATGCTATTAAAAAGTTGAAAGCTGCCAATCTTAAAATTGATACTTTAGTCTTAGATATTCATGCTTATAAAATGAATGAGATGAAAGTATTAAAACCTAAAATAGAACAATTGACTATGGATTTAGGATTTCAAAGTGCTAAAGTCAAAGTTCTAGAGATAGGTGAGATTGCTTTAAGACTTCAGCTAGACGAAGAGAAAGTTAAGTGTAAAGCCTTTAGGGATGCCTCCATGATAGTCAAAGAACTTAATGATAAACAAGAGATCAAGAGAACTGTTGGAATAGGCTTTGACTATAACAAATCTGTAGGTAAGGCTAGTAACATTACTCCCTTTAAGAAGAGTGCAAAGGAGAGAGGAATTCCTTTTGTTTTGAAAGATTCCCCTCAACCTTTGTTTAAGGTCTCAGAAGCTGAACCTCTGTTAGAAACTCCTGTTGTCATTAAATATGAACTCAAACAGGAAGACCTTAAAATGAAAGAGAGTAATGAGAAGAAAGATGAGATCCCGACATCACTGAAACCAATCAAAGTGAAAGG
Source organism: Daucus carota subsp. sativus (assembly GCF_001625215.2). Taxonomy (NCBI): domain Eukaryota; kingdom Viridiplantae; phylum Streptophyta; class Magnoliopsida; order Apiales; family Apiaceae; genus Daucus; species Daucus carota. The sequence continues at coordinate 24,782,377 of NC_030382.2, forward strand.
CAATGTTAGGTTGCTTAAAGCTGGTTTAGGTGTCAACTCTGAAAGAACCAAATTCAACAAGCCTAATAGTTTTGTGAACAGTAAGAACAGAGATAACAGATGTCATTCTACTGAGAACTTTAAAACCTTTAACAAAGTTAGAGTAGAATCTGTTGACATTCCTACTGTGATGACTGATATTCTTGTTGCTCCTACATTTGATTCATGTCATAAATTCTGTGGTGTTGATAACTGTATGCTCTGTGCTTTCAATACTATGTCTGCTTATTTTAATAATTTGCATGCTAAAAATGAAAACACGACACCAAGACAACACACAAACCACAAGCATGCTAGATCAAAGACTGCTAGTCCTCCTCGTGTTAGGAAGGAGACTTATGTTCCAAAGCCTAAAACCAAGGTTTATAAGGCTGTTGTTAAGGAAGTAAGTTCAGTCAAATCTGAACCAAGTATCAGTCCAAGAGGCTCCGTTGTATTACCTAATAGAAATCAGTTCTTTAAGACTGCCGGACCCAATCAAGTGTGGGTCCCAAAGACTGTCTAATCAAGTTGTCTTTTGCAGGGTGCCAGTGGAGTTGTTCGTGTTACCTGGGTGCTTGACAGTGGAGCGTCAATGCACATGACTGGCAATAGATCCCTGCTGGAAGACATAAGAGAAGGAGCTGGCCCTACAGTCAGTTTTGCTGATAATAGCAAAGGTCGAACTGTGGGATATGGCAAGTACAAAATTGGAAGGATCATCATAGAAGATATTGCAATAGTTGAAGGACTTCAACATAATCTCCTGAGTGTCAGTCAATTCTATGACAAAGGATATTATGTTCATTTTGAAAAGGAGATATGTATCATTAAACATATCAAGGATAAGCGTCCTTCACTATGTGGCATAAGGAAAGGCAATATATTCGTAGCTGATTTATCTTCAGGACCAGGAAACGAAGTTCACTGTTTCTATGCCAAAGCGTCTGCTGAAGATAGTTGGTTATGGCATAAGAAGCTCTCACATCTCAACTTCAAAACCATGAACTCTCTAGTCAAGAGAGATCTAGTGAGAGGGTTGCCTTCCCTGGAATTCTCAACTGATGATCTTTGTGAAGCTTGTCAGAAAGGAAAAGCGAAGAGAGCATCTCACAAAGGCAAAACCATCAATACCATTACAGATCCACTTCATTTGTTGCATATGGATCTGTTTGGCCCTGTAAATGTTGCATCCATTGATGGAAGAAGATATGCCTTGGTTATTGTGGATGACTTCTCGAAATTTACTTGGGTTTACTTCCTGGCTTCTAAGGATGAAACCCCGTTGACAGTGATTGATCATATAAAGTTAGTTGAATTGGATAAAGGTGTGCCAGTCAAAGCTGTAAGGTCAGACAATGGCACAGAGTTCAAGAATCAAACTCTAATTAACTTTTACTCTGAAAAGGGAATTAGAAGGCAGTATTCAGCACCAAGGACTCCTCAGCAGAATGGAGTCGTCGAAAGAAAGAATCGTACACTGATCGAAGCTGCAAGGACTATGATTGCTGAAGCAAAGCTTCCACTGTACTTTTGGGCTGAAGCTGTGTCTACTGCCTGCTACACCCAGAATAGAACTTTGATCAACAAGGATCATATGAAAACTCCATTTCATCTGTATAACAACAAGAAGCCTTATGTCAAACATCTTCATGTATTTGGAGCCAAGTGTTATGTTCTCAAGGATGGTGAAGAGAACTTGAACAAGTTTGAGCCAAAGGCATCTGAAGCAATTTTTGTTGGTTATACAAACAATGCTTATAGAGTTTTTGTAATTGATACTCTGTCAGTGAAAGTTAGTGTCAATGTTACATTTGATGACACTAAACTTCCAAGTATACAATCTGCTGATCCATCTGAATCTCTGAAGTTTGATAACTATCCAGATTCTGATTCAGATGATGATGTGCCACCTGAGGTTGCAACAGGTGATGACAACAATGATGATGATCCAGGCAATGGTGGAGGAAATGGCAATAATGCTGGAGATTCCACTGATGCTAGTGGTGGATCATCAAGTCAACCTGGCAACAACTCAGGGGGAGCTGGTGGATCAACTAGTCATACACATCAGCCTAATGATAATACTGCTGAATCATCAAGGACACAACTTCCAAGGGAAAGGATTTGGAGCAGAGATCATCCCTTTGATCTGATTATTGGTGATCCTGATGTTGGTGTAAGGACTAGAAGTGCTACGACAAATGAATGTCTATTCTCTGGTTTTCTACCACAATTAGAACCAAAGAAAGTTGATGAAGCACTTGCTGATCCTGATTGGGTTCTTGCCATGCAAGAAGAACTCAATCAATTTGAGAGACAAGAAGTCTGGGCCCTGGTTCCAAGACCAAAAGGAAAGTCTACAATTGGATCTAGATGGGTCTTCCGTAACAAGTTAGATGGTGATGGCATTGTTGTAAGAAACAAAGCCAGACTGGTTGCAAAAGGTTATTCTCAGGAAGAAGGAATTGATTACGATGAAACCTATGCTCCAGTTGCTCGTCTTAAAGCCATCAGAATATTTCTTGCATTTGCTGCACATTCCAGCTTCAAGGTTTATCAGATGGATGTGAAAAGTGCATTTCTGAATGGAAAGCTAGAAGAAGAAGTATATCTGGAACAGCCCCCTGGCTTTGAAAATCCAGAGTTTGCTGATTTTGTGTACTTCTTATTCAAAGCTGTCTATGGGCTCAAGCAGTCACCAAGGACATGGTATGACACCCTCTCTGAATTTTTAATTGAAAATAAATTTACTAGAGGTGTCATAGACAAAACTCTCTTTTACAAATTGCATGATAATGATATGATATTTGTTCAAATATATGTTGATGATATTATATTTGGTTCTACTAACGATAACTTGTGCAAGAAGTTTGCTAAGTTAATGCAGAGTAATTATGAGATGAGTATGATGGGTGAACTGTCCTACTTCCTTGGTCTTCAAGTAAGCCAAAAGGAAGATGGAATATTCATTTGCCAATCAAAGTATGTCAGAGATCTTCTAAGAAAGTACAATCTAGAAGACTCTTCTCCGGCAAAGACACCCATGGCCACTGCCACAAAGCTTGACCAGGATAAATCTGGTAAGAAAGTTGATATTACAAGCTATCGAGGTATGATTGGCTCATTACTTTATCTTACTGCGAGTAGACCAGATATCATGTTTGCAACATGTTTATGTGCTAGGTTTCAGGCTGATCCTAAAGAATCACATCTTATAGCCGTCAAAAGAATCTTTAGATATCTTAAGGGTACACCTGGTTTAGGTATCTGGTACCCTAAGAATACTGGTTTTGACTTAACCGGCTATACAGATTCTGATTATGCAGGTTGCAGGATTGACAGAAAGAGTACGTCTGGAAGTTGTCAATTTCTAGGACGTCGATTGGTTTCCTGGTACAGCAAGAAGCAACACTCAGTGTCCACTTCTACTGCTGAAGCTGAGTACATAGCTGCTGGCAGTTGCTGTGCTCAGATTCTCTGGATCAGGAATCAATTAAATGATTATGGTATTTCTGTCGACAAAATTCCTATATTTTGTGACAACACCAGTGCCATAGCCATTTCAAACAATCCAGTGCAACACTCCAGGACCAAGCACATAGATATCAGGTATCATTTTATTCGAGAACATGTCATGAATGGAACTGTGGTGTTACATTTTGTACCCACGGCTGATCAAATTGCTGACATCTTCACTAAACCACTTGATGAATCCACTTTCTCTAAGTTGGTTTGTGAGCTAGGGATGTTAAATATGCCATGATTCTCTTTGTATATATTATATATTTGTTCTATATATTATTATATATTTTTGTGAATTTTCTGTGTAATATATATATTTTATTAGATTTTATATAATTGTTTGTAAATTATCTGATAATTTTCTGAGTAATTATGCATGTTCATATTTGTTTCTGTTAATTTTCTAAGTGCTGCATACTCCCCTGTATTATTTTTCAAGCATTTGGATAATTATTTGTGCCTATTTTGTGTTTTTCAAAATTAATTAAGCATAAATATCAGTTTTTAAGTTAATTCATTTTTATGAATTAAATTTAAATTCATAAATATTTATATTTAATTAAAGTTGAATTTTACAAAATATATGTGTAATATATTATATATTATTTGTCTTAGGTTTTTGATTTTATGTGTAAACAGTTTTATTCCAAAAGAAAATCAAAAATCATAATATTTATATATATTTCTGTGTTGTTAATCTTATTTAACTCGGCATGACAATCTGATAGATTGTCATACCGAGTTTATGTACCGGTTTTTGACTCCCGTATGACAATGTGAGGTTTGTCATACAAGATTCGTTTAAAACTCGGTATGACAATTCTTTACATTGTCATACCGAAGTTCAAAACTCGTATGACATTATCAACCATTGTCATACTAAACTCTTTCACCAACCCCGTTCAAAACCTCGGTATGACAATCCATTAGATTGTCATACCGAAGTTTTAAATCCGTATGACATAAACAGACTTTGTCATACTAGCCACTTCATCTTCCCCAGTCGATACACACACATACACGCACCTAACTCCACTCGGTTTTCAAGTTTCTTCCATAAAAACTTGCTGGTTACTCGATTTCAAGCACGATTTTGCTTGCTGGTTACTAATTCTTCGATTTCCAAGCTGTTATTCTGCCCGATTTTGTTTTGATCTTACTGAGTTCGACCGAGTCACTGAGTTCGACCGAGTTGCCCGTTTCTGAGCGAGTTTGAACGATTTAGTGCCGATTCCGTGATTTTGTGACTGTGCATTATCAGTATTGATCGATTTCCACCTATCTCGAGTCGACTGAGTTTGAAACCCTAAGATTGTGTTCGAATTTTGGGGGTTCTTGATAAAATTAAGGGCTCGTTTGGCTAATTGGAGTTTTTGGGACTTTGTTGGACTTAATATTGGTCATTTACAATTTAATTAATTTTTAATTCGAGTTTAATCTTTTAATTCGAATTATTAATTAATTGGTTAATTGTTAATTAATTATTAATTGAAGTTTGCGGGATATTTGAGAATTAACCTTTTATTTGAAAAATTCTCGCTTAATTCAATTCTTAATTATAAAAAATGGCTGGCCAATTTGTAATCGGGGAGACAAACTACAATGGGTACTTGGACCCTGATATCAGTTTAGTAAGATTCCGACCGTGGGTGAGATTCCTGAATAGTCAAAGTTTAGTCAGCACGGCGATCACCGCTCATGCTGATTTACAGATTCGACCACTCCAGGACTTTTACTCCTCTGCCATCAACACTACATTGCTGGAAAGCTTCAGAGTCTCGGGAAATATTGGTGGTGGACGAAGTATCACTATATCTGTGGATGATGTAAATAGGATTCTTGGATTTCCACGCGACAACTTTGCTGAGATTCCTACAGATGCTGAGATTATCCAGTTCTTTCAGACCATTCACTATCAAGGAGAGATTCATCTACCGAGAATGCTGAAAGGGAATCTTAAACCTGAGTGGGATTTGTTCTTCGACACGCTGGCAAAAGTCTTTTCACCTACCACTCGAAGCAACTACAACATCATATCTTCGCTTCTTCAGATCATTGGATTCTGTATTGTTTACAATCGACGAATCAACTTTGGCAAGTTGCTTCTTCAGTCGATTTTAAAGAAGTTGGGACCACTCAGCAGCCGATCAGTTGCACAGAATCCCAAAGTGGTGTGCTTTTTCCCTCGGTTCTTAATGCTCTTTCTGAATGATAAGATGACAGACGCGGAGAAGAACTCTTATTTCAATTCTCCAATTGCACCAACTCTCCGTGTCTGTACCAAACTGATGAAATCTCTGACCAACAAGAGAAAGCATGAAAATATACCCCTGGTCGTAACTCCATACTTGTTGGAACAGTTCAATGCTCAACAACAACTGCATCAGTTTCAAGTGGCTCAGGAACAGCAACAGCAACAACCTCAACTACAACCAGAACACCAACAACCTGAACCCCACCAATCACCACATCAATCTCCACATCAGTCACCATACCAATCACCACATCATTCCCCTCTACATCAAACACACACAGTTGAAGACGAACGTCAGGAATACAACTTCTTCGAAACCCAACCGTCTTCATCTGAACCACTACCGCAACAACAACACACCCACTTTTACCCACAAACACAATCAACCTCACAACCACTACCTGCTGACTCTACCTCAAATCCAGAGTTGCAGTCCTTTCGAAAGGACCTACAGGTAGCTCAGGTACTTTCTGACTTCTCTTCTAACTTTAATATTGATATGTCAGATTATGTTTGTGACCTTGATTTTGTTTTCCAGCCTACCAGCAATGAACCTGACAACACACAGGTTCATAACCTAGCTGAAGATTCTCTTCAACAAATATTCGTTTCTCCAAACACATCAACCAACACTTCAATGCAACCTGTTCGTAAAGTTGCGAGGAAACGGAGTTCGAGTAGTTTATTGAGTCAACCCGCAGCTCTGTCTTCCATAAAGAAGCCAAGGTTGGAAGCCCTGGAGACATCTGCAGCCTCATCCTTGCCTTCCCAAAAAGGCTTGGACTTGGAACAGGCAATGAAACAGTCTTTGGACTCATTCTCTCAACAGAATGATGCCATTGAAGTTGACCGTCCTGCCACGGTACCCTGTACAGAGTCAAGCACTGCGCTAGCACTCACGCTAGTGCAAGACCAAACAGTTACACAGGTTACTATGTTTACTGATTGCACAGATTTTCAAAATCCAATTAGTATGTATGAAAACTTTACTGATCGCACTTTCTTTGATGATCAGGAGGAACTTGGCAGCTTGCAAGTAAATCTGCCCTCGCAGGCATTCGGAGGACAATTTGTTCCTCCACTACCTTTGAACCCATCTCAGGGGACATTGGTAGTTTACACAGGTACAGCTGGAAGAGTGAATACTATGAGTGAAGAAAGGCAAACACCGAGCGATACACATGCACGTGAGGCTAGTGAAACAGCTTTGAGTGTACGTGAGGTGAGTGCACACACTAACACAGCTCTGTTGGAGGAACAAATGGCTAAGCTGAAAGCTGAATTAGCCCGAATGATTGCAGAAAATGAGAAACTAAAGGGTGCACAGTTGGTGACCCTAGAAAGGAAAGCAGATGAAAGGCCATCCAGTTCTTCCAGGGATGAGCTTAAAGAAGAAATACATGAGTTGGCTGTCGAGATGAGATCTAACCATGCTCTTTATATGTCAAGATTTGATGATATCGACAGTAAACTTGATCAACTCCTCAGGAACTCAAAGTCAGATGCTGATACCTCCAGAGAGGATCCCTCAACTAAGGGGGAGAATAGAAGAGATAGAGGAGGAGATGGAGACAAAGGTGACAGGGGCAATAGTTCGAATCAAAGCAACAAAGGGAATACTTCTGAATCTGCTCCTGACAATTCTGGAAAGTCTAAGGGCAAAGAGCCGGCACATCAATCTGAGGATGTCTTTAATTCTGATAATTATGATGATTTTCCACAAGACATGGATGATGATGACATCTTCGATGCTACCTACCGTCAAGCAGAGGAAGAAGGCAAATTTGAGGAGAGCTATCTGTTTCAGGATGAAGAACCTGTTGATCCTGAACACGAAGAAAATGTCTAGAAGTTTAAAGCTGAGAATGAAGCTAGGAAGCGTAAGCTTCGAGATTACCAGAAACTTCTAGAGGACAAGTTGATAACTGAAGAGCAAATCAAGATAGAGAAGCAGAAAATCTATGATGCTGCGTGCAAGCAGAAGAATCTTGATATAAAAAGGAAAGTTGGAAAAAGCTGGGACATAGCAAAGAGGATTTTCAATGGACCTCAAAGGGAGTCTTTCAATGACCAAAAGTTTTTATCTCTGATCTACGATCTTCGAGAGGTAAACCCTGACGAGGATATCTTTATGCATGCCCTCGCTTTAGAAATTGATTATTTGACTGTGGGAGTCAATAACTTGCTAGAACAGTGGGAGCTGATTGTATATACACGGAGAAATGGTTCATTTAGATTATCTGTTGAATTTCTTAAATCATTCTCTGTGTCTGAGCTTTGGGTACTTCGCAATAAGGTAAAGCGATGCTCCAACCTGAACGAACTCCTTCGTGATAAGCTGTTGGATTGTGCTGTCTTCAACAGTCCACAGGTTGTCAAAAATCCATATTGTATAAAGTTTGTTCACAAGGAGCTCTTAAGCACTGTCTATCTGAATGAAGAGGCTTTACCTAAGTATCCTGCTAAGCGACTGGCTCTAGCATCCACTCTACTTCGAACCAAGGGCTTCGCTTCTAAAGCTAAGTCTGATGCTGATGATGTGATTCTAGCCTACTGCACCCGAAGGAATATTTCTCAATACTTCCGGAGGATGAAGAATGTTACAAAGGCTCAGCCATCGGATTTCCAAGAAGACCCTGTAGAGATGGAAGTGTTACATCAACTGGCTCTGGCAAGGGAACGTAAGAAGCGTGGTGAGTCCACTACATCAGAAGTGCCATCCAGAGAAGAACCGTCAACTCCTATTCTTCACGATTCTGATATCGAAGAAGGAGAAGTTGATCTTTAGATTTGTTAAGGAATTTGTGATATATGTTCAGTAAGAACATCCTTATGTAATCTAATGTACTTGTTTGAATTCTGGTGAATGTTTAATGAAATACCAGAAACTTTTTGCTATTTACAATTCATGTTTAATCCTTTGTCTTATCATTTAGTTGAGTTATCCTCTCGATAATTTGCATGTTATGTTAACAAACAAATAGGGGGAGATTGAAAGGCATATGTTAAGCCTATTTGTATTTAAGAGTATTAACTCAACTCTGATAAGAAAGAAAGTAAATTAGCAAGCTCTACTGAAGGAATCTGTACGAAGAACGTCAAGTGATTTATTAAAATCATATGTCTGAAGAATTTCAGGATGCTGCTGCACACCACTGATAGAAGTTCATTAATATGTTCAAGCCTCAGTGTACAAATAATATTTTGTAGCACGTCCAGAAGTCCAGAAGGTATAAAGTTTTAATACTTTATTTATTCAGAAGATTCCAAACTATTTCTACTTATGAAGATGAACTACGAAGACAAAGACTCGACGAACAAGCCACTTCTCAAATGTTTAATTGATAAAGAATATTTGATTCAGCTAGATACAGATGAACCAGACAGTACATTTGTGTGTCAGCTGCTCAGATTAAATATTCTGCATCAACGATAGGTGGTCGTTCAATCAAGACATTGAATCAAATCTTTTAAAGGAAGTCTGAAGACCTGCTGCTGAAGACTGTGCTCAATATAATTATTCTTTTAATTTATTCACATCTCAAATTAATTATATAAGTTATGTAATTTATTTATTAAATTAATTCACACTTGAATTAATTTAATTTATGAATTTATATGATTAATATAATTAAGTGAATAATTATTGAATTAATTATATTAAAGAAAATCTTTTTATAAACTGATTTTGGGCACGGTATGACAATCATATAGATTGTCATACCGCACCTGGTTTGTCATACCGTGTCTAGCAGCATGACTTGCACAATGTCATACCGAATTGTGTAGCATGACAATGTTACACTTTGTCATACCGATTTGGCTTAGCATGACAATGTGATGGTATGTCATACCGAAGCAAAGTGGTATGACATTACCTTGCATTGTCATACTGAATCAAACTTAACCTCCAAGTCATATGTCATGCTATGAATTGTCATACCGAAATTTGTAGTATGACATTAGCTGACATTGTCATACCGATTCCAATTGCAGCATGACAATGTCCTGTTATGTCATACCGATTTCTATTTCAGTATGACATTAGCTCACATTGTCATTCTGATCTTTGTAGCATGGTCATACCAAGTTTGTCATACAAGTTCAAGGTGTTGCCTATAAATATGGCTTCAACCTCTTCATTAGTTGTTGTTCAAAGCTTTGTAAACTTTCAAGTTGTTTGTAACTTGCTATTCGTTATATCCACAGTTTTCTGTGCTTTGATCACTCGGTTGTTTTATTCACTAAACTAGAATACATCCTGTCGAATTTATTCTACGAAATTTAGTGAACATTAAAACGAACCATATTAATTATATAACGACTTAAAAAATTGTTATATTAATTAATTTAAATCTGATTAACAAGTTAAACTCCGATCAGATTATTCCGCCGAGATTATTTTGTGACGATTGTATTCAACCCCCCCTTCTACAATCGTATCTGGACCTAACAATAATAAGTACAATAGATTTATTCTTTTTGGCACGTCCCAAAAAGGAACAAGGGTCGATTAAAATGGGACCGAGGGAGTATATAAAAGTTGTACCGCATTATTTGGTGATGGGACCGTATTAAATCCATATCACATGTAAATGGGAAACATGAAAAGCGTTTTTTTTTACGGCAACTAAAAGGAGGAGATGTATGTGTACGAGGAGAGTTTGTCGTAGAGGGAGAAGAAGACAGTTGTACGAGGAGAAAGCTTTGTATGGCTTAAAACAATCGTCGTAGGTCCAGTCCAGTAAAGTTGAAAGTTACTTCAAAAGGATGGGATTCCAGAAAATCAATTATGACCACACTCTGTTCAACTGGTAGGGTCCTTCGTGTATGAACCGAAAGAAGAACACAAGATTATTTCTAAGGCCTAGGAGAGTGCTCACATACTTGAAAGGTACCCTGGATTTCGGAGTTTTCTACAAGAGAGATACGTGTAGTGATCATGCACGAGATTTTGATAACGAAGAAAGTACTGCAGGCTCAATTTTTTTACTATGTGGTACATCAATTTGTCAAAGTTGAACAAAGCAGGAAATTGTTACTTCATCTTCTGCAGAGGCTAAATATATGGCTGCTCCTGCATGCATACGCTCGGCTATTAAGTTTCTAAGAATCCAGTTATGCATCGAAGACAAAATACATTGACGTCAGATATCATTGTTTACGAAATCTGTGAACTGAAGGGGTTGTAAAATTAGTATTTTGCCGAACAAATGATCAAGTAGCAGACATATTGATAAACCTGTCAAATTAGATCAGTTTATAGATCTCAGGGGTTTACTTCCATATTTCAATAACATCAACTATGTTTGATATATCATCCACATAATTTGGATTGAGAACTCTGCTCCTATGTGACATTGTAGTCATATTTCTTAATTGATCAACTTAGATAAGATAATCTTGTTTTCAGAAGATAAATGTAGTTTACAGGGAAGAAAATAAAGGAAGACCAGGAAGAGTAAATCCAGCATCAACTATGAAAACATTGCCTGTGACGTACTCTGAAGAATCATGACTTAAGTAGAGGATGAGCGATGTCAGTGCGGGATCAGATGTAAGAAAAGTTTTCAATGGAACTGTTCTTGCACACACGTTCTTAAGCCACTCCTTTTTCATCAGGTTCTCTGTTATCTCAGATGGGAATAGACCAGGCGATATTGAATTTACTCTTATATTATATTTTCCCAGTTCTAGTGCCATAATCTGTTTATTTGCAAACCAAAAGTTAAAATCGAATAATAGCAAAACAACAATGCTAAACTATACTGTAATGTGTTTTATTACAGTTATACATGGTAATTGGCAAGGCTATGTATTATTCTTTTACTACAACCTCCTCTTCAAATCCACTGATTTGTTTTTCTGCAGATGCTACGTGCTTCTGTATCAGTCTAACTAGCTCATATCCTCTCGATCATACATAGGGGTGTAAACAAACCAAACTATTCGTGAGCTACTCAAGCTCGGCTCAGAAATTATTCGAACTTGATTCGATACTAATCGAGCCGAGCTCGAGCTCGAGCTATTTGGGTGTTTTACCGAGCCAAGCTCGAGCTTCAAATTACTCGGCTCGTAAGGTTCGCGAGCCTTATCGAGCCTCTACTATTTTTTAATTTTTTTATTATGAATATATATTTACAAATATATTTAATATTTTATTTATAATTTATATATTTAATCGAATCGAACTTGAGCCTAACCGATTATATTTCAAGTTTTTGTCAATATTTGGTGACTCGATTCGAGCTGAGCTCGAGCCTATCGAACTGTTTACGAACCGAGTTTCGAACTTGAAATTAAATACTCGATCGAACACGAACTCGAGCTCGAGCCCCGAACTTTTCAGTCGAGCTCGAGCCGAGCCTGACAGTGTTCGACTCGGTTCGGCTCGATTACACCCCTAATCATACGTGTAAGTGTGAGGCTTGTGATGGAAATGTTTTTCGCCATCAATGAAAATCTTCTAATTCACAACTGCATGATATAAAGTTAATATAGGTTAACAAATCAAGAACAGTGTACCTTAGTCATGGAATTTAGTCCCGATTTGGAGGAACTGTAGGCAAGACTTCCATGTATTTGGGTTCTATTCAAACCAGCAGTTGAAGATATATTGATGATACATCCCCCTTGAAGTGCTCCCACCATGCATAATCCGACATACTTGGACACCAACCATGATCCTGTTAAGTTCGTCCTCACCACTTTGTTCCATTCTTCTTCACTTATAAAAAGTGAAGATTTCGTTCCACCTTGTCCAAAAAAAAAAGTTCATATATTTTTAAAGTAATCTTGTGAAATGTTAACCTAAATGGCAAGAAATCACCTCTCACACCAGCGTTATTGATCAAAGTATCAATGCGGCCAAAACACTTCCACGCTTTCTCTACGGCCAATCTGACCGCCTCACTATCCCCTGCCACATCAAGCTCAACAGCAGCTGCACGGTACCTAATACTACCAGGTCTTGGCGCATAAGCAAGCTCACTAGCATCGACAAACTGGTTGATTTCTTCACAAAGAGACTTAAGCCTGTCCATTCTCCGAGCAGCTGCAACGACTTTACAACCTGCATTCGCCAAGTCGATACAGAGTTCTCGCCCAAGTCCGGATGATGCGCCCGTTACCATCACAACCTTGCCATCTAAATTGCTCCACGGTTCCATTTTCTTCAAGGCTCTACTTGTCTTTGCTTCAGCATTTAAAGGCCAGTGTCTCTTTTATGTGGGACTGTGTGCGCCTTATAAACGGGCTCCCTTCTATTTGTGGCCACCCAAAACTCCCAATTAACATATATGATCACCCTAGTTGCACTTTAATTTTTTGGTCACCATAGTTCACAAACACAGCCGGGGGCAAGGGTGGATTGAATTTTTATATGTAATAAACCCCAACAGAGGCGAATATAGATAAAATTAAAGTGTTGGACCATACTGAGGACGAACACTTAGCATTATATTTTTAAAAACAATATTAAAATGTTCCACTAGAATAAGAATGAATAGAGTATAAAATTATTCTGATTTTTTTTAAATAGTTATATGTTCGACCAAGTATAAGGCCACACTGAAATTATTATTTTTTTTTAAAGAAAAGGAGATAATTCAATAAATAATAGCCATACGGCATCTACAAGAATGATCGAGTCGAACAAACATAGAAAAAATTAACATCCCTGTCTTCATACCCAAGATGAGACAAATAAGAGATGTTGAAATTGACGATAAAACTCCGTTTGAGCTATCAACCACAAATGTAATTCCCGGAACGCTTTTATCAATAAATCCAAACCAACTCTCACAAAAGGAGAGAAAAATCACACACTCTCACGAGGGAGAGAAATCAAACTATAACCAAAACTAACTGGAGAAAATCCAACTCTAAACTAAAACAATTAGATCTGCACCACGACATGTAGGAGATAATCGATCCACGCACAAATTCCAAAAGCTTTCGGAAAGTGAATAAGAACAAAATCCGAAAGTTTCGGTGGTATAGATTTAAGAAAACGTTTCTCAAAGAAGGAGATTTATTAAGAAAATTTAATGAAAAAGCAAGAACAATGAAAGGAAAATTTTGAGGTTTTTCACCGGAAAACCGATGGAAGCCACGTCGAAGATGAAAAGAGTGAGGCGGTTAGAAAGTAGCGACAAAAAAAGAAACTAGGGTGTTAGACTTTTCACTGAAAAGTTTTTTAAAACTTTTTTAGGATTCAACCCGGTGAATACGGCATGTACTTCCAATTTATGGTTTTGCTATTTTTTTATATTTATAACTTCTTGAGCATAAAACATACTAATATAACGATAAAATACTGTAACTTATATTTTGTAAATGATCATATATATTTTCGTAAAATCAAAATTTTAAAATATAAATATATCATGATATTATAATTTTCAACTAATATGTGACTTCTGAAATTAAAAATATAGCATTATACTCAACAATCAGTTTAATACTTTTATTTTAATTCAGAAGTACGTTAATGAAACTCATCTCACTATCTAACTTCTTAAACTCAGAGCAAGGGAATGAAAATAGTATCAGCTCATCATTTCATTTAATTCGATCCTGCTTGTCGCATTATTATTTTTTAACTAGCATAATAGCCCGTGCAAGGCACGGGCGCTAGTTATATTCATGTGTTATCAATTTTGTCTATTGTTATTTAAACCAATTTTTTGTTGTAAGTTTTCTAGTGGTGTGTGAAGCTTTTGTTGGTTTTATGTTGAGTCATTTAAAGGTCCTTGGTAGTTTGCTGAATCTTTTAGTTTATGGATTGTGCATAATGTGCCGCATGTGCTACACTCAATTTTGATTATGTTATCGCATTTGGAATTTGATTGTAGGAAACTTTGAGACGATAATTGTCAAAATGGCTCAGTTAATTACTAATCAGTCCTTTTCACAGGTCATTTTCTTGAAAATTGTTGTAATGTGCTTAATCTTCAGCTTTTTACCAGAAAAGTATCATATATTTTTCAAAAATTAAAGACAGAGAGTTTTATCATCGGCAAACACAATATGAACAGAATTCCGCATGTATTTACCCTCTGTAGAGAGCGGTAATAGTACATTTCTAAAACAAAATGGTAATAGAATTACATTATCTCAGCTTTTGTAGAAATGTACTAAATCAACAAACCTTAGTCTCTGAATCAAAAGGGAGAATTTCCTCTTTTGTCAGACTAAGAAATGCACTCTATCTATCTTAGCTCTCAATCAAAAAACCAAATTTCTTAAATCAGTTTAAACTCACGAACTTGTATTAGCTGCCTAGCTTCAGCTTGCCCTGTTAGTAGCCTGTATAACACTCATAGAGCAACATGTTGGCTTCTCTGGATCGAGATGAAAAAGAAACAGCTTTGTCATATCCTGAATGGCCTGTTTCCAGAGTCTCCATCTTTTTACCTTGGCATTCATCTGTTTAAAATATATTAAACAATAGGCTAATATAAAACGAAAAACTTGACCGAGTGTTAACAACAAAGAGTCAATGATGTCCCATGACCTGCCTAACTGAAAATATGCAGAAATTTGTGGTATATACTTATAATAACACGATTTTCTGAAGGAATATCAAGAGGAAATAATAGTTAAGGCCACAGAGGAAACAAACCTCGTGTCACCGGAGCACATTAGGATATCTGAGTAGATTTCATGTGCCAATTTCCCTCTTTATTTGCACATTCCAAACATAGTTAATGAATCAGTAACTTTGTCAGCCTAATCGTTGATTATTATTTTTAGCAATAACCAAAATTATAGACACATTTCTCTATAACATGTCATCTATCAGGAACATTTATGTTATAATACCATGTGGGAACATTTATGTTATAATAACATGCCGTTGTCTGATGCTCTAAGAATATTTTTATTTTTTATGGTGCATTCAGGGGTTGAATGATAATCAGCCCTCTGCCCAAATTCCACCAGCACTGGGGCAGCTCACAGATTTGTTTGACCTGTAATATTTCTGTTGCTGTTTTTTGTTGTTATTTGGGCAATTTGGTTTATGTAATCGAGTAACTAAGTCAATGTGATTGTACTATGTGTATGCAGAAATGTTGCCAACAAACATCCTAAGGGGCCTATACTTAATAATCTTATCCTTGATGAGGGGAATGGGGAAAAACCACATGGGAAGGCCGTAGCTGCCCTGCAAGCAGCCGGTGAGCAGCTTAAAGAAAGTAAAAAAAAGTGTGAAGCTTACAATGCGGCGACACCTGTTTTAAGGGAATTTTGTTTTTACGGGTTAAGGAAGTTTTATAATCTGAATTCCTAAATACTTAATGGGCTTATAAGCACTTAAGCTTTGTTAAATAGTTAAATGTGTGCTTGGTTAACCACTTATAGCACGTTGTGTTATGGCCTGTTAGGTGTGCACGCTCTCCTTTTTTGTCAGGAAACTAATTAACATGTCAGTGTCAGGCCTAATGAGTATTTTGTTTAGAAGCTACCTTGATAATATTAATAAATAACACAAATTTGATTTAGGTACATCAATTATTCTTAAACAATACAAAAGTGTTATCTATGAAACTTGTCTCTCTAATATAGCTGGTAAAATAGGGAAAGTATTGTTATAGCATTTGATGGCAGAGTTGCATATGTGATTATTAACTTCTTTTTTTTACCAAATTTGCAGAGTTATTTGAAGTTCAGCTTAACTATAAAACTATCAGACTTGTCCATATGTTCTACAAACAGAAATTTCGTTCAGTATTTTATCGAGACATAGTCCTGCAAGGCTGCAACCAATATACTTCGGAATATAACATATTAAAAATGTATATGTTAGTATTATACATAGAACAATAAAGTAAGATATATAACTATGCTGAATCTGATGAATTCCATTACCATAGTTGCCAAAAAAACATCAGACATATAGCACTATTAATGCCAAAGCTGAAAACTTGTTCGGAGTCATATTATCACCTTTTCAGTACAAGTACGGAAGCACAATAAATACATCAACATGTTATTATTACTTTTCCAGTAAAATCTTAAGACCAAAATACTTTACCAAATTCCTAGTAACTTGAACTTGACATCGTAAATCCAACACTTGCAATTTTATGTAGTTTAATTCTAATATCAGATGGAACACTAAGAGAAGGCAACATCCATTGCAAGGTAAAAGCTCTGCAGTAAGCCTCAAAGTAGAGAATGCAGTTTCACTAAATCTCCGCACTAAGCATATAATCTTTCCTCAGGTGGAGCTATTCTCTTTAAAATTTATTAAACAATTATTTAATATAAAACGAAAAACTTTACCGAGTGTCAACAACAAATAGCCAATGATGAAGCAATCATACATCATATCATATAAGTTATAGAGGTCACACGTTTAATGTCGCATGACCAGCCTAACTGAAGATATGCACAAATTTGTGGTATATACTTATAATAGCACGATTTTGTGAAGGAATATCAAGAGGAAACAATAGTTAAGGCCACAGAGGAAACACACCTCGTGTCACCGGAGCACGCTAGGATATCTGAGTAGATTTCATGTGCTAATTTCACTCTTTTCCTGCACATTCCAAACATAGCTAATGAAGAAGTAACTTTGTCAGCTTAATCGTTGATTACTACTTTAGCGATAATCAAAATTATAGACACATTTCTCTATAACAGTCATCTATCAGGAACATTTATGTTATAATACCATGTGGGATCATTTATGTTATGACAACATGCCGTAGTCTGATGCTCTAAGAATCTCTTCATTTCTTACGGTGCATTTTGTTATCTAAGTAGTAATTAATATCATTAAAATTAGAGTTGGATATATTTAGTTCTTTGATAGTTTGATTGAAAAGAACATCTCCATTTGCCATTAAAGCTGAAACTAAATGAACGAAAGTTATTTAATTTGGCCTAGTTTGAATACATGTCCAAATCAAAAAAATGAGATTCGAATGAGGAGAGTGTTGAAATATAGCACAAGAATCACTATTTCACGCTTATTATCTAACAACAAATGTACAAATGATACACCCCACCCTGGCTTGTAATTATCTGGGTTTTATTCACTTTGAAATCAAGTCATGGCATAAAACCCACCTAGAACAACCGGGGTCTAAGCC
Organism: Daucus carota subsp. sativus; assembly: GCF_001625215.2. NCBI lineage: Eukaryota > Viridiplantae > Streptophyta > Magnoliopsida > Apiales > Apiaceae > Daucus > Daucus carota. The sequence goes on from NC_030382.2 coordinate 24,800,278, forward strand.
AATCTAAGAGCACAAACATGGATATAAATAACTATTTACCGTGAGGCAGGCCATACCTTTGCTACACCCGAATCCTCCTTCCTCCAATACTCCTTCCCCAATCACGAATATGACCACAACTACCCGATACACGGTCCGCGAACAGCTGAAGAATCACGGGGGACGCGACAGAACAGGAATTGAACTACGACCCTAGCAGCTGCCTATGCCTGATGCTGAATCAGATGTACCTCCATGACCCTTTTATGTCAGTCTTGCTAACGGAAATAAGGCGCAAAGACACGTGAGAACTGAGAAGCGATGGTATAGCTGCAATTTTCAATTTCATAAGGGTATTGCCGTCATTTCGCAACTAATTTCTTGGCATATTTTGCCCTTGGTTCTTCTTTTATATATAAGAGTAGATTTCTGGCACAATGTTATAGAATTTATTCTAGATCGTAATAACCAAATATATTTACAATTTGTAAATTTATAATTTGATATAATATCTCCCACGTATATGATAAATTTTAATTTATTAGTTAAAATTAATCAATTATAATTTTAAATTTAAGTATAATATAAATTTAATTACAGAATTTATTCAAGAATTCTCGAATTATAGGACAATTCTTGAATGAATTTACTAGCAGAGGATTTGAATTTGTAGAACTAGTTCTTCTTGAATCTCATGTTCCCAAATTTCCTGCAAACGTAGCAAGAGATTCGTCCTCAAACTGATCCAACCCCTGCGTAGTATAGAATTCATCATCTCCCATACTTGCTCAAGTATGTCCTATCTCAGAAACCAAATATTTCTGGGCGCTTCGTGAAAGCACAACATCCATTTGCTATGTCATAAGAGGTGATTCTACTATCAGAGCCGTAGACGTGTTAATCGTCTTTCCTCTTTCATACCTCTGTTTGATATAGGCCTTTTCCAATTCATAGGTAATTTAGAACACCGTAGAGTTTTTCAAGTGAAATCTCTAACATATCTTTGCTCTCTTTGAAGGTAGTAATCCAATGTTCGGGAAGCGTTGGCAAAAATTACAGGTTCACTTCCTTGTTTTCGTAGTGTTTTTCACTCAGATCCAAATTATTAATGAGGTTATTGAATCTGATGAAAACCTCAGAAATCCCCTCATCGGTATTAGAGCTAAACTGCCCATACGGAGCAATAAGTATATCTTCTTTTTTTTCGGACTTCCTCAGATCCCTCATTGATTATCTGCAATGTACCCCATGTATGTTTAGCATTTGTACATTTAACAACATTATTGTACATAACAGGATCTGAAGACTCAATTAGACTGAGCTGCAGGCTTATGTCTAGTTATATTAGCTCATTGTTCGCACAAAATCACGCAAGCGTACGTGGTCACAAGTAGTATAGAAATTCAATTCAGTTCGTTCCCACAGAGACTGGTGTATTCAGAAATATGCACTTATGCACCAATGTATGATTATTATCCAATGCTCAGACAATTAACAAATTGGGTTTTGGTTATCTACTTAACTAATTCGATTCGAATTATGAAACCAAGAATTATAAACTAAGAGAATAACGATTTACTAATGAGAATAAAACATGGGATTCTAACTTCATTATATACTTCCTTCAGAGTTATGCCTTATCGATATGTGATGGTTGATAACTAATCAGATAACACGAAACTGATACACGCTAACTGTCGTTATACGTGCATCATACTGCTACACATCCACAATTAAGATAGAAGGTAAACTGATTAGTCCATATTTTTGCATATTTAAGTGCCTATTTTTTGTTTATTTTCGTAGTATTAATCGCTTATTTATTTTATTTCAGGAAATTGTAGATAAATAAAGAAAGAAGAGAAAATGCACTATGATTTACCCAACACACATCACACATGGATGGCTATGATTTACCCAACACACATCACACATGGATGGATTAGATTTAGCCACCCTACCCCTAAACCCTACATTTCTAGCTATAAATACCCCCACCCCCTTTACTTGTAATCATCATATTTTTAACCTAGTCTTTTCCTAATTGGTAGGTAGTATAGTGCTAGATCTTCTTTTGTTCTCTCATTTTCATACTACATTTGTAAACACTTTTATTTTTTAATGCAAATCTTCTTTTAGCTTAATCTTGCATTGTCTCTACTCTCTTTCTACAAGAGAAATGATTCTTAGTACCACCCTATATGCTTGAGGGCTTTTGGGAAAAGAAGATCTTATGATTATAATTAGTGTAGATCTTATAATTGTTTTAGTTAATCGTTAAAGCTCTTTTAAATTCTAGCACAAAAGATGATTTGTGTGGGGGTTTGGCTTTAAATTTCAAGATTACTAACATAATATTAATTCAGCATTTCTTTAATTTATTAAACAAGTTTAGTAGCACAGATTAATATGCTTTGGTTTAGTTGTTTTTAAAACCCATTTCGTTTGTTTTGTAAACAAAACACACTTCCCCTGTTTTCCAGTCCAAACACAAACAACCACTGAGTTCCTTTTTATTTTTTTGTTCTCTTTAATTGCTGAGTTTTAAATTTGTGTTTTGATGGTTGATTGCATTGCTGAGCCGCGAGTTTACCTACTTTGTTTTCTGTCTTCTGTTCGCTCCGTCGCTACATCGAGTCAGTTTTTGTTGTGTTTGATTTTTGGATTTGAAATCGAGTCCCCTGTTTCTTCCTGAGTCAAGCACCGAGTCAGTTCTGTAGTTTCTTTGGGTTGCCGAGTTGGTTCTTTGTGCTGAGTCACTTGTCTGTTTAGAGCTGAGTTTATCCTTTCTTTTTCCGGATTTTTGTTTGCTGGAGTAGCAGTCGAGTTTGGCTACTGAGTTTCTGCTTTGCTTTCGCTGAGTTCACTGTTGTTTCCGAGTCCGTTTTCAAGTCTGTTTTACTGCGTTTCCAGTCGAGTTTTCCTTTGAGTTTGCTGTTCTGATTTGGGCATTGTTTTAGTCGAGTCTTGTGCGTCGATTGTTTGGTTTTGTTGAGTTTTATCTGTTTTTCGACTGAGTCGAGTTCTGTTTTCACCGAGTCCAGTTTCGAAGTTCTGCTGCAATTTGTTTAGCTGTTGCGTTTTTGTGTGCTGAGTCGCGATTCGAGTTCTGGGTTTGCGATGAAGTCTGTTCATTGTTGAGTTGTTTAGCGAGTTCATGGCTGAGTTCGATTTCCTGGGTTTAGCTGTAGTGTTTGTTTCTTGTTGCTACTGTGTTTAGTCGAGTCTTTTTGTTAGGAGTTTTCTGGTTTTCGAGTCGCTTCTTGCTTGCTGCGTTTTTGGTCTCTGTTTGTGTGGTTCAATTTCTGAGTCCGAGTTCTTCCGTTAGTTGTTTGAGTCGAGTTGTTTTAAGTCGCTAGCAGAGTCAGTTTACTTTGGGTTTGATTTGTTTTCGTCTGGTTGCAACGAGTCGGGTTCTGGTTTAGTATGGTTCTGCCGAGTTGCCTTCTGTTGTATTGAGTCTTATTGTCGCGTTCCTTGTCAAATTTGTTTTAAATTTGTAATATGAGTTTAACCAAGTATAGCATCTATTGTTTGTTCCTCTTGAAATGCTCCTGTTTATACGCTTGTTTTTGACTCAGTTAAGTTGTGGGGATTAATTTGTAATGCCGACTTTTTCTTTGATAATTAGTTACATCTTTGATAAAGTAATAATCAATTAAGTTTATATTCGACTTGATAATTTTAGATTTAGTTTTAAAAACCCTCTTTTACAATTAATTGTTCTAATTCGCCTAGGTTAGATTTAAAGGTTAGCGAAAAATAATTTTAATCTCTGTGGATCGAATCTTAAATATTAAAACGGTGATCGTGCGCTTGCGATTTTAAAGTCATATTTTCTAGCACATCATAAACAGACACCAATTATGCTTAGACCCTATATGTCTATAGAATTTGGAAACATAATGGTTGAAGATCAAGTTATCTATCAAGATTACATAGGGCGATGCAAGATGGTTAAAATCACACCACTAATCATGTATCGAATACATAATCCTTTGTTCGCATGGCAAGTTCTAAATAAATATATCCACTGTCGCTTCAATAAAGATTAACCCACAATTTAGATGTTAGCTACGCATCCAAGAAGAATAAGCACAACCAATACGAAGAAGTCAAACATTCATCACACAAATAATTAAGGCAAATCAACTACTGAAATCCATATATAAATCCGCTAGAATCCCACGATAATGATTAGTTCATAATCGAACTTCTCATCATCATGGGAATAAGAGTAAACATGGTACTGAATAGTCTAAACAATATCAAAAGAGTAAAACAAGAGTTTCGAAACAAATCCGAATGAGCATCCAAAGTTACGCCTCCGTAGAAGAATTACAAAAGTGAAAACTATGAATCTAGATCTTCTCCGTAGCCGTCATGTGCTCTTTAGAATGTTTCTAGGTTATCTTTTAAGTCCCCCAAGCCTTACTTTAAGTTTCCCAGCGAACGGGCCTTCAAACGGATCAAAAACGGGCAAAACGGGCCAAAATTCCCGCTCAGGTCGTGGGGCGGCCGCGCCAAAGTTGGGGCGGGCGCGCCAAAGTGGCAGCCTCCCGTCCAGGTTTTGGGGCGGCCGTGCCACATTTGGGGCGGCAGCGCCAAAACAGCAGCCTTGCACCCTAATGTTTACGCATGCATAACTTTCTCCTTGTGCATCCGATTGCTTCGCCGTTTTTTTTCACTTGAAGCTATGAGTCCCCTCTTCGTCCTCCTTCCAAGAAACCTACACAACACAACACTAAAACATATCAAAAACATCAAAAGCTTGAAGCCAGATCATCCATTTAAGTCAAAACGAAGGCTTCCAAGTGGATATAAAATCCACTTATCACACCCCCAAACTTAAACCGATGCTTGTCCTCAAGCATAGACACACACACAAATACTACTAATGCAATGCATGAATGCAATTAAATGCCTACATCTAATCGAATCATGAAGTGTAATCCTTGTTAACATATATAGCATCCTCAGAATATGCAACCTTCTCGGCATTCATCTCTTTCACATATTAGCCATGTCCTCTTCCACTACAAGTGTGAAGTGCATCGTGTGTGCTAGCATGATCTCTAGTGAAACAAAACAAAGACTATCAAACTTCAATAGAGTCCTCACTATGAGCCGTTAATCAGAATCAGGTTTAAACACTTCTTTACTAAAGAGTCAACTACAATTTAGGGTCACTAAAGAATTCTTATGCCTCTCCTATATTTTCTTTTTTTTTTCTTTTTAAGTCTAAGGTTGGGACACTTCTCAGTGTAAGTGAGTCACGACCGCCATTCGACTTCGCTTATTCTATTTTTTTTCTCTTTTTTTTAATCAATTAATTCTCCAGTAAGCAAAAGTTGTGAAAGGTCACCAAGAAATTGCTTATTCTAATACATTTGCACTTAATACCAGCACAAGTACATGGACCGTCCCTTTCACATGACATTGCATTCTACCCATTGATCTCAAAGGAGTACTTGATAATTTTTATCTTTTTTTTTAGAAATGCATATTCATCCCTTAACTCCCCCAAACTTAAGATTTACAAACTCCAAGTTCAAAAAGGGAATAATCCAAACTCTACTCTCGACTCGATGCAAGGACTCCAGAAATAAGTTAGTCTAAGGCTTATCTCTAGAGCATAAGTGTAATTACAATTTTCACACAAGCAGTTTTCAAGCACAAGGCATCACATATAATCAAGACTACTAGCCAAGAAATTATGCACACAAGCTCATCATAGGACATCAACTTGGGAAACAACTTCAAGATTCATGCAAATGCAACTATATGAAACTATTAACACATACTAACACAAGCATGTATATAAAAAAAAACTAACTACTATGTTACAATATGAGATAATATGCTAATCTATATGCAACATGCAACCTATATGAACACACACATTACTACTAGTAATCCTTAGATTACCACCCCCAAACTTAAAATATTTAATGTCCGCATTGAAGGTGATAATAAGGATAGAATGTACCTAGATGTCAGGAGGATCACCCTCCTCGGGTGGAGGATTAGGTGGTGAATATACCATGCCATCTCCAGACACTGGCCAATCAACCTCAACACCAATGGCTCGAAAAGCACTCCCAAGAGCTTGAGTCAAATCCTTTGCAAAACGGCGGTGAATGTCATGCATGTCATCTATGCGCCGTGACAACCTTCTAAACTGCACATCACTTAAGAGATCCGGTGGTAGTTTGAGTTCGAGATCGGAAGTATCTTCAATAGATGGGTTAAGATGCTCCTGAAAATTTTTAAACTCTACTAATCCACGAGACTCGAATGGCATATCGAACCTCCTTTTCCATGGGGATGCATTCAAGAACTGAAGTTTCTCTGCTTCCTCTTCATCTCCAAATTCAGCTTCACCTGTTAGAACCCTTTCCAAGATGTCAGTTTTCAGCCTTTGGTCAATTTCCGAATGAGCTGCAGCTTCTATTGGCTCCACCTTAAAGCATTCTTCTTCATCAGTTGGAAATTTCATTGCGTTGAACACCTTAAAAGTGACACTCTGATCTTGAACTCTCATTGTAAGCTCTCCCTTTTGCACACGATCAAAGTTTGTCCGGTAGCTAAGAACGGCCTTCCCAAGATAATAGGAATCTTCTTATCCTCCTCAAAGTCTAGGACGACAAAATCTGCAGGGAAGATGAGCTTATCCACCTTAACCAAGACATCTTCCACTATACCTCTCGGGTATGTGATGGACCGATCAGCCAGTTGTAAGTACATGTTTGTAGGTTTCGGCTCTGGCAAACCAAGTTTCTTGAAGACAGATAATGGCATCAGATTAATGCTAGCTCCCAAGTCACATAAACACTTGTCGAATGACAATGGTCCAATGGTACACGGTATTGTGAAACTCCCCGGATCCTTGAGTTTCGAAGGTAATTTCTGCTGCAGCACCGCACTGCACTCTTCCGTTAGAGCAACGATCTCCAAGTCCTCAAGCTTCAGCTTACGAGATAGAATACCTTTCATAAATTTAGCATAACTCGGCATTTGTTCTAGAGCCTCCGCAAAAGGTATGTTGATTTGTAATTTCTTGAAAACCTCTAGAAATTCAGCGAATTGCTTGTCGAGCTTATGCTTCTGAAGTCTCTTCGGAAAAGGGGGAGGTGGATATACTTGCTTGACCCCAATATCAGCTTTCGGACCAGACTTCTCGGCTGATTCCTTGCTTGCTTCCTCGTTGATTTCTTTCTTGTCAGCGTCAACAACAGTTTTTCCAGTATCAGACTTAGATGAGAGTACGGGTGTTTCAACTTGTTGATCACTCTCTTCCTTGTTTCGCTGTGTTGCTGACTCTTTTTCCTTCGTAACTTTTCTGGACCTCAAATTGACAGCTTGTACCTGTTCCTTCTTACCCGGATTGGCCTCGGTATCACTAGGAAGAGTCCCTTGTGGTCTGTTTATCAACGCGTTAGCAATCTGCCTAATCTGGTTCTCCAAAGTCTTGATTGACACCGTTTGGCTTTTAACCATTAGTCTTAATTCTTCTCGTTCTGATCTTTCATTGGAAGACTGTCTAGCCACTCCATGATTTTTTGTTGGAATCCAGGTGGGTGGAATTGCTGCTTCGGTGCAAACTGTTGTTGAAAACCAGAGGGGTTGAATGCTCTAGATCCTTGCTGTTGAAACTGTTGCTGCTGTTGTGGCATGTAGTTCTGATTATTGGGATGATAAGTGGCCGGAGCTGGCTGTTGAGACCTCTGGAAGTTGCTCACAAACTGAGCGGATTCGCTCGATATAGCACACTGATCCGAAGAATGTGCACCAGCACAGAGCTCGCAGACTGATGGTGGCTGCTGATTTCCTAGATTTGCCAAAGAATCTACCTTCATAGTAAGAGCCTTAAGCTGAACAGCTATGGCTGAAGTAGCATCAACATCCAGAATCCCTGCTGCCTTGCCCTGATGAAGACGCTGAGTAGGATTCATCTCAATCAACTCATAAGCTTCATCATAGCTCTTAGCCCAGAGAACTCCACCTGATGCTGCACCGAGCATTGGCCTCGATTGAGGACCCAAGCCATTATAGAAGCAATTAATCATCATCCAATCAGGCATCCCATGATGTGGGCATTTTCGAGGCATTTTCGAAGCATCTCCTTGTAGTGTTCCCAAGCTTCACATAAAGTTTCACCAGACAGCTGAGAGAATTGAGTGATAGCATTCCTGATTGCAGCTGTTTTGGCCATAGGGAAGAACTTAGTAAGAAATTTCTGAGCCAGATCCTCCCATGTCGTAATAGATCCTGCAGGAAGAGAATGCAACCATCATTTAGCTTTATCCCTCAGAGAGAATGGGAACAACCTCAATTTGATGGCATCGTCAGTAACACCATTAAACTTGAAAGTGTCGCATTTCTCAATGAAGTCCCGAATATGCGTATTAGGATCCTCAGTCGGAGAACCCCCAAACTGCACTGAGTTCTGTACCATCTGAATAGTCCTCGGTCTGATCTCGAAAGTGGTGGCCTGAATTGCTGGCCTGATAATGCTCGATTGAATGTCATTGATTTTAGGCTCAGAGAAAGCCTTAAGAGCCTTAGTATCATTTCCCCCTGGTGGTGCTGGTGGTTGGTCGCCCATTGTATTGTTCACTATCGTTTCTGCTTTTGCCAATGCTTCTTTACGGGCCTGAGAACGTGTTCGCATACACGTCTCTCAAGTACCTGAAACACACACAAACGAAATAAAGTGAGTAAAGAATCCAAGTCACTGAACTTTAACGACCACTAATGACAAGCACATAAACTAAAATATAACACCGAGTCCCCGCCAGCGGCGCCAAAAACTTGTTCGCACAAAATCACGCAAGCGTACGTGGTCACAAGTAGTAAAAAAATTCAATTCAGTTCGTTCCCACAGAGACTGGTGTATTCAGAAATATGCACTTATGCACCAATGTATGATTATTATCCAATGCTCAGACAATTAACAAATTGGGTTTTGGTTAGCTACTTAACTAATTCGATTCGAATTATGAAACTAAGAATTATAAACTAAGAGAATAACGATTTACTAATGAGAATAAAACATGGGATTCTAACTTCATTATATACTTCCTTCAGAGTTATGCCTTATCGATATGTGATGGTTGATAACTAATCAGATAACACGAAACTGATACACGCTAACTGTCGTTATACGTGCATCATACTACTACACATCCACAATTAAGATAGAAGGTAAACAGACACCAATTATGCTTAGACCCTATATGTCTATAGAATTTGGAAACATAATGGTTGAAGATCAAGTTATCTATCAAGATTACATAGGGCGATGCAAGATGGTTAAAATCACACCACTAATCATGTATCGAATACATAATCCTATGTTCGCATGACAAGTTCTAAATAAATATATCCACTGTCGCTTCAATAAAGATTAACCCACAACTTAGATGTTAGCTATCCAAGAAGAATAAGCACAACCAATACGAAGAAATCAAACATTCATCACACAAATAATTAAGGCAAATCAACTACTGAAATCCATATATAAATCCGCTAGAATCCCACGATAATGATTAGTTAATAATCGAACTTCTCATCATCATGGGAATAAGAGTAAACATGGTACTGAATAGTCTAAACAATATCAAAAGAGTAAAACAAGAGTTTCGAAACAAATCCGAATGAGCATCCAAAGTTACGCCTCCGTAGAAGAATTACAAAAGTGAAAACTATGAATCTAGATCTTCTCCGTAGCCGTCATGTGCTCTTTAGAATGTTTCTAGGTTATCTTTTAAGTCCCCCAAGCCTTCCTTTAAGTTTCCAAACGAACGGGCCTTCAAACGGATCAAAAGCGGGCAAAACGGGCCAAAGTTGGGGCGGCCGCGCGAACTTTGGCGGTCGCGCCAAAGTTGGGGCGGGCGCGCCAACGGGACGGCCGCGCCAAAGTCGGTGCGGCGCGCCAAAGTGGCAGCCTCCCGTCCAGGAGTTGGGGCGGCCGCGCCACATTTGGGGCGGCCGTGCCAAAACAGCAGCCTTGCACCCTAATGTTTCCGCGTGCATAACTTTCTCCTCGTGCATCTGATTGCTTCACCGTTTTTTTTCACTTGAAGCTATGAGTCCCTTATTCGTCCTCCTTCCAAGAAACCTACACAACGCAACACTAAAACATATCAAAAACATCAAAAGCTTGAGGCCAGATCATCCATTTAAGTCAAAACGAAGGCTTCCAAGTGGATTTAAAATCCACTTATCACTCATTACCCTAATCTGAAAACTCAGTCAAAATTTTTAGATAGGTTTTTTGAAGAATCATATCATCATTCTCAATATGTCCCAAGACCACATGCATTGAGGATGAAAGAGCCTTGGTAAAAATATTTGAATATTTTGTTCGCTACCCGGAGGAACAATAACATATGTATCGTCCAGGCCGAAATTTGGTTTGTTGAAAGGTGGAATATTAAGGCTCCTAATTTTTGTGGTAGACATGATAAAAGACTGGAGAGTTTAAGTTGGGAAAAGATTTGATTTTTGAAAGAAAAATAATTTTTGATAAGAAATAATTTTTGGGATAAAATTATTTCGAATTGAAAATTATTTGGAAGTTGTAGAAAGTTACAGAGTGTGTGTAGGATTCGATAAGATATATTATATTAGCTGCTCTGGTACTAACTGTAAGGTCTGATACGATTATATAAGGGGATTGAATACAATCGTACAATTTTCGCACGGAATAATCTGATTGAAAATATTATTTTTTTTTTCAATTAATCAAAAATAATTAATTAAAGAAACAAAGTTCAAGTAGAAAGTTATTTACATTTGAAAGTCGTTACTAAATTAATTAAGGTTCAGTTTTAATGTCCGCTAAATAATCTAGAATAAATTTGACACGTTATATATTAAGTAGACCCGTAGAATAATACCGACTGATTGATAAAACTCGACCGATCAATAAAATTATTAATATTTCAGTTTTAATAGAATAATAACAATAATAATAATAATAATAATAATAATAATAATAATAATAATAATAATATAGTATAGTATAAATAAATATTATAGATATATAATTAATGCATTTAGTTGAAACATATTATCGGTTGTATATTAATAGTTATATATAATAGTATTATCTTTTTCATATGTATGTTGCATGTGTTATTTTTGGAAAATGGACTTTTTAGTTAGGAATCCCAAGAATATAATACTCCCCTGTCCCATTTTACATGACCCTTATTCTTTTTTGGGACGTCCCAAAAAGAATGAACCTATCGTACTTACTATTTTTGAACACTACTTTACACTGTTACACCCACTACTTTCTTCCATTATCTCCATTATATAATAATATAAACACTATTACACCCACTACTTTCCTCCACTATCTCAAATCTATTATTAAATATTGATAAGTCCCACCACTTTACACAATTTTCAACTAAACTTACGACATTTTTCTTAATCGCCGTGAAAATCAAATCAGCTCATTCATTTTGGGACGGAGGGAGAATGTTTTAGTTAAAAATGATAGCTGCTATGTTGTCGAGTGTTATTTTTAAAAAATTGAGTTTTTTTTTAATTAGAAAATATTTTAACAAAATACGTTTAATTAAAAAGGATTATAATTTTAGTTAAAAAAGATAATTGATTATATGACTCGGCCAAGTACCAGCCCATCAAAGTTTAATGTTTGGACTTGGATATACATACATATGGTACGAAAACTACACACGAACCTCTAACCAGATAGAGTGGAGAAAGACTCAAGGGGAGCCACAAGGCACATTATGGGAACAGAAATGTTCCTTAATTAAAATAGGAATGAGCGATGGGAAGAGCTTATTGATTAGAACCACAGAGCTCATTTTTGCTGATACAAAATGTAACCCTGCATTGTGAGAACAAAATTAGGCAGCACTTGGGTTTTAAATTAACTCCTTGTGCCCGGTGTAGCCGTTCCTCGTAGCAGGGTCACCAGATCCTTACCTGATCCGAGAAGGTACATGTTACTCCTGGTTAAGGTAGGGTTCCTTGGTTAGAAATTCATGATCTTGTGCTACTAGTTTTTCACCCAAGGAAAGACCTAAAAGCTTGTTTATCAAAATGTGCCTTGTTATGACGGCCACCACTATTGCCGTAGGAGTAAAAAAACTTTTTAGTTCAAAGTCAAAAAAGAGCAAATCGAAACGTGAAGCTGAATCTGGTGCAGCCAGCTCGGTCTCCACAGGAGAAAGGGGCGTATCAAAGGGATCAACAAAAAAAGAAAAGAAATGATGATGGGTTAGGATTGGCCTTTTGTTTTTGAAATTATTAGGACGTCCAGTACGTTGTTGGCACGGGATTTCGGAGGCACATTTTATTGGCTATGGATTACGGTAAGTAGGTCATGCATGTCTCCATGAAGGCTCCTTGTGCTAAGATTCTGGAGAGAGTAGAGAAAGAAAACAAAAAAAAGTTCAAGACTGTAGTAAAATTATCTTGGCAACTTCTGGTTGTGCTATAATATTGTTTAGTTTGATTTCCACTTCAAGAACCTTAACAGGGATCTGAGGAAAAGGCTTTCTTATGGTTGGTTGTACTTGATGCTTCTATGAATTCCAAGAGTTTGAATGCTTTTCTTTTATTACTTTGCAGAAATGAGACCAAGCTTGCATTTGTTTACCCTAGTGTGCATTATATGTTTTAATTGCGCTCTTACTGGTGAATATAATTTTGGCTTAATGCCCTTTTAACCCTCAATATTGGGACCGTGTACCGATGCGGCCTGAATGTTTTAACTCGGCTGATTCAACCCTCCAAGTATCTGATATGTTCTAATTAACTCAATTTATGATTAAGACCCCCAAGGCATATCAAAATAGAGGCTGAGTTGGCGCAGTTGCTAGGTACCCAATTTATGATCGAAGGATCATGTGTGTGACTCTTTCTCTGGTATGTCTGTCGTCATTTTTCTTTTCTAAGACAAACTCTTTACTCTCTGGGGTAAGTAAGACTGCGGACATCCTAAGAATTAAGAAAATATAAGGTCATGCCTCTGATTTATGCAACTAATGAGTATCCCCACAGGCCACAGGACACCTACAAAAAGGAGCATATAGACGACATATACTGATTAAAAGCTGAAAATGAAACAACAAATGTTAAATTTGCTAAAATCTTAGGTGATATATAAAAATGATGATTTAAGTGTAGTGGTATGAATTTTTATTATAGTGATCGGAGTCCAGAGCAAATACACCATAGTCCAACACACGGAGGAAGCACCTAATTGCCTTCGACGACACATAGAAAGGGAAGCTCTATCTAGCTTAACAATGGTAAAACTGATCCATTGATCCGTCCATCAAATTACATACAGTATTACCAACATCCTCAGCAAGGATTCTACCACCAAAAATTAGTGATAACCCTCAACAGGACGAGTACAGTTGTTTATTACAAAGAAAGTAAATTTATTCAAAGGGAGGAGTAGAGGGGAACACCGGCAAGACTACTACCACCATCTACTATGAAAATGTTGCCTGTAACATATTTAGAAGAGTCGTCAATCAAGTATTGGATCAGTGGTAGAAAGGCCGTTTCAATCGTGGATTTATGATATGGCAGTGGCACAATTTTGTTGACTACCCCCAAAAACCACTTCTGATTAAGAAGCTCCTCTGTTATTTCTGAACGGAAAATAGATGGCGCTATTGTGTTCACCCTAATGTTATATGCCCCCAACTCAAGTGCCATTACGCTGGTCAGGGCATGCATCCCTGCTTTGGATGAACTATATGCAACACTTCCTGTGCTTTGGACCCTGCTTAGTCCAGATATACTTGATATATTGATGATGGATCCTTCTACTTTGGACGCTTTCATCTGCAGAGCTACGTATTTTGAACATATCCAAGCTCCGTATAAATTTACTTTTAAGACATGCTCCCATTGCTCTTTTGTTATTTTCATTGCAGAACTTGCGCTACCTGATGAACATGGCCAGACAATAACAACAATTGCTTATTATGGTGACATATTAACATTAGTATAAATTCGTATTAACAAGTAAATACAAGATTCCCCTGAAATTAGCTGGAAAAAATTAGAGTATAAGATCCCCAAGAATGTTAATGTTTTAAAAAAAAAAATTAACTCAACACTGACAAATTTGCAAGTTAAGTGACCGATTCATTAAAACTAAAAAAACACAATTTTATGATATTTAAAACTCACCTATGATTGAACAGACACATAATAGACCAGACAATTAATTAAAGAGTTCTGGGAGGTCTTATCTAACACACAGCTCCATTACCATCAGATCTGTATTTCAAGGGTCCGGATTGACAGGAAAGGAAAAGTTCCGATCTGCGGAAAATTATAGCGGATAGTTAAAAAAAAAGTTTTAATCTAAACCTTTGAAATATGGATCCGACACTGTCCTGACAACCAAGACCCTTAATTAAATAAATTAGATGGGTGAGAGGACTCCAATTTTACTCCCTAAACTCAACTCGGATACCATGTTAAGTACCTAATCCAACAAGACCTCGTATTACTCAACATAAATCACAAAACACATTTAGTAACCTCGGAGACCAGCGTTGTTGATTAAAACATCGATCTGGCCAAAGGCTGACCAAGCCTTTTGTATTGCTGCCTCAACAGCTTGAGGTTCGGCCGTCACATCGAGCTCCAGCGCGACAGCTCGAGGAGTTTCAGAATACTGAGCATTAATGAGATCACAAACCGAAATCAGCAAGTCCAGACGCCGAGCAGCTGCAATCACCTTGCATCCATTTTTGGCAAGAAGAATGCTGAATTCTCAACCGCTACCTGATGATGCGCCTGTTATGAGTACAACCTTTCCGTTAAGATGAGACCATGGCTCCAACTCTTTGGATACTTTGCTCTGGGGATCACTCATTATTTTTCTTCTGCAGCAGAGATTGTGGTTAGCTAAGCATGTAGGTGGTTTAAATAAAGTATAATTAAACATAAATTCTGGGCAAAACAAATACTAATTTCTCACCCACTAACAACCACGTTTTAATTAGGTCGCATGTTTTTATGATCTCATTTAATTAATAAAGATAGCTTTGCATGTACAAAAATCACAAGCGAAAATCTTTCCATTAATTGTAAGAGCATCTCCAGCAGAGTTCTAACTGGTTCCCTAAGTATATAATAAAATATGTATCTTTTAAGAGATTACTACATTTTATTGAATGAGAACTCCAACAACATTCCCTATTTAAAATTCCATATTATTATTATTACTCATAACATTATATTCAACTTGTAATAAGAGAGAGAAAGGAGGTAAAGAGTGGGAAAAAGGAAAGAAACGAATATTTTATTCTTGAAAATAGTATGAGGAATGGTTCCACAATCCTTAAAAATGAGGAATGAAGAGGGCATCCTAACTTTTTTAAAAATTGCTAGGACTCTGCTGTAGTCATGTTTTGTGTCATAGCTAAGCTGCTGGAGATACGCAGACCCTTAAAGATAATGTACAAAGGTAAACAATGCTCGGATTCTTTATAAAACAGAGTACTAGGCCCGCAAAATGCCAAAACAAGTCAAACATGAATATTCTTATAACTAATACTCCCACCCGTCTGGTCTACTATACAGGACGTTTGATTTTTTACGCGTATCTTTAGAAGTTCTGACTACATATTTAAAATTGATATTTTTTTGAAAAAAAGTTTTCTAAGAAAATATTTATTTTATATTTTTATTCAGAATAAAAATTATAAAAATATTAATATTTGCTATATGGTTAAAGCACCTAAAGTTACATGTAAAAATTCAAACGAATAATATAATGGACGAGAGGGAGTTAGTTATTCTCGACATTGTTCCAACGAAATATATGTGATTAATTTTTTAAAAATATTTTATCAATTACACTCTAATTTGACTAAAAATTCTCGATTTATAAAAAAAATCAGATAAATCCTAAATCGATATATCAATCGATTAGTTCTGATTTCAAACTTCTACGATATTTGATATCAGAAATTTACATATGTAGTCACACGCAATTGAGAACCACCTTATATATTAAATATACACATAAAATTCATTTATCAATCTCATTATTTTTCAAGTATATAATAGGAATCAAAAAATAGAATTTCGTCATTTTTCCTCTAAAAATACGTTGAAAATTAATCATAATATTGTTGTGAGAGGAATTAATACAACACCCCCAGAATTATATGCTCGAATTATAGGGATATTTGTTATTGATATGTAAATCACGGCTAGCTCATCGGGGCTATCGTTAACAAGAAATGTGGAAAAGTGGTTAAGTTTAAGGGCTGAGCTTGCAAAATACGAAACACGGAGGACGGAATAATGGAATTCCGTCCTGCGAGTACCCGGAGAAATTGTCACGAAAATTACACGTGACTCTCTTTAAAGTGTAGAACTTGTGAATCCGAATCCTTTTGCAAGGTGCCTACATACCCTATATACAGGGATCAAGCCCTTGTAGTTCTAGAGATAAGTATGGCCAAGAGATAAGCTCTTGTCCCCTCTAATTTAGGATAAATCAGCTTTCTGTCATTGTTATTCGACGAATCCACCCCGAGTAGGTCACTCAAAGCCTTCAAGCTAGTATATATCCAAACACATACAAGATATATATATATATATATATATATATATACATATATATATATATATATATATATATATATATATGCTGTAATTATCTCCAAAATAGTGACATTTATCCCCTAATTCGTGGATAAAGGATTGCTTGAAATCTCTAAACCCATATCCAATTCATCCTCCTAGAAACAAGGAATGAGAGTCCTAGCATAACTCTGCTAGGCTTCTTCCCAGGTGGATGCAACCCTGCCAACTGCATCTCCTAACTGCAGCCCTACACCCGCAACCTTGGGTGCAACTAGCGATAACCCCTAGTGGGAGCAGCTCCCGAAATGTCTCCAAATGAGATTCCATCCTGACGAAAGCCCATCTTTTGTCTTCACCGCAAGCTTCCAGACTTCCTATATGGTCTTAGGGGTTTACCCCGTCCAAGCGAAACCCGATACTTTTCCCAAACAGCCCAAATAAGCCCAAATAATATAATGGGGTATAAAATAAGCCCAGGGGGATTTTATGGCACAACAACTACCCCTGGTTTCTTGAAGTATTAAATACGAGATAAACCTATCTGGTTTTATCCCCTCTCATCCAGATGCAAGCCCTTTTACCCTGGTGCAAGCCATTTATCCTATAAAATTCTAAGCTTACGTGGACATACTCGGTGTAAAAACAAGAATTCTAACAGGCTAGGCGTACTTAGGGGTGGAAGTTTCGGGTAACGGGTCGTGTTCGTGTTAGCAATCGGGTCAATTTCGAGTCGATTTCGGGTCAAGCTAAAATCACTTAAAATTGAATAAAGCTTAAAATTGAAGTTATTAGAAACGAAATTCTAATTTCGGGTCATGTCGGGTCCAGTTCGTGTCAAAACGGGTGATTTTCGGGTCACTTTCGGGTTTTGTCTCAATAGATCGGGTTACGGGTTCGGGTCGGGTTCGGGTCGTGTCTGATATTGCCGGCCCTAGGCGGACCCCTAGATTCTCGACTCACTTTCAAATTTACCATTACGCGACTGAACCTTCCAATTCATCTGGGGTTCCTCCCCGGGCTGCAGCTGTTGTAACCTTATTAATTATTCACGCATGCCTTCATTATTCAAAATAAACCTCGCTCAGTTAAATTAATTTAAAATTTAACATTGAAACATCCCAGCTCAACTGAAATTTAATTAAAGAGTTTAAATCTTGAAATAAAACAAGAGAAAAGTGCACTACGTGTACCTGTGCTTTGGCCTATACAGCACTTGCAATACTATAGTTTCAAATCCTACACCCGAAGTATTGTACTTTCGAATTTTATACAGTCAGTGTACAATCGTCAAATAAACACTGACGCCGTTAGGGTACATATGAAAATTATTACTTTAACAGCTCTTTTATCTTCTTTAAAGGATCCGATCAATGAACGGAAACATAAAGTGATCTTTTCTGGTGGCTTTATTGAGTTTACGATAATCCATGCATATTCTCCAACCTGTGACTGTTCGAGTTGGAATGAGCTTATTCTTCTCATTAGCTACCTCGGTCATGCCTCCTTTCTTAGGCACACACCGAACAGGGCTCACCCAAGAACTATCCGAGATTGGATAAATAATGCCGGCATCAAGCCACTTAAGAATCTCCTTCTTTACCACTTCTTTCATGATTGGATTAAGTCTTCTTTGATGCTCAACAGTGGGTTTACTACCCTCCTCGATCAGAATTTTGTGTTGACAATAAGAAGGGCTGATTCCCTTGATATCTGCGATAGTCCTTCCAATGGCTGATTTGAATTCCCTAAGAATTCTCAAAAGCTTTTCCACCATTTGTTAAGGTAAAGATTGACTATCCCTCATCTTCTTCTGATTTCTTCTATTTCTGCAGTAGCTATGGAAGTTGAACACCCTCAAATTCCTACCAAAGTTGCCAATTCTAAAATGGTTTCAAAATCAAAGTCTAAGAAGCCCACCTCTCTAGTGTCTCTCAAAAGACATTAGTTGCAACAACCACCACTACACAACCTGTGGGGAGTGTGAAGGAGGTTAGTGGTGATCAGGAGAGGTGTGAATATCAAAGAAGCCCCCAGAATAAGGTGGGAGAGGAGTGTACTGTCCAGCCAATCCATCCCACATCTTCCCACCAAGATGTGGTGATTAATAAGGATACAAACACATCTCTAATGACATCTTCCCAAAAAGATGTCATTATTGAAAATAGCTCCCAACCAGGAGCATCTAACAAGAGGGCTAGGGACACAAGCCAAACACCACCATTTACTTCTCAAATTCAAGTTGATGTGCCTCTAGTAAATGTGGAGTCACAGCCCCTTCAAATTGAAACACATTACTCTCTTAGTTCATAATCTCAAATGGGGGAAGTTGATTTACTATACAACTTTCCTCAAACCTTTTCTTTGAGGAGCCAATTTCTCATTCTGATGATCATCTCTTACCAGTTTTATTGGATCATCAGCCTATTCTTCAAGATACTATTGGGAATTCTGTGGCTTTAAAATTTCAATCACTCTTCACAGATTCCACAATTGATTCTACAACACCATCAACTGCTCCTCCTTCTACTTCATCAACTAAGATTCTTCATCAGTTGATAAATGCAGTTTCATCAACGGGTGAGCTTAACAGCAGTCATCCAGTGATAGTTGACAATGTGCCATCAACGGCTATCTCTCAGCCGTTGATGAATGTGACTTCTTTAGCAGTTAATACCCAACTTGACAATCTAAATGTTTCAGCTACTGCTATTGAAGAACGCATAATTGTAACCGCACTTTTAAGATTGAGAGATGGTGTGTTAGAGGAGAGCTGCTTCAAGACCAAGAAAAAGGAGAGACTGAGTGTGAGAGGTTGGGTACTTCTTCCACCCAAGCAAAAGGAGAGGCTGTGGGTTCCACCTTGGTAGGTTAAGGTGAGTGTGTGGTGAGCCAGGGTGAGACCCTGATGCAAGAACAGAGAGATCAAGAGAGAAATGCAGGTACTGGAGAAATAAGGAAGGAACCTGTTATGGATGCTTTGGATTCTACACAATTTACTCATGACAATCCAGCCTATCAAGTTCTGGCTGATCAATCCAACATCCAAGAATAGGAAGCACTTGGAATCATTCATACCTCTGAAGCTTTGGAGATAACACGACTTGCTCATGCAGCTGTTCCAAAGGAGATGATTAACACTACAGGTCATTCAGCCTTTGATGATCCTTTTGATGTTGATGATAATGGTGAGGATGTTGATGAAGAGGTTGCTGGCCCCTCAGAAGTCCCAGGCTGGGTTTTTAACCACAATTATTCTACTGGTGATTTTGAGACAGAAGTCCTAAGGCAACACAAAAGGGCTATAGAATGGGAGGGTGATGAAGACCCCATGAAGAAAACTCTCATTATGTTTGTCAAGGATAAATTGAGGTTTCACAAGTCTCATTTTAACCAATTTGAAATTCAAGACATGAAGTCTTCTCTCACTTCCATCAAAGAAGAAAACCACAAAAATTTGGAAGATAGAGTTCCTCTGGGCACAATCATTAAAATCAAATCAAGGGTAGAGAAAAAGACTGTCATTGATGCTGCCATTGCCTCTATGAGCAAAAGGATGACAAAAGTGGAAAATACACTCAATCAAGTGCTCATCAATCAGGTCATTGATCAAACTCTACTTCTCACACTTTTTAAAGCTCAAGGCATTCCCATTCCTACTTTGCTTGATGCTAACAAAAAGGGGGAGAAGTCTACAACTGAATCCTCTACCATTGATGCTGCACATACACCATCTTCCTCTTAACCACTAAAGCTTCAAGAAAAAGAGAAGGAGCCTATTATAGGACTTCTCAAGCAAACAGAGTCAATTACATCTGAGGGGGAGCTTGTTGTAGTTCCAACCTCTCGTCCCCCTGTGGTAGAAGAGAAAAAGGAAGAAAAGAAGATGGAGCCTCATAAAGCATCTTCAAAATCTGTGATTGTTAAGAGTATTAGTGAAAAGGGAGAGCCATCTAACGTGAAAAAATGAATGCCTATACTTGCAGATGAGGCCTCTCTAGTGAAACCAAATGGGAAGAACAGATTACTAGTAGATTATCCTATCCCAAGGCCTGAAAAAGGAAAACTCTTGGGACTTGCTTTTAAATATGGCAACGTTTGGTAAAAAGTGGGATGAAGATGAAGAGACCACGAAAGAGGAGGAGAAGGCTGAAAAGGAAAGGCCTGAGCAGGTGGAGAAGGATGTTAAAGAAGGAAAGCCTGTGAAGCCAAGCTAGTTGTTGGCAAAATGGCTCATGACAGCTTGTGGAGATCTAAATTTGCATTTATTACATCGAATGAGCAAATTATCTATATATGTTCCACCTGGACACCCCTTGTACTCTAAAGCCAAAGAAGAATAGAAAGGCTAAAGGGATCCACCACAGCTGATGATGTTGAGCTATAAAGATTTGTTGAAGAGTTTTAAGATGAACTGGATAATGAGCTGAGAATTGAATTAGGTTAAGATTCTAATTTAGCTCCTCAACAACAAATTCTGGATGAGGCTAAGAAGAACTTGAAGAAGAAGAGTAAGAAAAAGAAGAAATCAAAGCCAGAAGTTGAGCAGCCATCAAAAAGGTCAAGACAAAAGGAGAGAACCACAAGGCCAGATCGACAAGCTGAAATTCAAAAACCACCTTCTTCAACTTCTCATTTGCCTGAAATCAATATCAACCCCTAAGGAGATTAAAGAGGAGCCTGTAGAATTTGATTTTTCAAAAATGAACTTTCCTAAAATCTGTATCTCCCAAGAAGATGAGATGGCTGACTCTCTTGGATCTAAGAAAAGTAAATCTTTTTTAAGAAGAAAATTCATGCTAGTGCAGATTAAGAAGAAGAAGCATGGTAATCCAAGGAGATTTGATCCAGTTGGGCCAGTTCATGTACAATCTCCAACTAGAGAAGTTGTAATTCCACTGTACCTGAAATTGTCAAGATTCCAAGGTCAAATTATGCCTATGCCATTCATATTAGTGATCAGCCTCTGATTGAGCTATATCCAAATGAATTGGAATGGGTAAAGGCTTTACAAGCAACTAATAGATATCCAGAAAGGTTGGAATTTCACTACAAAGCTAGACCCAAGATCATCCGTCATCTACAAAGAATTCTTGATCAAGACTATTATGCTCTCAAGACTGTTTATATGGAGATGGATGTTAGGAGTGCTTTTTCAAATGGTGTGAGGCATGAAATTCTACGGAAGTTTGAAGAGATTCAAAGAAGCTGGAGCAATCCTACAGATCTACCATTAAGATTGTCCCTCCCTGAAATAAGCAAAATAATTCATGATCAACCTTCAAGGTTAATATGCATTTCACATAATTCAAGCTGATACTTTATAAAACCTGAAAGCATTTCAAATTCTAAATGTCCTGAATATAAGTCTGCAGAACCTCACATTTGTGTTTGTGACCAGTCTACTGTCCTTGCTCCTGAATGTAGGGTCAAGCATGGATCAATGGGCATGGCATAGGTCGATATTGGTCAGCCTATCTCTCACCATCAACTAGTTGCTCTGAGAAATGTGATTTCAGGGGAACCTATGATTCATTTAAATGTCTGAAGAAGTGTGGTGAACCTGCCCAAACCTTGTAAGTAGATATGAAAAGGATAGTTAGAAATATTTGGTATCATTTAATTGCTCTGTGCTTTAATTCCTGAAAACAGGTGCATTATCGAGTTGTTTTCTACTCAAATAAATCAGCTTTTGAAGTCCTTATATCATCATGTATGCTTATCTCTTTTGGGGTTTGTTCATTTTAAAAAAAAATATTTGTAGCTATTGCATCAAAATCTGTTGCAAAAATTGTATAAAATTATTGCAATATGGTCGAAATCATTGTCATATCTTCGTTAAAAATCATTGCAATTGGTCTAATATTGTTGCCTTAAAGACATTTAAATGATACAAAATTAAGCTAATGCAATACAAGAAAACTTGGATACTGATAATAAGAGAAAACATTTTTTTGTTAATATCTTCTGAAAACTCGTCAGGGGGATTCCAAATTTACATAAATTAGAAAAGAAAGGATATAATCTGGGCATTACATAATATGATAGGTTAATGGCATGACCAGAGTAATATTTAGCCTCAACCGGCGAATCATGTATGACTGTGTTGGTAACTAATCCCGCGTTGATGAAATATATGGTTGTGACATTTCATCGAGCATGTAATGTGTACACTTTTTTTACGGCATCAAGTTTTCAGAGTAGAGGTTGAAAGGGCGGTGAAGAAGCTTACAAGCAAACAGAAGCTGGTATTAAAGAGATGGAAAATGCTCTAAATAGACGTACACAAAGGCAGTCGAGTAAAATCACATAGAGATTAAAATGTGGCATGTTTCTCTATTATATATATATATCTTTGTTGTAAAAAGCGAAAATCGAATTTAATCGGTGAGGTCACGAAAAAGTATTAATAGGAGATTAATTGTATTGATCGGGAACTAATCCAATCACCGGAGATTTTATCAGTTCGGCGAGTTACGGAACAGGATTAATCGGTGATTAATCGTAACTAATCACCGACTTTTAGATTGAGATAATAGATAGATAATAGATATGCAGGAGTGAGTACTTGTATCTAATTTCAATTGATGAAATATGCTGAATAAAATAAAGTTAGGAAAGTTGTCACTTATCAAAGATGAAGAAGATCCTGTTCGGATGATGTGCATGAACATCTATATAACTTACGTAATTTGATTACTTTCTCTGCCATCCACAATTTTGATCCATTTTTGGAGACATAATTTGTTTCATTACCTCTCTGTAGCGCTGCTAAAACAACACGTTAGTCTGGTTCTTAATGTGCAAATGTCAGCTGAAATCGGACTAATAAAACAAAGGTTTGTGAGGCGCAGATTTATTGAATTCTTGGTCTTTTGAAAGGACTAGCAGCACCAACAAAATAGCTTGATGATGAGAGTCAATAGTATATTTTAAGAATTGAACTCTCTCAGTCGTTGCAGCTAATTTTCGAATCCATTTCTTTGTAATGTAAATAAAATATGAGTGAATCTGGTCTTGTGATGTTATTAAGCACAAAGTAATTTTCTTTATACATGTATTCTTCACACTTCCTGATCCAACTTTGTCTTACTTCAATACTTTCGCATTCAGAATGAGAAGATTACTGCAGGCTCCACTCATGCACTACCTGGTTCACTTAAAAGTTTCCGCTTCTTTACCATCTGCTTTGAGCCACAGCCTTCAATTTGTCTAAATAATGTTAATAATAAATGAAACAAAATCTGCGATGACCAAAACTATTAAAAACACATCCACTTTACACTCATCTTGTTTTTTATATGAACGTAGCGAGAACAAGACTGGCCTTGGAACCTTATATACAGATAAAATATTCTGAAGCAATTATTTATTCTTAATTTAACTTCATACTCAGTCTTCATTCCTTTTCACTTGACGGTCATATACCATCTTGATCAGTAGAACAATGACGAACAGAAAAAAGAAGGAACCGATGAGGCAAACAGTAATGGCAAGGGCTAGTGAGTGGGACAACACCACATACGTTCCCGTGATGAAAGTCAACATCATTGCCACAATGGAAACAATATTGAGCCCAACTGATGCAGCATTAAGTTTCGAAACTTCGCGAGCATCTTCGTACATAGATTGAAGAAAATAGAGAAACAAAGAACATGTTGACAGTAGGAAAGCTAATGCATCCGATATCATGAATGCATTAAAAACGGTCTTTTTGCGGAGAACCACTAGTCCTTCGTCAATTTCTCCGCTTTGACGGAGACCGCCCGGCATTGTAAATCCTACGGTAAAGGTTACCGTGGTTATAAGTGCGGTAACTATGATTTGCGTGTTGGTCCTCTCTTTATACCTTTCCAGCTCCTTTTTCCTCCTGCGATGCTTTTCGTCCATAATGGATTTCTTAACAGTCTCAAATTTCACATCTTTTGCCTCTCGTATGCTTGGGAACAATCCACTTTTCCGGGAATATGATTTCCTCTTGTTTCTTATACGCCAAAACTTCCAGTGTTGATCAGTCACAATCTCGTCCAACATAATTTTTATTTGTGCCTATAGGGGGATCGAATAAGAGAAAATATCTTGTAACTTCCATTCATATATAAATATATTAAACAAGCGTACTGAAAATCTGTTTACATTACTGGTCCAATTTTGTAGTGGTCATTACTCTATAAGACAAGAAGCCTATATCAAGACTAGAAAAATAAATCAGTGAAAGGAAAAATAAAGCTTGTGTGCATACCTGATCAGCAATGATTTCTTCTTCAATATAAAAATGGTCCAAAGGAGTCAAATTGTTTTTGTTTCGGACCATTACATCAAGTTCCTTGTATTTTAAGAATTCAGGAACGAAACAGCCACGCCCGATGAGCAGATGAAGAGGTGTATTGCCACTATCATCCTGCTTATTCACAATCACATTGATATACTTGGGTGGACAATAGTTTAAAATCATTCGAATCATCTCCTTGTCACTTCGCAATGCTGCAATGTGCAGTATATTTTCACCCTTACTATTAACAGCAGGAATTGCTGAAGACGAAGGTGGCCACAACTCCATAAGAAGTATTAAGGTGGAAGTATATCCTTTCTCTGCTGCCACATGAAATGGTGTCGATACTCTCTCTTGGTACACAAATCGGCATCCAAACCTTTTTTGTGCAGATACTAAGACAGCAAGTACTGAGTCAAATTGGTGATATGCAGCATGGTGAAGTAATGTCCACCCCAGATCATCAGCAAAGTTTATATGACGGTGATCGCAATATACCACCAGCACCATGCCTAATACAGATTCTGAGAAGGGACATCAATATGGTTCAATATATTTAACAACCGGGTCAAGCCAAAATCACTTAATATCGAATAAAATTTGAAATTGAAGTTTTTAGAAATGAAAATCTAATTTCGGATCATTTCGGATGAATCGGGTGATTTATGGGTCACTTTCGGGTTTTGTATCAGTAAATCGAGTTGCACGTTTGGATCGGATTCGGGTCGGATTCGGGTCGTGTCTGATATTGCTAGCAAGTGAGTCACTCAATGTTGTGCAAAATTTTGATTTTTAGTTAAATGCACTTTAAACTAAATTTGTCTCTCTAATTAGTTAGATTATGTTATCTTATGATCATGCCAACACCGGTTTAAATTTTTTTTTTCTAAATTTTTTATTTATTACTCCTTCTGTCCCAGCAATTTGTATATAAATGGTTGGGACGACTAAGAAATTGTGTAATAAATGAGTAAAGTTAGATGAACAGTGGGTATAATGGTGGGACCTATTTATATTTAATTAATAGATTTGATATAATGGAGGAAAGTAGTGGGTGTAATAGTGTTTATATTATTATAGAATGGAGATAGTCAAAAAAAAAAAAGAGTTGGTGTAATGATATTTTATATTATAAAAGTTTACTACTTTGGAATGTATACAATTCGTGGTACATCCAAAAACGAAACTGTATACAATTCGGACGGAGGGAGTAGCTTAAGACCATTGACCCGTGCTAAACACGGCTTTAACTAAATTTTTTAAATTTATTATTTATTAAATATATAATATCTTTTTATTTGATTATATTATAATCCTTTTAATATATTTATTTAAGTTTAAATATATAAATCTTTCTATGTATAAATATTTGATCTTATTTTAAGTTTTGATTTTCTTATAAAAATTTATTATTAAATATATTTTGTAACATGAATTTATTTCAAAATGATATGTTTTATCTTGATAAAATCATTATATATTTTTTAATGATTTTTAAAGGGATGGAAAAAATCGGGTGACTTGAAGGATCTTTAATTATTAATAAAATTTAAAATTTTTAGTGTATAACTATATAGACTTGTAATATATAATGTTATGCGTAAAGAAAGTTCGGTGCTTAAAGGTCTTGTAGTCATAGTTATTTTAATAATTGTTTAACAAATTAATAGGTGAGTTTTTAAGTTAAATAAATTTACTTCAAAATTCTTTTTAAAGAAGTCTAACTAGTTATAAAGTTAAATAATTTTGAATCAAGATTGATTTTTTAGTTATCAAATTTTTTTGACAATATCTTGTATATTTTGATCCGTTATAATAAGCTACAATTTGGACAATTATTCTAAAACTAAAATTAATAGTGATGACCTTACAAAATATATATATATATATATATATATATATATATATATATTAGTGACGGTGGCTTCATTGATCATGGAGTTGCATTTGTCATGAAATGCTAATTATAACCAGCTTTTTCATTTTTATCGCAATCTTATGAAGGGTATGGGTAGAATTAAATTTTGTATTAATATGATTTTTACTAATAATATAAATATTGATCCTTTATTATTTGAATTCTGAAATATGATAGGAAAGTTATAGAGTTGTTTAATAAATTAATTTTTTTTGAGTTTTAAAAACCAACACAAATAATTTTTTAGAAATTTAATTCTTTTAGTGGTATAATCGTTACATTATAAAATGCCGGTAAAAAGGAGTCTTTTCACAGTAGTATAACCCTTTCTTTATTTGAATTCTGAAATATAATAGGGATTTTATAGAGTTAAATTTTGGGCTTTTTTTTATTTATAACCAAGTTTTCAATCTTATTTTCAAAAATACTACCTTCTCCAATCTTATTTTCAAAAATACTACCTTCTCTAAAATATTTTCAAAAATTATATATATATGAATTCCAAGGATAAGGTCGAAAATGACATTTGAAAATTGGAACTTGAAATCAGGAATTCAGTTGCATATGGTTGTATTCAGTTGATTCAATTGTAATCTAATGGTCCCGCCAGAGGCACCCATACATCAGTTGTACCTTACAGTTTTCAGTTGCATTTAGTTGCATATGAGGTTGCATATATGGTTGCATATGCAACCACCGTATTTTTGGAAAATAATTTTAAAAAGATAGTATACTTGAAAGATTTTAGAGAAGGTAGTATTTTTGAAAATAAGATTGGAGAAGGTAGTATTTCTGAAAATAAAGTTGAAAAAACAATATACAAGAATACCTTCCCTTAAATTTTAAATTAAATTGTTTGATTTATAGAAACCGAAACGAATAGTTTTGTTAGCGCTATAATTCAGTTGATGGTGTAATCGTCAAATTACAAAATCCTAACCAATATGAATTTTTTTATAGTATTATAATAATAGTTGGTCTAAAATAAAAAATATACGATGATAAACAAATTTTGCTATTTTGATATTTGATAATTCTCATATATATTAATAAAATACATGAATACTGCTAGTTAGGTAGATGTTAACCTTTTATTCTAAACTATCGTAAAAACCCGTGCGAGGCACAGACCTATATTTATAATTCATTATTAAAAATTATTATTTTGATTTTTAATTTTTTTTATAATATGTTTGATTTTATAAATTTGGTTTAAAAATCAGCTAAAATATTAATAATATCTTATTTGAGCTGGTATATAAAAAGATTTTTATGCTACTTGAATTAACGCAACATAATTTGTATACGAGAAGTTTATATTAATATTGATTTGTCTAGTACATTATTTGATTGAAATTTGATATTTAAAATTGATTTGATGTAATCACATGATCGATCATGTTTGACGATCATTAATAAAACTTTGGAGGACATGTATAGATATAAAAACATACTTAAATGAGTTAATCAAAATAATGTATATAATTTTGGTCATCTCTTTTTCTGTAGTTCCCTCTCACTAAAGTATAAAATCTTTAATACATCATATACATATTTAAATGTTTACAATCAGTTTGTCACTCGTCGATCGGACGATATATCGATCATCTGTCAATCGATCATCTGCTACTATATTATTACATTATCATCAAGTTAGCAGAAACATATTAATATATTACATGTTAATTTATTCTTTAACAATACATATGATAATTATTTATTCATCATTCATTTATTAGAGGTGTTTCGAAATTCAGCTGACTCTTAGTTGATATTCAAACTCAGACCCTTCTCCAAAATACCAATGTTACTTTTTGTGAACCGCACATAATTTGATTTTGAGTCTAATTGCGGTCATTTTGACAAAACTTGTTTCAAACTCTGAATAATTTGGATTAGACATTAAAAAGTATAAAAATATGAATATTTTTCAATAACGAACTGAAATAATTCAGTTTTAGTTCGATTATGGTAATCTTTTGATTTTTTTTGTATTTTTATCGAATAATGGAAAATTTGAATTATCGAAATATATTAACAAGATAAATTATTATCAATTTTATATCGTAATAGTAAACAATGGATTGCGCTCAAGAAAGAACTCATTCTTAAAATAGAACCATAGAATCATTAATGTTATGCTATAAAACCCTAATTCTTAAATAGATTTTCAATATCTAAATATAAATACATATTTTCTTCATCGTTGTGTGTGTTCAAAAATATTTTAAAATATAATATATAAACACAACACTTTTTGCATGTGCAGTTATGTTGCAGAACACTTATTGATACTAGAAGATTTCAAGAGTTTTTAGGTTACGCGTTCTAAGAGGAACATGACCCTAGTAACAATATATTTATAAAAATATAATTTAGTTTATTTTAATGAGTCATGAGTGATGAGTTGTACTATTTTTATTTCATATTTTATGTAGTAATACTTTGTAATTTTTTATGTAATTGCTTTTCAAGTCAGAGTTGAGCTCAATGGAGACCACAAATTTTGGAGTCCTTAGAGATTACAAGATCTACCGTTAAAAAATATGTCAATTAATGGACATGATTAAATATTCTTGTCCTGCATTTCTGGTAATATTTTTGTCCTGCATATCTAGTAAACAACAATTGCAGAACATTGTAGTTTGTAGAATAGATTCTTGGGATATCATGGCTTCAGTTGCTGCAAGATCATCGACATGAGTTTTAGTTTTAATTTAAAACTATCTTTGTAATTTACACTATTCTTATCCAGCATTTCAAGTAATGTAGTATTAATAATTTGTTCCGCATATTTGTGATATATTTAAGTGTTATTTTGTCTTGCAATAAATTCAATTCGTTGCAGGACAATAACGATGAGTTCAGTGCCAAGCATAGCAATGTCCAACTACATATTTGTTTTGTATGCAATTATTATTTCTATTTGTTAGGAATTCGGTGATTGAACACCAATATTATGGAATTATTATTTTATGTTCTGCAGGATTTAGGAGTTTTGCTTGTGGTTCACCGATTTAGAAGTGCAGGACAGGATACGAAGAGAAACGAATGTGCAGACAAATATGTGCATCCCTAGGATTGTAAAAAATGGATGGTTGTGATTAAGTCTCTAAAGCCTCCAAACAATATAATCTCCATAGAACTTTTCTTCTTTCAAGTAATATGGGTTGTGGGTTACAAAATTGTGGATGTTAATATTAGTGTTAGTAACTTGGATTGTAGCTTAATATTATTATTAGTAACTTAGTTTGAAACTACTAATTTTAATAAATTTTATTTATTTTATATTTTTTTCTAATTTGATAATAATTTTCTCTGTAAATATTCGGGTTTAACTGAAATATTAAATTTAACTCGATGTAATAACTGAAATTACTTTGGTTTTTAATTCGGTAGTGATTTAATTCGGTGCTTATTCAATATATCAGTTATTTAGGTATTTGATAATTTACCTCGATTTTTATCAAAAAATCAACCTACACACATATTCTTCTACACCTTCACATCCACTATCTCCACCACCACCACCACCAGCTGAATCGACAACGAAAACACATCTAGAGATTCTGAGTAGTTTCTGAAAATTTTCACTAAATCTGTAACACAGGTCACTAAATCCTAAAGAGAATATCATTAAATACTAAAAAGAATATCACTAAATTGAATTGGTTTTTAGTTTGTATTTAAGAGATGGTTTGTATTTGATCATTAACACACACACACACACACACACACACACACACACATATATATATATATATAGGCAATTGCTTAAATACAAACCACTAAAATAAACTAGAATAAAACCAAGAGAAACTATACCTAAATGACATCACCCACCCCCAATATGTCATCACCCACCCCCTATACGTCATCACCCACCTAGGGCCCAGCCTCGCCCCCATTTAATCCACCCGGGGCCAGCTAGGGCCTTGCCAAGCCTCTTCATAGGCCCAGGACAGGCTCTAGACAGCCTTAAGAGCCAAAATTTGGCCCTACCATGGTCCCCCTAGCCCCCCCGACCATACTAGGCCCCATCCCCGGCTCCAAAACCCTTAGCATTCTACTTAATCGCGTTGGTTTGTATTTAGTTTGTATTGAATTAGTTTGTGTGTATACACATAGGGTCCTACTTTAATACAAACTACTAGAACAAAAACTAAATGGAAACCAATGCGATTAAGTAGAATGATGCGGGTTTTGAGACCGTGATTGGATCCCGAGATGGGCCTAGACAGGATCTAGGTGGGGCCTAATAGGGCCGGGTCGGGGCCTTGTGAGACCATGATGGAGTCAAGGTTTGGCTCTTTAAGACTGTCTAGAGCATGTCCAGGGCCTCTAAGGAGCCTTGGCGAGACCCTAGCGGGCCCGGGGTGGATTGAGTGGGGGTGAGGGTGTTCCCTAGGTGGGTGTTGACATATATGGTTTCTATTTGAGCAATTGCCTACATATATATATAAATATATATACATATATTAAGAGTTGACATCTATACTATACAACTAATGTCAAAATATTAAAAGTTTGGTCGGTCAGTTGGTACTTGGGCCGAATTATGGGCCTACTTATATAATCAGTTATCCTTTTTAACTGAATTATTTCCTTTTATATATTTTTTAACTAAAAAAATCAATTTTTTAAAAAAACATTGGACAACTACCATTTTTAACTGAAACACATTATCTTTTTCATATTCCTAACTAAACAACCGATTTTTTCGAAAGAACACATGCAGCATACATATAAAAAAGATAATATTATTATATATAATTATTAATATACAACCAAATGATATGTTTAAACTGATTACATTAATATTATTTTTAGTTACTCCGTGTTATAACTTTAAAAGTAATATCATAAATCTATATTATATATTTATACTATACCATACTATATATTATTATTCTAGTAAAACCGAAATATTAATAGTTTGATTAGTCAGTCGAGTTTTATCACGAGTTCGGTATTATTCTACGAGTCTCCTTAATATATATCGTGTTCTAATAAACTTTTTTTTATTATCAATTAAGCCAGAATATTTAAAATATGCTGAATGAAAACTTGTTTGGTCTTTCTTTCTGAGAGCACAGTTTTTGAAAATATGCTGAATGAAAACTTTTTTTATCCTTCTTTCTTTGTGGATCAGGTATTCTTTGAGTTTGTCCAAAAACATCTGCCTTCACAGGCATCTGAAGAACAATTTGTTTCTTCACTACCACTGATGACTTCATCTCAGGGAGCCTTGGTAGTATATACAGGTATAGCTGGAAGTGTGTTAAACGTGAGTGAAGACAGGCAAACACCGAGCGAAACACATGCATGTAGGAAAGTGATACATCCTTTAGTGTTCGTGAGGTGAGTGCACACACTGACACTGATCTCCTACAAGAAGAATTTGCTGCTATTAAAGCTCAGCTTGAGATGATGGAAGCTGAGAACAAAAAGTTGAAAGATTGAGAGCTTGCCACATTCGAGCAGAAAGTTGCTAAGGATTCTTCCATTTCTTCTAAGGAAGACTTGAATGGTAAGATTGATGCACGATCTCTTCCAGAATTGATCGGAATCACACTCTTTATATGTCTAAATTTGAAAGCTTGGAGACTACACTGGCCAAAGTTCTTGAGTTTATCCGAAGCTTCAAATCTGGTACTAAAGATTCTGAGGAGGATCCCTCAACTAAGGGGGATAAGGACAAGGAAGACAGATGAGGAGGTTTTAAGGAAGGTAGCAACAAGGACATCTCTAAAGCAGCTTATGATAAGAACAAGATGATTAGTCCATATTTTTGCATATTTAAGTGCCTATCTTTTGTTTATTTTCGTAATATTAATCACTTATTTATTTTATTTCAGGAAATTGTAGATAAATAAAGAAAGAAGAGAAAGTGCAAATAAATGGAAGAAAAAGAAAAGAAAAGAAGAAAAAAAAAACAAAGAGAGTTGGCAAGTAAGGGGGCACATGGAGGGCTATGATCTACCCAACACATAAGGCTCATGGATGGACAAGATTTAGCCACCCTACCCCTAAACCCTAAATCTTTAGCTATAAATTCCCCCATCTCTTTACTTGTAACCACCTTCTTTTTAACCTAGTCTTTTCCTAGTTGGTAGGTAGTATAGTGCAAGATCTTCTTTTGCTCTCTCAATTTCATACCATATTTGTAAACACTTTTTATTTTAGTGCAAATCTTCTTTTAGCTTGATCTTGTATTGTCTCTATTTTCCTGCTCCTTGTGGCATATTCTTCTTAGTACCACCATATGCCTAAGGGCTTTTGGGAATGGGAGAAGCCTTCTAGTTTAGTGAGATTTTATGATTGCTTAAATTAGTCGTTAAAGCTCTTTTAAATCCTAGCACAAAATTAGTTTGTGTTAGGGTTTTAAATGTTAAAGCCCAAAATTCTTCAATTTTAATTTTATTACTTAAGTTGCAAAGTAGCGATTAATATGTGTTAAAATTCTTTTAACGAATCTTTTTGCTTTGCTTTTGGTTTACTACTAGTTTTAGTAACAAAACCCACCTGCTCTGTTTTTCTTCCAAGACAAAACCCCTCGCCCCTGTGTTTCAATTAAAACACCACCATTCCCCTCTTCCCTTTTTCTTACTGCATTATGTTTCTTCTTTTTGATTCCACCCGTTTTCTGTGTTTGAGTTCTGTCACCGAGTTGCCGAGTCGACTCGCCGTGTAGTTGGGTTTCGTGATTTGCTGAGTTTGCTGGGTTTAGAATCTGAGTTCTGTCCGAGTCATGCAATGAATATTTTACTGAGTTTTGTGTCTACTTTGTTTTCGATTTGTTTAGTCCGATTTTGTAGTCCTGTAGCTGAGTTCGAGTATCGCTCCGAGTCACCAAACCGAGTGTAGTTGGTTCGAGGGCCGAGTTACCGAGTATTTGTGTTCTGTGTTTCTTTGTTTCGAGTCTGTTCCGTAGTTCTGTTGCTTTGTTCTGTTTCTCGCTAAGTTTCGTCCTTTGTTTTGCTGAGTTTCTATATGTTTCTAAGTTAGCACCGAGTCACGCGTTGCCCTCTGTTCTGTTCTTCATTTTGGTTAAGTCGAGTCTACACCGAGTCCAAGTCAAGAGTTTGTCGTTGCTGTTTGTTCGATGCCTTTTACTGGTTTTTGATCTGAATCACTCCGTTTGTGTTGGTTTCTTTGAAGTCTGGTCTGAGTTCTGCGTTAGTTAATTTATTTGTTCGAGTTATCGAGTTCTACTGAGTTTTCGCTGATAAGTCTATCGAGTTTGGCTGTGTAAATTGGAGCTTAGAAGTATCTTTGCTGCTGAGTTGGTTTCTTTCCGAGTCCGTTGCAATCGAGTCAATGAACTGAGTTATCGAGTAGCTGGGTTTTTGCTACTCTGTTTCGTGTTTTGCTGAGTCATTAATCTGGGCTTGCTGTGTTTGAGTCGTATTTTGTTCTAGTTTCTGCGTTTTCATTTGGACCGGGCACTGATTTTTGGTTGAGTATGGAGTTCTTTATTTACTGCTTTGAATTTTTTTCCAGCCGATTTATTTGCTAGCTCAAGTATTGGTTTTAGTTTTCTTCTGGTCGCAATCTTTGCTCATTTTGTTTTTAATCGAATTAAGCTGCATTATTTACTAAATTTATAAATGAAATTTGGAATTTACTTTGATTTTCCAAGGAATGTTTCTCAAATTCATTTTACTACTTTAGATTTAATTTAGATAAAGCCATTTTCAGCACTTAAATGTTCTAATCCGCCTAGGTTAATATTAAAGAATTGCAAAAAATAATTTAATCTCTGTGGACGAATCTTTAAATTACTATAACGTATTCGTGCGCTTGCGATTTAAAGGTATTATTTCTAGCACATCAAGTTTTTGGGGCCGCTGCTGGGGACTATAATTAATTTTTCGCACCTTTATTTTTAATCTTTCGGATTAGTTTGTTTCTCACTTTTTATTTTTATTTCGAGGAATTTGGAGAAATATTCAGGAATCATGGAGTAAAGTGGACAAATTTTGCTCGGATTTGGAAGCTTGCTTTGGTAACTGTATCTCTCCACCTTTATCTTTCGTCTCTATTTAGAAAATCACAAACAAATTTGAAAATTGAAAATCACAAACAAATTAAAAATTTTAAAATCCAAAAATATTAGTTAGAAATACATGTGTTGCATCATGCATTTAATCACTTAGGAGCACATCATCTAGATTTTAATTTTTTGTTTTTAAATTTTCGTACCTATAATTGTGGTGATCGCTGTGGAGGACCCCAAGGTACGTTAATTTCTTCTTTTCTTTAGATTAGAACACGTAGTGTAGAAGTATCCATAATTGTTTATCGCTTTTATTATCTCATTGCGTGGAGCATTATTCAAATAAATCTTAAGGGCATAACGACTCATAAGATAAGGGAAGGGATTTCATCACTCTTTTCTTGGCCCACAACAATTTAATTCTTCATTTGCATTTCCCTAGCCTTTTAATAAAATTGAATTAGACGTTAGCCCCTAGGATTTCGCGCTCAATTGGGAAGGTACCTAAAAGACGAGGTAATCTTTAATTATTCCGACTCTTCGGTGTCTAAGGCTAGCGAAAGCTTACCTGGCCGATTAAGGTTTGGTGTCTAAGCGCGGAGATTGGCCTCTTGGCAATGCCTGCTCCAAACTGGCCAAACCGGTCCGAATAATCATTGATTTATCGAGTTTTTGGTGGTCCTTACAGTTAGGAGCAAGGTCTAGTCATTTTATTAGGAAACCATAAAATTAGGTTTTTCTTTTCCCTTTTACACCCTTTCTTTTGTGTGTTTTAATTTTTAGCACTTATTTGCTACGTGTTTACTATCTAGTTTATGCGAACTACTTGGGTTAGGAACGAATCGTCTAGATTAGTTAGACCGATAATCGAAATTCCTTCTTCGTCCTCTTCGGACTCCGAACCCCTAGAAGTTCCAGAACCGATAGTTAGCATGGCGTTGTCTCTTAAAGACCGTTGTTACCCGTCCTGTTCCGCTCAACCATCGTGCATCAGCCTTCCTCCCGTTAATGGGAATACTTTCGAGATTAAGGCACATCACATTAATTAGTATGTTGCCTAAGTTTTTAGGGAGTGAAGGTGAGGATCCGTACCTTTTTATTCAAGAATTTGAGGAGGTTTGTGGTTTACAAAAACTCCAACAATTGAGTGAGGACTCCATTAGGCTTAGACTAATCAACTTCGCTTTAAAAGAAAACGCTAAAAAATGGTTGTATAGTCTTCCTATTAATTCTATTTCCACTTGGGAGGGGTTTGTGATAGTGTTT
The DNA here is from genome assembly GCF_001625215.2 of Daucus carota subsp. sativus. Taxonomy (NCBI): domain Eukaryota; kingdom Viridiplantae; phylum Streptophyta; class Magnoliopsida; order Apiales; family Apiaceae; genus Daucus; species Daucus carota. Next base: position 24,836,326 of record NC_030382.2, read on the forward strand.
CTTAAAAAGTATTTTCCAAACCATAGGACTACTCGAATTACAAATGAAATAAATCAATTTCATCAAAGGGAAAATGCGTCTTTTTGGAAATTCTTTGATCGTTTTAAAAATCTCCTATCACAATGCCCCCACCATGGAATAGAGAAATGGAGACTTTGCAAAATTGTTTACGAGGCCTTAAATAGTCAAACCACCGCTTTATTAGAGTCTATGTGCCAAGGCAAATTCATGGAGAAAGATGAGGACCAAGGCTGGGTATTTTTCCAGGACTTAACGGAAAAGACGATGTTGTGGGAGTCAACTAGGGAACCCAAAAAGTCGATCGAGTCGTCTAGCTATAGGGGTTTGCACTCGATAGGAAACAATGTGGCAATCGATGCCAAATTAGCTACCCTAACTAGGAAACTCGAAGCTTTAGAAACTAGTAAATCTCCCCCACAAATGTCCATGTTCCCTAATTATAATTTTCAAAATCCCGGAACCCAACCTTCGCACGAGTTTGAGCAAGTAAATGCTATGTTCCAAAATCCTAAGAATGACGCGTTTGCACCAACTTACAACCCCGGGTGGAAGAATCACCCGAATTTCTCGTGGAACCAAGGGAAAAATGTTCAAACTCCACAACCCAATTTTCAAAGGCCCAATCCTAGTCCTTTTCCTAATTATCAAAACCCGAGTCAAGCCCCGTTGAATCCTCCCGGTTTTAATGTTTCGGATAAACGTCTTAATTCTTTGGAAAAGAGTTTGGAAGCCTTAGTGAAATCTCAAACTAATTTGACTCAATCTCAACAAACTTTCATGACAACCCTAACCCAAGATAGGCAACTTTTGCATTCTAATGTGCAAGCCGTTTCTAAGTTAGAGGCCCAATTGAGTCAATTAGCTAGCACGTTGTGTGAGCGAGAGAAGAACAAGTTTCCAAGTCAACCCGAGGTCAATCCTAAGTTTCCTCTCAATCAAAGACCTCACGAGAATGTTAATGCGATTAACTCTCTAAGGTCGGGAAATCAAGTGGATAACAAAGTTGGTGAGCAAGTAAATGAAAATGAGGAGTCGATTCCTAAATTAAACCCTTCTTTGCCTAGCACTATTTATGATAAGCCCGAATGTTCTAGAGTCCGTAAGTCTCTGAGTGAACCTAGTCCTGGGCCCATCTCTCAAAAGCCCAACGAAGAAGTTTACAAGCCAAGGGTTCCTTACCCACAAAGGCTCATTCGCCCTAAACAATCGGCCAAAATGGAACAAATCTTAGAAGTTTTCAAATAAGTCAAGATAAACATTCCTCTTTTAGATGCCATTCAACAAGTTCCTTCTTATTCTAAGTGTCTAAAAGATTTGTGTACCCATAAGAGAACCACCCATGTTCCTAAGAAAGCATTTTTGACCTCGCAAGTAAGCTCGATTCTCTCGAATCAAATTCCCGTGAAATATAAGGACCGCGGTTGTCCTACAATTTCTTGTGTCATAGGCAATACTTTCGTGGATAAGGCTCTACTTGATTTAGGAGCGAGTGTGAATCTTCATCCGTTCTCGGTCTACCAAACCCTAGGATTAGGGGATCTCAAGACCACCAATATGACCCTTCAACTTGCCGATCGTTCTATTAAAATTCCAAAGGGAATTATTGAGGACGTGTTGATCAAAATCGGTGACTTTATCTTTCCCGTTGACTTTATTGTTCTTGACACCCGTCTAAATCCTAAGAACCAAATTCCTATCATTTTAGGACGACCTTTTCTTGCTATATCCAATGCCTTAATCAATTGTAGGAATGGTTCAATGAAACTCACATTTGGAAACATGACCATTGACTTAAACATTTTCAACGTAGGAAAAGAACCCAATGAGCTTTATGGACAACCAATGGGGGTCAATGTGGTCAACAAGTTTGTCACATGGTCTAGTTTTGAGGATAGTGAGATTGAGTCTCTTCTCAACGAGGATTTCAGAGTCAACCAAAAGAACAAAAGGGAATATCATGAGTCGTTGAAAGAGTTGACCAAGGAGGAGTTGTTAGGAGAATTGAACGACATCTGTTCAAAATGAGAAACTCCACCCGAGATTGTTAGCATTAACCCTAGGCCTGATTTTGAGAGTCGTGTTGGTGAACAACCGACATTTGACTCATTGTTCCATCATTCACATAGCGCCTTAGGAAAGGATGACGTCGTTTCTTACATCGTTACTAGTGATTTATCCCATGACCAAAATTTCATTGTCTCTAATTTGCTTGATAATAAAGAAGCATTAAGTTGGTTTATGGAGAACATTAGTGACACTTGTCCTTTAGGGGTGAACGACTGTCATGTGCTAGAGAAAGTCTTCGTGCCCCAAAATTTTCGCACACATTTTGACTCTTTCTCGAAGCTTCCTCCCATCTTTCCTTCCGGAATTGGTTGATTCGGTTCTTTCTTAGAACCTTCCCTAATGAAGTTCAGGTATGGGGAAGGAAATGTGTGCGTGCGTGGGTCGTGTATGTGTTTCAGTAGTTAATGAAAATCCTCTTCATCTCCTATTCAGGTATTTTTCCTCTTTACTCTTACATTTTAATTCTCCCTTTTGCATACATTGAGGGCAATGCATGATTCAGGTATGGGGAGGGCTTTAGTGTAATTCTTAAAAAAATGAAAAACCCTAAAAATGAAAAATTAGAAAATCCAAAAATAGAGATACTTTTAGCTAAGTTGTCTTTCCCTCACTCGAACTTTAGGAGTAGTTGGTGTTTAGCATGTTTTGAAAAGTATATATATATATATATATGTAGTGTCTTTTAGATAATTTGAACGTAGTTGAGTAAAGTTGTCTTTTTGAAACTTGCATCGACCGATTTGTACTCTAAATTCCAAGATGGCACACACGTTTGCACAAGACCTTTGATGGAGAGATTGTCTAGTGATATTATTCGATATCTGAAAGAGAACCCACATGTTGAAACAATGTCGAATCGAACCTTTGCGAATAGAAAAAAAATAAAAAAAATGAAATAAAATAAACTACTTCAATACCCATTGTTCTTTATAGATAAAATCTTTAGATAAATGGGCAAAAGTAGATTGGCTAGCCTCGTTTTGTGGCCTTTGTTACTCGAGTTATTAAGTCCGTCGGGGGATTTCAAAACCTAGTGCCCTAAGACCGTTTAGTTTGGAAGTCACTGACCTAAAGCTCGCTACATGGGTAACATTGTTTGCCTAAGAAAACAGACAAAATAAAGTCAATGCAAAAAAAAGAAACAAAAGAAAGAAAAAAAAAAGAAAGAAGAAGAATAAGAGTTTGTGATGTTTGGCTAGATATTTGTTTCGATAGAGATTTGGTCAGTTCAAAATTGGTTGAAAAAGAGAAAATGTTCTTAGAAAATTAGGATCCATTAAAGGCCTTAAATTACTTACACTCCTTGGATTTTTAGTAAATTTTTATATCGAATCAAGTAGATTAGAGGCAACTATATCTTGATTATTAGTAAAAGAGTCTTTGAGTCGTATTTTCCTTAAAAACACTTTTTGTTAACACCAATGAAATTAGAGTAGAGTCGAGTAGGATGCTTGCTAGAATGTCTCGAAGATTTTATGGGTATATCTTATGTAAACCCTTAGGAGACAAAACTCCTCTTGTAGAGATCGTCTACGAGTTTAACGGGTTGGTGAACCTAAAATCACCCGTTACGCCTACGAAAAGGAGCCTAGGACTTGCATTTAGTTTTCTTAGTTTATTTTCTTTTCTTTTGATTTTTACTCGAGGACGAGCAAAAGATAGGTATGGGGAAGTTTGATTAGTCCATATTTTTGCATATTTAAGTGCCCATCTTTTGTTTATTTTCATAATATTAATCGCTTATTTATTTTATTTCAGGAAATTGTAGATAAATAAAGAAAGAATAGAAAGTGCAAAAAAGAGGAAGAAAAAGAAAAGAAAAGAAGAAAAAAAACAAAGAGAGTTGGCAAGTAAGGGGGCACATGGAGGGCTATAATCTACCCAACACATAAGGCTCATGGATGGACAAGATTTAGCCACCCTACCCCTAAATCCTAAATCTTTAGCTATAAATTCCCCCATCTCTTTACTTGTAACCACCTTCTTTTTAACCTAGTCTTTTCCTAGCTGGTAGGTAGTATAGTGCTAGATCTTCTTTTGTTCTCTCAATTTCATACCATATTTGTAAACACTTTTTATTTTAGTGCAAATCTTCTTTTAGCTTGATCTTGTATTGTCTCTATTTTGTTGCTCCTTGTGGCATATTCTTCTTAGTACCACCATATGCCTAAGGGCTTTTGGGAATGGGAGAAGCCTTCTAGTTTAGTGTAGATTTTATGATTGCCTAAATTAGTCGTTAAAGCTCTTTTAAATCCTAGCACAAAATTAATTTGTGTTAGGGTTTTAAATGTTAAAGCCCAAAATTTTCAGTTTTAATTTTATTACTTAAGTTGCAAAGTAGCGATTAATATGTGTTAAAATTCTTTTAACGAATCTCTTTGCTTTGCTATTGGTTTACTACTAGTTTTAGTAACAAAACCCACCTGCTCTGTTTTTCTTCCAAGACAAAACCCCTCGCCCCTGTTTTTCAATTAAAACACCATCATTCCCCTCTTCCCTTTTTCTTACTGCATTACGTTTCTTCTTTTTGATTCCACCCGTTTTCTGTGTTTGAGTTCTGTCACCGAGTTGCCGAGTCGACTCGCCGTGTAGCTGGGTTTCGTGATTTGCTAGGTTTAGAATCTAAGTTCTGTCCGAGTCATGCAATGAATCTTGTACTGAGTTTTGTGTCTACTTTGTTTTCGATTTGTTGAGTCCGATTTTGTAGTCATGTAGCTGAGTTCGAGTATCGCTCCGAGTCACCAAACCGAGTGTAGTTGGTTCAAGGGCCGAGTTACCGAGTATTTGATTTCTGTGTTTCTTTATTTCGAGTCTGTTCTGTAGTTCTGTTGCTTTGTTATGTTCCTCGCTAAGTTTCGTCCTTGGTTTTGCTGAGTTTCTGAATGTTTCTAAGTTAGCACCGAGTCACGAGTTGCCCTCTGTTTTGTTCTTCGTTTTGATTAAGTCGAGTCTACACCGAGTCCAAGTCAAGCGTTTGTCGTTGCTGTTTGTTCGATGCCTTTTACTGGTTTTTGATCTGAATCACTTCGTTTGTGTTGGTTTCTTTGAAGTCTGGTCTGAGTTCTGCGTTAGTTAATTTATTTGTCCGAGTTATCGAGTTCTGCTGAGTTTTCGCTGTTAGTCTATCGAGTTTGGCCGTGTAAATTGGAGCTTAGAAGTAGCTTTGCTGCTGAGTTGTTTTCTTTCCGAGTCCGTTGCAATCGAGTCAATGAACTGATTTATCGAGTAGCTGGGTTTTTGCTACTCTGTTTCGTGTTTTGCTGAGTCATTAATCTGGGCTTGCTGTGTTTGAGTCGTATTTTGTTCTAGTTTCTGCGTTTTCATTTGGACCGGGCACTGATTTTTGGTTGAGTATGGAGTTCTTTATTTACTGCTTTGAATTTTTTTCCAGCCGATTTATTTGCTAGCTCAAGTATTGGTTTTAGTTTTCTTCTGGTCGCAATCTTTGCTCATTTTGTTTTTAATCGAATTAAGCTGCATTATTTACTAAATTTATAAATGAAATTTGGAATTTACTTTGATTTTCCAAGGAATGTTTCTCAAATTCATTTTACTACTTTAGATTTAATTTAGATAAAGCCATTTTCAGCACTTAAATGTTCTAATCCGCCTAGGTTAATATTAAAGAATTGCAAAAAATAATTTAATCTCTGTGGACGAATCTTTAAATTACTATAACGTATTCGTGCGCTTGCGATTTAAAGGTATTATTTCTAGCACATCAAGTTTTTGGGGCCGCTGCTGGGGACTATAATTAATTTTTCGCACCTTTATTTTTAATCTTTCGGATTAGTTTGTTTCTCACTTTTTATTTTTATTTCGAGGAATTTGGAGAAATATTCAGGAATCATGGAGTAAAGTGGACAAATTTTGCTCGGATTTGGAAGCTTGCTTTGGTAACTGTATCTCTCCACCTTTATCTTTCGTCTCTATTTAGAAAATCACAAACAAATTTGAAAATTGAAAATCACAAACAAATTAAAAATTTTAAAATCCAAAAATATTAGTTAGAAATACATGTGTTGCATCATGCATTTAATCACTTAGGAGCACATCATCTAGATTTTAATTTTTTGTTTTTAAATTTTCGTACCTATAATTGTGGTGATCGCTGTGGAGGACCCCAAGGTACGTTAATTTCTTCTTTTCTTTATATTAGAACACGTAGTGTAGAAGCATCCATAATTGTTTACCGCTTTTATTATCTCATTGCGTGGAGCATTATTCAAATAAATCTTAAGGGCATAACGACTCATAAGATAAGGGAAGGGATTTCATCACTCTTTTCTTGGCCCACAACAATTTAATTCTTCATTTGCATTTCCCTAGCCTTTTAATAAAATTGAATTAGACGTTAGCCCCTAGGATTTCGCGCTCAATTGGGAAGGTACCTAAAAGACGAGGTAATCTTTAATTATTCCGACTCTTCGGTGTCTAAGGCTAGCGAAAGCTTACCTGGCCGATTAAGGTTTGGTGTCTAAGCGCGGAGATTGGCCTCTTGGCAATGCCTGCTCCAAACTGGCCAAACCGGTCCGAATAATCATTGATTTATCGAGTTTTTGGTGGTCCTTACAGTTAGGAGCAAGGTCTAGTCATTTTATTAGGAAACCAAAAAATTAGGTTTTTCTTTTCCCTTTTACACCCTTTCTTTTGTGTGTTTTAATTTTTAGCACTTATTTGCTACGTGTTTACTATCTAGTTTATGCGAACTACTTGGGTTAGGAACGAATCGTCTAGATTAGTTAGACCGATAATCGAAATTCCTTCTTCGTCCTCTTCGGACTCCGAACCCCTAGAAGTTCCAGAACCGATAGTTAGCATGGCGTTGTCTCTTAAAGACCGTTGTTACCCGTCCCGTTCCGCTCAACCATCGTGCATCAGCCTTCCTCCCGTTAATGGGAATACTTTCGAGATTAAGGCACATCACATTAATTAGTATGTTGCCTAAGTTTTTAGGGAGTGAAGGTGAGGATCCGTACCTTTTTATTCAAGAATTTGAGGAGGTTTGTGGTTTACAAAAACTCCAACAATTGAGTGAGGACTCCATTAGGCTTAGACTAATCAACTTCGCTTTAAAAGAAAACGCTAAAAAATGGTTGTATAGTCTTCCTATTAATTCTATTTCCACTTGGGAGGGGTTTGTGATAGTGTTTCTTAAAAAGTATTTTCCAAACCATAGGACTACTCGAATTACAAATGAAATAAATCAATTTCATCAAAGGGAAAATGCGTCTTTTTGGAAATTCTTTGATCGTTTTAAAAATCTCCTATCACAATGCCCCCACCATGGAATAGAGAAATGGAGACTTTGCAAAATTGTTTACGAGGCCTTAAATAGTTAAACCACCGCTTTATTAGAGTCTATGTGCCAAGGCAAATTCATGGAGAAAGATGAGGACCAAGGCTGGGTATTTTTCCAGGACTTAACGGAAAAGACGATGTTGTGGGAGTCAACTAGGGAACCCAAAAAGTCGATCGAGTCGTCTAGCTATAGGGGTTTGCACTCGATAGGAAACAATGTGGCAATCGATGCCAAATTAGCTACCCTAACTAGGAAACTCGAAGCTTTAGAAACTAGTAAATCTCCCCCACAAATGTCCATGTTCCCTAATTATAATTTTCAAAATCCCGGAACCCAACCTTCGCACGAGTTTGAGCAAGTAAATGCTATGTTCCAAAATCCTAAGAATGACGCGTTTGCACCAACTTACAACCCCGGGTGGAAGAATCACCCGAATTTCTCGTGGAACCAAGGGAAAAATGTTCAAACTCCACAACCCAATTTTCAAAGGCCCAATCCTAGTCCTTTTCCTAATTATCAAAACCCGAGTCAAGCCCCGTTGAATCCTCCCGGTTTTAATGTTTCGGATAAACGTCTTAATTCTTTGGAAAAGAGTTTGGAAGCCTTAGTGAAATCTCAAACTAATTTGACTCAATCTCAACAAACTTTCATGACAACCCTAACCCAAGATAGGCAACTTTTGCATTCTAATGTGCAAGCCGTTTCTAAGTTAGAGGCCCAATTGAGTCAATTAGCTAGCACGTTGTGTGAGCGAGAGAAGAACAAGTTTCCAAGTCAACCCGAGGTCAATCCTAAGTTTCCTCTCAATCAAAGACCCCACGAGAATGTTAATGCGATTAACTCTCTAAGGTCGGGAAATCAAGTGGATAACAAAGTTGGTGAGCAAGTAAATGAAAATGAGGAGTCGATTCCTAAATTAAACCCTTCTTTGCCTAGCACTATTTATGATAAGCCCGAATGTTCTAGAGTCCGTAAGTCTCTGAGTGAACCTAGTCCTGGGCCCATCTCTCAAAAGCCCAACGAAGAAGTTTACAAGCCAAGGGTTCCTTACCCACAAAGGCTCATTCGCCCTAAACAATCGGCCAAAATGGAACAAATCTTAGAAGTTTTCAAACAAGTCAAGATAAACATTCCTCTTTTAGATGCCATTCAACAAGTTCCTTCTTATTCTAAGTGTCTAAAAGATTTGTGTACCCATAAGAGAACCACCCATGTTCCTAAGAAAGCATTTTTGACCTCGCAAGTAAGCTCGATTCTCTCGAATCAAATTCCCGTGAAATATAAGGACCGCGGTTGTCCTACAATTTCTTGTGTCATAGGCAATACTTTCGTGGATAAGGCTCTACTTGATTTAGGAGCGAGTGTGAATCTTCATCCGTTCTCGGTCTACCAAACCCTTGGATTAGGGGATCTCAAGACCACCAATATGACCCTTCAACTTGCCGATCGTTCTATTAAAATTCCAAAGGGAATTATTGAGGACGTGTTGATCAAAATCGGTGACTTTATCTTTCCCGTTGACTTTATTGTTCTTGACACCCGTCTAAATCCTAAGAACCAAATTCCTATCATTTTAGGACGACCTTTTCTTGCTATATCCAATGCCTTAATCAATTGTAGGAATGGTTCAATGAAACTCACATTTGGAAACATGACCATTGACTTAAACATTTTCAACGTAGGAAAAGAACCCAATGAGCTTTATGGACAACCAATGGGGGTCAATGTGGTCAACAAGTTTGTCACATGGTCTAGTTTTGAGGATAGTGAGATTGAGTCTCTTCTCAACGAGGATTTCAGAGTCAACCAAAAGAACAAAAGGGAATATCATGAGTCGTTGAAAGAGTTGACCAAGGAGGAGTTGTTAGGAGAATTGAACGACATCTGTTCAAAATGAGAAACTCCACCCGAGATTGTTAGCATTAACCCTAGGCCTGATTTTGAGAGTCGTGTTGGTGAACAACCGACATTTGACTCATTGTTCCATCATTCACATAGCGCCTTAGGAAAGGATGACGTCGTTTCTTACATCGTTACTAGTGATTTATCCCATGACCAAAATTTCATTGTCTCTAATTTGCTTGATAATAAAGAAGCATTAAGTTGGTTTATGGAGAACATTAGTGACACTTGTCCTTTAGGGGTGAACGACTGTCATGTGCTAGAGAAAGTCTTCGTGCCCCAAAATTTTCGCACACATTTTGACTCTTTCTCGAAGCTTCCTCCCATCTTTCCTTCCGGAATTGGTTGATTCGGTTCTTTCTTAGAACCTTCCCTAATGAAGTTCAGGTATGGGGAAGGAAATGTGTGCGTGCGTGGGTCGTGTATGTCTTTCAGTAGTTAATGAAAATCCCCTTCATCTCCTATTCAGGTATTTTTCCTCTTTACTCTTACATTTTAATTCTCCCTTTTGCATACATTGAGGGCAATGCATGATTCAGGTATGGGGAGGGCTTTAGTGTAATTCTTAAAAAAATGAAAAACCCTAAAAATGAAAAATTAGAAAATCCAAAAATAGAGATACTTTTAGCTAAGTTGTCTTTCCCTCACTCGAACTTTAGGAGTAGTTGGTGTTTAGCATGTTTCGAAAAGTATATATATATATATGTAGTGTCTTTTAGATAATTTGAACGTAGTTGAGTAAAGTTGTCTTTTTGAAACTTGCATCGACCGATTTGTACTCTAAATTCCAAGATGGCACACACGTTTGCACAAGACCTTTGATGGAGAGATTGTCTAGTGATATTATTCGATATCTGAAAGAGAACCCACATGTTGAAACAATGTCGAATCGAACCTTTGCGAATAGAAAAAAAATAAAAAAAATGAAATAAAATAAACTACTTCAATACCCATTGTTCTTTATAGATAAAATCTTTAGATAAATGGGCAAAAGTAGATTGGCTAGCCTCGTTTTGTGGCCTTTGTTACTCGAGTTATTAAGTCCGTCGGGGGATTTCAAAACCTAGTGCCCTAAGACCGTTTAGTTTGGAAGTCACTGACCTAAAGCTCGCTACATGGGTAACATTGTTTGCCTAAGAAAACAGACAAAATAAAGTCAATGCAAAAAAAAGAAACAAAAGAAAGAAAAAAAAAAGAAAGAAGAAGAATAAGAGTTTGTGATGTTTGGCTAGATATTTGTTTCGATAGAGATTTGGTCAGTTCAAAATTGGTTGAAAAAGAGAAAATGTTCTTAGAAAATTAGGATCCATTAAAGGCCTTAAATTACTTACACTCCTTGGATTTTTAGTAAATTTTTATATCGAATCAAGTAGATTAGAGGCAACTATATCTTGATTATTAGTAAAAGAGTCTTTGAGTCGTATTTTCCTTAAAAACACTTTTTGTTAACACCAATGAAATTAGAGTAGAGTCGAGTAGGATGCTTGCTAGAATGTCTCGAAGATTTTATGGGTATATCTTATGTAAACCCTTAGGAGACAAAACTCCTCTTGTAGAGATCGTCTACGAGTTTAACGGGTTGGTGAACCTAAAATCACCCGTTACGCCTACGAAAAGGAGCCTAGGACTTGCATTTAGTTTTCTTAGTTTATTTTCTTTTCTTTTGATTTTTACTCGAGGACGAGCAAAAGATAGGTATGGGGAAGTTTGATTAGTCCATATTTTTGCATATTTAAGTGCCCATCTTTTGTTTATTTTCATAATATTAATCGCTTATTTATTTTATTTCAGGAAATTGTAGATAAATAAAGAAAGAATAGAAAGTGCAAAAAAGAGGAAGAAAAAGAAAAGAAAAGAAGAAAAAAAACAAAGAGAGTTGGCAAGTAAGGGGGCACATGGAGGGCTATAATCTACCCAACACATAAGGCTCATGGATGGACAAGATTTAGCCACCCTACCCCTAAATCCTAAATCTTTAGCTATAAATTCCCCCATCTCTTTACTTGTAACCACCTTCTTTTTAACCTAGTCTTTTCCTAGCTGGTAGGTAGTATAGTGCTAGATCTTCTTTTGTTCTCTCAATTTCATACCATATTTGTAAACACTTTTTATTTTAGTGCAAATCTTCTTTTAGCTTGATCTTGTATTGTCTCTATTTTGTTGCTCCTTGTGGCATATTCTTCTTAGTACCACCATATGCCTAAGGGCTTTTGGGAATGGGAGAAGCCTTCTAGTTTAGTGTAGATTTTATGATTGCCTAAATTAGTCGTTAAAGCTCTTTTAAATCCTAGCACAAAATTAATTTGTGTTAGGGTTTTAAATGTTAAAGCCCAAAATTTTCAGTTTTAATTTTATTACTTAAGTTGCAAAGTAGCGATTAATATGTGTTAAAATTCTTTTAACGAATCTCTTTGCTTTGCTATTGGTTTACTACTAGTTTTAGTAACAAAACCCACCTGCTCTGTTTTTCTTCCAAGACAAAACCCCTCGCCCCTGTTTTTCAATTAAAACACCATCATTCCCCTCTTCCCTTTTTCTTACTGCATTACGTTTCTTCTTTTTGATTCCACCCATTTTCTGTGTTTGAGTTCTGTCACCGAGTTGCCGAGTCGACTCGCCGTGTAGCTGGGTTTCGTGATTTGCTAGGTTTAGAATCTAAGTTCTGTCCGAGTCATGCAATGAATCTTGTACTGAGTTTTGTGTCTACTTTGTTTTCGATTTGTTGAGTCCGATTTTGTAGTCATGTAGCTGAGTTCGAGTATCGCTCCGAGTCACCAAACCGAGTGTAGTTGGTTCAAGGGCCGAGTTACCGAGTATTTGATTTCTGTGTTTCTTTATTTCGAGTCTGTTCTGTAGTTCTGTTGCTTTGTTATGTTCCTCGCTAAGATTCGTCCTTGGTTTTGCTGAGTTTCTGAATGTTTCTAAGTTAGCACCGAGTCACGAGTTGCCCTCTGTTTTGTTCTTCGTTTTGATTAAGTCGAGTCTACACCGAGTCCAAGTCAAGCGTTTGTCGTTGCTATTTGTTCGATGCCTTTTACTGGTTTTTGATCTGAATCACTTCGTTTGTGTTGGTTTCTTTGAAGTCTGGTCTGAGTTCTGCGTTAGTTAATTTATTTGTCCGAGTTATCGAGTTCTGCTGAGTTTTCGCTGTTAGTCTATCGAGTTTGGCCGTGTAAATTGGAGCTTAGAAGTAGCTTTGCTGCTGAGTTGTTTTCTTTCCGAGTCCGTTGCAATCGAGTCAATGAACTGATTTATCGAGTAGCTGGGTTTTTGCTACTCTGTTTCGTGTTTTGCCGAGTCATTAATCTGGGCTTGCTGTGTTTGAGTCGTGTTTTGTTCTAGTTTCTGCGTTTTCATTTGGACCAGGCACTGATTTTTGGTTGAGTATGGAGTTCTGTATTTACTGCTTTGAATTGTTTTCCAGCCGATTTATTTGCTAGCTTAAGTATTGTTTTAGTTTTCTTCTGGTCGCAATCTTTGCTCATTTTGTTTTTAATCGAATTAAGCTGCATTATTTACTAAATTTATAAATGAAATTTGGAATTTACTTTGATTTTCCAAGGAATGTTTCTCAAATTCAGTTTACTACTTTAGATTTAAGTTAGATAAAGCCATTTTCAGCACTTAAATGTTCTAATCCACCTAGGTTAATATTAAAGAATTGCGAAAAATAATTTAATCTCTGTGAAAGAATCTTTAAATTACTATAACGTGATCGTGCGCTTGCGATTTAAAGGTATTATTTCTAACACATCACAAGAGTAAACAGAAGATGCATGAATATGATGCTTTCATTCTTACAGATTCTTATCATGAGGATACGGAGGTAATGATATTTTTGATGCAGCATATTATCAAGCTAAGGAGGAAGGTCACTTTGATGAAGAGTTCTTATTTCCTAGTGATGAGCCTGCTAATCCTGTGCACTTGGAAAAAGTTCTTAAAATGAAAGAGGATCTCAAGGCTAGGAGACTGAAACTCTGGGAACTTCAGAAGATGGTGGATTAAAAGAGAGCTACTGAGTAGGAGATAAAGCTGGAAAAGCAGAAGCTTTGGGAAGCTGCTTTGAAAGATAGGAGGCTGGAATTGAAAGAAAGATTGGTGCTAATTGGGACACTGCAAGAAAAATCTTTGCCCAGATTCAACAAGGTCCTTTCGAAGACATAAATCTGAATGGATGATATCAAGAGTCAGAACTTCAATGATGATGATTACATGCATGCCTTGACTAAAGAGCTTGATTTCATTATAGTTGTTGTTGACAATGTGCTTCAAAACAGGCACATTCTGGTTTATACTTACAGGACAGGAATGGATCACATAGAGTTTCAGTAGAGTACTTCAAGTCTTTATATGTATTTAAACTCAGGGTGTTTCTCAGCAAAGTAAGGAGGATCTCGAACTCAATGAACTTCCAAGAGACATAATTCGTGAGGTAGCTGTACACAATAGTCCTCAAGTTGTCAAAAGTCCATACATAGTGAGATTCATTAAATGCAGGTATATTAGTACTCTTCGCTTGGATGAGAATTTACTTTCAAACTATTATGTCAATTATCTAATGGAAGTGACTACTTTTCTAAGGACCAAGGGCTTAAGAACTAAAGATAAGATTGAGGCTGCTGATGAGATCAAGGCCTACTTCACCAGAAAGAATATCATATCTTATTTCCGAAAAATGCAGAAAGTCAGTGTTTCTCAACCAGAAGATTTCTATGAAGACCCTGTGGAAGAAGAGATACAATTTAACTTGGCTCGTGCTGAACAGAGAAGGAAGCTGGGTGAACCAGTCTTACCAGAAGAGCCTATTAGAGATGAACTGCCTACTCCAGTTCATAGGAGTCAAGAAGTAGAAGAAGGAGAAGTGGTTCACTCTAATAGTTAGACAAGATAGGAATATGTCTATATATGTTCAGCCTATTTGTATTGATGAGATGACAACTCAGATAAGAAAGAAAGGTATATATAGCAAGTACTGTTAACCGGAATCCGCATGAAAAACGTCAAGTGAATTATTAGAATTATGTGTTAAAAGAATTCCAGGTTGATTGTTGTATATACTAAAAGAAATTCATTAATAAGTTCAGACCTCAGTGTACAAATAATCTTTGGTAACATCTCTAGGAGGTCAGAAGATATAAAATTTCGAGAATTTATTTATTCAGAAGATTCCATGTAATACTATTTATGAAAATGTACTTGAAGACGAAGACTCGATAAACAAGCACCAACTTAATTGTTTGATTGACAAAGGATATTTGATTTGGCTAGACATAGATGAATCAGACAATACATTTGTGTGTCAGCTACTTATATTGTCAAAATATTTATTTTGGTTGTTGAATTTATTTAATAAATTTATTTACAATTGAATTAGTTTAATTATTGAATTTATGCAATTAAATAAATAAGTGAATGATTATTTATTAATTATTTTAGAAGAAAAAAAAAACAATTGCCTTACTGGACAACTCTGATAAGACAATTTTCCAAATTGTCTTATCGAGCCCTGTAGTCATTTGCCTTGCTCGGCAAGATATTTTGTCTTGCCGGGTTTTAATAGATTGTCCAACCGCATTCTCAAGAATTGTCATGCCGAGACTTTTATGATTGTCTTATCATGTTCATTTGTCTGTGGCAGACATTTCAAAAAGGACAATGAAGTGACAGCTAATTATCTTACCGTTGTCTGATAATTGTCTTGCCTAGTGGGCTGTAATCTAAAGATTGTCCTACAAAAGTACAATTGTCTTTCCCACGTTTATAATTGTCTTACAAGTGTATTTTGGCCAATTTAATTGTATTTTTTGGCAAACTAAAATTGTCTAAAGATTGTCTTTCATGTACAACCACTTTTCCTATAAATATGGGATTGTGTTCTTCATTTCAAATATATTTTAGAACATATAGTGAACATTAAAACTGAACTGTAATAATTTTGTAACGCCTGTCAAGTTTAACCAATCATTTAGCTGGAACCTTGTTTCACTAATTAAAATAAATCTAATTTCCACGTTCAATTCATCAAATCAGATTTATTCCGCGCGGAAATCTAACGATTGTATTTAACCGGCCCCTTTCTACAATTGTTTCCGGACCAACATTTACTATATTATATAAACCATTTACGTCAACTTGGGAGATATTTTAGGTCAATTAGGAAAATATTTTAATTCTCTAATTAACATTACTCGATGAATAATAGTATCAAAAAGGTTGAAATACTGTGTACCTCTTATGCCGCTCCTAATAGCCGAAATCAAACTATCCACGTATCTATGAACGTGATTAGTACTATTTGCAGCGCCAGCTTGGTAAGATTCAGTGAGCAATTTGACGCAATCCCAGTACTTTCCTTGTCGCTAGCTTCATAAATTAAAGGCATGAGACCAATAAAACTGCCAGCTCGGTGTCGATAGGCTGGATTTTCTTCTAATATGAGTGCAACCACGTCCACGTAATTTCCTTCCACAGCCAGTTCTAAGATGGTGCGTCGGTGCTTGTCAATTTTGTTAAATAACTTTGCAAAACTTTCATGTACTGCGGCATCGTCCTTTGGAACATTGGCACGTTTGGCGGCATTTATCATCACTCTAATCACATCTTTATCTTCTTCCTTGGCTGCAGAAGTGGAAATATTAGGACAAAGTCTCTCCCCTTCGACAAGTTTATAATTTCATAAATTCAGTATGAGAATACTTAAGAAAACGAGTCTAGTGTAGCAGTGGAGGATATGTGCAGAATGAAACTCTGGTCCCTGCCCTCGCATTTCAGTTCTGATTTCAGTTTTTAAACAAACCAGCTTATGAGCAACACAACCAGGCACTCTATTAATTGACTTTGAACACAGTGCAGTAACTTAATTATTGAGGGTACAGACTCCTACTACTTACATAAAAATCTGAAAACTGTGTCGGTATAAATGCTTAATTGAATCTTATTATCTTCAACACATTTGTTTATGTCTTTATACTTTCGGTTTCTGATATCCCTAGTAAGCCATAACATTTCATAACTTTCTAGAAATAACAAACTTTAGTAATATAAAAATTTCCGTCACCCAGTACGTTTGTCTATTCCTCCAAATTTGTAAATTTTTAATGATTTTCACCCATTTACCCATTTTTCTTACTCTTTGGTGTTGGTTTATCGTAGAGTATGTTATAAGAACAGAGGAAGCCCTAAAAGCAGGAAATGAGCTGTCAGTTAGAAAGAAAATGAAGTTAGCATCACTGAGAAGAACAAACGAGTAAATAGCTTTTACAATAAAGAAAAAGCCTCACATTAAATTTTTATGCTAAATACCTTTGTGGAGATTGTTAATAGCAGCATGCAAAGCAGTACTACCACCAGGCCCGTCAAAATTTAACGGAGATGTGCAAGTTGTACAGATCAGCTTCACTATATCGTGGTACCCATTTTCCGCAGCCATGTATATTGGAGTTTTACCATCTTTGTTTGGAATATGTTTATCAGCTGGGTCGGCCTCTACTAATAACTTGGCAATTATCGTATGACCTCTCCTAGCTGCTACACATAAGGCAGTCTCCGAATCATTATCAGCATGCCTAAGAAAAGCATGAAAAGAAGATACATGATTTTGAGTAATATTATTAGACAAAGAAGAAGGCAATTGTCTAGCTGCATCGATGAGGGCCTCAACTACTTCAGTGTATCCAAAATATGCAGGCCACGCGAGTACAGTCTCTTTTTGCGACCCCAGAAAGCTCAAAAGATTTTTGCTTGCAAAATGCCTTAAAATGAATCGCACACGTTCTGTATTTCCATTTATGGATTCAATATGAAGGATTGTTTCTCCTCTCTGGTTCAGCCTATCAGCTTCCATCGCCAATTTAGATATGGCATCAGCATCGCCAGAAATGGCAGCATCATACAAAGCATCCAGATCCATAAAACTTAAGAAATTTCTACCAGGGCTCATATAATGAGTTCGGACTCAATTAATACAAGAAACTGTATGCAGGCAGCACGTGCTAGATATTCAACGTTATTAGAAGGATTGGACGTACTCTTTAATGGCGCAGCTGCATGGGCCAGGTACGTACTGTACAAGTAGTCCCTATAAATTGACCCATCTGACAATTTATAGATAGATCGCTAAATTTTACTCCTCTCATTATTGTTTTACCGCCCGGTTTTCATTTTTAATTCAAAGAAGATAGACATCGGTTCCTATCGGTTCCTATACTAACTGATGTCAAAAAGGTAATAGACATCGGTTAATTTTTAGACGATGTTAATAATCGCTTTTATAGCGTGGACAATGTCGACCGATGTCTATACCCTGATGTCTATTCTACTTTTTCTAGTAGTGTTATACTATTTGTAACGTTTTAAGAGTCTGCATTTAAACACTGAATTATGTCATAATTTTTTAGTTTAAACATGGATAATTTATCAAGTAGGGTCGCGCTCAAAATAGAACCCGTCTTTAAAATAGAACCAGAAAACCACTAAGATTCTGCTGCGGAACCCTAAATTTTAAATAGAATTTTAACATCTAAATCTAAATACATGTTTTTTGCATGTTATTTCATCGATGTGTGTGTTCAAAAATACTATCTTGTCAGTTTTATTGCTAAAATACTATACATTTTGCACATTTCCTATCTTGTAAGTTTTATTGCAAAAATACTGTATTTTTAAATACAAACAACGTTAGTAATTGCATAATTACATTCTCTCAACTGTCTCCACTAACAAGTCACAGCATCTTCGTCTCCACTCAGTCCAGGGATTGCTACTCTCGCTTTCTCTCTCGTGCAGCTGTTAGGCCTGACAATTTGACACGTAACACGCTAACACGAAACGAAACGACACGAAAAAAATGGATATGGGTTTTGATTTTCGATACACGAAACACGAAAGTACACGAACACGAAATTACACGATAGATTTCGTGTCGGATATGGGTTTTCATTTGGGGTACACGAAATACACGAAAGTACACGAAATATTTGTAGATTATATTTATTATATATATGTAATGATATATTAAATATATAATTGAGTATAAAGTATATATTTATATGTATGTGTGGATATATATTGTAGATACATTAACAAATTTATAAAGAATTGTATACAAGTATAATATATATCATTCACATTTAATAAACTTATAAAGGAAAATATATATTAAATCCATTTTTTGATTAAAAAATATATTAATATTTATATATATAATATACACGAAAAGTACACGAAATATACACGAAACGATTCGTAACGGATACGGGTTTCAAATTAGGTACGAAATTAATAACGGGCGGATACGGGTTTCACCTTCGAGTACACGAAACACGAAAATACACGAAACGAAAGTATACGAAACGAAACGATTGCCACCCCTAGCAGCTGTTCTCGCTTCAATCTCGCTCTTCTCGTCTTCAAAAGTGTAATTAGCTAAGCTTTCAACTGCTTATTCTTCAATTTCGTACGAATGGGAGATTCACAAAGTTTCTTAGTTTATGATGTTGATAAAGGTGATATACGTACATACAACGTTTGAAGCTAATTGATTAGCTCAATATTATAGTTTTTTACAGTTTGAGCCATGATTAATTGAAGTCAGTTGCATATAAGTTGTTTCTACATATGTTGTGGTTGGATGTTTTAATTTGCATGTGTAATTGTTGACAATGGTGCATACGACATTTTAGGCTAATTGATTAGCTCTATTTTATGGTGTATTTACAGTTTGAGCTATGATTAACTGAAGTCAGTTGCATGTAATTTGTTTTTGCATATATTGTGGTTGGATGTTTTGTTTTGCATGTGTAATTTTTAAGTTATGTGTTTGTTTTTGTTCAGTTTTGTTTGTATTTGTTGTGATTAATTGTTAATTGAAGTAATTACTGTGATTATTAGTAGTATTTTACATTTTGTTTGCTGTTAATTAGATAACTACTCCTTCCGTCCCGCCAGGAAGTTTACGTACACTATTTGCATGTATTTTGAGACTCTCGTAAAATATAGTTCTATAACGTATTTTTGATTATATTTTTTTTTGAATAAAAGTTTAAACTTCACCTTTTATTCAGGATTTTAAAAAATATATATATATATAATGTAAGTATATTTTGTAGGATCCTTAAAATGTGTGCCAAAAAGTAATGTAAAGAACCTGGTGGGACGGAGGGAGTATGTGTTAATATTTTGTTGTACATTAGCTATGGTTCATTCAAGGTTCTCCTCTGCATCTGCTGGGCAATCAGCAGCTTCAGCTTCTTCTTCAAGAAGCAAATAAAAAAATGAAAGCGAAGAAGTCGAAGGTAGCACAGATGTCTAAAAAAGTCAAGTTGACGTATCATGATGATAGAGGTATATTGTTATAAATTAAGTTTAGATTTGTCAAAAAAAAATTGCATTTTCTGTGTTTGTTTGTAGTTGTATGATATTTAAATACTTTTGTTTATGTTTTACAGTTTAGCATTGTTTGTTTGTATGCATGATTTATTTTATTCTGTATTTCCATATGGGGTATGTGTTATAAAGTTTCTCTTGAGAAGCATAAGGGTGCAAAAATCAGTACTATTAACATATTTGAACCCATTACTGAGTTGCGTGCATTGCTTTATGAAGAACAACTTGCTACATTTAGCAAATCTTGCTTTGCCCATTTTATGAAGATGCCAAACTTTAAGATTCAGCATCAACTCATTCATAATCTGCTACTTCGTCAGTTGAAACAACCAAATAATCATGAAATTTAAATTGGAGTTGGTGGCAAGAAGTTGAAGTTTGGTATTTAGGAATTTGCAACTATTACTGGACTTCGGTGTGTTGGCAATCCTGATAAAATGCGTTGCGAAGGCTACCAACAACTTTGTTAGTACCTATTATGAAGGCTTCAAGACCATTTCCAAAAGTGATGTGAAGAAGAGTTTTTTCTCTAGGGAATGGAAATCTGATGAAGATGCTGTGAAGATGGGAAAATTGTATTTTCTCCATCACTTCCTTCTTACATCCAGCACTGATACACATGTTCCGAAAAGAGAGCTTGACCTGTTGGATGGTGATCAATTTGATGAGTTCCCTTGGGGTGAAGATGTGTTTAAAGTTACTGTTGAGTCATTAAAAAGTAGTGTCAAAACAACCTCTAAAGATAATTATTACAGGCTTACTGGGTTCAAGTCTGGTTTTATGAGTGCTGCCCATATCTTATTGGGAAATATTGTGATCAAAATGGAAGCTTGATCCCCCGTATTCTCAATTGGACTACTAATTATTCTGGAAGGTTTGAAGAGTTTTACACAACTCTTTCGTTGGATTCGGAAGAGGTATACATTTGTATTTAATATTGTTTTCCTTGTTTGTACTGAGTTTTTGTATGTTTCGTTCAATATTAGTTTATTTGTTTAGTAGTTGCAACTAAAAGATTTTACAGCAACTGCGAAGGAGATTAGTGATTTAAATTTAGGTGATTTAAATATTACCGGGAATGTCTCGTTTTGCTTATTTCTTAGCCACATTTCATTATTTTTATTTTCCGGATATTTAGTCATAAAAAATGACATGTGTTCACCACATACAATTACAGAAGACTATGTAAATAATAATATAATGATATATAATATGACAATTAAGAAGAAAATTAAGAGATGATTTAGTTAAAATATGGCCTAACCGCTGCTGTATTTTGTAGAACACATAAATGGTCAAATGCAAATCATTGTCACTTGGAGTTATAACTGATGCACAAGATAATAGCCCACAAACGACATCCGTTCTATTCCTATCATTTTTTGATAACTCAATAGTCGCTTCCTCATGGTTCACCAAACACTCACCGGCTTCTTCTACAATATAGGCCTAAGCAATGCAACCTTCTGCATGAGCCCGATTCCTTATATACCCTTTAAATGCCTAATCTTTTTTGTAGGGAGAAACTGCCCAGACTGAGACCACTGATTGTGGTCTCTTTCTAAAGCATTATATGAAAGAAATCTATCTCGACAGGGAACTTAAGTTTGCAACACAGGTATAAATAGTACCATTTTCAATTTTGTGTTAATATTCTTGTGTTTTGTGCTGAATTTCTGTCACCATTTATCATTTTACACCCGCACTAACAATTTTCCTCATTTTAGTGGGCGCGGAGGACCAACATTGTTTGTGATACCGATGACCTCAATGAAATCAAGTGTATGTGTAGCGAAGTATTTCATGAGGCAACATGCTAATTAAGCCGCCTACATGAGTGGTTTACTGTAGGATGCACACACACACACACACACACTTATTGCGCTGTTTTTGTTGCATGGATTTAGACTTGTCTCTCTTTTTTTAATATGTGCATCCAAAAATATATTAACATTGTCTAGTTAGAATGGTTCGTAAGTTTTTGTCAAATATAAAGAGTTTTTGTTTGATGGAATTGTTGGTTGAAAGGTGAATATAATTAGTTGGTGGTTATTGCTAGGGGAGAGCATGGGTCGGTTCGGCTCAGTTTCGGGATAAAACCGGAACCAGAACCATATATCCCCGGTTTTTAAAATCAAAAACCGCAACCGCCATCATAAATAACTATCAGACTCTTTAAGAAAACAAGTCCAGAATGCCAAAAATGCTACCTTGAAACATTCGAATAGCTTTTTAAATTTTTAAATATGATATATATTATATATTTATTAGTATATTATATTTATTATTTATTATTTTAATAATCGGTTTGGTGGAAGGTATAACCGGAACCGAACCATTTAAATCGGATCGGTTTTTAGTTTTTCGGTTCGGTTATTTTCAGATCGGTTTTCTCCGGTTTTTCCTGGTTTCGGTTTTAAATCGGTTTTTTGCTCAGCCCTAGTTATTGCATGGTTGGTATTTGGTTTGTACTTGCTTTGTTGAAATGTTGGTAATGAAAAATTTTGTTTCCCGATTTTTGATAATGTTAATTATATTGTCTAACCTAGTTTATTTGAATCATGTAAAACCATTGTGATATACTTTTACCTAATGAGACATGTAAAAGGCCGTTGTTACAAGTTACATAATACAACAGTCATTTTATGTGATATTTTTAGCTAATGAGACATGTAGATGGCAATTGTTATAATCAGTGTTGTAAAAAGCGCAAATCGGTCCTAAGCGGTGAGGTGACCTTCTAGCGCTTAAGTGGATAAGCGGACGCTTAAGCGGAATTTTAAGCGGGTGATTAAGCGGATTAATAATATATATTTAAAATTTTATATATAATAATATTATATATATAATTAAAATTATAAAATAATTAAGTAATAATAATTTAAACATAAAATGTTTTTGATAAAAAAGATATTTTTAATATTTTATTATAATTTTCATAATATTTATAAAAAAATATTTGTATTTAAATATAAAAAATTAGCAAGTCAAAATCATTCTGACCGCTTAATCCGCTTAACAGGCCGCTTAATGTTAAAAAATGCTTAATCTCCCGCTTAATGTAAAATCGAAGCGTTTTACCCTCCGATTCCGCTTAAGCGCCCGCTTAGACGGCCGCTTAATGCGCTTTTTAGAACACTGGTTATAATCAACGTTATACAATAGCCACTGTATTAAAAAATATTATCTCACTGAACTTAAACAATAACTCCTTGTTATTAAATCATTGTCCAAACAAACGACTAACAAGAGTAATGAAATAAAAATAATTGTCCAAAAATTTAAAAGACAACAAAGTGGATGAAGAAAATAGTTGTCCCAAGACCAAACAACAAAATTTTAATAATAAAATTGTTGTCTAAGACATATACAAATAAGTAAATAGCATTAATAAATCATTGCCTAAATCAATATTGTTTGAGCATTTGGGACAAAAACAGTTGTAGAAGAGATTTCACACAATTGTTGCAATATATAGTCTATTGTTATAAGGAACCTTACACAAGTATACCTCTCCTTTATGACCGTTGTACAAGGTAGTAAAATACAAGCTTGTATAACGCAATATTTTTGTCTGATACTCTTACCAACAAGTAAATATAACCACAAACTGTTGTGGATATTCCTACTAACAACACAAATCCAAAATATGACCGTTGTAAAATGTTTATAACAACACTTTGTTAGATATTAACGAATCTGTTGTTGTTTCTGGGTGTAACACGACACACTGTTAAATATAAACCTTTTGTTTCTTGATCGCACACAACAGTACCTACCGTTGTTTCAGGTGCGTATCAAACGACACCTCAATTTACCACGGTTTTCTTGTGCATTAGACAACGGGAAAAAATTGTTGTCTGATGTTGTTTTTGTTGTAGTGTGGAGAAAAATCTCATCTTAAAAATTTTTAATAAAATTTTGTTTTGTTATTTTTTTGATATTGTTTATCTATAATAATTGAAATAAATTAAATTTGGTTGTATGTATGTATATTGGTCAAATAATGAAATTTTACTTTAAATATATTCATCAATTAGAAAGGGTGTTTTCTTTTTCAAAGAGAGTACAAGGTATTTTAGAATAATTTTCCAACGAGACCGAGAGGATATATATAATTTCTAATTTTCGTCTACTTTATGCATTTCACTAGGGATGTTCACGAACAGAGCCGAGTTGAGTTTTGACCGAGCCGAGTCAAGCTTTAAATTTTTTGCTATCAAACCGAGCCGAGCCGAGCTTTCTTATCGAACAAAAAAGTGTGTTCGAGCTCGAGCTCGTTAACTAACGAGCCGAACAAGAGCTTGTTCACGAACAAATACGAGCCGAGCCGAGTCGAGCCGAGAGAGCTCATTTTCTTAACGAACACATTTATGTGTTCGAGCTCGAGCTCGAGTTGTTAACGAACCGAGCCGAACCGAGTTTTTATCGAGCAGAGCTCGAGCTTGTTCACGAACAGCTCGGTTCGCGAACAGCTCTACTGGTTTCACTTCATGGCACTAAAGAGTCAACCGCATGTTGTTAACCATGCATGTTTTTTCCATTATCTTTTTAACATGCATTTTGATATTCGTATAAATTGTGATTTTATAATATTTTTTAAAATTCATTTTTCCTAAATAAAAGTTTGACATTTAAAAGTCTAATAATTTTTTTATGAAATCATATTTTATAACAGTTTCAAAATGCATGCAAACATTGAAGTAAACCACAAGTCTGGACCGGAAATAACTATTATGCAGTCCACGCTACAATCAATATACTTATATAAAGATGAAGCGATGGGCGTGTAGGTGGCGCCTCTCAGATAGCTCCCTTCTATTTTTTTAATTTTCTAGGAATTTTTAGATGAAAATTATCAGAAATAAAAACTACTTCTTTTTTTGGTTTCACATTAATTGATACGGTATATATCTTGGCATAAATTAATCTGATTCTGTTTCAGATTATTTCTGGAATATGGTAGCTTGCATGTTTTTTAATCTAATTATGTTTCAGATTATTTAATTATGGAAAAGAGTAGTACACAAGTCTCTCTACACCTATAAATACCCCTGTAGGTTGTAGGGTTTTGGATCATATAAACACAACCTGCTCTCTCTCAATACCACAACCCTACTCGCTGGTGGTGCCGTTCTTATGCAACTAAACCACATACGGTGAGGGGGCGAATACGCTTTATAAACAATTTTTTTTTTGCCTATATATCTTCTCCATCTAATACAGTAATGAGTTACAGTATGATAGATGTTTTGAATGACGATACAGATGATTGATTGACAAGAGTAAGAGTTTGTCGGATGTGGGAGTAGACTGCTATCTCGTGAATTTAAATTGATTTTTTTGCGGACAACCAATCCAAAGAAATTGGAGAAAGGAGTCACTAATATACACATGCATGGATTGGAATTCATACGTCCCGGCATGATTAATGTTCGTATAACTAGAATATAATGTTTATCTCTATTAAAACTGGGGATGGTTTAGGAGTTGCATCTCAATATCCTTTTGACTTTTACACAGTTATGTTAGGAATCAATAATTTTTGATGATAACATAAACATTTTGTAACATGTCTTACTTAGAATCTTTATCAAATTTCAGTTGTAATTGTTATATTTCTTGTCCTTGGGAATTATCAACGGATGGGTAGAATAGGATGGCTAATTGTAAATATCCAATGCCATGTAATTTTATCTAAGTGAAGGATATTCAACTGATGAGATGTAACTATTCAACTGATGAAGACTGGATGATGTTTCAACTGATGAAAATCAAGCATTCAACTGAAGACAAAGTGTTCAACTGATGATGCTGAGGAATTCAACTGATGAGACTGGAACAACATTCAACTGATGGAGTTTGTAATTCATTCAACTGATGAGCCTGGCATTCAACTGATAAAGTCAAGAGCAGTTGAAAGCAACCAGAACTTTCAACTGATGAAGCAAAGATCAGTTGAAAGTGACTAGAGCTTAAGTCTGAAAAATCACATGGATCGAATTACACTAAAATAGACATGGAAGCCTAATTAGGAAAATAAAGAAGAAGCAGAAACATACTTATCTCATGCAGTGCAATCTGGATCAAATCAAGATGATGGTCAAAGATGAAGACATCTCAGAAAGCATGCATAAGACAAAGTTGTGCAGCATTGTTTTTAGATTAGAGTGCATTTTGTAATCTAGCTAAAAGCTTTGTAAAACTTGGAGTATATAACCAAGTTAGAAGCATCAGTTGAACTTGTTCAAATTACTTGAGTGAAAAATCTGAGAGTTAGAACTTGTTTGAGTGATGAACCAGCAGCTGTGCGAATTGTAATCAATCCACAGATTCTTCTATATAAAATCTCACGGGTGGATCATTCAATCCACCCGTATTTTTAAATACTTGGTGTTTTCTGTTTTACTGTGATTAAGTGCATTGTTTCTTGAATCTTTTAATTTGTAAAAGATTGTATTCAACCCCCCCCCCTTCTACAATCTTTCTTATAGCTGGTGTAAAATAACAAGTTATGTTGTTATTGTCTATTTTATTGGTCAATCGATGTATCCATCAATTAGTCCTTAAAGAGCTATATGCTTTTTACATGTAGGGCATGTTGTATATGTATAGGAAGTAGTGTTTGGAAAATAATGACAATGTTAGTGAAAAATATGATTACTTTTAGAAAAAAAAAACTAAAATTAAGATTCGTCATACATTAAATCGTTATTATATGTAGAAATTTCTGTTCATTTTTCCACTCATGAATTATAGTCCAATTTTGTAATTTTATATATTAATATTGGTATTAGATCGAGATGTTTATAATATAAAATTTATTTTATTCTACAAATATTAATTTTGAATAATTAATATAATTTTTATAGACTGCCACGCATTTATTTTATCTTATAAATACTAATTTTAAATCATTAATATAATTTTTTATGGGCCGCCGCAACGCTCGGCTTCTCAACTAATTTTAAATAATTTAAAAACCCTCTCTCCTTACCTAATCACAAGAAGTTTGATATAAACCAAAGAGGAAAATTATATTTGAATATTAACTCTTATAAATAGTCTAGTTTCACAAAATCAAAACACAAACTGATTTTTGTTAAAAACGAGTACGATGATCGATAGGTATTTATATTTTGATTATATATAAAAAATTAGAAGCATATAAATAAGATATTTATTCCACCCAAAATATGACCGTTACTCGAGTACTGTCAAGGGAGTGGCATACAACTTGAAGCCAACTCCTCATTAACACTTTTACAAGTTGAATGCAGCTGTCATGACCAACTTTAATTCGGCTCCTGCAAAGCTTTACTGTATTATTTATACACACTCACTACTTGAAGACTATCCCCTCCTCAGCTTCTTCAAACTGTAGCTGAAATAACATAATCTTGTATATATCTCTAGTGTAGACAGAGGTAGTTTCTTACTTTAGTCTGTTTCGAAATTCTGATTCCGTCGCTGAGTATAGTAAGTAGCTCTGCATATTTTGGTATGGAAGGAGAAAAGGTGATAGAAAGCTTGGACTGTCTTTGGTTCTTCTCCAATGTCATGCATGCACCAAAGACTCACCCCATTGAAGTGCCCTCCTCTAAAGAAGAACCAAAAGTGGAAAATGTTGAGAAGGTGAAAGTAGAAACAGAGCCTATCATGATTCTTGAAGCCAAGAGAGATGCTTCTTCATTTGAGATGATTAGTAAGAATGGAGGGTTGAGATCAAGAGATGAGAAAGAGAGTAGTGGAGAAAGGAAGGTGAGAAAAGCAACAAAGAAGAGGAACAAGAAGGATGTGAAAGTGAATGTGGGAGATTATGAGAAGGAGTTAGGGTTTGATTTCAGGTTTGATTTGAGTGAGCTTTTGATGATGATTGAAGGGTATGAGAGGTTTAATAAGAAGAAATGTGGTGAGGTGATGCCACCATTGAGTGATGGAATGGCCATGAAGCAGCATCTCAAATCTTGGGCTTATGCAGTTGCTTGCAATGTTAGATGAATCTCTTTATATTTTTGTTGTTATTTATCTTTAGGATTGTAATGATTCATTCATTTGAGATGTATTGATTAGATTAGTTATTCTTTTGTGGTCTAATTTCTTATATATGTAAACTTTTTGTATAATGGCTAACTAATATGTGTAGAGTTCCAGGGTGTAGAATCGATAAATGTACTGTAACCTTTCTGTTGTTATGTTATGAAATGGAATGTAGAAGATTTGTTTCAGTTTGTTGACCTTTAAGGCTACGAGCCTATTTTTGCTTAACATTTTTCTAAATATATTTATGCATCTTTTCTAAATTTTGTAAGTACTCCGGGATCGTTTGGATGACTTTAAACTAAGTGCCGGTTAAAGAAAGAAGTGAAATACAAGTTAGAATCAAGTTAAGATTTTTAACCGATTAAAATGTTTAAGAAAGAAGTAGAAACCATAAAACAAAACATAGGGCCGTCTTTTGGTGTAAGTTAACAAAATGTTTGGTAAATAAGTAGAAATTTTAATAGAAGGGTTTGTCTAGTGTGTGCCCATGGGCACATGTTAAACGCGGAATTTGATATGTTTGAGGGGTTTTGATTGGTGTGGTTGTTGAATTTGCAGGGGGGTCCACCATTATTAAGAAATGAGAGCCAATAAAAATCTCTCAAGCTTGTAAAATTCCGCGCTTAGCATGTGCCCATGGGCACACACTAGAAAAACCGTTAATAGAATAACTAGCATTCTCAACTTATTAAAAGTGATGCTACATGCACAAAATTGGGTACAGAATTTTACACAAAATGATGTGGCAACTGAGATGGAAAGTTTTAATTGGTACTATTAATGCATATACAGAGGGCCCATTTCAATCAAAAGTTGACACATACTCATTATGTGAATGTTTTTTACCCAATTATGTGCTCTAGCATTTTCCTATTGGGTTAATTTTAAAACTACTTAACTTAACTATTGGGCTTTCAAATATACAGCCCATCTTAGAACAAATTACAAGCGTACGGTTCACAGTTTATTCTTTTTAAAAATACGGTCGTTCACAACGACCTCTGATCTCTCAAACATGTCTTTTCTGTTTGACAGCGCTTCCCTCTCTCCGCTCGCTAATTCTCCTCTCTCTCTCTCTTGCAGCTTCATTCTCCAACATAAATTCTTCCCCTAAATATACTTACAAATCTCAGTTCTCGTTGTGAAACTCTCGCCGCAGTTCCGATTCAACTCAAAATCACCGTGAAACTTTTCCTGCGGGGCCAATTAACCGAAGGAGAAGAGCTAATATGACACCGAAGTTTGAAACTGCGTGAATGACAGAAACTATGGCTGATGATTGAATTCAACGTTGTCGTGAAATTGCAACACCTCCATAACTGTGGTTGAGGCTGCGTTGATTGCGTGAATGAGAGAGATGTAAAGGAGAGGAGAGAGAGAGACATAAAGGAGAGAAGCGAGAGAGAGCGTGAAAGAGAAAAGAGAGAAGAAGGAGAGGGAGAGCAAGGAGACATAGAGCAATGAAGAAGTCGTAATTTTGTAAAATTACAAACTGAAGTAAAGAAGTCACGGTAAAAATAAAAAAAAAGATAATATAGAATTGAAACAATAATTTAGTAATAGTAAAATTATAAACATAAGTTAAAAAGTTGTATATATTTATAAATTTCTCTTTCCTATATTTATTTACACAGCCGGTTAGAAAAACAGTGGTAAGTACATGAGTTTTTAAACTCGACCAAATTAAACACCCCACCGTCTCACAGTAAACTTTACAGAAAAATGAATAACTGATCAAATATTTTACTCTTAGATCAATTTTATTGCACAAAGCAACACCATATAGTTACAATATTAACACAAAAATATTTTTAAATTAATCCATAAAAATTACAAAAATAATAATAATAATATATTACTCAATTTAATTAACTCTAGATTATATCTAAATTTTTATAATCCTATTCCTATCTCAGGACTAATAAATTTTATATGTTTATTAAATTGAATATATAGTAATTTATTATATCAATTATTTTATTACACATCTACTTATCTACTTATATATATAATAGCCCAACACGTTCGTGTCAAACCTCCAACCTGAGCAAATAAATTACCTAGCTCCGAAGCCGAGCCTAACTCCGAACCTAACTCTTTCTCATATATATCAAAAAAGTTATTCATAAGACTCGAACCCAAGACCTCTCCCATACAAACACACCACTCAAACCACTTTAGCTACACAAATATTTTGTCTTTTATTGAAATACATTAAACACATACATTAAGACAGTTGCATTTATATTCTTTTCATCAATAGCCTATTTTTTTTTTGACAGAAATCAATAGCCTATTTGTTTGAGATCAAGTTATTATTTCACTTAAGTCTCGTATATTGTTTACATGATAGATTAATATCTATAAGTTAATTATTTACCTAAATAAATTTAAAATTGAATAAGATTCTATATTAATCGGGTTCGAACCACGATTTAGATTTCTAAAAATAGATATAATTCATATTTGAATAGAAATGAACAAATTTAATTCTCTCTAGCCTAGCCTCTCTCTTGTCGTAGCCGCCTGGGGCTTCCATCGGTTTTCACCGGTGGAAAGCCCCGAATCACTTGATTGCTTTGTTTTTATTCCTAGTTTTTGAATAATACATTTTTCCGGGAAACTTTGATCTAAAACCATCGGAGATTTCGCTGTCTCTCTTCCAAGCGGGTGAGTTTTAGCCCGATTTCTCTTGTTTCTGTGGTTCTGCTCCGGATCTGTTCTCGGAAGAATTCTTAGATCTAAAACCATCGGAGATTTCGTTGTCTTTCTTCTCTGTTTCAAGCGGGTGGATTTTCAGTCCGATTTCTCTTGTTTCTGTGGTTTTACTTCAGATCTAAGGTTGTTTTCTCTCCCTGGTGAGAGTTTTGTTTTTCGCTTCTCAATTGTAAGCGGGGTTTTGATTTGGTGATGAGAGTTTGTATGGAATCGCCGTTTTGGTCGATAGCTCAAACGATAGCTCTGTCAGGGCATGATGAAGAGGGTACCAGTAATTCAACGAGGATGCATGAAGCGGGTACTTGTATTTGTATATACATTTTCTTCAAAATATCGTTTAACTGTCTCTTTACGAGAACAGGCGATTGCAAATTACTGTTTGTTCGACTCGATCATTGGTGTAGATGCCGTATGGCTTTTTATTATTAGATTAACACCTTTGTTTCAAAAAAAAAAAGAAATGAACAAATTTAAATCTAACTTAATAATCTAAATGAGTACCAATACAATATTATAGATTCTTTAAGTCATGAATGTGAGCAATAAGCACAAAAACTAAGATTTCGGTGATCATCGTTGAAAGGAAAAAAATGATAAAACTATAATTTCAATATGTCATCAATCAATATATAACATACCAATTAAATAAAATGATTTAGACTATAATTAGATTAATTGATCATTTACAAATTAAACTGAAAGATATAATTAATTCTGAACCGGATAATCCGTCGCGAATTGGTGAAAATTAATATCTGACTAAACGGGACTAGATCAAGAATAGTTTTCCATAATCCAGAATATCGAAATACCATTTGATCTTTAACAATTGAACATGGTATGCTACGTTGCTCACCCTTAAGAAAATACGAGCATCAAATTATATATTTAAAAATATGAGTTTGCACAAAGCTAAAAATGTAATCACACGACTAATTAAACTAAGTATTTCATGTTTTTATGAGATTCGTAGGGTCTTACTCATATCTACTCTCTTTTTGCTATTTGAAATTCCAGAAAATCATTTTAGGATCTGGTTTATAACAATTACATGAAAAATCATTAAAAGTCTTAATCAACAAGCTAAAAAAACTAACGATAAAAAATTAAAATTTTATAACGAGACAATATTATAACATACTGCATCAAAATAATAATCATCTAATATTTTAAATTAACAATAAAAAACTAAGACATTGAAATACAATATAATTGATACGAAAATTAAAAGGTGAGCCACATCAAAGGGGTCAGATTTTTTCTGGGTACAATTATAAGATTAGTAGTTCAATAGATGCTTCTATAATAAAATAAGGTACGAGTATTTTTACCTACAACATATGCTTCAATTTCTATTTATACAAAGTGTGCGCAACATATGCTAAAAAAGAATGTGTTAAAGATCTGCCCGATCATGTATCACTTAACTATTACACAAACGTGCGTTCAAAAAAGAAGAAATAAATGTAAAACAACGCAGACCACACGTCTTCATCTAATCATGATTCAGGATATCATAATTCACATATCAAGAACAAGTTTTCGTCAAAATCATGGTTATATTAGATTAAATAATTTAATAATTTTTAACAATAAATTACAGATACTTTTAATGAGGTATAATATATTTAAAATCTAAAAATTTCAATATTAATTTCCAATATAATTTTGAACATGTTGATAATATGGTAGTGACTTCTTTATCCTAACGAATTTGAATATAGAAAAATCAGGCCATATGTGCTCCCTCCATCCCCCGTGGTAGTTTACGTGCACTGTTTGCACGCATTTTGAGGCTCTTATAAAATATAGTTTTATAACTTTTTTTGAATATTTTTTTTTGAATAAAAGTTTAAACATCAAAATTCAGAGGAAAAAAATTTAAAAAATATATTATAGAACTATACTTTAAATGAGTGTGGAAAAACGTGCCAAAAAGTAACGTAAAGAAATGAGAGGGACAGAGGGAGTAATAATTATGCTCGAAATAATATGATGACAATTGACACATGGATATTATTTAAAACACAACAGAAACTAGAGGCCCGTGCCTCGCACGGGCTTTTATGCTAGTATATATAGTAGCCCAACACGTTCGTGTCAAGCCTCCCTCCTGAGCAAATAAATTACCTAGCTCCGAACCTGAGCCTAACTCCGAACCTAACTCCTCCTCATACATATAAAAAAAATGTTATTATTGGGACTCGAACCCAAGCCCTCTTGATTACAATTACACCACTAAAACCACTTGAGCTACACATGCAATTAATTTTTTTATTCAAAAGCATTAAACTCATACATTAAAACTGTTGTATTTATATTTTTTTTTAATATCTTATCTATTTGAGATAAGTTATTATTTTAGGTAAACCTCATATGTTTTTTACATGATAGATTAATATCCATAAATTAATTACTTACGTAATAAATTTAAATTTGAAAAAGAATTTGAACAATTGGGCTCGAGCCATGTTTCAGACTTCAAAAAATGGATATAATTCATATTTGAATAAAATTGGACGAATTCAAATCTAACTTAATACTTTAAACGAGTACCGATACAATATTAGAGAAATTTAAGCCATGAATGTGAGAAATAAGCACAAAAACTAAGATTTCGGTGAGCATCTTTGAAAGGAAAAATTGATGGACTTTCAACATGGACTATGTCATATTTTTTTTTTAATTACAAAAGGTGACTTATAAAGAGATTACAATATTTTTAAGAAAATGAAATAAAATAACTGAAAGAATATTTTTGTTTAAAATATTTTTTATTTTAAACTCATGAATTCAGAATTCGACGTGTAACCAAATCTTTTCAAAAAAAAATTTATAGATATAAGAATAGTGACAAAGACATCAAATTTGGTGTTATTGAGTTATAAATTTTATTCGCTTAAAATAAAATAACACAGAGAAATAAGTTATATATATATTAAAGTATTAAAACTATAATTTTCATATGCCATACATCAATGTATAACATACGAGTTAAATAAAATGATTCAAACTATAATTAAATTAATTATTCATTTACAAATTAAACTAATAAAATATAATTAATTCTGGAATGGATAATCCGACGCGATAAGATGAAAACTAATATCTGATTAGACGGGAATAGAACAAGAATAGTTTTCCATAATCCAGAATATCGAACACCTGATTTGATCTTTAACAATTGAACATGATATGCTACATTGCTCACCCCTAAGAAATAAGAGTATCAAAATATTTAAAAATGTGAGTTTGCACAAAGCTAAAAAAGTAACTATACGACTAATTAAACTAAATATTTCTTATTTTTATGAACTCCATGGTGCCTAACTAAAATCTACTCTATTTTTGCTATTTGAGATCTGGTTTATAAAGATTACATGAAAAATATTAAAAGTCTTAGTCAACAAGCTCAGAAAACTAATGATAAAAAATTAATATTTTATAACAACACAATATTATAACACGCGGTATCAAAGTAATAATCATCTAATATTTTAAATTAACAAAAAAAATATATAAGGCATTGAAGTACTATATAATTGGAAAATTAAAAGGGTAAGCCACATCAAACGTGTCAGAATTTTTCGGGTACAATTATAAGGTTAGTAGTTCAATTAATGCTTTTATAATAAAGTAAGGTAGGTCTTTTACATATGTTTCAATTATTATTTATACAAAGTGTGTGCAACATATAATAAAAAAAAATGTGTTGATGGTCTGTCCATCATATATCACTTAACTATTACA
Source organism: Daucus carota subsp. sativus (assembly GCF_001625215.2). Taxonomy (NCBI): domain Eukaryota; kingdom Viridiplantae; phylum Streptophyta; class Magnoliopsida; order Apiales; family Apiaceae; genus Daucus; species Daucus carota. The sequence goes on from NC_030382.2 coordinate 24,870,515, forward strand.
CAAACGTATGCTCAAAAAAAGAGAAATATATATAATATAACGCGGACCACACATATTCATCTAATCATGATTGAGGATATCGTAATTCACATATCAAGAACAAGTTTTCATATTTGATGGAATAATTTAATAATTTTCAGTAATAAATTACAGATCTTTTTAATGAGGTATATTATATTTAAATTTTAAAAGTTTCAGTATTAATTTCGAATATAATTTTGAACATGTAGATAATATGATAATGGCCTCTATATCCTAACGAATTTGAATATAGAAAAATCAGTTCAAATGTTGTTTTTGATCCATAATTTTTTTTTAAATACAGTACATATTATTACTATCAATGCTATTAGATTGCAAATGTTACATTTCATATTTACATATTCTGTTAAAAAATAAGACGTAATAGTTATGCTCGAAATAATATGATGACACACGAATATTATTTAAAACACAAAAAAAAAACTAGAGTCCCGTGCCTCGCACGGGCTTTTATGCTAGTTTCATGAGATTATGGAAATTAAGAGGTTTGGGACAAAATTATAGGTTTGAGGTGTTTTAGAGGTTTGACTACTAAAAAGTGTTTGGTAGTTAGCGGATTGAAATAGAAATTTGAATCCAAAAAGTTAATTTTGAAAAAGTTACTTTGAGAGAATTTTTGAATTAACGGTTTTGATTTGTTTGAGAAAAAACTAAACCAAACAGTTTCACAAGAAACAACTACCACTAATCAAAATATCTAATTCAATCCGCTAATCAAAAACAGTAGATTCCTCAGCACTGCTAATTCCCAAACATAGTTTATTATAAAATTCTAGCCCAGTAGCCCACCCCGTTTCATCTGCTCTGTTGGGTCTGTCAATTCAACCTATCCCTCTCCCACTGAATTCATGAAACTGCGTAGACACACAGAGTTAATCAATAAGCAAAAGGGTTGCAAGTAACTAGGTAGGCAATGGCAGAAACACCCAGAAAACTAAAGGGTCACAAGAGCTCAACCACTTATTGTATTGCCTCAACTCACCGCCCAGGCCTCATTGCCACTTCAGGAGAGGTACCCTCTTTCAAGTTCATGTCTTTCTTCGCTTACACATGCATACACACACACCCATGTAAGTATTTGTGATGATTATTAAGTATGAGGTGTGTGCAGTGTATTTGTTTTTGATTGAATTGGTAAAGATTTGATCTTTTTGATGTTTGGGACAGGATGGTTGTGTTTGCTGGTTTGATTTGAGGTGTAAAGATGTGTTGTTTGTGATGAATGTTGGTGATGATCCTGTTTCTTCTTTGTGTTTTAAGCAAGGTTAGTTACCCCGAGCCCCTTTTGGTAGTAAATTACATTTTTTCAGATTAGTGTGTTGATTAATTGTAGTTCTTGATTCTACTTGATGGATGAATTTGTTCGTAAATAGGAGCTATTTATTTATTTTTGTTGTGAATTATTTGTTATGTTAGTTTCATTGTTATATTATTTGTCAATTTCATGTAGCTACAGTTTGGTTCGTTGCACAAAAATGTTCTCTTTTTATTGTTAGAAGCAAGGAAGATAAAAAAACTTATTAGATTTTGATGTGGGGATGTATCGTTTATCATGTCGTGACAATTGGTGCGCTTTCTTTTGCTAAGTAATATCCTGCATTTCCTTTTTGGCTTGGTACAGATAATGAAGATATAATTTATGTATCCTCCGGGAATGGGGTCAAGAGTTTCGATGTGCATCAGGTTAGCATTTAAGTTCTTTCTCATTCGATATAATTTTCGCTACAGATTATCATTCATTCTTGTGTAAGCCAACATGAATTTGCTTAAAGCTCTGATGCTTTTATTAACCATATCAAGAAAGATGAATGCAAATAGCTGTTGCAAAGCTGCAGCCCTTCAAATATAGTTCAGCGCCATTTCAAGTGATGGAAAATAGAAACCATGTATGATATTAAGCCGTGCTGACCCATCAACCTAATATAATTACAGATATAGATATGTAATTGATCAAAATGAAAAAATTATTTAGTCATCTACAGGTTTTTAATCTCACATGCACATGACTTAACTGAGGTTAAACCCTTAACCTCTTATTACCAAAGAGAGAGAGAGAGATATCCTCTGGCCTATGGTCTGAATTCTTAGGATCATCCATTGCGAACTAATACTAAGAAGTTCCTCAAATCATGTTTCTCATATGCCGTGATTGGCTTACAACACTCACTAATCTAGTGTGATCGATCATTATTTATGCTCATATTAGAGAACTCGAACTCTGCTTATTTATTTATCTTTGTATGTGCATATACATTGTGCATATATCTTTAGAATGTGATATGGTTAGACCTACTTGCCTAATTTGTAGTCTAAAAGGATGGACCAACTAAAAACTCTTATATGTTTCTCCAGCTATTAGAATTTGCCAATAGCATGATTCCTACTAATAATACAGTACTACAGCATCTATAGCCTTCTTGTCAGAAAAGGTTCGTGCTTTAGTATCGAGTACCCATGTCTGTAGTACTAATATATGATCAATGTATTTCTGGAAGATGGGATCATCAAAGCCATTACAGAGTTACAACTACAATCAAGAGGAAATAAATCAGGTAATTATATGATTTTCACATTCCAAATTGTTTCCTCACCATTCATTTTACTTTTTAGAAAGAAGTTATTTGCATCATAAGTTTGTTCCACAAAACTATATATTCATCAAGTTATGAATGTTGGTGGTAGTCCTTTTCCATCTTTAAGTTTGAATTTTCTTGCCTATATTTTTGTCGTTTCCATTAAAATCCATTTATTGCTAAATTATTACTCCCTTTGTCCCATTGATTGTATACGTTACTTTTTGACACGCTTTATAAGACTTCTTTAAAGTATATCTCCATAATACTTTTTTAAATTTTTTCCTGAATAAAAGTTTAAACAATGAACGTATACAAATCACCGGGACGGAGAGAGTAATATTTTAAGCTTAAAGTATAAGCATAGTGCTTTTCATGCAGATTGTCTGTAGTTCAAAGTCATCCTTTGTTGCTGCTGCCGACGATGGTGGTGATGTCAAGGTATCATGTTTTGACTTGTAGATAATTAACTTACCATTACTTTTCTTTCCTTCACACACATATATAACTCATATAAAATGAAAGAGTCATGATTCTAATATCTATCTAAATTTTCGATATATTTCTTTGGACGTTTATTTGTTATAGAGGCACATTATTGATTGTTCCTGCTAAAAACTTGTATTTGGAAGAAACTAACTATGCCAGATGTTCAATTACTGATTGTTGATTCTTGCAGATCATTGACATTCGTCAACACCGCCCTTATAAAACATTACGAAATAGCCATGAAAGTGTATCCTTTCCGATCATCTTTTGTCTATAGTTATATGGACAAAATATTACAAAATTTTAAATGTTTTGCTAGCATTGAGATATGCAGTTTATCTGGTGTTTGAGCTGTTAATATCTTTCAAAGCTCCCTTCGTTCTTATTTCTTCTTTTGCATTCAACATTTACTTTTTTAAAGTTTGTTTCAACAACATAAATGAGTTGTCAATGTGGAAAAAACTATTCTGTAAGTTGCTTTGACTGCTTTCTTCAGATATGTAGCACCGTCCAGTTTCTTCCTTGGAGAACTTGGGAAGGTATTTTTTTGTAACTTGGTGCTCATGCTAGATGCTAGAGTCTTTAGAATAACTGCTAAGGAAATCTGAAGTTTATGCCTCTAAATGTGTTTAATACTGATGTGCTATTTCTTTGGGGGGATTTTTTGCAGTCATCACAGGTGGACTTGATTCAAAGCTCATTATGTGGGACTTCTCAAAAGGACGTCCGCTTAAAATTTTAGACTTTGGTGTGTTTCATCTTATTATTTCACTTTCATATCTTCTGCAAAAATCTGGATATTATTTTTTGAATTCTTAATTATATATTAGATGAACTTCTGACTTGTTTTTAGCTCCTAAATGAATCTGTGAAATCTAACGAGCACAAAACTGTCCACAGTAGAGAAAAAAAAACATATGCTCCTTAACAATGCTGTTGCTGTATTATCCCATTAATGACAGATTGGAACACATGAAACTACTGTTCTCATTTAAAATTAGGTAGTTTATTCAAATAAGGTACTGTTAATTGTTAAGAATTGAAAGCCAACTCATTGCAAAAAGAATGGAACTTTGAAGCCATACATTCTATGAAAATCTGTTTGGTTTTATCTTTTCTGTACATGTAACAATTAGTTAAAATACATTATCATTGGTTAATTGGTGTCGGTCTTGTCCTCGTTACAGGGAAGCCCGATGTCAATGCTAGAGGTAGTGCAGAACAGTGCTTTAACCCAGCTTTTGTCCATTCCATAGCAGTTCCTCAAGTGGATATGCTGGACAGAATAGGCAAAGTATGTGTTGTGGGAAGGGGTGATGGCATTGTTAGTGTTATTGATATAGAATCAGAACTCGATGATCCGAAGTTAAAAAATTCTTCAAAACATAAGAAAAATAGTCAATTAAGATCAAAAGGCAGTGTTTCTTCCTCGAATTCTGAATCCCAGGATCAAACTCGGAAAAAGAATATAAATCTGGATTACACTATTGGAGGACATACAGCTGCTGTTTCCTGTGTGTAAGCACTTATTCCCCGCCGTATTATTTCCAAGTGTTGTTGCTATGGTAATGAAATTTACTCCACAGGACACTTTCTACATTTGGAGAGAAAGGGAAATACATTATATCAGGTGCAAATGACAAATCAGTGAAGGCTTGGAATTGGTCTGCTTATGCTGATCCTTGTCAACCTAGCAACAACGATAGTCTCCTACATCTAAACATTAACTTGAATAGAAAAGTTAGCTTACCTCTTTTTCAAATATGACTTGTTCTCCTGATATTTTTCAACTTATACCCAACTCCTGACCTAGATTTGTATAACAATTGTTTACAGGTGAATTGGCTCTGCACCACTCCAAGTGATTCAGAAAACCTTATAGTCTGTGATACGTCCAAGCTGGTGAAAGTTTATACTATTGCATAAATCAAAATAAACTTCTGCTTACCTGAAAGCAAAATGGTCTGGGTGTTGCGAGCAGGCTGCAGCTTTTGAATGCACCTCACTTGTTCATTTAATCTTGTAGAATTGAAATTGCCGAGAAACAAGAATCTTGTGAATTTTTCAGGCAGCATTTGGAACATGAGACGAATCGAAATTCTAAAGGTTAGTAAATGTGAACAGCTAGAAGAATTGCATGATCAATTGGGGATGATTACAAGCTTAAGGGAGCTAAATGTAATGAAGGCTACTATGTTAAAATTGGCTCCTGATATTAGTCAGCTCTCGAACATAAAATATTTTGATTAGGTGATTGTTGTCATTTGTTGTGCATTTTATAACAACTATGCACCTTCAGATATGCAGAAATGATATAGGCATAAAGTCAAGGAGAAAAAAATATAAATATTAACATATAAAAGATAAAGTAGGTTTGTAGTACAATTTTTATTGTTCAGAGTGGATTTGCAGTAAAATATGAAGAATGATTAGAGAAGAAATAATGATATAAAGTGAAGAAGGTGAAAATTTAAAGATAGAATTGTTTTAACAATTGAGTAATGGTTGGAGATGCCTAACAAATTAAGCTAAATTGTTTAAGACTAGCAAATACTGGGAGCCAACCATAGATTTATTTAAAATTTATGCGGTCATTGAATTTTTATTAAATTATTTATTAATATTAATCAATAATAAACAATAAATATATTTATGTGGTAGCATATATCTTTCTTCCGGCCTTTCATTAAGGTGTCTACAGTGAGTACTACAATTATGTCCACACTGGGCTTGCCATCCTGCAACATGAAAGATGCAGACATCTCCCTGGGATATTTAGAGGAGTATCAAACAATAAAATGCAGGGAAAATTCTCTACTGGATTGGGTTGGTGGGAGGTACCCTGATATTTTGAAACATAAATTTTAGTGAATTTCAATGCTTCACCTTTAAATTCCTAAATTGAATGGAAAATCTAATAGTGAAAAACCCGAAAATAATATTTTGAATAGTATGCGCGGTGGAAAAGAAGAGTATCATACTTAAAACTGACAATGATGTGTGAAGAAAATTTTATATAAAGATAACAGACTCCAACAAGAGCATTTACAAACTCACAATCCAATTCAAACTTTAAACATAAAATGATGAAGTTGATCACCTGCTTTTTGGCAGCCACAGTGTTGCTTATTGTGTTGCAAAACCACCTAGTTGCTTCATTAAGTCGTAACCTGCAGAAAATTGCATTGTTCCAGTTTAAGCAAAGCTTGACAATTAGTGCTCCTACATATTGCTCCTATTATTCTTACTTGGATTCTATCAATGTTTATAGTATTCCTTCACACCCAAGAACGATGAACTGGAACATGAGTTCAGATTACTGTACATGGGAGGGAGTTAGCTGTGAACACGCGACAGGGGACGTAGTTGGACTTGATCTAAGTTGCAGTCAGCTGGTAGGAGCCATACTTCCAAACAACACTCTCTTCCAACTCTCTCATCTCCGGTTCCTCAACCTTTCTTGGAACGACTTTTCCCTCTCCAATCAGTTTCCTCAAGAATTCGGGTTTTTTGCAAAAGGTTTGTCACATCTCAACCTCTCTAATACTCAATTTTCAGGGACAGTCCCCTCAGATATATCTCATCTGTATAAACTGGTTTCACTTGATCTTTCTGAACTCCGTGTCAAGCTGGAATATCAAGTGTTCCGATTACTCCTGCAGAATTTAACTCAACTGAGTGTACTGAAACTAAGAAGTGTTGACATCTCCTCTGTTTTACCAATGAATTTGTTTGCTAATCTAAGAGTTCTTGACCTTGGGGGTACTGGCTTATATGGAGCACTACCCGAAGAGGTTTTCCACCTTCCCAACTTGGAAGTACTAGATATAAACAATGGTAACATTAACCTTAATGTTATCTTACCTAAAGTCAAGTGGGGATGTAGTGGAAGTCTCCAACACCTTATTTTCGTGGGCATAAACTTATCCAGAGGTATGCCAGATTCAATAGCCCTCCTAGAGTCTTTAGCCACTTTGGTTCTCTGCAACTGTAATATGTCCGGATCTATACCAAAATCAATAGGGAACCTTCGTCGACTTACTAAGTTGGACCTCAGTCTCAATCATCTCAATAGCCAAATTCCAAATGGTTTAGCATATACAAACCTAAGAGTTCTTGATCTTTCTTATAACAATCTCAGTGGACTATTACCCACTTCGTTGTTTGAGTTAACGTCATTGAAAACCTTAGAGATCAGTTGTAATGGTTTAAAAGGTCAACTACATGAATTCGATTCCTCTAAGTCTCAGTTGGAACATTTTTCTTGTAAAAATAATTTACTGTATGGACAGATTCCACAATTATTTTCTGGACTTGTAAACCTCAGTAAACTAGACTTGTCATCGAACAATTTCAGTGGTATTTTGGATATTGAGATGTTTTCACCCCTTAAATACCTCTCTACACTTTCTCTGTCATATAACAATATTTCACTCAGAAGTACTGGTATGGCCACACTCCCTCCCAAGCTCAAGTACTTGTACTTGTCATCTTGCAACATGAAAGACTTCTCACGTGTATCAAAAGATGCAGAGAACATTAAATATGTTGACCTATCATATAACCAGATTGATGGGGTGATTCCTCACTGGATTGGATTGGTGGGTAGGGACTCTTTGTCCTATTTGAATCTCTCTCACAACAGCATACAAGGTGGTCTTGAGGGACTGCCTTGGAATGTTTTAAATATTCTTGATCTCCGCTCAAATTTGCTCAATGGATCATTGCCTAGCTTGATCTGTAATACGAGCTCTCTCGAGATTCTGATTTTGTCTTATAACAATTTGAGTGGTGTCTTGCCAATTTGTTCAACGGACGTGAGTCGCCTTATAGTGTTTGATGTGCGGATGAATAATATTCAGGGGAGCCTTCCATCAAACTTAACAAATTTTAGGTATTTGAACAGTATACATTTGCATGGGAATAAATTAGAAGGAAGAATTCCGTCTTCTTTTGCTAAATTTGTTTTCTTGGAAGTTTTTGATCTTGGAAGCAATCAAATAACTGATACATTCCCGCAGTGTTTGGAAGCTCTTCCAAATCTTCAAGTTCTTGTTCTGAAATCAAATAAGTTTTATGGTCTTATAAACAAGAGTTCTAGCTCAGATCACCCCTTTCCAAGCTTGAGAATCATTGATCTGTCAAACAATGAGTTTTCAGGTTCACTTCCAGCGATGTATTTCAAAAACTTCAATGCTATGATGGATGGTGAGCCGTATAAAATAAGGCCTAGTTATATGGGGGATGACTATTATAGTGAATCCATAAGTCTAGTGATCAAAGGAGTAGAGATTGAGTTTTTAAGAATAATAAATGTGTTGACAACCATTGATTTCTCGAACAACAATTTTGAAGGAAAGATCGTGGACTACATTGGGAATCTAGTTTCACTCAGATTTCTCAATATATCTCACAATTATCTCACAGGCCACATACCATCCTCGATTGGAAAATTGTCAATGTTGGAATCACTAGACCTCTCATCCAACCAACTTGATGGAGATATTCCTCAACAGCTCACTAGTTTATATTCATGTGCATTTCTTAATCTATCTTGCAACCTACTTAGAGGCCGTATTCCAAAAGGGGCACAACTCGATACGTTTGAAAACAGTAGTTATGCCGGTAACTCTGAGCTGTGTGGACATCCCTTGTCTAGAAAGTGTGATAATTATGATGGGACTCATGAAGAAAAGGATGAGGATGATGATTACTTTCTTACTGGTTTTACTTGGGAAGCAGTGGTGATTGGATATGGCTGTGGAGTTGTTCCTGCATTTATCATCGGGTACTTGATGTTGCTAGCAGGAAAACCAAAGTTTGCTGGAATCATTGCCAAGGAATTGGGTCTCAAGATCAAGAGGTTGGATATTAGAATGCGATAAATAAAGATTCCCTTTAAATTGTAATATGTATTTTACGTTAACTGTCAGCCCAAGTATTCATTAATTGTGAAATAATATGTCTATCTGTTTCCTACCTGATCTAATTCTATAATCCTTTGGGCGATAATTCTTTTTGCAAAGTGCAGATGTATATTTTATGACAATATTTTTTCATTGGTGGAAGCAGAGTATGAAATAGGTTGTCTTTTGATTTGGTAGAGATCAAAGGAAAGACTATTCTAAGCTAGGATCTAAGATGACCTCTGGCTCTCAGCATGCAATCGTTTAGAGCATCTCCAACAGCCACTTAGTTAACTCTTAACTATAATATAAAATATTAAATTTCTAGTAAGTTAGTGCAAATTTAAGAGCCTTAACTCCAACAATGTTCTTTATACTTGCTCTTAAGTTTATGTTTTATTCTTGTTTAGACTTATATATGACACAAATTCAAATGCAATTGGAGTGAATGAATATTTTATTGTAAAAAATAAGTTAAGAGCTATGTAGTGGCTCTTAACTTTGAGGAGAGAGGAGAGAGAAACAAGAGACTCTTAGTGATTTAAAGAGCCACTAAGAATCTCTTGGAGCAACATTTTTTATCTTCTTCCTCAAATTTCAAGTTAAGAGTATCAATAAAGAGCCTCTTAGAGATGCTCTTATAGATACCGGAGTCGGCAGCTTCACAGCAACCTCTATTCTAAGTTCATAAAGTATCCAACTCTAGGGCTAACAGTTTGTTATAGAAAAGTGGCAGAGATAAAAGTTATAACTTGACTAACAGACAGAACAACACAAACTCTAATGTTAGGAATCAATAATTTTTGATGATAACATAAACATTTTGTAACATGTCTTACTTAGAATCTTTATCAAATTTCAGTTGTAATTGTTATATTTCTTGTCCTTGGGAATTATCAACGGATGGGTAGAATAGGATGGCTAATTGTAAATATCCAATGCCATGTAATTTTATCTAAGTGAAGGATATTCAACTGATAAGATGTAACTATTCAACTGATGAAGACTGGATGATGTTTCAACTGATGAAAATCAAGCATTCAACTGAAGACAAAGTATTCAACTGATGATGCTGAGGAATTCAACTGATGAGACTGGAACAGCATTCAACTGATGGAGTTTGTAATTCATTCAACTGATGAGCCTGGCATTCAACTGATAAAGTCAAGAGCAGTTGAAAGCAACCAAAACTTTCAACTGATGAAGCAAAGATCAGTTGAAAGTGACTAGAGCTTAAGTCTGACAAATCACATGGATCGAATTACACTAAAATAGACATGGAAGCCTAATTAGGAAAATAAAGAAGAAGCAGAAACATACTTATCTCATGCAGTGCAATATGGATCAAATCAAGATGATGGTCAAAGATGAAGACATCTCAGAAAGCATGCATAAGACAAAGTTGTGCAGCATTGTTTTTAGATTAGAGTGCATTTTGTAATCTAGCTAAAAGCTTTGTAAAACTTGGAGTATATAACCAAGTTAGAAGCATCAGTTGAACTTGTTCAAATTACTTGAGTGAAAAATCTGAGAGTTAGAACTTGTTTGAGTGATGAACCAGCAGCTGTGCGAATTGTAATCAATCCACAGATTCTTATATATAAAATCTCACGGGTGGATCTTTCAATCCACCCGTATTTTTAAATACTTGGTGTTTTCTGTTTTACTGTGATTAAGTGTATTGCTTCTTGAATCTTTTAATTTGTAAAAGATTGTATTCAACCCCCCTTCTACAATCTTTCTTATAGTTGGTGTAAAATAACAATTGGTATCAGAGCGAGGTTCCCAACAAACAGGGAAAAAGATCAACACTGCTAGAGAAAGATGGGAAAGAAGGATGCTGGAGTGAAGATTCCTGTTCTTGACAAAGACAACTATTTTCACTGAAAAGTGAGAATGCATCTGCATCTGTTGTCTATTGATGAAAGCTATGTGAACTGCATTGAAAAAGGACCTCATGTCCCCATGAAGGTCTGCACAAGTATGGGAGCTGATGGTGAAGACATGGTAGGTAAGATGATTCCAAAACCTATCCATGAATATTCTCAAGAAGATACTGAAGAAGTGCACAAGGACAAGAAAACCATGAACCTTCTGTTCAATGGTTTGGATCAAGAAATGATTGATAGTGTTATTAGCTGCACAAGTGCCAAAGAAGTTTGGGACACCATCAGGACCATCTGTGAAGGGAATGAGCAAGTAAGAGAGAACAAAATGCAGCTTCTGATTCAACAATATGAGTCATTCCATTTCAAGGCTGGTGAAAGTTTGAGTGATACATTTAACAGATTTCAAAAACTGTTAAATGGTCTAAAGCTCTTTGGAAGAGTATATCAAATTAAGGATTCAAACTTGAAATTCTTAAGAGCTCTTCCCAAAGAATGGAAACCCATGACAGTCTCTCTCAGAAATACACAAGAATTTAAAGACTATACTCTAGAGAGACTGTATGGAACCTTAAAGACTTATGAGCTTGAAATGGAGCAAGATGAAGAAATTGAGAAAAGCCAAAAGAAAGGGCATTCATCTGTGGCTCTAGTTGCATCTCTAGAGGATACTGTCAAGGACAAGGGAAAGTCTCAAGTTGAAGAAACTGAGAAGTTGGTCAAAGAGGAGAGCTCAGAGTCAAGCAAAGGAAAAAGGAAAGAGAAAGATGTAGTTGACTCTGGTGAAGAAAGTGATGGAATTGATGAGCATCTAGCCTTCCTGTCAAGAAGATTCTCCAAACTAAAATTCAAAAAGAATTTTAATTCTGCAAAATCATTTAAAGGCAATCCCAAGTCTGATAGAAGCATGGTAGACAGATCAAAATTCAAGTGCTTCAACTGTGGGAATGCAGGTCACTTTGCAAATGAGTGCAGAAAGCCTAAAGTTGAGAAGAAATCAAGTGAAAACATTGACTACAAAAAGAAATATTATGAACTTCTCAAACAAAAGGAAAGAGCATTCATCACAAAGGATGATTGGGCAGCTGGAGATGATTCTGATGAAGAGGAGGAGTTTGTCAATCTAGCTCTAATGGCCAACTTTACAGATCAAGAAGAAAACACTGGAAGCAGTAGTCAGGTATTCACTACAAACCTAGTTGAGTTAACTAAAGATGAATGCAATGCTACCATAAATGAAATGTCTACAGAATTGTATCATTTGCATGTTTCTTTAAAATCTCTCACTAAGGAAAATAGTAGGATTAAGGAAGCTAACACCTTTCTTAGTGATAGAAACAGTGCCTTAGAAGCTCAATTTATTGAGTTTGAGAAGCTGAAAATTGAGTGTTAGACAGCCAAGGATGATCTCTTGGTTGTTCTGAAAAGAGAAGAGATCATAAGAAAGCAGCTTGATAAGGAACAAGAGATTATTGCCAAATGGAAATCTGGAAGAGATGTTTCTACCAATATCATTAACATGCAAGGTAGAGAGACTTTTGTAGAGAATGAATGGAAGAGGAATAAGAAAGTGCTTGAGGTATCTGAGAACAGTTCAAGTGATGAGAATACTGATGATGATCATCAGTTGAAAAGCAAAGTCTCAACTGATGAGAGTCATCAGTTGAACAAAAACTCATCAGTTGACAAGAATGTTCTCAAGAAGCTTAACAAGAAATATGGCTCTGTTAAAAAGAATTTTGTTAAAGGTGAGAATAATTCTTCTGAGACCAGTGATAGTGTTAATAACACTCTCAATTCCAGTAACAAGAACAAAAAGAAGTTGGATACTAATGAGCATAAATCTGAGGAGACTAAAAAGAAGAAAGGAAATAGAAATGGCAAAATAGGAGTTAACAAGACCACCAATTACACTCCCAATGCTAGTGCTCTTAGGAAAACCTGCAGTAAGTGTGGTAGTGTAAATCATTTATCTGCTAATTGTAAAACTGTGATTGCTCCTAATTTATCTCTACCTGTTTCTATGACATCTGTTCCTCACATGAACTAATCTGCTATGAATATGATGCCTGGTTTATTGCCTCACAATCCTTATTCTCAGCCTAACATGCCATATATGTTCAATCCTTATTTCAATGCCTTCAACATGCCTCAATTTCATTCAAATTTGCATGGAATGAACAATGTATGCATGCCTCAAAGGCCTGTGTTTGAAAACGGAGTTGATATTCCAATTTCTCAACCAAAACCAAAGATTGAACCAATTCAATCCAAGGAAAAGGTTGAGAAAGTGGAAAAGGCTGTTAAGACTAACAAATCTGGACCCAAAGCAATTTGGGTACCAAAATCAACTTGATCTGTTTGTGAAATGTGTGCAGGGAAACCACAAGAAGAATTTGTGGTACTTGGATAGTGGATGCTCCAGGCACATGACTGGTGATTCCTCCCTGCTCACAAAGTTTGTGGAGAAAGCTGGCCCTAGCATTACCTTTGGAGATGACAGCAAAGGATATACTATGGGATATGGCTTGACTGCAAAAGAGAATGTCATCATTGATGAAGTTGCATTGGTGTCTGGTCTTAAGCACAACTTGCTTAGCATCAGTCAGCTCTGTGACAAAGGTTACAAAGTTAATTTCACTCCTGCAGCCTATGTTGACACCAAAGGAGATGACAACAATGTGGTTCTGATTGGACAAAGGAAAGGAAATGTGTATGTAGCTGACTTCAATTCTGTAAAGTCTGAATCTATCACCTGCCTTCTCAGCAAAGCAAGCTCAGATGACAGTTGGCTATGGCATAAGAGATTGTCCCATCTAAATTTCAAAACCTTGAATGAGTTAGTAAAGAAGGACTTGGTAAGAGGTCTACCTAAGCTGGAATTCTCCAAAGATGGACTATGTGGAGCTTGTCAGCTAGGAAAGCAAAAGAGAAGCTCTTTCAAAAGCAAATCTCTTTCATCAATTGTGAAGCCCCTTCAGCTCTTGCATATGGATTTATTTGGACCAGTCAACATAATGTCCATTTCAAAGAAGAAATATTGCTTAGTGATTGTTGATGATTTTTCAAAATTTACTTGGACTTTCTTCCTGCATTCTAAGGATGAAGCTGGGAAAATCATCATCAATCATATCAAGGCATTAAACAACAATCCAGATGTCAAAGTTGGAAGGATAAGAAGTGACAATGGAACAGAATTCAAGAACTCTGTGATGAAAGAATTTTGTGAGGAAGAGGGAATTATTCATGAGTTCTCTGCACCAAGAACTCCACAACAAAATGGTGTAGTTGAAAGGAAGAATAGAACTCTTATTGAGGCTGCAAGAACCATGATTAATGAAGCTCAACTTCCTACCTATTTTTGGGCTGAAGCTGTGAATACTGCATGTTTCACTCAAAACATTTCACTAATTACCAAACCTCATAATCTAACTCCCTTCCAACTCTTCAAAGGAAAGAATCCAACAATTAGCTTTCTTCATGTATTTGGATGCAAGTGTTATGTTCTAAGAAATCAAGGTGAAAATCTTGGAAAATTTGAGGCCAAGGCAGATGAAGCTATTTTTGTTGGATACTCTAATGGAAAATCATTTAGAGTGTATAATCTGAGAACCAACATTGTTATGGAATCAATCCATGTAGTTTTTGATGATAAGAAGATTCAAGGATTCTCTGATGAAGGATTTCATGATAATCTCAGATTTGAGAATGAAGGTGAAGGTGATCTGTATGATAGTGATGATGACTGTGATGACATTATTCAAAATGTTGAAATTAATCCTGGAACTAATGTTCCAACTGATGACTCTCTAGTGCAAGAAACAATTGCTATTGGAAATTCAACTGAAGCATCAGTTGAAACTTCATTGGAGGGATCAGTTGAAACACCTCAAGGATCATCAGTTGAAAGAATGTCTCAAAGTTTCAATCAGTCTAGAAATAATGAGATGTCAAATGTAGGGGGAGCTTTCCAACATGGGAACCTGAACTTCAATAATGAAGCCACATCATCAAGACAATCACTTCCACCACAAAGAAAATGGACAAGGGATCATCCTTTTGAGCTAATTATTGGAGATGCATATGCATCTGTACAAACAAGAAGAGCAACTCAAGATGAGTGTTTGTACAGTGCATTCCTTTCACAGGATGAACCTAAAGTCATAGAAGATGCTCTCAAAGATGCTGATTGGGTTCTTGCTATGCAAGAAGAATTAAATCAATTTGAGAGAAACAATGTATGGAAGCTGGTACCCAAACCTAAAAACAGGACAATTGTAGGAACAAGGTGGGTATTCGGAAACAAGGTGGATGAGAATGGAGTTGTCACCAGAAACAAGGCAAGGCTTGTTGCTAAAGGATACTCTCAATCTGAAGGAATTGATTTTGATGAGACCTTTGCACCAGTTGCAAGACTGGAAGCAATAAGAATCTTCCTGGCCTATGCTGCTCATGCAAACTTTAAAGTTTATCAAATGGATGTCAAGAGTGCTTTTCTAAATGGTGAACTGGAAGAGGAGGTATATGTCAGTCAGCCTCCTGGTTTTGAAGATCCAGAATTTCCAGAGTATGTTTACTTTTTATTAAAAGCACTCTATGGACTAAAGCAAGCACCAAGGGCATGGTATGACACTCTGTCTCAATTCTTGTTAGATAATCATTTTTCCAGAGGAACTGTGGATAAAACACTATTTTACAGAAATGTAAATGGTGCCTTTATTCTGGTTCAAATTTATGTAGATGATATAATTTTTGGTTCTACAGATGAGAAACTTTGCAAGAAGTTTGCTAATCTAATGAAAAGTCAGTATGGAATGAGCATGATGGGAGAGCTCACCTACTTTCTTGGTTTACAAGTTAAACAAGTAAAGGAAGGTATATTCATAAATCAAACCAAGTACATCTATGATCTACTTAAAAAGTTTGATTTATTGGATTGCAAAGAAGCTAAGACTCCCATGCCAACAGCCACCAAATTAGAGTTAAGTCCTAATGAGAAATCTGTGGACATCTCTAATTATAGAGGCATGGTTGGTTCTCTTTTATATTTGACAGCTAGTAGACCAGATATTATGTTTTCTACATGCCTCTGTGCTAGATTTCAATCTGATCCTAAAGAATCACATCTTATTGCTATAAAAAGAATATTCAGATATCTTAAGGGAACACCAAATCTTGGTATATGGTACCCTAAAGACTCTGGATTTGATCTAATTGGATATTCAGATGCTGATTTTGCAGGATGCAAAATTGATAGAAAAAGTACAACAGGCACCTGTCAATTTCTTGGTGACAGATTGATTTCTTGGTTTAGCAAAAAGCAAAATTCTGTATCAACCTCTACAGCTGAGGCTGAGTACATTGCAGCTGGAAGCTGTTGTGCACAATTATTGTGGATAAGAAATCAATTACTTGATTATGGATTAAATCTCTCAAAAATTCCAATATTTTGTGACAACACCAGTGCTATTGCTATAACTGAAAATCCAGTACAACACTCAAGAACCAAGCACATTGACATCAAATACCACTTCATAAGAGAACATGTGATGGCTGGTACTGTTGAAATGCATTTTGTTCCAAGTGAAGAACAGATTGCAGATATTTTCACCAAGCCTCTTGATGAATCCACATTCACAAGGTTGGTAAGTAAATTAGGTATGTTAAATTTCTCCTAATTTAGAGTGAATTTTTCTGTAATTTGGCAGCCAGAATTTGATTAATTTTGATTTATCAAAATTGAATTAGTTATAATTCTGGATAAAGTCCATAATATTTCAACTGATGAACTAGTGAAATTGTTTCAACTGATGTTTGAAACAATATCCTCTTGTTTTGTTTTTCATTCAACTGATGACACCAGTTGAAGACACCTTCAACTGATCTTTATCAGTTGAATAGGAAGTTTAAAGAGGCGCTTATTCCATCCGTTGAAAGCATTATCAGATCTGAGCCGTTGAAATTTCTTTTGTCTCTCTCCTACTTTATACACACGATCGTGTGTGTAATTTTTGTAGAGTTCAATAAGAGTAATTTCTTCTCAACGGTAATTTCTCAGCCAATCACAGCAATTTTCTGAGAAAGTATTTAAGTGCTTTAATTTATTTTCATTTATTTTCATCTCACTCTTTCGAATTCTCAAAGCTCTCTTCTCTCTCTGTGCAAAAGCAAGCTCTAATTTTTCTTCAAGTTTTCTCTGTAACTGCAATGGCACCAATGAAGAAGTACACTGCACCAAGTGGGTTCATTTATGAGAAGAACAACTTCGCATCATTTGTGGATACCAAGGCTGTAGAGGAGAAGGAGTATCACAAGATGATGGAGTTCATCAAGTCAAGCCAGCTCTCTTATGCTATGCTTGAAGCTCCTACCATCTACCATGAGATAGTGGAGGAGATGTGGACCTCTGCAGAGTTTAATAGTGAGCATGAAACTCTAACCTTCTCTGTCAATAATGAAATTCATTCTGTCAATGCTGATGTTATGAAAGCATGCTTTAAAATTCCTGAAGACACTGTTTTATCTTTGCCTAGTGATGTTCAGCTGGTTAATTTACTTTATGCCATGAATTATGTTTTGCCAACTGATGCCTTAGGTAAAATAGAAAGAAGAGGTCTTAGGAGAGAATGGAGTTATTTGTGTGATGCATTTATTAAGGCATTCTCTAGTAAAATTAGTAATTTCAATGCTCTTACTTCCCAGATTGTACAAATGCTTTACATGTACCTGACTAATGAATATTTCAACTTTGGTGGTTTGATGATCCAAGAAATTGGGGAGAAACTAGGTGATAAAACTGGTAGACCTAGGAATATTTATTATGTTAGATTTCTCATGATGCTAGCTAATCATCTTAATAAAAAGCTAGTTATCACTAACAAGGAAGCCAAGCTTCCCAGTTTTGTGCAGGAAAAGAGAGTCTTTAAAGACCTCTTTAGGATGAATCTATACCCCTCCTTGGAGGTGGTGTACCTGCCACTTATGGAGGCTGGAAAGGAAAAAGAGGTACATGGCTTTCCTAATACTCTTTCTCAACCCTCACCTTCTTTGCTTTCTGCCATCAGGGCTGTTGAAGAGGCCCATCAACAGTCCACACAAGTGGCAAAACCTTCTAAAACCAAATCTTCTAAACCAACCTCAGATGCCTCCCAAAAGGCATCTGTTGTAAAATCCAAGAAACACAAACCTGAGGGGAGTGTGATTGGAGGTTGTGAGGGGGAGGGAAAGGGTGAACATAAAAGAAGCCCTAAGAACAAGGATGGAGAGGTGAGTGTTGACCAGCCTGGCCACTCTGCAGTCTCCCAAAAGACTGCAGATGTTAATATGGAATTAAACTCATCCCTAGCAGCATCCTCCCAAAAGGATGTTGCTATTGAAAATAGTCCCCAACCAGGGACACAACTAAAAAGGGGGAGGGACACCACTTCTTCACCAATCAAAGCTTATGGGAGAAAGAAGATGAGAAGTGACAAGGTTAAGCACACTGCACACACACAGGCATCCATTCTGGATTTTATGCCTGCAATTTCTCAAAGTCAGATTGATGTGACTCCAATAAATGTGGAGTCACAGCCCCCTTCTTCATCTCAACAAATCACCCATATTTATGATCTTACCATCTCTCCTACTCAAACACAATCCCCAACCTCTTCTGTGGATGTGGAATTAATTCACACCACGCTTGTAAATTCTCCATCTTTGGATTTCATGGAGAAGCCCCCCTCTGAGATTGATCATCATCATTTTGATGATTTGTTGGATCTTTCTCTTCCATTTCCTTCTTCTGTGACAGTGTGTTCTGTGGATTTTCCTTTAAAATCAATCACCACAGACTCAACTATCACAGCCTCTAAACCTATTTCTTCATTTTCTTCAACTGATCACCCTCATCAGTTGAATAGTGTTTGTCCTTCAACTGATCTGCTTAACATCTCTCATCAGTTGAATGCCTCCTCTACTCATGTTTCAACTGATGTCCCTCATCAGTTGACAACTGTACTTCAATTAATTTACCTTTTTCTACAGCAGTTGATCACATGGTAGCACAAACACTTCTAGGATTGAGTGGAGTGAGCTAGCTATGGAGTGGAGAGGCAGCCTAGTGAGCTGGCAAAAGGAGAGGGTGTGGAGGGTCTGGCATTTTCTTCTAGCCAGGAAAAAGGAGAGGAAAAGAGTGACCCTTTAGTAAGGGTAAGTGAGGGAGAGGTAAGTGGTGTGGTGAGCCAAGGGGAGCCCTTGATGCAAGAAAAGAGAGAAATTGAGAGAAATGCAGGTGTCAATGAAGGGTTTAGTGAACAAGATTTTCAAGCTGAATACAGATCCATATTGGATAGTGTTTCACTAGACCCTGAGACTTTTACTCATGGGATGTCTTCTATTCAAGATTTTGCCAGATTGGATAATCAAGCAGCTAAGAGGCACCTCAATCTGATTCACACTACATCTTCTATGATTAGAGCAAAGGAGGCACTTACAGCTCTGCCTGCCAATGCTGGAGATGATTTTCAGTATGATGATAGTGATGAAGACCTCAATGATGCTCTTGAGGAATCTCTTGTTGAACAACCTACAACTTCTCTACCTTCATGGCTCTCCATGCAGTCTGCCAATGCAATTGTTGTTAGCATGGAGCTGCAAAGGCAAGCTTCCACCATTCTTCAACCACAATCTGGAAGCTCATCCTCCTCTCCAGCCATCTCTGCCACTATTGCCAGTCAGGCTCTAGATAATCTCAAGCTTCACAAATATCAATCTCTCCATTTTCAGCATGAGATAGAGCATCTCAATTCTCTCATTGCCTCTGTTAAAACTGATCTGACCAAGCAAATTGATGAAAAGCATCCAGCTAAAGTCAAATCAGCTCTTTCTGAATCTGTGCAAAAGCAACTCCAATTGGAAAAGCAAGTGGAAGTTCTGGAAGGAAATGTCCATATCTTAAACTCTAGAATGGAAGAGATGTTGCAGCATCAAAGAATTCAGACTGGACTTCTTCAACATCTTCTTCTTGCCTCTGGTGTTTCTCTTCCCAGTCCATCCCCTACACTTGCTGCTAACAAAAAGGGGGAGAAAGAATTACCAACTCCTGCAGAATTGATCAGCCAAATTCCTCCTCCTTTCCACACTGAAAGGGAAAAAACAAAAGATTGAAAGGATGAAAGAATTAGACTCTATTGCAAAGAGAGTGGCTCAACTGGGCAAGAAATCTTCATCTTCTGCAGCCACCACAGCTCAAATTTCTTTTCCAACCTCAACTACAATTCTCAGGGTAATTACACCTGAGATTGTTATTCCTTCCAAGACAGAAAAGGGTGAGCCATCATTTTTGAATGAGTTCAAGGCCATTCTATCTCCAAGCAATTGTGGTTACTCCAAGCCTGGAAAAGACTCAAGCTCAATCTATTTTCCACTAGCCAGGCCTGACAAAAATGAATACAAGCTTTTGGGCCAAGAGATCAAAAGTTACAAAGACTGTACAGATGTGGCTTTAAAAGCTCATTTTGCCATCATCTACAGAGAAGGCCAGAAGCTGTTTATTGGAACTGGCCATCCTTACTACTCATTTGCAAAAGCTGAAGAGGTGGCCAGAGAATGTGAAAAAGAGGAGTTTGAATCTCAACTCTCTTTGAATCAAGAAATAGAGGTTGATGAAAGATATGCTATTGAGCTGGAAGAGGAGTTGGCAGCTGAGCTTCTAAATGAGAAAAGATTGCCTCTTGAATCTTCTCCAAAGAAAAAGAGAGTCAAATCTAAAACTAAGATGCCTGAGGCAGCCAAGAGAAGAGAAGAAGTGCCAGAAAAGCCTATCTCAAAGCCTTCCTATCCAATCAAGGACACCACAGTGGTACATCCAGATGTCAACTTCCATGATGAGCCAATAATGCCAAAGGAGGAGCCAATTGACTTGGAAGATATCCCAATTCCAGCTTTTCTTGTTCAAGAAACTTCCAAACCTAAGAAGAAAGTCAAATCTGTGGCCAAGAGGATGGCCAACCCTCCTAAACCTCCAAAAGAACCTGAAAATCCTGATGACTATCTCATTATTGCTAACATTGAAGAAATTTCTGAGTTGGAGCTGGAGCTGGATGATCTTCAAGAAGTAAGAGGAATAGAAGCAACTTCAAAGTTACCTGAAAGATTGGTATTCTCTTACAAAAACAAAGGTGATGTCATCTGGCCTCTTCACAGAGTTCTGAATTCTGAGGGATTCAGCTCTTTAACAAAAATATATGGATCTATGAAGAGGACAGGAGGATTTACACCACCTGCAAAGCAAATGGTACTAAAGAGAATCCTTGAGATCAGGAAGGAATGGAACTCAGATGCTAGTCTGCAAAGAAGGCTGAAAATTCCCTACACTGGAAAGAAAATTCACCATGAACCTACTCCAGTCATGGAATTTAGGGACAATCAAGGTGTTAGGAGATTTTTCAGACCTAAAGATCAACTCAAGGTTGCTAGCTTGAATACTCTGAAGACTCTCCAATCCAAGCTCAACAGACAAGATAGTGATGAAGAATGGTTCTACAGGATCTTTCAGAAACAGATTAATATTCTTGAAGAAAAACTTAAGTCCAGAAGAAGAAGATCTTCTAGGAACAAGTAACTGCTCAGTCTAGAGGAGCATAATCATCTATAAACTTTTCTAACTCTTGTATTTAAATTCTGCATTTTATTTTATTAATGTTTTGTTATCATCAAGTGTAGAATTTATGTCTGCATCTTCTCCAGTCATAAATTGGGGGAGATTGTTAGGAATCAATAATTTTTGATGATAACATAAACATTTTGTAACATGTCTTACTTAGAATCTTTATCAAATTTCAGTTGTAATTGTTATATTTCTTGTGCTTGGGAATTATCAACGGATGGGTAGAATAGGATGGCTAATTGTAAATATCCAATGCCATGTAATTTTATCTAAGTGAAGGATATTCAACTGATAAGATGTAACTATTCAACTGATGAAGACTGGATGATGTTTCAACTGATGAAAATCAAGCATTCAACTGAAGACAAAGTATTCAACTGATGATGCTGAGGAATTCAACTGATGAGACTGGAACAACATTCAACTGATGGAGTTTGTAATTCATTCAACTGATGAGCCTGGCATTCAACTGATAAAGTCAAGAGCAGTTGAAAGCAACCAAAACTTTCAACTGATGAAGCAAAGATCAGTTGAAAGTGACTAGAGCTTAAGTCTGACAAATCACATGGATCGAATTACACTAAAATAGACATGGAAGCCTAATTAGGAAAATAAAGAAGAAGCAGAAACATACTTATCTCATGCAGTGGAATCTGGATCAAATCAAGATGATGGTCAAAGATGAAGACATCTCAGAAAGCATGCATAAGACAAAGTTGTGCAGCATTGTTTTTAGATTAGAGTGCATTTTGTAATCTAGCTAAAAGCTTTGTAAAACTTGGAGTATATAACCAAGTTAGAAGCATCAGTTGAACTTGTTCAAATTACTTGAGTGAAAAATCTGAGAGTTAGAACTTGTTTGAGTGATGAACCAGCAGCTGTGCGAATTGTAATCAATCCACAGATTCTTCTATATAAAATCTCACGGGTGGATCTTTCAATCCACCCGTATTTTTAAATACTTGGTGTTTTCTGTTTTACTGTGATTAAGTGTATTGCTTCTTGAATCTTTTAATTTGTAAAAGATTGTATTCAACCCCCCCCCTTCTACAATCTTTCTTATAGTTGGTGTAAAATAACATCTAATCAGAGTTATATATCGTAAAATCCGTGATTTATTTATTAATTAGATATTAGATATTAATTTAATTAGATAATTATTGTATTTAGAATATTCCGGAACCTTTTGTGCAAGCTAATTGATTAGAGATAATATTTATTATTTGTGGAAATAAGTTTAGAATTGATTTGAAAATCGATATCTTTTTGAATGAAGAAAATTGTGTATTTTAAATTTAGAATTTACTTGGAGAGGTTGTAAGTCAACTAAGAGAATTCGAATTAGGGTTTGTGCACCTATATATAAAGAGCCCTTAACATTAAGAATAAGTCGTACAGCTCTTCCTCGGCCAACAAGTACATAGCCTCTCATGTTCAATATATTTTATTTAAGTGATGCATCGTGTGTAATTGGCTTCCTGGTTGAAAAATTATTTTATTCATTATTGTGAAAATGATTGGCCATGCGTCCATTGCCATGCTAAGCTCCTGCTTCTTTTGTTATACATGATTTTGTATGTCTGATGATATTCATGTTATTTAGTTTTGTGTGTAGTATCATGCTTTTATTCTAATGTTGATGCTTCGGACATATATATAAAGGTAAATATGTGTAATATAATTGTGTGCTTGTTGATTACCTAATTTATTTATTTATTTAATTTAATGTAATTAATTTAGTGTGTCAGTTAATTTGAACTAGAACATGTGTTTCGATATTTATTGTGTAGTAAATTAATTTTTGTGATTAAAAGTATAAACATGATTGTTTTATTAGGTGGCTTTACACTTAAAATAAGTATAAGTTTTCGAATACTATGAACTTGGTTTAATATTGATAGGTTCACTATGACATTTTATTTGATTTAGTAGTTGACTGCTTGTTGAATTAGTTGATCAAATATGCATGCAGGATGTATTAGTGTATGTGTACATGTCATTTTTTTTATTTAAACAAAGTGAGCATGTGCAGCTTTGCAAATTGTTTAATTGTGTTAGTAGGCTTAAGCTCGGTTTTATTTTATTTTATTATAAATATATGATATTGCATTAATTTCATTACACGTTCCCTGGTTAAGACTAATTGTTAATAATTAATTTAAATCGTGTAAAATTTATTAGTGGACTAAAATGCATAAGTTATTAATTAAATTATTGCATCACTTTGTTTTAGTACGTTAGTTGAATATAAATTTTGCATGTGTATATTTGTCTGGTCAGAACATGTACTCGACTGCTCCTTCTATGCTAGGTGGATTATAATTTATTTAAATGTGTAAACTTAAGTGAATTCTATTTTCTTGATTTGATTAATTATAAGATCTGTTCGTGAGATTATTTGGATTTTAAATTTCGTATTCGAGGTAAGTACATTTGACTTACTTTTCAATTTTGAAAAGATATTTTGATTCTGCTTTTAATTTCGTATTAGATATAAGAGTTTTTGACTTTGAATTTATAAGATATAAATATTTGTGAAATTTTAAAACACAATCTCTAAGTTTCGAACCCGTTCGTAGTCTACGCTATAGTTCTGGAACTAGCCTTAGATACCCTTAGTAGGCGTGGATACCTGCTCAGGGTGCGTGATTATTGAACTTTAGATCCCGGTCACTGGGTAAGTGTGGCGAAAGAATAAGAATAAGTTCCCGGTCACTGGGTAAGTGTGGCCGTAGAGCAAGACTGTAATATTTATAAGGTTTTCGTTTTGTTTTATTTTGTTCTTCCCTGTTTTCTTTAAATTGTAAAATTGTTTTTTTTAAAACATAAACTTCGGGTTGGATTTAATTTTGCAAATATTTTACAAATTGTTATTGGTTTTCAGAAACAATGTTTTATAAACCGCCCATTAATTTTGAGATTTACAGTCAAATTGTTACTTGCTGAGCTGTGTAGCTCATGCGTTTTTCTATATTTCAGGTTCTTTTATGTGGAAGGATTTTGAGAATAAGAATGAGGCTTGTGGATTTTTGTGCTTCGTGATTGTTTGCATTAGTGAATAAAGACTTAGTGTTTATTTATTAAGAATAATTTGATGAATTTATTAGATATTGGTTTTGATATTTATGGAGCCGCGTCTCTAAGTTTATGATTTTTGGTTATTGGGTTTGACCGCTGCTTTGACTTATATATTATTTGACGATTTTTATTTAAGTAATGGTATTATTTATGTCGTGAAATTAGTTTTTAATATTCCGAAAATTCAGGATGTTATAGTTGGTATCCAGAGCCGAGGCTTCGACCTGTAGAACATCCCTATACACCCGTGGGTAATGGATTTCGTACTAACCTTAGATATTTATGAGTTACTTCGTAAAATTGTAGATGGCCAACAATGGAGAATTTTGGATTCTTGAGTGTGAAAGCGACATAGAAGACGACCCCGAAGAAGATCCAGAGCAAGAGAGTGATGAAGAAGATTTAGAGGGCGATGAAGAGGAGTGAAACGTAGTCGTTGCCGGCGATAATGACGAGGAAGAGGAAGAAAGACCAATAGAGATCGCTGATGAAGGGCCGATTGAAGAAGAAATTTGGATGGTTGTATGTTCCAAGACTTCTCGCAAGAAAACTCAAAACGGGGAGTGGGATCGACTTTCCTCTACTTTGAAAGGTGTGCCAAATCATATGAAGCAGCTGGAGAGACGTAAACGTCATCGACAGAACTATGGTGGGGAAGTTGACTCGGCAAAGTGAAAGATTGCCTGTCTTGAGGAGGACGTCCTCCAATTGAGAGAGGAACTTAGGAATATAAAAGACAGTTCAAATAATAGAGAATAGATATCTTGTTTCAGATAATTAAGTGTTGATGTGATTAGAATTGTGTTTCGACTCTATGAATATTATTGATATTTCCTTTTTTGTATTGACATGAATTATAGTTGTGTTTAATCTTTCGATTAATATAAGTTCATTGTTTGTGTATATAAGAGTTTGTTTTATTGTTTTAGAAAATATGGAAGGGGAGGGCAACCAGAATTCCAATTGTAACGTGAACAACAATGGAGATGAGAATGTATTTGATCAACTAGCTCAGACCCTGGCCGTACTTGTGAATCAGCAACCAAAGCCGAACATCGTCTCTCAGTTTAAAAGATTGAATCCGCCAACATTTGATGGGGCAACTGATCCAGCCGTGGTCGAGACGTGGATACAAGAGATGGAGAAAGCTTTTGGATTGAGGAGCAAAAAGTCACTCTAGCTGTCTATCAACTACAAGGAAGTGCTTACGATTGGTGGCTCTTGGAAAAGAGAAAGAACGAGCAGAATACGACAACAAACACTGAGGGGATTCACGAACCTTATACATGGGCAAAGTTCAAGAAGGCATTGGAGGACAAGTACTTTCCTCGAACAATTCGTGTGCAAAAGGAGAGGGACTTCATTCGACTCGAGCAAGGAAGGAAGACTGTTAGTGAATATGAAGCGGAGTTTGCAAAGCTTGCCAAGTATGCGTCGACTCTAGTTGCTGATGAGAGTAGCCGAGCAAGAAGGTTGGAAGAGGGACTTCGAAGCGACATTAGAAACTCGGTGGCGTCGTTTGAACTTCAGACATACGAGGCTGTCCTCAAAAAGGCTTTGGTGATCGAGAGGGGCTTGGTAGAATCAGAGAAAGCTACAGACAACTGGAACAAGAAAAGGTTCGCTCTAAGTGGGGGACAATCATCTGAAGGAGCAACTTTCAAAAAACCACACGTGTACGATAGATTGGGGGGCCAAGAGGATCGAGAGAAGTGTTCGAGGTGCGGTAAAAATCATCCAGAGAAGGACTGTCGATGGAATACGGGTGCTTGCTTTCATTGCGGAGAAAGAGGACACCGAATTTCGGAGTGCCCACACAATCCACCACCAAGGAAAGAAGCAAATAAGAAGACAAGAAATGGACGCGTATTTCAGCTCACCGGAAGTCGTAACTAAGGTATGCTTTCTCTTTACGTATATATTCATCATTTATTATTTACTTTGGAGAATTTGGGGACCAAATTCTTTTGAGGGAAGAATGTAAAATCCGTGATTTATTTATTAATTAGATATTAGATATTAATTTTATTAGATAATTATTGTATTTAGAATATTCCGAAACCTTTTGTGCAAGCTAATTGATTAGAGATAATATTTGTAATTTGTGGAAATAAGTTTAGAATTGATTTGAAAATTGATATTTTTTGAATGAAGAAAATTGTGTATTTTAAATTTGGAATTTACTTGGAGAGGTTGTAAGTCAACTAAGAGAAATTTTATATTTTCCTAATTAGAATTAGGGTTTGTGCACCTATATAAAGAGCCCTTACATTAAGAATAAGTCGTACAACTCTTACTCAGCCAACAGGTACATAGCCTCTCATGTTCAATATATTTAATTTAAGTGATGCATCGTGTGTTAATTGGCTTCCTGGTTGAACAATTATTTTATTCATTATCGTGAACATAATTGGCCACGCGTCCATTGCCATGCTAAGCTCCTGCTTCTTTTGTTATACAAGATTTTGTATGTCTGATGATAATTCATGTTATTTAGTTTTGCGTGTAGTATCATGCTTTTATGTATAAAGGATTTGGATTGAATTAAACTATTTTATAATTTTATTCTAATATTGATGCTCGGACATATATTAAACTATTTATTTATTTATTTAATTTAATGTAATTAATTTAGTGTGTCAGTTAATTTGCACTAGAACATGTGTTTTGATATTTATTTTGTAGTAAATTAATGAAATTACACACCTAGAGGGGGGGGGGGGTGAATAGGTGTTATGGCTAATATAACCGATTTTTAATGTTACCGAATAGTTAAACTGTCACAGACAACTTGCTGTTAATTTTCAGAGTAAACAGTCAGCTAGCTAACAATGCAGATGCAATGCAAAACAGATATAATCAGTAAGCTAGCAACACAGAGAATTTTAGCCAGGTTCGACCCCTAACCCTATTGGTCTACATCCTGGTCCCCTACCAACTGGTAAGAGATTATATTATTAATCAATAATGTTAACAATTATAAGATTCAATAATATAACTCCCTTTCACCCTTGTTCCTGTTATCAGCTTGCTGAAACCCCTGAACCACGAACCAAAAGCTCTCCAAGACCTATACTTCCCAAGTATACTCTTCTAGCTAACTAGTCCCCTTGTTCCCTTGTTTCACAAGCTGGATACACAGCAACAAAACTTTACACTTTGAACAATACAATGTATGAGTGTAATACAACCGAAACTATTAACTCAATATAGATATATAATCAAATATAAGTACTAGAGCTCAAAGAAGATTTTGCAATGAAGATATGTTGTATTTCAGAAAGCTTGAAGTGTGTTCTTGTCAATGAAAACGGAAACCACACTCAAGTATTTATGCACAAAGATCCAACGGTCAATTTGCTAACAAATTCCAACGTTCTTGTTCCAACCGAACTCACGTATAATTTGTTCCTAATTTGAACGTTTAATCTTGTGAGGTTTACAGAGTAAAAAGCGTAGATATGTTGTGAATATATCTCAGTAAAACGTTTATATGAAGACGATAATTTGAAATCAAATAGGAGTAGTTAGAGATAAGATCGAGTAAGAAATAAACTCTCCTATATTTTAGGAAATCGTTTTTGTTTAAAACTCTTGTTTAAAAACTGAGCTCTAATATTTATATAAGATATATATATATAGAGTTTTACTCCAATAGAAACCTGCTTAGTCTAGAAACTAAAAACCAAGCTGAAATATCACTAAATCCTAAAGTAGATACCACTAAATTCTTAAACAACCACATCTCCACCTCTATCTTCACCAACCCCACCTCCATCTTCACCAACCCCATCTCCACATCCGCCATTGCCACCACCTCCGTCGTCACCTCTTCCATAACCACCACCACCTCTATGCCACCCACCTCCTCCATCTCCACCTCCATTATTTCTCTAACAACACAATCTCCACCTCCATCTTCACCAACCCCATCTTGGTCGCTGCTTCAACCTCCTTCAGCCCCGTTCATACTTCTTTCTCCACCTCGGCTCAACTTCAAAACGCGGCGGAGCCGCCACTATTCCGGCAACGCTCCAACCCCCTACTTCAAGTCACCCACACCTTCGCTACAATCATCCTTCCTCCATCTCTACCTTCACCTCCACCATCTCCACCACCGTCACCACCATCTGAATCGAAAACGTGAACAGATCTGGAGATTTGAGCAGTTTTTCGAACATATATGGAGATTCTGGGCTGTTTCTGCAAGTTTTCACTAATTCTTGCAATACATATCACTAAATCCTAAAGAGAATATCACTAAATTGTACTGCGAATATCACTAACTTGTATTGGTTTCTAGTTTTTATTTTAAAAGTGGTTTCTATTTGATCATGAGCCTATATATATATATATATATAAATATTAAAGTCCTTACAAATCGTTTCCTAATAAATCTCCATGATTTTAGGACTTCATCTTTATCCAACTGCTGTTCTGTTCACGCTCTGAGCTTGCTGATAAGACTGGATAATATCCTGTAAGCTTGCTGACAGTTGAACATAATACTGAAACTTAGCAAACTGTTAGCACATGTTTATAACGTTGATAGCTCGCTAACAAGCACCAGTTTTATGCTATTAGCTTGCTGGCAGTGTGATCATCAAAACCTTGAGAGTATCAATTAATTTTTGTGATTAAAGGTATAAACATGATTATTTTATTAAGTGGCTTTACATTTAAAATAAGTATAGGTTTTCGAATACTATGAACTTGGTTTAATATTGATAGGTTCACTATGACATTTTATTTGGTTTAGTAGTTGACTGCTTGTTGAATGAGTTGATCAAATATGCATGCAGGAGGTATTAGTGTATGTGTACATGTCATTTTTTTAATTTAAACCAAGTGAGCATGTGCAGCTTTGCAAATTGTTTAATTGTGTTAGTAGACTTAAGCTCGTTTTTATTTTATTTTATTATAAATATATGATATTGCATTAATTTCATTACACGTTCCTCGGTTGACTAACTGTTAATGATTAATTTAAATCGTGTAAAATTTATTAGTTGACTAAAATGCTTAAGTTATTAATTAAATTATTGCATCGCTTTGTTTTAGTACGTTAGTTGAACATAAATTTTGCATGTGTATCTTTGTCTGGTCAGAACATGTACTCGACTGCTCCTTCTATGCTAGGTGGATTATAATTTATTTAAATGTGTAAACTTAAGTGAATCTATTTTCTTGATTTGATTAATTATAGGATCTGTTCGTGAGATTATTTGGATTTTAAATTTCGACTTCGAGGAAAGTACTTTTGACTTACTTTTCAATTTTGAAAAGATATTTCGATTCTACTTTTAATTTCGTATTAGATATAAGAGTTTTTGACTTTGAATTTATAAGATATAAATATTTGTGAATTTATAGAACACAGTCTCTATGTTTCGAACCCGTTCGTAGTCTACGCTATAGTTCCAGAACTAGCCTTAGATACCCTTAGTAGGCGCACAAGCGCGTGATTATTGAACTTTAGATCCCGGTCACTGGGTAAGTGTGGCGAAAGAATAAGAATAAGATCCCGGTCACTGGGTAAGTGTGGCCGTAGAGCAAGACTGTGATATTTAGAAGATTTTCGTTTTGTTTTATATAGTTGCTAAATACAATTCATTTTTGCTTTGTACAGTTCGCAGATATTACAATTGTGTCCTTCCTAAACTTCTGTGTAATACCATGATACAAAAAAAAGTCAACCCTAATTTTTTGTGCATTTTGAACAGGATTAATGTATCGCGCACTAACTAATTACTCCATTTAATTATCTTTTTTGAACTATTAAGTGATGCATGAATATTATTTGAATTATTAGGCTCTAATGGGCTAAAATCTCCATAACTTAAAATATTACAAAGTTAACACTAATATTTGATATGTTATTTTAGTCAAAATAAAAAGTACTTGGATTTTTTTATAATATAACTTTTAGTTGGTCTAAACCTTTTAACATGTATTAAGAATTTACAAAGATAATTTAATTGTATAAATAATCTTTATGCATGTAATTTTTATTTTAAATTTATGTATAATTATTTAATTTAAATAGAGTAAAGTGCATTGTGTGTCTTGCACTTTAAGCAAGACACCACTTACAATACTGCACTTCGAAAAATAGCACATTCAATACTGTAATTTATAATTCGATACAGTTTGTGGCTCGCCGTCTAAAATAACTAACGCCATTAATAAAAGTAAGGGTATTTGTATCATTTTACTTCTGTCAGTCTATAACCACCTTTTTGTGTCTTCAACAAGAAGTATTTGTATAATATCTTCAGCAACACTCTCTTTATCCTTCTTTCGACCCTTCAATTTCCCCATTTTACTAGTCTCTACCTTAACACGATCACCACCACTTGGTCCCATTTGTCAAGAACTCTTCAAATCAAACTCCCCTCCACCACCCCCCAAACAAGCCTAAACATAAAAAAGCAGCAATTTTTGACTTCAAAAAACGCCCCAGCAAACGTTTTCTCCAAAACCCACAAAATATTACACAAATAACATAAACCCAATTAAGATGTTACATAAAGATTCAATCTTTAAACACCAAAAGAAAATATAAGCAGATTTAGATCACCTAAATAAGCACATTACACATAATGCAAGCCCCTGAAAAGCTCTTAAAATCATCATTTATTTGCACACAAAGATACACACAGTTGTGTTTTTTTGTTTTCAGAAATGAAATGTATGAAGGATGAGTAATTATCATTCCTACCTTTTTAAAACATAAAATCGAAGATTATCAAAAGTGATTTACAGCTGCCCGGAAAATACGGGCATTGTGATAGACAGACTAAAATATCCTTGAGACCAAAATATTAAATTAATCTCGAATTTTCAATAAAATAAATATCTTAAATAATTTTATATGTTTAGTAAAATTGAAAATATACTATCCCTTAACATTAAAATTGGATAAGAATATTTATTTGACGAGATTAGGGTTTTGAAGATTTCTATTTATTTAAAAATTATCAAAAAAATTTAATAAATATTTTACAATTTATTGATTGCACCATCATCTAATTTAAATTATATGATTTAGCAAAAAAAATATAATATATTTTTTGTATAATATATTTTTAATAAATTCTAAATTGATAAATAAATTAATTAGGAAGAGCGGAAAAAGGTGGGCAGCTTGGGAGTCGGGAGGGAGAGATAGAAGTTAGAGTGGACCCATCGTATGGTGATGTGTTGTGTAAACGCAAACATGCGTGTCAGGATGATCTCAATGGTGTTGTGTTCGCACAAAATCACGCAAGCGTACGCGGTCACAAGTAGTATAGAATTAAATTCAGTTCGTTCCCACAGAGACTGGTGTATTCAGAAATATGCACTTATGCACCAATGTATGGTTATTATTCAAAGCTCGGACAAATACAATTTGGTTGGTTTTATCTAAATTAACTAATTAAAGTCGAATTATAACTAAGTGATTAACTGGATTACTAATTAGAATAAAACATGGGATTCTAACTTCATTATATACTTCATTCAGAGTTATGCCTTATCGATATGTGATGGTTGATAACTAATCAGATAACACGAAATTGATACACGCTAACTCTCGTTATACGCGCACCATACTGCTACACATCCACAATTAAGATAGAAGGTAAACATACACCAATTATGCTTAGACCCTATATGTCTATAGAATTTGAAAACATAACGGTTGAAGAACAAGTTATCTATCAAGATTACATAGGGCGATGCAAGATGGTTAAAATCACACCACTAATCATGTATATCGAATACATAATCCTATGTTCACATGGAAAGTTCTAAATCAATAGTCGCTTCAATAAAGATTAACAAACAATCTAAGATGTTAGCTACGCATCCAAGACGAATAAGCACAACCAATACGAAGAAATCAACATTCATCACACAAATAATTAAGGCAAATTAACTACTGAAATCCATATATAAATCCGCTAGAATCCCACGATAATGATTATTTCATAATCGAACTTCTCATCATCATGGGAATAAGAGTAAACATGGTACTGAATAGTCTAAAC
This sequence comes from Daucus carota subsp. sativus, assembly GCF_001625215.2. NCBI lineage: Eukaryota > Viridiplantae > Streptophyta > Magnoliopsida > Apiales > Apiaceae > Daucus > Daucus carota. The sequence goes on from NC_030382.2 coordinate 24,903,170, forward strand.
AATATCAAAAGAGTAAAACAAGAGTTTCGAAACAAATCCGAATGAGCATCCAAAGTTACGCCTACTGCGAAGAATTACAAAGGTAAAAACTATGAAATTCGATCTTGATCTTCTCTGTAGCCGTCACGTGCTCCTTAGAATGTTTCTAGGTTATATTTTAAGTCCCCCAAGCCTTTCTTTTACTTCCCCAGCGAACGGGCCTTCAAACGGATCAAAAACGGTCAAAACGGGCCAAAAATCCCACCCAGAGTGTGAGGTGGGCGCCACACATCTCAGGCGGGCGCCTCATAATGGCAGAACGCGCACCCGACACTTCTTTGCCCATAACTCTCTCCTCGTGAATCCGATTGCTTCGCCGTTTTTTTTCAATGAAAGCTATGAATCTCCTCTTCGTCCTCCTTCCAAGAAACTTACACAGCACAACACTGAAAAATATCAAAAACATCAAAAGCTTGAGGCCATTTCATCGTTTTAAGTCAAAACGAAGGCTTCCAAGTGGATATGAAATCCACTTATCATGTTGGGGGCATGTAGCTTATGTTGGGCTATTTTTCATTTTATTGTTAGTTAACGGCGTTAGGTGATTTTAGACGGCGATACACAAACTTTATGGAGTTATAAATCATGGTATTGCAGGTGGTATTTTTCGAAATACAGTAGTATAAGTGGTGTCTTACTTAAAGTGCAGGTACACAAAATGCACTTTACTCATTTAAATATTTGACTTTATATATAATTTTATCAACGTCTTTATTTTTTTATCGATGTGATTAATACTTTTTTTCTTTGTTCATTCTCATTTAATCAAAACAACTTAAAAGAACACGGTGGGATAGCTCAGTGGTAAAGAGCTTATCCTTTGTCGTCCCAGGTGCTGGGTTCGACCCTGGCTCACCCCGAGAGTTTCTGTAGAACAGATACTCATTTGTAAAGCTATAAGCCATATTTGTCAAAAAAAAAAAAACAACTTAAAATTTTGAAACTCTACTAACACGACCAATTTCCAATAATATAAAATATTAAAAAGTTAACACTAGTGTTTGATATAATATTTTAGTCAAAATAAAAGATACTTGATTTTTTTATAAAATAACCTTTAGTTGGCCTAAAATTTTTATTAAGTATTAAGAATTTAGAAAGATAATTTGTTATATATAATTTTTATTTGAATTTATGTTCACTTTGTTTCGGTATGTATGTATATATGTATGTAAAATTTATCATGATTGAATTATTAACTCATATTATATTCTTTAAATATTTTAATCATTATTTTAGATCCCTTTGAACGAAATTGTCTGGTTTTGATTCAAATTTCATGAAAACTATGGATGCTCCTCTAAAAGCTAGAGTCGAGGAATGGAAGTAGCTGAATGTTTTTATTTATAATATTGAATATTGTCACATATTTTAATGTATTTTTTAAATACATTGTTAAATATGAATTATTAATATAAATTTTAAATTCATTTTAATGTGTTAAATGTTTCTTCCCTTCTTTTATTTATATAAAAACTTGAATATATATACATATGTAATAATCCATCCAAAAATAACGATTACAAAATATTATGAAAGTATTTTTTAATAATTTTCTTGTAATTTTAATTATTTTCTTGTGAATAAAATTTACTTTTTGCACAAAAATTTAAATGTATTTAAAATTTATAAAAGTAAAGATCCCTTAACAGTCAACAATTTTATTAATTTATAATATTAATTTGACAAACTAATAGATTACTGAAAACGTGATAATCATACTCCCTCTGTCCCATTTTAACTGATGTTTGACTTTCTAGCACGTATATTGAGATGTAAAAAAACAATATCTACACTTAATAAAATAATTCAATTCTTATATCAAATAAAAGTTTAGGTTCTAAACTTTTATTTGATATAAATTTATAAAAAATTATTATGTTTAGATGTGACTTTTTTAACATTTTAAATACGTGTAAAAAAGTCAAAAGCAGTTAAAATGGGACGGAGGGAGTATTTTATAATATATTTATGAAAAGAGTGTGTGTTTAAGAATTAAATGTAGTGTTGTAGCACAGTCTTTTATGTCACAGCCTCACAGATAAACACGCTGTAATCAACCCCTTATTTATTAGGGTCTCACGCGTTTAATAAGCTAAAAGTTATATATGTAATCTCTGCAAACTGCACAAAAGAAAACTGAACTGTATTTAGCAACACCAAACTAGGGCTGGCAATTTCGGGTTTCGGGTCGGGTTCGGGTCGGGTTGACAGTCGCGGGTCAAAAAATTTACCCAACCCGACCCCGACCCGAAAATTTAATGGGTCAGAATACCCAACCCGAACCCGACCCGCACTACCCGCGGGTAACCCGAACCCGACCCGAAAATTAATATTTATTAATAAAAATATTTTTTAAATAATAAATAAATATTATTTTAATCCAAATAAATTAATTTTAATTAAATTAAATAATTTATATTAAATTTAACTAATAAATTTTATAAAAATAATAAAAATAATATAAATATATATAATATTTATATTATATATTAATTTTCGGGTAATTTCGGGTAACCCGAATTCAACCCGAAAATGACCCGATTTTTCTGGGTTGATTTTGAGTCAACCCGAATTCGACCCGAACCCGAAAACCCCCAACCCGAATTCGTATTTTGCGGGTCGAATTCGTGTCGGGTTGTTGGGTCGGGTCCAATATTTCCACCCCTACACCAAACACCTTGTTTTATTCTGTTCTTCTCTGCTTTGTTTAAATTCTGAAATTGTTTTTTTCAAAAATAAACTTTGGGTTGGATTTAATTTTGCAAATATTTTACAAATTGTTATTGTTTTTCAGAACCAATGTTTTATAAACCGCCCATTGATTTTGAGATTTATTTACAATCAAATTGTTACTTGCTGAGCTGTGTAGCTCATCCGTTTTTCTATATTTCAAGTTCTTTTATGTGTAAGGATTTTGAGAATAAGAATGAGGCTTGTGGATTTTTGTGCTTCGTGATTGTTTGCATTAGTGAATAAAGACTTAGTGTTTATTAAGAATAATTTGATGAATTTATTAGATATTGATTTTGATATTTATGGAGCTGCGTCTCTAAGTTTATGATTTTTGATTATTGGGTTTGACCACTGCTTTGACTTATATATTATTTGACGATTTTGATTTAAGTAATGATATTATTTATGTCGTGAAATTAATTTTTAATATTCCGAAAATTCGGGATGTTACATATTAACACTAAAATGTAAAATACGAAAAGATGAAATATAAAAATTTATCAAACGAATGAAATGGTTGTCAGTCACAGAATGCAAGTACCTTGACATCAGAAATCCTCCTGCTTGGACTGTGACCAGGACCTCGGTTACACTGATCCAAAATCCGGCAATATCTTAGCCTGTTTTCGACCCAACCACCCACATATTAGAGCATCTGCATTGGAGGGCGTCAGTTCCCCTACCCCCTGACAGTTTTATTGCACGTTGTTTGGACATGGTTTTTAAAAAAAGTGACCCCAATCCATCCACTACTAGAGCCCATTTCCCACATTTTGCAGGACCGCTTATATAACATATAATATATATATCATAAAATAATTTTATTATTTAATCTTAAAATTAATTTATTAGTATTTAAATTTTAATTATCGAATTAACATGATTAAAAAATTAAAAAATTATTAAGAAAAAACATGTTCTTCAATTAAAATGCATCATATTATTAAAAAACATAAAATAGAAAACAACACACAAGAAAACATTAAATTTAAACGTTACAATATAAAAAAAATTAAGGATTATTGTGGAACTACGAGATATGCTCAACCAAGTCATTTTCTAGTTGACGATGTGCCCGTCTATCATGCATTTGCATACTATTTTGAATATACGTTTCATACGGGACTGAAGGTTCTTCGCCTAAATTTGGTTGCGATAAGTCATTTGTTGCATCATCATAATTTGGCAATGGACCAAATTGAGTGGCATATGTGTCCCTTTCATCTTCAATAATCATATTATGAAGTATGATGCATGCTCTCATGATTCTCCCAAGATCTTCTTTGTCCCAAAAGCGTGTAGGACCACGTAAAATTGCAAAACAGGACTGTAGCACAACAAACGTGCATTCAAAGTCTTTTCTTTGGCTTTCTTGATATTTTGAAAACAATTTTCTTTTCTCACCTTGTGGACGTGGTATCGTTTTACCAAACGTTGTCCACTCTGGATATATTGCATCAATTAAGTAATATCCCATATTATATAATTGTTTCCATTGATAGTATAATTTATCTCTGCAGCACGACCTTGTAGCACATCATCAAATACTTGTGACCGATTTAAAAAATTTATGTCATTATTTGATCCAGCAACTCCAAAAAATGCATGTCATATCCAAAGATCGGATGAAGCCATCGCTTCAAGTATAATTGTTGCAACTCCTTTATGACCACTCATGAACATTCCCTTCCATACTCTTGGACAATTTTTTCATTGCTAATGCATGTAAGCAATGATGCCCATCATTCCAGGAAAGCCACGAGCTTCACCCATTTGGCAGTAGACGTTGCATGTCATTCGAGTTGGGCTTTCGTAGATATTCACCCTCAAATATCGTAACTGCATTTGAGATGAATTTTTTCAAGCATTCAACTGCAATACTCTCTCCAATACGAACGAAATCATCAACAACGTCAGAACCGTATGCCAACATACGCATCGCCGCAGTGCATTAGCTTCAAAAGCTTCATATTCTTTAACTTCGGCAGCTGTTGCCTTCCCCTTTCCTTTTCTTTTAGCTGCTTTTGTACCTCTAGGACGAATCAGTTCAAATTCATCGGATGTTGGTGTATCATTATTTCCCCCCGATGAGTAAGCTCCAGAACTACTTAATATAGTTCTTTTAGAACTCGCACTAGTTGTAGGAGTTCTCCACTTGGGTTGTCTACGAAGCTCACGCCAATGATTGTCAAAGTTAGACTTCTTCTTGTAATATTTTAAATGAAGTGCATGAGATTTCTTAATTATGTCGTCCAAGTTTGAACCGCTCCCGACTATTCATTGAGCCTCATCATGATACGATCCAAATTTCTGAGCACCTTCATTTATTCGTTGCCACCTTTTTTTCATTGCCATAACTCCTCTCTTAATGACACCGGGATTATATTCTTCACAATATTGACAATTTGGTTCCAAAATGCTTCAGCTTTTTGATCAGTACCGATTAGTGGATCACTTGACACATTCAACTATGCACTTATTAAGAGTTTATCTTCAACCCATTTCCACTGAGCAACTGTTTTTCGTGTCTCTTCGACTTCTTCACAATCATCATTAGAATCAGTACTCCCTCCGTCCCCCTCAATTGTTTACATTGGAGGGAGACACGGAGACCAAGACAATGTATGAAAAATGAGTAAAGTTAGATGAAAAGTGGGTAAAGTGGTGGGACCTATCAATATTTAATAATAGATTTGAGATAGTGGAGGAAAGTAGTGGGTGTAATAGTAGTTTTTATTGTTAAATATGCGATAGTAGGGGAAGATAGTGGGTGTAATGATGGGAAAAACTTATTATTTATAGTAACTTAAAGAAATGAGAGGGACATCCCAAAATAGTAACTGTAAAGAAATGAGAGGGACAGAGGGAGTAGTATTTTCATGACCAAAGGACGGAATTTGTGTTTTTGGAGAATTTTGAATATTGATAGGTGTTTGTTGTGTTTCAAATTGTGGATTTAAAAATGGAGGAAAAAGAAATTGATATGGAGAATTTCGAGGATATGAAAATGAAAATTGAGAATTTTGAGAATGTGGAAATTGGTATTGAGAATTCGGATTTTGAGAATTAAAAGTAAAATTATGGGTTTGGAAAATATGAATTTGGATATGCGTATGGAAATTGAGGGTTTAGATTTTGAGAATTTGGATTTTGGTTTGAAGATGGGGCATTATTTGGATTCATCTTTTGCTAATATTTTTTTTAGAATTAGAGAAAATAAATAATAGGAGCCTGGGAATTGGTATTTATAGGAGAAAAAAATATTACCGTTAATATATTCGTTATTATTACAATGTTAATATTAATAACAGTAACATAACGTATACATTTTTATTTTTTAACTGTACTACTCAGTTGGCACAACAGATTTTGACATGATTTGTTAATAAAAACACAAAGGAAAGCCAAAGTGGTCAGGGACGGCGAAGAGACACCGGACTACTTTCTACTTAATCATCCAAGGTTGTCCAGGGTCATTTTTATATAGCAAGGGCATTTTGCGCGTCTCAAGACGCGATATGTCCCCCGTTCCTGCTGCTCTTACTGCAACAATGACATGTGTTAATAATATATCAGTCTTAGAATAAAAAAAGACTTGCATCTATGAATATGACATCTTGCCTTCTTGTAATTGTAAAACAATCCTTTCCTCATTTGTATTCTGAGCAACCAGTTCCCTTTAATTAATGAGACAATCATACTTCCTTCTAGCATTTGCACAATATCAACAAGTTACACTAAGATCAGTTGGATCGTCCAAAATGATTACTTAAAAAATAATTACATGTTTCTAATAGGTATTCCATCAAAAGCCAAGTAATTTGACCAAATTTGACTATAAAATCCATAAAAGACTTATTTTTTGTCAAAAAAATAATAAAATAAAAGACTAATTTTATTTTAAAAAATAATCAATATTAACACATTACAATATCATCCGTACGGTTAGATCATCCAAAATATTTTTTTAAAAAAAAAGTTTAATCTTTTGGATAAGTATTCATTAAAGGCTAAGTAATTTGATTGTATTTTTATTCAATATTATCACGTTAAAATAACATCCGTACGACTGGATCGTCCAAATTATTTTTTATAAAATAGTTTCATATTTCAGGCAATTATTTAATTACAGACTAAGATTTGACCGCATTTGACTACAAAATCCACAAACTATATAAAAGACATATTTTTTAAAAATTTATTTTAATCCATCATAAATTTCAACACAAAAATGTCATCATTTTCGGGACTAGAACTTTTTGATCATTTTTGGGACTATAACTTTTTGATCATTTTTTAATTAAGAAAAAATATTTAAATAAGTGAATTTATGACGGGATATTATAACCGTCGTTATTCCCAATACAAAAACATCATCCTTCTCAGGAGCGGAACTTTTTGATTATTTTTAATTAAGAAGATATATTTACAAAAGTGAATTTATGATGAAAAACTATAGCCGTCGTAAGTTCCAAAAAAAAAACGGGCCGGAACTTTATTGATTATTTTTTAGTTAAGGGAAAATATTTAAATAAGTGAATTTACGACGGAATATTATAGTCGTCGTAAGTTCCTACACAAAATCATCATTCTAGAATTTTTTGATTATTTTCTAACTAAAGAAGAATATTTAAATAAGTGAATTTATGATGGATTGGATTTCCGCCGTAAATAATCCTGTTTGTATACTGTATGTTGGTGTTGCTCACTCTCTGTTCCTGATGTAAAAAGTTAGTTTTCAATGTCTGAACTGTGCTCCTTCCTCCGTAAATGTTACATGATAATAATTGTATTATGTTATTAAAATATATTTTATTAATATCTATTGTTATCAAAGTTTAGAAAATATAAATGTTATCACTAAAATATGCTCAACGAAATTCCCATAATGAGTTTTAATTTATTTTATTTTTATCTTCTTCGATATCTAAAAGAATTAACCAAGAATCGCAAAATAATAGTTGAACTAGAAATATTTAAGAAATAGTGATAATAGTTGAAAATGGTTAGTCCGAGATGACCTCAGAAACCCGTCCCGGACACCATTCTACCAAACAAATCAAAATATGTCTACATAATCTTCAAATTAATACTACAATAAAGCTTAAAGACATTTTTAGTCTTACATCTTAGGTTTCTAAAACTTCAGAATAAAAGTCTAATACGAATACATGTTAAAACACTTCTTTCAATTACAAAATACTACTATTAGAATTCTACGCCAATCCATCTAAGTCTGTATCTCAGTTTATCACATTTTTACACTTGTCTGAATATTCTTCTCTGAAATTCTTTCATTTAGAGCTATTAACATCAAAAAGATGAGCTCATAAGGCTTTAATTTCTTCAGTGCCGTCAAAAATATTTTTGAGTTTAAAAATATGTATGAGTATTTAAACACCTTCAATTCAAAAGTTCACAAGTTCTACTAGTAGTGATCCTCACTAGCTAAACAATTGGTTTAGCTTTACATCCAAAAGAAAATAACACAATTCATATATCAATGTAAGAATACTCGTTTTTCATTAGTAAATCATCAATAAGATATTCACCAAATCATCATAAATTATCAAAAAAATATTAACAGTAAAAGATACAATATATACTTAAAGTGCAGAACATTCAAGTTTAAATATTTCCTTTTTTTTAAAATCTCGACTCCCGCAACTTTGTTCCTTGTATTTAGTCTCTAATTATTACTAATCTGAAATTTAAATTAAAAATAATTAAACTAAATCATAAATAAACTAATAATATAATTAAAAACAATTAAATTAATCACAAATTAGGAATAGGCCAGTAGACTTACCAACATAGGAAGGTTGCGCTTTGCTTGACTCATATGTTTTAGTGTTTGGGTAACTAGGCCACTCATTTTATTCATGAGGATATCATATCTTGTTATAAATGTGGTACAAAGACAAAGGCAAAAAAAAAGTCCAAGGAAAGCTAGCAATGGTGCCAAAGAATTAACAAAAGATGCTTGAGTTAGTAGTGCCTTGCTTGATATACTAAATCAAACAAATTTAATTAAACATAGACTTGTCTCTTACCATTTATTCTCAATTCTTTTCTTTTCAATTGTCGATGTGGGTTGTGAGATTTTTTTCTCAATCTACGAGGCTGCATCTATCCACATTGAAATGATATTGGAACTAAATTCTTTTTAAAGTCCATATAGTTAAACCCGACTTTGTTCATTTTCCCACTTATGAAAATTTGAAAATTTCTCTTGGCTTCAATATAACCAATCAAATTCAAGTTTTTAAAGTAAAATAGATAAGTTAACGCATAATTCAATTAGTCACAAAAATAGAAGATGGGGCGTTGAAATCGTAAGACATGATTTCACTAAGTCCCACATAGATGAGATTTAATATATATATATATATATATAGGCTCATGATCAAATAGAAACCAATTTTAAAATAAAAACTAGAAACCAATACAAGTTAGTGATATTCTCAGTACAATTTAGTGATTATCTCTTTAGGATTTAGTGATCTGTGCTGCAGAAATTAGTGAAAACTCAATCTCCAGATATTAACTAGCTTAGAATTTCCAGATCTCTTCATGTTTTCGATTCAGATGGTGGTGATAGTGGTGGAGATGGTGGAGGTGAAGGTGGAGATGGAGGAAAGATGATTGTAGCGGAGGTTTGGGTGGCTTGAAGTAGGGGGTTGGAGCGTTGCCGGAATAGTGGCGGCTCCGCCTTTGAAGTTGAGTCGAGGTGGAGAAAGAAGTATGAACGGATCTGAAGGAGGTTGAAGCGGAGATTAAGATGGGCCTGGTGAAGATGGAGGTGTGGAGGTTGTGTTGTTAAAGAAATAATGGAGGTGGAGGTGGAGATGGAGATGGAGGTGGTGGTTATGGAGGGGGTGGGCGGCATAGAGGTGGTAGTGGTTATGAAGGAGGCGACGACGGAGGTGGTGGTAGTGGAGGTGGGGTTGGTGAAGATGGAGGTGGGTTTGGTGAAGATGGAGGTGGAGATGGGGTTGTTTAAAAATTTAGTGGTATTTGCTTTAGGATTTAGTGATATTTCAGTTTGGTTTTTAGTTTCTAGGATAAAGAGGTTTCTATTGCTAATGATCAAATAGAAACCAATTTTAAAATAAAAACTAGAAACCAATACAAGTTAGTGATATTCTCAGTACAATTTAGTGACATTCTCTTTAGGATTTAGTGATATGTGTTGCAGGAATTAGTGAAAACTTAATCTCCAGATATGTTCTAGCTTAAAATCTCCAGATCTGTTCATGTTTTCAATTCAGATGGTGGTGATAGTGGTGGAGATGGTGGAGGTGAAGGTGAAGATGGAGGAAGGATGATTGTAGCGGAGGTTTGAGCGGCTTGAAGTGGGGGGGTTGGAGCGTTGCCGGATTAGTGGCGGCTCCGCGTTTGAAGTTGAGTCGAGTGGAGAAAGAAGTATGAACATGGTTGAAGGAGGTTGAAGCAGCGATTAAGATGGGGATGGTGAAGATGGAGGTGTGGAGGTTGTGTTGTTAGAGAAATAATGGAGGTGGAGGTGGTTGTTATGGAGGGGGCGGGCGGCATAGAGGTGGTAGTGGTTATGAAGGAGGCGATGACGGAGGTGGTGGTAGTGGAGGTGGGTTGGTGAAGATGGAGGTGGTTTTGGTGAAGATGGAGGTGGAGATGGGGTTGTTTAAGAATTTAGTGGTATCTGCTTTAGGATTTAGTGATATTTCAGATTGGTTTTTAGTTTTTAGGATAAGGAGGTTTCTATTGGAGTAAAACTCTATATATATATCATGATCAAATAGAAACCACTCTTAAAATAAAAACTAGAAACCAGTTTCCCTACCACTATTTATAACTACGGGTATTACTAATTTATACTGCACTAATCACTGTTTTTATACAGTATGTAAACAGCGATTTTTATTATCAAAATTGAGAAAATCTACTTATCCAAACTATTGATAATCGATTATAGATGATCAATTTCATCCGTAGGAAGGTTCTTCACGGTAGGAAGCCGCAAAAGAAGTTGTATGATGATGGTAAGTAGTCGTTAGTTTTGTAAGTTATGATGGAAAGTGTATGTGACTATTGGTGATGATAGACAATGGTGGCAAGTCATGGAAACGTCTGGTAATAGTGGTAAGAGGTCCAGTATTACGATTTGGGTGAAGATGATGGTCATATACGTTGCATATATGTGTGTATATATATATTTATATCCGCGAGATATGCTATATATAAATTAGTGATATGTTATGTACAAATTAGTGATTTCTGTAGTTAAAAATAGTGATAAAAAACCGTCCAGAAACTGGTTTTTAGTTTTTAGGCTAATTTGGTTTCTATTGGAGTAGGACTCTATATATATATATATATATATATATATATATATCATCTATTTTACTGTATAAAAAGGCTATGAAGTTAACACTTGACAACAAACTAAGACAAGTTGCTTGGTTTTGGATTATCTATAATCCCCACGACGAGAAGATATATATAATTCAAATTAGTTAAATTGTTTAGCTTGATTAACTAAATAGTTCAAGGATTCTAAACCTGTTAATATGAAGACTAAAGAATCGACTACTATGAAATTAGTACTAAGATCGAAACAGTCATCTAAGTTGTAAAGTATAATGTAACGTAATATGTAATAGTGATAACTCAACAAGATAATTAAGACAAAAAACAATGAATAAATAAGACACAAACATCTATAAAACGAATATCAGGTGATTGCAGTGAGCTGGCGGTGTTGATGGTTGCAACGTGGCAAAGGTGGGTGGTGGTAGTTACGATGCAGGCTGGATGGTTGAGGGAGGGTGGGTGGCTGGTGATATTGCATTGAGGGTTTGGGGTTTGTTTAGTGATTATACTAAAAAATTAGTGACCGTGTTTAGTTTTTAGGCTTATATTTGTATTTGATAATCTCCCTATGTATATGTGTGTTGTAAAGCATGAAGATCCACCACTGATCATATGACACGACTCTGAAATCTTTCGTTATTTCAAGAAAGATACTTATAGAGAATTTGTGGTGATCCACATAGAAAGAAGAATTATTCGCATGATACAAAGATAACGATTAATCCCAGGGATCACATAGAGAATTTGACTTTACTAAAATAATAAACATATAACATATTGGGATATTGGACGACATACATGGTCAAGTATTAACCTGTGTAGTCAACCTAACTACACGGGGCCCAAAATTTTGAAGGCCCCCCAATTAGTTTAGACCTAAGTGTATATGTTGCATGTATTGGACAGAATTATACTAGCTCTGTAAATAAGCAAAAGACATGTAAATAATACCTAACACATTTGGTGATTACTAATTTTTTACATAATGAAATATGTAAATATTGTGAAGTTATGATCAATGTAATAAAAATTTAAAATTTATGTTAAGGTTGTATTGAAATTATTTATGTTGTGTGCATTTTTTTAATAGAGGGACCCAACATTGAAATTTATCACAAAGCCTTTTTTTATTGAGTCGGGCCACATACCCTTGTTAATTCAAACATTTCTACAAGCATTGACATATATATAAGTACAATCAACAAACATTTCGATAACTCAAACCTATATAATTGTAATAAGGTTTAGGGATTCAAAAATCCCTCCAACAATAGAGATTTAGTCGACCATAGTCATTGGTAAAACAAGTAAGATTCATGAAGAGATTAAAATATAGAGCCCGTAAGTCACGTTAAGTCATAAATCATAAGCTCAGTCAAACATACTCTTAGTCTATTACCCGTTAAACAAGTGTTGTATAAGACTTCAGATGGTCAGAATTATAGTAATCCATACTTCACTTTTACTTATTATTGGCATTGTTATGATATGTAATTCTGGAGATACAAACTATTTGTTATATTTATCTCTTACTCGGTGAACTCATGAAGTTAATAGAATAAAAAGGTTTATGATTTGATTCATCCATGACAAAGCAAAGAATGTTCGTTCAGGCCATACATGTGTCAGAAATTGAATTTTTGTGTGCCCAAGTCAGTGAGTATGAATCAGTTTTTGATAAATTTCGCATGTCCGGTTGACAAAACAAGAGTGTCGGTTTCTTGATTGAATAGATAGAATAAGTTTTGTTACGCCTAAAATTCGCATGGGCCTCGGCAGGACTATATTCGGATATGGATCGTTAAAATGGGCTCACACACCTATGTTTATGAAAGGTATTTGCTCTCCATGCCAAGATGAAATTGGACCAGCCTCCTGGGCCCGTTATCTTGCTAGGGCGATCTGCTAGAAAGCCCTAGGAAGGGGGACCGCTTGGGGTGCCCGTTATCTGACCCTAGGGTCTCTATAATAAGGCCTCACTAGTCTCTGGGTTGTTACCCCTGGGGTCGCTTGACCCAGGGTCGCCCTAGAGGGTCGGTGCTTCATGACCCCAAACCCTCGTGGCCTCGTTTATCTTGGGGTCGCCTTTATTGGAGATTGCTAGCCTAGGGGTCGTTTCCCCTAGGGCTCATTCTCTAGCTAGGCCATCGTGCCTCATCACTTCAGTTACAAGACAGGCCTCATCTAACGGGTCATCCACTTATTTTACTAAGTCCTTTGTGAGCTCTCACTAGGGTTACGCTCTCTATTTTGGGTCCCCTCGCCCTATAGGAGGATGATTGGGCTCCCTCACCCTTTATGAGGATGATCAAGACATGAAGGCTTATGACCAGTCCTGGCTAGGGCTCATGGGTATGCATCTCGAGTCTCTACCTCTGCTTATTGGATCAATATCCATTCTCCGACTCGCTCCATGATAGCCCCTTGCCATATAGGCCTATGCCATGTGAGTACGGGCCTCCTTTGACGGTGGCTTTCACGTTCCTACGGACTTGGGCCCTGATGGACAGGACTTACATATAGCTCGGGCTAGGAAGTTTGGCCCGAAAGAACTACGTGGTAGGTTGAACCCCTATAAATAGGGTACGTAGGCCTCTTGTGACTCAAAACCTGATTCTGGCTGAGAACGTCTGAGAACACTTTCTCTCGTTTGCTCAAGGATTAAACACATGCAGGATCAGCTAAAATATCCATAACTCTCTATCTCGTGTTCTTCGTGACATTCTTCCTACAATCACGCAAGTGCACACATTTGTTGTAAACCATTTTATCCCGTTAACAAGTTCAAAAATGTTTTTGACAAAAAAATATATATATATCCCAAAAACTTTGATTCAGAAGAGAACTAATAACCAATTGATTTCATCCAAGACGTAGTCTTTGTTATGGTGAGAGTGCGACAACTTATGATGAACTTGGCATGTCAACAAGTGACCATGTTTCAAGAGTTGATCTATGTCTTGTAGTTCTTCCGTTCCACCAATTTTTTAGTGTTTTTGCATTATTTGACACACATCTTAACATTTTTATAAAGAACAATTTTATAACTTATTTTTTGAAATTTGTGTTTTTAAATAAAAATTTAAATACATAATATGAAATATACGAAAATGAAAATATATTTTATAAGAATCTTAAAATACGTACCGAACCGTTCGTCCCAAACATATACAATTACAATTAAAAGGGATATAGAGAGTAATACATCTTTAATAGTTACTACGAGTTATCTTCATCTATTGGTGGGTAAACTCAACAAGAAAATTACGTAAAAAAGTTCAAATCTTCTTATAGCTACAGGTCTAGTAACTGTACTCTGCTTCTAGTTTTCTTCTTTAGTTTTGTTTTTGTACCTTTTATTATTACAATCATTTGATTTCTCTTTACTAACATTTTTAATTAAATTTCTTTGGACCCCTTCTTGTTTTCTATGCTTTTCTTACTAAATAAATTGAAAAAAGAGATATCAGGCTTTCAGTATTTCTATCATTCTCAATGTACTTACATATATACAGATGATTCTGGACAAATATATAAAATCTTGGGCTAATTACTATAAACAAAGATTGTGTTAAGGTGGAATGAAATTTGAAAATAATGAGGCTGTTTGAGCAAGTTTAACAAAAGTGACTTCTCGTTTAAAGTAAAAAGGTAGATTAAAAGTTAAATTAATAAAACATTTGAAAAAGAAGTAGAATTCTGAAGAAAAAAAAGGTAGCCTTCTCAACTTCTTAAAAGTGCTTCTACTAATTTACACAAAAGGATCAGGAAAAAAAAACTAGAAGCAACTTCTGCGTCTGTTAAACAAACCGGCAAAATGTAATGGACTTTGTACACTTCTTTGAAGGAGGCTGAGTAACATGTTTACATCTATTCTTTCTCCCTTCATTTTATTCCAAAATATTTAGATTATAAATCCAGGGTCACAAATATAGGGTCATGCTGAAGAGACAACCCATGCTTAAAATAGAATCTTAAAACCACTAAGATTCTGCCGCGGAACCCTAAATTTTAAATAGATTTTCAGGATCTAAATCTAAATACATGTTTCTTTGCATCGTTGTTTGTGTTCAAAAATAATTTTACATATTTTTTGCATCGTTGTGTGTGTTCAAAAATTATTTCAAAATATAATACATAAACACGACATTTTTTGCATGTTCAATTCTGCTGCAAATCTTAATTGATATTAAAAATAAGGCTAAGGGTTGTAAGGATTTTTAGAGGCTAACACCCTGCTCCCGAGTTTTAAAAAGGGAGGAAAGCAAGTAAAGAGGAAGGAAAGTTATCTAACTTTCACTCCTACTCGTGCTCCCGAGTTTTTTAAAGGAAGGAAAGCGAGTGAAAGTGAGTGAAAAAATAGCATACTTTCACTCTAAAACTTTCACTCCAAAAGTGGGATTGCATTCACTTGCTTTCTCTCCTAAAAAAACTCGGGAGCAAGGTCTAAGGGTTCTAAGTGGAACAAGACCGTAGAAATCTTAATCATATTAGATATGGATCACTAGTTTGACCTTTCTACATTATGGGCCTCTCTTACATTTCATGGACGTTATTGAGATATTACTAATTTTAAACCAATTATTATGATATGGATCATCTTTTCAGTCCGCTCCTAGGCCCAAAGTGTGTTTTTTGAACTAAGGAAGATTCTGGAATGACCTGGGATCACCTGGCGATCAACCTTTTTTTATTATATATATCATGTTTGTGATAAGCCATTAACCTACAACAATAGAATGCTACCCTCTCCATCTTCTCCATTTCGGAACTTTTATCTCCCTGAAAACTCTTTAATCTCATATATTTATATTGGTTCAGCTAGTACTATAGTATATACACACACATGTGTGTCGATATTTATTAACAATTTTGGTTTCAAAGTATGTATGTTATTACATTTTATAATACCACCATCATGTATGTCATTTTCATCACTCATACTTCATCTTTATAATCAGCGATATTTATTATAGTTCTAAATAAATTTAGATTATTTTCTTTAATTTACTTGATTTTGTTGAAATAATCTTGAATCATTATGATCGGTCCGAATTTTGATTGACCCGATTAAGACCTGAATCGACTTAACGAACGGAATACGTTGACAAATATTCCTCATTATGCTTTTTGATTTAATTTGCTACAATTATTTCTTCAAAATAATATCAAATATTTATGTAATTTGTATAATCATTTACAGTCTTATAGTGTTTTCATATCTTGTAGTAAACAATGAAGATAATACTCCTCAAAAAAAAATTTAGCCCACAAAATTGGGCGAGATCACATCAATGTTCAAGGTAATTTTTAATTTTCTCATATTGTTGCCAGATTAGTTAGTGCGGTCATTACTCAATAAGCAACACCCATTTTTAGAAATATTATTTAGCTACAAGACCATATGGAGCATGAAACTTTTTGTATTGTATAATAAGTTCTCTTCTGAGTTTTTTGTTTAAGATTTGTAGATCCTTGGAATTTGGAGAAGCATTGTAACAATAAATTATATTTGTTAACTGTTATTTGGTGTGGAATATATATATATAATCTAAGAAACTTAATTGTTGCAGGAAGATATCATTCACTACACCATAGAATGCATATAGAAACAACAAAAATATATTGCCTTATGGGCTATTTATGTTGAAGTATAGTGTATTGCAATAAATATGCAAATTTTTGGCGTTGCATCCGCCCGTGTTGCAATAGAGGCCTTATAGCAACAATTTGAGCGATGTAGTGCAACACCAAAAAATCATTGCAATAAAGTATATGTAGCAACAAAATAATTTTTATAGCAACACGGGTAAATCATTGTAGTAGTAGTTTTTTTTTTGGCTAACTAACCACCACTACAAGGAAAACAGCATCAGACAAACGTTTTTGCCCGTTGTCTGATACCAAGAAAAACCGTGGTCTATTGCGATGCCGTCTGATACGCGCCTCAGACAACGGTACCGACCGTTGTGTGAGATGAAGAAACACATCGGTTTATGTTTAACTGCGTGTTGTGTTAAACCCTTGAACGACAACGGAATCATTTTACAAGGTGTTGTTATAAACAATTAACAACAACAGACATGTTTTCAATTCGTGTTGTTATTAGGAGTATCCACAACAGTTCACGGGTTTACCCAGTTGTTGATAAGAGTATCAGACATGTTTAGTTCTGTTATTACAGCTCGTGTGTTGCTTTCTTGTACAATGGTCTGATAGAAGTGGCCACTTGTGTAAGGGTCCATATCACAATACTTTTTATACTAGAACTATTGTGTGAAACCTTTTCTACAACAGTTTTTGTTTTGAGATTCTCGAGTGATATTGCTTTAGACAAGTATAGTTCTGTTATTAGGGCTCGTGTTTTGCTATCTTGTACAATGATCTTGGAGAAATGACCACTTGTGTAATCCTCCATATAACAATACTTTCTATGTTAGAACAATTGTGTGAAACATTTTCTACAACAGTTTTTATTTTGAGATTCTCGAGTGATAGTGCTTTAGACAATGGTTTGTTCTTAATATTGTGTCGTTTGTCTGGTTTGGGACAACTGTTTTTTTCATCTACTTTGTTGTCTCTTAAAAATATGAACAATTGTTTTTGTTTCATTACTCTTGTAAGTCGTTTGTTTGGACAATGGTTTAATAAAAAAGAGTAATTTTTTAAGTTTTTGTGAGACAGTACTTTTTATCACAGTGGCTATTGTATAATGTTGTTTATAACAATGGTTATTGACATGTCTCATTAGCTGAAAATGTCATAGACAATGGTTTTATCAGAGTGACCATTGTATTATGTGACTTGTAACAATGGCCCTTTACATGTTCCATTAGGTAAAAGTACAACACACAATGGTTTTCCATGATTCAAATATGCTAGCCTAGACAATATAATTAATAATGCCAAAAATTGAAAAACAGAAGTTTTCATTACCAACAAACCAACCAGTACAAACAAAATACCAACCAACAACCACCAACCAACAACTACCAACCTATATATCCACCAAGTAATAATATTCACCAACCAATATTCACCCAAGAACCAACAATTCCATCCAACAAAAATTTTTTACATGAAAATAAACAACTCCTGACTGGCCAATGTTAATATATTTTTGGATGCACATATCCAAAAAAGAGAGACAAGTCTGATTGCATGCAACAAGAACAACAATCTAAGTCAACGACAACTCCCAAAATATATATATGTGTGCATCCTAAAATAAACCAGTCATGTAAGCGGCTTAACTAGCATGCTGCCTCATGAAATACTTCGCCCACGTACACTTGATTTCATTGAGGTCATCGGTATCACAAACAATGTTGGTCCTCTGCGCCCACTGAAATAATAAAAATTATTAGTGCAGGCGAGCAATGAAAAATGATGACAAAAATTATGCACAAAACACAAGCATACTAACACAGAACTGGAAATTGTACTTTTTATACCTTTGTTGCAAACTTCAGTTCCTTGTCGAGAGAGATTTCCTTCATATAATGCATTAGAAAAAGACCACAATCAGTGGTCCCAGTCTGGGCAGGAACTCCCTACAAAAAAAAACTACCACATAAAATGCTTATAAAAGTCCCAGAAATTAATAAGACTTCAAGTTTGAGAATATTTATACCGCTAAATTCTCCCAATTTATTTTCTTCTTAACAAACCTCTTCAGATCCTCCTTGTAAATTTTGATGCCACCACAACAAAATAAAATGAAAGAGCATAAATACATTTTTCCTTAGTTGATTCATAAATTAACACAGAGTTTTTGTACTCACTTGTTAACCACTTCGGTCCATTCTTCATTTGCGATTCGTCACTTTAACGGGTCCATATGGTAAACCATTTGTGCATCTTGATTAACCACAGTAAGTGCCCAGTGGTTCCTACAAGTAAAAACCAAGTCATCCTTCAACTTTTATTTATTATTTTTAAGTAATTGACCGAAGTGGTATTAATTAATAATCACGTTAAAAAGAAAAAAGACATGTACTTACGTGTGGTGATATGGCAAAAGAAAAACTTGGCCTGGCTTGGCATTTTTGAATCGAAGAGACAGGGCACGTGACCTCTCTGCTGGAGTACCACAACCAATGGCGCCAATCTTGGCCAGATTAACAAAAGTGATCATGTATGTCATTTTGTGTTTTCTCAAATTATCTTGGAGAACACTGCATAAAAAGAAGTAAACAATCATCACCAAAAAGTATAAATTGCATCGAGGAACTAATATAAAAGTATAGGAAAATTTTCAAATTTGGCACTTACTTGATAAACATGCAAATGACCGCTCCTGAAATTTCACCTCCAAAGCACAAAGCTTTCATATCTGATTGAAACAAACGCTTCTTATCCTTCGATCCAAAAGCTTCTTCGGATAACTGAAAAGTGTGTGAGCGACCATCTTTCAAAGAATCGCTTGCCCAAAGCCATAATTTCTTCAAATCAACAGGAAAGTCAGGGCCCATGGTAACCACATACTCTGGTTCCGAGACCAAGTCATTCATCTTCTTCATTTTCCTTGCGCCATTTTTCTTGCCTCCCTGTAAATAAAAATTAAAAACAAAATTAGAAGACAAAACTAAAATAGACCAGCTAAGTGATTTGAGAATTATATAACTTAATATTGATAACAAATCTAAGTATCCACATAATTAGTCCAAATAACATGTTAATAATCTATCTTATTATATTACAGATTTTCTTAATAATGGATAGCCATGTAAATCAAAATAAATAAAATGAAAACTAAGTACCTTGGTACATATGACAGGCATATACAACAATTATCGTATATTATTTCACCTATATTTTTAGTGTAATACTTAACAAGATAAATGACAAAGAAAAGATGGGGTATGTACATGTACTTTCACAGTTCTAGATTTCACCAAATCATCACTTGTTGCCTTCACTTCCCGTAAGTGGTTTCTCGGCCACGCAATAAATGTCCCAACAGCTTGTTCAACAGTCGTGATCTCATCTTCAATCGGAAACGGGATCTGAGCAGCTCCTTTAATTACATGAGTAATGGAGACTCGTGCATTATCTTTTCCAATTGGCTTTCCATGAAGAACAGTACAATCCATGTCAACTGTTGCATGAGCAACAACATTGTTGGGCGTTTCAATAGACAATTCTCATAGAGAAGGACACTCATTTTTCAATGCAGTGTCCATAGGGTCATCCACAACTACTACCTCAGCTCCCTTCTGTTCACCATTTCTCTTCCTTTGAAAACCATCTGTTTCTTCAATATTTTTCTTCCCTTTAACATCATCTTTAAAACCAGACTCATCTTTTTCCGAATCTTTCCCTTCAGCAGAACCAAGATCTTCATTGAGATCCAATTTCTTTCTCGCTGCTAAATCCAACTCCACATTATCAAGTATGCCTTTAGAACAACTTCCTTGTTGTGATCCAATATTTGGACTCCCATCAAAACACAATTTCTTTCCAACTAAAGCTTCTTTGAGCTTGGCCATTTCTGCAGCCCAAAATGCATCTCTATCTCGAATAATCCTATCAGTCTCTTCACTCATAAACTTTTGAATACCTTCCTGTATCTTCTCTTCAATTGTTCGGCTTTTTCTCTTTTGTCTGGGAAGATTGAAGTAGACAAATTGTTTGACATAACTCCCTTGACCACGGACCCGTCCGTGGTGCTCAGGATTCCCAAGAACTTTGGTCAACACATCATCTGTGCCTAACTCTATCACATCCCCTTCATGAACTTTCTGCTTCATCTTCACCTATATTAAACAAACACACTTTGAAATCCATGGAATTCGATGATCATAACCAAAAAAAAAAAATCAAAACAA
The DNA here is from genome assembly GCF_001625215.2 of Daucus carota subsp. sativus. Lineage (NCBI taxonomy): Eukaryota > Viridiplantae > Streptophyta > Magnoliopsida > Apiales > Apiaceae > Daucus > Daucus carota. Next base: position 24,924,127 of record NC_030382.2, read on the forward strand.
AACCAAACAAGTTTTACCATAATATGGGAGTGAAGTTACATAATAAATATTCAAATCACCATTTATAAGCCATATTTGAACACAAGAATAACACTTTAAACTAAACACAATTTAACATAATTATCATAAATATACAGAACACAAAAATAATACAGTTATAACAAATTTATGATTAACAGCCCTTACAATATCTTCAGCAATGGTCTTAATTTTATCTGTCTTATAATTTCCAGCTTTATCGCACCGTGCACGAAGCCATGTGCTTGACCGGTCTATCTCAATTTCTGGATCACCACCAGACTGCATGTATGAGGAGGTTTAACAAATTAATTTCAGAATATAATTAAACAATGTCAAGTGGGAAAAAAAATGACGATATTGATACTTACAATTTCTTGTTCCAGGTTGGCATAACCTTTCCGAGACATGTAGTGACCATATACATTCAAACTCCTTCTAGATTTCTGCTTATTGTGTATTTCCTACAGAAGAATATCAAACATATATATTAGCACACACCACAAAGTATGCATCGATTTGTAATCAAAAAAGATTTTGGAACTCACTAGAAAATCTTTAGATAAACGATCAGCAACAAAAATGTCCCAATGTGCCTTCTCAATAAATGTATAGTCTGCCGGTGGATGTGCAAGCAACTCAGGTTGTTCACGAAAAGGAAGAATATAAGCTGTTGTTAAACGGATCTTGAACTCCCTCCACTTCTGGCAAGCAGATTTTAACACCATCCTCCTTGCTGTTAATGGCACATCAAATGCCATCTACAATCATAAGCATGTTCAATAAGTTAGTTAGTGTTCAACGTGAATAGAAATTAGTGATATTTGAAACAAAAAGTGTCATGGAATCGGTTTTACCTGAACACAATCCCAGATTTTGTTTTTTCTTTCTTTTGGAACTCGTTTCCAAGTTTCGTACCAAATAGGGGCCTTAGTTCTCGCAAGAACCCCAATGTAAGACTGCATCTCTGTGGCAACAGTACCGTATGGCTCGCCCTTTGCGTTGAAACTCACGGTCTTTTTGATTCCTAGCATCTTTCTCCTAATAATCCTATGCATCGTAACTGCGCCCCGTTTTAAAAGCTTAACTCCTTCTTTACTAGCCACCGGTTCTTCCACCCGTTTCCTCTTCTTATTCAGTTCCTGTTGTAGGTTGGTAGAAATTGCCTTTTTCTTTATAGACTGTGGGGAGGAATCTTGAGGTGAAGGCTGCAGCACCAGCTTCTTCTTCGCCTTTTTGTTTACCCCTCCCGTTTCCACTGAATTGTTTCTTTTTAATGCCTTTAAAAGGTTGGCGGCAGTGGTATTAGGAGCTGATTTTGTCTTTGTTGCTTTCTTTGAAGGTGCCATGATTAATTTCTACAAGATATAACCAAAAATATATTAATAAGACCTAAGTTAAGAAAATAAACTATACATTAACTTAAACAAATAACCAACACACATAACACACAACCTCTGTTGCAAATTAACAAAAGCAAAGCACTCCCAAAAACAAATTAGGCAAAGAACTACCTTAAATTGTTTCACATAACACGCATAAACACTCTAAATACCCCAGTTACCAAAAAATTAAGCATGACCCTTAAAAACTCATAACCCACAAACATTAGAGACTCGTTAAAACAAGGATAGCACACCCACAAACAAATCAGACCTAAAATCGTTTCACATAACACACATAAACACTCTAAATACCCCGGTTACCAAAAAATTAAGCAAGACCCTTAAAAACTCATAACCCACAAACATTAGAGACTCATTAAAACAAGGAAAGCACACCCACAAACAAATAAGACCTAAAAATCCTTTCACATAACACATATAAACACTCTAAATACCCCAGTTACTAAAAAATTAAGCCAAACCCTTAAAAACTCATAACCCACATACATTAGAGACTCATAAAAACAAGCAAAGCGCACCCACAAATAAATAAGACCTAAAAACCCCAATTACCAACAGTTTGAGCATACTGTAAAACCAATTAAACATATACAAATGACATGCAACCCTTAAACTCATATCCCACATAATTACAAGCATAACCCATACACCAGGTGTAAACAAAAGGGCTATGGAGAAGACGAAAACAAAAATCTAAAACACATTCATAGATGTTAAACAAAAATCAAAATGAGCTACGAAGAGAGAGAGAGAGAGAGAGAGAGAGAGAGAGAGAGAGAGAGAGAGAGAGAGTGTGTGTGTGTGTGCGACATAGAGAGAGAGAGTGTGTGCGAGAGGAGAGGAGAGAGTACCTAGAGTGAGTGAGATGAGATGCGCGCAACTGAAAGAAAATGGGGGTTTGAAACGAGGGTTTGAAAAAGGGGGGAGAAATGAGTGGGAAGTGAAAAAGGGGTCAAATGACTGTGAATTGTAGCCATTTTTTATATTATTTTTTTTACATTATTTTTTCTTATTTTTAATTAAGAAAAATAGTGAAAAAATCATTAGATGCTAGAATATGAAAATATACAAATATAAAACAACTTATATTATATAAATAAAAATAATTAGGAAAATATAAAAAAATTGAAAATATTTAAAGTACTTGGTGTAATTTGGATGAAAAATCCATTAACATTCATACAACCGTTTACTCGGGAAAGTATTGTTGTAACGGCTTTCAGATAACGGCTTCTGAGCGCGAAACCGTTGTGTTATTCACACAATGGTTTATATAAAATAAACCATTGTAAGAAGACCAATTCTACAATGACACAGATAAAAACCATTGTGTCATAAAATTATCAACAATGGTTTATTAGACGCAAACACTTGTCTCATTATTAAGTGCTTTTGTTCCTAAAATAGGCCACCCGTAAACAAATCAAATTACGCAACATTGTAAATATATAAATGAGTACATTATAGCAAAAGACTAGTATTATCATACATTATATTCGCTTATTAACAAATTAGCATGATATTTTAAGTATCTTGTAACATTCGATACACATTACTCTTGTTAATTTACCACATTACAGTTTGTTACACGACATATGACTGTGATGTATTGAATTCCGATACCGATATTGTTGTTGTTTGTAATTCTTTTTCTAATCATCATTCCTATATAAACACCGAAGGTCGGACTTGATAAATTTACGATAATATGTATAACAGAACCACTAGAATCGGGTATATCCTATTAAGTATCAATGATGTAGTCATGATTACTACTGGAAAACACACATCTCGACAAGATTTCATACCGAAACTATAAAGTAAGAGAAATATATCATATATAAATATGTAATTGTTACTGTAGTGGGTCATTTGCGTTTTTGACGGGACATATATTGTTAATCCGTACGGTAAAGAATAAAATTATTCGTGAAAAATCCATTAACATTCAAACAACGGTTTAAGCGGAAAAGTATTGTTGTAACGGATTTCAGATAACGGTTTCTGACCGCGAAACAGTTGTGTTATTCACACAATGGTTTATGAAACCGAAACCATCGTAAGAATACCGATTCCACAACGACTCGGTTAAAAACCATTGTTTTATAAGCCGATGAACCACAGTTTTCTGTTAGTAAAAGCTTGTCTAATTAGGAACTTTTTTGCCACCTACTTTACACAATTCGAACTTGCTTTTATGAAATCATTTAATACAGTATCTTTGTCATTACCAAATCTTTGTCTGAATTGAAGCCGATTAAACCATATCTGGGCGACAAACATCCTCTCTACCCGACAAAAATCTTCACATATCAATCTCCACATCTCATCTTCACATCTCATCTTCACATCTCAATCTCCACATCTCAATCTCCATCTTCATCTCCGACGAAGAACACAATCTTCTCAAGATCTCATTCTGTGAAAGGTCTCATTCTCTAACCAAGAACACAATCAAGCCTCAATCTCATTCTGCGAAAGGTCTGATTTCAAGGTATTACGCGCACTCAATCTCATTCCTATCATTTTTATGTAATTTGTGATGAGTTCGATTTAATTTTTTTGAAATTAGGGATCATACGTAATATTTGGGGATTTTGGAGAATGTATGGGATTTTGAGAAATTAAAACTAGGGTTCGTGCTCACTTTTGGAATCTGTAGCTAATACATTATTTACAAGCAACTATGTAGCTAATTTATCAAGCAAATTTGCTATTCCCTCTGTTAACATCTCTAATTTGCTATTTCCTCTTTTAAAATCTCTAATCTGTAGCTTTTGCTTTTTACTTAAAAATGATCATAATATAGTTGTAGTAAACTGATTATATTTTTAATGTTCAATAGATGGACAAGTCTTGGTTGAGGGCTGATAGAAGAACAAAGTAATTTCAAAGAGGAGTAGATGAACTATTGTTGTTTGCATTTGAGAACGGATTTGATGAAAACAAAATCAGCTGCCCGTGTTTAAAATACGCACATAGTAAATTTTGGAAAGCTAAAACAGTGAAGTGCCATCTTTTTGAAAATGGAATAGATCAGACCTACACTCGTTGGATTTGGCATGGTGAATTAAATACAGAAAGTGTATCTCCCGCTGAAGGGACGGCCAGTTCTGATTCTGTAGACCAAATCCCTATCAATGCAGAGAAGAATGATAGTGATGATGATGTTTCCCTTGATTCCTCAGATTTCTTTAACCATGTTAAATCTGAACATGAACCACTTTATCCGGGATGTGAAGGATTTACAAAGATGAAGGCTCTAGTGAAGTTGTATAACTTGAAAGCAAAATACCAAGTATCGGAAGCTTGCTTCACTGAACTTCTTCTACTGGTTGGATCTATGCTTCCGAAAGGCAACCATTTTCCTTCTTCATTTAGCGAGGCTAAGAAAAGCTTGTGTGCTCTTGGAATGGAGTATGAAAAAATTCACGTGTGTCCAAATGATTGTTTATTATACCGAGGAGAAAGAGATGAAGATGAGACAAGTTGTCGTATCTGTCAAGCATCTAGATGGAAGTTGAACAAAAAAGGAGAAGAATTGGAAGGGGTTCCGACAAAGGTTCTATGGTATTTTCCGTTAATACCACGTTTGAGGACTTTATTCAATTCTCCTCAAATAGCTAAAAATATGACTTGGCATGACATGGGGAGAATAAAAGATGGTAAATTAAGACATCCGACAGATTCAAAAACATGGAAGGATGTCGATGAAAAGTGGCTCGAGTTTTCTTCAGATTCTAGAAATGTCCGGTTAGCTTTATCCTCGGATGGATTCAATCCTTTTTATAGCACAAATGTTGATTACTCTTGTTGGCCAGTTTTGATGTCAATATATAATCTCCCACCATGGCTTTGTATGAAAAGGAGGTACATCATGCTATGTTTATTGATATCCGGACCAAAAGAACCCGGCAATGATATCGATGTGTTCCTTCAACCGCTTATTGAAGATTTACAAAAGTTATGGACCGGAAAACAAGTTTATGACGCATACAAGAAGGAGTACTTTTTGCTGCGAGGCATTTTATTATGGACAATTAGTGACAATCCAGCCTATGGTAACCTTTCAGGGAACATTGTAAAAGGGTATAATGTGTGTCCTGTTTGCGTTGATGGAACAAAAGCAACAAGGCTGGCTAATTACCGTAAGTGCGTGGTCATGAGGCATCGGAGGTGGTTGCCCCGTGCACATCCATATCGCAGGAAAAAAGAAGATTTTGATAACACAGTGGAAAAGGGAACTGCCCCTATTCCATTAACCGGGGAGGAGGTGCTTCAGAGAACGAAACACTTAAAGGGTCATGTCTTTGGTAAGACACAACGCCAACCTCGATTCAAGAAAGGTGATGTTCGACCTATTTTTAAGAAGGTTTCTATATTTTTTGAACTTGAGTATTGGAAGTTTCTGCCGGTTAGACACGTTCTCGATGTGATGCACATCGACAAAAACATTTGCGAAGCTTTACTTGGTACTATGCTTAATATACCCAAGAAGACAAAAGATAAGGAATCTGTCCGGCTAGACATGGCTGAAATGGGAATAAGAACGGAGCTAAGGCCAAAAATCCCAGGAGAAAGGAGAAGTTACCATTGGTATCTTGGAATTTAACTCATTCGGAAAAAAAAGTAGTTTGCTCGTCATTTCTTGGCATGAAGTTGCCTGATGGCTTTTGTTCAAATATTAGAAGTTTAGTTTCAATGGAAACTCTTCGACTTACTGGAATAAAATCTCACGACTGCCATATGATCTTGCATCACTTGCTCCCAATTGCGATATGATCGTCACTGCAAAAACAGGTCAGAAACACTGTCATCAGGTTTTGTCTCCTTTTTAAGGCAATTTGCAGTAAAGTTATTGAGGTTGATAAGTTGGAGAAAATGCAATCCCAGCTGGTGGAAACTTTGTGCCACCTTGAAAAGTACTTCCCCCCTTCCTTGTTTGATGTGATGTTTCATCTCTCGGTCCATCTTGTACGAGAAGTAGAGCTTTGTGGACCAATTTTTTTGAGGTGGATGTATCCATTTGAGAGATATATGAAGACATTTGAAGGGTATATAAGAAATCGGGCTCGCGCAGAAGGTTGCATAGCTGAGGCCTATATTGCAGAAGAAGCTGTTGAGTGTTTGGTGAACCATGAGGAGGCTACTGTTGGGATACCAAAAAATGGCAGGCATAGGAATGATGTTGTTTGTAGGCCATTATCTGGTGCATCAGTTATAACTCCGAGCGACAATGATTTGCATTTAGCCCATTTATGTGTTTTACAAAATACGGCTTCGGTTAGGCCATATTTTAAGTAATTCATTTCTTAATTTTCTGCTTAATTGTCAAATTATATAGAGTAAATGACAAAGTGGTGGCTGTAGTTTCCCAAATTTTACAAAATGTTGGCTGGAGTTCAAAAAATACAAATTGGTGGCTGGACTTTATCTCCGCCTTTTAATAAGGTGGCTGCCGTCAAGGTCCGTTAAATCTGGCCGTTAAATCAAAAAAAAATTAAAAAAAAGGGGTAAAAATTGATTTTTACACCACTGTAACTCCTGTAACCAATCTGCCACCCACCGTGGATTTAACCTCCCACCACATGAATCTCGACAACAGCAGCAGCTCAGGTGTGCTTACCACGACTCTGCACTCCAATTCAAACCTCCAGCCTACAATCTCACCTACGAACCATTAACTTCAACTGCTCAACATCATCCTGTACAATTCATCTTTGCAATTTGAACTCACCACCAGCCATTGATTCTCCCATTACAACTCCCTCCCATATCCCTCGCCGACTATACAAAACCGAACCATTTCCCATCTCGTTACGCACACCTAATCAAGCACTGCCTGACCTTCACTCACCCTCCGTTCAAGCATCATCCGACTTCCTTCAACCACAAACTATCGCAGCCACCTACCAGTCAAGCTCGCCGTTTTCCGGCGAAGCTTCGCTTCCCACCATATCCTATAATGCTGAGCCTGGTCGTGGTCGTGGTGGTCCTAAGCAGAGAACAGAGGCATGAGATGATAGGGAGGCAAAAGGAGATTGATGGGTAGTCAAAATAACGTTTTTACCCTTATTCTTTTTTTTTTTTTTATTTAACGGCCAGATTTAACGGAACTTAACGGCGGCCACCTTATTAAAAGGCAGAGGTAAAGTTCAGCCACCAATACGTAGTTTTTAAACTACAACCAACATTTTGTAAAATTTGAGAAACCACAGCCACCACTTTGTCATTTACTCAATTATATATCATTATTCTATTATTTACATAGTCTTTTCTAATTGTATGCAGTGAACACATGTGTTTTTTGATGACCAAATATCCGGAAAATGAAAATAATGAAATGTGGCTAAAGAATAAGCAAAATGAGACATTCCCAGAATGGTTCAAAGAAAAGGTATTATGTGCACTTTATTTATAACATTTCTTTGCATTTTTAAAACTGTCACATAAGTCATTTATAACTTTTATGATGTTTAGGGCAGATTGCTTCAAATTTTCTCGACGAAATGGAGATATCACAAGAAATCAGATGGATCGCAGATGGGCCCAATAAGGATCTCCCTATATTCAATGGTTACAAAATGGATGGGATTACCTTTAGCACCAAAGATCGTGATGATACACGTAATGTTCAATGCAGTGGCGTGTGTGTTCAAGCCGATACCATGGTTGTGCAGGGTAAGGATCAAATTTTTGAGCATGCCTCGCCTACATTTTATGGACTGATAATAGGTATATGGGAGTTAGACTATAACAACTTTAGGATCCCTATTTTTCGTTGTAATTGGATTGATATGAATAGAGGGACTAAGGTAGATGACTTGGGTTATACTTTGGTTAATTTGAATAGGTTGGGGTTTTTTAATGATCCATTTGTGTTAGCAAAACAAGTTAAACAAGTATGTTACATAGATGATCCTCTTGATAAATTATGGTCCGTGATGTTGAAATTACCCGAGAAAAACTATCATGAGGACAATGATGAAGAAAATGAGGGATCCGTGGAAGTAGAACTTGAGAATGAGTTCTTTATACCAAATTTGCCGGATGTTGATTTAGACGAGGCAACAACTAGTTATATGCGAGACGTAGATGAACTAATTCAACTTTTATGATGTAATTTTATTTGATTCTTAGTTTGGTGATGAACTAAACTAACTTTCATGATGTAAGTTAGTTTCTTTGTTTTTATCTCTGTTGGTTGGCTCTGTTTTGAGTCAGATCTGTTAGATTTGTTGGTGTACCTCTGTTTTGAGGCTGGTTTACGCAGTTTTTCTTGCTATTTTTTTTCCCATGGTGGCCAATCAGACAAGCGTTTTTGTAGAAAAAGGCTTGTCTGATAAACATTCACATAACGCTAAACAAAACAAGTCTTGTCTTTATAGTCTATTAACAACACTTTTACAATACAAACTGTTGTATGTTGCTTAAAAGTCATTCAGTCAGACAACATTTTATATATTAAAGGCTTGTCTATAAGGCCATGTTACAATGGTAACAAAAACACTTGTATGTTAGCTTTCCAGTCACACAACACTATATAAAACCCTTGTTTGAACTGCTCGCAAACAACACAACAAATAAAACACTTGTCTATTTACAACAACGGTTTCCTGAACTATTGTGTGAAGTTTCTTCACACATCGGCTCCAAAAACAGTTGTCTGACATGCATATTTACACAATACCACAGTTAACAAAGTGTTGTCTGATTGAATTTACCAGACAACATTTTTTTAACCATTGTAGGTCGTGGTGTTAGACAATAGTTTTTCCAGGGCGAAAATAAAGTGTTGTGTCTTTGTTTTGGCCAACGCTTTTTTCAGCGTCCGTTGTATGATCAGTGTTGTCTGATTCCAGTTTTGTTGTAGTGCACCTTGAGGCAACATTAATCAGTCCAATCGCGATGAATTTTGAAGTCAAATGTAACAAAAAATGCAAAAATTTAGACCCAATTATAATATATTTATAGCTGTTAGTGATACTAAATGACAACATATTTGGACACAATTGCAACAATATTTAAAAAAAATAAAAATATATGATTGAAAATATACTAACCAGGCATAAAAGCCACAAATTTCAATTGTCAATTCACAATCCAAGCATCAAGTATCCAACAATCCTAAAGCGGTACCATGACCCTTACAAAATAATCCTACAAACCATTCCAACTCTAAGTTAGAAGACAAATAGAGTGATCCTTGTATTTTACTTTTCTTCAAATTTTAAAAAAGATTGCAGTGCTGCCTCGTTATTCTTTTCTTTGTTCTCATATGCAGGCTTTCTAGTCAGACTTTGTTGCTGAAATTCAACTGGGAGCAATGCAGTTGCAAGCGTGGCTAATGCTTCTTTTCCTGCTACTGTGATGTTTCCTTTAAGGTCCTGCATATTAGGGAAAAAATCAGAAATGAGATAGGAAAGATATATCATTTGTACATCGTATTTAAGATCCCCTGGCGTATAAAATACTAAAATGATGTTCTGTCACCTATTAGGACAGCGTGCATAAAATAAATGGATGATGAAAGATAGAAGATTAAGCTAGTGAAATTAATAAATTAAGAAGATTAGAGATAGTTAAAACTAACGGGGGGGTGTTCGATTGGGATTTTAATGGATTGTTTTTAGTCTATGGATTTTAATGGATTGTATGGGATTTTGATTTTGTGCGGATTCTTGATAAAATGTCGCAGAGTTGATAGGATTTAAGTACAATGCTTCAAAATCCCATTGATTTTGGTGGGATTTCAAAAAACTTAAAATACACTGAAGAATGCTACAAAATCCATCATTTTATGAAATGCAAAAAAATCCATCAGCATTTGAATACCATCAGATTTTAATGGATTTTAAACAATCCCAATTGAATACCATCGGATTTTAAAGCATAATTTAAAATCCCAATTGAATACCACCAGATTTTGTAGCATAAATTAAAATCCCAATCGAATACCTTAAGATTTTAATGGATTTCAAACAATCCCAATCGAATACCCTCGAATTTCATGAATGCAAAAAAAAGCTTTAAAATCCCAATCCAATACACCCCTCTAAATATCTAAAAGTTTCCGGTTAAGTTGTTCTGTCATTTTTCCTGCAAGCTTTTTATAGTCAGGAAATGGCAATCGATACAACCAAGTAACTCAGATTTCAAGGCTGCTAAATGGATCTATCAAAGCTCCAAGATAAACAATTGTTAGCATGAAACTTGGTTCAAAAATGATAACTACAAATGAAACAGGATATAAATATAGATATGGAATGAAGTGCTTAACACAATGACTATTAGGAGCTAATTTCCTCAATACATGACAACTTCAATGTTATTTTAGAAATAAGCTCGTCATGGCTACCTGCTTCACTTGATCATAGCTTGCAAGTTCCACAACATTTATAGTTGCATTTCGCGCAATATTGTCTCCCAGTCCAGTCCAAAATGCGGACAGTCCTTCCTGATTATTTTAAAGTTAGCTGTAAATAGTAAAATTATAAATATATATTCATGAAATCTTATTCATCAGACGATAATGGATCCACCTGTTGCACTATATATGGTGTAATATGCACTCAGTGCACTAGAATAACGTCTAGCAACACCAGCAAGCAATTTACCTTCTCATTTAAGTCGAACTTTCACAAGATCAGATGGATTAGTTGTAGATTGACATTATGAGACCAGTAGCAGTAAGAGGCTGGAGAGAACTACAAGCATGTGTGAGATTTTGGGAATCACTTAGAGTAGCTTCTGTAGTAATGACACGTGCATTGTCTTGGCAACCAATCAAAATTTTAACAGTAGTTCACCGCATCTATAGCCAAGGCACTCCCCACAATATTGATTAAAAAAAATCTCACCATTCAAAATTTTAAGGACTTGTACAATCCCAAAATACAAACAAACTCAAGTACATATAATGGATACATAAAAATTCCAAATTAACAAAATAGACAAACATAAGCCAAATTCTTTTCTAATTTTCTCAATCAACAGCCCTAATTTTCGGAATCAACACCAAAAATATCAGACCAATAATATCGGAAAACGAAGTACAAACATAAGCAAATAGTGCACAAACAATAGAAAAAATAGGATTAAACCAAAAAACTCACAAAATCAACTCCAATGGTGCTAAGAGCAACTCCAATGCACCCATTCCTTACCTATATTTGATCTACATGGACAAGATTTGAGGATCGAGAACAAAAAGAGTTTCTCCAACGTAACTCCCTATCCCCTATTAATTTTAGGTGAGAGAAAGTTCAACCCCTTATTTGAGGGATGATAAAGCAACCTCTATATGATCCATGTCATCACCAGCTCATATCTCCTCTTATTTTTCTGTTATTTATTAGTGCAATCTTTCTCTCTCCTTGAGTTGTATATATAGATTTAAAATATAGGGAATCAAATAGGGAACACCGTTGGAGCAAAATAGCTTTTTGATCCCCAATATTTTAGGTATCCATTAATATATAATATTTCAGGGGTTGAAATTAGAGAATTGCATTGGGCTTGCTCTAATGTAACTATCAACATAAGAATCACCCTGAAATGAACAATTAAAGTAAGAAAACACAAAGGGGCAAGATGGACAAAGAAAGAAATACATACAGCAAATCTAAGGAGAAGACAAGATTTGCTCAAAGAGAAATCTCCGATTAAGAGAGGCTTGAACAGATAATCACACCAACAAACAAGTAAGAAGTAGAAAGTAAAACATTAATCTGAAAGAAGATCGACAAAGAAAGAGGAGTCACTAGTCGTTGTTTATGTATGAACAAGGGGAGAAATTGCAGCAGAGGGTTTTCTTCTCTTTGGCTTTCTTGATTTGCTTTCTTGTTTCTTGGCATGACCTGCTGTTCTAATCAATTAAAGATAAATATTATCCAAATCTTTTTTAAAATAATTTTCAAGTTAATCGCTTGTTTTTGAAAGCCCAGCGGAAAAAAATTGAAACCCCGCTTCTTTTTTAACAGCCCGCCAAGATTTGGCGCAAATAATATAAGTTAATTTCAACAGTTTTTCGAAATTGTTGGCAAATACTATGAATTTTGCAGAAAACATACTCAATTGTAACAAATTTAAAAATAATTACAGTAGATATAAACTTATCAAAACTTTTCCAGAATTCGAAGTATTCTCTCACCAACACATCACTCGGAACAGTAACACACAATATTGTTCTATTCTCTTGAGCATTCACGATGATTTCTGCAAGATCATTTCTCCAATTAGAAATTCTCACTGCCCACATAATTGCATTCCCTTCAGGTATTTGATCACACAATATCCATGTCCAACTGAAGGTAGATGAATTCTTAGAACTTTGGTTAGCTATCAACGATTTAATAATATAACCAGGATGGCTGGTCATTATAGTGAATGCATCCTTTTTCAGAAAATCCTTGTCCTCAAGGATAAAGCCTTGAAAAGTTTGTGGTGATTTTCCCTCGGTATTCAAAGAACAAAAGGATGCCTTCCTTAATGCTTCACTCACTTCAAGCTTGATGGTTTTAAAATACTTTTGAATACCCTCCCTAATGTAGCCAACAAGCTTCAAACTAGCTCCAAAATCAGTAAGAACAATTGTCAGGAATGAGGAGGTCTCAACTGCCTTGTTGCTTTCGCCAGTAATGTAATAGATAGCCTTATACTGAAGCATCTCATGAGATATGTTGAGAGGCAGGTCATTATAGTCAGGTACTTTTTCATATTCCTTCAGAAACTTCATGTGAGCAATCTTCAAAGTACGCACAACTGCTTGATTAAGCTCCATTCCCTCCATTTTTGTGAACAAAATTGGAGCAATGAGGCCTCTTTTTTGACATATTCCTGCCAACAAATCAATATACAACACTATTTTCGTTTCTAGCATCCATTTGAGGCTCGCTTCTGATTGATCAACGAGTCCCCTTCTTGTTGAAGCCATTAACATGTTGTCCAGCAACTTTTGATCCAATTCAAATTTTCTACAAAGAGCCTTAACCTTGCCATGCTCATCTTCATGTAACTTATAAAATATTCTTTTACCTTCGCCATCCCAAATCATTAAATTCCTCTGAAACTTACTGTTAAACAGTCTGTATCCTCTAATGTTAAAAGACTTATATACCAACCCAAACAAATTTATATTCCAAACAATCTTATCTTTACCAAACAATTCATCAGGCATTTCAGTAGCATTAATGACATTTTTGTGAATATCATATGATTTATTGTAGAGTTTACCATACTCATTTTCATGAATCCTATAGGCCATCACTAAATTAGCTCCAGTAAGTTTACACGCAGAATATGTTTTCAAAGCATTCTTAATCAATTCATCCAGAATAACCAAGGAGATGATGGTAGGTGTAGTTAGCACTGGGGCTTTACCAACATACACTCTTTCACAATTGTCATCAAACATTTGGGGGTCTGACTTTTTAAGTGGGGACACATGTAATTGGATTATATCATCACTCTCAACATGAATAGTTTCCTCAACTATACCCAAATTATCCAATGTATCCACAACTGAAGTGTAAGTTGGAGTATTAGAAAATTGACTTGCCTGATGTGTGAACAACTCCCTTGACTGAAAATCCTCTTCACCATCGCTATCAGCCTTTCCAACCAAATTCTTCTCAACTAGCTTTGGCAAATCTGCGTAGATCTGCCCCATCTTGTCAAGCGTATGAAGCATTTCAGTGAGTTTCTCTTCTATTCTATGTCTATTATCAATGATGGCATCGGAAATTGGTATATGTGCGTCAGAAATTCCATCAAACATCTGAGGACGAACGTTACTTCTTGTTGATAGTGTATAGAAGAACTCACATAACCGCCAGATATAGGCTGGGCATTGTACAAATGAGATGTTAGAGGTGGTTGGAATCCGGCATGGTAAGTGAAATATCCAGGCCATTCATCTGTGAGTGGTAAATGTGTAGATATGTAAGGTGTTTGAGGAGTATAAACTGTTGGGTTTCGGGGCAACAAACGCAGCGGATAATCGACGTAAAATAAAAAAAAATCCGAAACCCTAACCCGAGGATCCATCTATAAAGAACGGCTGATCATGGAGATACGAAATAATACCTTGTTGAAGCTTTACGTTAGCGAAAGATGGAGGTCCGGAACAAGCAATCACCACGCAGCCCTCGTCTAAGGATCGCGTCTCTAAGCAGTCCACACGAACGTCTGATCGCCAAAGATCACCGGAGCCGGTACTAGCCGAATGCAGCCCCTCTCTCTCTCTCTCTAGCCTCTCTTGATGTAGAGCTGCTAGGGTTTTATAATAAAACGAATTTTATGTTACTTAACCCTAAAACAATACATCATTATGTATTTATAGGGAAGAGAGATAGATGGGCCAAACCCTAATCGGATTTGGGCTTCTCCAAACCTAATCCGATTTTTGGTTTTAATATTAAATTCGAAATTCTATTACTTAATTAAGACTGGCTCAATTAAATAATTTATTTCGAACTTAATCATTTAATTTAAATTCAGAATTTAAATTAAAACTCCTTTAAACGTTCAAAGTGTGTGACCCTTTAGGTTATTATTACGTTGGCAATAATTTTAATATCCAATAATAAAATTATAAACAATGAGCGGCATCTAGTAATACATCATTGCTACCCAAGTAATAATAATAATTGGTGATTCAATTAAACCTTTTGTGAATAATGTACAATGTAATATAATCCCTTTAACCTTATATTATAGATCAGACTCAAGGCATGTATTGTGTCATCCTCTTCATCATCTAATCCGAATTTCCTTGATCAATGAGTAGACTATTAAACAAATCAATATTTGAGCACGGCCATGCATTTTATAGTCTCACTCAATCAAGAGGCCAATAATATCACTCCTAAAATAGGAGGGTTAAATCCTTTCTAGATCATTCATATTTCTCATACGATTCATAATATACCCAATGTACATTTCATCATCACCCGGTCAAAGGCAACTTTTAGTGCAACCAAAGTATATTAATTCTCATATAGAAATATAATGATATCAAGTCAGAGGATCATTACATCATTATCACAGTGAGAATTTCCAATGACACTTATTAACATGTAAAATCTCACGGTGGGTCATTCCAGTGCCATGTGTCGATACATGCACTTATGTTCTTGACTTTAACATCACTATACCTATGATCAATGAGATGTGATCATCAGTCAACAAACATACTAGTCTTAATGCATCATTATTGTCCCTTAACAATGATACTCGACTAGGGACATTTAGGAATATTGATATTATTCTCATAATCTCATTTCTAAGTCACGTACTTAGAGATATAGAATTACATATAATATTCCAAGGACATTTATTACGCTTTCAATTTATTACGCAGTAAATGAGGACATAATAAATATTTATTCAATAATCAATATAACATAATCCATAAATGTCTACAATAGAACACAATAGCATTGTCTCTAGGACACCAATACTAACAATCTCCCACTTGTACTAGAGCCAATCTCTGATGTATCTAATACCCATGGAACTAGTATGACCTTCGTGCTTCTGCTGCGACAAAGCCTTGGTCAGTGGATCTGCAATGTTATCATCTGTATGCACTTTACATATATGTATATCCCCTCGAGTATTAATCTCTCGGAGCAGGTGGTATCGTCTGAGTATATGCTTAGTGCGGGAATGTGATCGGGGTTCCTTAGCCTGTGAAATGGCTCCATTATTGTCACAGTACAAATCTATCGGATCTGATACTGAAGGAACCACATCAAGTCCTGTAAGAAATTTTCTGATCCAAACAGCTTCCTTGGCTGCTTCACAAGCAGCTATATACTCAGCCTCCATTGTAGAATCGGCAACCGTCTCTTGCTTTGAACTTTTCCAACTAACAGCACCTCCATTTAGACAAAATACAAAGCCAGACTGAGAGATCGAATCATCTTTGTCTGTTTGGAAACTAGCATCTGTGTAACCTTTTACAACTAGTTTCTCTTCTCCTCCATATACCAAGAATTGATCTTTAGTCCTCTTTAGGTACTTAAGAATATTCTTGACTGCCGTCCAGTGACCTTCACCTGGATTAGACTGGTATCTACTCGTCATGCTCAAGGCATACGAGACATCAGGACGAGTACATATCATTGCATACATTATGGAACCAATTGCCGAAGCATATGGAACTTTGCTCATACGGTCCTTATCATCCAATGATTTCGGACTGTTTTCTTTCGAGATCAATATCCCGTGAGACATTGGGACGTATCCCCTTTTTGCCTCTTGCATCCCAAATCGATGCAATACCTTATCAATGTATGTACTCTGACTTAGGCCGATTAGTCTTCTTGGTCTATCTCTATAGATCCTGATCCCTAATATATAGGTCGCATCGCCCAAGTCTTTCATCGAGAAATTTTTGCTCAACCAAGTCTTAACAGCCTGTAAAGAAGGTATGTCATTCCCCATTAGTAATATGTCATCCACATATAGCACTAGGAATGCCACATGGCTCCCACTCACTTTCTTGTAAACACAAGGCTCATCTTCATTTTGAATGAAGCCAAACTCTTTGACTGTTTCATCAAAACGAATATTCCATCTCCTTGAGGCTTGCTTCAATCCGTATATAGATCGTCGCAACTTACAAACCATTTTGGGAAATCTCGGATCGACAAAACCTTCAGGTTGTGTCATATACACATCCTCTTCTAGGCTTCCATTCAAGAAGGCGGTTTTGACATCCATCTGCCAGATTTCGTAGTCATAGTAAGCAGCTATTGCAAGCAAAATCCTGATGGATTTGACCATAGCAACTGGTGAGAAGGTTTCATCATAGTCAATACCATGAATCTGTCTGAAACCTTTTGCAACTAGTCGTGCCTTATAGGTCTGAACATTTCCATCCATGTCGGTTTTCTTTTTGAAAACCCATTTACACTCGATAGGTTTAACTCCCTCGGGTAAATCAACCAAAGTCCATACTTGGTTTTCATACATGGAATCCATCTCAGATTTCATGGCATCAAGCCATCTCTTGGAATCTGGAGTGTTCTTAGCATCTTTGTAGGTTAGAGGCTCATCATTATCCATAAGCATCACATCACCAGTTTGAGTCAAGAGAAAACCATAATATCTCTCTGGCTCATGGCGAACCCTACTAGATCTACGAACAACCTGTGTTTCCGGAACAGGATTACTCTCAGTATTTTGATGTACATCCTGCTCAGGTTCCTGCTCTGGTTCAATGTTATCATGTGGTTCTCGAACTTCATCGAGATCTATTATCCTCCCACTGTTTTTCTTAGAAAGCATCTCTCTTTCAAGAAACACAGCGGTTCGAGCAACAAACACTTTGTTCTCAGAAGGATTATAGAATGAATAACCTCTTGTTTCAATTGGGTATCCCACAAAATTACATTTATCAGACTTAGGTCCTAGCTTGTCAGAATTTTGACGTTTCACAAATGCCTCACATCCCCAAATTTTCATAAATGACATGCTATGTCGTTTCTCAGTCCATATCTCATATGGAGTGTTCTGGACCGTTTTAGTAGGAACTCGGTTAAGTGTATAGGCAGCCGTCTCTAGGGCATAGCCCCAAAAACTAATTGGAAGATTTGCATGACTCATCATTGATCGCACCATGTCCAACATGGTACGATTCCTCCTCTCGGAAACTCCATTCCATTGTGGTGTTCCAGGAGGAGTAAGTTGTGATACAATACCACACTCTTTTAAGAAATTCTTAAATTCTTGGCTTAAGTATTCACCTCCACGATCTGATCGTAGAGTCTTAATACTTTTGGTAGTTTGCTTTTCTACTTCAGCTTTGTACTCTTTGAACTTTTCAAAAGAATCGGATTTATTCTTCATAAGATACACATATCCATATCTACTGAAATCATCAGTAAATGTTATGAAGTAGTAAAAGCCACCTCTTGCCATAGTTCGCATTGGACCACATACATCACTATGTATTAGTTCCAATCTCTCAGTGGCCCTTTCACCTTGTCCAGTGAAAGGTGCTTTAGTCATTTTTCCAATGAGACATGGTTCGCATGCTTCGTATGATTCAAAATCAAACTTATCCAAGTATCCATCCTTATGTAACTTGGAAATGCGCTTCTCATTTATATGGCCTAAACGACAGTGCCAGAGGTATGTTTTATTTGAGTCATCAGTTTTAAGTCGTTTATTATTCACATTATAGATGGGAGTATCCAAGTCAAGAACATATAAACCGTTAAATAAACGTGCAACCCCATAGGTAACATTATTCAAAGAAAAGGAACAACTATTGTTCTGAATTGAAAAAGCAAAACCTATCTTGTCCAAACAAGAAACTGAAATAATGTTTCTGCAAATTGCAGGCACGTAAAAACAATTCTCAAGTTCTAAAATAAGCCCAGTGGGCAACGATAAATGATAAGTCCCTACAGCTATAGCAACAACTTTTGCTCCATTGCCAACTCGTAGGTCGACTTCTCCCTTTGCCAATGGCCTACTTCCCTGTAGTTCCTGCACATTAATACAAATGTGAGAACCACATCCAGTATCTAATACCCAAGATGTTGAAGTAGACAAATTGACTTCTATAACATAAATACCTGAATCAGAAGCGGCAGCAGCCTTCTTCTTCTTCAGATCCTCCAAATAAGCATGACAGTTCCTCTTCCAATGACCTGGTTTCTTGCAATAGTGACAATCACCATCCTTCTGAACACCACCTTTCGGTTTCAAGGCCTTAGTCGGACCAGGTTTCGGATTGGCATTAGAATTAGATCCCATCTTCTTCTTGCCTTTCCATTTACCCTTTCCTTTGGCCTTCCCCTTATTCACCATCAATATGGGAGTAGGGGACACCTTCTGAATGTTGGTTTCAGCAGTTTTCAACATTGCCAACAATTCGGCGGGGTTCTTGTTTATCTCATTCATATTGTAATTCATTACAAACTGAGAATAGTTATTGTTTAGAGATTGCAAGATCAGATCAATTTGGTGCTCAGGACCAATCGGGGCACCCAATTTTTCAAGATAATCAATATACCCTATCATCTTCAGAACATGCGGTCCTACCGGATCACGTTCACCCTGCTTACAAGCATTCAAAGATTTGAAAGTATCAAACCTCTCCTGACGAGCCTGTCCCTCAAACATACGCTTAAGGTGCTCAATCATATCATAAGAATCCATATTCTCATGTTGTTTCTGAAGTTCAGCACTCATGGTCGCTAACATGAGACATTGAACATCCGTGTCATCATCGATATGCTTCTGATAAGCAGTATGCTGAGCACGGGTTGATCCTTCAGCGAGAGGTGTAGGGCGAAGAATATCTATGACATAGAGCTTGCGCTCTTGTTTGAGGACAATCCTCAAATTCCTTTGCCAGTCAAGGAAGTTGGTTCCTGTCAGCTTGTCCTTCTCAAGGACTGATCGTACAGAGAAGTTGTTTGAATTATTTGCCATTGGATATCTACAATATTTTCAAATGCATAAGATAAATTAGTCTACAGATGTTTATTAAATTATGTTCAAGTGATTATAAATATATATTCAAAATATATATCTCCCACTATTTTGTTCAAATCAATAGCCCTAACTATTAATTCGGAAAGCATTTCTGCAAATCTTTCTAGTGAGCCAAGATCCATATTTCATCCATATTTTAAGTTAGCGTGGGCTAATACTCTCAAAACATGACTATTTAGGTAGACAACATTTGTCAATTATATCAAATATAACTCTTGGATAGTTTGGTGGAGCAACCCTTTGCACATATTTATGTAATAAATCTCACCAAACTTCATGCCTCTAAACCCACAATCCTATTGTGATGGTTTAGTTAAGTTAGACCCAATAATTCAATAACTAAGTACATTTACTTATCACGTCTTCCCATGATTGATTAAAGCACTTTGCTTTGGCAAACCTACTTCTTTCAATCTAGATCTTGACGAGTATTAATCATTGGAAGGCATCTGATTAACTTAATATTTTAATTAGGGATTTTATTAAAACGACCATGATCCTGTCATAAAGAGATCCTCAATTTTTCCTTGAATCAAATATTTCAAATCAATACTCTTTGATTGGTTGAAAACCCGACCTGAGGTGTTGGCACAACGGCTATACTTAAAAACCCCAAATCCGACGGAATCTTCCTCTCATTGAATATCGAAAATCCATAATTAATTCCGTGTTTCATAAACACGAGAATCTCATGATCGTTGTATTCCTTTTTAAAATCTTGAGTCGTTACAGATTTTATCTTGTTTAAACAAGCATGGCATGGGTGTCGTATCGAATACATACATCTTAATCTAATTAAGCATGCATCTCTATAACTACGCATATATATCATCATCTCATGCATCATATATGTAAAGTGCAGTATGTAAACGTGCATGGTTATGGCCTTTATCCTATATGATTCTTTCAAGCTAATGAAAGAATCTAGGTCAATCTATGGTGAAGATGTATAACTATTACAAGTCTTCATGCTCCTTGATTGCCCCTCCTTGTGGATCATCCTTCAATCTTCAAGTACATTACAATGAATAATTGAATACAACCTATTCTAATGTACTTACATGAGAAAACTCGAGTTACATTCGAGATTTAAAATTACAAGAATAAATATCACGACATGCAAGTCGTATTTATACAACCAAAACCAAAAACATTAAACTAGGGGTCCTTAAGGCCATAACCAGCACCATGCTCAAGTAAACAAATAAGAACACATAACCATACAAAGCGGGGGTCCGGGGGCGGCAGCCCCTGGGCGGGGGTCCGGGGGCGGCAGCCACCGGGCGGGGGTCCGGGGGCGGCAGCCACCGGGCGGGGTCCTGAATACAAGTGCTATACAAAAATCATCAATTTCGGAACAACAGATCATATCTGTTACCTTCTGCCACTACTGCATCATATGCAGTTTCAGAAGCATGTATCATATACATACTGATCGTTCCCCAGTGACCAGATCATGTCCATACACCATCTTAATAAACAGTTTATATCATTATATAAACAACACATCATATGCAGAACATACAAATCGCATACTGATCAGTCATGGCAAATCATAATCATGCTAGTATCATCATATCACTATATTTAACATAACAGAATCATATATGATCAATATAGCATGTTATAATCAACACATCTCAAAACCATATAAAGGCAGATTCATAAAACATGCATACATGCATCGAATACTGTAAACACGTAACCAAATCAGCCCCTTATAGACGTAGCTCTGATACCACTGTTGGGTTTCGGGGCAACAAACGCAGCGGATAATCGACGTAAAATAAAAAAAAATCCGAAACCCTAACCCGAGGATCCATCTATAAAGAACGGCTGATCATGGAGATACGAAATAATACCTTGTTGAAGCTTTACGTTAGCGAAAGATGGAGGTCCGGAACAAGCAATCACCACGCAGCCCTCGTCTAAGGATCGCGTCTCTAAGCAGTCCACACGAACGTCTGATCGCCAAAGATCACCGGAGCCGGTACTAGCCGAATGCAGCCCCTCTCTCTCTCTCTAGCCTCTCTTGATGTAGAGCTGCTAGGGTTTTATAATAAAACGAATTTTATGTTACTTAACCCTAAAACAATACATCATTATGTATTTATAGGGAAGAGAGATAGATGGGCCAAACCCTAATCGGATTTGGGCTTCTCCAAACCTAATCCGATTTTTGGTTTTAATATTAAATTCGAAATTCTATTACTTAATTAAGACTGGCTCAATTAAATAATTTATTTCGAACTTAATCATTTAATTTAAATTCAGAATTTAAATTAAAACTCCTTTAAACGTTCAAAGTGTGTGACCCTTTAGGTTATTATTACGTTGGCAATAATTTTAATATCCAATAATAAAATTATAAACAATGAGCGGCATCTAGTAATACATCATTGCTACCCAAGTAATAATAATAATTGGTGATTCAATTAAACCTTTTGTGAATAATGTACAATGTAATATAATCCCTTTAACCTTATATTATAGATCAGACTCAAGGCATGTATTGTGTCATCCTCTTCATCATCTAATCCGAATTTCCTTGATCAATGAGTAGACTATTAAACAAATCAATATTTGAGCACGGCCATGCATTTTATAGTCTCACTCAATCAAGAGGCCAATAATATCACTCCTAAAATAGGAGGGTTAAATCCTTTCTAGATCATTCATATTTCTCATACGATTCATAATATACCCAATGTACATTTCATCATCACCCGGTCAAAGGCAACTTTTAGTGCAACCAAAGTATATTAATTCTCATATAGAAATATAATGATATCAAGTCAGAGGATCATTACATCATTATCACAGTGAGAATTTCCAATGACACTTATTAACATGTAAAATCTCACGGTGGGTCATTCCAGTGCCATGTGTCGATACATGCACTTATGTTCTTGACTTTAACATCACTATACCTATGATCAATGAGATGTGATCATCAGTCAACAAACATACTAGTCTTAATGCATCATTATTGTCCCTTAACAATGATACTCGACTAGGGACATTTAGGAATATTGATATTATTCTCATAATCTCATTTCTAAGTCACGTACTTAGAGATATAGAATTACATATAATATTCCAAGGACATTTATTACGCTTTCAATTTATTACGCAGTAAATGAGGACATAATAAATATTTATTCAATAATCAATATAACATAATCCATAAATGTCTACAATAGAACACAATAGCATTGTCTCTAGGACACCAATACTAACATAAACTTGATATGGCTGTTGCGGTGGTGGTTCAAGAGGGCAGTATGTATAAGGAGGTGCTTGTGGTGGGGGTTCAAAATGGTGGTATGTATAAGGAGGTGCTGGAGATGGTGTATATTGGTAATAGAAATTAGGGTTTTCGGATGGATTCGAAGCATACGGAGTGAATGAAAAATCAACAATAACAGGGTTTGTCGGAACCGAGAAATTGGTGGCTCTGATACCAATTATTAAGAATGGACACACCATTCCTACTTGAGTCTTTATATCAGTTCGTTACGACGTCGTCTTGATAAGTAATAAAAAAGTTCTTTAGTACATACGGTGTCGTTTGACCATCCCAGAAGTATCAGTATTTTACATGTATTTTCCTTTATTAATTGTTTAGAAGGCTGACGCTAGGTGGTGGGCAAACCAATATATATATATATATATATATAGACTCTGATATATTTCTAGGCTTTTTATGCAAGTAATGAAGTAAATTCCTCTCCAAGTTCTCTCTTATATTTCTGATCAAATTCACAGACGTATACATTTTAGTTCAATCTGTCTGGTTCTTTGTTACAATTGGTATCAGTAGCCATGGCTGGGCCATCCTTAGCTAAACATGAAAGGGAATTGAAGTCACTGGAAACCCATCTGGCAGATGTCCGCAGCGAAGCAGCCCAAAAAGCTTCGGAGTATGGATCGCAACTAGCTGCGATGACGACCCAGATGACAGAGATGGGGTTTAAGGTGAATACGTTGGCGGAAGAATTGAAAAGTGACCGCCAAGATCTCACATGTCAAATCAGAGAATTAGTGGATGTGATGAAGCTTCATAAATCAGGTACTCCACCACCCACTACTGGATCTAATGCTAGAACCCCAAATTCTTCCACTAATTTGTCTACCACCACTGTGACTAAAACCCCACCAGTTAATTTACACTTTGGCAGTAATGTTGGCCACAAACCCAACAACACCATGACCCCCCAGTCAATATGCAGACACCACCTGTCTTCTTCAGCTCTCCGCCGGTCAGCCGCCCTCCGATGCCCCACACCGTTGCCCCAATTACTACCACACCTCCAATGTTTCAACCCAACCCTACCTATATTGATAGAACAAACCCTTTTCCCTTTACACAACCAAATTATAGTTACACAACATACCCAACTTACTCATACTCCAACTCAATCCCTACGTACTCCCTAACTTCACCGTCATTTCCGCAACACACTGGCCAAATTAGTGATATGACCTCATTCAAGCCGGTAATGAATACTCCGTACAAATTGGCTAAAGTGGAGTTTCCTAAGTTTGATGGCAGTAATGTCAGGGGCTGGATTCTGAAGGCAGGCAAATTCTTCTCCCTTAATCCCGTTATGGATTCTCAAACCAAAGTAACTTTTGCCTCCATGTACCTGGAAGGTGAGGCTGATTATTGGCTACAGGCTGTGCAACAAGAGCATCCAGGCCTCACTTGGGAGTTATTTCTCGACCTTCTACTACAGCGATTCTCTACAGGAAACCAAGAGAATGTTGTGGGTAAATTTAACAAGCTTACTCAGACAAGCACAGTCAAGAATTATATAGCAGAGTTTGAAGAATTGAAAGGATATGTTATGGCACGGCACTATTTACAGACATACGAATTTTACTTGTCAAGCTTTATGAGTAGGTTGCGAGCTGACTTACAACAAGCTCTCTATGTTCACAAACCTCGAACCTTGTCTGAGGCAATGGAAAAAGCTCGAGAACAAGAGACGTATATTGAATTGATGGAGAAACGAATTAAAGGGGTAACCAAGTCACCCTTTCTGCCATCTGTTCCCTACCTTGCAAAAGACACAGCCAAGACAGTCACATCGGCCAACACAACCAAAGTATCTAAAATTAAACGAATCTCGCCGCAAGAAATGGCCCGCAGGAGAGAACGAGGATTGTGCTATAACTGTGACGAGGTTTATACAAAAGGGCACAAGTGCCAAAAACCTCAGTTGTATTTGATGGTGGGGGAATCATTGGAAGGGAACCTGACATATTCTTAGAGGAGGAAGAAGAGCTCGATTCAGGAATCTCCATACATGCTCTACATGGCACACAGGGCTTACATACCCTGAAACTGGAGGGTAAGATCAAGGGCAAGGATATTACAATGCTAGTAGACACCGGTTTGACCCACAACTTTATTTCCCAAGCTTTTGTCAAGGCCCGTAACATTCTTGCGGATCAATGTCAAGCTGTCAACATTACTCTAGCTAATGGAACTAAGACTGCTTGTACACGAAAGATAGTCAACTTAAAATGGAGAGCCGGCGTTGCAGAATTTGTTGCTAATTTTTATGTTTTACCTTTGGGAGGGTATGATTCCATCTTGGGCATTTAATGGCTTCAAAAAGTTAGTCTTGTCTGCTTTGATTTTTCAAACCAGGAGATGTCTTTGAATTGGAAGGGCAAAAAGGTCATCCTCAAACAGTCCATGAAAACAGCAGCAAGTGTGCATGTCACCCTTGATAGTGACAGACTAGGGAACCTTGGTGAGCAAGCGTGCTTTCTTGTCCAATTAGTAGCCGTACCAATCTGAAGAATCAGTAACCAGCCAGGTACCAACTATGGTAGCCCCTCTAATTGAAGAGTTCCAGGACCTCTTCAAACCACCTACAAGTCTTCCACCGAATTGAGCCCAAGATCACCTTATCCCTCTTGAAGAAGGCAGCTCACCGGTTAATCTTAACCCGTACAAGTGCCTTTACCTGCAAAAAGTGGAGATAGAAAAGATGGTTAGGGAAATGTTGGACAGCGGAATTATTAAACACGGTCAATCTCCTTACGCATCACCAGTCCTACTTGTCAAGAAAAAAGACAATAGCTGGCGTTTTTGTGTAGATTACAGAGCCTTGAACAAAATTACTATAAAGAATCGCTTCCCTATTCCATTAATAGAGGAAATGTTAGACCAACTCTATGGTAGCAAGTTATTTCGCAAGTTGGACTTGCGAAGTGGGTACCACCAGATCAGGGTACATGCCGCGGATACACACAAAATTGCATTCAAGTCACCTTTGGGCCACTACGAATTTCTAGTAATGCCTTTTAGCCTCATGAATATTCCTACCACCTTCCAATGTGTTATGAATGAAGTTTTTAAGGAACAAATTGGTAAGTTTGTCTGTGTATTTTTCGATGACATTTTAATTTACAGCGCCACACCAGAGGAGCATGTAGCGCATCTCAGGACAGTGTTCCAGCTGTTACATGAGAATCAATTGCGTGTAAAGCTCAGTAAATGTGACTTTGCAATGAACCAAGTCAAATACCTTGGTCATATCATCAGCGATAAAGGGGTGGCTGCTGATCACAAGAAGGTGGAAGCCATGACAACTTGGCCCACTCCCACCGGTATCAAATCTCTTCGAGGATTCTTGGGCCTCAACGGTTATTATCGCAGGTTTGTCCAAGGATATGGGGTCCGTAGTAAGCCTCTAACTGATTTATTGAAAAAGGGAGCATTTAAATGGACTGAGCAGACTCAAAGGGCTTTTCACCTGCTGAAAACGGCCATGACTCAGACACATGTTTTGGGCATTCCAGATTTCAGTAAAGGCTTTGTAGTGGAGACAGATGCATGTCAATTTGGTGCCGGAGCTGTCTTAATGCAAAGTGGGCAGCCAATAGCTTACTATAGTAAAGCATTTTCTTCCAGGATCATGGGCCTATCAACCTATGAAAAAGAACTACTAGATGTGGTTTTAGCTGTAAATAAATGGAGGGGGTATTTGCTGGGATCTCCCTTTGTCATCCGAACAGACCAAGAAGCTATACAACACCTTCTCAGCCAAAAAATCACTACCCTCATGCAACAGAAGTGGCTAACTAAACTTCTAGGGTTTGATTACACAATTCATTACAAGAAGGGAAAGGATAATGTAGTGGCTGACCCACTTTCTAGACTTCATGACACACACCCAGAACCAACCCTGAATGCTATCACTGTGGTTGTGCCGCAATGGAAGTTAGAACTCAAACACTCTTGGGAGAACGCCCCAGAACTGCAGGACACAGTCACTCAGTTGGCAATAGATCCTTCCTCTATTCCTCACTTCACTCTGGTCAATGATGAGTTACGCTATATGGGCAAGCTAGTGGTGGGAAGTGTTGGCACTTGCAGAACACAAATTTTAGAAAACTTACATGGGGGATCTGAAGGAGGACACTCCGGAATCAGTTCCACCCTTAAAAGGGTCAAGAGCTTGTTCTGGTGGGAAACGTTAAATAAAGATGTAACCAGTTGGGTCCGGGCTTGTGAGACTTGCCAACGCTGCAAAGGGGAGCATCTATCCTATCCGGGCTTATTGCAGCCTATACCTATTCCAGAGCATGCCTGGCAGACGATTACAATGGATTTCGTAGAATCATTACCCAAATCTGGTGTTAAGGATACAATTTTGGTTGTCATTGATAAATATACAAAATTTGCTCACCTTTTTGCCCTGCAACACCATTTTCAGCTTCTCAAGTTGCCCAAACACTTCTGGATAACGTCTTTAATCTTTATGGTCCTCCACAAGTTGTCATTACAGATCGAGCCAAAATATTTACTTCACAATTCTGGACTGAATTGTTTAAAAAGATAGGGTGTGCCCATAAACTTACCACAGCTTATCATCCGCCGAGTGACGGACAGAGTGAACGCCTTAACCAGTGTGTCGAAATGTTTCTCTGCTGTCTCACCTTCCAAAGGCCGCACCAGTGGCACCGCTGGTTACCCATGGCTCAGTGGTGGTACAACACCAGCCATCACTCAGCAATTGATATGACTCCATATAGGGCCCTCTATGGACAGAATCCCCCGAGCTTCAACTATCATCAAGCTGGCCGTACTAACAATGCCTGTGTGAATGATTTCCTCCAACAATGCATTAAGATCCAAAGACTCTTAAAGAGTAACTTGCAGAAGTCACAAGAGAGAATGAAATTTTATGCAGATAAAAGACGTACTGAACGAGAGTTCCAAGAGGGGGATGAAGTTTTTGTAAAGCTTCAAGCTTTCAAGCAAACTTCACTCAAGGCCATTAAAGACAACAAATTTACCCCCAAGTATTTCGGTCCTTACCGTGTTTTGAAGAGAATTGGAGCCGTTGCTTATAAGATGCAACTTCCGGCTACTGCCAAGGTTCATGACACCTTTCACGTGTCTTTACTCAAGAAAAAGATTTGCTCTGGAGACTTTGTTCAGTTAGACCCACCCATTCATGTTGATTTCCCAGCTCCAACTTACCCCAGCAAGATTCTGGATCGGAAATTGATCAACAGAAACAACGCGGCCGTGGTCTCTGTTTTGGTTCAGTAGGAGGGTATGACCCCTGAAGATGCTTCCTGATCGATTATGATAAACTCCGCTAGAGCTATCCCCAATTCGTCGGCGAGGACGTCGCCGCTCAAGACAGCGGCATTGTTAAGAATGGACACACCATTCCTACTTGAGTCTTTATATCAGTTCGTTACAACGTCGTCTTGATAAGTAATAAGAACTGTTCTTTAGTACATACGGTGTCGTTTGACCGTCCCAGAAGTATCAGTATTTTACATGTATTTTCCTTTATTAATTGTTTAGAAGGCTGACGCTAGGTGGTGGGCAAACCAATATATATAGACTCTGATATGTTTCTAGGCTTTTTAGGCAAGTAATGAAGTAAATTCCTCTCCAAGTTCTCTCTTATATTTCTGATCAAATTCACAAACGTATACCTTTTAGTTCAATCTGTCAAGTTCATTGTTACACAATTGTAACAAATTTAAAAATTATAACAGTAGATATAAACTTATCAAAAGTTTTCCAGAATTAGCAACGATTTTTAAGAAAATTTATTGAACTGCATTGCAATAGCCAATCTATGGTGTAGTGATTGATGTGTCAGAATTTAGATGATGTTAAACGATATGACAACCTTGCAACCCGTATTGCTGATTCTAGTTATGGTAATCTCCGCAAATCATTTTGACATTTTGAGTTAATTTTCTCATATTATGTACATTAAAACACACAAATGTAGTTCCAAAGTATTTTATCATAGCTAGATTATAGAATATGTTGACTTAATTATTCAATTAAATCAAAAAAGGAAGAAGATAGTTTGAATGTGTATACATGGTGCAGGCAGGGTTTGTGGGGGGTGCCTCCTAGATTATTGCTTAATTACTAGGACACTAGAACCAAGAGCACGAAAGACAATGTTCTCAAAGCTTCTTTTGAGTACTGCCATCATCCTAGCATTCATCGACTATCAACCTAGCAAGAATGCCAAGCCCCATGTGAAGTGTTGTGATTTTATATGTTTGTGAATGTTTTGAGAGGATCTAAATAAGAAGAAGATGGGCATAAATTATAATGTATGTATTACTTAAAAAGAGATCTGCTTATATAGGCAGATTAATACATAGAAATTGAACAGATTTTCTGAACCTCCCAAAATACAAGGCTATTAAATAAGATGCATGAACAGCTTCATTTATGTATTTAAATTTCCAAGAGATAAACCAAATAGATTAGAGATTATAGTCAACAAATTCCTCCCTTAATCTCGAATCTGATTTCCATTCTTCATCCCTATCATCTCCATGAATCTGTAGAGCAGAAGTTTTGATAAAGGTTTTGAAAACATATCAGCAATTTGATCACGACTCTTCACATGAATTAACTTCACCTTCTTCTCGGCCACCTTCTCTCGGATAAAATGAAATCTCACGTCAATATGTTTGCTTCGTTCATGATGTACCAGATTCTTTGCTAATTCAATGGCTGACTTGCTATCCATCTTGATCTCTATTGCTTCATTTTATGGAAGATCAATTTCTTTTAGAAAATTTTTCAGCCAAACTGCATGACATACACACCAGGAAGCCGCTACGTACTCAGCTTCACATGTTGACAAGGTCAGTATAGGTTGTTTCTTAGATTGCCATGTAAATGCCGTATCACCGATATAAAAC
This sequence comes from Daucus carota subsp. sativus, assembly GCF_001625215.2. Taxonomy (NCBI): domain Eukaryota; kingdom Viridiplantae; phylum Streptophyta; class Magnoliopsida; order Apiales; family Apiaceae; genus Daucus; species Daucus carota. The sequence continues at coordinate 24,954,285 of NC_030382.2, forward strand.
ACATAGCCAGACGTGCTATTTCTGTCATCTATGTCTCCGCACCAATCTGAATCTGAATATGCCCTTAGTTTGTATTCTTTTGACTTTGAGTAAAACAAGCCCATTCCTTTGCATCCTTGAATATACTGTAAAATCCTCTTTGCTGCCTTCCAATGTGAACTCCTTAGTTCCTCCATAAATCTACTAACCATGCCAACACTGAATGCTAAATCAGGTCTTGTACAACACAAGTATCGTAAACATCCTATGAGACTCCTATATCTGGTTTGATCCACTCGACTTTCTCCTTCTGCTTTTGACAATCTTGCACCAGGCTCCATTGGTGTAGAAACTGCTTTACAATTCACCATCCTGAATTTCCTTAGAATATCATCTGCATACCTTTCTTGAGACAAAAATATGCCTGATGTAGTCTGTTTTATCTCCAAACCCAAAAAATATTTTAACAGACCAAGGTCTATCATCTCAAATTCAAGTGTCATATCCTTTTTGAACTCATCAATAAGCTTTTGACAATTACCCATAAAAATCAAGTCATCGACGTATAAAGCAACAATTAAAATTTTACCTTCAACCTTCTTTACATAAACTGAATGCTCATAAGGACATTGTTTAAATCCCTTTCTCTTGAGGTATCCATCTATTCTGAAATTCCAAGTCCGTGGAGCTTGTTTTAAGCCGTATAGTGCTTTCTTTAACTTTAGGACTTTCCTTTCTTCTCCAGCTTTTTTATAACCTGGTGGTTGTTTGACGTACACCTCCTCTTCAAGAATTCCGTTTAGAAACGCCGATTTTACGTCCATCTGGTAAATAGGCCAATTATATTGAGCAGCATGTGAAATAAGTAGTCTGATGCTTTCCATCCTTGCTACGGGAGCAAATACTTCATCATAATCTATCCCTGCCTTTTGTTTGTAGCCTTTCACTACTAAACGTGCCTTATGTTTTTTTTAGCTCCATTCTTCTTCTTTTTATAAACCCACTTCACATCTAAAGGTTTGTGACCTTCTGGAAAATCAACACGCTCCCAAGTCATGTTCCTTTCTATTGCTTTAATCTCTTCATCCATAGCATTTTTCCAACTTTCTTCTTGTATAGCTTCTTCAAAGCTTAAATTTTCTGCATCCGCCATAAAACATATTAGCTGCACTTCATTAGTCTCATCATAGATATCTTGCAGACTTCTCATTTTTTGATTCTTTTCTTCTTCATCAGATGATGTACCCTCTTCTCTAACTGCATCTGAATTTGTTGTCTCATCTGTTTCTATATTGGAAGAGATTGACCCTCTTTGGAATGAAGCAGACGCCTTTTCTGATTTCAAATTTTCTGCAGTGTTTGTTGTCTTCTTCCAATCCCATGAGTCTTCCTCATTTATAAGAACGTCCCTGCTGACTACAACCTTATTTTGATCTGGATCAAAAAGCTTGTATCCTTTTGTCTTCTGATCATATCCGATGAACACCAATTTCTTACTTTTATCGTCAAGTTTGCTTCTTTTCTGATCAGGTACATGCATATAAGCTATACTGCCAAACCTTCATGTGTTGTGCGGTTGGTTTTCTTCCATTCCATATTTCTTGTGGTGTTTTATTTCCGAGCCTCGAATGTATACATCTATTTTGAATATAAACAGCGCACTGCACTGCCTCTGCCCAAAACTCCACTGGCATTTCCTTGTTTTTCAACATGGATCTAACCATATCCATGATGGTTCTATTTTTCCTCTCTGCAATTCCGTTTTGCTAAGGAGAATATGGCGCCGTCAAGAATCTTCTAATTCCATGTTCCTCACAAAATGAATTGAATTCTTTGGAAGTGAACTCGCCACCATTATCTGATCTCAAAGCTTTAATATGACATCCAGACATTTTCTCTACCATGACTTTAAATCTTCTAAATACTTCAAAGGCTTCTGAATTTTTATTCAAAAAATATACCCAAGTACGTCGAGAGAAATCATCTATGAAAGTGATAAAGTACCTTTTGCCACTGAAAGATCCAGGTGAAATGGGTCCACATATGTCTGAATGTACCAGATTGAGTCGCTCTCTTGTTCTGTATGTTGTTCCCTTTTGGAAAGAGTTTCTCCCTTGTTTTCCATATGTGCAGCTTTCGCAGAACTCACTATCAAATACAATATCAGGTAGTCCATGTATCATGTGATTTTTTGCCATCAACTTCAAAGCTCCATAGTTAAGATGTCCGAATCTCTTGTGCCACAAAGATGCCTCGCCTTCTTTAATTTGTAAACATTTTTCTTGTGAATATTCCATGTTCACCTTGAGCATTCTATTGCTTTCCATCTCAGAACTTAAGATCACCCTACCAATTTTGTCTCTTAATTGCATCTGATGCCCCTTTGTATGAATTTCGTATCCCTTTTGTAACAACTGTCCAACACTTAAAATATTAACTTTAATATCTGGAACATAGTATACATCCTCTATTGCTCCCGTTTTTCCATTCTTCTGTAGAAAGCCTATTCTGCCTTTTCCCATCACCTGAACTTTTGATGCATCTCCAAATGAAACACTCCCACATGCTACTTCTTTTAGACTTTGAAACAAATGATGGTGCCCACTCATATGATTACTTGCACCTGTATCCATGTACCATGTTGACTCGTCATCTGGAGTCACTCCTTTCTTTGCGGTCAACAGCAAAATTTCTTCCTCTTGCTTTGTCTCCAGATTTTTACATTCTTCATTCTTCTTATTATGCCAGCACTCCTTTGAGATGTGCCCAAATTTGCCACATGTATAACACTCTTTTCCTTGAGTTGTTGTTCGCACAAAATCACGCAAGCGTACGTGGTCACAAGTAGTATAGAATCAAATTCAGTTCGTTCCCACAGAGACTGGTGTATTCAGAAATATGCACTTATGCACCAATGTATGGTTATTATTCAATGCTTAGACAAATAACAATTTGGTTGGTTTTATCTAAATTAACTAATTAAGTCGAATTATAACTAAGTGATTAAAATCGAATTACTAATGATAATAAACATGGGATTCTAACTTCATTATATACTTCATTCAGAGTTATGCCTTATCGATATGTGATGGTTGATAACTAACCAGATAACACGAAACTGATACACGCTAACTGTCGTTATACGTGCACCATACTGCTACACATCCACAATTAAGATAGAAGGTAAACAGACACCAATTATGCTTAGACCCTATATGTCTATAGAATTTGAAAACATAACGGTTGAAGAACAAGTTATCTATCAAGATTACATAGGGCGATGCAAGATGGTTAAAATCGCACCACTAATCATGTATATCGAATACATAATCCTATGTTCGCATGGCAAGTTCTAAATCAATATATCCACTGTCGCTTCAATAAAGATTAACAAACAATCTAAGATGTTAGCTACGCATCTAAGAAGAATAAGCACAACCAATACGAAGAAATCAATCATTCATCACACAAATAATTAAGGCAAATCAACTACTGAAATCCATATATAAATCTGCTAGAATCCCACGATAATGATTAGTTCATAATCGAACTTCTCATCATCATGGGAATAAGAGTAAACATGGTACTGAATAGTCTAAACAATATCAAAAGAGTAAAACAAGAGTTTCGAAACAAATCCGAATGAGCATCCAAAGTTACGCCTACTTCGAAGAATTACAAAAGTAAAAGCTATGAAATTCGATCTCGATCTTCTCCGTAGCCGTCACGTGCTCCTTGGAATGTTTCTAGGTTATCTTTTAAGTCCCCCAAGTCCTCCTTTAAGTTTCCCAGCAAACGGGCCTTTAAACGGATCAAAAACGGGCAATTCGGGCCAAAATTCCCGCTCAGGTCGTGGGGCGGCCGCGCCAAAGTTGGGGCGGCCGCGCCAACGGGGAGGCCGCGCCAAAGTTGGGGCGGGCGCGCCAAAGTGGCAGCCTCCCGTCCAGGAGTTGGGGCGGCCGCGCCAAAACAGCAGCCTTGACGTCCAACTTTTACGCGTCCGTATCTTTCTCCTCGAGCATCCGATTGCTTCGCTGTTTTTTTCCAATGAAAGCTATGATTCTCCTCTTCGTTCTCCTTCCAAGAAACCTACACAACACAACACTAAAACATATCAAAAACATCAAAAGCTTGAGGCCATTCCATCAATTTAAGTCAAAACGAAGGCTTCTAAGTGGATATAAAATCCACTTATCACACCCCCAAACTTAAACCGATGCTTGTCCTCAAGCATAGACACACACACAAATACTACTAACGCAATGCATGAATGCAACTAAATGCCTACATCTAATCGAATCATGAAGTGTAATCCGTGTTAACATATAATCCTCGGAATATGCAACATTCTCGGCATTCATCTCTTTCACATATTAGCCATGTACTCTTCCACTACAAGTGTGACGTGCATCGTGTGTGCTAGCATGCTCTCTAATGAAACAAAACAAAGACCATCAAACTTCAACAGAGTCCTCACTATGAGCCGTTTATAAGAATAAGGGTTAAACACTTCTTTACTAAAGAGTCAACTACGGTTTAGAGTCACTAAAGAATCCTATGCCTCTCTTATTTTTTTTCTATTTCTTTTTTCTTTTTTTTTTCTTGCTAAGTCTAAGGTTAGGACGCTTCTCAGTGTAAATGAGTCACGACCCCCATTCGACTTCGCTTATTCTTTTTTTTTCCTCTTTTTTTTAATCAAGTAATTCTCCAGTAATCAAGGGTTGTGAAAAGTCACCAAGAATTTGCTTATTCTAATACATTTGCACTTAATACCAGCACATGTACATGGATCGTCCCTTTCACATGACATTGCATTCTACCCATTGATCTCAAAGGTGTACCTGATAATTTTTTCTTTTTTTTTCTCTTTTTTTTTAGAAAGACATATTCATCCCTTAACTCCCCCAAACTTAAGATTTACAAACTCTAAGTTCAAAATGGGAATAATCCAAACTCTACGCCCGACTCAACGCAAGGACTCAAGAAATAAGTTAGTCAAGTCTTATCTCTAGAGCATAAGTGTAATTACAATTTTCACACAAGCAGTTTCCATGTAACGCGGCATCACATGCGATCAAGACTACTAGCCAAGAAATTATGCACATAAACTCATCATAGGACATCAACTTGGAACACAACGTCAAGATTCATGCAAATGCGACTATATGAAACTACTAAGAACTACTAAACAGAAGAATATATAAAAAAAACACGTACTAATATGCAAACAATATGAGATAATATGCTAAACTATATGAAACATGCAACCTACATGAACACATACTAGTCCTTAGATTACCACCCCCAAACTTAAAATATTCAATGTCCTCATTGAAGGTGATAAAAAGGATCGAATGGTACCTAGAAGTCGGGAGGATCACCCTCCTCAGGTGGAGGATCAGGTGGTGAATATACCATGCCATCTCCAAACACTGGCCAATCAACCTCAACACCAATGGCTCAAAAAGCACTCCCAAGAGCTTGAGTCAAATCCTTTGCAAAACGGCGGTGAATTTCATGCATGTCATCTATGCGCCGTGACAACCTTCTAAATTGCACATCACTTAAGAGATCCGGTGGTAGTTTGAGTTCGATTATGGGAGCTTCTTCAAAAGATGGTTTAAGATGCTCCTGAAAATTTCTAAGCTCTTCTACTCCTTCATCTTCGAAATCAGAATCCCCTATTAAGACGGTCTCTAAGGTACATGACCTTGGCTTTTGCTCCATCTCAGACTTTTCAACAGCTTCTAGTGGCTCCACCTTAAAGCATTCTTCTTCGTCGGTTGGAAATTTCATTGCGTTGAACACCTTAAAAGTGACACTCTGATCTTGAACTCGCATTGTAAGCTCTCCTTTTTGCACATCGATCAAAGTTTTTCCTGTAGCTAAGAACGGCCTTCCCAAGATAATAGGAATCTTCTTATCCTCCTCAAAGTCTGGGACGACAAAATCCGCAGGGAAGATGAGCTTATCCACCTTAACCAAGACATCTTCCACTATACCTCTCGGGTATGTGATGGACCGATCAGCCAGTTGTAAGTACATGTTTGTAGGTTTCGGCTCTGGCAAACCAAGTTTCTTGAAGACTGATAATGGCATTAGATTAATGCTAGCTCCCAAGTCACATAAACACTTGTCGAATGACAATGGTCCAATGATACACGGTATTGTGAAACTCCCCGGATCCTTGAGTTTCGGGGGCAATTTTTGTTGCAACACAGCACTACACTCCTCGGTCAAAGCCACAGTTTCCAATTCCTGAAGTTTGAGTTTTCGAGATAGAATACCTTTCATGAATCTAGCATAACTCAGCATTTGTTCCAGAGCCTCCGCAAAAGGTATGTTGATTTGTAATTTCTTGAAGACCTCTAGAAATTTTTCGAATTGTTTGTCGAGCTTTTGCTTTTGAAGTCTCTTCGGGAAAGGTGGAGGTGGATATACTTGCTTGACCCCAGTATCAGTTTTCGGGCTAGACTTTTCGGCTGAATCCTTGCTTGCTTCCTCGTTGATTTTATTCTTGTCAGCTTCAACAACAGTTTTTCCACTATAAGACTCAGATGAGAGCACGGGTGTTTCAACCTGTTGATCACTCTCTTCCTTGTTTCGCTCTGTTGCTGATTCTTTATCCTTCGTAACCTTTCCGGACCTCAAGGTGACAGCCTGTACCTGTTCCTTCACTTCTTTCTTGCCCGGATTGGCCTCAGTATCACTAGGAAGAGTTCCTTGTGGTCTATTAATCAACGCATTAGCAATTTGCCCAATCTGATTCTCCAAAGTCTTGATTGACGCCGATTGGATTTTAACCATTAGTCTTAATTCTTCCAATTCTGATCTGTCATTGGAAGACTGTCCAGCCACCCCATGATTTTGTTGTTGGAATCCGGGTGCATGGAATTGCTGCCTCGGTGCAAACTGTTGTTGAAAACCAGAAGGGTTAAAAGGTCTAGATCCTTTCTGCTGAAACTGTTGCTGCTGTTGTGGCATGTAGTTCTGATTATTGCTCCAGCTGAAATTCGGATGATTCCGATTATTCGGATGATAAGTGGCCGGAGCAGGCTGTTGCGACCTCTGAAAGTTGCTCACAAACTGAGCGGATTCGCTCGATATAGCACACTGATCCGAAGAATGTGCTCCAGCACAGAGCTCGCAGACTGAAGGTGGCTGTTGATTTCCTAGATTTGCCAAAGAATCCACCTTCATAGTAAGAGCCTTAAGCTGAGCAGCTATGGCTGAAGTAGCATCAACATCCAGAATCCCTGCTACCTTACCCTGATGAAGACGCTGAGTAGGATTCTGATATTCATTCGCGGCCATCATCTCGATCAACTCATAAGCCTCATCATAGCTCTTAGCCCATAGAGCTCCACCTGATGCTGCATCGAGCATTGGCCTCGATTGAGGACCCAAGCCATTATAAAAGCAATTTATCACCATCCAATCAGGCATCCCATGACGTGGGCACTTTCGAAGCATCTCTTTGTAGCGTTCCCAAGCTTCACATAAAGTTTCACTAGACAGCTGAGAGAATTGAGTGATAGCATTCCTGATTGCAGCTGTTTTAGCCATAGGGAAGAACTTAGTGAGAAATTTCTGAGCCAGATCCTCCTATGTCGTAATAGATCCTGCAGGAAGAGAATACAACCATCCTTTAGCTTTATCCCTCAGAGAAAATGGGAATAGCCTCAATTTGATGGCCTCATTAATAACCCCATTGAACTTGAAAGTGTCGCAGATCTCAATGAAATCCCGAATATGCATATTAGGATCCTCTGTCGGAGAACCCCCAAACTGCACTGAGTTCTGTACCATCTGAATAGTGCTCGGTTTGATCTCAAAAGTGTTGGCCTCGATCGCTGGCCTGACAATGCTTGACTGAATATCATTGATTTTAGGCTCAGAGAAAGCCTTAAGAGCCTTAGTATCATTCGCTGGTGGTCGATCACCCATTGTAGTGTTCACTATCGTTTCTTCCTTAACCAATGCTTCCTTACGAGCCTGAGAACGTGTTCGCATACACGTCACTCAAGTACCTGAAACACACACAAAGAACTAAAGTGAGAAAAGAATCCAAGTCACTGAACTTTAACGACCACTAATGACAAGCACATAAACTAAAGTAAACACCGAGACCCCGGCAGCGGCGCCAAAAACTTGTTCGCACAAAATCACGCAAGCGTACGTGGTCATAAGTAGTATAGAATCAAATTCAGTTCGTTCCCACAGAGACTGGTGTATTCAGAAATATGCACTTATGCACCAATGTATGGATATTATTCAATGCTTAGACAAATAACAATTTGGTTGGTTTTATCTAAATTAACTAATTAAGTCGAATTATAACTAAGTGATTAAAATCGAATTACTAATGATAATAAACATGGGATTCTAACTTCATTATATACTTCATTCAGAGTTATGCCTTATCGATATGTGATGGTTGATAACTAACCAGATAACACGAAACTGATACACGCTAACTGTCGTTATACGTGCACCATACTGCTACACATCCACAATTAAGATAGAAGGTAAACAGACACCAATTATGCTTAGACCCTATATGTCTATAGAATTTGAAAACATAACGGTTGAAGAACAAGTTATCTATCAAGATTACATAGGGCGATGCAAGATGGTTAAAATCACACCACTAATCATGTATATCGAATACATAATCCTATGTTCGTATGGCAAGTTCTAAATCAATATATCCACTGTCGCTTCAATAAAGATTAACAAACAATCTAAGATGTTAGCTACGCATCTAAGAAGAATAAGCACAACCAATACGAAGAAATCAATCATTCATCACACAAATAATTAAGGCAAATCAACTACTGAAATCCATATATAAATCCGCTAGAATCCCACGATAATGATTAGTTCATAATCAAACTTCTCATCATCATGGGAATAAGAATAAACATGGTACTGAATAGTCTAAACAATATCAAAAGAGTAAAACAAGAGTTTCGAAACAAATCCGAATGAGCATCCAAAGTTACGCCTACTTCGAAGAATTACAAAAGTAAAAGCTATGAAATTCGATCTCAATCTTCTCCGTAGCCGTCACGTGCTCCTTGGAATGTTTCTAGATTATCTTTTAAGTCCCCCAAGTCCTCCTTTAAGTTTCCCAGCAAACGGGCCTTTAAACGGATCAAAAACGGGCAATTCGGGCCAAAATTCCCGCTCAGGTCGTGGGGCGGGCGCGCAAAAGTTGGGGCGGGCGCGCAAAAGTGGCAGCCTCCCGTCCAGGAGTTGGGGCGGCCGCGCCAAAACAGCAGCCTTGACGTCCAACCTTTACGCGTCCGTATCTTTCTCCTCGAGCATCCGATTTCTTCGCCGTTTTTTTTCAGTGAAAGCTATGATTCTCCTCTTAGTTCCCCTTCCAAGAAACCTACACAACACAACACTAAAACATATCGAAAACATCAAAAGCTTGAGGCCATTCCATCAATTTAAGTCAAAACGAAGGCTTCCAAGTGGATATAAAATCCACTTATCAGTTGTTCTTCCTGATCTACCTCTTCCACGACCACCTTGGCCTCGATAATTATTTTGGACCATTGGTGCTTTATGTTCTGGTCTGTACATGCCACGTCCATTGCCCCTTCCATAGGTATTAAAATTTCTGCCTCCTCGGCCTCGTCCTCGATTTCCTTTATACTGTTGTGTATACAACATCTTTTCTTTATATTCGACCTTCACTTGCAAAGCTTCTGCAATTGTCTCCTTTTCTTTTAACTTCTTTCGCTGTTCATGAGCTTCAAGGCTTCCAACTAAATCATCTACCTTCATCTCTGAAAGATTTTTTGACTCCTCTATTGCACAGACAATATTTTCAAATTTGTCTATCAAAGATCTAAGGATCTTCTCTACTATTCTTGCTTCAGTCATCTCCTCTCCATTGCTCTTAGTTGATTTGTTACCTTTTCCACCCTTGTGATGTAATCTAAAACACTTTCTGTCTCCTTCATTGTCATAGATTCCATTTCACCTCTAAGTGTTTGTAAACGCACTTGTTTCACCCTGTCTGCCCCCTTGAATGTCTTAAACAAGATGTCCCAAGCCTCCTTGGATGTTTCAGCTCCTGCAATCTTCTCAAAAATTGAATCTTCTACTGCATTCTGCAAAGCACTTAGAGCTCGATTGTCTCTCTTTCTTTCATCCTTTACTTTATTTTGTTGAGCTTGTGACAAAGCTCCCAGATTTTCAGGTTCTGTGAAACCATCTCTGACCATCTCCCAAGTTTCTTCAGCCTTTAACCAAGTCTTCATTTTTATGCTCCAAGTGTCATAGTTGAGCTTTGTGAGTTGTGGGATGGGAGTCTGTGTATATGATGAACCTCCAGCCATGCTTCTCCTTCACCTAAGCTCTGATACCAATTTGTTGTGATTTTATATGTTTGTGAATGTTTTGAGAGGATCTAAATAAGAAGAAGATGGGCATAAATTATAATGTATGTATTACTTAAAAAGAGATCTGCTTATATAGGCAGATTAATACATAGAAATTGAACAGATTTTCTGAACCTCCCAAAATACAAGGCTATTAAATAAGATGCATGAACAGCTTCATTCATGTATTTAAATTTCCAAGAGATAAACCAAATAGATTAGAGATTATAGTCAACATGAAGGACACAAATCATGATTACTTGCTCTATACAAAAATCAACCAAATGAAAAAAATATATGTTTCTGTTCCAAATATTAATAATTACTCTCTTTTTCTTGTACTAAAAAACCTACATGGTATCTGAGATTCAATGATTTTAAGAAATCTGTAAGTGCAAGTGTATAGCCATGACTTCCCACATGAGAGGCTTCGACTTTGAATCCAATGTATAATGATCAGTTCAATCAATGATAAATTTCGGTTGATTTATATTTCTATCTCGTAATTTCGAGACAAAGTTTTGAGCCTTGTTTATAAATAATTTATTAATAAAATAATCATTGATAAGTAATAACATACGATTTTGGATATATATTGAAATCTGAACCCTAAGTATACTAAACTTAAAGCGAAAATGATGATGAGGAAGTTCATCACCTGTTTCTTTTTGCAATCATTATGATGATGATCATGGTGAGGAACTCTCTTATCTCAAGTTGCTCAGCCTCTCTGTGCAAAAGGTCTTACACATCTGAATCTTGCTAATACGGATCCTATTGGATGTCGTAGGAAGCTCATAGAACTGGATTTAAATGATAACACTAAACTCAAATGTCTTGAAGACACCATATAGAATTTGACAGCATTGGATATTCAAAAATCGCGTTGATTATGGCCAAAGTTTTGAAGCGTTGCCTGCCACAGTTCGGAACATTGCATCCCTGAAAGAGCTCAGTGTGGAGGGACTGACTGTTTCAATACTACCAAATACAATTAGACTTCGAAGTTCAGCTGAGATTATCACACAGCACGAACCTTACAACTCTCCCCCACAGCGTTTGCAACTTAATATTATTGGAAATTTTAGATATAAATGGTTTTTAAAAGTTCAAAGAATTGCCGGATCAACTGTGGAATATTAGAAGCTTAAGGGAGATACATGCAAGTGATAATACTCTGTTACAAATGCTTCCTGATATTAGTCAACTGTCGAACATAAGTCATCTTAGTCTTAGTAGTTGTGATTGTCTGTCCATTTTAGAACTTCCTTGTAATCTTAAAGTGTTGCCAATAATTAGTTGTATGTCTATGAAAAGATTCCCCGATTTGTCTAAGTTAAAACAGTTGAAAGAATTGGAACTTACACATATTCGTAGTTTGACATATATTCAAGGCTTGGTCCTTGGAGGAACTCACTTTTGTAGAAGTACTTAGGTTGACAAAAAGTTTCTTTCAGGTTTGGCTGATCTCAAACTCCTTATGATTATATGGTTGCTTCAAAAATAATTTTTTCTGGTTAGTGTTAGATGTTAAGTCCTTATTGGTTGGTTAAAATTTGTTCTGATCCTTAGTCTTTAAATATATTACAACAGATACTCTCTGGATTTGTACAACAGCAGGGTCTCTCTACTATGAAATGGCTGAGCCTGAAAGTGTTATTCAGGAATCCAAGATTTATATTGTTGTCTTTTGGGAGAACTATGCTACTTCATCTTGCTGGATGAGCTCGCAGAGGTCCTCAATTCTCAGATAACAGTGAAAAGAATGGTTATTCCTGTGTTTTACTACATTGATCCCTTTGTTGGGGACACCAAACTGGGAGTTACAAAGATACTTTTGATAAACACCAAATTCGTTTTGGTGTAGAGAAAGTAAGCAAATGGCAACTTTTTACTAGACATGCATTGAAGTAAAAGCAAAATACAAGGTGAATCGAATGGATAAATATGAGTCCCACCAACTTTTTACCAAACATGCATATGCAGATGATAAAATATCGGAAACATCCACCAAATTATCCAAAGAAATTCTTGCATGTGCTGGAGGGCTTCGGTTAGCGCTCCATATTTTTGGCTCAATCTTGCTCAACAAATATGAGGAAGGATGAAGATCATTCATTGAAAAATTTAAGCGAGTTCCAATTGATGATGTTGAGAAACACTTATGATTAGCTAGAAGTTTCCAGATCAAATGGGGATGATTACAAGCTTAAAGGAGCTATATACAAAGGAAGGATCTGTTAAAAATGCTTCCCGATATTGGTCAGCTCATAAACATAGAATATCTTGATCTTAGTGGTTTTCGCCATCTGTTGTCCATCACCGTACTTCCTCATAATCTGAAATGGATAACAGCAGCTGGTTGTACTTCCATGAAAAGATTACCAAATCTAGCAAATTTTAAACAGTTGAGGAAGTTGGACTTTAAACATTGTTGTGCTTTGACAGAAATTCTAGGCTTGGAGGGACTCACTTCCTTGGAAGATCTTAATCTTAGCAACTGTGGCAAACTTCTATCCATTCCAAAAATTGTCCCTAGTCTATGTATAGAGGAAGAAGATTGTTCATCTATAAATAAATTACTGAATATGTCCAATATGAATTAAACAGTTGGCAAAATTGGACCTTACGAGTTCTAGTGGTTTAACAGAGATTCAAGGCCGGGAGTAACTCACTTCTTTAATAGATCTTAATCTTGGTGATTGTGATCATCATCTGTTCATTCCAGAACTTCCTCCTAATCTGAAATGGATGAAGGTTGATGGCTGCAAGTCTATAAAAAGATTACCAAATCTATCCAAGTTGAAATAGTGGAAGTTGTTGCACCTTGAAGATTGTATGTGTTTGACAAAGATTTTAGGCTTGGAGGAACTCACTTGTTTAGACATTCTTAAGATTAGTCATTGTGAGAATCTGCAGTCCATACAAGAACTCGCTCCTAATCTGAAATGGTTTGTGGCAGAAGGTTGCAAGTCTATAAAAAGTTTACCAAGTCTATCCAATTTGAAACAGTTAAGTAAATTGGACCTTAGGTTGTGTTCACTTTTGGCGTGAATGGAATGCAGGGAGAATGGAATGAATTTTGTACTCTAAAATGGTGTTGATTAAAGAAAATATATATATTTTTCATTCCTTCAACCATTCCAATCATACTATTTTAACTATAATTCTAACCCACATGTTTTGGAAGGAATGCTCATTCCATTTCTACAACATGTTTCTTTATCTACTTTCTCACAAGAAATTTAACTACATTCATATTTTGTCACTATTATTTCATACTTTCTTTTTTTCTCCTTAAAACTTCTGTACAATTTTTCATTCCATTTTCCCCTCATTCCTTTCCATGAAGTGAACACAGCCTTAGAAGTTGTATTTGATAGAGATTCAAGGCTGGGAGGAACTCACTTCGTTAAATGTACTCGATATGAGATGTTGCAACTCATCTCTTTTGGCATACACTTTGGCAAAGCGCATTTTCCAGGTTTAAGCCTGTACTCTTATGATTATGATTGGTTGTGCTTAAATAATATGAGTCATAGAATTTTCTATTTTCTAGTTCATCGACCAACTAGTAGTGATCTGACAAAACTATTCTATGCTTATAACTAACTGTAACTGACAGAAGGATTACTTATTTCAGTAGATATGAAAACGGAAGATTGGTAGATTATACAGTTGAGATTAGTGACTTTGACACTGAAACTAGTGATTGGATTTACTGATTACAACTCCAACCACCTACACATGTTACTCATAATTTGATTTGAATGAACATCAATTTTTGCACACACAAATCACCTATACATGTTACAAGCCCCCAAAATCTGCTGCATTCGTATCATCATATATAGTACACATAAATTAACAATCTCTGACGATAATCATAATCACCAACCAAATCCTGGTAATAAGTTGAGTAATATGAAATTTTTTGAACATTGCAGTGTCCGTTTTCTGGGAGAGGGAGACAAAATGGTATTCGATATATCTAAAAGGAGTGTGATATTTATGAGATTGCATATCTAAAAGTTCATTTTGTGTTTGAGCTGAATCAATTGATATTGAAGGATAGCACCATAAATCTAAGAATGACGGTGAAGAAGAATATCTAAAATGTGGAAGAAATAATAGTCAAGATGGTGAAATAAATCCGATTTGCTATGTGAAAAAATATCGTCATATACTCGTTTTGTATTTTATATCACACTCTTAACTGTGACTAATGGCAAATATGCCAAACATTTTTAGTTCTTGTTATACCCATAATTTGTGATAATTTAGGATGACATGGAAGTAGCACTGCTGACATGGCGAGCTCCGCACGTGAAGATGCAACGGCTGGCAGATGAGAGAATGGATCACTTCTAAAGAAAAAGTCATACTTATCATATAGCCACGTGGGGTAGTTTAAATGTTTTAATGGATAAATAAATTAGCATGAGATACGGGGAAGTTACAGCTACACGAAGCTAAGTGGAGAGAAAATAGGAATAGAGTAAAGGTGGGACTCTATGCTTGTGTTGTATAAATAGGTTTCAGTGCTCAATAGAAAAGCACACTGAAAACACTTAGCTTTACCCTACTTTTACAAATTGTACGCACATCTATGAGCTACTGTACTCAAACATTTACATAGTGAACAATTCATTTCGGCTGGGTATTAATCCCCACCCGCGGTTTTTACCCTCTTCGGGGTTTTCCGCGTCACCAAATTCTCGTCTTATTTAATTTATTTTATCGCTTAAATTAACTCACTTGGCATTCACCCGTACAACCAATTTTTTGGTAAAACAATTTGGCGCCGTCTGTGGGAAGTGTGCTAAGATCGAGTTGATTTGACGATGACTACCGACAGCTCACGACCGGAGTTGTCACAACCACTAAGTGACGTCGACAAGATTAAACAGATGGAAGAGACGATGAAAAAAATGCAGACGACGATCGATTCCCTACAGAAAGAGGTCATGACACTACATAAAGACAAGAGCACAGGACACATCAGGTCGACCAACAGGCCGAAGAGGACCTTGCAGAGTGTGGCACGTCGTCTGGACATGAATGATGGTGAGGACGAGGCACCACCAGAAGAGAACGCTGAAAATGATCAACCTCCACCTGAGGATGACGAGGAGGAGGACAGGGATGGTCGACATGATGAAAGACGAGATGACGACAAAGATGACAAACGGGACGACGACAGGGACGACGACGGGGACGACGACAGGAATGGTCACCGTGACGACTATGAAAGACGGAGGTCCAGGCACATATCGTCAAAGTCACGTGACAAGGTCCCAGAGTCAGTAAAGAGGGAACTCAAAGAGTTCCGTGAGTTGATCCAATGAATCCCAGGAGTGCCTAAACCTCTGGAGAAGGCGACCCCCACAAGCTACGCTAATTCACCTTTCACCAACGACATTGCACTTGTCGAGACACCAAAACGTTTCGCGGTGCCATCTATGAAGACGTATGACGGGTCGACGGACCCTCTGGAGCATATCGCCCAGTACAAACAACGTATGTTTACCGTGCCGATCACGAGAGATTTGAGGGAGGCATGTATGTGCAAGGGATTTGGTTCAACATTGGCAGGTCCAGCCCTACAATGGTTCGTTAATCTGCCCAACGGATCAATAGAGACGTTTGCAGACTTGGTCGACATGTTTAATTTGCAATTTGCAAGCAGTCGGGTGTTTGAGAAGACGACCAGCGATCTCTATAGAATAGTCCAACGACACAGGGAGCCGTTGAGAGACTACTTGATGAGGTTTAACAGAGAAAAAGTGACGATCACAAATTGCGACATCCCTACAGCTATAGAAGCCTTCAGACGAGGATTGGAGAGGGATTCACCGTTGTATGATGAACTGACAAAGTACCCATGTAGGACAATGGAGGACGTGCAGGCCAAGGCCATGGCACAGGTCAGATTGGAAGAGGACAGACGGGAGGACGACGAGGAGTACTACCGTCCAAGTAGAAAGATCACGACGGCCAGAATAAGAGATTACAAACCATACGACAAGACATCATCTAGTGTTGGAGGCGGTTCAAAACACCATGGACGCGACAACAAGGAAATTCACTGACACCTGCAAAGGCCCTGATCTTATAGACATAGTGGTCGGACGAGGAGCATATCAATTGTCCACAATGGACGGATCACAAGTACCAAGGACCTGGAATGCTTTTCTTTTAAAGGCATATCACGTGTAATGTGCCTTACTATCTCTTTTCCTTTATATTCTAGATGTCATGTTTGAATAAGTAAATTAGGATGATTGTTTTTTGCTTGGCATTTCGCCACTTTGGATTTGCTTGATGTTTGCCAATAATTACCATGCTCCGATTGGTTTCAATTAATGAAATATGCTCGCACCTTTGTCCGATATTACGCATGTGCTATAATATGTATGCCTCGATGAACATACACTTTTTTTGATTCTTTGATATGCCATATGATTTCTGCTTATGTTACACTCGTTGACTTGCATAATTTTTGCTATAGTTGTGTTAAATTACTTGTGCTTAGATTCACTTATCACATATTTTATGGGTTGATCACCCTTCACAATTAATCGACGCTTTCGCAATATGTAATATTATACCGACACGTCAAAATATTTAAGTATCGCAATAAAATGACACATGACATTAATCAGTCCTCGACTTCTACAACTACAATTACGAGCTAAGTTTCAAGAGGGATTTTGGCCTTTTAACTAGCCTACGAATGCATGCATCAACGTTTGAAAATTATATATTTGTCGAATACATATACCACATGCATCAACGTTTAAAAATAAATTTGTCGACTACAATTACGTATATTTACAAGTTTAAATACATCGACGTATTTAATATACATGTCGACAAAAACTCTACACACGTTACGACCCTTGGTCGAACACATTACACATGACGTACGACTTACATGTTTACATGTCATCACTTACACTTGTCATGACAGATTGCATTGACTACATGTCACACATTACAATTACAAGTGACATATACAGTTACAAACAACATATCACGTTATGATGGCGAGTTACACATCATGTCTATAAGTTACATTTACGGACCGAAGACATGCTACAAAACAATTTACTTGTTAGTACATTACATCACAATCACTCCAAATTAAGGGGTCACATGAATCAATTTCAAGCCATGGACGCATAGGAATATTATATTGATAATGACAAATATGCGACACCTTGCACATGTCAGAATTATATACAAGGGGCTTTACAAATATAATGAAAAGTAACGTCACAACTTGACATATTAATACTACGGGCTGATTGTATTATGTCAAGCCTTCAAGAAAATATAATAGAGCGAATACAAAGTGTTTTCATCTTAGAACGTGGAACCGACGACAACAAAGGAGCTACTCGTCGATGTTTTCATCAATGGAAGATTTAGACAACAATGACAACTCGAGAGAACATTATAACGACACAATGAGATGAGACTCGATACATGACTTCTATGACGATGGAGCTCTAAATTATGTCGACACGTATATTAATCGGTTCAAAAGGTGCTACAAGAGCCAGGCGACATGATACACTAGTTTTCTATCCGTATATCACATCACTTTGTTTGACATACAAAAAATATTTCTAGTTACAAACATGTAGCTGTCCGACGGGTTGGCTGGGGCTGTCCGATGAGTTGCCTGAGCTAAAAAATAAAAATAAATACGTCGCTCAACACACATAATGGATGTCTACGATACTCATCTTTAACACATTATGAAAGCCAACTATGAGTAAGGGTTTCGGAATTACATCGACTCGTCCAACATTACAACATCTCATAAGACTGTCCGACGAGTTGATCAACTTGTCCATATGTAGCCGACACCTTCAATCTACAACACGTGATAGTGTGAGAAGATGACGACTTACATGTATCGCATTGTTCAAAGGTACACAAAAACTTTAAGAGGGTACTTGTCAGGATAAGATCATCATTAATAATCTAAAGAAGAGGCTGACGACGTGTAAGGGACGGTTGACGACATGTAAGGGACGTTGCGTTGAAGCATTGCCATGAGTCATGTGGTCGACATGACAACACTGAAGATGTCGACGGGACAGACATATAGTCTTGTTTATGGAACTGAAGCTGTCTTGACGCCTGAAGTCATGACACCGACGACAAGGTATAAACATACGACGAGAGGATGCACTAGCACATGACATTGACGTTGTGGATGAACTAAGAGAAATGGCAAAGATACGGATGGAGTCGTACTGACAGAGGGTAGCAAACGCCTACAACAAACATGTTCGTGTCAAGACATTTAATGTTGGCGACTTGGTCTTGCGGAAAGTATTTCAGAATACTATGGACATGACGACCGACAAGTTTGCCGACACATAGGAGGGGTCCTACCTTGTTGACGCTATAGTTGGACGCGGACCATATCAGTTGTCAACCTTGGATGGAATTCAGATACACACGCTAACGTCAAACAAAGAAACACTTCGTATGATTTGGGGAGATTTTATTAATTAATTAAATTAATTAATAAAATCTGGGGCTATTGTTATACCCATAATTTGTGATAATTTAGGATGACATGGAAGTAGCACTGCTGACATGGCGAGCTCCGCACGTGAAGATGCAACGGCTAGCAGATGAGAGAATGGATCACTTCTAAAGAAAAAGTCATACTTATCATATAGCCACGTGGGGTAGATTAAATGTTTTAATGGATAAATAAATTAGCATAAGATACGGGGAAGTTACAGCTACACGAAGCTAAGTGGAGAGAAAATAGGAATAGAGTAAAGGTGGGACTCTATGCTTGTGCTGTATAAATAGGTTTCAGTGCTCAATAGAAAAGCACACTGAAAACACTTAGCTTTACCCTAATTTTACAAATTGTACGCACATCTATGAGCTACTGTACTCAAACATTTACATAGTGAACAATTCATTTCGGCTGGGTATTAATCCCCACCCGCGGTTTTTACCCTCTTCGGGGTTTTCCGCGTCACCAAATTCTCGTCTTATTTAATTTATTTTATCGCTTAAATTAACTCACTTAGCATTCACCCGTACAACCAATTTTTTGGTAAAACAGTTCTCACTTAAAAGATTGACTTTCTCTCTATCTTTTTGTACATATTTGGACATACAAAGAAAACTTACATTTCCCCGATAGTGGTTTGGGATTGGAACAGTCAATCAGTTGAGTCGATCAGGATTAAAATATCTTTTGTTATTAGCCTTGTTTCTTAGTTGACGTTGATGGAACTTGCAAGCTTTGGTTATACTTGGGACTGTTTGGTGAAACCTAGATAATTATGGTTACTTCAATTCTGAACGCCACCTTACATTTCTGGTTGTAGAATTAGCAGATGCGTTGATGCTTTTTTTTCCCACTTTTCGTATTTGTTTGGATTTCTGTATCACTGATGCTGATTGTTCTTGTCGTACGTTTAGGCCATCTCTAGCGTAGAACCAGTTTTTGGCCTAAATCTTTGTCCAAATCTAGACTCAACCATTTTTCCATTTCAATAGTTTGGCCTAAATTTTGGTCCAAATTCATATATCAATATTTTATTCTTCTAACTATCTTTATATTATTATTCTAATCTTTTAATAATAATACAAAATTTCATATTAATATTAAACTCAATAAATTCATTAAATTAGAAAACACATTACATTTAAACAAAGAAAGAAATTTAACATTTTACTTAATTAACTAAAATAAAAATTACAAAGATTCGCTAATTGTCCACCCCTTCCACGTGTGATTTCTATTACTACTCCGAATTAATAAATTGTTCCCACAAATATCTTATATATAATCTTTATCTTATTTTTAATGTATTGTTAGTTTGAACTATTCTAAGAGTGTTTAATTTTAAAATATTTCATATTTAATATTTAATATATATATTATATATTTATATATATATAATTATTTAAGGGAGATATATTAAATATAATTTATCACTATTTAATAATTGTATTAACATATAACCATTCAATTAATTAAATATACAAAAGATAAAAGGTATTGTTATATTATTAAAAAGATTTAGGCCGGTGAATAGTGCCCGCCTAAATTTTGGCCAGTACTGTTCACCAGGCTAAATTTGGACCAAGATTTAGGCCACTGTTAGAAAGATTTAGGCCAGTGTTAGAGAAATTTAGGCCGAAACTGGCCCAAATTTGGACCTTTAGGCCACTGTTAGATTTGCGCTAGCAATTTATGTTGTTACTTTGAGTCTCCCCTGTTTGTTAACCTGAAGTGGCAAGTTAACCATATGCAAATCCATGAACATCTCAAATCTCAGTTACTCACTTGCAGTTGCAGACTTCTGATCTTTTGGCTATCTTCTGAGAACCAAATTTTGATCCCTATATGTGCTTTATTAAATATGGTTCTCGTTTATTAAAAAATTTAGATTATATTTTATATGGATTGAAATGTTATGATCACGAGTTTGGAGAGACCAAAAGGATTGATTCATATAATTAACGTAATTGCACTAACCTGCAGAGTTTGCTGGACAGGGAAGAAATCACCATCAACATCGATAAGTACCTTAAGTCCCTAGTGTCACACACTCACACACGCGTTACGCGATAAAAAAAATCAATAAAAGACATCAGTCAAGACGGATAAACTTATAATTGAGTTACAAATATTAGGATGGAGAAAATTTACTCAGAGACTATCGTGTTGGACTATTTAATATTCAAATCTGAAACCTAAATATTTGGCGATCAACCAGAAAAACTAGTGAAGTACACACTAATAAATTTAATTCTGGCCATCCACTTATTATGTAAAATAAGATGAAATCATATGTGATACAAATATCAAGATTTCTTTTCCTTTTTTTTTTAAAATTTTTAGTGGCACTACATGATCTGTAAAGTTGTTTATAAAGATTGATCACTATTAAACTTGTTTTTGTTGTCTGATACATATTCGTCATGGTCCATGTCCATAAACCATATATATGTGTGCTTTACCATAATATATTATCCCCAGGAAATGATATCCATTTTATCAAAAAATATTCTTGTTGAGCTGCATAATTATTGATCTTACCAGCAGAAGTTCCAGATTTTTGTACACGAATTCATGGCTTCCACAAGTTATAATCAAACCCCATCATTTTCCACTCCAGCTCCACCTACTACATGGGATGTTTTCTTGAGTTTCAGAGGTAAAGATACAAGATACACATTCACCGATCATCTTTACAAAGCCTTGCTCCGCACTGGCATTCGAACGTTTAAGGATGATCCTGAGCTACTCAGCGGAGAAGTAATCTCTCGCGCATTACCTCAAGCTATTCAGGAATCCAAGACTTACATTGTTGTCCTCTCGGAAAACTATGCCACTTCATCTTGGTGCCTAGACGAGCTAGTAGAGATCCTCAATTGTTACAATCGAATGAAAAGATTAGTTATTCCCGTGTTTTACTAACTTGATCCATCTGTTGTTCGACACCAGATCAAGAGTTTTAAAGAAGTTTTTGAACAACATCAAACTCATTATGATGAGGAGAAAATGAAAGAATGGCGCCTCACACTAAATCAAGTTGCTAACTTTTCCGGATATCATATATCTCAAAACAGGTGAAAAATACATTTATAGTGTCTTTAAATGTTGAAATAACATTGCATCTTTGGTCATCAAGATTTGATCTGATCTTTAATTTTTTAACTTATATGCCAAACATAAGTCTCTGTGATTGATATGATTGCATGGTAGGTCTCAAGCTGATATTATAGAAGAAGTTGTTGAAAGGGTTTTACTCGAAATAAATCCCATAAATTTAAATGTTGCCAAATATCCAGTTGGGTTGGATTCTCGTGTTAATGGCGTAACAACATTGTTCAAAAGTGAAACAGGTGTCATCAGAATTGGTATATATGGTATGGGTGGAGTTGGCAAAACGACGCTTGCCAAAGCTGTGTATAATCTGAACTATCGTCGATTTCAGGGCAACTGTTTCCTTGCAAATGTTAGGGAGGTTTCAAAAACAAAAGGCCTAGTATGTTTACAGCAGCAACTTATAGCCGTTGTTCTGAAATGTAACAACATAAACATTGGCAATGTTGATCAGGGAATTGAGTTGATAAAAGCAAGAGTCTGTTCCAAGAAAGTCCTCATTGTTGTTGATGATTTATATGACCCAAAACCACTAGAACATCTAGAGGGCTCATTTGCTTCGGGAAGCATGGTCATAATAACAACGAGAAATGAAGATTTGCTGGATAGAATTAATGTAAAAGCAAGATACAAGGTAGATAAATTGGATAAAAATGAGTCATACCAACTTTTTATCCAACATGCATTCGGTTGGAATACCATATCGGATACCTTCCCACAATTGTCCAAAGTAATTCTTGAACGTGCTGGAGGGCTTCCATTAGCTCTTCAGGTTTTTGGCTCAAACTTGCTTAACCAATCTGAAGAAGGATGGAGATGGTTCATTGACAAATTAAATCGAGTTCCCATTGGCGATATTGAGCAAAACCTTATGATTAGCTTTGATGCCTTGAAGTTGGTTGATCCTTTTTTACAAGATATTTTCCTGGATATTGCTTGTTTTTACATCGGATGGAATAAAGACGAGGTTGCTAAAATGATGGAGACTTGCTATACATTTGTGAATCATAATATTGACATTCTAAAGAAGATATGTCTAATAACGATTAGTGACAAAGATAGGCTGGGGATGCATGATCTGCTTCGTGATATGGGAAGGAAAATTGCGCGTAACAACTGTCCTGCAGAGCCGGAAAAACATAGTAGATTGTGGATACCAGAAGCTATAGAAACTGTGTTAACAAATCACCAGGTAATTCTAACATATATACACATTTCTTTACAGTCTTTGGACAAATGAGATTTATAAAAACCATCAGTACAAAAATTTCTCCAAAAAATGGAAGAACCATAACAAAATATGCAGAACTACACCAGAAAGTGCAGAACCACTTTGTTTCTCAAAGTCTTCTTGTGCTCTGCTGAATCTGACTCTCCCTATTTGTATATCCAATATCAGCCTTTAACTCATCTGACTTTGATCACATATTTGTTTAACTCTGTAGAACCTTATCTTTTTGCTAACTTAATTTATTTAACATTGAGGGAACCGAAGCAATTCAAGGTATCATCTTTAGAAACTTCAACTACAAGAAGGAAATGAGACTCATTACTCAATCATTCAAAAAGATGAGTAAACTAAGATTGTTGTACCTCGAAAACGTAAATATCACTGGATGCTTTAAACAAACTTTTGAAGATTTGAGGTGGCTCCGGTGGAAGTATTGTCCTTTAAATTTTTTACCTTCTGAATGTCACCCTGGAAAACTAGTTATACTTGAGTTGCCTCGAAGTGAAATGCTAACTTTGTGGAAGGAAAACAAGGTTGGTATTCCGAGTATGCATCCTATAAATACGACTTTCTTTTATTAACAGATGATTTATCTTCTCCCAATTGCATTCATTTCAGGTTTCACGAGTTCTTGGAAACTTGAAAACTCTTAACATGATGGATTCTCAAAATTTGACCACAACGCCCGACTTCACTAAGTTTCCATGTCTTGAAACTTTAAATCTTAGCGGATGTATACGGTTGAAGGATGTCCACGTATCAATTGGAAGTTTGGCGGGGCTTTTATCTTTAAATTTGGGGAGTTGTAGTAATCTAAGAAGTCTTCCGGACACTATTTGTAGCTTGAGGGCACTGGAAGTTCTATGTATCAGTGGTTGCAGTAGGCTGGAAGTATTGCCTACAGAATTGGGCAATATTAGATCCCTAAAAGTGCTTGATGCCTGGCATTTAAGTGTTTCAAGTTTACCAGATTCGATTGGACGTCTAAGTAATCTTGTAGAATTAAAATTATCAAGAAACAAGAAACTTTTGACTATTTCAGGGAGCATTTGGAACATGAGATCACTCGAAATTCTAGATGTTAGTGATTGTGAACAGCTAGAAGAATTGCCGGATCAGCTGGGGATGATCACAAGCTTAAGGGAGCTAAATGTAATAAGGTGTGCTATGTTAAAAATAGTTCCTAATATTAGTCAGCTCTCAAACATAGAAGGTCTTGATCTTGGTGATTGTCGTGATCTGATGTGCATTTTAGAACTTCCTCCTAATCTGAAATGGTTAAAGGCAGGAAATTGCAGTTCTATAAAAAGATTACCAGACCTATCCAATCTGAAACAATTGCAATATTTGGAACTTATAGGCTGTAATGCTTTGACAGAGATTCAAGGCTTGGAGGAAGTCACTTCTTTAGAATATCTTAATCTCGGTGACTGTGGGTCTATGGAAAGGTTACCAAATCTATCCAATCTGAAACAATTGGAGAGATTGGACCTTAGGTATTGTTATGCTTTGACAGATATTCAAGGCTTGGAGGAACTTACTTCTCTACGACTGCTTAAGTTGGGAGGTAGCAACTCATATCTTCAGTCGTCATATACTCTCACAAAGCGTTTTTTTTCAGGTTTATTTGATCTCAAACTCCTAAAGATTTGATTTTATATTTCACACTTTGACATCTATTAAAATGTCCAAATGTAGATAGTTGTGGGACAATAATCATCAATCAACTAAGTTAGGAGCTAATATCAGAATTATGATAAATCTTTTGTAACAGATGTTGTCTGGAATTGGGCAAATTATTGAGATTAACATTTCAGACACAGAGTTGCTGGACAGTCTTATTCAGTCAAGTGGATATGGTTCTAGAATGTCATTAAATTTACAGCCGAATGAATCACACAATTTCCTTGCCATCATCTTTTGCTTTTATGCATATTATCCTGGAGTTAGATATCGGGTTAAAAATATCACAAGTGGTTTTGTATGGAGTGATATTTTTCATCCACATTCTGGTAGCTACGGATCAATTGTAATTGTACCAAGTTCAAGTTTGTCAATCAGAGATGGCGACGATAGAATTGAAATAACTTCTAATATAGAATTATATTATGGGATTCATCTTCTGTACAAGACAGAGGATTAGTGTGTAAGTTTCTTTTGTTCATATATACTTGTTTATCTTTTACATACAAAAGAAACTTAGTTCATCACAAAATTAACGGCGTTGGTTGCTTAGGATATAGTCTTGTGACATTTCTCCTCTTCACAGCAAAGCCTGATGTCGACATAAATACTGTGTGTGCAGAAGAGAGGAGGAGAGTAAGAAGATGAGAGTGGTCATAAGGACTGAGCATATTGTGAAAGTCGATTTTTTAACCTGAAGACATTCTGTCACATATGGAGATTGTAGGTATTTTGGTTTATTTTCAGTACTTTTGGTAGATTGTTCTTGTTTCGTATTTACTGTTGAGTGCTAGTGAATTGTGTGAGCTAAAAGTGTAATTCTTGTATATAATACACTACATTTATGGATTATAAATTAACAGAAGTTTATGTACTGAGGTATGTTTCCCCTTTTCCATATATCATTTATGCTGATTATTCTTCTTATGTAAACAATTTTTTTTGGTTCCTAGTTAGTGTTTTGGTGATTCTTTCTCTTAACTTCGGTTCACTTGGCAGTGATGCTGGGTTCGGCATCAGGCACTTGGTGTCAGCCAGTGCTAGAGGCATTTAAGATTCGCACATGTGGCAGCAACACTGCCTCAGTTTCAATAAGCTACCATAAAAACATGCCAGATTATTTGGCGTGGCAACCACTGGTTGGGTGCACGGGGAAACTTGAGGAAACTGCTAAATTTGTGGCTTGTCTAAATATGTTAGGCGGTCAGTTGTAAACATATGTTGTATGATTTAATAGTGCTTGTAATCAGTGGGGTTATAAGGTTTGAGCTAATTGTAGACTACCATTAGTGAAGAAACTTTGGGGAGAAAGACATCTAAAGTCTAAACTCCTGCCATAATTTTTGTGTTCCTCTGTACTTGTGTGGTGCAGTATAAAGGTTGGCTTTGGCTGTTTTTTTTGTGTACACTTTCATTCATATTGTGTACTTAACTAGTATAGTCATTTTGTGGGTAAGGCTGACTGGTTTTCATGGGAAGATCAGGCCGCACGAGGAAGATATATAGTTGGGTTAATTTCTAATCTCAAAACCATATCAACACTGATTAAAAAGCGAAGGTTTCATTAGGATTGGCATACATGGTGTTGGTGGAGTTTGCAAAACAACTCTTGAAAAAGTTGTGTATAACCAAAATAATCAACAATTGAGGGCAGCTGCTTCTTAGTAAACATTAGGGAGGCTTCAAGAACAGAGCAGGCCTAGTAAGTTTACGAAAGCAACTTAATGTTGATGCTCTTAACTTAACAACATTAACATTGGAAATGTTGTCCAAGAAATTGAGTTCATTACAAAGAAGATGATCAGTCTTGTCAACTTTTTGCTTATTATGCATTTGGAGACTATTAAATATCAGACATATTTAAGGAATTGACCAAAGTTATTCTAAAACGTGCTGGAGGGCTTCCATTAGCTCTTGCGGTATTAGAGCATCTCCAACGGCGTTGGCTATAATCGTTGGCTAAATGGGACCTGTAAGACATTATGTAAAATTTGCTGAACCTGTAAGACATTTTGCTTCAATGGTATTGGCTATATTGGTTGGCTATAATTTAAAAATAATAAGTTATTAATATTTTAGATTGTTAAAATAGAATATATCAGTTCAATACGATAAGAAATGATTTGCAATCTTCCTACAGATTTCTTACAAACCTGTAGAGGTTCGACAAATTTAGCCATCCATAGGAGGTTGGCTAAATTTATAGACAACAACTGAGTATGGTTGGAGTTGAGCTTTTCGACCTGTTGACTAAATTTTTTTATTTTAGGTATGCCAACTCATCTTTTAGCCAAGGGCTTTCAATGGTTGGAGATGCTCTTAGGATCATTATGCTTAACAAACCTTAGGAAGATTGGAGTTGGTTTATGGACAGACTGAACCATCCTCCTTTGGATAATATTGCGGAAAAACTTGTGCTCAGCTTTGACGCTTTGAGATCAATTGATCATATGTTGCAGAATTTTTTCCTTGATGTTGTGTATTATTACATTGGACGAGAGAAAGAAGAGGTTGTTAAAATACTGGAAATTTGTTACATGTCCGTCAATAATAATATTGACATTCTAAAAAAAAGTCTGATGGGGATGCATATTATTCAGCTCTCAAATGTCGAATATCTTGATCTTAGTTTCTGTCAACATCTATACTCTAGATCAGAGTTTCCTCCTAATCTGAAATAGATAGGGGCAAAAAATATTTAGTCTATCAAAAAATTACCAGACTTATCAAATCTGAAACAATTGGAGAAATTGGATCTGACGGATTGTCAAAGTTTGACAGAGATTCAAGGCTCTGAGGAACTCACATCTTTGGAAGTACTCAAAGTGACAGTTTGCAAGTCGCCTCTTAGAAGACAATTTTACAAAACGTTTCTTTCAGGTTGGATGATCTTAAAGTCCGATAGATTACAAGTAGTCATATGACGATAATTTTTTATACAAGTACTCATTTGACAATACTATTCATTACAAGTATTCATATAGTTGTATAATCATATTGACAGGTAGATTATTAAGGCTCTACAGATTTGTTTGAATGGTTGGCAATTAATATTCTCTGGATTTGAACATGACACCATAATTCACCTTCCACGGGAGGAGTATCCGCATTGGATTGGTCTAGAGATGTCCAAAAAATCTGAAATCTGAAATCCGATCGGCCCGGTCTGGAAAAAATCTGAAAAACCCGATCCGAGAAAAACCCGGTCTCGCTCGGCCCGGTCCGAGGGCCTAAAACAGGCCTAGTATTTTCAATAAAATCCGGATTTATCCGGATTTTTGAAAATCCGGCTTTTTATAAGTAAACTAGGCCAAGTTTTTTTGGAAAAGCCCGGCCTTGTCCCGCCCGATTTCTAAAAAAGCTCGGCCCGATCTATTTTGAAAAAATCCGGATTTTTTTGGCCCGATCGGGATCCGGCCCGAAGGCCCCGAACATATCTTTTGTGCATCTCTATATTGGTCAGTCAAGTGGATGTGTTTTAAGAATGTCACTAGATTTCACTACAAGAAAATTCATTTCTAATGACAGAAAATTCCGTTGGCACGATAGGGATTTCCGTTGGTAAATCACCTTGCCAACGGAATGATAACAAAAGTAGTTTGTTGGCATATGGCCCGTCGGGAAGTTCATGCTAACAAAACAAATTCGTTACTAAATTTACCAACGAAATACAGATACACTAATAACAGATTTCTAGTTTTTACAACAACAATGTTATAACGAGCATGCCAACGGAATATTTGGTTGGTATTGTTAGCGATGTTATCCCAACGAAATTTTGTTCGTACAATTAATAACAGAAGTGCTAACGACTTGTTACTAACACTTTGCCAACAGAATTTAAATTATTTCTAGTATAAACATATTCTTTCTAGTTTTCCAAGACCTGTACATTTTAAGATATTTATAAAAAACAATGAAGTAACAACAAAATATATATAATAATCTCAACATTTATAATGTCATATGCAATAGTTTTAAGCCATAAGCGACATACATAAATGTAACTAACACTGTAGTTACTAAAACAAATCTTAATTATCATCATTTTGACTATCTACATCAGGTCCCTGAGAATCTCGGACTGAATTAGCCTGAATGAACCTGGCAATTTGATATTCCATCACTTCCATCCGCTCATTCATCTCTATCAGTTGTACTTCAGCTGCTCATTTTCTTCATTGACAACGGTTGAAGTGCAAGGCATAATTTCAGACTGATAGAAGTTGCTTGTGATGAACCAACTCCATATACCCTGTTCAATTGTCTGGACCTCCAACTGCATTAAGAAATAATGCATTTCTATCCATAGGCTGACCAGAAGTATTCTGCTGCTCGCAAAGATTCACAAAGGTTTCCTAAACATAGCTACAGTACGAGTCAAACTTGATGATCAGTTAACTATAGATCAGCCGATAAAAAAAAGTATACTAGGTTGCACATTATTATCATCAACCAAGCCATTCTCATCATAAAACCAATACGGTGTGTGCTATCCTCTCTTATTTGGCCAAGTGCATCACATAATTTCATCACACAATTTCTTGGCGAGTATCTTGGTCTTCAAAGATGATTATTATGTTGAATATTCTCTTAAGAATATCATAAGTGGTATGAAGTCACCTTTATAATTCATATATACATGGAATATTGATTGTAGTAGTACCGGTATCAATCTTCTCAATTATTGACGGAAACTGTAGAATTGAATTGACATCAGCTTGAGAAAATATTATTGGAAGAAATCCTGTACAAATAGGATACTACAATGGTGGACGAGTATGATAGTGGCTCTGTCAATCTTAAAGATGAAGAAACTCCTCCAATAAATGGTTACTTCTGGGTAGCACTACTGACAACTGGCTCTAGAAATGGTTTGATGGACTTGAGAGACACACCGACAGATATCGTAATAGTGTTACTTAGACCTAACAGTTGCATCTAATATGATGCATCATATTGTATACTTGATATGCACATATTCCAAATTTCAGTCCGTTTACCATTTTCAGAGCATCAGCTTGGGGGCTAAGGTTATTTCTGGGATTTTCTTGGTGAAAGACTGAAAGCTGGATGCATATGGTTACTTGAATTCTGAATGCACATCACATTTCTCACAATATGCAGATGTTTTGAGGCGGTATTAAATTTTTACTCAGAACAAAATATATTTAAATAAATTATGAAATTATTTTTTATAAAAGTCTTCAAATACGTGTTGAATCATCCGTCTCAAATATATACAATAACAATTAAAAGACACAAAGGAACACTTCAATAATTACTACCAATTATCTTCATCTTTTAGTGGGTAGAAACTCAAGAAGAACATTAAGTCAAGAAGTTTTAGTGGGTGTTTGTGGGGTGGTACTTCCGGGCTTAAAAGCCCGGAAGTCCACTTCTTCGGTTTTGATTGTCGTTTGGCAGATCGTTTTAAGCTGAACTTAATTAAAGTACAAGAAGCTCAAAAAAAAAGTAGCTTTTTCTTGGCCCAGCTTCTTTCTGTCGGCTTTTTTTTTAACACGGGTATGTTTATTCTGGTTCATGTGATTGGCCGCTTAACATTGTACCCTCTTTATTTATTATTATTTGACCACTACAAGAAAAACGACTATTTTCAACCGGTTAATTTCGACCGGCGGTCATTTTCGACCGTAAACGGTCGAAAATAAATACGGTCGAAATTAACCGGTCGAAATTATTTATTTCGACCAAACTCGGTCGAAAATATTTCCGGCCGAATTTAGTTGGTCGAAAATATTTCCGGCCGAATTTAGTTGGTCGAAAATAGACATAAATTCGACCGTTTTTTAGTTGGTCGAAAATTTTCAGGGGAATATAAAGGGGGGAAAGCTCCCGCCCAAAAAAATTCTAACTAATTTCGACCATTTTTGGTCGAATTTATTAATTTCGACAATTTCTGGTCGAATTTATTATTTTCGACCACTTTTGGTCGGATTTATTTTGACCACAAAATGAAGGGGGAAAGTTCCCGCCCAAAAAATTTGAGCGGGAAAATTGCCGCCTAATTTTGTTCTAAAAAAATTGAACTGATATCGACCAATTCTGGTTGAATTTATTATTTTTGACCAGAATTGGTCGAATTTATTAATTTTGACCAGTTGTGGTCGAATTTAATAATTTCAACCAGTTCTGGTCGAAATTATTAAATCGGCCAAATATAATTGAATTTATATTTTTTTATAAAATCACAAATGTTGCTAGTTTAATACAAATTCTTGCATAGCCCAACATAAAAATTAAAACAAACAAGAATATCATTTATTATGTGTTGTCATAAATTTTATTTTATTCAATCATACTAGATATGACTAGACTAAAGCTGGACTAGAAATACTAGCTGACTATTAAAATCTTATATCAAATAAATTAATATTTTATCAAACTTTAGGATTATTACTAAAATATATTGATAATAATTTTTTGCGATTGGATCAGTGATAATTATTTCATAAAAATTCAAATGACAATTCCGGACTAAACACTAGTACAAAGAACTAGTCAAATTATCGGTTGACTCTTATAATTTCAAATCATATTAATTTAATAATTTTTGAAATTTTAGAAATATGATTAAAATTAATCAATCTTAACATCTGTAAGGTTGGATCATCGATAATTATTTAAAAAAAATTCAAAATACCAAATCACGAGTATACACGATTTAAATGTAATAGTCAAATAATCAGTTGATTATTAAAATCTCAAATCATATAAATTTAATATTTGTTGAAATTCTAAGAATATGATTAAAATATATCGATCTTAACATCTATAAGATTGGATCATTGATAATTTATTTTTTTTAAAATTAATCTAACAAACCAGGAGTATACAATATTTAGATGTACCAATCAAATTATCAGTTGACTCTGAATTTCAAATCATATAAATATAATATGTATTGAAATTTAGGAATATGACTAAAATATGTCGATCATTACATCTATAAGGTTGGATCATCAAAAATTATTTTAAAAAAAAATTAAAACTGCTAAACCAGGAGTATACACCATTTAGATGTAATAGTCAAATTTTCAGTTGACTATTAAAATCTCGAATCATATAAATTTAATATTTATTGAAACTTTAGAAATATGACTGAAATATATATACAACTTAACATCTATAAGATTGGCTCATCGATAATTATTTTTAAAAAAAATTCAAACTACCAAACCACGAAAATACACAATTTAAATTTAATGGTCAAATTATCAGTTGACCGTTATGTGACGCCCCCAGATCCACATCCCGCAGATCTAGCCCGTCACTAAACATCTGGCTCAAAACAACACTTGCATTACATATTAATATTACATAATCCAACTCTTGCCCCACAAGTCCAGGGTCGCTCGTCTTACAACATTACTACCGAGTCTAACTTTATTACATAAAGGGAAGTCTGGTTTCAGACCATTATAATCACTATAGCTCGTACTAACAAGCAGCGTAGTCTAGCAGTCTCAACTTGGGTGATGCGCCTTTTCCCTGCCTTTGCCGAAAACCCATTTCCGGGCGGTTCTCTTGAGTTGTGCCATACTCACTATTTACTGCTCAAAAGAAATAAAATAGATGAAAGAATGAGCAATCAAATTGCTCAGCAAGTCCACATAGAACAAAACAACAATCAACAGAATATGCACGTAAGGCATAGAAAATAATTCAGTCAAAGCAACAAAGCAGCTACCGTCAAATGACAACACAAGTTCAAGTAAAGAAAACGCTGGTCTTCTACCTCTCGGTAACACTACGTGGCTCGATCAGCACCATTTCGTGAATACCGTTCTCCTGTGTGATCTTTGCAGTCTGATCGTAACCGCACAAGACACACCTACCACTCTCATCTGCTAGCATAAGGGTTAACATTTGTAACCCTAAACTATCTACCTTACCAGATAGTAAAATTCAACTCTACCACGAATTTAATAAATTCGTGTTGACCAGCTTGAACAGATTCCTTCGAATACAAGAAATTTCTCCCAAACAAACACTTCTCAATCGATACTGCTCATCTCTACCAAAGAAGTGCGAACAATGCACTCTCTTAACAACGATTACCCGAAGGTAGGCGTGAAGGATAATTAAAAGAATTAAATTCCAAAGAATAAGATGATCTCCAAAAAGGAGTAAGTTAATTGTGGTGAGATCATCACTACAATGTATTCATATCAAGTTTCGAAGATTCAAAATATCACCGTTATTACGATCAGCTCATTCCCGAACAATGGGAGGCTCGAATTATAGAAAGTAATATGTGAACAATATCTTTAAAGCCTTCAAAATGAAACAGAGGTATTTAATCGATTCGCAATGGTATGAAATATAATATCTTCACAATTAATACTTTTCACAAAATTATGAAACATGCATGAAAAACTTCATGTCAAGACAGGGATAGTGAACTTGCCTGACATCCTTAGCTTGATAAGACTTTCCAAAAATTAATACTTATAAATTGGCTCCGCTTTCCGGATATTATATTCTAAGTCACACCAAAAATAATAATTTAGTATCTCACAAATAAGGAATTTTATATTTATATCTGATGAATATTATTGCATATTTGATCCGACATCATTCTTCTTTAGGATTAATACTAGTCTCAAGTGTCCTCGGTTAATAACAATATCCTCATTACTTAAATCCAGTCCTTTACTTTATTTATCACTCAAATTATTAATGAATCATCTCTAAATTCCAAATCTCGTTCAAGTATCTCATTTAAACTTATTACGTATTATAATTAATAACACTAACTCTTTACCTTTTAAATCCCCAAAATCAATTAATTAATTAAGAATTCTCCTTTTTCTAAATAGCTTAACCTTTACAATATTATAATCCAAATTCTCACTTTCTAAATCTAATTTCAAACCTTTATTAATTATCAACTTAACTCTTGAATTTGTCTTTATGTCTCCAGTAATTAGTCTTTTTAATCACTATGTAACAAACTTCATTAGTCTTTCATATGATCCGAATTTAATTATCAAAATTTTAATTTCACACTTGAGGAACTATTCCTCAAACTTCTCATGTTTCTTATTTTGTATATATTATCCTCCTTATCGGGTAGTCACCCTATATTCATTTTTCAATTAGTATTGTAAAATCAAAATGGTTATATAGCTCCCAAGTTCCGAATATCACCAGTATTTTACTTCATTTATTTATCAACGAACTTAATTCTGTTAATCCACAATTTGTTATTCTTCCAATAATATTAAATACTTCCTCCTTGAATCTAAATCTTATTTATATTAAAATCTATTTTCATTTTCTATTTTAGTTACCCAATTATTTCATTTCTATATTGAAATTTAATCAATCTACCCTCCTTCCATCACTTCACCTTCCATTTTCTTTGTTTCCCCGAACCCAATTCCTACAAATTCCAAACCCCAAATCAAAAGCCCCAATAGTTTAATTAATAACCCTCATTATTTATTTATTTTTTTTTGAAAGAAAGTGTCAGCAACTCAAGTGTACTGTCCATATCCCTCTTTGCGGTACTGACTACCATTAATAAAACAACTAGACCTACATGCTTGAAACTTGCCATAATATATAAGTTTTAATTGGAAAGTAACAAAAATGGAGTTATAGAAATAATTACTAACCTTGTAATAAATATTGAAACTTCACAAATTCTCCTGCAAGATTCTCTCCTGAAAACTTCATTGCAAACTCCTGACTTGCTCACCTTGTTTCTATACTGACTTTATTTTGTGAAAAGAAAAACAAAGTGGATTGGCTTGGTTTTTATAGGACTTTATTAATCGAGATTAGCTCTTAATTAAGCTATCATTATTCCTAATTAATTTATTTGCTTGGGCACCAAGTGAACTTGGCCACCAAGTTTTATTTTTTTATTATATTTTATTTTTATAATCTTCTTTTCTTGCGCGCCAAGCAACGAGTCGCTTTTAGAATTAATGGCTCGTTTTATTCCTGGATATTCTCGGCTCGGTTTATTTAACGCTGCTATTTAAATATATAAATATTATTCGAGATAATAAAAATAATAAAATAATTAATAAAATGATTATTCTAATATTTTCTAAATATTACGCAATTTATGAAATAATTACGACGAAAATATTCATCCTGTCTAACCTGTAATATTTATTTATTCTCGAGTAGTAGAATAAAAAATTTCACATTTACCGGTTTATTTACGTAGCAAATATCTAACTTGTACGTATTTGACTTAATTCATTGGCCAGCACCAACATATATTCTAAACTCATACCAACATTAAATATTTTACATACTAATATTTTTATTAAATAATAAATTCACAATTTATCTAAATACTAATTTTAACCGCATAAAATTTAATAGTCAATCTATTCACGTACTTGAGAATTTGCGATTGTTACACGTTAAAATATCAAATCAAATAAATTTATTAATTATTGAAAATTTTTAAATATGACTAAAATATATACATCTTAACATCTATAAGGTTGGATCATCGATAATTACATTTAAAAAATTCAAATTTCCAAACCAGGAATATACACCATTTAGATATACTAGTCAAATTATAACTTGACTGTTAAAATCTCAAATTATATAAATTTAATACTTATTGAAATTTTAGGAATAGTACTAAAATATGTTGATATTAACATCTATAAGGTTGGATCATCGATAATTATTTTTAGAAAAGTTCAAACTACTAAACCAGGAGTATACACTGTTTAGATGTACTAGTCAAATTATAAGTTGACTATTAAAATTTCAAATCGTATAGATTTAATATTTATTGAAATTTATAGAATATGACTAAAATATATTGATCTTAACACATATAAGATTGGATTATCGATAATTGTTTTTAAAAAGTTTTAAATACCAATATGAAAATAAACACTAATTAGGAGTATAAGACAATTACTAATTGATTATTAAAGTATCACATCAATTAAATTTAATAATTTTTTTTTAAATTTAGGATATGACAAAGGATAATATTCTACTTAAATAAAATTAATTCAAATTTAATATCATGAATATTATAAAAAATTTATATAATTTACACTAATTCAAACACAAGTTCAATATTATCGAATTCAACTGAGTATATAGGTTGTTAGAATTAATATTAATATAAATATAATTTCTATAGTTTGCTTTAAAAGAAAAATCTAGAAAAATCTTCAAGACTTCTAGAAAAATCTTCAAGACTTTTCAGTTTGTGACTTTT
The DNA here is from genome assembly GCF_001625215.2 of Daucus carota subsp. sativus. Classification (NCBI taxonomy): domain Eukaryota; kingdom Viridiplantae; phylum Streptophyta; class Magnoliopsida; order Apiales; family Apiaceae; genus Daucus; species Daucus carota. Next base: position 24,990,476 of record NC_030382.2, read on the forward strand.
CACTTTGGAGCCTTTTTACCTCCTTGAATTAATGGTGTCTTTTGGCCATTCTTGGAGTTACAAGTTTGAGCTCTTATAAAAGGAGGTCTCCCCCTCATGTTTGCACACACACAAAAACAATTTTCCTCTCATATAGATATAAGTATATTTTTGGGCAATGATCAAGAGTGTTTTCAATCTATTTCTTTGTACTACACCAAAGAAATAGAAGTCGTGTAACCTTGGAGGTTGATTGCCAAGAGGCCGTGTGTACGTAGCGGGGCAAATTCAACTTTAGGGCAGTGTTAATTCACGCCACGACTCCTTCATTCTCTCAAGTTCTTTTCGGTTTGCTCTCTTCTTTTCCTACATTTTAAAGTTGAATTTTGTGTTAGCATATATCTTATCTGCCACCATGAATTCCAATACTTTTATTCCTGATATGTCCAAATTAGACCCTTTTGATGGGAAAAATTATAAAATGTGGTCCGATAAGATGGAGTTTTTCTTGAGTCAAATTGGAGTAGATTATTGTCTCACTAAAGACTCAGCCCCTGAAAATTCTGGAAAAGATTTCGAGAAGGATAATAAGACTTGTCGTGGAATGTTATTGCATTATATGACATCTGCTTTATATTTAATCTATAGCAAGTCCTTAAAGGCCAAAGAAATTTGGGATGCTTTAAAAACCAAGTATGGTTCTGATGATTATGGGACTAAGAAATATGCATGTAGTCGTTGGCTAAATTTTCGTATGTCTGATGATAAGCCTGTTCTTCAACAAGTTCATGAGTATGAATATTTATGTGCTGATATTATTGCTGAAGGAATGAAAATTTGTGAAATGTTTCAAGCTAATTGTCTTCTTGAAAAATTACCACCATCTTGGCAAACATATGTTCATTCTATGAAGCACAAACAGAAGGACTTCACTCTGCAAGAGTTAGTGTCTCACATCAAGATTGAGGAACAAAATCGAATTCAAACAAATGAAACAACACTTGGTCATTCTTCATTTACTGCTAATCTTGTTGAGTCAAAAGATGCAGGTCATACGAAAGGACCAAAAGGTAAAGGTCCAAATCAGTTCCATGGCACTAAAATGAAAAATAAGAACTTCAAAGGGAGAAGGCAGTTTAAAGGAAATTGTTTCACTTATGGAAAATTCGGGCATGCCGCAAAGGAGTGTAGGCAAGGAAGGGGACCTGGTTCAAAAACAAAGGAAGACAAATCTCAGACTCAGGCCAATCTCACTGAAGAAATCATAGCTGCTGTTGTATCTGAAGTAAATTTGGTGAGCAATATTTCTGAATGGGTGGTGGATACCGGTGCAACTCGTCATATTTGTTCAAATAAGGATATGTTCCAGGACTATGATAAAGCATCTGATGGAGAATGTGTCTTCATGGGCAACTCAAGCACTGTGAGTATACTTGGAAAGGGAAAGGTTTCTCTTAAACTTACTTCTGGAAAAACTATTGCTTTGCATAATGTTTTGCATGTCCCTGATATTCGTAGAAACCTGATTTCTGGAGCCTTATTGAACAAAGCTGGTATTAAATTAACCTTTGAATCTGATAAACTTGTTCTTACTAAAAATGGTGATTTTGTGGGCAAAGGCTTTTGTAATGGTGGGCTGTTTGTACTTGATATTTTGACTGATAATAAAATTGCTACTACTTCTGCTTATATTGCTGAATCTGTTACCTTATGGCATGCTAGACTGGGTCACGTAAATGTTGCTTCTGTGAAAAGGCTTAAACAACTTAGGCTAATCCCTGAATTCAGCAATACATCTTTTGATAAATGTGAAGTATGTGTTGAAGCAAAGCACCCTAAAAAGGCCTTTAATAAAATCAGAAACCGGTCTTCGACATTGCTTGAATTAATTCACAGTGATTTAGGTGACTTTAAGAACACTATGAGTAGAGGAGGTAAACGTTATTATATTACTTTTGTGGATGACTTTTCACGATTCACCAAGCTCTACTTGTTGAGTTCGAAAGATGAGGCCGAAGAAAAATTTCTTATTTATAAGGCTGATGTTGAGAAACAATTGAATAAAAATATTAAAAGGTTAAGAACAGATAGGGGTGGTGAATATGATGGAGCAACTCTAAAGAAATTTTGTGAACTTAATGGGATTATTCACGAGGTTACAGCGCCATATACGCCTGAACAAAATGGGGTAGCTGAACGAAAAAATAGAACTCTTAAAGATATGATGAATGCTATGCTTATCAGTTCAGGAATGCCTTCTAATATGTGGGGTGAAGCTATTTTATATGCTTGCTATGTGCTTAATCGTGTGCCGCATAAAAAATCTGATAAAACTCCTTATGAATTATGGAAGGGTTTCGCGCCCAACTTGAGTTACCTTAAAGTGTGGGGGTGTTTGGGAAAAATTGGGCTCCGAGATTTTCAAAGAAGTAAAATTGGTCCCAAGACTGTTGATGGTATTTTTGTTGGTTTTAATGGTGGTGCATATAGACTTATTCTTAAAGATGCATCTGGTTTTGGTCCATTTAAAGAGTCAAGAGACGTTGAATTTTTTGAGCATATTTTTCCTATGAAAGCTAATGTGCAATCATGTTTAGCATCTGGATCTTCTTCATCAGTGTCACATCATAATATTACATCTACCGACTACCGATGCAAATCATGAAGGAGTAAAAGAGCTAGAGTCGAGACTAGCTTTGGGCCTGATTTTCTAACTACTTTTTTGACTGAAAAAGAGTTTGTAGGTGAGCAGGAGATAAATGTTTTCATTCTTGAAGAAGATCCTAAAACCTATGAGGAGGCTATGAGATCAATTGATTCTAATTTTTGGCGAGAGGCTATTAATAGTGAAATTGAGTCCATTATGAATAATAATACTTGGGTTTTATGTGATCTTCCTCGAGGTTGTAAAGCACTGGGAAGCAGGTGGATTTTTAAAAAGAAATATAAATCTGATGGATCAATTGAAAAATACAAAGCGAGGTTAGTGGTTGGTGGACATCGACAAAAGAAAGGTGTTGATTTCTTTGATACTTACTCTCCCGTGGCAAATATTTCCACCATTAGAGCCATAATAGCTCTTGCATCTATTCATAATCTCATTGTGCATCAAATGGACGTGAAGACTGCCTTTTTAAATGGAGATTTAAATGAGAAGATATACATGAAGCAACCAGAAGGATGTGTTGTCCCGGGATATGAAGACAAGGTATGTCGGCTTATAAGATCATTGTATAGCCTCAGACAAGCTCCGAAAGACTGGTATGAAAAATTTCATCAAACTATCATCTCTGATGGCTTCCAAGTAAATGATTCTGATGCATGTGTTTATTCTAAATTTGATCAATTTGGTTGTGTGATCATATGTCTATATGTTGATGATATGTTAATTTTTGGTACCAATATTGATGTGGTAAATACTAGCAAGGCCTTCCTAAGTTCATGTTTTGATATGAAGGATTTAGGAGAGGCAGATGTGATTCTTGGCATAAAAATTACTAGGAATTCATATGGGTTGTCGTTAAACCAGTCTCATTATGTTGAGAAAATTTTAAAGAAATTTAATCAATTTGATTGTACCCCTGCGAAGACACCATATGATCCTAGTATTCATTTGAAAAAGAATAAAGGTCATAGTGTTTCCCAAGAAGAGTATGCCAAGATAATTGGAAGTGTAATGTTGTTGATGAATCATACCAGGCCTGATATAGCATATGCTGTTAGTAGACTGAGTAGATACACTCACAATCCTAATCGTGATCATTGGGGTGTTTTGATTAGATTGTTGAAGTATTTAAAGGGTACTATAAATTGGGGTTTGCATTATCAAAGAAGTCCTCATGTTTTGGAAGGATATTGTGATGCAAATTGGGTGTCGAATAATGATGAGATTCAATCTACTAGTGGTTATGTATTCACTCTTGCTGGAGCTGCTATATCTTGGAAATCTTCAAAACAAACTTGTCATGCTAAATCCACACAAGAATCTGAGTTTATTGCGTTGGAGTTGGCTGGTCAAGAAGCTGAATGGCTAAGATGTTTACTTGCTGATATTCCTTTGTGGGGGAAGCCAGCTCCATCAGTTTCAATGCATTGTGACTCACAAGTTGCAATGGGACTAGCGAATAATCAACTCTACAATGGGAAGAAAAGACATATTCGCTTGAGGCATGCTATAATTCGAAGTCTGATCAGAAATAATGTGATATCACTCGAGTATGTAAAATCAGAGAGGAATATTGCAGATCCTCTCACCAAAGGCCTTTGTAGAAAATTAGTGTTGGAGTCAGCACAAGGAATGGGTTTAAAGCCTATTGTGGAGTGAATTGTGATGGACACCCATCTTAAACTTGTTTAAGTTCAATGGGTCAAACGAAATCATAAAAGAACTCATGTTTATATACTACAACCATTCCTATTAATAAAGTGATGTAGTATTTTTATTATTGTCACATGTGTTAGGATGAGCTAATGCTCTTAATAAGTTCATAGTCTCGTAAGAGGTGGTTTGCGACAATATAAACTTGATGAACTTACCTATGTGAATGTGGGGCTATTGCCCAACCCCCCTATGCGAGTCCTTTGGCGAAGGACCTCTAGAGCGTTCACGAAAATCCAGGTATAATGTGGGGGCACTTATATAAAAATATAATTTGCGAAATCACTTCTTGATTTGAGAAAGGTTAAAGTGCGCAAATATGTTTTCACTAACTTCCGTGAGAGGTTCAAGTATTTTTCTACCTCACATGGTTTTGAGGCATGTTTGTATGCACCGGTATCAATTCAAGTCCACAAGACATTGGTGCTTAAGAAACCGACTATCCATTGCCCATTAAATTACTTAAATTATTTTTCTTTTGCAGCATGTGGGGGAATGTTAGAATTAATATTAATATAAATATTATTTCTATAGTTTGCTTTAAAAGAAAAATCTAGAAAAATCTTCAAGACTTCTAGAAAAATCTTCAAGACTTTTCAGTTTGTGACTTTTCACTTTGGAGCCTTTTTACCTCCTTGAATTAATGGTGTCTTTTGGCCATTCTTGGAGTTACAAGTTTTAGCTCTTATAAAAGGAGGTCTCCCCCTCATGTTTGCACACACACAAAAACAATTTTCCTCTCATATAGATATAAGTATATTTTTGGGCAATGATCAAGAGTGTTTTCAATCTATTTCTTTGTACTACACCAAAGAAATAGAATTCGTGTAACCTTGGAGGTTGATTGCCAAGAGGCCATGTGAACGTAGCGGGGCAAATTCAACTTTAGGGCAGTGTTAATTCACGCCACGACTCTTTCATTCTCTCAAGTTCTTTTTGGTTTGCTCTTTTCTTTTCCTACATAGGTTTGCTATATTTCCACCGCCATGTGTCACACTTTTATTGGTCAATAACAAGCACATAGATTGTCCTTCTACTTGTATGAATCCTAACCATCGGTCACTCCTTATTACTAGTACAACACAGTCTATTATCTGTACTCTACCAGCTGGATTTCACACACTTAAATATACTCCATTTTTATCATCATTACCACACCTAACCTAATTATTTCCCCCATGGCTCCCCTCTCCACCAAACATCTTCACCACTACACTCCTCCTCCTCCTCCTCTTACTCCCCTCAATCTCCCGCACTCAGCAATGACCTGGCTTCCACCGTGTCTACGACGACAATGACTTCTCAGAAGATGAAGCTTTAGATCTTGGCGAGCAGGAGGTTGATGATGAGAGTGTGTCGGGGGGAGATCTTTTCTGTGGGAAAGAATGCATAGGAGGTGGAGCAGATATTACATATGGTAAATATAAAACACTACTACACCCACTACATCCTCCCACCATCTCCATTATATAATAATAAAAACACTATTACACCCACTACTTTACTCCACTGTCACAAATCTATTATTAAAAAATATGTGGGTCCCACCACTTTACCCACTTTCCACCTAAGTTTACTCATTTATTACACTTTTTCTTGGTCTCCGTGTCCGATCCCAATGTATATAATTCATTGGGACGGAGGGAGTACCAAACAATCATCGCATCAGCAAGGCATATAAATTCGGTTGTTTTTTTTTAAATTTGGTCCGTTAAATTCGACCGGGTTCGATCGAATTTGGAATTTCGACCGAATCCGGTCGAACTTATAAATTCGACCAATTTCAGTCGATTAAATATTTGTGGGCGCTAAATTCAAATTTTTCAAAAGTTTTTGAAATTTTCAAAATTTTGAATTTCGGTTGAATTTATTTCAAAATTTTTGAAATAATTATTTTCGACCGATAACGGTCGAAAATAGCTATTTTTGACCATATTTTGACGGTCGAAAATAACCGCTTTTCTTGTAGTGGACATTTGACACACATCTTTAGGTGAGTTGACTAGATAGTAAAAATATTATTTTTAATTAATTTTTTTGTGAATTAAAATTTTGATTATATATTTTTATTTGAAAAAAGAAAGTTTAAAAAATAATATTTTTAACTACTCGGTTAAAGCACTTAAAAGTACGTGTTCAAAGTCAAAGATTCAAATTAAAAAAAACAAAGGGAGTAATACTTCATCGTATTAAAATACACACATAAATAGGAATTTAACAGATCACTTATGATTATATTTAGACTATATTTAGTCTTACAGATTAGACGTAAATTAGTAATTTATCTCATGTCGTGAATAGTACCGACATCTAAAACGAGAAACATATATAACGGATGGAGTATCAAATACGAATATTTCCTTATGACAGAATATAAAAATAATGAATATCTCCTAGATTATGAAGAAGAAAACAAATCTCTTTCAAATTTAGATTATTCCTGTACAAATTATTTATTTGTAAATTAATTAAAAATAATAATTTTTAGACTAACTTATAAGTTAATTTATCCAAACACTTAAAAGACTTATAAGTCTCGTATCCAAACACTTGTAATAGCTTATAAGTTCCAACCAACTTCTCACTTCTAATCTACTTTTTTATTTTAAGCAATAAATCACTTCTTTTAACTCTAGCCAAACGACCCCTTAATCTTCTTATTGCTACTGGTACAGTAACCGTTACTCTGTTCTTGTTTTCTTCTTTATTTTTGTTTTTTACCTTTTATTATTACAATCATTTGATTCCTCTTTGCCAACATTTTTACTTAAATTTCTTTGGACCCCTTCTTTTTTTGTATGCTTTTCTTACTAAATAAATGGAAAAAAAGAGATATCCAGCTTTCATTATTTCTATCATTCTCAAATGTACATACATTTACATATACTCCTGGATAAAAAGCATCTTGATACTATAAACAAAGATTATGTTCAAGTGGACTCGAATGAGAAAATAATGTAATGGACTTTGTACACTTGTTAAAAGAGGTTGAATAAGATGTTTATATTTATTCTTTCTCTCATTTCATTCCAAAATATTTAAAATACAAATCTAATCATATTTAAAAGAAACTTTTCTCTTAAAAACTTTAATCTCTCTGAAAACTCTTTAATCTCATATATTTATATTGATTCAGCTAGTAAATACACATATGTGTGTCGATTATTGTTAATTTTGGTTTCGAATTATGTATGTTATTGCATCTTATACTGCCGCCATTACGTATTTTATTTTCATCACTCATACTTCATCCCTGTAATCACTGGTATTTATTATAGTCTAATTAAGATCGGACTAGATTTTTTAGTTTACTTGATTTTGTTGAAATAAATCTTGAATCGTTAAAATCAGTCAAAATTTTGATTGACCTAAAATTAAGATCTAGAACGACCTAATGATTGGAATACGTTGACAATTATTCCTCATTATGCTCTAAGATTTTGATTTAATTTGCTAAAATTATTTCTTCAAAATAATATCAAACATTTATGTAATTTATACCATTTACATTCCTTCTTATAGTATTTTTCCTTTATTAAAAAACTGCAGTAAACAATAAAGATGATACTCCTGAAAAAATTAATCGGTCCATCAAATGGAGCGACGATAGTTTTTACAATTTTCATATTGTTACTAAATTAGTTTGTTTGTGCATTACTTTGTAAAGAACCTTAAAGAGCATTTCAAGAAATTTTGTTTAGCTACAAGACCATATGGAGCTGCAAACTTTTTATATAATAAGTTCTCTTCTGAGTTTTGTGTTTGAGATTTTTTGATCCTTGAAAATTTTTTATGGGAAGCATAGTAACAGTAAATTATATTTGTTAATTGTTAGTTGGTGTGGAATATATACACTATATCAAAAACTTAATTGTAATGGGAGTGCAAGAAGATATCTTTGATGTGTCAGATGATGTTAAACGATATAACAACCTTAGAAACCAGTACTGCTCATTCTGGTTGTGGTAATCTCCGCAAATCATTTTGATATTTTGAGTTAATTATTTCATATTGTGTACATTAAAACACACAAATGTAGTTGCAAAGTATTTAATCATAGCTAGATTATACAACTTTTTAGAATATCTTGACGAATTTTTCAATTAAATCAAAAAAAAATAATAGTTTGATTTTGTATACATGGTGGAGGCAGGGTTTGTAGGGGTGCCTCCTAGATTATTGGTTAATTACTGGCACACTAGAACTAAGACCGTGGAAGACAATGTGACGTTGTTTACTCGAAAGCTCTTTAGGAAATGATTTCTGAAGTTGAAGCAAAGAAGTACTGCTGTCATCCTAGCATTCATCGACTATCAATCTAGCAAGAACACCAAGCCCCATGTGAAGGACACAAATGATTACTTCATTTGTATAAGCTCTATATAAAAAGCAATGCTATGAAATGAACAAAATGTATGCTTCTATTCCAAATATTAATTATCACTCTCTTTTTCTTGAACTAAAAAACCATCATTGTATCAGAGATTCTGTGATTTTAAGAGATCTGTGAGTGGAAGTGCATAGCCATGACTTCCCGGATGAGAGGCTCCGACTTTGAATCCAATGTATAATGATCAGTTCAAATCAATGATAAATTTCGTTCTATTGATATTTCTGTCTAGTTATTTCGAGACAAAGTTGTGAGCCTTTTTTTTTTTTGTCAGGAAGTTGTGAGCCTTGTTTGTAAATAATTTATTAATAAAATAATCACTGATAAGTAATAACATACAAGTTTTGCTATATCTTGAAATCTGAACTCCAAGTATACTAAAATTAAAGCGAAAATGATGATGAGGAAGTTCATCACCTGTTTTTTTGCAACGATTGTGATGATCAACTTCTTGCAACAACACCTAGCTAGTCCTGAAAAAAAAATGAAAAAAAAAACAACACCGCCCACCACCTAGCTAGTTGCTTCATTGAGTCTGAACCAAAAATTTGTATTATTTCTGTTTAAGCAGATCTTGACAATTTGTACTAAAGTTCTGATTACTCCACCTCCGCGGGGGGGGGGGGGGGGGGGGGGGGGGGGGGGGGGGGATTTTAGTGCAACCAGAAGGAAGGAGATGTGATCGGACTACTAGTCAGCTGGAGGGAGCCATACTTCCAAACAACACTCTCTTCCAACTCTCTTATCTCCAGTTCCTCAGCCTTTCTTTGCAAAAGGTCTAAAACATCTGAATATTGCTAATACGGATTCCGCTGGATGTCTTAGGAAGCTAGTAGGATAAATGATACACAACTAAACTCAAATGTCTTGCAGACACTAGAAAGCAGGGATACTTCACTCACCTGCCGCACCACACACTCGATTCTTGGGGATTCTTCGATACTCGGGGATTCTTGGGGATTCTTGTTATATAATTAATTATGTGATTAGTTGAATACTCTATCACTTAACTACCTTATAATATGATAATTGTGGTATTAAATAATTATATTGTATATTGTTAAAGATATTGAACTTATTTATTTAATTATTTGGTTTAAATATGAATATAACTCTTCAAATACATGTATAAAATATATTTTTAATATATTAATATTTGCCGAATCGCCTCGCACCCGAATCCCCATAATTTCATTTTTGCTGAATTCCCTTATCCCCGTACCGCGCACCCCCGTACCCGCACCCGCACTCATGCTTCCTAGCAGACACCATACAGAATTTGAAAGCATTGGATATTCTAAAATCGAGTTGATTATGGCCAGAGTTTTGAGCGTTGCCTGCCACATTTGGGAACATTGCATCACTGAAAGAGCTAAGTATGGAGGGACTAACTGTTTTAATACTACCCAATATGATTCATATTGAATTTATGTGGGAATAGTCTTGAATCTCTTCCAGATACCATTGGCCATTGGCAATCTGAGATCACTTGAAATTCTAGATATTAGTGACTGTTAGAAGCTAGAAGTATTGTCAGATCAACTGGGGATGATTACAAGCTTAGAGGAGCTATATACAAGGAAGGCTCTGTTAAAAATGCTTCCCAATATTGGTCAGCTCATAAACATAGAATATCTTGATCTTAGTGGTTGTTGCCATCTGTTGTACGTCCATGGCCACACTTCCTCTTAATCTGAAATGGATGATGGCAGCTGGCTGTACATCCATGAAAAGATTACTAAATCTAGCAAATTTTAAAGAGGAAATTGGACTTTAAACATTGTGGTGCTATGACAGAAATTCTAGACTTGCAATTATTGAAAATCTACTATATCTATTATGCGAGAACAGGTTGTTTACCTGAGCAAATTAATTCATTGGCTCGGGCGTTCCAAACCTGCTTCCCAACCTGTAATTAAACCGCACATATATAATACATACACGCACATCTCTACAGCTTCATAAGCAGATTACTACAGCTTCTTCCCGATCCCCCAACGCACTTTAATCGCAACTTTAAACGCCTCCAATCCTTGGCACAATGGCTCGAAACACGAGATCTGGTGACAATTCTGATGGTGAAGGAGAACGTCTGGACCTGCAGCGAATGGAGGTGACTCTTCGTACACTTTTAGAAACTCAGAATCAACGTGTAGTTCAAGCTTGTAGTAGTAATACTCAGAATATTGAACAGAACACTAAATCCATTGCTGAGCTTAACGAGTTGTTATTGGGGTTGTCAATGCAAGTGTCTAAGTTGGTGTCTAATGAGGGTAAGGGATCAGAAAAGGGTCCTGAAGAACACGACGCACACACTAACAATGGTCATCACAATAAACCACCCACTTTTCTTGCACGTATGACCAAGGTTGAATTTCCCCGTTTTAACGGTACCCATTTAAGATCATGGTTATATAAGTGCAACCAGTTCTTCTAGTTAGATGATATAAAAGACCCTCAAAAGGTTAGGCTTGCAGCAATCCACCTTGAGGGTAAGGCCTTACTTTGGCACCAAACTTATATGACAAGATGTGATAATTTAGCTCCACCCTGGACTAAATACGTAGAAGATATCACTCTGCGTTTCGGTGACCTGTACGATGACCCTATGGAGGATCTTAAAGCACTTAAACAGACGGCATCTGTTCAGGAATATCATGATGCCTTCGATGCCCTCACTAGTCGACTGAGTTTACCTGAAGGATATTTATTGAGCTGTTATTTGGGGGGATTGGATGATGATATTCAGTTGTCCGTAAGAATGTTTGCTCCTAAGACTATTCAGCAGGCTCTCTGTTTGGCCAAATTTCAAGAAGCAGCGGGGCGAGCTAAAAGAGCCAAGCTTTCACCAAAGGGCCCATTACTTCCTACACCAACAAAAAATTACAACACCGCCAACAAAAGTGATGTTGGCAAACCAAACCCAACCCCTACGCACAGTGCCACCAACAGAAGAACCCTCACTCCGGCGGAGTATAATGAGAAGCGAGCTAAGAACTTGTGTTTTTGGTGTGATGAAACGTATGGTCCAGGTCATAAGTGCAAGGGGAAGAAACCTCAGTTTTTTCATGTGGAAGTAGAAGATGACATTGTAGACGAAGAATTGACAGAAGTGCTAAATGAGGCAGGTGAGGCAACAGAAAACCAATGTGCTCAGATTTCTCTGCAAGCATTGGATGGTGTGTCTACTTTTCAAACCATGAGGGTAACCGGGCATGCCGGAAAAAAATCATTGCAACTACTGTTGGATAGTGGGAGTACCCACAATTTCATTGACGCTGCTATAGCACTGAAGTTGGGCACTAGAATAGAACAAATAACACCCATGACAGTAAGGGTGGCTGATGGGGGACAACTAGTGTGTGATAAAATCATTAAAGGATTTAAGTGGAAGATGCAGGGTGTGGAATTCATCGCAGATGTGCTTTTACTACCTCTAAGTGGGAGTGATTTGGTCTTAGGAATACATTGGTTCTCTCAGTTAGGTCCAATACTATGGGACTTTGCTCAACTCACTATGCAATTCACATACAAAGCTCAAAAAATTAAATTGAGAGGTATACAACAGAAAAGGCTGAAAAACATTCAATCTCAAAAGCTGGAAAAATGTTTGCAAGAGACGGGGGAATTGTCAATGCTCCAGATTGTACCACTAAATGTGGACATAACTCCTACTGTGTCCGCAACCAAGGCTATTGATAGCAGCACTGACCCGGAAATTCAAGCAGTCATATCAGAATTTGCTGAGGTGTTTACAGATCCTCAAGGTTTGCCCCCACCTAGAGAGAAATTCGATCACCAAATCACACTCAAAGAAGGCACAAATGCTATCAACTTGAGGGCTTACAGGTACCCCACAATACAGAAAAATGTGATTGAGGAGATGATTAAAGAACTGTTGGAGCAGGGCATCATCAGGCCTAGTAACAGCCCTTTTGCTGCACCTATTGTACTGGTCAAAAAGAAGGATGGAGGGTGGAGAATGTGTGTGGATTATAGAGGCCTCAACAAATCAACGATTAAAGACAAGTTTCCTATTCCAATCATAGAGGAACTTCTTGATGAATTACACGGTACACAATTCTTCTCTAAAATTGATTTAAAGTCTGGCTATCATCAAATTAGAATGCACCCACTTGATATACACAAAACAGCTTTTACTACCCACTTTGGGCACTTTGAATACTTGGTTATGCCTTTTGGGCTAACAAATGCACCCTCAACCTTTCAAGCTTTAATGAACCACATTTTTCAGCCTTTATTAAGAAAAGGAGTCTTGGTTTTTTTTGATGATATTTTGATATATAGCCCAGACAAGTCAACACACGTACAACACCTTAAAAGGGTTCTACAGATTCTGGATGACAACTCACTCAAGGCCAACTTTAAGAAATGTTTATTTGGGGTGGGAGAAGTACATTATTTGGGCCATGTTATATCAAAAAGAGGAGTAGAAACTGAAAGTGAAAAGATTAGGGCTGTGCTGACTTGGCCGGTACCTACTACTCTTAAACAATTGAGGGGGTTCTTAGGCCTTACAGGGTATTATAGGCGTTTCATACAGGGCTATGGTCAAATCTGTAGACCTTTGACTCAGTTGCTGAAGACAGAAGTTTTTAAGTGGAACAAAGAAGCACAAGGTGCTTTTGAATTACTGAAGGAAAAGATGACTAACCCACCAGTCTTGGCTTTACCGAATTTTCATCAACCATTCTGTGTGGAGACAGATGCATCCGGAACTAGCATGGGAGCGGTACTTATGCAAAATTCTCATCCAATTGCCTATATTAGTAAATCTTTTTCCGACAGGAATGCTCTTCGATCAGCCTATGAAAGAGAACTGTTGGCTATTGTTTTTGCTATTAAAAAGTGGCAGCACTATTTGAGTGTGCAGTCATTTGTGATTAGGACTGATCAAAAAAGTCTAAAATACCTTTTAGATCACAAGTTGTCAACACCTTTTCAGCAAAAGTGGCTTTCAAAGTTAGCTGGGTTTGATTTTTCTATTGAGTACAAAGCTGGAAAAGAAAATCGAGCAGCTGATGCCCTTTCCAGGATTCCGGGGTCACAACTGTGGGCTATGACTCTATCATCTATTCATTCTACTTTATTGGAGGACTTACAAAAGCACTGGCAGGAAGATAGCAATTTGAGCGGCATTATTGATGAGCTACAGCAGAATGAGCAATCACATCCACAATACCGGTGGGAGCAAAATAAATTAACTAGGAAAGGGAAGTTAGTGGTGGGCAATAATAGTGTTATCAAAAACACCATTCTCCAGTGGATGCATAGCTCATCACAGGGAGGGCATTCAGGCATTACCGCGACCCTGAAGAGAATTAAAGAAGTATTTTACTGGCCTAAAATAAAAGAAGCAGTCACCGAGTTTGTGAGACAGTGCCTCACATGCCAAAAATGTAAGTATGATCATGCTGCGTATCCTGGCTTACTCCAACCGATTCCGCTCCCGAACTCAGTATGGGAAGAAGTGACAATGGATTTTATTTAAGGTCTCCCATCATCACAGGGGAAAGAGGTGATCTTGGTGGTTATTGATCGTCTAAGTAAGTACGCGCATTTTATGGCACTTTCGCATCCCTTTTCAGCTATGTCAGTTGCTCAAAGCTATTTAGATCATGTGTACAAGTTACATGGCTTCCCAAAGGCAATCATTTCAGATAGAGATAAGGTGTTCCTTAGTCACTTTTGGTCAGAATTTATGAAGCTGCAGGGAGTGACTTTGAAGATGTCAACAGCTTATCACCCCCAAACAGACGGCCAATCCGAGGTATTAAATCGTTGTGTTGAAACTTATCTTAGATGCATGTGTCACGAGCATCCTAAAGAGTGGTCTAAATGGCTGTCATTAGCTGAGTATTGGTACAATACAAGTTATCATACAGCTTCCAGAAAAACACCATTTGAAATTTTGTATGGCCAACCACCTCCTGTTTACAGACCTTACTTATTGGGTACTAGTAACTTGGATGCTATTGATCGAAGCTTAGCCCGCAGGGATCAGACCATTGCCATCCTCAAGCACAACCTGCACCGTGCTCAGAACCGTATGAAGCAAATTGCAGACAAACAACGATCTGAGAGAGAATTTGCAGTCGATGAGTGGGTGTATTTGAAGCTTCAAACTTACAGACAATCTTCAGTAGCTCGACGACCAGTTCCTAAACTAGCTGCAAAGTACTTTGGACCTTACAAGATTCTTAAACGTGTTGGGGCAGTGGCTTATACATTACAGCTTCCCGCTTCTTCACGTATCCATCCCACATTTCACGTAACCCTCCTCAAACGACATCGAGGCCCAGCTCCTACTGAGATAGATACATAAATCCCTCCAACTTATGATTCAGCTAGCATAATCGAGCCAAAAATTCCGGAGAAGATTATTGAAGTTAGGACTATTAAGCGTCGGAATGCAGCAACTGTACAATGGTTGGTTCAATGGCAACATCTACTTGTGGAAGAGGCGACATGGGAAGATGCTAGAGTGATAATGCACCAGTTCCCGAAATTCGATCCTTGGGGTCAAGGATCCTCTCAAGCGGGGAGTATTGATATAATCACAACTGTTGAGCTGGCACAAGGGGACCAGAATAACTGCATGGGTACAACTGAGATGGGCCAAGGTGGCAGGAGCCGTTAGAGCATCTCCAATGGGGGTGCCAAGAAGAGTGCTTAAGTGCCATGTGGCATGACATGGCATGGCACTCTTGTTGGCTCTCCATTGGAGTACAAGGAGTGCCAAGTAAAGTTGCCAACTTTTGACACCCTCTTAAAATAGATAAAAGTTGATATATCACCCTAAAGTCATATACTTCCCTATCTTATTATACTTATGTTTAATTTAATTTTTTTATATAAATGTGTGGCAACTTTGGGTGCCAACCATTGGAGCAAATATATAGGTAGAAGTTGCCAAAAGTACAAATGAAGAGAGAGAAAATAAAATAGTAGTACTTTTGATGATTTGGCATTTTAAGCAACTCTACTTAGCAACCCCCGTTGGAGATGCTCTTAGAAGATTTGTGGTCCTGTGCGTCCTATACTACCTGCATTTCATTTACATTTACATTTAGCTATCATTTGCATTTTGTAACAGCTATTTAGACAGTGTCTTGGGGAGTAGGAAAGGCATCTAAATTGTTATCTCATTTCTAATTCTCTGAAAACTCTCTGTAATGAACTTGGCACCTATGAGTTGATTTCCATCAGAATAGTCTCTCTCATATATAGACTTATTCTCTGGAGTTGACATCCTAGCTTTCATCTTGAATAAAGATTGAGTTAGTCTGCTACTTATTATTATTTGTTGAAGAGTGTATCAGTAAGTTCCTTGGCGACTGGAATCCTTGCTCATGTAAATGATATAAGATGATTATGTCACAACGATCCTCTTCGCTCTTTGCGACTTCTCAGTAAATTAGGGATTTCCCTACAAATTAGGGGGTTTTCGATTTTAATTTTCTCAATCCGTCAGTCGCCGCCCACCTCCCATGCGGACTACAAAGGTGCGATTAATAGGTACCACCGATCATTATAGAGTTCTGAACTCTTTCATAAATTGTCTGAATTGCAGCTAGCCATAGGTGTTTTCCTTATATTATCAGTTTCAGTGTGTTAATATAATAATTGTATGTCGCAAGCAGTCTTTAGGACAAACAATCATTCGTTATTTTTTATTAAGTTTTTGTGTATAGTCTGAAACACACAAAGATAATGTGGAACAGCGATAAGTCATTTATATTTTCATAATTTTTTTTGTTTCAAGGATTTGGATCATTTGGATTTTGTTCGTAAAATGTGGGGTTGCCTAGTATTTGATTTAACTACTCTGCATTAGCTTCCAAATGTGGTTTATGCGCTGTTAATATAAAGTATATGGTCAAAAAGTTGGCTTTTTCCAAGTATGCATCTAACTAAATGATATACATAAATTCTATTTACAATTTGTTCATCTTTTTATATTGTGTATATGGAACACGGGCACAGATTGGTATTTGGTTGATTATGTAAAAAGCAACAGCCAACAAATTTATTTCCCATGATCCGGTAGAGGAAGGATTGCATGTATTGTTATATATTTGAGCATTTTCCCATTATCTGGCATATTAATTGAGCATGGTTCTAATAATATAATCTATTAACTTTTCCATTGATTTCTTTGAGTGTATTATTTATGTGTAATGTTCAATGTAATTATAGAATTTTATAAAGAAATTCATTGTTCACTTCTATGCAATGCTCTTATTCTGAGGCTTTTGCACTTAGGTATGTTTTGGATCCTCACAACCGTGGTGTGAAATTTTTATGATAGGCAGTTAGTTCATTTTTCTACTTGTTTGTTGACAGAGTTAAAATAATTGACTAGGGATCTGTAAAGAAGGTGAAATGGCCAATCAAGTTGGGTGGGGGATAATGACCACCAATCGAGATTCTTGTGGGTCCAGTTTTCCGCATTATATAGTTTGTTTTCATCTACATTCTGTAATCCTAAGCTTCATTATTAATTAAATTTTTTAACTTTGTTCAGGATAGTAGCATTGTGTCAGAAAGAGAAGGACAAAAAAATTGACATGAGGACATAATAAAGAAGACTAGGGCTGAGCAAAACCGAACCGAAACCGAATAACCGAACCGAACCGTGCAATTCTGGTTAGGTTCGGTTTTTATTTTTCTGAAAATTTCGGTTAGTTCGGTTTTCGGTTATTGACCGAATTGTTATTCGGTTCGGTTCGGTTATTAGAATTATAAATACGGTTATAACCGAAATAACCGAATTATATATTTATTATTTTTTAAATAATATAATATATATGTAATATAGAATAGAAAATACAAAATAGAAACAGATTAGACTTGCGGCTTGCCCACACCCAGTTTCTCGTATACCTAATCTTATTACACGCCGCCGCCGTGACTCCGCCTCTCCCTCATCCCTGCATCCGCCAACTTCAAGAATCAAAGATTCTTTCAGAGGTATCCAAGCTAATCCGTATCAAGTTGATTATGTATCAATTAAGTTGCATTGAAATTTGGCAGAACAGATCACAACTTCACAAGCACCTCCATTTAAATTCTGTTTTTTATTAAGAACCAGTACCCACGCACTGTCCTGTGATGTTGAAATTGAACTGAATGTTTGTCATTTGTGTACCTAAATTCTTGATGATTTGCTAATTGCTAAAAATTCGGTTTTTTCATAACCGAAACCGAATTATTTCGGTTCGGTTTCGGTTCGGTTTCGGTTCGGTTTAATAGATAATTCGGTTCGGTTCGGTTTAGTAAAAAATTTGAATTTCGGTTTTCGGTTATTTCGGTTCGGTTCGGTTTTGAACCGAACCGACCGAATGCTCAGCCCTAAAGAAGACTACGAGGATCTGGTATAAATTTAATCTTAACTTTTGTTTTTTTGGCTTATCTTTTGTAAATCATACTTTAGATACATAAATTGATTTCTCTTCCTTATTTTCCAGTCATTTTGGGGTTTTGTGGATTTATTTTACCAATCACGGTAACATAAATATGATTATTACAAAAATCACCTTCTGTAAAGAAGAAGCTCATTGCATCAGTGCTTGTAAAATGATAGTGATATTGACAGAAATTGTTTGTCATGTTGTATATACCTTTCTGAGAGATCCAAGAACTTCCTTAACTGCATCTTCCTTGAAGCATAAATCTGAGAAACTCACATATTTGATGCCCTGACTTAACGCCCAATCCTCCAATGCTGGCCGGCAGACCACCACTAAAGCCACACAATGGTTGCGATAAGGATCAGCGTGCAACACAATGATCTCAACATAAGGGCTGATAACAAGAGCAGCCTCAACCTGCAAATGCAGAACAAGTCGACATTGAAATCTGAATACGATACAATCTGAAGTAGAGAACTCGGCTTACTCATCTACCTTTCCTAATGAGACATATTCACCATGCTGAAGTTTTACAATATCTTTTTTGCGATCAATTATCTCAAGGCAGCCATCAGCATGAAATCGCCCTATGTCGCCCGTGTAGAACCACCTCTGGCAACAGTCTATTAATATGGTGCATCACTCATAAGAAATTCAAGGATTCAAGTGATTGCACAGTACAGTATGTCATGTAAGTACCTTGTATACTTCCTTTGTTTTCTCATCGTTTTTAAAATAACCAACACTAACATGAGGTCCCCCAACCACTATTTCTCCCCGAGGAATTGGAGAATCATTCGCCAAATAGCCGCCTTCAGGCCAATCTATCAACTAAAATACAGAAAGATTTGTTTAGAGCGAGCTGATATATTGTGCTGAATTGTTATTAGACATGATTACCTTGATGATGGCGCAAGAAAGTGGAGGTCCAACACGGCCAATGGATGTATCATCATGCTCGGAGAAAGTTGCAGCAGCACAAGTCTCGGTGAGCCCATACCCTTGAACTACCGGGACACTGTAATATGATAGACGCAACAAATTCAGTAATAACAGAAATTTTTTTTGTATTATGGATGTAGCTTGTTACATTGTGGACGTTTAAGGCAACAAATTTAGTACTAACAGAATTTTTTCGTAGATCTTACCCGAGGCAGATGTTGGTAAATCTTTGAGTATTTCCAGAAAGAGGAGCACCTCCAGACAGCATAAAACGAACACGGCCTCCTAAAACTCAGGTCGTCTGGTAAATTACTTATTGAGATATGGTAAATTTACAGAGTCTAAAGAGTCAGTTCACACCTTTTTCCACACACCATCCCTGATACGATCAAGAATTGCTGGAACGGCTGGCATCAGAGTTGGCCTTAACGCGGAGACATCCCCCTTTGTCCCGCTCTTAATCTTGTTTGATGTATCTGTTAGAGTCAATGGAGATCCATATCCTATTGAGCATCACGAATGCTGCAAATTTGCAAATATATAAATTTGTACTTTATAGGGGGTAGCGCTACCAAGTTCCTGGTCGTTTCGTTGTTCTTCGTTGTTCAGCCTGTCATGATTATTTAGTTGGCTGTTTGGCGGATGCATGTGGAAGGAGATGTTGATTAATAAAAGATGCCCATAATGCATGTGTGATATCTTGCATGTGTTTTTACCAAAAGAGGGGGTTTATAAGTTTTGGTTGAATGTCTAATATCTGTGTGCGCTTTTTATTGGTTTGTTAGTAAGGAGCTGATATAAAAATATCAATTGGTATAGAATTTGTTAAGGATGTGATTTAAATATCGATATATTTTTTTTTGTTCTTGTATAAACTTGTCTTCAGATTTGTTCGTCCGCTCAGTGAGCTTGTTCGTTTTCAGATGTGCATTGGAAATTTATTCGCTTTTTTGGAGTTATTGTGTTGATTTTGGTAGACATTTTAGGGCTTTGTGGATGAAGTTGTATGTTCATTGCCGGTTTCATATGTATCAGGTGGTTATGGTCCACTCCTACTTCCCCAAAGTGTGATGCCTGTTCCAAACTGGAGTCCTTAATTGGTAAATTAATTTGCTTTTCCCTTTTTGAAGATCTAACCCATCTATGGCTATTATTCTTATGGTGAACACAAATGACATGATATAGGGACCTGTAAGCCCTACAATGTCTCCTGGTGTGCAACCTTCAGTCAAAGTTGCTTCTTTGTATGGCATGACACCACTATCTTCTTCCACTCCTGCATTTGGAGGACCTTGTGCTCCTCTACCTTCATATGCTGGTCCTTCAACTAATAGCCAGATGGAACAACTGTTTTTGCAGAGACCAGGCCAACCGGAGTGTCAATATTACATGAAGAACGAGGGCTGCATCCGAGCTCTCTTGCAAGTATCACCAGCCAGCAGACTGGATGGCATCAAAGAAAAATTGTGTTTTTAGCCACTTAGGGCTACCATTATGCCAGGTATGATCATTGTGCTCATCTGAAATGATTTATTACATACATTGTAAGTTTCCGTCAAAACTTGGTAACTTTTAGCCAAAAATTTATTTGTTCACTGAAAAAGAAATGCATAAACTGTTAGAATTCAAACTCTCCCAAATGAAGTAATATGAAAGAAAGAAAATGAAAACAGTTGCCAGCAGCAATTCCTGGATAAATGGTGGGCTGAATAAATGTTCTATAATCTGCATGCATGCAAGGAGAAAGTCAAACCCGTGTGTGATAAAGAAACAGAGGTGCAAATGTACAACAATATACGGGGAAAGCAGCCAACAAAGTGTTGGTGTGGCGGTAGAGCTCTTGTACCCCCTTGCGGGAGGTCGGGAGTTCGACTCCCCACGTGTGCGTGTGTATTCAATTAGCAAAAAAAAAAAAAAAAAAAAAAAAAAAAAAAAATATATACGGGGAAAGCAATAACCTAGAAAGGTGAAAGCTGGAGGTTACATTATTTGATAATAGCTGAGCTGTGTATGAATGACTTTGTCATATAAAACAAAAGAAAGAACAAACATATAAGTAGCAGCTAAGTCACAGCTAAGTAGTCAAGCAAAAGAATTAATTGCAGCAGCTAAGAAATAACTTGCACCAGATAAACATCCCTGAAATATGGTAGGCTGGTATTTAAGTAGCCTATGTAATGGTTTAGATCAGCAAGGTAAAAGAAGTAAGCGCTGATGTAGGTACTTATATTGTGAAGGCTATAAATAGCTAGTTGCTGTTATTGAAAATACACACCGAGTGAAATAGAAAGCAAAAGAAAAAAAGAGCCGAAGCTCTCTGTGAGAAAAGAGAAAGGTTGTAACCCGTCAGTGTAAAAGGCTGTAGCCTAGAGTTTGTAATACTGAGATATTAATATATAAAGTGTGTGCTTGTTATACTGAAAATTTAGTTTTATTTTCGTAGAAACCCATACACGTTTCCAACATAAACTTCTGATTTGGGTTGCACAAGTGGTGAAAGCTCTGCTTGGGGATCATGATTCTTGCCATTTTGCTTAGCTATTTTTAAGTTCTATACCCTATCCTGAATATGTCTTGTTTGGGATTACTTTTATCATGAAAACCAAAAGAATCTCATTAGCTTTAAGCTAGCTATTAATATACCCGTAATATAAATCTTGGATATTTTAATTGTAACACATGAGGACATGGAATTTTGCAATATAACTTCTGAAACTAGACACATTACTTATGACAAGTCAAGATATCACCTACTTACAGCTGCAGGTTTGCCAATGGTAGAAGTAGTTGTAGTTCCCATTAGTTTCTGTATTATAGGCACGTGAATTCATATTTTCTTATATAACATATGTGGACTGTGGTCATAAGACTTTTTTCTACAAACCACAACACCAATTCAGTCCCTCCTTATTCAATTTCTCAATTTTTTTTGTGCTCCAGAGTTCGGATCCTTACTTTGCCCTTTTTTAATTCTTTTCTCCTTTTATGTTATAGTTTGTTTCACATTTGATGCATGCATTATATATTTCTTTTCACATTTCTTTGTGTTAGATCTCTTTTGCGGTTTTATACTTTAATTCTATGATGATTTACTTGGTGCAGATTGGTCTTTATATTGCTAAGTTGTTATATTATAACTTTATGTTTGTCCGAAGGATATACTTTGCAGAAGATTTGTATAGATTATATAAAAAACATTGTTTGCTCAATCGAATGCGTAAATCTGTTACTGCATCATATATGATGGCAATTCTTATAATTGATGATATTACCCTGCAGATCAAATTAGCTTTGAACTTTATAAGTTATTTATTTATTTTATATATTAGTTTTACTAGTAATTAGTCTCTTACCCGGTGAGCACGATTTCTTACTGTCTGAGCAGGCAATACCCAAATTTAGTCCTATTCTAAAAGGCGAAATATAGTCTTATAAGTGTTTTATATGAGGGTTTATTTTGTGGAAGGAAAGGTTCGTGAGAAAGGTGAACGTTGGTTCTAGACTTAATTTAGTGTTGAAGATATGTGGAACATCTCCATCGTGCTAATATTGTTAAATCATTTAAAAATTGATATATACTTTGTTTACATTGTCAAATTAATTTATATTCCTCTCTCTGCTTTTGTGCCTTATTGCAATGAAGCTGAATTGCAAGCACAATCAATACTTCGTATTGCGAATATTCATCATATGGTTTTTGTAAATGTATAATAATGTCTTGAGATTAGCATGTAATATGCCCTTTTAGAGAGTCTGCTGGTCTTTTAGAACTTACAAGGACGCTCTCTGGTTCATCTATATTTTAACCTTTTCAGATCCAGACATATTTATATGTATATGGTCATGATAGAAGTTGGATCATACTTATGTTATCCTCTAACTAAATAATATTAATCATATATATATATATATATATATATATATATATATATATATATATCTGGACATGTTTGTTGAAGTATGCACCCGATTTTAATTATTTGCGCCATAATACAACTCAGGTAAACTTGTTTTTTTTTTGTAGGCATGATTAAGTTGAAAGAATGTGAAATATATTTTAGTTTGTGCACAACCTCATTCCTCTGTCTATTCATGATGATCAACAATTGCATAGTCCTCAAATGGCTAATATTTGTTTTGGAGTTTATTAGGGGCGAGTGGGCGTGCCTTTCCGTTTGTTATTTCTCTTTCCCAGTTTTGACACATTTGAGGTCTTTGTGATACTCCCTCCTATCATATCGAAGAATGAGAGTATCTCTTGGGATCTCAGTTGTTCTGCAATCTTATTAATAAAGACTAGTCACTTTTGCTTATCATATATTATTTTTTTGTTATTCTTTCCCCACATCTTGGTCATATTCTTTGGGGTCCTTTCTTGTGGATTCCTCCTTTAAGCAAATCCCTTTTAGTAGAGCCGGCTCGTATCCTCATTACTCTTAGGCACATTTATTTTAAAGGCCAACTTGCAACCTAAACTCTATGCTTTCATTGTCCCTAGCTCTTTATTAATATGGAACATACAATTCCTTTCAAATGATGGGTTTTCAGTGACATCAATTGAGTTGTCATCTTAAATTCTTTAATTTTAATATGCTTATATTGAATGCCTCGGGATTGAACTAAATCCAACTACTCTTTGTTATACACAACTGTCATTTGTACCAAATTCCAGAATTTTGAATGGACTCCAAGTTCCCAAACAAGTAACGTATCAGTAGTTTATAAACGAATATTACTAGCACTTGGAGGATCTGCTTCATAGTCTGTCGAATTGTTTGCCGAATTTTTGGGAACGCCAAACACACGCTAACACACATATGTATAGGCAACAATGCATGTATGTATGTATGTATGTATGTATGAATGTATAATCACATGTTGATTGTAACGAATGGATATTACCAGTCCATATTCTGTAATAGTTTTTTCATGCTTATTGATATTTTCTGGATGACTGTTATATGTATTGGTATGAAGTGCTAATTAGATTCAAAAGGCTATGAGATAGTGCATGCAGCATTGAGTACATGTACATATAATTTTCTTTGTTGAACAGGGTGTGCAGACCTGCAGTTTCTACGTGCAGAACGGATAGTGCAAATTGGGTCATACTTGCAAGTTTGAACATCCAGTATTCCAGTGGCTGCTTCAAATACCATACACCAGTTTAACCTTCAATGACATAGCTGAATGCTCATGTGTTTTAGGTGTACTTGGGTGCAAAGTGGATCCTTGTTAAACTTAGGTTACATTATGGGAGACACAGCAAGATGATACAGCTTTCACATCTTGAATGTCCAGCTCTACAGTCAAATTTTCTGGTCTTAAACATGTAGTGGCAGCAGAAGAAAAACTCGACATCAAGCTAAAACCCTAAAGAATGCTGCTAAATATATCACAGATTTAAGGTCTTGTTGAAAATTTTGTCCTTGTTTATCTAGCTTAAGATCTGGAAAGCTAATGTAGTTTGTTGCGTAAACTTTCTTTCCCAGCTCGGTTACATGGCCCTGGTGTATATTGGGGAGAATCTTTCTGGGACATCTCTCCAATACCTAGCTGATTTAACATAATCGGATTTGCCTATGATATGTGACTTCTATTTGATAAAATATAAATGTATAAGCCATCGAGACTACTTGCGTAGGTCGAGGTCTTGTGTAGTTTTGGTTTAAGTTGTTTTTTCAAAAGCTTAGAGCAAGTCCAACAGTGTCCTAGTTGGAGGCCTAAATATAATATAAAAAATTATGTCTTAATAGTTTAGGACATATTCTACTAACTTCAACTCCAACAATGTACCTTATTTTCACTATATGTTTAATATTTTATTATTAAAAGTTCACTTTCATCATTAAAACATAACATAAAATAGAGAGAGAAAGAAAATGTTGATAAGAATTTATTATAAAATATGAGATAGGGCAAGGAGAGAGAGCCTCAAAAATAGGGTTTGAATGGGTTGTCCTAGTGATATAAGGCATCACTAGAATATTGTTGGATCAAGTTTTTTCATCAACTGCCATATATTATGACTTAGGACACTAAACAGGGCAGCTGTTGTGCTCTTAGAATTCAAACTAGTGAATAAAGCCGCGCTTCGCGGCGGCGTTATGAATTTATTATAAATTTAGATAAAAAATTGTTCTACCTATTTTCTTGTCAAACATAATACTAACAGAAAATTTATTATTATTTTGATAAAAATTAATTTGGGCCGCCCTCCCCTCAAACACAATACTAATAAAGGATCTTTTTTATAAATTTTGATACAAAATAATATTATAATTGCATAAAAGTTATTTTGAGTCGTGTTCCCGTTAAACATATCATTAATAAAAAATATTATAATTAATATAAAAATTTGTTTAAGTGTCCCTTTTGTCGAACACAATACTAATAAAAAAATTGTTTGACTCGCCCTCCTATCAAAGACAATATTAATCAATAATTATTATAATTATGATAAAATTAAATATAATTATATAGATAAAAATTAGTTTGAGCCGCTCACTTGTCGAACACAATGCTAATAACAAAACATTATAATATAGATATTAGTTGGTGTCGGCCTACCGTCAAACACAATACTAATAAAAATTATTATAATTATGATAAAGTTAAAGATTATAATTGGATAAAAATTATTTTAAGTTGTGGTCCGTTTGAATAAAAAAAATATTATAACTTAGATAAAAAAATTATTTTAGCTGCTTTCCCGTCAAACATAATACTAATAGAAAATTTATTATTATTTAGATAAAAATTAATTTGGGCCGCCCTCCCCTGAAATACAATACTAATCAAGAATCATTTACATTATGACAAAATTATAATTACAATTGGATAAATATATCCAATTTCATAGATTTTAGCTATTATATTTTTCTTTAAGATTTCTATTTCTTAATTGTTTAGAATTATCTCTTTTTTCTTTTAAGATTCCTATTTCTTCACTACTTAGAATTTCATAAATTTTAGCTATTATATTTTTTTTTAAGATCCCTATTTCTTAACTGTTTAGAATTATCTCTCTTTTCTTTTAAGATTCCTATACCGGTTAGAATTCTTTTAATAGATTCTAGAGTATTACCTTTAGAATCCGATAAGAAAAGAATTGTATTATCTTTAGAATTCTTGAACATGATTTTTTGAATTATAACTATATTTTCTCTCCGAAATTTAAGAAAAATCAGAAGACTGAATCGAGGAATTCTAGAGGCGCCCAGATTCTAGAGTATTACCTTTGGAATCCGATAAAAAAAGAATTGTATTACCTTTAGAATTTTTGAACATGATTTTTTGAATTATAACTATATTTTCTCTCCGAAATTTAAGAAAAATCAAAAGGAGGAATTCTAGAGGCGCCTAGATTCTAGAGTATTACTTTTAGAATCCGATAATAAAAGAATTGTATTACCTTTAGAATTCTTGAACATGATTTTTTGAATTATAACTATATTTTCTCTCCGAAATTTAAGAAAAATCAAAAGACTGAATCTAGGAATTCTAGAGGCGCCCGCATCCTCCTTTATATATATATATTGATTGATTGCTTCTACCCCTAGCAAACTATATATAGCTGGCTTGCCATTATTTCCTACTATGTAAAATTGTAAACAAATGAACTTGTTTAGTTCGACATTTATATAATATCAATTATCGCCATTAACACTATTAAATCACCTGGACACCATACTTCATTTTTACACTCTTATCTTGTAATTCAACTCTTTTGTGAGACATCTTTAATTAATAACTAATAAAATAGAAGCAGTGTGAAATTTAATCGAAGCCATTCATTATACAGTGTCAAATACTCCCTCCGTCTCAATTTATAGGTCTATTTTGGAATAAACACACATATTAAGAAAAAAGTTGGTTAGATAGAATCTTATCTCATGTATCATTAATTAGTGCATTGATAAGTGAGAATATTGTTGAGTTTCAAAAAAATCACAATAAATATAGGGATTTAGTGCATTGAGAAATGAGAATAATGTTGAGTTTCAAAAAAATCACAATTAATATGTAGATAAATTTGTATTGAAAGAAGAGAGAGACAAGTATTTTGGGACAAATTTTTGTTCGCCCCAAAATCC
Source organism: Daucus carota subsp. sativus (assembly GCF_001625215.2). Lineage (NCBI taxonomy): Eukaryota > Viridiplantae > Streptophyta > Magnoliopsida > Apiales > Apiaceae > Daucus > Daucus carota. Next base: position 25,017,695 of record NC_030382.2, read on the forward strand.
AGTTAACACAGTTTCCTGTTTAAGATAATATATATTTGTAATTCATGTCCTGCACACCCTCAAAAACTTTGCTCCAGATTATTACAATTTATGCAATTCATTGCTGCATGAAGCACTACAAGAAAAGCGGCTAATTTCGACCAGTTATTTTCGACCGGACAATAATTTCGACCGTCAACGGTCGAAATTAATAAATTCGACCGGAAACAGTCGAAATTAAGGCCAGTCGAAATTAATTGGTCGAAAATAACCCTCCGACTTTTTCCCGCCCATGGGCTTGGTCGAAAATAATTGCCGGTCGAAAATATCCATGTGGCGGGAATTTTCCCGCACTTTGGTTTTTGAATATTTTAAGGGGTTTCTGGTCGAAAATAAACATTCGACCGTTTCTGGTCGAAAATATAATTTCGACCGTTTCCGGTCGATAGTTTAATTTCGACCGTATACGGTCGCCAATTTAATTTCGACCGCAGTTAGTCGAAAATAATAAGTTCGACCGTATCCGGTCGAAAGTTAATTTCGACCAGAGACGGTCGAATTTAGCCGCCCAAAAAAAATAAAACGCCTTTCCCCTTTCCTTCCCAGTAGCCGTTTCTTTCTTTGCTTACCCCCATTTTTTCTCTTTTTTGCTCTCCAAACTCAAGCATTTCATATGAAATCTTCATAAATCATCAAGTAAGTCATTCTTTTATGATATTAATGATCTATATTTGCTTGTCTTTGTTAATTATTGTAATAGTGGTATTTTTAATCCCCATATATTTATGACTTTTCCATGTTTCTATAGTTGTGATATATTTGCACATAGTTGTAGCATATTTTAATTAGTGTATTTGTGTTGAAATTAGCTAAAATTAATTCGATGTATGTTTTTATTGTAGATGGCTTCCGATCGTAGTTGGATTAGTCGTAGTCGATATAATGAGTCAAGATATTTAACGGTTGAATACAAAAATGGTGTTGATGATTTTATTAAATTTGCTTGTGAAAATCTTCGCGGAGGAAGTGATGGGCTTATTAGGTGTCCGTGTGGAAATTGTAAAAATAAGCATTACAAGGATCCTATTGCCGTTAAACTTGATTTGTATCGGTATGGTATAATGCAATGGTATACCATATGGACGGCACATGGGGAGAAAATGCCGGAAGAAAATATCGGGACGAGTACTAGAAATGTTGGTGATGGGGATGTTGATATGTATTATGACGCCGATGATATGTTAAGGGATATTGGGGAGGCAAATAGGTATTGCGAGAAAATGGATGATGAACCGAATCCAGCGGCAAAAGAATTTTATAAGATGCTGCACAGTGCTTCGGAACCAATTTATCCAAGCAATGTCAACTATACAACCTTTGAGTTCGTGAATGAGTTACTTCATTTCAAGAACAAGCATAATTGTAGTAACAATGGCTTTGATGAGTTGCTTAAGCTCATTGGATCAGTCTTGCCTGACAATCATAAACTGCCCCAAACCTACTATGCTGTGAAAAATATGCTTAAAGGATTGAATTTGGGATATGAAAAGATTGATGCTTGTGAGAATGATTGTATGTTATTTTACAAGGAAAATAGCGAGAAGACGCGTTGTGATATATGCAATGAAAGCCGATACAAAGAACCAAAAGATCTTAACAAAAAAAAGATCTCACGGAAGGTCTTGCGTTATTTTCCTCTCACCCCGAGACTACAACGTTTGTTCATGGCTGGAAAGACTGCAAAATGTATGAGATGGCATCATGATAGAAACGTGGTTGAAGGTGAATTAAGTCACCCGGCGGATGGAGATGAGTGGAAACAATTTGATCGTCGGTTTCCAAAATTTTCAAAAGAGATTCGAAATGTGAGACTCGGCCTTTCCACTGATGGATTTGATCCCTTTCGTGATGCACATGCGAGAGATTACACCGTATGGCCTGTGGTGGTTGTTGTTTACAACCTTCCCCCATCTATGTGCACGAAGGCTCCGTACATGTTTATGCCTCTTCTTATTCCCGGGCCTAAGGATCCGACAAAAGATTTGCATGTTTATCTTAGACCATTGATTGATGAATTGAAAGATTTATGGCAGAATGGGGTGGAAACCTATGATAGGTTCTCACGTTCCAACTTTTTGATGAGGGCAGCATTGATGTGGACAATTAGCGACTTTCCAGCACTTGCCATGCTTAGCGGGTGGTCAACTAAGGGGAAGTTGTCATGTCCAGTTTGCATGGGAGAGGTAAAGGCCAAACAACTTAAGTATGGTGGCAAAGTTACCTTTTATGGCACTTCTAGATATTTTTTGGAACCGGATGATCCATTAAGAAGAAGTACGAGGTTTGGAAGTGTTGAGACACGATCATGCACATGTCGTCATTCAGGAATAATTGCGAAGACCATGTGCGAGCAAATACAATTTCCCCCTCCAGGAAAGTCATCCAAGAGAAAAGCGAAGGACTATGGCGTGACACATAATTGGACTCACTATTCTCCATTTTTTGAGCTCCCGTATTGGGAGACCCTTAGTCTACGTCATAACATTGATATCATGCACACGGAGAAAAATGTTTTTGACAACATATTCTACACGATTCTTGATGATAAGCAGAAGTCAAAAGATAACTTAAAATCGAGATATGATTGTCAAGAATTACGTGTACATCGTGAGTTGTGGATTCAAGAAGATGGTGCCAAACCACACGCACCTTATGTGAGGTTGGTAATTTGGCTTTAAATATTTATTTATGATGTAGTTTGGTATTTTTATGTTGGTAATTTGGCTTTAAATATTTATTTTGGATGCAGTTTGGTAGTTTGGGTTTGAACAGGTAAGCAGAAGCCACTGGAACCATAAATTTTATATTATGGCTTATTAATTTCGACCGCAGCATATAATGGTCTTTTAATTTCGACTACCATTTTTTTATGGTTTAATAAATTCGACTGCTTCGAAAAATGGCATGTTTATTTCGACCAAAATTTAAATTCAAAGGCTTAATAAATTCGACCGTTGTCGGTCGAATTTATATATATGGCGGGAAACTCAAATTTCAAATTTTTTTTAAAAACTTGAGCGGGGAAGTTCAAATTTTCACGGAAAACGAATTTTGGGTTGAAAAGGACGGTCGAAAATAGCGGTCGAATTTAATTATTTTCGACCGGATTTTATTTTCGACTAGCCTAATTTCGACCAGTGTTCTTCCGGTCGAAAATAACTATTTTCGACCGTATACGGTCGAAAATAGCTAATTTCGACCAGAAATGGACGGTCGAAAATGACCACTTTTCCTGTAGTGAAGTTAAATATATAATTTAGTAGACAAGTTCGAAGATGCAAAATAATGAGGGTAAATAATCATTAACTATTTTAACACAATCTTCTAAAACATCTTTATTACATGGTATTTTGTATTGTATATATTTTTTCTGCTTCATACAACACTTTTTCTATCTAACATGTTTTTATAGATCATATCTGTGTAGGATAAAAATAATATGAGTTTCTTACAAGGCCCGTGCCTTGCATGGGCACTAATGCTAGTTTCACATATAAATGGTTGTCATAAGCTAAAAGAATTTTCCGGATCAACTGGGAAATATTAAAAGCTTAAGGGAGATACATGCATGTGATTCTGTTAAAAATGCTTCCTGATATTAGTCAGCTCTCGAACTTAAGTCATAAAAAAACACAATATTTGGGATTCATCTGCACAAAATGGACACTACAGTGAGTGATGATTGAGTGTGACAGCACCCGGCCAGTGATTTGGATGGTTATATCTTGGCCGCATTAGTTATATGACAACACGTGGCCCTTTAGAAATATCTGAACCCTGAAGTGCTTTGTTCTATGGTCCAAGTCATTTGTTTTAAGCCTACTGAAACAGGTACCAAGAATGTCAATTATATGCGTATAAATCTTTTATAATGCATTTCTAGGTGCATAATACCAGATAAATAATCTATCACAAACTCATCAAACATCTTGATAATATTTCTTAAGATATAACAGCTGCATATCTATCAGAGTCCGTCCTGACATTTTAGAGGCCTAGGGGACACAGTGCTAGCTAGGAAGAACATATTGGTATAGAATTACTTAAACTAACAGCTTGCAACTTGTCTCTTCTTGCACGCACTTTGACAGCTAGATAGTTCTTAGATGATATTTAAATCTGAATTTTCAAGTTATATCACTCACATGATCATGTATTTTTAATTGAGTCCATCTCTACTACAAGGGTTTTCAGAGAACAAAAAAGCTAGATGGATAACTAATTGTTTACTTTATATAAAAATAATAATTTAAAATACTGTTGGCGCTAATACTCATCATGCAACTAAAGTAAGGGACTAATTTTTCATTTCTAATTAAACTGTAACTATAAAATAAAATATAAGTTAAAAATATATTACCAGACCTATTCAAATTGAAACAGTTTTTGATGTTGGAACTTATAAGTTTAATAGATTTGGTTGAAACTCAAGGCTTGGAGGAATTAATTTCTGTAGGATATCTTATTCTTAGGTATTCTGTTCATGTGCTGTCCATTCTAGAACTCCTTATAAATCTGAAACAGATTACGGCAAAACTATTCTACCAAAAGAAACCGCGCCAGTTCTACATAACTCATATTCTATAATTTGTTAAACCAACGAAAAGTTTCTTATTAGGAGAAACGGATGTCAATTAAAGTTCTCTCTAATGATGTCCATAAACAGATGTTTATGAGAATTTCACAAAAATTTAAGCCAGCTGATTATTTTGTGAATTCATTTTTTATTAGGTTTGTATTTAGTGTCGGAGTAGCTGTTGATTGATTTTTATAGCTCACTGGTATAAGATAAAATGTTAGTAATAATACTATAATTGATGAGTGAGTTGTACCTTGTTAATTTAGACAGGAATGCCAGAACATGTCCCTGCATATAATCTAGTGTTTGTACTTTTTCTCTTGATCCGACTCCATCTGCCGCCTGCCCCTGTCTTATAGTCTAACTCCAAGTTTATGTCTATGTGTATGCTTCAGCACTTCACCATATAAGGATAAATCATATCATTGATCATCTTCTACGTATTAGTCTTACTAGTAGTGGTTTTAGATCTTCATAGTTGAATTTATGGCTAACGCAAATGATGATAAAACCCCATCATCTTCTGCTTCAACTTCACCTACTACTCTGTGGGACGTTTTCTTGAGTTTCAGAGGTAAAGATACAAGGTATACGTTTACTGATCATCTATACAAAGCCTTAGTTCGGACTGGCATTCAAACGTTCAAGGATAATTCTGAGCTACGTAGTGGAGAAGTACTCTCAAACTCATTGATCCAAGCTATTCAGAATTCCAAGACTTATATTGTTGTTCTCTCGGAAAACTATGCTTCTTCACCATGGTGCCTATACGAACTCGTAGAGATCCTCACTTGTTATAAGAGAATGAAAAGGTTAGTTATTCCTGTGTTTTACTACATTGATCCATCCGTTGTTCGGCACCAAATTCCGTGTTTTAAAGAAATTATTGAAAAACATCAAAGTCGTTTTGATGCGGAGAAAGTGAACCAATGGTGCCTTGCACTAACCGCAGTTGCTGACTTTTCAGGATACCAGATATCTAAAAGCAGGTAAATAAACACAATAGTAAAGAATTTCTGAATCACGCTTCAAATGATTATATCCCTAGTCATTGGGTTTATTATTTGAATATTTGCATTGCAGGTCACAAGCTGATATTATTGATGAAATTGTTGATAGGGTTTTATCTGAAACAAATCCCATAACTTTAAATGTCGCCAAATATCCAGTTGGGTTGGATACCCGTGTTGCAGGTGTAACAGCATTCTTTAACAGCGAAACAGAGGGTGTCACTAGAATTGGTATACACGGCATGGGGGGAATTGGCAAAACAACTCTTGCCAAAGCTGTCTATAACCAAAACTATCGCCGCTTTCAGGGCAGCAGCTTCCTAGCAAATGTCAGGGAGGTTTCAAGAACGAAAGGCCTGGTATGTTTACAACAGCAACTTATTGCCGATATTCTTAAATGTGACAACATTAATGTTGGAAATATTGACCATGGAATTGAGTTGATTAGAGCTAGAATTTGTCCGAAAAAAGTCCTTATTGTTATTGATGATTTGGATGACCCAAAACCTTTGGAATATTTAGAAGGATCATTTGCTTTGGGGAGCGTGGTCATTATAACAACAAGAAATGAAGATTTACTAGATAGAATTGAAGTAAAAGCAAAATATAAGGTAAATAAAATGGATAAAGATGAGTCACAACAACTTTTTACCCAACATGCATTCAGAGATGGTGAAATATCCGACAAGCTCATGGAATTGTCCAAAGTAATTCTTGAGCGTGCTGGAGGGCTTCCGTTAGCTCTACAGGTTTTTGGCTCAAACTTGCTCAACCAAACAGAGGAAGGGTGGAGATGGTTCATCGACAAGCTGAATCGAGTTCCTATTGACGATGTTGAGAAAAACCTTATGATTAGCTTTGATGCACTGAAATCAGTTGATCCTATTCTGCAAGATATTTTTCTAGATATTGCTTGTTTTTACATTGGATGGAGGAAAAAGAAGGTTGCTAAAATAATGAAAACTTGTTATGTGTTTGTCAATCATAATATTGACATTTTGAAGAAAAGATGTCTGATAACGATCAGTGATAAAGATGAGTTGGGGATGCATGATCTGCTACATGACATGGGAATTGGAATTGCACGTAATAACTCTCCTGATGAACCGGGTAAACATAGTCGATTGTGGGTCTTACAAGATATATACAGCATGCTGAAGCTGCATAAGGTAATATCGATGAATAGCGTATTAATCTATCTGATAATTGTCTTATATTTATCTGGCTTTTTATGAATTATGAAACATGGCACTTATCAACTTCTGTTCCTGAAGATTTTTTTAAGTATATTGTTCACTTCTAACATAAAATTATGTTAAAGTAGCTGAAGGTACCTAACTCTTTTTCTCAATTCTTACATTAACTAATAAACCATAGCTTATTCAATTTTTATCGTACATTTGTGTGTGTGTGCGCGTGTATTAGGGGACAGAAGTCATTCAAGGAATCATCTCGAGCAACTATCACCATGCAAATGCACTTGATGAGGGAGTATCATTTGATGCACAAACATTCAGAAGGATGAGTAAATTACGATTTCTTTTCCTCAATAAAGTAAATCTCACTGGAAGTTTTGAACATATATTTACAGATTTGAGGTGGTTCTGTTGGAAGTATTTTCCTTTAAAATGTTTACCTGCTGAATTTTATGCCCAAAAACTGGTTACCCTTGAGTTGCCTGATAGCGAAATGATAGCAATGTGGGACCTCAACGTGGTTAGTAAGTTTCTCCTATATAAATATGATAATAATTTGGATTAAACCGTCTGATTGTGTTTTCCTTTCTGCACCTATATTTACAGGTTCCACAAGTTTTTGAAAATTTAACGACTCTAAACATGTCGCATTCGCCAAATTTAACCATGACACCAGACTTCACTAGATTACCCTGTCTTGAAACTTTAAATCTTAGGGGTTGCAGTAGTTTGGAGGAGGTCCACATATCAATTGGAAGTTTGGGGAGGCTTGTTTCCCTAGATTTAAAGCATTGTGGTAAACTAAGAAGTCTTCCTGACTGTATTTGTAGCTTGAGAACTCTAGAAGTTCTTGATATTACTTGCTGCATTAGTTTGGATGCATTGCCTATAGAATTGGGAAACATTGGATCCCTAAAAAAGCTTGATGCATCGGTGCTAAGTGTTTTAAAATTACCAGATTCCATCGGGCATCTAAGTAATCTTGTCAGGTTGAGTATATATCAATGCAAGAACATTTTAACTCTTCCAGACAGCTTAGGCAACCTGAGTTCATTGGAATATCTAAATATCAGTTTTTGGGAGAAGCTAGAAGAATTGCCGTATATACTGGGAAAAATTACAAGCTTAAGACAACTACATGCTGTATGTGTTAATATGTTAAAGATGCTTCCTGATATTAGTCAGCTCTTGAACCTAGAAGAGCTCGATCTAAGATCTTGTCATCATTTGTTGTCCATATCAGAACTTCCTCCTAATCTGAAAAGGATAGAGGCTAAAGGTTGTAGGTCTTTAATAAGATTACCGGACCTGTCCACTCTGAAACAATTGCAGAGGTTGGACCTTGGATATTGTAAAGTTCTCACAGATATTCAAGGCTTGGAGGAACTCACTTCATTAGCATATCTTAATCTCACTAAATGCGGATCTATGGAAAGAATACCAAATTTATCTAACTTAAAACAGTTGGAGGAATTGGAGCTTACTCATTGTAATGGTTTGACGGAGATTATAGGCTTGGAGGAACTCACTTCTTTACGAAAACTATACTTGACAGGCTGCCATGCATCTCTTCTGGAATACACTTTGACGAGGCATTTTTTCCAGGTTTATTCCATTTCAAACTCGTTTGCTAATATACTATCTCCGTCCCAATTTATCTTTCTTGTTTGACTTTTTGCGGTCAAATTGACCAAACTTTGACTCAAATTTACATATATAAAATAATTTAAAAACATTATGAAAAATATATTACTAGAATCTACATCTATTCTACTTTAAACTGTATTTTTTCGATTTTCAAGATCATATAAGAATTATTACTAAGGGTTTGTCTGTGCCCATGGGCACATGCTAAGCACCAAATTCTATAAGTTTGGTGGATTTCTATTGGTGTGGTGGTGAATTTGCAGGGGGTCCACCATTATAAAGAAGTATGAGCCAATCAAAATTCACCAAACTTATAGAATTTGGTGCTTAGCATGTGCCCATGGGCACACACTAGAAAAACCGTATTACTAATTGTCGATCAAAGTTTAGTCAATTTGATCAAAAAAAGTCAAACAAGACGGAGAGGTTACCACTTATTGACGTGTTTGTAATTTCGGGATTCGGACCCAAAAAAAGTCTTCACTTGATTCTTTCCTTCTACATTTTTATAATTGATAAATAAAATCGATTCTCATACATACTTTTAGGAACAGAAAACCACCAATCAACTAACTTCCGAAAGACTGGGGCTGTTTGTCAATGGCTTAAAAGCCGGCTTGCGGGTTTATAAGTTAGAAGCACTTATTTCGTATCGTTTGTGTAAAAAGTCAAGAAGTATTTATAAAAAGCTAGGAATGCTAGCTTTTGTTTCAGGACTTCTACTTATTTACCAAACATTTTAATCAATTATAAGTCTTAATTTGCTTCTAACTTCTACTCCACTTATTAATTTTAAGCAAAAAACACTTATTTTAAGCTCAATTAAACGGCCCCTCTTATTTTATTTTTTTGACAGAACTTCCGAAAGACTCTTAATTCACTCTCTAAATATAAAATAATTATTTGATTGTTAGTAATTTAGGGAGTGTATTCAAGTCACACTTTAAAAGATTTTAACCGGATTTATTAATTTATGTTAATTTTAATAGATTGTAGTTGATTGTTTAAAAAAAAATAGATTGTAGTTTATTTTGATTCTAGACAGAGTTGAGGTAAAATCTTGGAGCTGATGTACAGATTTTAGGCCTTAAAATTTCACTGATCTTGGAAAGATTTCTAAAAACATAGGAAACACTAATTAATCCGTTAGAATCTATCATTTCATGAAGACCAAAAATATTCATCAGTATTGTATATCATCGGATTTTATTAAATCTCACCTCTCTTAATATTTCTTGGACGTAATTAAAAGATTAAAGTTTAGTAAATATATTGATTGATTGATTTTCTAAAGAAATATTTTCGACAACAGATATTCTCCGGATTTGGGCATAAGATTGAAATTTACATTCCATTGGCAGAGTATCCGGACAAGATTGAATGGATTGAATGTGCCTCAGGAATGTCAACAGATTTGCTGGCGCTCGTCATTTGCTTTTGTAGTTCAAATGGTTATAATGTTAATTGTTCAGTTAAGAATAACACAAGTGGTTTTATATGGAGTGATCGTCTTTATAATAGTGTTGGCATTTTATCAGTTGTAATTGTTCCAAACTCAATCTTGTCAATCAAAGATGGTGATGATATTGAAGTAACAGTAGATGAAGACATATCTTGTGGCCTTCATCTACTCTACAAAACAGAAGCTACCATTGTCAAGGTAAAGGATAAGAAAAGAAGCAATCCGTCGAACAATGATTTGGGAAGTAACAAGAACTGGTTATCTCCTGGGAGCACCTCTGTCAATATAGAAGAAGGAAGAAGCTATCCCTCGATCAGTAATTTGGAAAGTAGAATGAAGTCGTTATGTCTTGGCAGCAACACTGTGACTGTAGAAGAAGAAAGCAGCCGCCCTTCTAAACGCTTCAGGCATTTGGAATGAACAGGTAACCACTAACCAAGAAACAAAATTACGTATGTTCATATAGTTTATAATGCATTGTCACTTGCACAATCCCTGGTAAACAACCTAGGTGGTAAGTTCGAAACTCTGTCACAAACTTATTCATCAACTCGTAATAATTTTTAAACACCTGCATTGATAAATAATGTGATTTCAGGACCTGCAATAAGTAGTTTAGTGTGTTTTAACGAAAAGATCATGGGATTTTCAGTATAGTCTACACCATTGGACATGGGAGAAGACATGTAATTTGTTTTGATTCTATGCATGTACAGTTGGGTAAAGCTAAAGCCTACCATCTTAGACTAGAAGTCTAAAATGCATGTCTCGGGTAGTCATACTTCCAAAACTTATGAGCCATTCTCTTTTGCATTGTGATCCTATCTTCTATGCGCAGATCTGTTGGCTCTGAATGAATGAAGCTGTCCATCCACCCTCCAGAATAGCTCCTAATGCAAAGTCTTTCCAATTTGAAACAATTTGCAACGATTGGCGAGTAGCCGAGTATGACAGTGCCTCTCTTAATGTAGAAAATGAGAAATTCTATGTGACAAGAACTGATCACTCAAGATATGGATGATGAAAGAGCCAGTAGGATAGAAAATAAGAGCTGGAGGGTGAGGAGGACGACGAGGGAGGTGAATGTTTCTTGGTGGAGAATTAGGCGTTTGTGGATGATACAGATGCCAATGTGACACAATTTAGGAAAGATGCGGAGGTGAAAAAGAGAGGAACTTATGTGCTTTTGACTGATTTCCACGTTTCTTAGTTTCTGTTGAGTATTTTTGAGTTCTGTGAGCCAAGATTGTTTGATCTTCAAGAAATGCTAAACTACATTTCTGGTGATTGATTGTAGATTGGGAGATGAATATTGAGCAATTATTCCCATTTTGTGTATTCATTTACATTGTTATATACCATTTATGCTGCTTGTTCTTGTTATTTTGGAGCGATTTATGAAATTACTAAATAGATTAAATGGAGCAATACTATTACTTGCTCTTTCTCTGATTTCGGATCACTTATTCTGGTGGTTAAATGGGAAAAATATGTTTGGAGAAGCCATGCGTTTGGTATTGATTACAGTATACAAATATAGGCCAACATTCCAGAGAGGGACTCCTTGTATAGAGTTACATAGTGCGCCACTATAAATCATCAATTTTATTATAAATTCTGTTATAAAATACATATAAAACGTGATTCTAATATGAAATACTATAAAATAAATCTATTTTAAGTAATTTAACACTTAAAATTTGATTAAAAAAAGTATATTTTCAAAACTGATTCTACAACAGAATAATTCTTGATGATTATTATTCTCTTATAGAATCATGTTGAGATATTGCATAATTTTAGATGATCTTTGGAATAAAAAAATTGTATAACTTTGTTTTCGGTTTAATAATCAAAATTTGCTATTATATTTCATAAAAAATATAATAGAATATATATTATGTACATATTTATAATGGTGTGCTACGTAACTCCATATAAGAGGGTATGCTATGGAGTGCCACCCTACAAATATATTGATGCCATTTGCAAAATATTAGATCTAATTTGGGGATTTATAACACACATTTTTCTCATATTTTAACTGGCTTAATGACCTTTTAGCCCTCGAAGTATGGGTGGAAGTTCCGATGTGGACTCGAACTTTAAAAACGTACCTTTCGACCCTCAAAGTATCTTTGTCATACCTTTTAGCCCTTTTTAAAAATACCGGTATAAATCGGGGGATGAACTTGACAATTCATATTCGGGGTAAAGTTTGGTCGTACCTTTTAACCGTTAAAGTGTACATCTCGTTCCTTTTAACCCCTGAAAAATACATTAAAATACATTAGATGTTCCTTTTAACCCTTAATGTTTAATGCCCCTTTTAACCCTTACGTGTGAAATGTCAACTTTGTCCACCCCGTTATATACCGATATACGCCAAAGGGCTAAAAGGTACGACAAAGATACTTTGAGGGTCGAAAGTTACGTTTTTAAACTTCAAGGCCGCATCAGAACTTCCACCCAAACTTCAAAGGCTAAAAGGTCATTAAGCCATTTTAATTACTTTTGCATGAAATTAGATTTTATTTAATATATATTTTCATGTTTTCTTGTAGAAAATAAAGAATTCTCATAATAGAAGGAATGGAGCAAAAAGTGCATTATTTGAAGTGATTTCTAGCAAAATTCGGATTTTGAGATTAATTGTGTTGTGTTCACTGTTTTGATCATAATCGGAGTTCTACAAGTCCGTTTTGGGCCCGTAAACAGCCATTGGAAAGCTTACGAGAAGACCTTTAATATAAGTAAAGTTTCAGAATTTATTAACATTCCAATCAGCCCAGAAAATGGCCAGAAGCGGAAAATCCGAATTTTCAACTTTGGACTCCTATTCTATTTAGGAAAATTCTTTGTAATACTATTATTATATTCAAAATATAGTATAGGTTAAAAATAGATCAGTTATTGTTTTGTTTTGTAATGGGCTTGGGAGTTACATGGGCCAAGAGACACACAAAAACATTACACCAGAGCAGTTACAAGAAAAGAAAAAAAGGAGACACAGGGGAGAAAGCAGAGGAAGAAAAGGGAAGAAGCATTCAAGGAGAAAGCTAGTGATTGAAGATCAAATTCAGAGTTTCATCTTCTCATATTCATTTTTCTTGATTGTATATTTGATGTCATGTCTTCCTTCATGTGTTTAGTTTATTTTCTTGTAATGTTGAACTAGAACTCTTGCTAGGCCTATAATGGATTCTTGTGTCTACATATAAGATTATTCTTCAATTCTTGGTTTCGGTGCTCTTATCAATTGTTTATGATGATTTGTTTATATTGCTTTTCAAGGAATGATCAACCTTGAAATTGATTTGGTAATTCTTGTTGACTTGGGAGAGAAAACTTGAATTAAGGCCATATCATTATAACTTGGGATTAATACTTGTGTTGATTTGTGTTTAGGATAGGAATATACCTAAACACCCGAAGTAGTCTATTTAAGGTAGCTTTTAATGCTATTCTAATGCTTAAATTCTTCATAGGAATATGGAAATTGGTTGAGGAATTAGGATCACTTGAGATTCGGAAGGACCTTGTGATTAGTAGAACCTTAGACTAGCAATTTGAGCATATAAATAAAGACTTGGGAGTGACTTATTGATGTACATAAGATGAAGTTAATGGCCTAGTTTTGTTAATCTTGGAATTATATTTGTTAGTAAATCTTGATGGTTAATTTAATTTGTCCTTTTAAAATCAATGTGTAGTTTGACTTGAATTAGAAGAACAATTGTGTGTAGTATTTAGCAGCTTAGAATAAGTCTCTGTGGGAACAAATTTTTATACTACTTGTAACGATACGTGCATTTGCGTATAAGTTGTAAAATCGCTAACAAGTTTTTGGCGCCGCTGCCGGGGACTAATTTTAAGTATTTATTTGTTAATATCATTACATTGTTTAGTATTTTAAGATCAAGTTATTTATTGTTCTTTTGTTGAAATTTTGTAGGAGTTCTACAGTGTATGCGTAGACTACGCTCATCTTCACTTATTCCACTTGACTTGGAGATTGAGAAAACTGCAAAAGCAAACAGAAGAAAAGCTAAGGAATCTAGGAATCGATCATCCACGATGGGTGATAATGCAAATGATCCTCCCAGGCGTTTGCGGGTGAAGGATTATATTATGCTTTCTGTCGATGGCATTCATTCTAGTATTGCAAGGTCAGCTATTGCAGCAAATAATTTTCATGTTGATTCAGCAACAATGCAAGCTATTAGAGACAACAAATTTAATGGCCTTTCTGCTGAAGATCCTAATGCCCATTTGAGGAATTTTCTTGAGATTGCTGATAATTTCAAGGTCAATGGTGTTCCTGAAGAGACTATTAGATTGAGATTGTTTAGTCGCTCACTTGATGGAGGGGCTAGAGAATGGCTAGATTCATTGCCAAATAATTCTATTACTACTTGGAATCAGCTAGTTGACAAGTTCTTAAACAAGTACTTTTCTCCTGCAAAGACCGAGCGCCTGATTAAGGAAATTCAGAATTTTCAACAGTTTGATATGGAGTCTTTGTATGAAGCTTATGAAAGATTCAAGGACCTTTTGCGAAAGTGCCCACACCATGGGTTATCTGATCAACAGAAGATCCGTACATTCTATAATGGGTTGACAATACAATGTGCTACTCAAGTTGATGGAGCAGCTAGAGGTTCATTGACAAACCAATATCCCGAGGATGCTTTTGAGATATTGGAGGATATTACTTCAAATAATTGTAGAGCGTATGATCGTTCAAGTTCAAAGAAGGTAGCAGGTGTACATGAAGTTGATCCATTGACATCTTTTTCAGCACAAGTGGTGTCTCAATTTGAAGCTTTAAACAAAAAGCTTGAGTCTTTATCAGTGGATAGACAACAGCTTGTTCAGTCGGCTCATCAAGTTCAGAATATTCATGTCTTTTGTGATATGTGTGGGGAAGGCCATCCAACTCAGCAATGTCCATTGATCTATCACGATGTGGCATAGTCTAGTTCCGTGAACTATGTGGGAAATTCAAGCAATCATCAAAACAATCCTTTTTCCAATACCTACAATCCAGGTTGGAGAAATCATCCCAATTTTTCATGGAATAATGTTGTTAGGCCAAATATGCCTTTCAAGCAGAATGTACCACCGGGTTTTCAACAGAATCCAAGGCCACAAGAGATGGAAAAGAAGCCTAATACTGAAGATCTTTTACATCAATATATGCAGAAAACTGATGCTTTAATTCAGAGTCAAAGTGCATCTATGAGAGCTTTGGAGATGCAAGTGGGTCAATTGGCTAGTGTTATCAACAACCGACCTTCGAGTTCTTTGCCTAGCAACACGGAGCCAAATCCCAAAAATGACAAAAGAGAGCATTGCAAGGCAATTACTTTGAGGAGTGGGAAAGAAATTGAAGGAAACACAAAGAAAGTTGATGATGATGGAGATCCTGAAAAAGTTTTGAATGAAGAACCTAGTGTACTCTCAAATCCTAAGGCTGATGCATCATCAACACCAAAGAAGCAAGTATATCCTCCACCTCCATTTCCTCAACGTTTGCAAAAGCAGAAGCAAGATAAGCAATTTCAAAAATTTATGGATGTCTTCAAGAAATTATCAATCAACATCCCTTTTGCTGAAGCTTTGGAGCAAATGCCAAGCTATGTCAAGTTCATGAAAGATATTCTATCACGAAAAAGGAGATTGGAAGAATTTGAAACTGTGGCCTTAACTGAGGAGTGCAGTGCTATTTTGTAGAAAAAGCTACCACCAAAACTCAAAGATCCTGGAAGCTTTACTATTCCATGCACTATTGGAAATTAATATTTTGGAAAAGCTTTGTGTGATTTGGGGGCAAGTGTGAATTTGATGCCTTTGTCAATTTTTGTGAAGTTGGGTGTTGGTGAAGTAAAGCCTACATCAGTGTGGTTACAGTTGGCGGATAGATCTTTGGCATATCCAAGGGGTGTAGTTGAAGATGTTCTTGTCAAAGTTGATAAATTCATTTTTCCAGCGGATTTCATTGTTCTGGATATGGAAGAAGATGCAGACATTCCCTTACTTCTTGGTAGGCCATTTTTAGCTACAGGGAGAACTCTTATTGATGTTCAGAAGGGGGAGTTAACTATGCGAGTGCAGGATGAACAAGTAACATTTAATGTTTTTTCAGCAATGAAATTTTCTAATGATGAGGAGAGTTGTTTTTCTGTGAGTACTTTCACAGGTGGAGATGATTTACCCTTAATGTTGGAGCAACACTCCACCGATCCTTTAGAATTGTCTTTGCAAGAAGTGGGTGATGAAAGCAATGAAGAAATTGCTGAATGTGTGAAGGAACTAAATGCATTGCCTACATATCGAAGGCCTTTTCAGCAATTTGAGTCTTTTGATATGCCGGTAAAGTCTAAAGCTTCTAAACCTTCCATTGAAGAACCTCTTGAAATATTGGAGCTCAAGCAACTACCAACACATCTCAAATATGCATTTTTAGGAGAGAAGTCAACTCTACCAGTGATTATATCTTCTACTTTGTCAGCTGAACACGAAGAAAAATTACTTCGAGTCTTGAAAGAATACAAAAGAGCCATTGGATGGAAAATTGCTGATATTAAAGGTATAAGCCCTTCATTCTGTATGCATAAAATTTAAAGGAGGATGACCACAAGCCTAGCATTGAGCATCAAAGGAGGTTGAATCATGTTATGAAGGAGGTAGTAAAAAAGGAGATCATCAAGTGGCTAGATGCAGGAATCATATACCCTATTTGTGATAGCTCTTGGGTGAGTCCTATACAATGTGTGCCAAAAAAGGGTTGAATCACAGTTGTGGCTAATGAAAAGAATGAACTTATTCCAACAAGAACAGTCACAGGATGGAGGGTGTGTATGGACTACAGAAAATTGAACAAAGCAACAAGAAAAGATCATTTTCCTTTGCCTTTCATTGATCAAATGCTTGACAGATTAGCAGGCAAGGAGTTTTATTGTTTCTTGGATGGGTACTCAGGGTATCATCAAATTGCTATTGCACCAAAGGATCAAGAGAAGACAACTTTTACATTGCCCATTTGGCACTTTTGCTTTTAGAAAGGTATCATTTGGTTTGTGTAATGCTCCATCTACTTTTCAGAGGTGTATGATGGCTATATTTTCAGATATGATAGAGCAAGGAGTGGAAGTCTTCATGGATGACTTTTCTATACTTGGTGATTCTTTTGATGCATGTTTAATGAATTTGGCGCGAGTATTGCAACGTTGTGAAGAAACTAACTTGACACTCAATTGGGAGAAATGTCATTTTTTGGTTCAAGAAGACATTGTTCTTGGTCACAAAGTGTCAAGCAAAGGTTTAGAGGTTGATAAAGCAAAGTTGGAAACTATTGGGAAGCTTCCTCCACCAAGTTTTGTTAAAGGTGTAAGAAGTTTTCTTGGCCATGCGGGTTTTTATAGGCGATTCATCAAAGACTTCTCAAAAATTTCAAAGCCATTGTGTAATCTTTTGGAGAAAGACACGAAGTTTCTCTTTGACGATGCTTGTGTTGCAGCTTATGAAGAATTGAAAAAGAAATTAGTTTCTACACCAATTATCATAGCTCCGGATTGGAGTCTTCCTTTCGAGTTGATGTGTGATGCAAGTGATTTTGCACTTGGAGCAGTTTTGGGGCAACAGAGCAATAAAATCTTTCATTCTATATATTATGGTAGTAAGACTCTTTCTGGTGCTCAACTTAACTACACAACAACAGCGAAAGAATTACTTGCGGTGGTGTATGCTTTTGAGAAATTCAGATCATATCTTGTGGGTACCAAGGTGATTGTATATACAGACCATTCTGCCATCAAGTATCTAATTGAGAAGAAGGATGGAAAGCCTCGGTTGATTCGGTGCGTTCTACTCTTACAAGAATTTGATTTAGAGATCAAAGATCGAAAAGGTTCTGAAAATCAAGTTGTTGATCACTTGTCTAGGTTGGAAAATAACGAGGATTCTGACAATTCTCAAATTATCAATAATTCCTTTCCTGATGAAAAACTTATGGCTATCACCAGTAAGGGTCTACCTTGGTTTGCTGATTATGTTAACTATTTGGTGAGCAATGTTATTCCAGCTGAGCTTAATTATCAACAAAAGAAAAAAAAATTGCACCAGGTTAAATCTTTCAGATGGGATGAGCCTTATCTTTTCAAGCTCGGGCCAGATAATGTTTTAAGAAGATGTATTCCTGATGATGAGATAGAAAGCATCTTGAATCAATGCCACAATTCTCCATATGGTGGTCATTTCCAAGGTGATAGAACTGCAACAAAGGTCTTACAATCAGGTTTTTACTGGCCTTATCTTTTTAAAGATGCTCATGAATTTGTGAAAATATGTGATAGATGCCAACGTACAGGGAATATTTCTAAGAGGAATGAAATGACTTTAAATTATATTTTAGAGGTAGAATTATTTGATGTTTGGGCTATTGACTTTATTGGACCATTTGTGATGTCATTCCGGAACCAATATATCCTATTTGCAGTTGATTATGTCTCCAAATGGGTTGAGGCCATAGAAACTCCAACCAATGATGCATCTGTGGTACTTGAATTTCTCAAGAAGAATATATTCAATCGATTTGGAACTCCAAGAGCTATCATCAGTGATGAGGGAACACACTTCTGTAATAAGCAGTTTGCAGCTTTGTTGTTAAAGTATGGTGTTCGCCATAAAGTAGCATGTGCTTACCATCCTCAAACCAATGGGCAAGCTGAAGTGTCTAATAGGGAAATCAAACAAATTTTGGAGAAGACGGTGAATGCAACAAGAAAAGATTGGTCAAAGTAGTTGGATGACAGTCTTTGGGCTTATAGAACCGCTTACAAAACGCCACTTGGGCTATCTCCTTATCAGTTGGTTTATGGAAAATCTTGTCACTTGCCAGTGGAATTGGAACACAAAGCTTTTTGGGCAATTAAGAAGCTTAATTTCGATTTCATTGCAGCTGGAGAGAGGCATCTCCTAGAATTAAATGAGCTTGAGGAATTCCGACCGAAAGCTTTAGAAAGCTCTAGAATTTACAAAGGAAAGATGAAAAAGTGGCATGACCAGAAAATTGTTCCCAAGTTAATTGAAGCAGGTCAAATGGTGCTATTATTTAATTCAAGACTCAAAATCTTTCCGGGCAAGCTCAAATCACGTTGGTCAGGGCCTTTTAGAGTAATTCATGTTGAACCATATGGTGCTGTTGAAGTTGAAGATATAAGCACCGGAAGAACTTTCAAGGTCAATGGGCAAAGATTGAAACCATATGTGGGTGGCAACATTATCCGTGATGTTTCATCCATCACTCTTCTCGAGGTTTAATGGAGGTGATTAGTCAAAGCCATGACTATAAATATGGCGCTTCTTGAGAGGCAACCCAAGCTTGTTATGTGGTTGGTTAGTTTTTTCCCTTCTTTGATTTTAATTTTATCATATATACATATATATTATTTTTCTCCCTCAAGGTACCTTTGATAAGTTGGTGTTGAGTATTTCAGGTAAAACTTGAAAATCTAACTGTTTGTAGTAAAAAGATGTTAAGATTCAATGTGTTGTGTTCCATATGTGTCTTTGTGATCAAAGGGTTGTTGTCAAGTATAGATGCTGGCTAAGTGTTGGAAGGGTTTTTTTGTTGTGATGCTAAATTTTGTTTGCTGGACCTTCATTTTCTGTGATGTTCATGCGCTGGGCTCTGGTTTAAGGAAAAAAAAGAAAAGAAAGCAGTGCCAAAAAGCTGTCCATGCAGTTATACACATGGCCGTGGAAGATGACCTGCGTCTTGTACAGAGGAAAAGCTCATCATGCGCTATATGTGATCACCGTGCTAACCTGTCCGTTCAAATTGTGCAAAATATTGTTGGGCGTGCAGTGCTTATATTGCCGGTGCAGGTTGTACTGTGTCTAGTAGCAGAAAGATAGCGTAAGTTGCAGGCACTGTGTTGCCCATTCAAATTCATCTGCTTTGAACAACAAGCAAGTCCTAGTATCTGGTAGTATATGATGATGTTATTAGTTTTTATTTTATTTTATTTTTTTATGTTTGTATATGGCTTACTTATATTTTGTTAATAATATTACTATTATATATTATTGTATAGATTTGTTTTTTTAAGTAGATTATTGTTAGTATTATATATTACTCTTTTTCTTTTTCTTTATATATTACTCTTTTTCTTTTTCTTTTTCTTATTATTATTATTATTATTATTATTATTATTATATTTTATATATATATATATTATTTTTATTGTTTGTATAAGTGTTATTATTATAATAATAATATTATATATATGTGTATATTGGGTAATGTTCAAGAGAGAACCATTAGAGAAAGAACCATAGAACCCTTACCTTATAAGGCAGGGTTCTGCAGCAGAATTTAAGTATTAGTTAGGGTTCTAGAGCAGAACTTCACA
This sequence comes from Daucus carota subsp. sativus, assembly GCF_001625215.2. Taxonomy (NCBI): domain Eukaryota; kingdom Viridiplantae; phylum Streptophyta; class Magnoliopsida; order Apiales; family Apiaceae; genus Daucus; species Daucus carota. The sequence continues at coordinate 25,038,046 of NC_030382.2, forward strand.
TGCAAAAAATGTCAATATCTATGTTTTATGGTTTAAAATTATTTTTGAACACACACAACGATGAAAAAATATGAAAAAAACATGTATTTAGATTTAGATCCTAGAAATCTATTTAAAATTTAGAGTTCTGCAGCAAAACCTTAGTGGTTCTATGGTTCTATTTTAAGGACTCGTTCTCTCTTGAGCGCGACCCATATTTTTATATATGTATTTTATTTGTTTTCTTCTTTTGTAATTTTAATATTTTAATTTTTTTAATGATGTGTATATACCTTTATATATATATATATTTTTTTTCTTTTGTAAAATTCAATAGATTATTTTTATTTTGATTTGTATATTTTAGATGTATATATTTAATTAGTTTTAAAAAAATGAAAAACAATGTATATTTAAAATATTTTAACATTATTTTTTTTCTTTCTTTTAATAACTTATATATTATTATTATTATTATTATTATTATTATTATTATTTTAACATCTAGTATTCACAAGTACGTGTACAATTTGAGTAATATATTGTGGACTTGTACGTGACTACGTGGGACTAGAAGTTATTTGTATATTATAAGTATAATTCTATTTCTATTCTCTTATTCTATTATAATTAGGTTTTATATTAGAATAAATATTATATCTTCTTATGTTCTTCCACCAGCATAATACCACTACTAGTAGGGTTTTAGCACGCAGGGATAGGCCTGTCAATGGAGCGAAAATCCAATCCGACCCGATCCGAACCGGGGTCATTTTAGCAGATATGGATTTAACAAAAAAAAATCTGATCCGAAATGTGATCCGATAAGAAAAATCCGATAATAAATGGGTTGGATATGGATTTAGTGTGATCCGATCCGTTTATAACCCGATCCGGTTAATAAATAAATAAATATTATATATAATATAGAGTTAATTGCAATTGGCACCTCTTTGGTTTCGGCTTATTGCACATTGGACCTAATAGTTTTGGAAAATACACTTTGCAGCCCCAGACTTGTAACACGTAGAGACTTTGCACCATTTCCGTTAAATTATGCCGTTACCGTTAACTTTTGCAGGGGCATTTTGGGAAATTTAATTATATTTAATTAAAATCAGACCTTTATTTAAATTTTTTGACCATCTAAACGATATTTTTCGGAAAAACTTAAAGAACGAAAGTTGTAGAGAATAAAAAGATCTTCTTAGAACTATAAGGTTCAAAATTTAAATAATTATTTAAAAACGATTGTTCATTTTTACAAGATTGCTAATTTTTGAATTTTTTAAAAATGATTATAAAAAGAATTACGAAAATTTTGAACCTTATAGTTCAAAATTTTGAATCCTAAAAATCCACTTATACTCACTTCTGTTGTTGGAATGTTGAATCGGGTGGTGCCTCTGATAAAGTTTTCTTGCTAGTCTTTGATTTCAGACAACAGACATCCAAACATATTTACAACGTAAATTTATTGATTTTGAATTGTTACAAATATGTTATTACTCTATCTCGATATCATTTTATAGCAGTAATATATCACTGCAATCTTAGGATTTAAAGCACTTCACATTATGCTATAAAGCACCAAAATTCTTTTGCTAATTTAGAGCTTGTAAATCGGAAGACCTTGCAAATTTTAGGTAAAAGCTGGTTTGAATACGCCACTAACACTATTTTTGAATGATAAATTAGTATGGTGAGCAATTTAGTATCTATGTTAGCAGTTAAGTTACAATGACACATTTGAAGATGTATTTGTTTAAGCAGTTTTGAAGAAGATTCTGAACTGGGGGTGACTCGGATTTGAAGGCAACATGAACAATGCATCAAAGGAGTCGACTAAATGATAAATTAACCTGTTATACTAATATAAAGATTTTTTTCTAGTATCTGCACAAATGCGATTACAAAATTTCAAGGATGTGGAAATTACAAAATATCCGACAATTTCATGGAGTTGTCCAAAGTTATTATAAAACATGCTGGAGGGCTTCCATTAAATGGAATGTATCATTAGAGTTGGATTTTTTTTACATAATTTCTATATATTTTCTTTATAATATGTATTAATAATTTTTAGTTAAGGATCGTACATGATTGGACAGTGAAGAGGCTCTTGTTACCGTCAAATTCTATTTTCCCGTGTTTTATTTGTGGGCAACTTTTTTAATATGTAACAAATTTTTAATGGATTTGGACATCCATTTCAAATTCATGTTTAAGAGTTTCCAGATTGAATTATTCAATCAAGTGAATGTTTGTCGAACATGTCATTTTATTTGCAGCCAAATGCATTTAAAATTTCCTGGCAGTGATCTTATGCATTGATGCTTCTCATTTGGGAGGTAGTGGTTGCAGATATATTGATACGACAGGGAATGATGCATCAGTTGTCAAAGTACCCAGTTCTATCTTGTCAATCAAAGAAGGTGACTATAACTTTAAAGTGAGACCAAGTGGAACAAAGATTTGTGGGATTTATCTGCTGTACCAAATAGAGAATACACTGGTTGGCAAGTATGGCAGCACCAGTTTCAATGTTCAAGAAGAAAGAAGCTGCCCCTCGCTTGCTGTTATGTAGAAGAAGAAAGAAGGAACCCCTCGAACAATGACATAGAAAGTGACAAGAACTGGTTATCACTTGACAGGAGTGGCACCACTATCAATGTAGGCGAAAAAAGAAGCAACCCCTTGGTCAGTGATTTGGAAAGTAACAAGAACCGGTTATCTTCTTGGAGCAACACTGTCAATGTAGAAGAAGAAAGAAGGAAACCCTCGGACAATGACATGGAAAGTAACGAGGACTGTTTTTTACTTGCATTGAGAGGAAACAAGAAGGTACCCCTCGGAGAATGACATGGAAAGTAATAAGAATTGGTTATCTCTTGGTATGAGTGGCTCCACTGTGAGTTTAGGAAAAAAAAGAAACAACCCTTTGTGAGAGATTTAGAAAGTAACAATGACCGGTTATCTATTGACGGCAGTAGCAGTAGCCACACTAGTCAGTGGTAAATGTAGGAAAAGAAAGTTGACAATAGAATCGGAGATTCGGAGTAACATAAAATGAAGGAAAGATTCATGGTATTTATCTGCAAAACAAGTAGGAAAACACCTTGAGGTTTTGAGACAATTGGTTACTTAACATGGTTAGCAGAGCTTTCGACTTCCAGCGAACATGAAGGCAAAATCATGCCCAATGCAGAAGATAAAAAACGCTACCAATCAATACGTGTGATACATTTGGAAACTGTCAAACTGACTGATTGCTCTCTCAGGAAATCGCTGAACCCTCAGCCGACATTAGTCTATCTTTTTGCCACCTATACCAACAGGTATCCAGATATTAAAAATATACATATGTTTTATTATTCAATTTTGGCTTTGAAACACATTGAAAATGAACTAGGAGATAACTCTATATCACCAACTCATCCATATATCGCAAAAATGTTTCTTAGACATAACACCCTTGTGTCCTAATGATAGATCGTTCGGTTTTGAGACCTGAAATAAAGTTTGAGTGAGTTATAATGTTATATCCTGGGATGAACTAGAAGTGCAGGGGTTACACACAGCCACCGGACTCGGCAGAAAGTTGGGCTCTGCTTTGGCATCTTTTTTCATGATTTGTTTTTCTTTCTAATCGTCCAAAAAAGGATAAAACACTTGAATTCCTTTGTCCTTCTGCTTATTATGTAGATGTTGGGTGCTCGATTCTGAACTTAAATTTATTTAGGAAAAGACCAACTTGAGACCGGGAAAAATACAAGTTATTAGCTAATTGTTCCACATCATGCCACATTATGTTAAATCTTAAGTTATTAGCTAATTTAATGTAGATGCTACATTATGGTGTGCATGAACTTAAGATTCCTTATAAGGTTCAGATATTTGAGGCAGGTAAGATAACAGTTAGGTGAGTCTAATTGTTCTGATCTACTTCATGATGTCAGTGTTATCACATTTATATTGTACTGTATTACTAATTTTTCACTTAGAATCAAAGTGGATGTATAAATTTATGTGGTTAAATTTTAGCTAAGATCAAACTACCCTTAAACACATCTTTTAGTTATCTGATTTTTAATTATCCTTTAATTTAGCTTATATATTCATCCATGAGCTAAATTTTCCTAAACGAGCTTTGAACATATTATTGGTCCATGGGCAACGAATAATAGGATTAAGCACTACAATTTTTAGTCCTTTGTCAATTTCTTTTAATATTAGTTTGCTACTTGGAGCAACACTGTCACTGTTAGTGTAGAAGAAGAAAGAAGGAACGGAAGATAAGCAATTCTTTGGATAATTTGTTTCCTCTTTCTTCTAATATAGAAGTTATATAAAGTGGTTGATCCAAGATATTAAAGAACCAGAGACTTGCATTATCTAGTGACTTGATTCGAACTCATTTTGTGAAACATCTCATAAAGACACCTGCTTTAGATTTTAGACTCTGGTTTGCTTTACCTTATTGTTTAGAGTCTCCTGAATCTATATTGTGCCAAAATCTGTATGCATTGCCTGGATGCTTGATTTATGTTTTAATGTTTCCCTCTCTTTATGACATCACAAGAATCAGTGAAACTTGGAACAATATCAGAAAAAACTTAAGCTTCTTATCTTACTGGTTCTGGATTATGGCTTAATTACAGATTGCAGGACACATCACTTGCAAAACTTGCAGCTCTGGTGCACTTTAGTTTTGCTCTGTCATCATTCGCTCTGATTTTGTTTCAGCTGTAGTCCAGGCACCATTTTAACCAACTACTTGAATGTGTTAATGCACTATGTCAGTGTGCTGTGGCTAAACGATGTAATTTTCCTATAAGTAAGATTCACTGAAGTGATTTTCATTATTACTTGGCTGGAGTATAGTTGTTTATATTTTTGTATCGCAACTTCTTGCTATTTTTTTGTCAACTCTCTCTCATTTCTGCTGTATATTTTATAATCACTTGTAAGGTACTTGTCTGGAGACATAACAACATGAATCTTCTTTAAAAAATATAGCTTGACTGATATTTAGCTTAATTACCATTGTAATTATTGCTTTACCATCTGTATATTACATGGTTTTTTGACAGGGTTGACTATATTGATCTTACAATTAGGCAGTAGTTGCAAATCTTCAAATCTGAATTGATGGCTTCCACAAGTTATGATCAAACCTCAACAGCTTCTGCTTCAACTTCACCTCCTACTACTCGATGGGATGTTTTCTTAAGTTTCAGAGGCTTAGATACACGAAATACATTTACAGATCATCTTCACAAAGCCTTGATCCGCACTGGCATTCGAACGTATAAGGATGACCCTGAGCTGCACAGAGGAGAAGTAATCTCACGTTCGTTGCCTCAGGCTATTCAGGACTCCAAGATTTACATTGTTGTCCTCTCGAAAAACTATGCCACTTCATCTTGGTGCCTTGAGGAGCTAGAAGAAATCCTTGATTGTCACATAAAAACGAAGAGATTAATTATTCCTGTGTTTTACTACATCGATCCATCTGTTGTTCGCCACCAAACTCAGAGATTTGAAACAGCTTTTATAAATCATCAGACTCGATATGATGCAGAGAAAGTGAACAGATGGCGCCATACATTAAATGAGATCGCAGACTTCAAAGGATACCATGTATCTAAAGACAGGTGAAAAAACATTTTTATTGACTTTGTTTCTAGGTTTCTTCGTGATTTGAAAGTCAAAACAAGTAGCTAAGAGCCCTATTTGTCCATGCTTTAAGTTAGGCTTGGTTTTTTTCTCCTTCCTACAGATATAAACCCCAGTTACCATTCAGTTATGGGAAAATTAATATCATAATTCAAATGTACATCGCGTTGATAATTAATCTGTTTTTGACTTGTAAATATTCATGATTTGTTAAATTTCTAAATCTATACTAAAAGAAATCTTCCTTAAGTTTATTAAGCTCTATGATCTATATATTCGGATTGCAGGTCTCAAGCTGATATTATTGATGAAGTTGTTAATGGAATTGTACTCAAAATAAATCCAAGGACTTTGTATGTTGCCAAATATCCCATTGGGATGGATTCTCGTGTTGAAGGCATAACTGCATTGTTCAATAGTGGCACGTCAGAAGGTGTCAAGAGGATTGGTATACATGGTATGGGGGGGTTGGCAAAACAACCATCGCCAAAGCTGTGTATAACCAAAACTATTAGCGATTTCAGGGAAGTTGCTTCCTAGCAAATGTCAGGGAGGTTTCAAAGATGACAAATGGCCTGGTATCTTTACAGCAACAACTTATTGTTGATGTTCTTAAACGTAACAACATCAACATTGGCAATGTTGACCAAGGAATTGAGTTGATAAGAGCTGGAATTTGTTTGACAAAAGTCTTTATTGTTATTGATGATTTAGATGACCTAAATCCACTAGAATATTTAGAAGGATCATTTGCTTCTGGTAGCATGGTCTTAATAACAACGAGAAATGAAGATCTACTGGATAGAATTAAAGTAAAGGCAAGATACAAGGTCAATAAAATGGATAAAGATAAGGCGCACCAACCTTTTAACCAACATGCATTCGAAGATGATAAAATATCAGACACATTCCAAGAAATGTCCAAAGTAATTCTGGAGCGAGCTGGAGGGCTTCCACTGGCTATTCAGGTTTTTGGCTCGAACTTGGTTTACCGGTCTGCGGAAGGATGGAGATGCTTCATCGACAAATTAAATCGAGTTCCCCTCGAAGATATTGAGAAAAACCTTATGATTAGCTTCGATGCATTGAAATCAGTTGATCCTATTCTGCAGGATATATTCCTAGATATTGTATGTTTTTACATTGGATGGAAAAGAAACAGTGTTGCTAAAATAATGGAAACTTGTTATACGTTTGTCAATCGTAATATTGACATTCTAAAGAAGAGATGTCTAATAACGATCAATGATGAAGATAAGTTGGGGATGCATGATCTGCTTCGCGATATGGGAAGGGGAATTGCGCGCAACAACTCCCCTGCTGAGCCTGGAAAGCATAGTAGATTGTGGGTATCAGAAGTTATAGACAATGTGTTGACAAATCAAAAGGTACTATTAACATATTTACATCTCTATATAGGTTTAGACAAATGAGGTTCACGAAAAGTGTGAGAACCAGTGGACATAAAATCAATGAATTTAATGCTTTTATGGACCTCTAATCAACTACTCAATTTTATGAATGTACTGTATAATTGGAAATTTGCTCCTAAAACCATTTCTTTACTGTAGAAGCATATGTTATTTAACTCTATAGCACCTTTTCCTTCTATTAAATCCTTTTATTTATCATTGTTCATCAACTTTTCTTCATTATCCATCTCTTAGGGGACAGAAGCAATTCAAGGTATCATCTCCAGCAACTTTAACTGCACTAGCAAATATTATTAGCAGAATGAAAAGGAAGTAACTTTTGTTGCAAAATCATTCACAGGGATGAGTAAATTAATGTTAGGTCCAGATACGATTGTAGAAGGGGGGGTTGAATACAATCGTCACAAAATAATCACGGCGGAATAATCTGATTGGAGTTTAACTTGTTAATCAGATTTAAATTAATTAATATAACAATTTTTAAGTCGTTATATAATTAATATGGTTCGTTTTAAAGTCCACTAGTTCGTAGAATAAATTTGACAGGAAGTATTCTAACTTAGCGGATTAAAACAACCGAATGATCAAAGCACAGAAAACTGTTGATATAACAATAGCAAGTTTAGCACAACTTGAAAGCTTTACAATGCAATGAACAAGAACAAATGAAGTGGTGAAGCCATATATATAGGCAAACCCTTGAACTATTATGACAAAGCTAGGCATGACAACTCTAGGAAGCTTTATGACAATCTAAACAAGTGCTATGACAAAAGGTATGACAATTAGAAGCATTGTCATGGCACAAGTGAGAAGGTATGACAATCTAAGGGAAGGTATGACAATCAGAATGACAAACCAAGGGAAGGTATGACAATTACAAGCATTGTCATGCTCTCTTAGAATAGGTATGACAACCGTATGACAAACGGTATGAAAAACAGTGGGAAGGTATGACAATTGATACTTGGTGGCTAAGGTAGAGTGGTATGACAAACGGTATGACAAACCAAGGCATTGTCATACCTTGTGACTTCGGTATGACAATGAACAATTGTCATGCCTAAGTCATTCGGTATGGCAAACCAAAGGTTTGTCATGCCTCCTGACTATGGCAGGTGACATAGTGTGGTATGACAATCAATTAGATTGTCATATCGTGCTCAAAAACCATATAAATTGTATTTTCTTATATATAATTAATTCAATAATTATCCACTTAATTATATTAATTATATAAATTCATAAATTAAATTAATTCGAGTGTGAATTAATTTAATAAATAAATTACATAACTTATATAATTATTTTGAGATGTGAATTAATTAAAAGAATAATTATATTAAGCATTTCTTCAGCAGCAGGTCTTCTGACTTCCTTTAAAAGATCTGATTCTTTGTCTTGATTGAACGACCACCTATTGTTGATGCAGAATATTTAATCTGAGTAGCTGACACACAAATGTACTGTCTGGTTCATCTGTATCTAGCTGAATCAAATATTCTTTATCAATTAAATATTTGAGAAGTGGCTTGTTCTTCGAGTCTTTGTCTTCGTAGTTCTTCTTCATAAGTAGAAATAGTTTGGAATCTTCTGAATAAATAAAGTATTAAAACTTTATACCTTCTGGACTTCTGGACGTGCTACAAATATTATTTGTACACTGAGGCTTGATATATTAATGAACTTCTTTCAGTGGTGTGCAGCAGCATCCTGGAATTCTTCAGACATATGATTTTAATAAATCACTTGACGTTCTTCGTACGGATTCCTTCAATAGTGCTTGCTAATTTACTTTCTTTCTTATCAGAGTTGAGTTGATACTCTTAAATACAAATAGGCTAAACATATGCCTTTCAATCTCCCCTATTTGTTTGTTAACATAACTGTTAGGTCCTGAAACGATTGTAGAAGGGGGGGTTGAATACAATCGTCACTAAAAAATCGCGGCGGAATAATCTGATTTGAATTAAACTTGTTAATCAGATTTTAATTAATTAATATAACAATGTTTTAAGTCGTTATATAATTAATAAGGTTCGTTTTAATGTCCACTAAAGTTCGTAGAATAAATTCGACAGGATGTATTCTAGTTTAGTGATTAAAACAACCGAGTGATCAATGCACAGAAAACTGTGGATATAACGAATAGCAAGTTACAAACAACTTGAAAGTTTACAATGCAATGAACAACATAGAAATGAAGAAGTGAAGCCATATTTATAGGCAAATCACTTGGATCTAGGTATGACATGAAAGGAATGACTTTCTAGCTTAGGAATGACATTATAAAGCAAAGACATACCAACCACAAAGAAGGAATGACTTAATAACACAAAGCCATGCTAATCAAAGGGAAGGAATGACTTTTAATGAGAAAGCCATACTGAAAAACTCGGTATGACTTATTCTACCTTGGCCTTCAAGCACCAATCGGTATGTCTTATAAAGCAAAAGCCATACAGACCACTTCGGTATGACTTAATCTAAGCCATTAACAGCAAGACATACACACAACTCAGAAAGTCTGCTAGAGGGACACGGTATGACATTTTAATGTCATACCAGATGAAGTCTGTTGAGAGCAAACGGTATGACTTGTGAAGAGAAAGTCATACCGAATGATCTACTCACACAAACAGCCTTAATATGACATATTAAGACATTCCAGAGAAAGTCATAAGGCAGGGCACGGTATGACTTTATTAAATAAAGTCATACCGAGCTATTTGATGTATTAAAACAGTTTTAATAATTAAATAAATATTAGATAATTACCCACTTAATTATATTAATTATATAAATTCATAAATTAAATTAATTCGAAGGTGAATCAATTTAATAAATAAATTATACAACTAATTTAATTATTTTGATTAGTGAGATAATTAAATAAATACTTATAAAATTGTATATCTTCATCCGCAGAGACTTCAGGCTTGATTAAACTTTGTAGATCTTTGTCTTGATCGAACGGCCATTTGTAGTTGATGCAGAACACTTAATTTGAGTAGCTGACACACAAATGTACTGTCTGGTTCATCTGTATCCAGCTGAATTAAATATTCTTTATCAAATAAACATTTGAAATGAGGCTTGTTCGACGAGTCTATGTCTTCGTTGATCTTCTTCATAAGTAACAGTAGTATAGAATCTTCTGAATAAATAAAGTATTAAAACTTTATACCTTCTGGACTTCTGGACGTGCTACAAAAGATTATTTGTACACTGAGGTTTGAACATATTAATGAACTTCTTCCAGTGGCTTGTAGCAGAATCCTGAAATTCTTCAGACATATAATTTCAATAAATCACATGACGTTCTTCGTACGGATTCCTTCAACAGTACTTGCTATTTACCTTGCTTTCTTATCAGAGTTGAGTTGGTACCTCTCTAATAACAAATAGGCTAAACATATGCCTTTCAATCTCCCCCTATTTGTTTGTTAACATAACATGCAAATTATCGAGAGGATAACTCAACTAACTGATAAGACAAAGGATTAAACATGAATTGTAAATAGCAAAAAGTTTCTGGTATTTCATTAAACATTCACCAGAATTCAAAAGATTACATTAGATTACAAAAGGATGTTCTTACTGAACATATATTACAAATCCCTAATGAATCTAAAGATCAACTTCTCCTTCTTCGATATCAGAAGTGTGAAGGATAGGAGTTGACGGTTCTTCCCTGGTTGGCACTTCAGATGTAGTGGATTCACCACGCTTCTTTCGTTCCTTTGCTAGAGCCAGTTGATGTAGCACTTCCAAATCCACAGGGTCTTCGCGGAAGTCTGATGGCTGAGATTTTGTAACATGTTTCATCTTTCGAAAGTACTGAGCAACATTCTTTCGAGTGCAATAAGCAAGAATCACATCATCAGCATCAGACTTAGCTTTGGAAGCGAAGTCCTTGGTTCTTAAAAGAGTGGAGGTAAGAGCAAGTTGCTTAGCGGGATACTTTGACAAGGCTTGATCATTGAGATAGACAGTGCTGAAGATCTCCTTGTGAACGAACTTTACACAGTAAGGATTCCTGACAACCTGAGGACTGTTGAATACAGCTTGTTCCAGCAGTTTGTCACGAAGGAGTTCATTCAGGTTGGAGCTTCGCCTAACCTTGTTTCGAAGCACCCAGAGCTCAGATACAGAGAATGATTTCAGAGATTCGACAGATAGTATGAAAGAACCATTCCTCTGTGTATAGACAATTAGCTCCCATTCCTCTAGCAATCCCTTAGCTGCCACAGTTACATAAGACAATTCTAAAGCAAGAGCATGCATAAAGACATCCTCATCAGGGTTTACCTCTCTAAGATCATAGATCAGAGATAAGAACTTTTTGTCGTCGGAAGGCTCCCTTTGAGGTCCATTAAAGATTCTTCTTGCAATGTCCCAGCTTTTTCCTTCTTTCCTCCTTATATCAAGATTCTTCTGCTTGATTGCAGCATCATAGATTTTCTGTTTCTCGATCTTGATTTGTTCTTCTGTGATCAACTTGTCCTCGAGAAGTTTCTGATAATCACGAAGCTTACGCTTCCTTGCTTCATTTTCAGCTTTGAACTTCCGGACATTTTCCTCATGCTCTAGGTCAACAGGTTCTTCATCCTGAAACAAGTAACTCTCATCAAATTTACCTTCTTCTTCTGCTTGACGATAGGTAGCATCGAAGACGTCATCATCATCCATATCCTGTGGATAGTCATCATAACTATCAGAATTGAAGACATTGTCGGACTGATGTAACGGTTCTTTGCCTTTAGACTTATGAGTTTCTTTGTCAGGGGCGGATCCAGAAGTGGTATTATCCTTGTTGCTTTGATTTGAGCTATTGCCTCTATCATCTCTGTCACCTTTGTCTTCTCTATTCTCCCCCTTAGTTGAGGGATCCTCTCCAGAGGGTTGATCATCAGATTTGTTGGAGTTTCTGAGGAGTTGATCTAACTTGCTGTCGATGGTCTCAAATTTGGACATGCAAAGCTCATGATTAGACCTCATTTCAACAACCAACTCATGGATCTCTTCTTTAAGCTCATCCCTGTAAGAACTGGATGGCCTCTCCTCAGCTTTCTGTTCCAGGGTCACCAACTGTGCACCCTTCAGCCTTTCATTCTCAGCAATCACGCGTTCAAGCTCAGCTCTTAGCTTTGCCATTTGTTCCTCAAAATGAGCAGTGTTAGTGTGTGCACTCACCTCACGTACACTCAGAGCTGTTTCACTAGCCTCTCGTGCATGTGTATCGCTCGGTGTTTGCCTTACATCACTCATAGGATTCACACTTCCTGCTGTACCTGTATATACTACCAATGTCCCCTGAGATGGGTTCAAGGGTAGTGGAGGAACAAATCGTCCTCCGGACGCCTGTGAGGGCAAATTAACTTGCACGCTGCCAAGTTCCGCCTGATCAGAAAAGAAAGGGTGATCAGAAAAGTTTTCATACATTAAACATTTATTTTGAAAATATGTGCACTCAGTAATCATAGGAACCTGTGTATCAGTTTGGGCTGGCACCAGCGTGAGTGCTAGCGCAGTGCTTGACTCTGTACAGATTACCGCGGCCGGACGGTCAATTTCAATGGCCACATCCTGTAGAGAGAATGGGTCCAGAGACTGTTTATCTGCCATTTCAAAATCTGAGCCTTGTTGGGAAGGCAAAGATGAGGCTACAGTTGTCTCCAAGGCTTCCACCCTTTGCTTCTTTGAGGGAGACAGAGCTGTGGGTTGACTCATTAAACTACTCGAACTCCGTTTCCTTGCAACTTTACGAACAGGTTGCATTGAAGTGTTGGTTGATGTGTTTGGAGAAACGAGAGTTTGTTGAATTGAATCATCAGCTAGGTTATGAACCTGTGTGTTGTCAGGTTCATTACTGGTAGGCTGGAAAACAAAATCAAGGTCACAAACAAGATCACAACCATAATCTGACGTATCAACATTAAAACTAGATGATAAGTTAGAAAGTACCTGAGCTACCTGTAGGTCCTGATGGAAGGACTGCAGCTCCTGGTTGATAGGAGAGTTAGAGGGAAGGGGTTGTGAGGTAGATTGTGTTTGTGGTATGATTTGGGATTGTGTTTGGTATGGGAGAGGTTCAGATGAAGATGGTTGATGCTCGAAGAGATCATAATCCAAAGTTTGATCTTCAAATGAAGGGTTAGATTGTTCTTGTTGATGGATAGGGGAGTGATATGATGATTGGTTGGATGAATGATGTGAAGATTGTGCTTCTTGGGATTGTTGAGGTGAATGCTGCTGTTGTTGTTGTAGAAGTTGTTGTTGATGGTGTTGTGTAGGTTGTTGAATCTGCAAGGGTTGAGGTTCTTGAGGTTGCGGTTGCTGTTGCTGTTGAGGTTGAGGTGGAGGAGCCACTTGAAGTTGATACGGTTGCAGTGGAGTATTGAACATTTGTAGCATGTGAGGAGTGGTGATTAGTGGAACATTGGCAAATTTATTCTTGTTATCCAACTGAGTCATTAACTTGGTACAGGCACGAGGAACTGGTGCCACCGGAGAGTTGGAGTAGTGTTCTTTCTCAGCGTCAGTCATCTTATCATTTAGAAACAACATGATAAAGCGAGGATAGAAGCAGGAAACCTTTGCGTTCTGTTCAACAGATCTGTTCCTTAGAGGTCCCAACTTGGAAAGAATGGCTTGAAGAATAAGCTTTCCAAAGTTGATCCGACGATTATAAACAATGCTGAACCCAATCTTCTGAAGCAGCGAAGTTATGACATTAAAGTTCTTACGAGTGGTCGGAGCAAACACTTTAGCCAAAGTGTCGAAGAAGAGGTCCCACTCAGGCTTCAGATTGCCTTTCAACATCCTAGGCAAGTTGATCTCTCCCTGATATAAGATTGTCTCGAAGAATTGGGTGAGTTCAGCTTCAGTAGGGAGTTCAGCAAAATTCTCCCTTGGAAACCCCAATATCCTATTCACATCATCAGTGCTGATAGTAATGGTACGTCCTCCGTGTATATCTCCAGAAACCCGATGATTATCCAACAAAGTAGTATTCAGGGCTGTCGAGTAAAAGTCCTGAATTGGCTGTATCTGGAGGTCTGCATGAGCTGTAATAGCAGTGCTGACGAGCGACTGACTATTCAGAAAATGGACCCACGGTCTGAAACGAGCCAAACTGGCCTCGGGGTCGAAAAATCCATTCAAATTAGTCTCCTCGATAACAAAGCGACCGGCCATATTTAAAATTAAAAATTGAATTAAGTGAGAATTTTTCAACTAAAATAATAATTTTCAAATTTCTCACAAATTTCAATTAATAATAAAATATCAATTAATTAATTAATTAATAATTCGATTTATATGTGTAAAATCGAATTAAAATTTAATTAATCCTTAAAATGGCTTTAAAAGGTCCCAAACAATGTCTTAGGCTTCAATATCTTCAAAAATTCCCAATTATCTTCAAGAACTCTAATAATTCGAACTCAAGAATTAGGGTTTGAAATCAGTCTAAACCAAACCACCACAAATCGTTCAATACAGGTAATCCACAACCAAAGGAACACAGAACCGGTGAGAACTCGGTCAAAATCGTTCGAATCAGAGAGAACTCGTGCAACTCGGTTAGACTCGGTGTAAAATTGGGCAGCAATTCGGCTTGATTTTGGGGCTAAAATCGTATCCAGCAAGCTTTTTAGGCTTGATATATGTAACTAGCAAGTTTTTAAATTTAAAACTTGAAAAACTCGAGCACAAAGCAATGGCAGTCGGTGTATGCGAGTGTGTGTATATCTGTGATGAAGAAGATGAGGTAGAGGGAGGTATGACTTTCCTAAACTAAGTCATACAAGATACAAAAGATGGTATGACTTATTCAAGAAATGTCATACCGAAATAATGAATATGACATTCACATGAGTATTCGGTATGACATTTCTATGGAATGTCATACCGACGGAGTTGATGGGGCACAGACAGAAAAGAAAAACTCGGTATGACATTATTGAAAAATGTCATACCGTGTTTAGAATTGTACTGAGCAGGCTACAGGCGGTATGGCTTTTCTTGAAAAAGTCATAACTTCTAATAGAGTTATATATAAAAATATTTAATAAAACAGAATAGTATGACTTTTGATTAAAAAGAAATAAAACCCTTTGCACATTTAATCAAAAAATCTAATACACATAATATATAAAATACTACACATATATTTTGTAAAATTCAACTTTAATTAAATATAAATACTTATGAATTTAACTTTAATTCATTAAAATGAATTAACTTAAAATCAAATATTTATGCTTAATTAATTTTGAAAAATACAAAATAAAATTCATATAAATATCTAAATGCACAGAGAATATTACAGGGGAGTATGCAGCACTTAGAAAAATATAGAGACACATATGAACATGCATAATTACACAGAAAATTATCAGATAATATACAAACAATTATATAAAATCTAATAAAATAGATATAATTACACAGAAAATTCACAAAAATATATAATAATATATATAAAAAAAATACATATAAAATATATACAAAGAGAATCATGGCATATTTAACATCCCTAGCTCACAAACCAACTTAGAGAAAGTGGATTCATCAAGTGGTTTAGTGAAGATGTCTGCAATTTGATCAGCCGTGGGTACGAAATGTAACACCACAGTACCATTCATGACATGTTCTCGAATAAAATGATACCTGATATCTATGTGCTTGGTCCTGGAGTGTTGCACTGGATTGTTTGAAATGGCTATGGCACTGGTGTTGTCACAAAATATTGGAATTTTGTCGACAGAAATACCATAATCATTTAATTGATTCCTGATCCAGAGAATCTGAGCACAGCAACTGCCAGCAGCTATGTACTCAGCTTCAGCAGTAGAAGTGGACACCGAGTGTTGCTTCTTGCTGTACCAGGAAACCAACCGACGTCCTAGAAATTGACAACTTCCAGACGTACTCTTTCTATCAATCCTGCAACCTGCATAATCAGAATCTGTATAGCCGGTTAAGTCAAAACCAGTATTCTTAGGGTACCAAATACCTAAACCAGGTGTACCCTTAAGATATCTAAAGATTCTTTTGACGGCTATAAGATGTGATTCTTTAGGATCAGCCTGAAACCTAGCACACAAACATGTTGCAAACATAATATCTGGTCTACTAGCAGTGAGATAGAGTAATGAGCCAATCATGCCTCGATAGCTTGAGATATCAACTTTCTTACCAGATTTATCCTGGTCAAGCTTAGTGGCAGTGGCCATGGGTGTCTTTGCCGGTGAACAGTCTTCTAGATTGAACTTTCTTAGAAGATCTCTGACATACTTTGATTGGCAAATAAAGATTCCATCTTCCTTTTGGCTTACTTGAAGACCAAGAAAGTAGGATAGCTCACCCATCATACTCATTTCATAATTACTCTTCATTAACTTAGCAAATCTCTTGCACAAGTTATCGTTAGTAGAACCAAATATAATATCATCAACATATATTTGAACAAATATCATATCATTATCATGCAATTTGTAAAAGAGAGTTTTGTCTATCACACCTCTTGTAAATTTATTTTCAATCAAAAATTCAGAGAGTGTGTCATACCATGTTCTTGGTGACTGCTTGAGTCCATAGACAGCTTTGAATAGGAAGTACACAAAATCAGCAAATTCTGGATTTTCAAAGCCAGGGGGTTGTTCCAGATATACTTCTTCTTCCAGCTTTCCATTCAGAAATGCACTTTTCACATCCATCTGATAAACTTTGAAGTTGGAGTGTGCAGCAAATGCAAGGAATATTCTGATGGCTTCAAGACGAGCAACTGGAGCATAGGTTTCATCGTAATCAATTCCTTCTTCCTGAGAATAACCTTTTGCAACCAGTCTGGCTTTGTTTCTTACAACAATGCCATCACCATCTAACTTGTTACGGAAGACCCATCTAGCTCCAATTGTAGATTTTCCTTTTGGTCTTGGAACCAGGGCCCAGACTTCTTGTCTCTCAAATTGATTGAGTTCTTCTTGCATGGCAAGAACCCAATCAGGATCAGCAAGTGCTTCATCTATTTTCTTTGGTTCTAGTTGAGATAGAAATCCAGAAAATAAACATTCATTTGTCGTAGCACTTCTAGTCCTTACACCAACATCAGGATCACCAATAATCAGATCAAAGGGATGATCTTTGCTCCAAATCCTTTCCCTTGGAAGTTGTGTCCTTGATGATTCAGCAGTATTATCATTAGGCTGATGTGTATGACTAGTTGATCCACCAGCTCCCCCTGAGCTGTTGCCAGGATGACTTGATGATCCACCACTAGCATCAGTGGAATCTCCAGCATTATTGCCATTTCCTCCACCATTGCCTGGATCATTATCATTGTTGTCATCACCTGTTGCAACCTCAGGTGGAACATCATCATCTGAATCAGAATCTGGATAGTTGTCAAACTTCAGAGATTCAGATGGATCAGCAGATTGTAAACTTGGTAGTTTAGTGTCATCAAATGTTACATTGACACTAACTTTTACTGACAGAGTATCAATTACAAAAACTCTATAGGCATTATTTGTATAACCAACAAAAATTGCTTCAGATGCCTTTGGCTCAAACTTGTTCAAGTTCTCTTCACCATCCTTGAGAACATAACACTTGGCTCCAAAGACATGAAGATGTTTGACATAAGGTTTCTTGTTGTTATACAGATGAAATGGAGTTTTCATATGATCCTTGTTGATCAAAGTTCTATTCTGGGTATAGCAGGCAGTAGACACAGCTTCAGCCCAAAAATACAGTGGAAGCTTTGATTCAGCAATCATAGTCCTTGCAGCTTCAATCAGTGTACGATTCTTTCTTTCGACGACTCCATTCTGCTGAGGAGTCCTTGGTGCTGAATACTGCCTTCTAATTCCCTTTTCAGAGTAAAAGTTGATTAGAGTTTGATTCTTGAATTCTGTGCCATTGTCTGACCTTACAGCTTTGACTGGCACACCTTTATCCAATTCAACTAACTTTATATGATCAATCACTGTCAATGGGGTTTCATCCTTAGAAGCCAGGAAGTAAACCCAAGTAAATTTTGAGAAGTCATCCACAATAACCAAGGCATATCTTCCTCCATCAATAGATGCAACATTCACAGGGCCAAACAAATCCATATGCAACAAATGAAGTGGATCTGTAATGGTATTGATGGTTTTGCCTTTGTGAGATGCTCTCTTCGCTTTTCCTTTCTGACAAGCTTCACAAAGATCATCAGTTGAGAATTCCAGGGAAGGCAAACCTCTCACTAGATCTCTCTTGACTAGAGAGTTCATGGTTTTGAAGTTGAGATGTGAGAGCTTCTTATGCCATAACCAACTATCTTCAGCAGACGCTTTGGCGTAGAAACAGTGAACTTCGTTTCCGGGTCCTGAAGACAAATCAGCTACGAATATATTGCCCTTCCTTATGCCACATAGTGAAGGACGCTTATCCTTGATATGTTTAATGATACATATCTCCTTTTCAAAATGAACATAATATCCCTTGTCACAAAATTGACTGACACTCAGGAGATTATGTTGAAGTCCTTCAACTATTGCAATATATTCTATAATGATCCTTCCTATTTTGTACTTGCCATATCCCACAGTACGACCTTTGCTATTATCAGCAAAGCTCACTGTTGGGCCAGCTCCTTCTCTTATGTCTTCCAGCAGGGATCTATTGCCAGTCATGTGTATTGACGCTCCACTGTCAAGCACCCAGGTAACACGAACAATTCCACTGGCACCCTGCAAAAGACAACTTGATTAAACATTCTTTGGGACCCACACTTGATTGGGTCCAGCAAACTTAAAAAACTGATTTCTATCAGGTGTAACAACAGAGCCTCTTGGACTGATACTTGGTTCTGATTTGACTGAACTTACTTCCTTAACAACAGCCTTATAAACCTTGGTTTTAGGCTTTGGAACATAAGTCTCCTTCCTAACAAGAGTAGGACTAGCAGTCTTTGATCTAGCATGCTTGTAGTTTGTGTGTTGTCTAGGTGATGTGTTTTCATTTTTAGCATGCAAATTTTTAAAATAAGCAGACATCAAATTGAAAGCACAAGTCATACAATTATCAACACTACAAGATTTATGACATGCATCAAAAGTAGGAGCAACAGGCATATCAGTCACAGAAGTAGGAACATCAATGGATTCTACTCTAACATTGTTAACAGATTTAAAGTTCTCAGTAGAATGACATCTATTGTTCTTGTTCTTACTATTCACAAAATTATTAGGCTTGTTGAATTTAGTTCTCTCAGAGTTGACACCTAAACCAGCTTTAGGCAATCTAACATTGCCTTTCACTTTGATTGGTTTCAGTGATGTTAGGATCTCATCTCTCTTCTCATTACTCTCTTTCAATTTAAGGTCTTCCTGTTTGAGTTCATATCTAATGACAACAGGAGTCTCTAAAAGAGGTTCAGCTTCTGAGGAGTCTCTCCTCAGCACGCTTCTTAAAAGGAGTAATGTTACTAGCCTTACCTACAGATTTGTTATAGTCAAAACCTATTCCAACAGTTCTCTTGATCTCTTGTTTATCATTAAGTTCTTTGACTATCATGGAGGCATCCTTAAAGGCTTTACATTTCACTTTCTCTTCGTCTAGCTGAAGTCTTAAAGCAATCTCACCTTTCTCTAGAACTTTGACTTTAGCACATTGTAATCCTAAATCCATAGTCAACTGTTCTATTTTAGGTTTTAATACTTTCATCTCATTCATCTTATAAGCATGAATTTTTAAGACTAAAGTATCAATTTTAAGATTGGCAGCTTTCATCTTTTTAATAGCATGTAGGATCTACCTGAAAGCTTCCAGCAGGAGGAGGTGAAGATGATCCAGCATTAGCCATGAGAGCAACATTCCCAATCTGCTCTTCTTCATCACTATCTGTATCATCCCAGGTTTTCCCTTCTGCTAGATATGATTTGCTCTTGAAGCTTAGACCTCCAGAAGTACCCTGATGCTTTCTAACCAATGCATCATACTTCTGCTTCAGCTCATCATACGAATCTTTTCTCTTTCCTTGAACCTTGGGCTGTTTGCATTCAGTTGCAAAGTGTCCAGGTTCACCACAGTTGAAGCATTTGAATTTGCTTCTATCCACCATCCCAGTCTTGTATCCTCCTTTGCTTGTAGAAGATGAGTAACCTCCTTTTTAAAACCTATTGACAGTAGGTTTGTATTTGTAGAAAGGGTTCTTCCGGAATCTCATGTTTCCAAACTTCTTGGCAAACAGTGACAAAGATTGATCTTCTAACAGTTCTAACTCTTCCATTGTACAGAACTCATCATCACCACTGGAAGAAACAGTCTGAC
Organism: Daucus carota subsp. sativus; assembly: GCF_001625215.2. NCBI lineage: Eukaryota > Viridiplantae > Streptophyta > Magnoliopsida > Apiales > Apiaceae > Daucus > Daucus carota. The sequence continues at coordinate 25,058,463 of NC_030382.2, forward strand.
CCATCTCAGGTACAACAAACTCCTGAGTGGTTTTAGAAGGAACAACAACATCCTTCTTTTCTTCCGGTACAGGTGACTCAACAACTAGAGCTCTCGAATGGTTCATTGTTTTACCCCAGCCATATCTCTGCTTACTTTGAACTTGCTCGAGTTCATAAGTTTTCAAAACTCCGTAGAGTCTCTCCAGAGATATCTCATTCAGATCTCTGCTTTCCCTGATGGCAGTGATTCTGTGTTCCAGATGTTCGGGAAGTGTTAAAAGAAACTTCATGTTGACCTCTTTCTTGTCATAGAATTTCCCATTCAGATTTAAATTATTTATCAAATTATTAAGTCTGATAAACACTTCTGAAATCCCTTCTCCGGGATTGGAACCAAATTGTTCATACTGAGCCATCAGTATCTCTTTCTTGTTTTCCCTAACTTCTTCTGAGCCTTCATTGATAATCTCTAACGTATCCCAGATTTGCTTTGCGTTCGTACAATTAACAACAGCATTGTACATCACTGGATCTAGAGATTCAACCAAAATCAGTTGAAGAGCGTCATCTAAGTTCATCTGTTCACTCTCTTCATCTGTGTACTCAGAAAGTTCTTTCGGAATAGTCTGATGAGGTATTAACACACCATCTTCTTCGTGTGCTAGTATGACATTCATCGGAGTAGAAACACCCTTGTTTAATATCCCGATATATTTTCTGTTGGCTGTGCGGAGGAATGATAACATGTGCCTCTTCCATAGGCCAAAGTGTTCCTTGCTGAACGGTGGGATTTTAATGCTACTGATCTTTTGTGTACTCATGTTTAAAGATTTGAAGTGAATAGTGTTTGGATGAGATTTGGATTTTTGACGGAAAAATATTTTAAATCAGAATTAATTTTTGGAATAAAATTAATTCGAATAAAAAATATTTGGATGTTATAGAGTGTGTATAGGATCTGATACGGAAAAATGGTATCAACAGCTCTGATGCCAATTGTTAGGTCCTGAAACGATTGTAGAAGGGGGGGTTAAATACAATCGTCACTAAAAAATCGCGGCGGAATAATCTGATTTGAATTAAACTTGTTAATCAGATTTTAATTAATTAATATAACAATGTTTTAAGTCGTTATATAATTAATAAGGTTCGTTTTAATGTCCACTAAAGTTCGTAGAATAAATTCGACAGGATGTATTCTAGTTTAGTGATTAAAACAACCGAGTGATCAAAGCACAGAAAACTGTGGATATAACGAATAGCAAGTTACAAACAACTTGAAAGTTTACAATGCAATGAACAACATAGAAATGAAGAAGTGAAGCCATATTTATAGGCAAATCACTTGGATCTAGGTATGACATGAAAGGAATGACTTTCTAGCTTAGGAATGACATTATAAAGCAAAGACATACCAACCACAAAGAAGGAATGACTTAATAACACAAAGCCATGCTAATCAAAGGGAAGGAATGACTTTTAATGAGAAAGCCATACTGAAAAACTCGGTATGACTTATTCTACCTTGGCCTTCAAGCACCAATCGGTATGTCTTATAAAGCAAAAGCCATACAGACCACTTCGGTATGACTTAATCTAAGCCATTAACAGCAAGACATACACACAACTCAGAAAGTCTGCTAGAGGGACACGGTATGACATTTTAATGTCATACCAGATGAAGTCTGTTGAGAGCAAACGGTATGACTTGTGAAGAGAAAGTCATACCGAATGATCTACTCACACAAACAGCCTTAATATGACATATTAAGACATTCCAGAGAAAGTCATAAGGCAGGGCACGGTATGACTTTATTAAATAAAGTCATACCGAGCTATTTGATGTATTAAAACAGTTTTAATAATTAAATAAATATTAGATAATTACCCACTTAATTATATTAATTATATAAATTCATAAATTAAATTAATTCGAAGGTGAATCAATTTAATAAATAAATTATACAACTAATTTAATTATTTTGATTAGTGAGATAATTAAATAAATACTTATAAAATTGTATATCTTCATCCGCAGAGACTTCAGGCTTGATTAAACTTTGTAGATCTTTGTCTTGATCGAACGGCCATTTGTAGTTGATGCAGAACACTTAATTTGAGTAGCTGACACACAAATGTACTGTCTGGTTCATCTGTATCCAGCTGAATTAAATATTCTTTATCAAATAAACATTTGAAATGAGGCTTGTTCGACGAGTCTATGTCTTCGTTGATCTTCTTCATAAGTAACAGTAGTATAGAATCTTCTGAATAAATAAAGTATTAAAACTTTATACCTTCTGGACTTCTGGACGTGCTACAAAAGATTATTTGTACACTGAGGTTTGAACATATTAATGAACTTCTTCCAGTGGCTTGTAGCAGCATCCTGAAATTCTTCAGACATATAATTTCAATAAATCACATGACGTTCTTCGTACGGATTCCTTCAACAGTACTTGCTATTTACCTTGCTTTCTTATCAGAGTTGAGTTGGTACCTCTCTAATAACAAATAGGCTAAACATATGCCTTTCAATAACATGCAAATTATCGAGAGGATAACTCAACTAACTGATAAGACAAAGGATTAAACATGAATTGTAAATAGCAAAAAGTTTCTGGTATTTCATTAAACATTGACCAGAATTCAAACAAGTACATTAGATTACATAAGGATGTTCTTACTGAACATATATTACAAATTCCTTATCAAATCTAAAGATCAACTTCTCCTTCTTCGATATCTAAACTGTGAAGGACAGGAGTTGACGGTTCTTCTCTGGTTGGCACTTCTGATGTAGTGGACTCACCACGCTTCTTACGTTCCCTTGCCAGAGCTAGTTGATGTAACACTTCCATCTCTACAGGGTCTTCCCGGAAATCTGATGGCTGAGCCTTTGTAACATTCTTCATCCTCCGGAAATATTGAGAAATATTCCTTCGGGTGCAGTAAGCTAGAATCACATCATCAGCATCAGACTTAGCTTTAGAAGCGAAGCCCTTGGTTCGAAGTAGAGTGGATGCTAGAGCCAGTTGCTTAACACGATACTTTGGTAAAGCCTCTTCATTCAGATAGACAGTGCTTAAGAGCTCCTTGTGAACGAACTTTACACAATATGGATTCTTGACAACCTGTGGACTGTTGAAGACAACACAATCCAACAGTTTGTCACGAAGGAGTTCGTTCAGGTTGGAGCATCGCTTTACCTTATTGCGAAGTACCCAGAGCTCAGACACAGAGAATGATTTAGGAAATTCAACAGATAATCTGAATGAACCATTTCTCTGTGTATATACAATCAGCTCCCACTGTTTTAGCAAGTTATTGACTCCAACAGTCAAGTAATCAATCTCTAAAGTGAAGGCATGCATAAAGATATCCTCGTCAGGGTTTACCTCTCGAAGATCGTAGATCAGAGATAAGAACTTTCTGTCATTGAAAGGCTCCCTTTGAGGTCCATTGAAAATCCTCTTTGCGATGTCCCAGCTTTTTCCAACTTTCCTTTTGATATCAAGATTCTTCTGCTTGCACGCAGCATCATAGATTTTCTGCTTCTCTTTCTTGATTTGCTCTTCAGTTATCAGCTTGTCCTCCAGAAGTTTCTGGTAATCTCGAAGCTTACGCTTCCTAGCTTCATTCTCAGCTTTAAACTTCCGGACATTTTCTTCATGTTCAGGATCAACAGGTTCTTCATCCTGGAATAAGTAGCTCTCCTCAAATTTGCCTTCTTCCTCTGCTTGACGGTATGTAGCATCAAAGACGTCATCATCATCCATGTCTTGTGGAAAGTCATCATAATTATCAGAATTGAAGACATTCTCAGATTGATGTAACGGCTCTTTGCCTTTTGACTTTTCAGAATTGTCAGGAGCAGATTCAGAAGTATTCCCTTTGTTGCTTTGATTTGAACTATTTCCCCTGTCATCCCTGTCAGCTTTGTCTCCATCTCTTCTATCTCCTCTATTCTCCCCCTTAGTTTAGGGATCCTCTCTGGAGGTATCAGCATCTGACTTTGAGTTCTTTAGGAGTTGATCCAGTTTTCTGTCGATATCATCAAATTTTGACATATACAGTGCATGATTAGATCTCATCTCGAAAGTCAACTCATGAATTTCTTCTTTAAGCTCATCCCTGGAAGAACTGGATGGCCTTTCATCAGCTTTCTTCTCTAGGGTCACCAACTGTGCACCCTTTAGCCTCTCATTTTCAGCAATCATCCGGGCTAATTCAGCTTTAAGCTTAGACATTTGTTCCTCAAACAGAGCCGGGTCAGTGTGTGCACTCACCTCACGTACACTCATAGCTGTTTCACTAGCCTCACGTGCATGTGTATCGCTCGGTGTTTGCCTTTCATCACTCATTGTTTGCACTCTTCCAGCTGTACCTGTATAAACTACCAATGCCCCCTGTGATGGGTTCAAAGGTAGTGGAGAAACAAATTGTCCTCTGGAAGCCTGTGAGGGCAAGTTTACTTGCACGTTGCCAAGTACCGCCTGATCAGAAAAGAAAGTATGATCAGAAAAGTTCTCATACATGCAATCAGTAAACATAGTAACCTGTGTATCTGTTTGGTCTTGCACTAGCGTGAGTGCTAGCGCAGTGCTTGACTCTGTACAGGGTACTGTGGCAGAGCGGTCAACTTCAATGGCTTCATTCTGTTGAGAGAATGAGTCCAGAGACTATTTCATTGCCTGTTCCAAGTCCAAGCCTTTTTGGGAAGGCAAGGATGAGGCTGCAGATGTCTCCAGGGCTTCCAACCTAGGCTTCTTAATGGAAGACAGAGCTGCGGGTTCACTCGTCAAACTGCTTGAGCTTCTCTTTCTGGCAATCTTACGAATAGGTTGAGTAGTAGTGTTGATTGCTGTGTTTGCAGAAGAAAGAGTTGGTTGAATGAATTCGTCAGCTTGGATATGAACCTGTGTGTTGTCAGGTTCATTGCTGGTAGTCTGGAAAACAAAATCAAGGTCACCAACAAAATCTGATGCATCAACATTAAAATTAGATGAGAAGTCAGAAAGTACCTGAGCTACCTGTAGGTCCTGTCGAAAGGACTGCAACTCTGGATTTGATGTTGAGTCAGCAGGTAAAGGTTGGGAGGTTGATTTTGTTTGTGGTATATAGTGAGTGTGTTGTTGTTGTGGTAGAGGTTCAGATGAAGACGGTTGAGCTTCGAAGAAGTTGTATTCCTGATGTTCGTCTTCAAATAATTGTGATTGATGTGTTTGATGTAGAGGGGAATGGTGTGGTGATTGGTATGGGGATTGATGTGGTGATTGATATGGTGATTGGTGTGGTGATTGGTGTTGTTCTGGTTGTTGTATTTGAAGTGGCTCTGGTTGTTGTGGTTGCTGTTGTTGTTCCTGTTGAACTTGTTGAGGCTGTTGCTTTTGAGGTTGAGCCACTTGGAATTGATGAAGTTGTTGTGGCTGAGCATTGATCTGCTCCATCAGGTATGGAGTCACAATGAGTGGAAGATTCTCATGTTTTCTTTTGTTGGTCAGAGCTTTCATCAACTTCGTACAGACACGCTGAGTTGGTGCAATTGGAGAGTTGAAGTATGAATTCTTCTCAGCGTCCGTCATCTTATCATTCAAAAACAGCATTAAGAACCGAGGGTAAAAACAGACAACCCTGGGATTCTGTGTAACTGATCGACTGCTGAGTGGTCCCAACTTCTTTAGAATCGACTGAAGAATCAACTTTCCAAAGTTGATTGGTCGATTGTGAACAATGCAGAATCCAATGATTTGAAGAAGGGAGGATATGATGTTGAAGTTACTTCGAGTGGTTGGGGAAAAGACCTTTGCTAGTGTATCGAAGAATAAATCCCACTCAGGTTTCAAGTTCCCTTTCAGCATCCTTGGTAGATGTATCTCTCCCTGATAAAGAATGGTCTGAAAGAATTGAGTGATTTCAGCATCTGTAGGAATCTCAGCAAAGTTGTTTCGTGGAAATCCAAGGATTCTGTTGACATCATCAACTGAAATGGTAATACTCTGACCTCCTGTAATATTTCCAGAAACCCTGTAGCTGTCTAGGAGAGTGGTGTTGATGGTAGTGGAGTAAAAGTCCTGGAGTGGTCGAATCTGTAAATCAGCATGAGCAGTGATGGCTGTGCTGACTAAACTTTGACTATTCAGCAATCTCACCCAAGGTCTGAATCTCTCTAAGCTGGAATCAGGGTCCAAATATCCGTTGTAGTTCGTCTCACCGATAACAAATTGGCCAGCCATTTTTATAATTAAAAATTGAATTAAACGAGAATTTTTCAAATAAAATGTTAATTCTCAAATTTCTCGCAAATTTCAATTAATAATTAATTAACAATTAACCAATTAATTAATAATTCGAATTAATTGATTAAACTCGAATTAAAAATTAATTAAATTGTAAATGGCCAATTTAATTCCACAAAATCCAACAAAGTCCCAAAGTTCACCAATAATCCAAACAAGTCCTAATATACTCGAAAAACCCTTCAAAATCCGAACTTTAAATCGAAAAGCCCCAAACTCCAAATCTGTCAAACACTTCGAAATGTAGATGGGAACCATAAGAGATGATCACAGCAAGGATTTAGAGTCAAAAACCGAGCAAGAAATCGCATAAAACAGCCTCGAAATCTCGAACAAGGGTTTGATTTTTCAAGAAAATTTGGCAGTATAACGGCTTAGAACTTGATTAATTAGTAACCAGCAAGCGATTAGAGCTTGAAAATCACGAAACCAGCAAGTTTTTACACAAAAAACTTGAAAAAAACTCGAAGAAGAACAATGGCGTTCGTGTGTGTATGCGGCAGTGTGTATATATATGATTTAAACAGCGGGTATGACAATGATAACATTGTCATAGGGGATTTTGACTTCGGTATGACAATGCTTAATATTGTCATACCGAGGTTTTGATCCGTCGTGTGGTAGGTGAATACAAGACTCGGTATGACAATCTTTACGATTGTCATGCCGAGGTTTTGAAGCGTATTCAAAACGTTTCACAAGACTTGTATGACAATCGATTATTGTCATACCGAACTGAATATGACAATTGATAATTGTCATACCGACCAGAATTAACCAGATAAAAGCACACGGTATGACATTATGAATAATGTCATGCCGCGTTTTTAAAAAAAACAGAAAAATGAATATAAATATTATGATTTTTGATTTTCTTTTGAAATAAAACCTTTTTACACATAAAATCAAAAACCTAATACAAATAATATCTAAAATATTACGCAAATATTTTTTAGAATTCAACTTTAATTAAATATAAATATTTATGAATTCAACTTTAATTCATTAAAATGAATTAACTTAAAAACTAATATTTATGCTTAATTAATTTTGAAAAATACAAAATAGACACAAATAATTATCTAAAAGCTTGAAAAATAATACAGGGGAGTGTGCAGCACTTAGAAAATTAACAGAGACAAATATGAACATGCATAATTACATAGAAAATTATCAGATAATTTACAAACAATTATATAAAATCTAATAAAATATATATAATTACACAGAAAATTCACAAAAATATATAATAATATATAAAACATATAAATAATATATACAAAGAGAATCATGGCATATTTAACATCCCTAGCTCACAAACCAACTTGGAGAAAGTGGATTCATCAAGTGGTTTAGTGAAGATGTCTGCAATTTGATCAGCCGTGGGTACAAAATGTAACACCACAGTTCCATTCATGACATGTTCTCGAATAAAATGATACCTGATATCTATGTGCTTGGTCCGGGAGTGTTGCACTGGATTGTTGGAAATGGCTATGGCACTGGTGTTGTCACAAAATATAGGAATTTTGTCGACAGAGATACCATAATCATTTAATTGATTCCTGATCCAGAGAATCTGAGCACAACAACTGCCAGCAGCAATGTACTCAGCTTCAGCAGTAGAAGTAGACACTGAGTGTTGGTTCTTGCTGTACCAGGAAACCAACCGACGTCCTAGAAATTGACAGCTTCCAGACGTACTCTTTCTATCAATCCTGCAACCTGTATAATCAGAATCTGTATAGCCGGTTAAGTCAAAACCAGTATTCTTAGGGTACCAAATACCTAAACCAGGTGTACCCTTAAGATATCTAAAGATTCTTTTGACGGCTATAAGATGTGATTCCTTAGGATCAGCCTGAAACCTAGCACATAAACATGTTGCAAACATGATATCTGGTCTACTTGAAGTAAGATAAAGTAATGAGCCAATCATACCTAGATAGCTTGTAATATCAACTTTCTTACCAGATTTATCCTGGTCAAGCTTTGTGGCAGTGGCCATGGGTGTCTTTGCCGGTGAAGAGTCTTCTAGATTGTACTTTCGCAGAAGATCTCTGACATACTTTGATTGGCAACTGAATATTCCATCTTCCTTTTGGTTTACTTGAAGACCAAGGAAGTAGGACAGCTCACCCATCATACCCATCTCATAATTGCTCTGCATTAACTTAGCAAACCTCTTGCACAAGTTATCGTTAGTAGAACCAAATATAATATCATCAACATATATTTGAACAAATATCATATTATTATCATGCAATTTGTAAAAGAGAGTTTTGTCTATGACACCTCTAGTAATATTGTTTTCAATTAAAAACTCAGAGAGGGTGTCATACCATGTCCTTGGTGACTGCTTGAGCCCATAGACAGCTTTGAATAAGAAGTACACAAAATCAGCAAACTCTGGATTTTCAAAGCCAGGGGGCTGTTCCAGATATACTTCTTCTTCTAGCTTTCCATTCAGAAATGCACATTTCACATCCATCTGATAAACCTTGAAGTTGGACTGTGCAGGAAATGCAAGAAATATTCTGATGGCTTCAAGACGAGCAACTGGAGCATAGGTTTCATCGTAATCAATTCCTTCTTCTTGAGAATAACCTTTTGCGACCAGTCTGGCTTTGTTTCTTACTACAATGCCATCACCATCTAACTTGTTACGGAAGACCCATCTAGTTCCAATTGTAGACTTTCCCTTTGGTCTTGGAACAAGGGCCCAGACTTCTTGTCTCTCAAATTGATTGAGTTCTTCTTGCATGGCAAGAACCCAATCAGGATCAGCAAGTGCTTCATCTACTTTCTTTGGTTCTAATTGAGATAGAAAACCAGAGAATAGACATTCATTTGTCATAGCACTTCTAGTCCTTACACCAACATCAGGATCACCAATAATCAGATCAAAGGGATGATCTCTGCTCCAAATCCTTTCCCTTGGAAGTTGTGTCCTTGATGATTCTGCTGTATTGTCAGTAAGCTGAAGTGTATGACTAGTTGATCCACCAGCTCCCCCTGAGTTGTTGCCAGGTTGATTTGATGATCCACCACTAGCATCAGTGGAATCTCCAGCATTATTGCCATTTCCTCCATCATTGCCTGGATCATTATCATTGTTGTCATCACCTGTTGCAACTTCAGGTGGCACATCATCATCTGAATCAGAATCTGGATAGTTGTCAAACTTCAGAGATTCAGATGGATCAGCAGATTGTAAACTTGGGAGTTTAGTGTCATCAAATGTAACATTGACACTAACTTTCACTGACAGAGTATCAATTACAAAAACTCTATAAGCATTATTAGCATAACCAACAAAGATTCCTTCAGATGCCTTTGGCTCAAACTTGTTCAAGTTCTATTCTCCATCTTTGAGAACATAACACTTGGCTCCAAAGACATGAAGATGTTTGTCATAAGGTTTCTTGTTGTCATACAGATGAAATGGAGTTTTCATATGATCCTTATTGATCAAAGTTCTATTCTGGGTATAGCAGGCAGTAGACACAGCTTCAGCCCAAAAGTACAGTGGAAGCTTTGCTTCAGCAATCATAGTCCTTCCAGCTTCAATCAATGTACGATTCTTTCTTTCGACGACTCCATTCTGCTGAGGAGTCCTTGGTGCTGAATACTGCCTTCTAATTCCCTTTTCAGAGTAAAAGTTGATTAGAGTTTGATTCTTGAATTCCGTGCCATTGTCTGACCTTACAGCTTTCACTGGCACACCTTTATCCAATTCAACTAACTTAATATGATCAATAACTGTCATCGGGGTTTCATCCTTAGAAGCCAGGAAGTAAACCCAAGTAAATTTCGAGAAGTCATCCACAATGACTAAGGCATATCTTCCTCCATCAATTGATGCAACATTCACGGGGCCAAACAAATCCATATGCAGTAAGTGAAGTGGATTTGTAATGGTATTGATGGCCTTTCCTTTGTGAGATGCTCTCTTCGCTTTTCCTTTCTAACAAGCTTCACAAAGATCATCCGTTGAGAATTCCAGGGAAGGCAAACCTCTCACTAGATCTCTCTTGACAAGAGAGTTCATGGTTTTGAAGTTGAGATGTGAGAGCTTCTTATGCCATAACCAACTATCTTCAGCAGACGCCTTTGCGTAGAAACAGTGAACTTCGTTTCCAGGTCCTGAAGACAAACCAGCTACGAATATATTGCCTTTCCTTATGCCACATAGTGAAGGACGCTTATCCTTGATATGTTTAATGATACATATCTCCTTTTCAAAATGAACATAATATCCTTTGTCACAAAATTGACTAACACTCAGGAGATTATGTTGAAGTCCTTCAACTATAGCAATATCTTCTATGATGATCCTTCCAATTTTGTACTTGCCATATCCCACAGTACGACCTTTGCTATTATCAACAAACCTGACTGTTGGGCCAGCTCCTTCTCTTATGTCTTCCAGCAGGGATCTATTGCCAGTCATGTGCATTGACGCTCCACTGTCAAGCACCCAAGTAACTCGAACAACTCCACTGGCACCCTGCAAAAGACAACTTGATTAAACCTTCTTTGGGACCCACACTTGATTGGGTCCAGCAAACTTAAAGAATTGATTTCTATCAGGTAATACAACAGAGCCTCTTGGACTGATACTTGGCTCACTCTTGACTGAACTTACTTCCTTAACAACAGCCTTATAAACCTTGGTTTTAGGCTTTTTTACATAAGTCTCCTTCCTAACACGAGGAGGACTAGCAGTCTTTGATCTAGCATGCTTATTGTTTGTTTGTTGTCTAGGTGATGTGTTTTCATTTTTAGCATGCAAATTTTTAAAATAAGCAGACATTGTATTGAAAGCACAAAGCATACAGTTATCAACACCACAAGATTTATGACATGCATCAAAAACAGGAGCAACAGGCATATCAGTCACAGTAGTAGGAACATCAATAGATTCTACTCTAACATTGTTAACAGATTTAAAGTTCTCAGTAGAATGACATCTATTATCTCTGTTTTTACTGTTCACAAAATTATTAGGCTTGTTGAATTTAGTTCTCTCAGAGTTGACACCTAAACCAGCTTTAGGCAACCTAACATTGCCTTTCACTTTGATTGGTTTCAGTGATGTCAGGATCTCATCTCTCTTCACATCACACTATTTCATTTTAAGGTCTTCCTGTTTGAGTTCATATCTAATGACAACAGGAGTTTCTAACAGAGGTTAAGCTACTGAAGATTTAAACAATGGTTGAGGGGAATCTTTCAAAACAAAAGGAATCCCTCTCTCCTCAGCACTCTTCTTAAAGGGAGTAATGTTACAAGCCTTACCTACAGATTTGTTATAGTCAAAACCTATTCCAACAGTTCTCTTGATCTCTTGTTTATCATTAAGTTCTTTGACTATAGTGGAAGCATCCTTAAAGGCTTTACACTTAACTTTCTCTTCGTCTAGCTGAAGTCTTAAAGCAATCTCACCTTTCTCTAGAACTTTGACTTTAGCACATTGTACTCCTAAATCCATAGTCAATTGTTCTATTTTAGGTTTTAATACTTTCATCTCATTCATCTTATAAGCATGAATTTCTAAGACTAATGTATCAATTTTAAGATTGGCAGCTTTCATCTTTTTAATAGCATCATCTCTTTCAAGTCCTAATTGCAATAAAAGTTTAGGGCATGTAGGATCTACCTGAAAGCTTCCAGAAGGAGGAGGTGAAGATGATCCAGCATTAGCCATGAGAGCAAGATTCCCTATCTGCTCTTCTTCATCACTGTCTGTATCATCCCAGCTTTTCCCTTCTGCCAGATAAGACTTGCTTTTGAAACTTTGACTTCCAGAAGTACCCTGTTGCTTTCTCACTAGTGCATCATACTTCTGCTTCAGCTCATCGTACGAATCTTTTCTCTTTCCTTGAACCTTGGGCTGTTTGCATTCAGTTGCAAAGTGTCCAGGTTCACCACAGTTGAAGCATTTGAACTTGCTTCTATCCACCATCCCAGTCTTGTATCCTCCTTTGCTTCTAGAAGATGAGTAACCTCCTTTTTGAAACCTGTTGATAGTAGGTTTATACTTGTAGGAGGGGTTCTTCCTGAATCTCATGTTTCCAAACTTCTTGGCAAACAGTGATAGAGATTGATCTTCTAACTGTTCAAGCTCTTCCATTGTATAGAACTCTTCGTCACCACTGGAAGAAGCAGTTTGACCCATCTCAGGTACAACAAATTCCTGAGTGGTCTTAGAAGGAACAACAACATCCTTCTTTTCTTCCGGTACAGGTTACTCAACAACTAGAGCTCTCGAATGGTTCTGTGTTTTACCCCAACCATATCTCTGTTTACTCTGAACTTGCTCCAGTTCATAAGTTTTCAAAACTCTGTAGAGTCTTTCCAGAGAAATCTCATTCAGATCTCTGCTTTCCCTGATGGCAGTGATTCTGTGTTCTAGATGTTCAGGAAGTGTTAAGAGAAACTTCATGTTGACCTCTTTAGTGTCATAGTATTTCCCATTCAGATTTAAATTATTTATCAAATTATTAAGTCTGATAAACACTTCTGAAATCCCTTCTCCGGGATTGGAACCAAACTGTTCATACTGAGCCATCAGTATCTCTTTCTTGTTTTCCCTAACTTCTTCTGAGCCTTCGTTTATAATCTCTAGTGTATCCCAGATTTGCTTCGCGTTCGTACAATTAACAACAGCATTGTACATGACCAGATCTAGAGATTCAACCAAAATCAGTTGAAGAGCGTCATCTAAGTTCATCTGTTCATTCTCTTCATCTGTGTACTCAGAAAGTTCTTTTGGAATAGTCTGATGAGGTATTAACACACCATCTTCTTCGTGTGCTAATATGACATTCATCGGAGTAGAAACACCCTTGTTTAATATCCCGATATATTTTCTTTTGGCGGTGCGGAGGAACAATAACATATGCCTCTTCCATAGGCCAAAGTGTTCCTTGCTGAACGGTGGGATTTTAATGCTACTGATCTTTTGTGTACTCATTTTTAAGGATTTAAAATGAATAGTGTTTGGATAAGAAATGGATTTTTGAAAGAAAAATATTTTAAATCAAAATTAATTTTTTTTTTTAAAAAAATTAATTCGAATTAAAAAATATTTGAATTTGAAGTGAATAGTGTTTGGATGAGATTTGGATTTTTGAAAGAAAAATATTTTAAATCAAAATTAATTTTTGGAATAAAATTAATTCGAATAAAAAATATTTGGACGTTACAGAGTGTGTATAGGGTCTGATACGGAAAATGGTATCAACTGCTCTGATGCCAATTGTTAGGTCCAGATACGATTGTAGAAGGGGGCTGAATACAATCGTCACAAAATAATCGCGGCGGAATAATCTTATTGGAGTTTAACTTGTTAATCAGATTTAAATTAATTAATATAACAATTTTTAAGTCGTTATATAATTAATATGGTTCGTTTTAAAGTCCACTAGTTCGTAGAATAAATTTGACAGGAAGTATTCTAACTTAGCGGATTAAAACAACCGAATGATCAAAGCACATAAAACTGTGGATATAACAATAGCAAGTTTAGCACAACTTGAAAGCTTTACAATGCAATGAACAAGAACAAATGAAGTGGTGAAGCCATATATATAGGCAAACCCTTGAACTATTATGACAAAGCTAGGCATGACAACTCTAGGAAGCTTTATGACAATCTAAACAAGTGCTATGACAAAAGGTATGACAATTAGAAGCATTGTCATGGCACAAGTGAGAAGGTATGACAATCTAAGGGAAGGTATGACAATCAGAATGACAAACCAAGGGAAGGTATGACAATTACAAGCATTGTCATGCTCTCTTAGAATAGGTATGACAACCGTATGACAAACAGTATGACAAACAGTGGGAAGGTATGACAATTGATACTTGGTGGCTAAGGTAGAGTGGTATGACAAACGGTATGACAAACCAAGGCATTGTCATACCTTGTGACTTCGGTATGACAATGAACAATTGTCATGCCTAAGTCATTCGGTATGACAAACCAAAGGTTTGTCATGCCTCCTGACTATGGCAGGTGACATAGTGCGGTATGACAATCAATTAGATTGTCATACCGTGCTCAAAAACCATATAAATTGTATTTTCTTATATATAATTAATTCAATAATTATCCACTTAATTATATTAATTATATAAATTCATAAATTAAATTAATTCGAGTGTGAATTAATTTAATAAATAAATTACATAACTTATATAATTATTTTGAGATGTGAATTAATTAAAAGAATAATTATATTGAGCACTTCTTCAGCAGCAGGTCTTCTGACTTCCTTTAAAAGATCTGATTCTTTGTCTTGATTGAACGACCACCTATTGTTGATGCAGAATATTTAATCTGAGTAGCTGACACACAAATGTACTGTCTGGTTCATCTGTATCTAGCTGAATCAAATATTCTTTATCAATTAAATATTTGAGAAGTGGCTTGTTCGTCGAGTCTTTGTCTTCGTAGTTCTTCTTCATAAGTAGAAATAGTTTGGAATCTTATGAATAAATAAAGTATTAAAATTTTATACCTTCTGGACTTCTGGACGTGCTACAAATATTATTTGTACACTGAGGCTTGAACATATTAATGAACTTCTTTCAGTGGTGTGCAGCAGCATCCTGAAATTCTTCAGACATATGATTTTAATAAATCACTTGACGTTCTTCGTACGGATTTCTTCAATAGTGCTTGCTAATTTACTTTCTTTCTTATCAGAGTTGAGTTGATACTCTTAAATACAAATAGGCTAAACATATGCCTTTCAATTAAGATTTTTGTACCTCAACAATGTGAATCTCACTGGAAGCTTTGAACAAACATTTGAAGATTTGAGGTGGCTCCGTTGGCTCTATTGTCCACTGAAATGTTTACCTTCTGAATTTTACCCGGAAAAACTAGTTAAGCTTGAGTTGCCTCACAAAAAAATGAGAACAATGTGGGACTTAAACACAGTAGGTCCTCTGTGTACATATCATGTATATATAATAATTTGTACAAAAATGTCTAATTTAAATTCTTCCATTATTCTTACAGGCTCCCCAGGTGTTTAAAAACTTAAAGACTCTGAACATATCGGGTTCTTCAAATCTAGTATCAACACCAGACTTCTCTGGATCACCAAGTCTTGAAAGTTTAAATCTTCAGTGTTGTACTAGTTTGGAAGAGGTCCACATATCGATTGGAAGATTGCCGAGTCTTGTTTACGTGGATTTAGGGTATTGCACAACTCTAAAAAGCCTTCCGGACAGTATTTGTGGGTTGAGAAAATTGGAAGTTCTAACTATTAGTGGTTGTAGTAGTCTTAAAGTATTACCTAAAAATTTGGGGAACATTGAATCCCTAAAAGTCCTCGACGCCTGGAGACTACGTGTTTCAGAATTACCATATTCTATTTGTTGTCTAGGTAATCTTGTTGAGCTGAGGTTAGGTGGGAACAAAAACCTTGAAATTCTTACTAACAGCATCTGCAAACTGAGGTCACTAGAAATTCTTGATATTTATCATTGTAATAAGCTAAAGGAATTGCCGGATCAACTGGGGAAGATTACAAGTTTAAGAATGTTAGATGCAAGGAAGGCTACTATGTTAAAAATTCTTCCTGATATTAGTCAGCTCACGAATGTAGAAAATCTTGATATTAGTTATTGTCGTAATCTATTGTCCATTGTAAAACTTCCTCCTAATTTGATTACCATAAAGGCAGTTCGTTGTTGGTCTATAAGAAGATTACCAATTCTATCTGATTTGAAACGGCTGGAGATATTGGACCTTACAAATTCTAGTGGTTTGACAGAGCTTATAGGCTTGGAGGAACTCACTTCTTTACAAGTACTTATATTGACAGGTTGCAACTTCTCTCTTCTGGAATACGCATCAGCAAAGCGTTTCCTTCAGGTTTTTTTGATCTAAACTCTTTCTACTTATACAAGTTATCATGTATTCTTGTGTTAGTCTGCGTTTTAGTTAATTTGGTGTACTTTTTGCGAATTCCTGTTGTTTCCAATGACTGTTGTGGTAGTACTGAATTCTGTGAGTTAAGATTATATGGCTAGTAAATGCTAAGCTACTTATGTGCTTGTTAAATGGAGGATTTGTTCTGCTTGCTAATACCTTTTTTGGCGTCTCTCTTGCTCTAATTTCAATGCACATAGTTTGATGGGAGTCGGGCAGAATATGTAACAAGAAGCAATACTGGATGTTAGCCGTTGACTGGTTGGGTAACTTCGAGAGAGCACGCCATCTTTTGAAGCTGTGTGAACTGTGAAGGAGCTACAAAGGTAGCATAACACCGTGTGAAAGTTACACAAGTACTTCAAGTGCCTTGGTCTGTGATACATTCAATTTGGTCAGCACCACTTCTCCCTGCTCAGCTCACCGTAACCGGAAACTGGCTCAGGCATTACTAGCAAAGCTTGTGGCTTGAGTGCACTTCCGTTTTCGATCACCAATAATACTGCAATATATTAGTCTCATATTATTTCCATCCTCCCTCAAAGCGCTCAAAGTGTTGGGGGTGTATTTCAATGGGATTTTACATAGTTCATAAATTTTAACGGGTTGTATCAAATTTTAATTTTATGCGGCTTCTAGAGATAAAATGTCACAAGATTGGTATAGAGTCTTTAAGATTTCTCATAGATTTTGTTGGGATTTGAGATATCTTTGTATATTATAAATAATATTGACCATGAGAATTTTAATAATTAGTCATTCTAAATGCCTACTTGTGTTGATTTTATATGATTTAACTCATTATAATTATTATATAGTTACACTCTTATAAAAGTCATGTTCAAATTAGATGAGAGTGGTTTTAATCTTTGTAAAGTGGATATGTTTTTGAAATTTTATTATGACCTATTTGAAAATATTATTTTATTTGAAATTTTAGGTTTCATCAAATGATACACTTGGAGAATTGAGAAATTTTGAATAGGAATTCTAGCTAGTCAAAATTTAATATATTTAAATTTACAATAAATAGATTCAAATATTATTAGTGTGGGTAAAGAAATTCTAAATATCAAATTTCTCAATCCATACTTGTTAAAAATTATATTTTGATCATTTTTTCGCACATCCAGTTGTCCAAATAAATAGATTACACAAAAATAAAGGCATATACAATTTTTTTTAAATGTACATGCATGTTATGAATAAATATTTTCATATTTAAAATTTAAAATATGTTAAAATCTTTTATTATATTACCCGAGTGTATCGTAATATGTCCTTGCACAAGCGTACTTGTGCTCTAAACCCGTTATATTAGATAGTCGAAAACAAGCATTTCTTTTCCAAATTTCGTTGTATGATTGTCTTACCAACAATTGTAGCAAATTACTAAAACTGTTGAGGATAGTCTTACTAACAATACAAATTTTGAAATTGACTACTGGTATGAAATGTTTATAACAATATTTTGCCTAAGAATCACATTGTTGTTCCTGGGTGTGGCACAACCCTCTATTAAATGTATACTTATTGTGTTGCTCGATCTCACACAATGGTACGCATCATTGCCTGAGGTGTGTATCAGACGACGCCTCGATATACCACTGTTTTTGTTTTTGTAGAGGTTCAGACAACGAGAAAAAACCGTTATTTGATTATGTTTTTCTGGTAGTGTAGGCACAATACATTTGACATCAAATCTTAACTTTCAAAATATTCTTGTTGTGCCTATGTTTAATTGCAATTTACTGTATATCAATAAAGTAACTCAAGATAATGGTCATTCAGTTCAGTTTAAAACTTCTCAGTTTCATTTTCTGGACCAGATGTTACGTAGGAAGATTCATTTATGCATTAGGAGATCATCATAATGAAGCGACAGGGAACAATACAGTTAACAGAAACTGATGGCCGCATCAAAAACTGATGAAACCTTATCAGTATGTGGATACTTGGTCAGTATCAAGTATCATTAGTATCTGGAGATCGAGTTTGACAAGAAAAGAAAGAAGATTGATACTAAAGAGCTTATTTATAGAGTGGTATTCTATCACGTATGATATACATAGAAAAAGATAATTTTTGATAGTGAATATCTTGTTAGTATTTTTAGTAGCTATGTACTATATAAACACAAAGATTAGGCTTTGCTAAAAGTAGAATACACAACACGAGTAATATCAGTGTAACCTAGAAGCCCTTGAGAACAGCTGTGTTTCTTGAGAGTGTTTTGTAACAGTTCTTGTATAATTAATAAGAGATGAGTTGATTTTTGAGTTAATTGATTGTTTTTCAATATCAATTTGACATTAGATTAACAATAAAACAATTCCGCTTAAGTCATTTGTGTGAAATCTCAACCTAACAAGTGGTATCAGAGCCAGGTCGGTTAATTTGTACCAGTAAAGATCAAGAATGTCAACAACCAAACACGATCACTCAAAATTCCATTCCTCAACAAAGACGATTATCCGACCTGAAAAGTAAAGATGATGTTGTATCTCGAAGCCGCAGGTTGTGACTTTGTCGATAGGATTACTTATGGTCCTCGTATTCCAAAGAAACTGATTCCTCAAGATAGAACGACTCTTGAACACTACGTAGACAAATAGAAAGCAGAGATGACACGAGGAGAAAAACTTGAAGTCCTTTAAGATGCAAAGGTACGATCCATTCTTCATAATAGTCTGGATGCTGCGATGTTAAATCTGAGTAATTGCATGTAAAACCTCGAAAGAGATGCAGGACACATTGAAAACTCAATGTAAAGGAACAAAAGCTATCAAAAGAAATCGAAGAGCATTGCTTATTCAAAGAATATGAGAGATATGAGACAAATACTGATGAAGATCTCATAGACTCATATTATCGCTTACTTACATTATTGAACAATTTATCTCTTGCTGGAAAAGAAATGTGATGCTGAAGACTCCAATACAAAGTTTCTCATATCATTACTTGAGGAATGGGACACAAAGACTTCAATCATAAGGCATCGGTATGATCTAAGCTCTTTGTCTCTGGATGAAATATATGGAATATTAAGAACTCATGACTTAGAGGTTCAACAAAGAAAGGCTAGGAAGGAAAATAGAGAGAACTCATTAGCACCGAGAGCTATGACAGTAAAGGAAAAGAGAAGCTACGCTGAAAAGCCTAGAAAACAAGTTAGATCTCAAGTATCAGAGACTGATATCTTATCAGTTACTAATGACTCATCTGAAGACAGTGCAGATGAAGTATCCGATGAAGCGAAGATGCAGGAAATCATGGCTTGCATAGAAAAAGGGTAAAGGAAATTACTATTTGGAAGAGACAGAAGAAATGATCAAACCAAAGAGAACTCTTCTGGATCATCAAATGACATCAAAGGAAGAAAAGTTGATTGGTTAAAAATAAAGTGTTTCAACTGTGAAAAGATAGGACACTTTGCACAAGACCGTCGAAAGCCCAAAACAAATGGAGGAAAAGGAAAATCAGTCTTCATTTCAACCAAAGACTGGATGGAATCATCTTCCGATCCAGAAGGAGAAGATGTGAGCTATGCTCTAGTGGCAAGCTTTAAAGAAACTCAAGCCACATATGACTCCTCTACTATTAAGGTACGTACAAGAACCAATTTATAACTTTGATATTGATCATACGTACAAATTAAAATATTTCTTAAGATTATTGCATGTTAGTTTTAAGACACAAACACTAGAGAATACTAGACTAATTAAAAAGTGAGATAGATGAATGCAAAAGGAGAAATGACTTCTTAGAAAGTGAAGTATTTGTGTTGAATAAATTGAAAAATGACTGCAAGATTGCTAAAAACTCAGAATCCATGTTTAGACTTAAATATGAACAAATGGAAAAAGAATTAGTTGTTGAAAAAAAAGGATAAAAAACTGGGTTAGAGCATAGGGAAGAGATTGTATGAAACTATGTCTACTAGATCAGGATTAGAAGGTCTAGGATACAGATTTGAAGATCACAACAATGATATCAAGAAAAAGAATCTTAAAGACATTTTTGTTAAAGCAAGTACTAATAAACCTGTTGAAATATCAAATACGGTTTTTACTAATCCTGTGTGTGTTGAGAAAGTTACATCTCAAGATGAGATCTAGAAAACGGAGAAAGTTTTCATAATGAAGACAGATAAGAGCAATGATGATGTCAAGAAGACACTCACTAATGCTCAAAAGAAGAAAACAGGTAAGAACATTGGATTGATGACAAATGGTCAATTCAAGAAGAAGCTAGGTGAAGTTACAGGAAGACATGAACCTAGAACAACTCCTAAAAGGAATAGGAATGCCAAGCGAGGAATAGGCAGAGCAAATAACTATGAGTATATTCCTTTTGCACCAAGGAAGAAATCCTATAATTGTGGTAATTGTAATCATCTTGCTATTGATTGCAGGAAAAACAAGAAGAAGCCAAAAGCTATATATACATAGATCTGATGTAGCTGGTAAAACAATGAAATTTAAACAGGAAAATCCATGTCTTCATTGTGGTAGCTATTGGCATTCTCTTAGAAATCGTTTTGATTATCATGATATATATGAAAATTATTATTATGATCCTATTCCTAAATTTTATAAACGTGCAGGAACTGATAAAACTTTCTATGACAATTATGCCTCATGTTCTTGTAATGCAAATAAATCAGTTACTGATGGGACTCATAGCTATAAATTATGTGGAACAAAGAAAGTTTATGTGGTTAAAAATAGTTACCATGTCAAAAGGATCCAACAAGTGTGGATTCTTAAAAATTTTAACTAATCACTATTGTTGACTACAGGGTTCTGGAAGCAGAATTTTTATTCTGAATAATGGACGCTCAAGGTTTAATGAATATGTTAAAACCCAGTTGTCAACACTGGAGAGCATTCAAGCGCTCTCAAATCTGAATAATTGCTGAGCATATGGGCATATCAAGTAGTTGAAAGGGAGGAAAATGAAAAGGCTGATCAAGAGAGAAATGAAGTAGTAATTCAGTTACTGATGATATACTAGATACTGATTACATTCCCACTACTGATGAGGGTACTGATGAGACTAATATTGACGAAGTTGCTAAAGAAGTCATCAATGCAAAAGTTGAGGGGGAGGAAATTACTTTAAAATTTTCATAAATTTTAAGAGTATATTTTGACAAATATTTCAGTTACTGATGGAGAAGATTGGATTTACAAAAGGATGGTAACGATATTTTTTCGGTATTTATTTATGCAAATTTAATTTGTTTAAAAAAATGAATGTGATATATATATTGCCAAAGTTTCTCCTATCAGTGGGAGCAAATACCTTAGCCAAGGTATCGAAGAAAACATCCCACTCAACCCTTAACTTACCCTTTGACATCTTTGGAAGGAATATCTGTCCCAGGTAGTTGATCTTCTGAAGGAATTGTATGATTTCATCATTAGAGGGGACATCAGCAAAATTGTCCCGTGAGAATCCCAGAATTCTATTCACATCATCAGTGGTAATAGTAATCCTCTTGCCTCCATGTATTTCACCAATTATCATGAAATTATCAAAAGTAGTAGAGTTGACTACAGTGGAGTAGAAATCATACAAGGGGTCCACTTGTATCGGAGCAGATGCTGTAATTGTCTTGCTGACTAGACATTGCTCATTCAGAAAGCGAATCCACGGTCTAAAGCGCTGAGAGCAAATCTCCAGATCCAAATAACCACAATAGTTCGTCTCGATAATATCGAATTGGCCATTCATTTTTATAATTAAAAATTGAATTAAGCTATAAATTTTCAAATAAAATATTAATTCTCAAATTTCTCGTAAATTTTAACTAACAATTAATTGACAATTAATTAATTAGTTAAATAATTCGAATTATAAAAATAATATCGAATGAAAATTTAATTAATTTAGAAAGCCCTAATTCAAATTATATCCACAAACACCCAAAACCAAACAAGGCCTTAAATCAATTGAGAGGTCTAAGCTTTAACACTAATAACCCTAAAACCCAATTTAAGCAATCGGATCAAATGCCAAACAAACTCAACACCTTCGATTTCTCTGATTCAACAGCAATTTGTAGTTAACTGGCAAGCACAATCAAGAAGTCTCAAAACGAACACGAATCGAGCAATAGCACACGAACTCAGTTCGATTTTTCACACAAAATTTGGGCAGAGTTTCATTTAGATTCGAGCAAAACAAAGTAAACCAGCAAGCAAAGAATGCTTGAAAACGAAACCCAGCAAGAGTTTTTAAAAAACTTGAAAAAGAACGGAGCAAATCGAAGTGTGTGTATATGTGATCGGTGTGTGTATACGCGATGGTGAAGATGAAGTGAATGGGCAAGACAACAATTGGAAATGTCTTAGGGGTATGTGTTAAACAGGTAAGACAAATGACACAAATGTCTTGTGTGGTGATTTGAAAACAGTCGGGACGACAAATAAGAAGATTGCCGCCCCGAACCTTTGAGGAGGTTTTAAACTAACAGAGTAAGACAATAGCGAAAGTTGTCTTGTGGGGAGTGTTACTTGACTCGGGCAAGAAAATTATCGAAATTGTCGTGCCGATTCAAGTGGAACCATTATAAAACGCAGCAAGACAACACCACTGATTGTCGCACCAAGCCAAACTAAGACAATTATAATAAATAAAATTAAACGAAAATTCGAAGCAGCAAGACAATATGGAATATTGTCCTACCGAGTTGTGAAAACTAAAACCGCAAGACGATGAAGAATATTGTCTAGCCGAGAGTTTTTAAACCTAGAAAAAAGAAGATATAATTATATATATATATATATATATATATATATGATTTTTAATATGTTTTAAAAGATAAAAGATTTTGCAATTAAAATCAAAAATCTATAATAAAAATAATAATATATATTACACAAATATTTTGTAAATTCCAACTTTAATTAAATATAAATATTTATGAACTTAAGATTAATTTAATAAGCTGAAATAACTTAAATTCAAATATTTATGCTTAATTAATTTTGGAACATACAAAATAATTACAGATAATTATCTAAATGCCTAGAGAATAATACAGGGGAGTACACAAGCATTTAGAGAATTACAGATTAATATACAAACATGTATAATCACACAAAATATTATCAGATAGTATACAGATTATCATATAAAATCTAATAACACAGATATAATTACACAGAAAATTCACAAAAATATATAAAGCATATGAAAAATATATACAATGAGAACTATGTCATATTTAACATCCCTAATTCACAAACCAGCTTAGAGAAAGTGGATTCATCCAATGGTTTAGTGAAGATGTTAGCAATTTGCTCAGTCATGGGTACAAAGTGTAACACCACTGTACCATTCATGACATGTTCTCGAATAAAATGATACCTGATATCAATATGCTTGGTTCTTGAATGTTGAACCGGATTGTTGGAAATGGGTATGACATTTGTATTATTACAAAATATAAGAATTTTGTTTACTACAACTCCATAATCATTTAATTGATTCCTAATCCACAAGATTTGAGCACCGCAGCTTCCAACAGCTATATACTCAGCTTCAGCAGTAGATGTAGACACAGAGTACTGCTTCTTACTATACCAGGAAACCAAACGTCGTCCTAGAAACTGACAGCTTCCAGACGTACTCTTCCTATCAATCCTGCATCCTGCATAATCATCAGAATCTGTATAGCTGGTTAAGTCAAAACTATTATTCTTAGGGTACCAAATACCTAAACCAGGTGTACCCTTAAGATATCTAAAGATTCTTTTGACGGCTATAAGATGTGATTCCTTAGGATCAGCTTGGAACCCAACACACAAACATGTTGCAAACATGATATCTTGTGATATCAAATTTCTTACTAGATTTATCCTGGTCAAACTTTGTGGCAGTGGCCATGGGTGTCTTTGCCGGTGAAGAGTGTTCTGGATTGTACATTCGCAGAAGATCTCTAACATATTTTGATTGGCAAATGAAAATACCATCTTCCTTTTGGCTTACATGAAGACCAAGAAAGTAAGACAATTCACCCATCATACTCATCTCATAATTACTCTGCATTAACTTAGCAAATCTCCTGCACATGTTATCATTAGTAGAACCAAATAATATCATCAACATATATTTAAACAAATATCATATCATTATCATGCAATTTATAAAAGAAAGTTTTGTCTATGACACCTCTAGTGATTTTGTTTTCAATAAAAACTCAGAGAGAGTGTCATACCATGTCCTTGGTGACTGCTTGAGTCCATAGACAGCTTTGAATAAGAAGTAAACAAAGTCAGCAAATTCTGGATTTTCAAAGCCAGGAGGCTGTTCAATATATAGTTCTTCTTCAAGCTTTCTATTCAGAAATGCACTTTTCACATCCATTTGATAAACCTTGAAGTTGGAGTGTGCAGCAAATGCAAGAAATATACTGATGGTTTCAAGACGAGCAACTAGAGCATAGGTTTCATCGTAATCAATTCCCTCCTCTTGGAAATAACCTTTTGCGACCAGTATGGCTTTGTTTCTCACAACAATTCCATCACCATCTAACTTGTTCCGGTAGACCAATCTGGTTTCAATTACAGATTTACCCTTAGGCCTTGGAATCAGGGCCCAGACTTCTTGTCTCAATCAGGATCAGCAAATGCTTCATCTATTTTCTTTGGCTCCAATTGAGATAGAAAACCAGAAAATAAACATTCGTTAGACGTAGTTAGTGCTGGAATTCAATCCGGACAGCTCGCGAGCTCGCCCGGCTCGAACTCGTTTTGATGGGCTCGGCTCGGCTCGTTTAGTTAAATGAGCTCGAGTACGGGCAGAGGTTTTGGCTCGCTTTGTTAAACGAGCTGGCTCGACTCGACTCGTGAAAATTAACGAGTCGGATTCGGGTAGCGTTTTAGACTCGATTTAGTGTTAAATTAAACGAGCCGGCTCTCCCACCTCGTTAAAATCAGCTTGTTTAGCTAAATGAGCCAACTCGACTCGACTCGTGAAAATAAACGAGTCGAGTTCGAGCAAAGATTTAGGCTCGTTTTCTTAAACGAGCCGGCTTGGCTCAAATTATGCCCGGCTCGAAACTCGGCTCGCCTGGATCGAATAACAGCCCTAGACGTAGCACTTCTAGTCTTGACACCGGCATCAGGATCACCAATTATTAAATCAAAGGGATGATCTCTGCTCCAAATCCTTTCCCTTGGAAGATGTGACCTTGATGATTCAGCAGTATAATCAGTAAGCTGAAGTGTATGACTAGTTGATCCACTAGCTCCCCCTCAGTTGCTGCCAGGTTGACTTGATGATCCACCACTAGCATTAGTGGAATCTCCAGTGTTTCCACCATTGCCTGGATCATCACCATCGTTGTTGTCATCTCCTGTTGAAATCATTGTTCTTGCAGCTTCAATCAGTGTACGATTGAAATATTCTGATTGCTTCAAGACAAGCAACTGGAGCATAGCTAGGTTTCATCATAATCAATTCCTTCTTCTTGGGAATAACCTTTTGCGACCAGTCTGGCTTTGTTTCTCACGACAATGCCATCACCATCTAACTTGTTACGGAAGACCCATCTAGTTCCAATTACATGGCCATCAGTATCTCTTTCTTGTTTTCTCTAACCTCTTTTGAGCCTTCGTTTATGATCTCTAGTGTATCCCAAATTTGTTTCGCATTTGTACAATTAACAACAACATTGTACATGACAGAGTCTAGAGATTCAACCAAAATAAGTTGAAGAGCATCATCTAAATTCATTTGCTCACTTTCTTCATCTGTATACTCAGAGAATTCTTTTAGAACGGTTCTTAAAGTTATCAATAAGAGTAATAATTTTTGTGTAACCTAGAAGCTCTTGAGAACGGCTGTGTTTCTTGAGAAAATTTTGTAACAGTTCTTAAAGTTATTAATAAAAGCTGAGTTGATATAGATCCCGATTGGTTGTTAATCTTAGATTATTTGGCATTCGATTTAACAATAGATAATTAATTCTTCTTAAGTCTATTGATTAAATTGCGACCGAACATAGCTTTACTCTGAGTATCGCCTTGTTGATGTCTCGAGATGAAAGAGTTACAATATCTTCAAGGGATAGAGTGCATGCTTCCACTGATTTGTACTTCCAGAAAGTGACTTTGGTAGGATGGAAGGCTACAACAGGAGTTTCATCTTTCATGGGTTGAGTTGGATCAAGAGGAGGTAGTGGATACCGTGGTTCTCGATTGATGTTCAGTAGATTCTTGTTTCGAAGTGCAACAAAGTTCAACCTGTATGCATATAAGAAATCAGCAGCTACTCTTCTTTGTCTGGTATTAGCACACTTCATCTTTAGTTGTCCCTCCAAATACTTCATTGTCTTGATTTTGCAAGTAGACAAGCTTTTATCCTTCAGACTCATACTCTAAATTATTTCATCTTTGAAGTATATGATGACATGAGGCACATTTTGCACTTCTAGACCTATATCAATAATCCATTCCACCACCATGTCTCGGAAGATTTCATTTTCAAGCTTTCTGGTGGAGATGCTCTTGTTCTTTAACACAAAGAGTTCAGTAAGTGCAAGCCTTCTGAGTGGATTAGTGGAAACATGCTTATAAATGCTGCTTTGACCCCATGTCAAATGTTATGTTGATTAGCTAGTCATGACCATTAATAACTCTAATGCTCACAGATGTTATCATATCATTCAACACTTCATGATAGTCATGAATATTTTCATACTTCTTCCTGTATGCATCCAAGATATCCTACCTCTTTTTCCTCGTTACCACCTTTGATTTTGGTTTGCTTCTTTATAGCCTCTAGCAATGTCTCATTCCTCTTGACTTTGGTTTGCTTCTTTATAGCCTCTAGCAATGTCTCATTCCTTTCCGGTCTTCTTTCTTGCGACTTCACTTCTTTCTTTTCCAACACACCTTTGATTCTCGAGCTTTTCCTTTAGCTTCTGACTTTTAGCCAGCCCTTAAAACACACAACCATCAAAGTCCTGTGGCGGATTCCCGTCATATCACCACTACGATATATCTTTATTCCAGCGATCGCTCATCTTTGTTAATTACCAAAATTCTCCCTCAACAAGTTGTTTTTAACACTAATATTGAGATTTTTTTTTTAATTCTAATATAAGTATTTTAGGTCAATTGATATTTTGTAATAGTCATTAGAATATGATGGTATTTAATAAAGGATATCAAAGTCTTAAATGATTTAAAGTATCCAATTAATTTTTTTGTTATACTTAAATTTTCACATATGTCGTATTTAAATATAACTTAATATAAGTATTTATTAAGACTTTTATCATAAGTAACTGATATATATATTTTCTTGAATTTCATAAAATATCGATAGATCTTGCATTATTTTTTATACTTGTTGAAATCTAATTAAATTATATTAGATTTTGAAATTATGCAAAACTTAAATTTATTCTGTAAAAATTTTCGTGATATAACAATCGACTAAAATACCTGTAAATTATTTCCTCCGTCTCTTATAATTTGTCCCATTTGACTTTTTTGTGATCGAATTGATTGTATTTTGACTATCATTTATTTTTTATTTTTTAAAATTTTGTCCCAAATAATTTGTCCCATTTGATTTTCTAGTGGTACAAATTTTATACATCTCTATTTATATTTTATTTATTATATTCAGTCAAAATTTGATCATAAATAAGATAAAAATTTCGAACAAAGGAAGTGCATTATTAAAATATTCTAAAACTTGAATTATACCTTTGTCTTCATTGATTGTTTTGCTGAGAAGACGTTTTGGAAGGCTAAAACATATCATTTTGGACTTTAAAGTAAAATTATTTATTTGTGTAATTATCCGACATATATATAACTTTAACATGTGCACTCCGTCATAATATAACACAAAAGTCAAGTTTGGACAAATGGCTGGCTCAACATGAAATTATGATTTATTACATTAATGTTATTTAATGTGATAAGTTTAGTGATTAAAATGTTTGTCCGAATAATTCTGATTTATCAATGATTGATGTATTTTTAAAATATAAATTAAAAATAAAAATTATCTGTTATTAGGATTTATGAATACATTTTATATAAAAAAGTTAAAAGTTAAGTATAAGAAAAAAGTAGGTGAAATTGACTTCTGATTTTAAGTCAATTTTGATTTATTTCTGATTTCATATTAAGTCATTTCCTGCTTATAATACAAACATTTATTTTTTGGTTTGAAGTCCAAAATAGTTTTAAGGCTTAGACAAACTGTTTGTTGCTTGACACAACGAAGCTCAAAGATTGTTTATGTTTACTTTACTATTTGCACGCTTTTTGAGATATTTATAAAATATGGTTTTATAAATTTTTTTAATAAAATTTTAAACGTCAAATTTTTATTCAGAAAAATATTAAAAAATAATATAAAATTATATTTTATAGAATTTGAAGAAATACCGTAAATAACAGAGTTTGTCATCCAAATCAATCTCTTACGAAACTACTGCACGAAATTAAAATGTCCGATCTGCAGCTTCTACAATCAATCCAGTACATGTTCACACGTAATCATAGATCTATACGCAGCTGATCAAACAATAATCAAACCGACAAATATTGCATAATCGCACTTCTGGCCATTTAGCTGATCTGGATTTATGTTACTCCCTCCGTCCCTTTTTACTTGTCCTTTTTGAAAAAATAACGCATCTTAAGAAAATGTTAGGTGGATATCTTGTTTTCATACATATCCCTAATAAATGTAATGAATTAAATAGAGTTGTGTATATATATATCCTAGTCAAACATTGGAAGTTGTTACATTTTGAAAAAACATACAAAAAGTTGCTTTGAAAAGAGAAGTGGACAAGTAATTTGGGACAAATTTTTTTTTCAAAAGAGACATGTAAAAGGGGACCGAGGAGTACCATGCACCCTCTTGAAAATTGCATATGCTTACACGTATATCATCATATTCAGCAACCTCCTCTACTCCTTTGAGCAAAGAACTGTACAAAATTTTACCGTTTCTAGAACATGTTTTGTTAGATTGTTACTCCCTCCATCCCAAAATAGTTGTTACATTTCAATTTTTGTTGGTCAAATTGACTAAATTGACTACTTTTTTTATTTTGTCAATTGATAAAATATCAATAAATTTCAGTCAAACTTTAGTCAATTTGACCGACACAAAACCAAATGTGACAACTATTTTGGGACGAAGGGAGTATTAAGTTTTTAAGAACTTTAATTATGCAGGTTGTACCCTCTTAATATTTTGGAAATACAAGTAGAGATTATAAATGACTGGAATCTTCTCTATGATTATTTGAGAAAACATCATCGGCTTGACAAAATATTAATTACATGCGTCCAGAAGAGGTTATGAACACGTATCATATATACTCATATGATTACGAACACCCAATTCAAATTTTCCACCGACACCGTGCTAACAGAGGTATTTATGGTATCCAAAGTTTTGAGCTACCCTGTAACAACTTCATGGAGATGTCAGAAACAAGGGGTCGGTCAATGCATACCATTATGTGGTTCTTATCATGTTGCCCTCATTTCAGTCGTCCTCCTCCTTACTCTCCCGTCTCACATATTTCTATACAATTTTTCATTTAAGATATTCATCATTTTTATTCCAAAAATAATAACTTTTTATATTATAAAAACAATATTACATTACTACGTTTTCCCACTATTTTCATTTTATGATAATAAAAATACAATTACCTCTACTACTTTTCTCCACTATCTCAAATTTATTAATTAAAAAAATGAATCCCACTACTTTACTTACTTTGTATCTAATTTAACTCAATTTTTACGCTTTTCTTTGATTTTCATGTCCCAACCAAATATATACAAATGGTTGGGACGGATAGAGTATCGGATAAGAAGCGGTTGGACGGTTCATATTACTTGTTGGCCCCCCTTTCACTACCATGCATAGTTGTCGTAGCTAATTACTTATAAGAAGGACGTTGTTATCAATATATATGAAACAACTTTATTCACACACATTTTTAATGTTTTCTCGGGGGTTTGAAATATACATGCCAATTCTTCCTCCGCATAAAGAAATGTATGAAACATGGGAAAATGCTAATTAAGTACTCAAAAAGTTTCTAAATTTTTTTGGGAAATTCTAGATGGTACACTCATTGTTTTTTTCAATGGTACCATCGAATTTTTGACTTCTACCAGTGGTACCCTCGTACTTTTAATTTACTCTTTATGGTACACTCGTTTACTTTTGATCTACTCTCTATTAATTTCGGATTGTAAAACAAATTGTATATTTGAAATCCTTGCGAAAAGTTACATAAAATAGACCCTTAAATCATGTAAAACAGAGTCAAAATGAGTGAGATATTAATGACAAAGTTCGGTTATGAAGTTTGAATATATCTTACTCATTTTGACTCTGTTTTACATGATTTAAGGGTCTATTTTATGTAACTTTTCTCAAGGATTTCAAATATACAATTTGATTTACAGTTTGAAATCAATAGAGAGTGAATTAAAAGTACACGAGGGTACCATAGAGAGTAAATTAAAAGTACGAGCGTACCATCGGTAGAAGTCAAAAATGCGATGATATCATTGAGAAAAGCCAATTCTATGAGTGTACCATCAAGAATTTCCCAATTTCTTTTATCAAATCTAGTTTGCAACATAAAATTATTCAATTTAATCTCATAATATTGGAACATTCGGTATGAACATCAAACACCCAATTAAAATTAGCCATCTTTTTGCTAAGTCACTTTGAAATAAAATTGAAAACAATTTCCCATTTTTTTTGTCATCAACACTACTCGAAATATAGATATTAATTGTTTAAACTCAATTTTCTGCTACTTTATCTTAAGTCTGTACAACATCCACAAAGCGCGGGAACCATTAACCTTTTGGAGAGTAAAAAATTTACATAAATTGTTAATTAATTTATAATTAACAGTCATAAGTTACAAAATCTGTCGATGTTTTAAGTTAAAAGAGATTTGTAGTTTAGATTTGCCCCAGCTCGGCAAACACGACACTTGATACCATATTATAATTTGGGGCCGTTTGGGTTAGCTTAAAATAAGTGACTTCTTGCTTATAGTAAAGAAGTGGAGTAGAAGTGAGAAGTAAATAAGTTAATAAAGTGTTTGGAAAAGAAGCAGAAGCTGTGAGAGAGAAGCTAGCATTCTTGGCTTCTTAAAAATGCTTCTACTTTTTTACACAAACGGGTCAAGAGAAGCAGAAGCCAGAAGTAGCTTCTGCTCCTCTTGGCCAAACAGGCCCAAAGTCTTTTGAAAAAGAAATTTCGGAAAAGAAATCCGAATGTAAAAGGCAAATTTAAACACTACTATTAAATAGCTGTTTGACAGTTTAGATATATTGGCTGTGTAAAACTTCAATTCTAGAAGCCTGATATGTTTTGTTTTGTCAACTGAGCTGCATTATTGTATATGAACACAGTTGCTTGTAGAATTGCAAGTCTATTATATATGGTTGTCGATGCTGGCATACATATGGATGACTTTATGTTCTTTTCCTTACACACTGTACCATACCAAATACTACCAAATTGCCTGCAAATCTTTAGTGATTGTGTGGAACAGAACAAATTATTAGAAGATGCTTTAGAAGTTATTACACGAAATGGTGCATGGACCCAAAAAGAAAACTTCTTGAATTTGGTTTTGGAATTATTTGTTAAAATATTCTATCACTGGCATTTTTCCCTACCAATAATGTTTTAGTTTAATATAAACCTTAAAGCTGGTAAAAGATTTTGTCCTTCATTATTGATTAGTAAAATATTTCAATAAACCAACTGATGCTGCAATGGACTTAAATTATCCTGATTAATAATGATAAAATTTGGCGCAATATTCATCTTCTACCCTCGTTTAGTTTGTAGTTCCAAAATGTAACTTTAAATTTTAAACATTTGATAATTTTGTTGCGAATAGTATCATGTAATTTATTAAATATAATTATCGAAACAAATTAATTGATATTTAGTCCGCCCAATTAGTGGTGATAGATCAGCGGTTGTAATGGATACTCGGAAGCATTAATATTAGAGGGTTGTGAGTTGTGAAGGTACGTGCAATCATTTTGATGACATTTTAATCTTAAATATGATTTAAATAATTTAAATATTGCTTCACGGCACACAACTAGTGATATTGCTTCTGCTAATGCTTCTGTTAATACTTTTTTATTAATCTTTTTTTTTTGTCAGGACTTTTTGATTAATCTTTACTTGGTCATAAAGTTTCAAGAAAAGCTCCCTTAACAAAAGGACTTCCTGTGGATAGTGCTAGTAGTGGTAAAATGCTAAAAAAAAGATGGATTTTCAGAATGATGGTGAATTTCATAATGCAGACAAAGACAACGAAGCTAGGGTTCTACTCATGCTGTCATGCATATAATGATAATTGTTCTGATGATAATTTGATAATTGCTCTGATGGTTTGGCAACCTGCCTACCTCAAATGTCGGAGGTTCAGCAAATTTTTTCTTAATTTTAACTTATTAACTATAAAATTAGTTAATAAATTATAAGTCAGGATTTTTTAACTAGAATTTATTTATTTTTGACCTTTCAATAATGCCATCATAGTCAAAATGTACTTCAAACCTATGTCAATATTAATTACTCCCTCTGTCCCATTTAATTGTATACGTTTCTTTTCAACTGCTCGACACGCATTTCAATGCTCTTATAAAATATAGTTCCATAACTTATTTTTGAGATTTTTTTTTTCTGAATAAAAATATAACATCCAAACTTTAATTCAGAAAAAGAAAATTTTAAAAATAAATTACACAACTACATTTTATAGGAGCATTAAAGTCCGTGCCGCGTCCCCGTCCCCCAATGTATACTACTCAGAGGGACGGAGGGAGTATAATTTATATCCAGTATGTGTTGTTAGAGCATCTCCAAGGGGCTCTCTAAATAAATTCTTAACTTCAAATTTAAAGAGCAAAGCAAAAATTAGAGCTCCAATGGGCTCTTAGAAGCTCTTTAAAAATTTAAGAGTTTATCATCTCTCCTCTCTTTTAAAGAGCATGTAAGAGCTCTTAACTTTTTTTTCATGAATATAATATTGATTTCCCTCCAACTTTACCTCCAACATTTCTCTCTTTTTACTATTCTCTCTCATTTATATGAATAAAATATGAATAAGGAGCAAGTATAAAGAAAAGCATTGGAGTTGAAATCTTTTTCAATGTCTTAACTCACTAGAAGCCAAATATTATATTATATTTTAAAGAGTGATTTAAGAGCACCATTGGAGATGCTCTTAGAGGCTTTGTGGTTGCCCATTTTGCACATGCTCAAGCACAATTATCACGGGAGCACTTGAAGTGATGAGTGAGATATATATGCATTTAGGTGTTTTACTTTATTTAATAACGGTTTTTTTTGTGTGTGCTCATGGGCACATGCTAAGCACTAAAATTTATAAATTTGGAGAGTTTTGATTGGCTTACCCTCCCTAATAATGGTGGACCCCCCTTGCAGTTACAACAATCACACCAATCAAAACCCTCCAAATTCATGGATTTTTGAGCTTAACATGTACCCATGAGCACACACTAGACAAACCCATTTAATAATACAAAATTTTCATTCACCATCCTTGGTTGGAGATTTTCTTCATAACTGCCGTCTAATTTCAATTAGAGCTCTTCCTTTTCCAACAAACTGAGATTCCTTACTGCAAGTTTGATGGCGGTTATATTTATTTTGTTGAACTATATCGTAGAACAAAAATTTAAAGTCAACACTTAAATGATGTTAACACTTAATATCTTAATACTCCCTCCGTCCCTATTTATCTGTCCACTTTGGAAGTGAAAATTTGTCCCTATTTATCTGTCCATTTATACTTTCAAAACTAATTTAATGATAGTTTTTCAAATATATCTCCATAATTTCAATTTTCAAGGCTTGACTTATTTAAAACTTGGTTGAATTCATGTTTTCAAGACATAAAGTAGGGGTATTCCACCATTTTCAAGATATTAATCAGAGGTATTTAATGAAAAAGTTTATACAATCAAGTATTTTTTGGTATGTGTTTTTTTTTCCAAAAGGGACGGAGGGAGTATCATTTAAAGTCTTTGGTATAAAGCTACTTTGAAAAGTTAATAAAATAATATATACAATGGATTCAGTGATGTAAAGTTAGTTTAAAAAACTAAATTTACAGATAAAAAAATAAGGTATTTAGAAATTAAGATACTGTTTAGGGTGGTTGTTGCAGACAGCCACAACAGTTTTTTGTTGAAAAACATGTGAAAAATTATTTGTTAATTCTACAATCAGCTTTTCTACGAGCAGCTTTTAGCTGAAAAACTGTTTTAGAAAAAACAAGTCCTGCCATGCTTTTGAAAAAAGCTGCTTTTAGCTTTTCAATCAAACGGTTACAAATTTTACTATCAAACCTCACCACAGAAAATATTTTTTTTATATTATAACTTAAAATAAGCATATATCAAAAAAATTACCAAACATTTATCTGATTTCTACAACAGCACTTTTTTTACCAGCACTTTTTCTGACCACACAGAATTTTTTAACAGCACTCCCAAATAGACCCTAAGTGAAGTGGGTGTTTGGCAAAAGAAGCATAAGTGCTTCTTTTGAGTTTTTAAGCCAGAAGAAGCTCGAAGTAGAAATGTTACTATCTTTTATAGTGATTTGCATGTTATTATGAAGTTTTTAAAATTTTAATATGTAATAAACTTTATTTATAAAGAGAGTTTGTTTTATTTGAATAATATAGTTTTTATATTTATAAATTTAAATTACCAAATACACAATTGACTAATAAATAATTATCCAAACACTTTTAATAACTTATAAGTCAAGTAACTTATAATCTACTCCCTCCGTCCCCCTGAGTTGTATACATGGGGGACGGGGACGCGGCACGGACTTTAATGCTCCTGTTTTACATAGTTCTATAACTTATTTTTAAGATTTTTCTTTTCTGAATAAAAGTTTGAATGTTATATTTTTATTCAGAAAAAGAAAATTTTAAAAATAAGTTATAGAACTATATTTTACAAGATCATTGAAGTGCGTGTCGAGCAGTGAAAAAGAAACGTATAGAATTAAATGGGACAGAGGGAGTAATTCTTTGTTTTAAGCACTAAGTCACCATTTTTAAGTTAAAGACCATAGTCCCTAAATTTGAAATAAGTATTATTTTACAACCAAAAATCACATTTTTGTTGTGAACGATAACAATAATTCCATCTAACCATTAAACTTGCTCTTATTAGAAGCACTGTTACTGCTTACCAATAAGTAACTTACGAACAAACATAACACATACATATGTATATTTGATGAAACCAAGCTAATACATATATATCAACTGGACAAATAAAATATGTGATCACCATATAACTTTTATTCAATACTCTCACGACTGGCCGAGAAGCTGAAAGCAGAGATCAAATATAGCAACACTCTCGAATGGGAGGACTGCCGAAATTTTGTGTCCTGGGACATTTGGTTTATATTCTTAGAGTGTCCAAAAAAGATTTCCCATTAAGCTTCTGAGAAAACAATCCCTTCAAGTAATCCTGAGTAGTAGTTCTGTGAAACTTTGCAGGAGTTTCGGACGAGAAAAGGCTGGGCGCAGGACCGAAATCTCCATGATAGTTGGGGGATAGAAAAGTAGCCAGGGACAATCTTTCTTTCACAGAGTTCACAACGCCTCTATGTTCAATACTGGGGTACGTTCCATTAGTCACAATCTAAAAATTCAGCACAGCAATTGATCAAGCCAACAGTCTAAATAACGAAAAACTAAAAATATTAATAGTGTAGAGTAGTAGACATACCTCCAAAATATCTCCAATGTTTATAACAAAAGCAGAAGGCAATGGTTTAACTGGGATCCAGATACCGTCCTTCCTAACCTGGAGCCCTTCCATTTCGTTTAGTTGAAGAAGAATGGTGAGGCCAACAGCATCACTATGAGGCGTGAGTCCAATAACCTGATCCGGTTGAGGGCATGGAGGATAGCAGTTCATCCTCATTGATTGCAAGCCTTCATCAAATAGCACTTCCATATCTTCGGGCTTCATTCTGAGAGCTTTCGCCATCACGTTCAAAATTTTCATGGCCAGGCTCTTTAGCTCCCTTGAATAAGCCTCAATAGCGACTCTGCATATGTGTAAATATTACAGCACATATAATAATAGTATAAATATGTGTTCGATGCTTTAGAGGATAAGAAACTTCGTGGTCACCTGAATGGAAGAGGAAGTTGCGGTAATAAGTGAGGTTTTCTTAGCTCGGCAGGAAGGGTGATTATGAAAAACATGTCGGCCCAATCAAGCTTCTGCTCCTCCGAGACTACGAAGACTTGTCCATACCCCTCCACATCTCCCTCTAATTGACCAAACTTTTTCTTCTCTTCCAGTGGCAGATTAAAGAACTTCTCAGCCTCAGCTTTCACTCTGTCAAGTAACGAATCGCTGACCCCATGGTTTGTCAGCTTCATACACACACATAAAATCTTGTTAGCCAATTATCTTAGTATATGAAGTACATAAGATGAATATTTTTACTTACCTGAAAGAAACCCCATTCCTTACAGGCACTGTGTAACCTTTCCAGCTCAGTGTCCATTTTATCGCCGTGAAGTAACATCTCCATGTCAATTACAGGGACTTCAAGTCCGGGATTGGGCCTGGAAAGAGCTGGTTCTTGATCGGGACGTACGTATCGGGATGGTACTGCAGCCATCTTCTCCTTGGCCAGTTCATGGACTGAAGGTACCTCCAGAGAACTCCCTAGCTTTGTTGCTGTTGCCACTTCCATATCTTACAATGCTCTAAGATCCCTTTTTCTGAGTTTGATTGTTTTATCTACTTTGTTAAATGCATTGGATATATGCCTACAGACTGGAGTTTATATAGACAAATGTCATCTGTATTTGACATGGATTTTTTTAAGACTTTTTGTATTTAATTAATTAAGATGTATAAGTTCTTTTGTTTGTTTTTTTTTTAGGAAAAAGATATATAAGTTCTTAAAACTTTTGTAACAACCAAGTATTATATTTTATTTTGCTTAGTCCCTTTCCTTTTTGCTTGCCGTAACGAAGCTTGACCTTTAATATGTGTGGTCCAAATCTATATGACTTTTTTGTTGAAATACAAATCTATTATCTATATGACTTCTTATATCAAGCAGTTATGTAGGCGCCAACTCCCGGTTCTATCTCTTCCTTCTTTGAAAGTTTATCTAGAAGGCGATACGTGTGATTAGTTGGTTGTATGGGTTAAAATTTAGAGTAGTCTTAACTAATTCAAATTTTATTTTCAATTTTTCTTTTTCAATGTGTCGTGATAGACGGAAGGTTGATTTTAATTGGATGATTTATGTGCACACGGAATCACATTATTATTAGTACAAGAATAATTAATCATGCATTATCAACTAGATTTGAGAAATTAATATGGGAAGACTTTTTGGAAAAAGCTTAAGTATATCTCAAAGTTGAGGATTACATACAAATTGGTCGTAGATTAATATGTATATAAGTTAAAATAGACTATCTCAACTTAGTATATACCAACTTAGTATATATTTGCCACGACGGGAGTTATGTTTTACGGGAGTTATGTTTTACGAGTAACAATTAAATTTGTATGTATGACGGGAGTTATGCTTTATGAGTAACAATTGAATTTGTATGTATGACGGGAGTTATGCTTTACGAGTAACAATTAAATTTGCGTCAATCATTCATTGGTATTATAATTTAATTATAAATAATATTTGATTATCAAAATTCATATAAAATTAATTATTATTAATTAATCATTAATATCCTTAGTATCCTCTAACTTTTTTTAACGTAGGAGCCCGCAGACTTTAACAATAGTTATTATCATTACCGTGTTTATTAGTTATATTGTAGAACAAATGTTTCATGATTAGTAAAAACAATTATTCTGCTTGTGTATTATATTGTAAAACTTGATTTTTAATTTATCACATGTTTAAATATATTGTATAAAAAAATTAAAATTAAAATTATTAGATTATAATTTATGTAATTTTTAAAATGAGGACTCTAAAATTTCATATAAATATTCTGTAGGATGAAGATGGAGATATCTCACACTACATATCAGAATCGTGTACGAGAATAAATTTTTGAAATAAGTTGAACTATTTTATATTGATGATTAAGGAGGTTTGTTATATTTTTTTTCTTTATTACTTTCCCCGACCTTCTCCGTAAGAAACCTCAACATTCTCTTTACTGTTGAAGTAGCCGTCTATTATGTGAAGGGCTTTCACCGACGGAAAACTTCAAAATTATCTTCTTTTTATTTTTTTTAATGCATTTCTTCATTTATTAGTTCTTTTCAATAATTTCTCAATTTATCTAGATTTTGTTTGGTTTCTGCTTATGCGAGTTTGAATTTTTGTTTAGGTTTTTCCGTTGTTCATTATATCCGAGATTACAGATTTACGACATTTCATGGCATTGATTGAGTGATAAAAGTTTATATATGATGATTATATGGTTGATTGATCAAAACAACAGTGCAAGTATTGCCACATGTATATATCTCTTCAACAAATCGTTTGGTTGCTTACCGAATAAGAAAGAATTCAACAACGATTATTCTGTGTTTGTTTAACTTTGATTATATCTGTAAATATCGTGTAATTTTTAATTATTGAATTATTTTCTTTTTTCAATAGAAAAGATGGGCGGTTTGATAAAATATTATCAGTTTGATAGAAACATATCGCCATTATGTGGTTCAAATAGATGTCGATAATACAGATATACGCAGTACATGGTAACAAAGGATAACGTAAGAACAATCTCCACTGACTTTATTTTGTGGTTTGATAGTGCTCGGCAAGCATGACAATAAAGAGTCCAAGGACTTATGAAGAAGTCTAGGCTGGCAGGTAAGTCTTATGTAATGGTTTTTCCGCCTTTGTAAATTCAAAGTCTCATTGTGCATGATGCATGTTGTACACTTGTACGTAGTAGTAATAGACATCTCATCACTTCCATCCTTACCAGAACCATATTTATCAATGATCATAATGATTGCAATACACGTAATTACAGGTTTTCAACGAGTCAGTATATTTCATTACGGTCATTATATATTACTAATTATTTTATCTTTATTCTACACCTTACCCACTGTCAGCATCCCTCTTCGTCGGGGGAAAAATTAAAATTGAAATCTTGATGAACACTAAAGAAATTTTGGAAATATTGATATATTTTGAAATTTTGAATGATATTTTAATAATTGTTTTAAATTTATAATGGTGACCCAAAGTATAAAAGTCTTGGGTAAAATATAATACAAACATGTCAAAAAACAATTTAGAGAAACTGTGCCCGGCCCCCATGTCTCTTAATGGATCCTCTCCTGTGTTATCACCCCAACAAAGTGTGATCAGCATTTATCATTGTTTCTATATCAAACCTCACGGCATCCGAACATCATATCCCTTTATACTCTCCCTAACTGTTGTTACTTCTTTGACTTCATCATCATTCTCTTCTCCATACTACTTTTCTTCTTCGACGACCACCTCTCGGCTCCTTTTCAACAATACTTTTACACTTCTCCGGCGACCTCCATTATAATTACTTATTTAGAAATCTTTAATACTCAACATATATACACAACTGTTATAATCATTTATTATAGTTTCATATTAACTTTCTAAGGTACCGTTTTGCACTGCTATTTACAGAATGTGAAAGGCATATGTTAAGCCTATTTGTAATTAAGAGGTATCAACTCAACTCTGATAAGAAAGCAAGTACTGTTAATCGGAATCCGTACGAAGAACGTCAAATGATTTATTGAAGATTTTATGTCAGAAGAATTTCAGGATGCTGCTGCAAACCACTGAAAGAAGTTCATTAATATGTTCAAGCCTCAGTGTACAAATAATCTTTTGTGGCACGTCCAGAAGATCAGAAGGTATAAAGTTTAAATACTTTATTTATTCAGAAGATTCCATATTGTGTCTACAAATGAAGAACAACTCAAAAGACGAAGAATCGACGAACAAGCCACAACTTAATTGTTTAATTGACAAGAAATATTTGATTCAGCTAGTTACAGATGCACCAGACAGTACATTTGTGTATCAGCTTATCAGATTAAATATTCAGCGTCAAAAGAAGGTGGTCGTTCAATCAAGTCAAAGATCGTAATTGTTTAAAGAAGACCGAAGACTCTGCTGCCGAAGAAAAGGGTTAAATGATTATTTAATTAATTATTTCACTTCTCAAAATAATTATATTGGATGTGTAATATATTTATTAAATTGATTCTATCTCGAATTAATTTAATTTATGAATTTATGCATTTAATATAATTAAGTGAATATTAATTGGTTAATTATTTAAAAAGGAAAAACAATTATCTTATTATTCTTAAACTTGGCAAGACAATCCAAAGGATTGTCTTGCCAAGCTTTGTCCCTCTTCCAAGACATGGAAAGACAATCTCAGTGATTGTCTTGCTGAGTCTTGGCTTGTCTATTCTTTAGCTTGCAAGACGATCTCTAAGATTGTCTTGCCGAATGACTTGCAAGACAATCTTGGAGATTGTCTTGCCGAGCTCTCCATTGTCTTACCGAGCTTGGGATTGTCTTTCCCTTATCTTGGAATGTCTTACTAAGCTATAGACAATCTCTCAGATTGTCTTGCCCTGGCTCAAATCGTCTTGCCTTGCTTATTTCAGCAAGACAATGTGCTCAATTGTCTTAGCAAGTCATTGCATTGTCTTGTCTTCAATTGTCTTGTCTTGTTCAAGGGATTTGCCTATAAATATGGCCTCCCCCTTCATTTGAAAAGTTGTTCATTGTATTTGTAAGCTTTCAAGTTGTGCTAAACTTGCTATTCGTTAAATCCACAGTTTACTGTGCTTTGATTATTTGGTTGTTTTAAACCGCTAAGTTAGAATACTTCTTGTCGAATTTATTCGACGAACTAGTGGACTTTAAAACTGAACCATATTAATTATATAATGACTTACACATTGTTATATAATTAATTAAAATCTGATTATCAAGTTAAACACCAATCAGATTATTCCGCCGCGATTATTTTATGACGATTGTATTCAACCTCCCTCTACAATCGTTTCAGGACCTAACAGAATGCAACAATAGTTTTTTGCTTAAAAACACGTGAACAACTGTTTGTTAAATCTAAAAACAGCTTTTATGAAATACAACTTTTAGCTCAATAGTTTCTTTTAGGAAAAAGTCCCCCTATACTTTTGCAAAAAGTTGCTTTCATTTTTTATGGAAAGTTGTCATAGATGTGACTATTAAATATCATCAAAAACATTTTTTTGATACATTCTCAAAATATGCAAGTATCAAAAATAATTACCAAGCAACTATATGATTTCGACAACAACACTTTCTTATCAGCACTTTTTCAAATAACATAGCAATTTTTAATAGCACTCCCGAATAGATCCTAAATACACAATGTAATATATATATATATATATATATATATATATATATATATATATATTTATATATATATATATTTATGTATATATATATATATTTAAAAATCCTAATTTAAAAATTATAATAATTTTAAAAAGAACACTTCAAGAATCCTTCAAATATTAAAAGTTATAGGTGAAACACTTAATAGAATCTTAATATTATTAATATAATGAAGGGTTCGAGGATTTATAAGATCAACTGTCATTTTGTACCAAGATTTTTAAAAATATATATATACAAGATTCACTAAGATATTTTACTATAAATATTATATGTTAAATGTAAAACAATATTTTTTTTTTTAAATCTTTTCAAGGTGAATCTCTTAAAATTTGAAATTTGAAATTTACATTGAATATACTTTAAATGATTGAGAATCTATTTAAAGATGACATTAATGTGAGAATGATTTGGTATATATTTATGTTACGAGAGAGAGAGAGAGAGAGAGAGAGAGTCATACTCCAATATAAACCAAATTAGCCTACAAACTAAAAACATAATTTTTAAGCACTACTATTTTTAACAACAGATATCACTATTTTGTACATCAGAGATCACTATTTTATATGTAGCATATCTCCCAAATATAAATATATACATACACATATATGCAATGTATATGACCATCATCTTCAACCGAATAGTAATAATGGACCTCTTACCACCACAATCAAACATTTTCATGACTTGCCACCGTTGCCTACCATCATTAATAGTCACATATACTTTCTATCATTACTTACCAAAACAAGCGACTACTTACCACCATCATACAACTTCTCTTGCGGCATCCTACCGCCAAGAACCTTCCTATGACTGAAATTGATCATCTATAATCGATTATCAATAGTTTAGGTAAGTAGATTTTCTCAATTTTGATGATAAAAGTCGCTGTTTATATACTGTGTAAAAATAGTGATTAGTGCAATATAAATTAGTAATACCCATAGTTGTAAATAGTGGTAGGAAAACTGATTTGATCACTTGCCTATATATATATATATATATATATATATATATATATATATATATAGAGAGAGAGAGAGAGTTTTACTCCAATAGAAACCTGCTTAGTCTAGAAACTAAAAACCAAGCTGAAATATCACTAAATCCTAAAGCAGATACCACTAAATTCTTAAACAACCACATCTCCACCTCTATCTTCACCAACCCCACCTCCATCTTCACCAACCCCACCTCCACATCCGCCATTGCCACCACCTCCGTCGTCACCTCTTCCATAACCACCAACACCTCTATGCCACCCGCCTCCTCCATCTCTACCTCCATTATTTCTCTAACAACACAATCTCCACCTCCATCTTCACCAACCCCATCTTGGTCGCTGCTTCAACCTCCTTCAGCCCCGTTCATACTTCTTTCTCCACCTCGGCTCAACTTCAAAACACCGCCACTATTCCGGCAACGCTCCAACCCCCTACTTCAAGTCACCCACACCTTCGCTACAATCATCCTTCCTCCATCTCTACCTTCACCTCCACCACCGTCACCACCATCTGAATCGAAAACGTGAACAGATCTGGAGATTTGAGCAGTTTTTCGAACATATATGGAGATTCTGGGCTGTTTCTGCAAATTTTCACTAATTCTTGCAACACATATCACTAAATCCTAAAGAGAATATCACTAAATTGTACTGCGAATATCACTAACTTGTATTGGTTTCTAGTTTTTATTTTAAAAGTGGTTTCTATTTGATCATGAGCATATATATATATATATATATATATATATATATATATATATATATATATATATATATCTGTGTGTGTGTGTGTTTGTCTGCATGTATGTATCTCTCTCTATATATATAGGGTCCTACTCCAATGCAAACTTATAAAATACAAACTAAATACAAACCAATGCAATTAAGTAGAATGATAAGGGTTTACAGAAATATAAAAGAAATTAGAATGCGATGACATGAATAAAACGTTGTATGTAAGTTAAAAAACTATTGTTTCATAACCTTTGGCATAAATGTTCTTGCCTCAAACTGTTGTCTAAGAAAAGCTATAACATGTTGCCATGCTTTCCGGCCATAGGAAAGTCGATGTACCGTTGTTTAAAGAATGTTTTACTTGACACGAATACCCCGTTGCGTGTCACCTCCAAACTGTT
Organism: Daucus carota subsp. sativus; assembly: GCF_001625215.2. Classification (NCBI taxonomy): domain Eukaryota; kingdom Viridiplantae; phylum Streptophyta; class Magnoliopsida; order Apiales; family Apiaceae; genus Daucus; species Daucus carota. The sequence goes on from NC_030382.2 coordinate 25,102,388, forward strand.
GTTTCATATGTTTTTTAACAATTCATCTTTCCTAAACAATGTTTTATTTAAGTAACTTTAACAAGCCTCGGAAACCTATTGTTCTAGCTTGTTCTAATAATGGTTACTTCAAACTTGTCTGATATTCTACCAGACGGTGGTTCGATAGTCAACGGGAGATTTCGAGTTAGACAACGGTGACAAATAGTTGTGTGAACCTGTTTTCCTTGTAGTGGTATCGTTATTATCTCCTATTCTTTGGCCAGTTCATAGACTAAGGCTCTGTTCACTTTGTGTGAATGGAATGATTTTGCACTAAATGGAATGGTCATTCTAGGCTGAATGAATTATGGACTTGTTTGGTTGGGCTAGCCGAATAGAATGACTTATCCAGGTCCATTTTGTTTGGGCTAAAAAAAATAACAAGTTCATATCCCTATTAAAAAAGGCGGGATAGACAAAGCAGACAATCTATACTTTTGATCCTAGAGATTATTCTCTCTGTATGTGATCTCTCTCCGATTAGTGCGCACTCTCTCTCCCAATTAGATCTCTAGCACTTTCTTTCTCTCTCGCAATTAGCTCTCTCTCGGTTAGTTCTCTCTCTCTCTCCCTCACTCCCTCCCTCTGATTCGAGTACCTACTTGTATCAGCTTGAATTGTTGATTTTTAGTATGTAAACATTGTCGATATTATAAAGTGTTTAATTTATATGTTTGGGAATTTTTTACTAAGTTAATTTTATAGGCCAGTATTTTGTGTGTATTAATGTGCTGTCTATTTATATTTTTTCTGTTGTTATGTTTCAATATAGCCATGGCCCGACTTCCGTTGACTATGATCCAACATATTCGGAAGAAGAAATATATTTTATTATATACACTATGGATGCAAATGATTTTATCGTTCAATGCTATTTTCCATCTTATGGCTCTTTTCCATCTTATGTTTCTCTCTCAGTTGACGAGAAAAACTTTGAGAGAATGATACACGATTTTAAGATTGAACGAAATCAATATATAGGATGATTCATGAAGGCCTTTCTAGCTCTCTGTTGAAATTCTTCGAATGGATAAAAGATCGTTCTATAAGTTGTGTTTCATGTTGGAATCAAGGGGTTATGTGCAACAAAGTAGGCATGTTAACGTGGTAGAAAAAGTTGCTATGTTTCTTTATATTCTAGGACACCACACAAAAATGCATATTTTTCACACAGATTTTCAAAGATCAAAGCAATCAATCATTAGGTATTTTCATACGGTACTAAAAGGGATTTTGAGGTTACAAGGAGATTATTTTTTTTATTAATAAGGTATCTTTAACTAATGGTTACAGCCTCATGTTGGGGTTTTGAAATGGAGAAGCACACCATTTTCATATTTTGACGATGTTCCAATCATCTTTGGCAAAGATAAAGCAACTGGTCATAACACTGAAAATGCAATAGAGGTGGAAAAAAATATCAATTTGGAAGAATCTGCTCAAGAAGGAATGATGATTCGAGTATGCAAGCATCTGATGAGTCTACTTCTAAAAGGAGTTCAAAGAGGAAAAAATTTGATGGTGAACAAATGGCTGAGTCGATGTATAATGCTTCCAAAATGATAGCTGCTGGGTTTGCAAATTCAACTAAGGTGATGGCAGCTGAGTTTGCAGGTTCCACTAAGTTGTTAATTGCTGCAGAAGCTGATAGGTTGGAGAAAAAAGAAAAGCTTATGGTCGAATTGTCAAAGTTGTCTAAATTGATGTTGTGCAAAAGTTCAAGATTGCAAAAAAGACAGCTGATAGTGAAAATTTAATGGTGTTATTTTTTGGAGCATCGGATGTAAAGAAGAAACAACTTGTTGATGTTATACTTGCAGGTGAAATATAATCATTATTGCAAGTATATAGCTTAGTTTCAGAGATAAAAATGATATGCAACCACTTTCCTTTTTGTGCATTCCATTTATTGATTATCCTTTTTTTTTTTATCTGGCAGACTGTGTTTGTAGAATATCCTAGTTTTCCAAACAATTATGCAACAAGAAGAAACAAGAATTAGAGCGTTTTTTTGTCTTAATTACAACTTATGAATATTTCGAGACTTGTTGATTTTTATATTGTACTTATTTTAATGAAGTTCAATTTAACTATTTTATTATATTGCCTCTAGTTAATTGTACTTCTTTTTGTCGCCCGAAATAATTTTTTTCCAAAATAAAACTAGTAATCAGGTTTTACAATGATTAAATTAAATATGACCAAAAAACATTTAATTTATTCTAAAAATTGATGAGTGCTTTAGAAAAGAACTTAAAATAGATATCAATAAAATAATCTTAAAAAAACCTTATCTAATTTCATTCCATTACATCCTAAATAATTGGACAAGTGACAAGGGAATGGAATGACCATTCCTTTCCAATTCAATTCCCATTCAATTCCTTTTACCATTCAATCCTGCACCATTCCGTTCCTGCAAAGTGACACAACCTAAGGTACATGGGATAGCTCCTTAGCTTTGTTTCTTTTGTCACTTTCATTTGTTACAATTCTCTGAGATCTCCTATGCTCATCAAATACGTGTTATTCTCTGAATTTTATACTAACAAGTTTAAAGGTTGTATTTAATATCAGCTTCGAGATTTTTTTTAATTCCAAATTACAATTTTAGGTCAATTCATATTTTGAAGTATTCATTAGAATGTGATGGTATATATTTAATAAAGAATAACAAATCTTCTATTGATTTTAAGGTATCCACTTAAATTTTTAGTTATGCTTAAAAATATATGTCATATTTCAATATTACTTCCGCTGGAAATTACACCTGCAAGTAATATTTGAAAGAAGAATATTTTATAGGGTTCCGGAGAGAGTATTGAACAAGCTATACATATTCAAGTGTTTTTTTTCAACAAGGATGATTCTATATATATAGGCGTAACATCCCTCTTCCTCCACCGCATAAAATGTAACTGCACAACACATTTATTACTGATAATAAATATCATTTTGTGAACATATTTGTAACTTATGCCATTAAATCACAACATCAATTCTATTAAGTAAATTATTTACTTGTTATTATATTTTACAAATAAAGTAAAATACAACATCTCCCACTTAACATATTTTTCAAATATTATTCCTACCTCCTACTTTTCACCTAGTCTACAAATATTTGAATTTAAATCACTCCCTCATTTTTGGAGTTGTATTTTAACTTTACTCTTTACAACCTCATTGTAGCTTCAACCAAATATTAATTCACAATATATTAACAAGACTTAATAAGTATGTCAAGTTAAATGATTTGATAACCAAACTTTTCACAATTCTGGCCTTGCACATATCATACATTCAATATTTACAAAACATACGAGATTTCACAAAAATAAATGATTTTCCAAACAAACACTCATTTTTCAAAGCGGAGACACAACCATCATCACAAAGTTATCAAATAAATTCCTAAGTTTCCGAAACGCTGACACAACCTAATTCAATAAAACTTTCCGAATGAGCTTCTACTTCTTCTCAAAGTGTAAACACAATCGTCTAATTCTTTCTTGACATAAAAATTTACAACAAGACAAGTCTCAAATTTAAAACATACTTATTATTCTTATATTTTCTTTCCAAAATTCACTCACAAACTTGTGAATGTTCTATCCTTAAGAATAACAAACAACTCCCACCTTTGTTTCTTTTCCACTAACTCAATGATTTTCATTCCCGAGTTGAATTTTTTTTATCTTGTTTCCCAAAAACAAAATATAATTTGTTCATCATACTAATCGATGATTTCGGACTATCATAAACGTAATAGTCTTTCATTCACTTCTACAATTTCCGATAACTTAATTATTCCTAACCATATACGAAGGTTAAATCACAATATTCATATCTGAATCATCGTTCTTGATTGGATTTATTTAGACACGTATATCAAAATAATCATCCTTTTACTCACATCATGATTTAAAAATCATTTTAAATCTATCAACAAGATTTAAAATTATAACCAATAGACAATTTCCGCATTATATTAAAACAATTGATTTTTGGTTTTTACCAAATGTGGGACGGGTCGTACCAGAGTCAAAAACCCCATCAATCTATACTCACGATTAAACAACCAAAATTTTATACAACCATGATGACTCGACATTGAGATTTTACATGCTCCTTTTTCCGAGCTCCAATATATATTGTCTATTTTCATTAAAATAATTTACGTGACTCACACTTTCACGGAGTTCATACAATCTCGTCATCATACTAAGTATTAATGTCATTTAATACACCAATAAAATAATATTTGACCGCTCACACTATTCGAGCACTACTAAAAGTTTCCTCAAAATTTTGTCCTTTATAATGGTAGTTCCAATTCACAAATTTAACTAGCCAATAAAAGAAATAAATAACTGATTATCAACTATCAACTATATCTTAATGAGCACTAGTGAGCCTTTTCAGAGATAACCAGCATTTGCCCATGGGTCAAAACATTTTACCCGGTCTTCTCACAGCTTATACCCAACTTATACCGGATAGTCCATACACGACCCGCCTGCAATCTAAATTGATTTGGCTTTAATCCTTTCCATTCTTAACCTGCACTTATTCTACTGAAACATTAAATCATTGACGCTGATTGCAGGCCCTGATGGAGATTCAATACCTTGCTATGGAAATTTCGAATAGAGAGGCTTATGACTCCCGCGATTGAACCGACAACGCCATTGATGTGCTCTGGCGATTCAAGAGGAGTCATCCGCATCCGGTGATTTTTAAGCTTGATTCCGGTGTTTCAATTACAGTAGCCGCGTCGATCAAACTCCACGAAGATTGTAAGTAAAAAATCTCAATACTCTCATTTGATCTGTCTAGCCATTGACTGTACCCACCATTTCGTTTTGTACATGGAATATCCAGAAGCATTACCAAGCCGTTCAAATAATCTGAGGTGTATCAATGTCCGACCATACAACCAAGAAGTATTCAAGTCTTTCAGGCGGTGGTATGTAAAATATTTCTTCTGGCATCTTAGTAATGTCCTATACGGTTGTTGGAGTAAATCACCGTTATTCGAAAATATATATTATATATTATGATTTCATTGTAATTTGTACCACAGCTCGGAAGCGGCTTTCTGATTCATCCGATACTACTTTGGAAGGAGGTACAACATTCCCTTTGATGCTATTTTATGGTCTTATGTAATTTATATTTGGGTCCTCTTAATGTTATATTTCCACTGTTATAGAATGTAAACGCCGAGGATGTCGCACGGCACTTGACAGATTTTTGCTTCAAAGGCAGAATGACATTCGAAATGGTGGTAATTCCCCTTCCTCTCACAATAATATGTGTTACAGGGATAGCAGCACTGAGTTTGGTAATTTACCAATAGATCTTCCTCTTGCAGAAACTAACCCATCGCATGTGGAAAGCAACAGCAGTCGAAGTCCACTATCAGGAATTGATAACGTGCAAATGCCAATCGCAGGTACCCCTTGCATTTTGAGTTCGTTGTATCTGGCTTGATAATATACGATGTAAAGACGCTTCCAATTCACTGATCCATGTACTCACACCATTGTCTCACACTATGGGGATGTATGTTAGCTCAAATGAGACAAATAAAGGTTTTAAAATAGTGTATTAAGATGTTAGTATTTGCTGCACTTTGTAAATTTTAGTTAATTAATCTGCTTGCAGCAACTGCCACTTTGGAGGTGCAAAGAAAGAACAACACGCGACCTCCGCTGTCAGTAATTGACAACATTCAAACCCCAGTCACAGGTTGTCCTTAACTACAGTTGTTATTATCCACTTTTTAAGCCACTTGCAAATCATACTAATAACAAAGAGCCTTGAATACATTTTATATATACTGCCTCGAATTTAATTTTATATCTATGAACTACGTAGTCCGAGTCTATTGTTGCTTCCTGCTACTGTTAATTCATTGCATGGATGTTGTTGCTACTACATTACAGCTGCTATCCGTAGAAGACGTGGTCCTAATATAAACTCATTATTCGAGACTGGTAGTTTGAGAATATCGGATAAAAAAAACAAAGCAATGCATAAAAAATTAGAGACTAGATCTCCACATGCATGCACATCGAATTATTTGCTCAATTTAATCAAATAAAAATAATTACGCATGCTTGATACAAATTCTCAACAAAGTAATAAAAATTTATTAATTGATTCAACTCCATAACTCAAATAACTTGCACTAATAGTACACATGAGGAATATAAAAACAAGAATCAGATCCACACAAAAAAATATATAAAAACATAGATGATTACACGAATAAAATAACTCACCTCACTAAGCACAATAATGATAAGTGAATATAAACAAATAAGTATGTCATTTATCGACCAAAAAATTGAAAAAAAAAAAACTTAAAGACGAGCATGGATTAGCTAAACACAAAATGAAAAAACCAATGAAACCACATTGAGAAATATAAATACAGTGAAAACATGAACGTCGTGCCACTTAGGTATAGTTCAAAGGCCATACACCAAAAATAATCCTAATGTAAAAATCAAAAACCATATCTTGTAATTTCACTTCTTCTGGTAGGCCATAGCAAATAACATAATAACTTATTTAGCAACCTAGCTCTTGATACCAATGTTGAAAATTACACCTGAAAGTCGAATATTTTTTGGGGTTTCGGAGATAGGATTGAACAAAATGCACATATTCAGGTGCTTTTCTCAACAAGGATTTCCACTCTATATATAGCGGTAACATCCCCTTCGTCCATACCATAAAATATAACCGCCCAACACATTTATCACAAATAATCAATATCATTATGTGAGCACATTTGTAACTTATGTCATAAAATGACAACATCAATTCTCTTAAATAAATTATTTACTTGTTATTATATTTGATAAATAAATTCAACTACAACAACTTCGTATAAGTATTTACTCAGTGTATTTTTATCACACACAACTGATATATATATTTATCTTGAATTCCATAAACCACTGATAGATCTTGCATGCATTGTTTGTTATACTTGTTGAAGTCTGATAAAAGTATATTAGATTTTGAAATTATGCAAAATTTTATATTCATTCTGTAAAAATTTGTGAGGTATAAAAATTGATTGAAATATTTATAAAATTATAATTATTATTTTCTTGTCCCTAATCTTTTATTTTATTTGACTTTTTTCATGATCAAAATTGACCATATTTTGACTACTTTTTACTTTTTATTCTTTAATAATTTATAAGATTTGAAAAGTATATATCAAATTAGATAAAATGTACTTCTAGTGGTACCAAATTTGTTCGAGCTCTATTTATATTTTATTTGTTATATTTGGTCAATTTGATATTATTAAAATATTTTGAAACTCGAATTAAACTTTTATCATCAATTGATTGTGTTGCTAAAACATGTCATCTTGGACTTAAAATGAAAAATATTTTCCCACATAGGTTACCGTACTGAACTTAAAATTATGATTTTTAATATAATATTATTTTTTTGGGCTTTTTTCAAAAATACCCAAGTCTAAAAGAATTTTTCAAAAATATTGTCACTTTTTGAAACAAATTACAAAAATATGATATTTCAAAAAATATATGCAAAAATACGATTGTTGCATATCCAACCATATCTGTAAGTGCTAGCAACTACATATGCAACCAGAAATGCAACTTCGAAAAAAAATTGAAAATTATATTTAGTACATAACAAGTTGCAAATGGTTGCAAATGACGAAAATTGAGTGCCCCTGTGGGGCCAATATCAATATCACAAAAGCAACCATAAAATCAACTAAAAGCAAATTAAAAATCGTCATAAAATCCAGTCTACCTGCCTTCAACCACCATAAACTCTGGCAATTTACCGCCATCGCAGCTCCGTCAAACATCTTATTTCAACCCCGTGCAATCAGACTCGCCGCTTCCGGCCGAAACCTCACCAACACCTCCGATTCAACTTTTAAACCTGTTTCTCCAACCAACAATCACACTTGAAATATTAATACAAAATTTTACGCAAATCCATTACCCATTTCATTCACAAGTCCAATCGTATATGGAGATGTAAATCGAGATGAGAAGCAAATGTTTGTTGTAATTTGAGAGAGAATAGAAGAGAGAGAGAACAAGAAGAGAGACCGAGAGGATAGAGGGACTGAGGAGAAATCGTAGAATAGCAAACATTTGATTTTTTTTTTGATGAAAACGTATATCTACAATCATGGTAAGGAAACTGTATGATAAGTTGTGGGCTATCCAATAAACGTGCCTTAATATGATAAGTTGGGAGATTAAAATGTTATCCGATTAATTTTGATTTATTAATTATTTATGGGCTTTTAAAAATATAACAATAGAAATAAAAGTGACATTGTGGGTAACTTATAACTTACGAGTATCTTTCATAAAAAAAAGAAAAAAAAGTTCAAAAAATTCAGCAACCGGCCAACCGAAAACAGTAACTTAAATTAATTTCTGACATTAAGTCGGTTTCTCGCTACTTCAAGTCAGTTGACTTTTATAGAAACTAATATTTTTTAGTATGAAATCGGGAACAGCTTCACACGGACAAAAACAAGCTCCTAGTCTCTCACTCGGTATGTTGCTTGCCATATATAAGAAGCTCATCCTTTAACATGTGATACAGAACAATCCTACGTGAGAAACTAGTGCACGAAATTAATTAAAATGTCTCACTGCAGCTTCTGCAATCAATCCAGCTGTACATGTTCACACATGAGCATAAATTCACGCAGCTGAACAATCATCAATCAAGCAACCTCCTCTACTCCTTTGTCGAGTAAAGAACTTTACAAAATTCTACCATTTCTAGAACATGTTCTGTTAGATTGTTATTGGGTTTTAAGAACTTTAATTATGCAGGTTTTACCCTCTTAATATTTTGGAAATACAAATACAGATTATAAATGACCGGAATCATTCTATATGCTTATGAAGACCGGTCTAGATCAGTTTTTATTTAAGATAACGTCATCGGCTTGACGAGATATTAATTACATGTGTCCAGAAGAGGTTTTGATCTTATGCTTTTGAAAGTTTGCAGAAGGTGAAAAATCAATATTCCACCGACACAGCCGTAAACAGAGGTGTTGGTATTTGTGGTATCTAAAGTTTTGAGCTACCCTGTAAGAACTCCATGGAGATATCAGATTAAAAAGGGGGTCGTTGAATATATACCATTCTGTGGTTCTTAGCATGTTGCCCCATTTTAGTCGTCCCCTACTTACGTGGACGGTTCATATATATAGGGTGTGTTTGTCCACCACTTATAAGCCCGGCTTCTCGATTTATAAGTTAAGAGCATTAATTCGGGGCCGTTTGGGTGAACTTAAAATAAGTGTTTCTTGCTTAAAATAAATAAGTGGAGTAGAAGTTAGGAGCAGGATAAGACTTATAAGTGATTAAAGTGTTTGGGAAATAAATAGAAGTCGTGAAACAAAAGCTAGCATTCCTAACTTTTTATAAGTGCTTCTTGACTTTTTACACAAACGGTACGAATAAGTGCTCATAACTTATAATCCAGAAGCTGGACTTATAAGTCTCAAACAAACACCCACTTCGTACCGTTTGTGTAATAAGACATGAAGGACTTAAAAGGAAGTTGAGAATGCTAACTTTTAATTGTTTCATGATTTCTACTTCTTTTCGAAACACTTTTATCACTTATATTGTTTCTAATTTCTACTTCACTTCTTTATTCTAAGGAAGAAATATTTATTTTAAATTCACCCAAACGATCCCATAATACTTGTTGACCCCCTTCACTGCCATGGTTGTTGTAGCTAATTAGTTATGAGAAGCCACGTGTTATCAATATTCTCGTACATTTCTAATGTTTTTTCTATCAAAGGTTTGAAATATCCATGCTAACCGACTAACCCCGTATTGCCATGATATCAAAGGTTTTGCATGTGGTATAGATTTGGATCACATATGATTTATGAAAGGTCGAGGTTCGTTACGGCAAGCAACAGAAACAAAGGGACTAAGCAAAATAAAATATAATAATTGGTTGTATTTTAAGAACTTATATATACATCTTATTTAATTAAATATAAAAACTCTTGGAAAGTGCATATCGAATACAGTTGTCATTTGTCTATATAAAGTCCAGTATGCAGGCAAATATCCAATGCATTCAACAAAGTTGATAAAACAAACAACCTCAGAAAAGTGATCTTAGAGAATTGTAAGATATGGAAGTGGCAACAGTAACAAAGCTAGGCAGGTCTCTTGAGGTACCTTCAGTCCATGAACTGGCCAAGGAAAAGATGGCTGCAGTACCTGGTGTCACCAATTTAAACCCTTTTGTGTCGTATATAATGTAGTGAAAGTAAGGGAATCGTTCAACGCCAAGGATCAAGGGCTCACTTAACTTATATTTTGTTAAAAGATAATAATTGGGGTTTTTAATAAACTAATGATTAACTAAGAATTAAACTAAGCAAATTTATTTGTAAGCAAGTAGAGAAACATGTTGGAAAGCATGAATATCCACCACTAAACCCATGAAACAACTCTAAATCTCGTTGGTATGTTCTGAAAGATACTTACAGAGAGCTTGCCATGACCGCATAGAAACAAGTTCTGCTATTCGTATAACCCCATGACCGCATAGAAAGGTTAAAACGAATTACACACTAATACAATTAATCCCATGACCGCATAGAAAGATTAATTGACTTTGCAAAGATATCAATCACATAACATATTGGGATGACCGCATACCCTAGTTACTTCAAGTATCTTCACAAGCATTGACGCGTATATAAGCACAATCAAAACATACTTTCAAGAATCAAAATTGCATAAATTTCATAAGGTTTAGGGCTTCAAAACAGCCCTCCAACAATAGAGGTCTAGCCAATCATAATCATAGTAAAACACGTAAGAATCATAAAAGGAATAGAAATCGATACTGAGTGCCGATCCTTTCTCTTCTTCTCCGTGGCTCTCCTCAATAGCACGTATGTAAAACTCTCCTCATAAAACCTAATACATAACTGCTTTTACTCTAATAGAAATATACAAGGAAATTCCGAAACTGAATAGGCTTTCCAAAGGTCAAAATTCGCAGTTGACTTTCTCCCCTGTTCCTGGGCTGTTCAAGAGGCTTTTTGATATCTGGACCCATCTAGAATGATAGAAAATTAAATTATCTTCGCGTGGGCTGTTGAATCGCCCAAATCCGACTTCTAGAACTCAAGATATGACCCAAACAATATTCCGAATGCGGGTAGCCCAATAGTTGCGAATTTTCTTCTAATTTGTCCAAATCCTTTCCAATTTAGAATTCCTTGCTCCCTACAATAAGATATTAAAATATAATTAATATATGTCCAATTAAATGCAAAATATAACTAATATGAGAATAATTATCATCTAAAATATATATAAATATATACTCTATCAAATATCCCCACACTTAGCATACTGCACGTCCTCGGGCAACATAGAATAAAAATATTACTAACTAACTACTAACATCACTTTCGTGGATGACACGATTGCATTGAGCGTATGCAACAAGCCGTTAAACCCCTAGGCAGCCCTAGTAGGACGAGTGTTGTCTCGTGAGGGTTTATAGAAGATATACCCACAAAATCAAATATTTTCAATCACCAAGTCTCAAGCACTAACAACATCATTGTACCCCACATATGCAAACCTCAATTACATAACAATTTGAACAAGTGTGAAAGTACAAGTACTATCACTTATGCACCATTTATACACAACAATCCAAGCGTGCACACAATGTCTAGATAGACAAAAATATTATGAAATATACATCAAAGTCGCATAAAATAAGTAAGCATGCTATGGATAGAAGATCTCACATTACTCTCAATTCACACAAGTGTTTGGGTGTAAATGCTTCACTCAAATTCAATCAATATGGACATGTACTACCACAAACTTGGTTGTCCACCAAATCTCCACTACTTTGTGTATATGCACGCACAAATCAAAAGGACTTTGTTAAGGGTTGTAACGAGGCTTAGGTAGGGGGTAGGATATCAAAGAAAAAGGCTGAAAAGTGGCTAACTTGATAACTAATAGAGCACAATGTTCACTTTTGATTAAGCACTCAACATGAAATTTGAATCATGTAAAAGGTGATCAGTCTTTCACAAGCATTAAAGCCCCAAGCACATATGTACTTCCCATCTTTCACATTGTAACTCCAATGAACACATTCTCCACTTGATATTTTTTTTTTCTTCTTTTCAAAGTCAAGTTATTCTCCAGTAACCAAGGGCAGTGAAAAGTCACCAAGAAAAATAAGAGGAATTAAGTTGATCCCCTTAATTTCTAGTACAATTGTGCTTAATACCAGCACGTGCACATGGATCGTCCTTTTCATATGACATTGCAATTGCCACCCATTGATCTCAAAGGAGTACCTGATACTTTGTTGTTTTTTTCTTTTTTTCTTTTTCTTGATTCCCACTAACTTTCACCCTTGAACAAAGAAATCCCCACACTTGAATGTTAACCACTACTCAAATGAATCAAAAAATGCCCTACTAGTCATCAAGACAAGAATAAACAAGTAGGCTCAAAATTCATAGATTGGTGATAAACAAAAAAAAAAATGGATACAAGCTTCAAGGGGGTTCACTAAGGATATAATTAATTGGGTATTGTTTGGATAAATGAGGTTAATCCTAGTGCCTTTATCATTTTCATGCATACACATAACATTTCATCTCAATAAGGTTTAAACCATGTTCTAGAGCAACAAGCCAAATGATGAACACCACTCACAAAAAAATTAGATTGATATAAAATGTATCAATCATACATTAGGCTCAATATCTCACAAGGTGAAAGCATGATTTACTCATAGAAATTGACTAAGATGCATTTCAAGTTTTAAAATTTTCGCAAGCACACACAAGGAATTATCATGCATTGAATGATTTTTATCATGAATATGATGCTCAGAATTAATCATGCAAATTAGTCTACAATATGTGTATAAGTACTCACTAAACATGCTTTGAGACAAGGTAATTATATACAAAATTTTTAAAATTTTTTAATTTTTTTTTTTTTTTAATAAAAAATATATATATATAAAATAATAATATAATTATTCGTGAGAACACATCCCCACACTTGGATGGTTCATTGTCCTCAATGAATATAAAAACTGAATTAATATAATATAATATATAGATTAATTAATAATATATTATAGTTAAGAATACTCCCCTGTAATTGCCTTGAAGTTAATGTATCTTGAGTTTTCAACACAATAAGTAGCTTGGTCTAGTGGCTGCCATGTTGCCCTCTTATCTTGGAGGTGAGGGGTTCAAACCTTGCTGTGAGCATTTATTTTTAACATGCACTTCCCATGTCCAATTTATTTTTAACATGCACTTCCCATGTCCAACAGTGGAAAACACCAGACAACCTCACGCTTCAAGAAAAATGTCCGGACTCTGAAAATAGGCCTAAAAATAGGTCTGGGCCTTGCTGGGCTTGGATTGAAATTGGGCTGCTCTGCTGGGCTGGACTGAAGAATTGGGCTGCTGGGCTTAAAATCGGCCCAAAAGATCAAGGCTAGCTATCACAGCTTAATTCACAGAGAAATAAAGCGCGCACTCCAGAAGCTCTCGCACGGGAGGCAGCGTACCGCACGCCGAGCAGACAATTAAGCGGACTGGCAGAAGATTCTGCACGGACAGCACAATTAACGCACAGGCAGCAGTACTAAACGAAACACTTCCAGAAAAAATCTGCTCTTGCACACCTAGCAGCCCTTTTTTTTCTTTTCTTTTTTTTTTTTCTCGACCCAAAATGTTCAAAATTATTTTGTGTAATCCTGCAACACTTCGCAAACATTATCAAATACCTTGAGGGAGTTAAAAAAAAAACTATCTAATAATAATATTATCATGACTAACAATAATAATAATAATAATAATAATAATAATAATAATAATAATAATAATATAGCTAACCATACAATAGGCTTGGGTTGCCTCCCAAGAAGCGCTTTTCTTTAACGTCTTTGGCTAGACTTGATGTCTCAGAAATTAGACATCAGAGATAATCACATCATTAAGAGCCTCGCTCTCCTTGACGTGGTTAGAAGGGTCTTCCAAGTACGGTTTAAGACGATGTCCATTCACCTTAAAAATTTCCCCATTGCTTTTCTTAATCACCACAGCTCCATGTGAGAATACCTCAACAATTTCAAAAGGACCAATCCATCGTGATCGCAACTTTCCAGGAAAAAGACGCAACCGAGAATGATACAAAAGAACTTTCTGTCCAACCTCAAAATTCTTCCTTTGAATCATTTTATCATGGAAAATCTTTGTCTTTTCCTTGTAAATTCGAGCACTCTCATAAGCTTCATTACGCAGTTCTTCCAACTCAGACAATTGCAACTTGCGATGCAGACCAGCCTCATCAAGACTCATGTTGAACTTCTTAATAGCCCAATAAGCCTTATGCTCAAGTTCCACTGGTAGGTGACAAGGTTTTCCATACACGATGCGATAGGGAGACATACCAATGGGTGTCTTGTATGCCGTCCTATAAGCCCATAGTGCATCATCTAACTGTTGACTCCAATCTTTTCGTGTAGATCCTACAGTCTTTTCCAGAATTTGTTTGATCTCCCTGTTAGACACTTCTGCTTGTCCATTGGTTTGAGGATGATAAGGCGTAGAAACCTTATGTGTGATGTTGTACTTACGAAATAATGCCTCAATGGTCCGATTGCAGAAATGAGACCCTCCATCACTTATAACAATTCTCGGCATCCCAAACCTAGCAAAAATATGTGTCCTCAAGAAATCTGCAACCACTTTAGAATCATTAGTGCGGGTGGCCTTAGCTTCCACCCACTTCGACACGTAATCAACAGCCAACAATATATATAGATAACCATTAGAATTTAAGAATGGACCCATGAAATCAATACCCCAAACATCAAATAATTCAACATTTAGAACAGGTTGCAATGGCATTTCATTCTTTGCAGTAATGTTCCCCACTCGCTGGCATCTATCACAGATTTTACAAAACTCCCTAGCATCTTTGAATATTGTGGGCCAATAAAAACCACACTCCAATACCTTATGTGCAGTTCTTTTTGCTCCAAAATGACCTCCACATGCATAATTATGACAAAATCTCAACACAGATTCAAATTCATTGTCAGGAACACACCTCCTTATAATTAAATCCGGACAATGCTTCCAAAGATACGGATCATCCCACACATAAAATTTTGAATCATGTTTAATCTTATCTTTTTGTGCATGAGTCAGTGTACTAGGCAAACTTTTGTCATACAAATAGTTCACTATGTCTGCATACCACGGTGTGACCTCAGTAAGAGCATTTACCTCAATCTGTAGAAGTTGTTCATCCGGAAAAGTCTCAGTTAGGGGCACATCTTCTTCGTCCCTTACCAAGCGACTTAGATGGTCAGCTACGACATTCTCGGATCCCTTCTTATCCTTGATTTCAAGGTCAAACTCTTGTAGTAATAAGATCCAACGGATTAGTCGTGGCTTTGCCTCCTTCTTGGCCAACAAGTACTTAAGAGCTGCATGGTCAGTAAATACAATCACCTTTGTACCAAGCAAGTATGATCGAAATTTCTCTAAAGCAAAGACGACAGCAAGCAGTTCCTTCTCAGTGGTAGCATAATTGAGTTGTGCATCATTCAAAGTTCTAGAAGCATAATAAATAGCATGCACCTTTTTGTCCTTCCGTTGCCCAAGTACAGCTCCGACAGCATAATCTGATGCATCACACATTATTTCAAAAGGTAAGCTCCAATCTGGTGCCTGTATGATAGGAGACGATGTAAGCTTCTGTTTTAACTCCTCAAATGCCACCTTACACTCATCATTGAACTCGAAAAGTACGTCCTTCTGAAGAAGATTTGTTAAGGGCCTTGTTATTTTAGAAAAGTCCTGAATGAATCTTCTATAAAAACCAGCATGGCCAAGAAAAGATCTAATCTCCTTTACACTTGACGGAGTGGGCAGGTACCGTATCAAGTCAATTTTAGATTTATCGACCTCAATGCCTTTTGAAGAAATCACATGTCCAAGAACAATACCATGAGTTACCATGAAGTGGCATTTTTCCCAGTTGAGCACTAAATTTGTTTCTTCACATCTTTTCAAAACAAATCCCAAATTCTTCAAGCAATCATCAAAGCTATCTCCAAAGACACTGAAATCATCCATGAAAACCTCAATAATTTTCCCCACATAATCAGAGAATATACTCATCATACATCTTTGAAACGTTCCAGGGGCATTGCATTGACCAAAAGACAGGCGTCTAAAGGCAAAAGTACCAAAAGGACAGGTGAATGTCGTCTTCTCTTGATCCTCTGGAGCTATAGCAATCTGATTATATCCAGAATACCCATCTAAGAAACAATAGTACTCATGACCGGCTAACCTTTCCAACATTTGATCAATGAACGGCAAGGGAAAATGATCTTTCCTTGTAGCATTGTTGAGAGGCCTGTAATCAATACAAACACGATGACCAGTCACTGTACGTTGAGGCACCAACTCATTCTCCTCATTTGCCACAACTGTAACCCCAGATTTCTTGGGAACAACATGAACAGCAGAAACCCACTTAGAATCAGAAATAGGATAGATGATGCCATTGTCTAGAAGCTTGATGACTTCCTTCTTCACAACCTCCATCATAGGAGGATTAAGTCGCCGTTGAGGAACTCTCACAGGTTTGGCACCTTCTTCCAAGTGAATTCTATGAACACATAGTGTGGGGCTGATTCCCCTAATATCCGCCAAACTCCAACCAATAGCTTTAATATGACTACGGACCAACTCCACCACTTTTTCTTCTTGCACAGATGTGAGATTTGATGAGATAATGATTGGTAGTGTCTCGTCTTTCCCAAGAAAAACATACTTGAGATGGGAAGGCAATGGCTTAAGGTCCAATTGTGGTGCTTGAACAACTGAAGGCAACTGCTTTTCAATAGAAGTTTTAGGGAGTACAAAGTTATGTTCTCTTGTAAAGCTCTCTGCTCCTTGTAAGGCGTTGCACTGCTCCATAATTCTATCTGTATGAGTGACATAGACATC
Source organism: Daucus carota subsp. sativus (assembly GCF_001625215.2). Lineage (NCBI taxonomy): Eukaryota > Viridiplantae > Streptophyta > Magnoliopsida > Apiales > Apiaceae > Daucus > Daucus carota. Next base: position 25,119,522 of record NC_030382.2, read on the forward strand.
CTCAAGAACTTGAGGATTCCCTTCCTTATCAACACCAATGCCTTGAGATATCACTGTTTCTAATGCATCATCCTTCATCAGCTCAAAGTATTTTTGAGCAATGTTGCCAGTTGTACTCATTGTATAGCACGTCTCAGTATCCACGGGATATCGCATCATCTCAAACATGTTGAACTTAATAGTTTCATTATCAAAGTCCATACTGAGCTCTCCCTTTGCAACATCAATTCTTGTTTGAGCAGTACACATGAATGGTCTACCAAGAATAAGTTGTGCATTAATCGCATCTCCCATGTCTAAGATATAAAAATCAGCCGGATATTGAAACCTGCCAACCTGCACAAGAACATCCTCCAAAACACCTTTCGGGTAAACGTGAGATCTGTCAGCTAATAAAATTGTAACACCATCTGTTTTAAGTTCAGTTTTAATACACAATTTCTCATACAAGCTAGATGGCATAACATTAATTGACGCACCCAAATCAAGTAAAGCATTCTCAAATTTAGATTTACCAATGGTGCAAGGAATAGTGAAGCTTCCTGGATCCTTACACTTTTTTGGTAACCTTCCTTGTAGAACCGCAGACACATTCTCCTTCATCTCAACAACTTCACTCCCCTTGAGCCTCCTTCGTTTAGTACACAAGTCCTTCAATACCTTGGCATATGCTGGGAGATTCTGAATGCACTCCGGTAAAGGCAAATTAATGTGAACTTTGCGAAAAGTCTCCAAAATATTTGTCTCTAATGCACTCTTCTTTGTCTGAACCAACCTAGCTGGGAAAGGGACAGAATCGAAGCGACTATTAGTAATAACCGAACTTGAAGGTTTAAGAGACTTACTAGCAGAAATTGGAGAAGTATGTTGCTCCTCAGAATTGTTGTGCACAATTTCAGCTTCATCCTCATTCTCATGACTATCCTCCTTGGCTTGAGAATTCTCCTTTGCTTCATCTGGTTTGCTGTGTGAAGCTGTTTCAGTTGCTGGGTCTCTTTCGATGCCACGCTTATCAACTTGATTTTCCAATATCTTCTGAGTGGGAATGACATTCCGGCCACTCTTAGTAGTAATGATGTTAGCATGCTCGAATTTCAGATTTGGTTGTGTAGTTCCAGGCAACCGTCCAGGCTCATGTTCTTGATTAATTTTCTTAATCACATCCCCAAGTTGTTTTTGCATCTCTCTAATGTCTTGAGAATTGGTAATGCACTGCTTTTGCATATCCCTGATATCTTGAGAGTTTGTAGTGCATTGTTTTTGCATCTCCGTTTGCCCGTCAACCAACTTGGACAATAATTTCTCAATAGTGTTATCATTGTTCGAGCTTTGAGGGACTTGCCCCCTTTGTAGAAAACCAGATGGTGCAGAATTGTTTTGAAACTGAAACCCATTCAAAGCATTGTTAGTGTTCCCGTACCTCAAGTTGGGATGATCCTTCCATCTTGAATTGTAAGTATTCGAAAACTGATTTGCTCCTTGGTTTCCAAAGCCAATAGCATTAACATCTTCTAAAGTAGGTTCAACCAATGTAGGACAAGCATCAGTAAAATGTCCCTGAGTTGAACAAATACCACAGACTTGAGCTTTTGGTGCTTTACCACTCAATAGTAATGAATTCAGTTTTTCGATACTCTGCTCGATATTTGAGAGCCTTTGATCAGATTGAGCTCCCTGAGTAGTGCCAGAACTTGCACGACTACCATATTGAAGTTCATTAGCAGCTCCCTTAGCAATTAGTTTCTCCGCAGCATCATGAGATAAGTCTACATAAGCACCACCAGCAGCTGAATTCAAGAGTTTCTTTTCACCTTCATGAAGACCTTGATAGAAAAAATGAAGAAGACTCCCTTTAGAAAATCCATGTTGTGGGCATCTCTTTTGCAGCTTTTGGAATCTTGCATAATATTCAGCATAAGTTTCAGTGGCATTTTGATGAATTCCAGCTATTTGGCTTCTCATGTTCATGACTCGAGTTGCCGGATAGAATTTCTGCAAGAATTCCTGGGCCAGTTTCTCCCAAGAAGTAATATAACCCACTGGCAATTCTTCTAGCCAGTCAAGAGCTGATCCATCAAGAGAGAATGGAAAAGCCTTCATCTTCAGAATTTGAGGGTCTGCCATGTCAGGTCCCATGCTTTCCACAATAGTCACGAACCTAGAGAGATGTTGATTAGGTTCCTCAGTTGGAAGATCATGGAAGACTGGTAGTCTCATGAGCAAATTCTGCTTGATTTCAAAACTGTTGCTTTTCCCCACAGCAGGATTGGGATAGACCATACATGAATGGCCAATATTAGCAACCGAAACAGCAACATCATCACGAAGTGTAGGTATTATAGCCATATTGACTACAATGAGCTTCCCTTCACTTTCCTTATCAAACTGATCTTTTTCGGTCTCACTCTTCTTACGAAAGAGCTTCTCAGGATTGTCTTCAAACGTTTCAAGAGGTTCTTCAGATGTACGGGTTTTAACCATGTACCTGAAAACACAAACCGTTTAAACCACAATAACACAAACAAAAACAAAATAAAAGTAAAGCAAATTTCAATCCCCGGCAGCGGCGCCAAAAATTGGTGTGACCAATTTAAACCCTTTTGTGTCGTATATAATGTAGTGAAAGTAAGGGAATCGTTCAACGCCAAGGATCAAGGGCTCACTTAACTTATATTTTGTTAAAAGATAATAATTGGGGTTTTTAATAAACTAATGATTAACTAAGAATTAAACTAAGCAAATTTATTTGTAAGCAAGTAGAGAAACATGTTGGAAAGCATGAATATCCACCACTAAACCCATGAAACAACTCTAAATCTCGTTGGTATGTTCTGAAAGATACTTACAGAGAGCTTGCCATGACCGCATAGAAACAAGTTCTGCTATTCGTATAACCCCATGACCGCATAGAAAGGTTAAAACGAATTACACACTAATACAATTAATCCCATGACCGCATAGAAAGATTAATTGACTTTGCAAAGATATCAATCACATAACATATTGGGATGACCGCATACCCTAGTTACTTCAAGTATCTTCACAAGCATTGACGCGTATATAAGCACAATCAAAACATACTTTCAAGAATCAAAATTGCATAAATTTCATAAGGTTTAGGGCTTCAAAACAGCCCTCCAACAATAGAGGTCTAGCCAATCATAATCATAGTAAAACACGTAAGAATCATAAAAGGAATAGAAATCGATACTGAGTGCCGATCCTTTCTCTTCTTCTCCGTGGCTCTCCTCAATAGCACGTATGTAAAACTCTCCTCATAAAACCTAATACATAACTGCTTTTACTCTAATAGAAATATACAAGGAAATTCCGAAACTGAATAGGCTTTCCAAAGGTCAAAATTCGCAGTTGACTTTCTCCCCTGTTCCTGGGCTGTTCAAGAGGCTTTTTGATATCTGGACCCATCTAGAATGATAGAAAATTAAATTATCTTCGCGTGGGCTGTTGAATCGCCCAAATCCGACTTCTAGAACTCAAGATATGACCCAAACAATATTCCGAATGCGGGTAGCCCAATAGTTGCGAATTTTCTTCTAATTTGTCCAAATCCTTTCCAATTTAGAATTCCTTGCTCCCTACAATAAGATATTAAAATATAATTAATATATGTCCAATTAAATGCAAAATATAACTAATATGAGAATAATTATCATCTAAAATATATATAAATATATACTCTATCAAATATCCCCACACTTAGCATACTGCACGTCCTCGGGCAACATAGAATAAAAATATTACTAACTAACTACTAACATCACTTTCGTGGATGACACGATTGCATTGAGCGTATGCAACAAGCCGTTAAACCCCTAGGCAGCCCTAGTAGGACGAGTGTTGTCTCGTGAGGGTTTATAGAAGATATACCCACAAAATCAAATATTTTCAATCACCAAGTCTCAAGCACTAACAACATCATTGTACCCCACATATGCAAACCTCAATTACATAACAATTTGAACAAGTGTGAAAGTACAAGTACTATCACTTATGCACCATTTATACACAACAATCCAAGCGTGCACACAATGTCTAGATAGACAAAAATATTATGAAATATACATCAAAGTCGCATAAAATAAGTAAGCATGCTATGGATAGAAGATCTCACATTACTCTCAATTCACACAAGTGTTTGGGTGTAAATGCTTCACTCAAATTCAATCAATATGGACATGTACTACCACAAACTTGGTTGTCCACCAAATCTCCACTACTTTGTGTATATGCACGCACAAATCAAAAGGACTTTGTTAAGGGTTGTAACGAGGCTTAGGTAGGGGGTAGGATATCAAAGAAAAAGGCTGAAAAGTGGCTAACTTGATAACTAATAGAGCACAATGTTCACTTTTGATTAAGCACTCAACATGAAATTTGAATCATGTAAAAGGTGATCAGTCTTTCACAAGCATTAAAGCCCCAAGCACATATGTACTTCCCATCTTTCACATTGTAACTCCAATGAACACATTCTCCACTTGATATTTTTTTTTTCTTCTTTTCAAAGTCAAGTTATTCTCCAGTAACCAAGGGCAGTGAAAAGTCACCAAGAAAAATAAGAGGAATTAAGTTGATCCCCTTAATTTCTAGTACAATTGTGCTTAATACCAGCACGTGCACATGGATCGTCCTTTTCATATGACATTGCAATTGCCACCCATTGATCTCAAAGGAGTACCTGATACTTTGTTGTTTTTTTCTTTTTTTCTTTTTCTTGATTCCCACTAACTTTCACCCTTGAACAAAGAAATCCCCACACTTGAATGTTAACCACTACTCAAATGAATCAAAAAATGCCCTACTAGTCATCAAGACAAGAATAAACAAGTAGGCTCAAAATTCATAGATTGGTGATAAACAAAAAAAAAAAATGGATACAAGCTTCAAGGGGGTTCACTAAGGATATAATTAATTGGGTATTGTTTGGATAAATGAGGTTAATCCTAGTGCCTTTATCATTTTCATGCATACACATAACATTTCATCTCAATAAGGTTTAAACCATGTTCTAGAGCAACAAGCCAAATGATGAACACCACTCACAAAAAAATTAGATTGATATAAAATGTATCAATCATACATTAGGCTCAATATCTCACAAGGTGAAAGCATGATTTACTCATAGAAATTGACTAAGATGCATTTCAAGTTTTAAAATTTTCGCAAGCACACACAAGGAATTATCATGCATTGAATGATTTTTATCATGAATATGATGCTCAGAATTAATCATGCAAATTAGTCTACAATATGTGTATAAGTACTCACTAAACATGCTTTGAGACAAGGTAATTATATACAAAATTTTTAAAATTTTTTAATTTTTTTTTTTTTTTAATAAAAAATATATATATATAAAATAATAATATAATTATTCGTGAGAACACATCCCCACACTTGGATGGTTCATTGTCCTCAATGAATATAAAAACTGAATTAATATAATATAATATATAGATTAATTAATAATATATTATAGTTAAGAATACTCCCCTGTAATTGCCTTGAAGTTAATGTATCTTGAGTTTTCAACACAATAAGTAGCTTGGTCTAGTGGCTGCCATGTTGCCCTCTTATCTTGGAGGTGAGGGGTTCAAACCTTGCTGTGAGCATTTATTTTTAACATGCACTTCCCATGTCCAATTTATTTTTAACATGCACTTCCCATGTCCAACAGTGGAAAACACCAGACAACCTCACGCTTCAAGAAAAATGTCCGGACTCTGAAAATAGGCCTAAAAATAGGTCTGGGCCTTGCTGGGCTTGGATTGAAATTGGGCTGCTCTGCTGGGCTGGACTGAAGAATTGGGCTGCTGGGCTTAAAATCGGCCCAAAAGATCAAGGCTAGCTATCACAGCTTAATTCACAGAGAAATAAAGCGCGCACTCCAGAAGCTCTCGCACGGGAGGCAGCGTACCGCACGCCGAGCAGACAATTAAGCGGACTGGCAGAAGATTCTGCACGGACAGCACAATTAACGCACGGGCAGCAGTACTAAACGAAACACTTCCAGAAAAAATCTGCTCTTGCACACCTAGCAGCCCTTTTTTTTCTTTTCTTTTTTTTTTTTCTCGACCCAAAATGTTCAAAATTATTTTGTGTAATCCTGCAACACTTCGCAAACATTATCAAATACCTTGAGGGAGTTAAAAAAAAAACTATCTAATAATAATATTATCATGACTAACAATAATAATAATAATAATAATAATAATAATAATAATAATAATAATAATATAGCTAACCATACAATAGGCTTGGGTTGCCTCCCAAGAAGCGCTTTTCTTTAACGTCTTTGGCTAGACTTGATGTCTCAGAAATTAGACATCAGAGATAATCACATCATTAAGAGCCTCGCTCTCCTTGACGTGGTTAGAAGGGTCTTCCAAGTACGGTTTAAGACGATGTCCATTCACCTTAAAAATTTCCCCATTGCTTTTCTTAATCACCACAGCTCCATGTGAGAATACCTCAACAATTTCAAAAGGACCAATCCATCGTGATCGCAACTTTCCAGGAAAAAGACGCAACCGAGAATGATACAAAAGAACTTTCTGTCCAACCTCAAAATTCTTCCTTTGAATCATTTTATCATGGAAAATCTTTGTCTTTTCCTTGTAAATTCGAGCACTCTCATAAGCTTCATTACGCAGTTCTTCCAACTCAGACAATTGCAACTTGCGATGCAGACCAGCCTCATCAAGACTCATGTTGAACTTCTTAATAGCCCAATAAGCCTTATGCTCAAGTTCCACTGGTAGGTGACAAGGTTTTCCATACACGATGCGATAGGGAGACATACCAATGGGTGTCTTGTATGCCGTCCTATAAGCCCATAGTGCATCATCTAACTGTTGACTCCAATCTTTTCGTGTAGATCCTACAGTCTTTTCCAGAATTTGTTTGATCTCCCTGTTAGACACTTCTGCTTGTCCATTGGTTTGAGGATGATAAGGCGTAGAAACCTTATGTGTGATGTTGTACTTACGAAATAATGCCTCAATGGTCCGATTGCAGAAATGAGACCCTCCATCACTTATAACAATTCTCGGCATCCCAAACCTAGCAAAAATATGTGTCCTCAAGAAATCTGCAACCACTTTAGAATCATTAGTGCGGGTGGCCTTAGCTTCCACCCACTTCGACACGTAATCAACAGCCAACAATATATATAGATAACCATTAGAATTTAAGAATGGACCCATGAAATCAATACCCCAAACATCAAATAATTCAACATTTAGAACAGGTTGCAATGGCATTTCATTCTTTGCAGTAATGTTCCCCACTCGCTGGCATCTATCACAGATTTTACAAAACTCCCTAGCATCTTTGAATATTGTGGGCCAATAAAAACCACACTCCAATACCTTATGTGCAGTTCTTTTTGCTCCAAAATGACCTCCACATGCATAATTATGACAAAATCTCAACACAGATTCAAATTCATTGTCAGGAACACACCTCCTTATAATTAAATCCGGACAATGCTTCCAAAGATACGGATCATCCCACACATAAAATTTTGAATCATGTTTAATCTTATCTTTTTGTGCATGAGTCAGTGTACTAGGCAAACTTTTGTCATACAAATAGTTCACTATGTCTGCATACCACGGTGTGACCTCAGTAAGAGCATTTACCTCAATCTGTAGAAGTTGTTCATCCGGAAAAGTCTCAGTTAGGGGCACATCTTCTTCGTCCCTTACCAAGCGACTTAGATGGTCAGCTACGACATTCTCGGATCCCTTCTTATCCTTGATTTCAAGGTCAAACTCTTGTAGTAATAAGATCCAACGGATTAGTCGTGGCTTTGCCTCCTTCTTGGCCAACAAGTACTTAAGAGCTGCATGGTCAGTAAATACAATCACCTTTGTACCAAGCAAGTATGATCGAAATTTCTCTAAAGCAAAGACGACAGCAAGCAGTTCCTTCTCAGTGGTAGCATAATTGAGTTGTGCATCATTCAAAGTTCTAGAAGCATAATAAATAGCATGCACCTTTTTGTCCTTCCGTTGCCCAAGTACAGCTCCGACAGCATAATCTGATGCATCACACATTATTTCAAAAGGTAAGCTCCAATCTGGTGCCTGTATGATAGGAGACGATGTAAGCTTCTGTTTTAACTCCTCAAATGCCACCTTACACTCATCATTGAACTCGAAAAGTACGTCCTTCTGAAGAAGATTTGTTAAGGGCCTTGTTATTTTAGAAAAGTCCTGAATGAATCTTCTATAAAAACCAGCATGGCCAAGAAAAGATCTAATCTCCTTTACACTTGACGGAGTGGGCAGGTACCGTATCAAGTCAATTTTAGATTTATCGACCTCAATGCCTTTTGAAGAAATCACATGTCCAAGAACAATACCATGAGTTACCATGAAGTGGCATTTTTCCCAGTTGAGCACTAAATTTGTTTCTTCACATCTTTTCAAAACAAATCCCAAATTCTTCAAGCAATCATCAAAGCTATCTCCAAAGACACTGAAATCATCCATGAAAACCTCAATAATTTTCCCCACATAATCAGAGAATATACTCATCATACATCTTTGAAACGTTCCAGGGGCATTGCATTGACCAAAAGACAGGCGTCTAAAGGCAAAAGTACCAAAAGGACAGGTGAATGTCGTCTTCTCTTGATCCTCTGGAGCTATAGCAATCTGATTATATCCAGAATACCCATCTAAGAAACAATAGTACTCATGACCGGCTAACCTTTCCAACATTTGATCAATGAACGGCAAGGGAAAATGATCTTTCCTTGTAGCATTGTTGAGAGGCCTGTAATCAATACAAACACGATGACCAGTCACTGTACGTTGAGGCACCAACTCATTCTCCTCATTTGCCACAACTGTAACCCCAGATTTCTTGGGAACAACATGAACAGCAGAAACCCACTTAGAATCAGAAATAGGATAGATGATGCCATTGTCTAGAAGCTTGATGACTTCCTTCTTCACAACCTCCATCATAGGAGGATTAAGTCGCCGTTGAGGAACTCTCACAGGTTTGGCACCTTCTTCCAAGTGAATTCTATGAACACATAGTGTGGGGCTGATTCCCCTAATATCCGCCAAACTCCAACCAATAGCTTTAATATGACTACGGACCAACTCCACCACTTTTTCTTCTTGCACAGATGTGAGATTTGATGAGATAATGATTGGTAGTGTCTCGTCTTTCCCAAGAAAAACATACTTGAGATGGGAAGGCAATGGCTTAAGGTCCAATTGTGGTGCTTGAACAACTGAAGGCAACTGCTTTTCAATAGAAGTTTTAGGGAGTACAAAGTTATGTTCTCTTGTAAAGCTCTCTGCTCCTTGTAAGGCGTTGCACTGCTCCATAATTCTATCTGTATGAGTGACATAGACATCCTCAAGAACTTGAGGATTCCCTTCCTTATCAACACCAATGCCTTGAGATATCACTGTTTCTAATGCATCATCCTTCATCAGCTCAAAGTATTTTTGAGCAATGTTGCCAGTTGTACTCATTGTATAGCACGTCTCAGTATCCACGGGATATCGCATCATCTCAAACATGTTGAACTTAATAGTTTCATTATCAAAGTCCATACTGAGCTCTCCCTTTGCAACATCAATTCTTGTTTGAGCAGTACACATGAATGGTCTACCAAGAATAAGTTGTGCATTAATCGCATCTCCCATGTCTAAGATATAAAAATCAGCCGGATATTGAAACCTGCCAACCTGCACAAGAACATCCTCCAAAACACCTTTCGGGTAAACGTGAGATCTGTCAGCTAATAAAATTGTAACACCATCTGTTTTAAGTTCAGTTTTAATACACAATTTCTCATACAAGCTAGATGGCATAACATTAATTGACGCACCCAAATCAAGTAAAGCATTCTCAAATTTAGATTTACCAATGGTGCAAGGAATAGTGAAGCTTCCTGGATCCTTACACTTTTTTGGTAACCTTCCTTGTAGAACCGCAGACACATTCTCCTTCATCTCAACAACTTCACTCCCCTTGAGCCTCCTTCGTTTAGTACACAAGTCCTTCAATACCTTGGCATATGCTGGGAGATTCTGAATGCACTCCGGTAAAGGCAAATTAATGTGAACTTTGCGAAAAGTCTCCAAAATATTTGTCTCTAATGCACTCTTCTTTGTCTGAACCAACCTAGCTGGGAAAGGGACAGAATCGAAGCGACTATTAGTAATAACCGAACTTGAAGGTTTAAGAGACTTACTAGCAGAAATTGGAGAAGTATGTTGCTCCTCAGAATTGTTGTGCACAATTTCAGCTTCATCCTCATTCTCATGACTATCCTCCTTGGCTTGAGAATTCTCCTTTGCTTCATCTGGTTTGCTGTGTGAAGCTGTTTCAGTTGCTGGGTCTCTTTCGATGCCACGCTTATCAACTTGATTTTCCAATATCTTCTGAGTGGGAATGACATTCCGGCCACTCTTAGTAGTAATGATGTTAGCATGCTCGAATTTCAGATTTGGTTGTGTAGTTCCAGGCAACCGTCCAGGCTCATGTTCTTGATTAATTTTCTTAATCACATCCCCAAGTTGTTTTTGCATCTCTCTAATGTCTTGAGAATTGGTAATGCACTGCTTTTGCATATCCCTGATATCTTGAGAGTTTGTAGTGCATTGTTTTTGCATCTCCGTTTGCCCGTCAACCAACTTGGACAATAATTTCTCAATAGTGTTATCATTGTTCGAGCTTTGAGGGACTTGCCCCCTTTGTAGAAAACCAGATGGTGCAGAATTGTTTTGAAACTGAAACCCATTCAAAGCATTGTTAGTGTTCCCGTACCTCAAGTTGGGATGATCCTTCCATCTTGAATTGTAAGTATTCGAAAACTGATTTGCTCCTTGGTTTCCAAAGCCAATAGCATTAACATCTTCTAAAGTAGGTTCAACCAATGTAGGACAAGCATCAGTAAAATGTCCCTGAGTTGAACAAATACCACAGACTTGAGCTTTTGGTGCTTTACCACTCAATAGTAATGAATTCAGTTTTTCGATACTCTGCTCGATATTTGAGAGCCTTTGATCAGATTGAGCTCCCTGAGTAGTGCCAGAACTTGCACGACTACCATATTGAAGTTCATTAGCAGCTCCCTTAGCAATTAGTTTCTCCGCAGCATCATGAGATAAGTCTACATAAGCACCACCAGCAGCTGAATTCAAGAGTTTCTTTTCACCTTCATGAAGACCTTGATAGAAAAAATGAAGAAGACTCCCTTTAGAAAATCCATGTTGTGGGCATCTCTTTTGCAGCTTTTGGAATCTTGCATAATATTCAGCATAAGTTTCAGTGGCATTTTGATGAATTCCAGCTATTTGGCTTCTCATGTTCATGACTCGAGTTGCCGGATAGAATTTCTGCAAGAATTCCTGGGCCAGTTTCTCCCAAGAAGTAATATAACCCACTGGCAATTCTTCTAGCCAGTCAAGAGCTGATCCATCAAGAGAGAATGGAAAAGCCTTCATCTTCAGAATTTGAGGGTCTGCCATGTCAGGTCCCATGCTTTCCACAATAGTCACGAACCTAGAGAGATGTTGATTAGGTTCCTCAGTTGGAAGATCATGGAAGACTGGTAGTCTCATGAGCAAATTCTGCTTGATTTCAAAACTGTTGCTTTTCCCCACAGCAGGATTGGGATAGACCATACATGAATGGCCAATATTAGCAACCGAAACAGCAACATCATCACGAAGTGTAGGTATTATAGCCATATTGACTACAATGAGCTTCCCTTCACTTTCCTTATCAAACTGATCTTTTTCGGTCTCACTCTTCTTACGAAAGAGCTTCTCAGGATTGTCTTCAAACGTTTCAAGAGGTTCTTCAGATGTACGGGTTTTAACCATGTACCTGAAAACACAAACCGTTTAAACCACAATAACACAAACAAAAACAAAATAAAAGTAAAGCAAATTTCAATCCCCGGCAGCGGCGCCAAAAATTGGTGTGACCAATTTAAACCCTTTTGTGTCGTATATAATGTAGTGAAAGTAAGGGAATCGTTCAACGCCAAGGATCAAGGGCTCACTTAACTTATATTTTGTTAAAAGATAATAATTGGGGTTTTTAATAAACTAATGATTAACTAAGAATTAAACTAAGCAAATTTATTTGTAAGCAAGTAGAGAAACATGTTGGAAAGCATGAATATCCACCACTAAACCCATGAAACAACTCTAAATCTCGTTGGTATGTTCTGAAAGATACTTACAGAGAGCTTGCCATGACCGCATAGAAACAAGTTCTGCTATTCGTATAACCCCATGACCGCATAGAAAGGTTAAAACGAATTACACACTAATACAATTAATCCCATGACCGCATAGAAAGATTAATTGACTTTGCAAAGATATCAATCACATAACATATTGGGATGACCGCATACCCTAGTTACTTCAAGTATCTTCACAAGCATTGACGCGTATATAAGCACAATCAAAACATACTTTCAAGAATCAAAATTGCATAAATTTCATAAGGTTTAGGGCTTCAAAACAGCCCTCCAACAATAGAGGTCTAGCCAATCATAATCATAGTAAAACACGTAAGAATCATAAAAGGAATAGAAATCGATACTGAGTGCCGATCCTTTCTCTTCTTCTCCGTGGCTCTCCTCAATAGCACGTATGTAAAACTCTCCTCATAAAACCTAATACATAACTGCTTTTACTCTAATAGAAATATACAAGGAAATTCCGAAACTGAATAGGCTTTCCAAAGGTCAAAATTCGCAGTTGACTTTCTCCCCTGTTCCTGGGCTGTTCAAGAGGCTTTTTGATATCTGGACCCATCTAGAATGATAGAAAATTAAATTATCTTCGCGTGGGCTGTTGAATCGCCCAAATCCGACTTCTAGAACTCAAGATATGACCCAAACAATATTCCGAATGCGGGTAGCCCAATAGTTGCGAATTTTCTTCTAATTTGTCCAAATCCTTTCCAATTTAGAATTCCTTGCTCCCTACAATAAGATATTAAAATATAATTAATATATGTCCAATTAAATGCAAAATATAACTAATATGAGAATAATTATCATCTAAAATATATATAAATATATACTCTATCAGTACCATCCCGATACGTACGTCCCGATCATGAACCAGCTCTTTCCAGGCCCAATCCCGGACTTGAAGTCCCTGTGATTGACATGGAGATGTTACTTCACGGTGATAAAATGGACACTGAGCTGAATAGGTTACACCAGGCCTGTAAAGAATGGGGTTTCTTTCAGGTAAGTAAAAATGTTCATCTTATGTACTTCATATACTAAGATAATTGGCTAACAAGATTTTATGTGTGTATGAAGCTGACGAACCATGGGGTCAGCGATTCGTTACTTGACAAAGTGAAAGCTGAGGCTGAGGAGTTCTTTAAGCTGCCACTGGAAGAGAAGAAAAAGTTTGGTCAGTTAGAGGGAGATGTGGAGGGATATGGACAAGTCTTTGTGGTCTCGGAGGAGCAGAAGCTTGATTGGGCTGACATGTTTTTCATGATCACCCTTCCTGCCGAGCTAAGAAAACCTCACTTACTACCGCAACTCCCTCTTTCATTCAGGTGACCACGAAGTTTCTTATCATCTAAAGCATCGAACACATATTTATAGTATTATTATATGTGCTGTAATATTTACACATATGCAGAGTTGCTATTGAGGCTTATTCAAAAGAGTTAAAGAGCCTGGCCATGAAAATTTTGAACGTGATGGCAAAAGCTCTCAGAATGAAGCCCGAAGAAATGGAAGTGCTATTTGATGAAGGCTTGCAATCAATGAGGATGAACTGCTATCCACCATGCCCTCAACCGGATCAGGTTATTGGACTCACGCCTCATAGTGATGCTGTTGGCCTCACCATTCTTCTTCAACTAAACGAAATGGAAGGGCTCCAGGTTAGGAAGGACGGTATCTGGATCCCAGTTAAACCGTTGCCTTCTGCTTTTATTATAAACATTGGAGATATTTTGGAGGTATGTCGACTACTCTACACTATTATTATTTTTTTTTAGTTTTTCGTTCTTTAGACTGTTGGCAGCTTGATCAATTGCTGTTCTGAATTTTTAGATTGTGACTAATGGAACGTACCCTAGTATTGAACATAGAGGCGTTGTGAACTCTGTGAAAGAAAGATTGTCCCTGGCTACTTTTCTATCCCCCAACTATCATGGAGAATTCGGTCCTGCGCCGAGCCTTCTCTCGTCCGAAACTCCTGCAAAGTTTCAAAGAATTGCTAGTGAGGATTACTTGAAGGGAGTGTTTGCTCAGAAGCTTAATGGGAAATCTTTTTTGGACACTTTAAAATTATAAACCAGATGTCCTGTCAAACAAAATTTCTGCAGTCCTCCGATTCGAGAGTGTTGCTATATTTGATCTCTTCTTTCAGCTTCTGGGCAATTTGTATGATTTCATATGTATCGAATAAATGTTGTATGGTGATCACATATTTTTGTTGTCTAGGTCATAAATATGTATTGTGTAGAATAAATTTATAACAGCTTGGTTTCATCAAATATACATGTATCTGTTATGTTTGTTCGTAAATTACTTACCGGTAAGTGGAACAACTTGTATTGAAGAACATACAGAGAAACTATCTGACTAGATAAAGAAGAAAAGAGAATGAGCAAAATGAAATCAGTTACAAACTATTCAGAACATATATAGACATGATATATACTACTGAACCTATACGCACAGGTCTGTATGTACTTATTATAACTAACTCGGAATATTCTAGAACCTTCTAGACTCCGTGTCACACTGTGTGATCCTCAGCTAATATGGCTTTGCTGGATGTAGATGGTGGTAGGGGTGAGTAAAAAACCGATCTCAAACTGAACTCAAACCGAAACAGGGAAAAACCGGTTAAAACCGAATCGTAAAAAATCGAAACTAAAAAAATCAAACCGAACCGTTTTAATTGGTTCGGTTCCGGTTATCTTGCAAAACCGAACCGAAAAAAATCGATAAAAATTAATATTTAATTATTTATTTTAATAATTAAATATTAATTTTTATGATCTATATAATAAATATTTGTAATTTTTTAATTATTGGGTAACGAATACCGAGTGAATAGAAATATAATTGGGTAGGAAAATAAATATCGTAGAGATTAACATCCATATAATGGGTAAGAAGAAAGAGATTAAATAAAGCGTGAGATAGTATTTTTTGTTTTTGACAGGAGGAACTAGTAAGAGTACCAGATGAATAAGGTGGTATGTGTGAAAAACTGAAATCAATTGCCCAAGTAATTTTTGATGGTGTTCAGGAAGATACCTTGGGGCACAGGACTTATTATAATATTGCATCAACTTAGGAAGTTCAGTTGTCTATGTATGCTTACAATGGGAGTGTCTGGTTTCAGTCTAAATTACGGAATGCCATGGTTATTCTAAACAACTAGGATTACTTGAACAATATATATTTCAAGCTGTGTTCTAAAGATGGCTTATATTACATGCAGTGATTTCTGGTGGATAATTTATTTGATATTATATTGACATTTGAAAACCTATATGGAATCGATTTGTAATTTATATTTATTCTTAACAGTTTGCCATTGAGATTGTCGGTGCCTTAACTCAAAATTATTAGTTTTTTTAACTTACGTATCATCTACACTCACCAACAGTCCAACACATTAATTATAGTCACCATAAAATTCTAAAAAGTGCACGTGTTTGAATACATATATTTTTCTCAGTTATTCAAAATTTACGATACAATCTCTCAAATCTACTTATATATATAATAGCCCAACAGGTTCGTGTCAAGCCTCCCTCCTGAGCAAATAAATTACCTGGCTCCGAACCTGAGCCTAACTCAGAACCTAATCTCATCTCATATATATAAAAAAAATGTTATTCATAAGACTCGAACTCAGGACCTCTCCGATACAAACAGATTACTCAAACCACTTGAACTGCACAAACAATTAGTTTGTTACTCAAAAGCATTAACCACATACTTTAAGACTTTGTATTTATATTCGTTTCAATATCTTATTTATTTGAGATAAGTTATTATTTCAGTTAAGTCTCATATATTGTTTACATGATAGATTAATATCTATAAATTAATTATTTACGTAAATAAATTTAAAATTGAAAAAGAATATGAATAATCGGGTTCGAGCCATGATTCAGATTTCTAAAAATAGATATAATTTATATTCGAATAAAAAAGAACGAATTCGAATCTAACTTAATAGTTTAAACGAGCACCGATACAATATTATAGAAATTTTAAGTCATGAATGTGAGAAATAAGCACAAAAACTGAGGTTTAAGCGAGCATCTTTGAAAGGAAAAATTGATGGTTTTCAACATGGACTATGTCATATTAATTTCTTTTATTATAAAAGGCGATTTATAAAGAGATTACAATATTTTGGAGAACACGAAATAAGGTGATGGAAAGAATATTCCTATTTAGAATATTTTTTAATTTTAAACTTATGAATTCAGAATTTGATGTGTAACTAAATCGTTTTTTAAAAAAAATCATAGATTTAAGAATAGTGACAATACATCAAATTTGGTGTCAGAAAATATATCTAAATGATGTAATTTTGATGATATATGTATTTGAAATACTATAACTTGTGATATGAAGGTGAATTTAAGGAAATCCTATATTGTTAATCAAAAATCAACCATATAATAATAAAACGCGTTTACAAGAACTACTAAAAAGATTTGAATTATAAATTTTACTTGATTAAATAAAATAACACAGAGAAATAAGTTATAAATATTAAAGTCTTAAAACTATAATTTTTAATATGCCATCATTCGATATATAACATACCAGTTAAATAAAATGAGTCAAACTACAATTAAATTAATCATTTGCAAATTAAACTAATAAAATATAATTAATTCTGAACAGGATAATCTGAGGCGATACGGTGAAAACTAAGATCTGATTAAACGGGATATATCTTTAACAATTGAACATGATATGCCACGTTGATCACTCCTAATAAATACGAGTATCAAAATATTTAAAAATGTGAGTTTGCACAAAGCTAAAAAAGTAACTACACGACTAATTGAACTAAATATTTCATGGTTTTATGAACTTCATGAGGCCTAACTCATATCTACTCTCTTTTTGCTATTTGAAATTCCAGAATATCATTTGTTTGGGATCTGGTTTATAACGATTACATGAAAAATCATTTAAAGTCTTAATCGACAAGCTCAAAAAATTAATTATAAAAAATTAAAATTTTATAACAAGATATTGTTATAACATACTGTATCAAAGCAATAATCATCTAATATTTTTAAATTAACAATAAAAATATAATACGTTGAAGTACTATATAATTGATATGAAAAATAGAAGGATAAGACACATCATAGGTGTTAGAAAATTTTGGGGTGCAATTATACGGTTAGTAGTTCAATTGAGGCTTTTATAATAAAATAAGGTATGTGCTTTTTACATACAATATATGTTTCAATTTCTATTTATACAAAATGTGTGCAACATATACTATAAAAAATGTGTCGATAATCTGCTTCATCATGTATCACTTTAACAATTATGCAAAAGTACGCTCAAAAAAGAAGAAATAAATGTAAGACAACGCGGACCACACATCTTCATTGAATCATGATTTTGGATATCGTAATTCACATATCAAGAACAAGTTTTCATCAAAATCATGGTATATTAGTTGAAATAATTTAATAATTTCAACAATAAATTACAGATACTTTTAATGAGGTATAATATATTTAAAATCTAAAATTTCAGTATTAATTTCGAATATAATTTTGAACATAGATAATATGATAATGGTCTCTGCATCCTAACGAATTTTAATGGAGAAATATCAGTTCAAATGTAGTTTTTGATCCATTTTTTTTTTGAAATATACTCCATTCGTCCTATTTTAAGTGACCTTATTTGACTTTCACGGAGATTAAGAAAAAGGTAGCAAAAAAAGAGTAAATTTAGTTGGAAAGTAGGTAAAGTGGTGGAACATATCAAAATTTAATAATAGATTTGAGATAGTGGTGGTAAGTAGTGAGTGTAATAATGTTTATTTAATATAAATGAGTATAAAATAGAGAAGTAGTGGGTGTGATAGTGAAAAGTAATGTTTAAAAATAGTAGGTATAATAAGTTCACTATTTTAGAGATGTCTCAAAAAGGAATAAATGTCATATGAAATGGGACGGAGGGAATAGTACTTATTATTAATGTTAATGCTATTAGGTTGCAAATATTACATTTTTCATATTTACATATTTTGTTAAAAAATAAAACGTAATAATTACGCTCGAAACAATATGATGACACACGGATATTATTTAAAACACAATACAAACTCAAAGCCCGTGCGAGAACAATATAATGATACATGAATATTATTTAAAACACAGGAAAAACTAGAGGCCCATGCCTCGCACGGGCTTTTATGCTAGTTTCATATTAATGTTTTACTTGAAAATTTATGAATAGTTATTGTACGCCGCCGCGAAGCACGGCTTTGACTAGTATTATAATAATGAAGAGGAATATAGATAAAATATTGATCAATTTTTTTTATATAATAAATAGAAGAATTCAATAGTTATTCAAAATCTATCAACTAATAAATTTATAATTGAGTTAAATAAAATAATGTACATAAGGAAGTACAAAACTAAACACTTTATTGAAGTTTCCAGATAATTTATTTGAAAGGAAAGTATTACTTCCTGGGATAAATTACTTCATTCGTTCAACCAAACAAACACCGGTTATTAATAGGATCAATGCAAGAAATGATAGATAATATTTTAACAGAGTACTTAAACCAAATTTAAAAAGTGGCCCTTTTTGGGTTCATTTAAGAATCTGATTGTTGCAATATTCAAAGAGCGTTGGGATGTGCTTGTCTGGTCTTTGTCCCGGAAAGAATCCTTCAATATTGGAAGAAGAAGTATGATTTTTTATACTCATACTCCCTCCGTCCCATCCATTTCTTTACACTTTCCTTTTTGGGGTGTCCCACCCAATTCTTTACATTTCAAAACTTACCAAAAATAGTCAATGGGTCCCACCATTTCTCCACTTTTCTTTCCTTTTCACACTACTTTTACTCCACTATCTTCTTTTTATACATTAAAAATCAATGGGTCCCACCACTTTACCCACTTTTCTTCCTCTTTTCCACTACTTTATACATATTTCTTAACCTCCGTGCCCAACCCATTCGATAAGAAATGGGTGGGACGGAGGGAGTACATCTTTCATTCTTTCCTTAATTTGTCTCCGATCAAGTAATGTTTGCTATACACGGAGAAAAGTTTGCTGTGTTTGGTTGGGGAGAATGGAATGCAATGGAATGGAATGAGTAAAAAATACTTGAAACTAATAGAGAGATAGGAAGAAAGTTTTGAAAAAATTTGAAGGAATGCAAAATTGTTATGATGATCTTTAAGAAGAAATTGAGGATGTGAGAGAATGGAGCATTCCATCTCAAATGGTAAGGGTGATATCTAACATATGATGTAGGGAATGGAATAGAGGATGAAATTTTTAAAAAATATCCATAAAATAGTTCATTTTTCATTCCATTCCTTCCGGAGTCATTCACCCCAACCAAACACAACATTAGTATCCTACTTTGACCAAAAAAAAAAAGTTTAGTATCCACATTTTCCATTTCGTGTAATAACTTGTAAAGTATCTTTTTGTAACTACTTGTGTTTCACACAAATCATTAAAGATTTTGCAGGCAATTTGGTAAGGGGCAGTGTGTAAGGAAAGGACCACAAGGTCAGCCATATGTCCATCTCGGCCAGCATCGAGAACCACTTGCAATTCTACAAGCAACTGTGTACGTATACAATAATGCAGTTCAGTTGACAAAACTAAGCGGCCGTCGCGGCAATCTTAAAAAAAATATTCATTTCTTAAAGTAAACAAGTGGATTAAAAATATAAGCAAATAATTTAATAAAGTCTTTAAAAAAGAAGCAGAATCTTAGGAGAGATAAGTTAGCATTCTCAGTTTTTTAAAATTACTTTTACTTATTTACACAAACGGGTTAAGGAAAACATAAGTCAGAAGCATAAGCCTCTTTAATCAAACAAACACGAGCTAAAACATATCACGCTTCTAGAATTTAATTTTTACGCAGCTACATCGTTTTAATAGTGTCCATATTTGCCTTCTACATTTAGATTTCTTTTCGAAATTTATTTTTTAAAAAATTTTATTATTAAGGGGTCATTTGTTTCATGTCAAAGAAGTGACTTGCACAATCACGATCCTGTTTATACAATATTCTCAATCGTCCAGCAACATTTTAGTGAGCCAGTCGTCCAGAGATTTTTTTGTCTCGTCTAGAGACAAAAAAAACTTAACAAATGTTCTTAATCCTTCAATTTTTGCTCGTCCAGCTAAACTGATCTGGTTCACTTGTTATCAAATAGATCTTGAGTGTCATTTTTAACTTAAAACGTTGACAGATTTTATAAGTTATGACTATTAATTATGAATTAATAAACATTTTGTTTCAAAATTTGACAACCCAAAAGATTAATAGTTCCCGCTTTGTAAATGATGTACTGACTTAAAGATAAAGTAGCACGAAATTGAGTTTAAACAATTACCCTCTATATATATTTTGAGTATTGTTACGAATTTAAAATTTTGTTTTCAATTTTTTTTCTTCAAATGACGTGGGAGTAGAAAAATGAGTAATTTTAATTGGGTATTTGATGTCTATACATGATTTCTCATCATTATTAATGTGAGCTGAACGAATCATATAATACAGACTATATATATTTGAAAAAAAAAAATTTGAGAAAATTGTTCACCTCAACATTTTCCCTATATTTCACACACATTTCTATACGTGCAAGTGCAAGTGCAAGTGCAAGTGCAAGGAGAATTGGTTGTATGGGTTGAAACTTTAGTATATCTGAAATATGAAGATTACGTACAGAGAAACCTTTATTGCATGTACAACGGGAGTTATGTTCTACCGGTCACAATTAAATTTGAATCAGTCATTCATTATTAATTTTTATTTTTTTGTCAGGAGTCATTCATTATTATTTTAATCAAATCATAAATAACAGATTTGATTATCAAAATGTATTTAAAATTTATTATTTATAAATAATCTCCGACATCATTATTAATTAATCATTAATAACTTTAGCATCCTTTAACTTTAAGATAATTATGATCATTATTCTATTTTATTATTATATTAAGAACAAGTGTGTTCTAATTTATAAAAATAATTATTCTGCTTATTTTTATTATGTTGTAGAATTTTTTTTTAGTTTGTTGGATGTTTAATAGTATTGTATCAAAAAAGTTCAAATTTGAATTATTTAAGTATAATTTATGTAATTCCTAAAATGAAGAATCCAAAATTTCATATAAATTTTCTTTATGATGAAGATGGATATGTTTACGATGCATATAGGAATCGTGTACGAGAATAAATATTTTTAAAATGAGCGGAACTTTTAAATTCGATGATTAAGGTGGTTGGTGTGATTTTTTCTGCCTTTCCCCATCATTTCTGTAAAAACAATCCTAAAATTCTCTCTACTATTAAAGTAGTCGTCTTTGTTAATTGAGGGACTTACATCGTCTTTTACTAGTGGAAAACCCTAATTTTGTGTTCTTTTCATTATCTTAATTCATCTCTCAATTTCTTTTTTTTTTCGAGTAAATTCTTAATTTATCTAGATTTTGTTTGTTCTCCTGTGAGAGTATGGTCTTTTATTTAGGTTTTTTTTTTGATTTATCATGTCCAGGATTACAGATCTACGGAAGTTTTATGGTGCTCATAAGTGATAAACTTGTGTATGATAATGCATATATGGTCGACTGCTTAAAACAATAGTGAGAATATTATAACATGTATATATTTTTTCAGAAAATGTTTGGTTGCCCGTCGAATAAAAAAGAATCAAGGTAATGGTATGATTATGTGTTTGTTTAATTTCAATTGTATCTAAGAATGTAGTATGAATTTTCGTTATTGAATTATTATTTATTTAGGAAAAAGGTGGTTGGTTTGATAATACATTATTAGTGGGATAGAAATATATCACAATTATGTGGTTAAAATAGATGTCGATAGAGACCGACATAGGGAGCACATGGTAACAACGATGACGTGAAAACAATCTCCGTCTTGTGATGAGGGCAAACACGACACATGGTTAGATTTTTTTTTCCTTCAAACTTGTAACTACCTCAAAATTTCAAGTACGTAATTATGCAATTATTTATTTAATTATGTAATTTATGCGAGTAAATGATTTGATTTATAAAATATTCGAGTTAGAATATCTCAAGAGCGAGAAATACTGATCTGGATAAATAATGTAGTTCGAGAAATTGTTAAGGTGTTACATGTTATAACTGGTTGTTTAAGCATTAGATTGATAAATGCCCCCAAAATAATTGATATTCAGCCTTATTATGTAGACATTAAGTCGGTGCGTATTTTAGATAAACAGTTAATTCGCGAAAAATACACAAACACACACACACACACACACACACACACACACACACAGATATATATATAATTTTAGTCGAAATTTATATTATTTAGTGAAAACCGGATTAGATCAAGAATTAGTTAATTATCAATTTAGTTATTTAAATTTTGATGAATTTATCAAAATATTTAAAAAGACCCAAAATAGAATATGGTGTAAATAAAAGATTAATTTTGCTACTTGGTGCCCAAGTAACGTCACTTGGTGCCCAAGTCACGTTACTTGGTGCCCAAGTAAGATTAGGAGATAATCCAAGTTGTGAGTGGGTCTTTGAGTAAAAGAATGTCTATAATCAATATTTGTAATGATTAATAGAGATAATGTGATATAAAATCAAAAACTAGAGTAAAATCCTCATTATTGTCTAAAAGCGTAAGAGAGGAACTAAGATTAGAGTGTCTAAAGGAGTAAAAGAAGGAGGAGAAGATTTATGACAGCAGCTAAAGTAGTCAAGAAAATCTTCCAAGTTAAGGTAAACACTCTTTGACTATACTCATTTATGGAGCTACATTTATGGTGGTAAATTTGTAACAGTAAATGTTACCATATAGTACTAATGGTCCCCACTGATTGAGCAACCCAGTACATATTTGAACAGTGGTATGAGCTGGGTGCTTGCTCCAATATTTAATACTATTGTGATCTACAACTTTTTTTATGTTTTAATATCAAGTAGTGTATCAATCAGGGGCTATTTGGTAGCTTAAAAGGTTTTCCCCCAAATTTACAAATTAGGGTTTATAAATTAGGGTTTTAAAATTTAGGGCTTTTCATTATTGTGTTGATTTTGTGTATTGGTTGGAGGGGTTTGGCTGAGTTGTTGGAAGGAAGTGGGAGGTCGGGGCCAATCACGGTGTCGGGTCGCCGGAACTGCCGCGTCGATGTCGTCGGAGACGACTCGACGGTGGTGGCGGGCCAGAACCGAGGCGAAAGGAGGGGGGATGGAGGTGATTTTAGCGGATGAACGACTGCAGGTGTGCGAAGCAGCAACGGAGGGAGGAGCCGCGGTGGATGGCCGCCGTAGCGAAGCCAATGACGGCGAAACGACGGACTACGACCGGAGAAGGCAGAGGCGATGCTGTGTGTGTGAGTTCGGGTGTGTTGGTGGGATCGAGCCACCACAGCGGCGGTGGCGATTGAGAAAGAGAGAGAGAGAGGGAGAATGAGAGAGAGAGAGAGGGAGAGATGCTGAGAGTGAGACAGGGTGGGGCGGCGTCGAGGCCACCGGAGCCGAGCTCAGGCCGGCAGCCGCGGGTATTGGCAGGAGGAGGGAGAGAGAGAAGGTGGGTGGAGAAAATGGATAGTTGGGGAAGATGGGGGTATATTGGTAAATTACTTGTTGTGCCATAAAATCTCCCTGGGCTTATTTTATAGCCCATCATATTATTTGGGCTTTACTTTGGTTTACTGGAGTCATCTGGTTAAGGATAATGGGCTTCAACATGGCTGGGTGAACCACAGAAGACATATAAGAAGGTATACGGACTTGCATTGGGGGCATAGTGGAGGCTGCCATCAGAATGGGGTTGCACCTGAAGGCGCTTTAGGGGTTACCTCTGCGAGGGGTTACCACTGAGTGCATCCTGGCTTGCAGCCACAGGGCTGCAGTTAGGGGATGCCGCTGGCAGGGCTTCCGCCGCCTGGGCAGAGCGGTAGGCAGACTCCAAGCAGGACTCTTCTTCCTTGTTTCTAGGAGGACGAGTTGGAAGTATATTGGGAGTATATCAGCTATCATTTATCTGCAAATTAAGGGATAAATACGTGCATTATGAAGATAATTACGATCAAGTGGGGATAATTGAAAAATATTCGGATAATCATGCAAGATGAAGGCTTCAAGTGACCTACTTGGAGTGGGATACCGCTGGATAACTACTGAGAGAAGGCTCCTAAACTAGAGGGGATAAGAGCTTATCTCTTCAGAGTCCTAAATCGAGAACTACATGGGTTTGATCCCTATAAATAGGGTATGTAGGCACCTTGCAAAGGGATTCGGATTCAGAACTCACGAGTTCTACACTCTAAAGAGAGGCACGTGTAACCTTTGTGACGTACATTTCCGGGCAATTGCAGGACGGAATTCCATAATTCCGGCCTCGTTGTTTGGTTCTTTGCAAGCTCAGCCCTTAAACACATTTGTTTTCCATTTGTTTTTCTTTAGTTTATGTCAACGGTAGCCCCTAAGAGCTAGCCGTGATTTTCGTAGTTGTAATAGATATCTCTATATTTGTGCTATACGGTTCTGGGAGTGTTATATCAATTCCTCTCACAACACTTTTTGGCGCTAGAAGGTGGGGATTACTGATCTTAGAGAGGAGAGATGTCAGAAATTCCCCAAAACCCAGAGAATCCCAAAACGCCGGAAGGCGCTACGCAAGATGAAAGCGATGTTCCGAGCGGGGAATTAACCCGCGAGGAGATGAAGGCAAAAATGAAGAGAATGAGCAAGAGGATTGCCTCCTTGAAAAGAAAGTCAGCAAGGTCTAAAAAGGCTAGCAAGGTGACTCCCACCAAGCTAGATTTTGATGGAGAAGGTGGTAGGAAGGAGGGTGGCAACCCTGAGAAAGAAGCTAACCCCGAGACGAATGATAGAGAACACTCACAGGCTGCTAGTGTGTTCGACCGCCTTGGGAGGAAGCTGACCGAGCAAGACTTGCGGCACAGGCTTGGCAACAAGGCCCCTAACGGGGATGGACCTGAAGGCTCGCAACATAGGGCTCCTCCCAGTCAGAGAGAGGAGAAGCCCGTGTCTGAAGCTCGGTCAAAGGATAAAAACCAAAGGCCGTCAAAGGTTATCTCTATTCATGATGATGAGGAAAGCTCAGGGTCGCACAATGATGAGGAAGTAAACAAGAAGAAAGATCAACCCCTGGATGGTGACTATGAGGTTGCGCTTGGTGATGGGGATGATAAGTGCAAGATGGAAGAGCGGCTGGAAGCCTCAAAGAAGGTGAAGGCCCTGTTCACAGGGCCGTGCTCACAGCTGTAATTCAAACCATACAATAGCCTTAAACAGGGCCAATTTGATATAGAGTACAAGCCAAGAACCGCCATTAAGGGGCAAGCACTAGCTGACTTCATCCTAGAGTTTCCACCCACTTTTGAAGTTGAAGGGATGGAGTGTGTACCTGAACCTCAGTCTCCAATAGCCATACCCGATAATTGTTCCTCTTGGTGGAACTTGTACGTCGATGGGGCTGTCAATGGAAATGGGGCCGGGGCTGGCATTGTCCTAGTCAGTCCGGAAGGCCATAAGCTGCAAAGCTCCATTCACTTCGACTTTAAAGCCACCAACAATGACGCGGAGTATGAAGCCCTAATAGCAGGACTGAAGCTAGCCTTGGAGATGAAAGTAGAAAATATGAATGTTTATAGTGATTCGATGCTGGTAGTCTGGCACATCCGTGGAGGATTCCAAGCTAGGGGTCCCCGTACTGATCTCTACATGCGATATGCCCAGGAACTAATTGGGAAATTCAGGGAAATCAAGCTAGAACAAATACCAAGATCTGAAAATGCAGATGCAGACGCCCTGGCCAAGTTAGGCTCTCAGAGGGATGCACACATGCTTGGGGTAATCCCCCTCAAAATCCAATATCAGCCTAGCATCCCCAAGATTAAAGTCCTGGATGTTGAGGTCGATGAGTCTAACCTTTGGACAACCCCAATCCAGGAATACATAACAAACGGAACCCTGCCTGCAGACAAGGACGAGGCCAGAAAATTAAGATATAAGGCAGCCCAATATGTAATCTATGATGGAATCCTTTACAAAAGGGGGTTCAACCGACCCCTCCTTAGATGTGTTGCTGGGATAAGATGTGAGTATATTATGCGCGAGGTGCATGAAAGAATTTGTGGGAATCACTCGGGGGGTGCCTCCCTCGCCCATAAAATCCTCCGTCAGGGCTATTACTGGCCTACCCTCTACAAGGATGCTCATGCCTTCGGCAAGGCCTGTGACAGCTGCCAAAGGTTCTCTAATACGAATAAGAACCCAGCGGTACCCCTAAAGACCCTGACAAGTCCCTGGCCGTTTGCTGTTTGGGGCATAGATCTGATTGGTGAATTACCCAAAGGGAAAGGAGGGGTGAAATATGTAGTCGTGGCTGTAGACTACTTTACTAAATGGGCTGAGGCAGAACCCCTGGCTTCCATCACTGCAAGGAAGCTGGTAGACTTCGTTTATCGTGCAATCGTCTCTCGATACGGGGTTCCCTACAAGCTCATATCAGACAATGGGAAGCAGTTTGACAGCAATGAAATGATGAATTTCTGTGAACACCTTGGCATAAAGAAAGGCTTTTCCGCGGTGTGTCACCCACAGAGTAACGGCCAGATGGAAGCCGTTAACAAGATTATTAAGAACACCCTGAAAGGCAAACTGGAAGAGAAAAAAGGATGCTGGCCAGAAGAACTTCCTATGGTGTTGTGGTCTTACAATACCACTCCAAGGTCTACCACTGGCGAAACCCCGTTCACCCTAACATATGGGTGTGAATCCATGGTTCCCGTAGAGGTTGGAGCAGGGTCCTTCCGAAGGGATAACTACGACCCTAAGAATAATGAAGTCAACCACAGGCTCTACCTGGACCTGATTGAAGAAGTAAGGGATACGGCTCAGTTGAGACTCGCTGCATATCAACAGAGGACTCGTAAATATTTTGATAAGAAAGTAAGGGCTCGACCCCTCAAAACGGGAGACCTGGTTCTCAGTAAAATGATGCCTAACATGAGGGTCCCCGCTTATGGAGCCTTCGGTGCAAAATGGGGAGGCCCATACATCATCAAGACAGTGCTTTGGGAAGGTACCTATCACCTTACAGACATGGATGGAAGACTCATACCACGGGCATGATATGCCCAACATTTAAAGAGGTATTACCAGTAGCTTCACCCGGGTAGTATTTCTGTAGGCTTCGGCTTTGGGGTCAAGACAATAAAGACGGTTTATTAGTTGTAATCGCTATGCTTTTAGGAAAATTATCAGGCTACTATTTGCTTTATTTGCTAGGATGCTCGGGGGGTGGTGTCTTTACACACCCCAAAAATTATGCTATGTCAACTTGTTACCATGTGATTCAATAAAATTTCGCAGCTTTCCGTTATGAAAATTATTTTTTTATGCTTGCTTGCCTACCATGATTGTTAATTGAACGCCTCATGTATGCTTTAAAAAAATAATTAGGACTTCAGTTGCATCTAGTTCTTCACCATAATTATAATTATGCTAAAGAACTCGGGGGGTAGTAGGCATATCATTAAATTACTTGGCTTAAAACTCAAAAAATTTGGAAATCGGAAACATTAAAACTCGGGAAACACAACTCGACAACTTGGCTACACTGATTGGAAGGAAAGCTTATCAAAGCTTTCAAGGTTTCAAGCTTTTCAAGCTTGCAAGGTTTTGGGCTTACAGTAGCCCTTCGAGGTTAAAAGCCTATCAAGGCTTTCAAGGCTAAAGCTTATCAAAGATTTCAAGGTTTCAAGCTTTTCAAGCTTGAAAGGTTTTGGGCTTACAGTAGCCCTTCGAGGTTAAAAGACTATCAAGGCTTTCAAGGCTAAAGCTTATCAAAGATTTCAAGATTTCAAGCTTTTCAAGCTTGAAAGGTTTTGGGCTTACAGTAGCCCTTCGAGGTTAAAAGCCTATCAAGGCTTTCAAGGCTAAAGCTTATCAAAGCTTTCAAGGTTTCAAGCTTTTCAAGCTTGCAAGGTTTTGGGCTTACAGTAGCCCTTTGAGGTTAAAAGCCTATCAAGGCTTTCAAGCTTTCAGGGTTTTGGGTTTACAATAGCCCTTCAAGGTTTAAAAGCCTATCAAGGCTTTCAAGGTTTAAAAGCCTATCAAGGCTTTCAAGGTTTAAAAGCCTATCAAGGCTTTCAAGGCTAAAGCTTATCAAAGCTTTCAAGGTTTAAAGCTTTTCAAGCTTTCAAGGTTTTGGGCTTACAGTAGCCCTTCAAGTTTAAAGCCCATCAAGGCTTTCAAGGCTGAAGGCCTATCGAGGCCTCCGAGTTTAAAGCCTATCCAGGCTCTCAAGGCTTATTTGGTGGAGTTATTACAAGGCTAACTTGGTGGATTTACCACAAGGCTTACTTTGTGAAATTAGCTTGAAGCTTACACTTGGAGTTTATCCTAAAAGCTTACATCTGGGATCACTTTAAGGTTAATGCCCAAGGGTATCCTTCAAGGCTCACTCTTAGGGCTTACGGGTGAAGCCCCGACACAAAGCCTTCGCACAAGGAAGGAAGCAACCCCGAAGAACACATTCTCAAGGGTTGCGACCCCCAGGGATCGAGCAGTGCATACATTTGTAATATGAGGGTTATCCCCTACATTTGACCTTTCAACCTGCGCGGAAGGGTTAGATGACAGATACGTGCAACATCACGAGGAATACAGAAAATTCATACAAGGCAAAGAAGATTGAAGGAAACTGCAGCAATTAGCATAAATAAATATATACTACAAAGGAAATTCCTCCCCACACCAATAGGGGGAGGCCCTTCTAGTATTAACAATATCTTGCGAGGCATTCTGAGGTGCCCGCACCCTCATCCAAAGTTATTCAATTCATGACGACAAGCGCCAAGCAAAAATATTCGTAATTAAAAGTTGAGTAAACAAGGGGAGAGGGGATCAAGGAGCAACAGGAGAGGAGGAGTCCTTTTCATCGCCGGCCAGGGGATCCTAGGAAGCCTGGGTCATCGCAAGGGCTACAGCCGGAACCCCTTCCAGGGGCGTCACCTCAAGACCTGCAGGAACTAACTCTGCAGGCTTCGGCTCGTCTTCAGCCGCAACCCTCTTTTCAATGCCGACCTCAGAGAGACCCTGGGAAGTCGCCGGGACCTTGTTCAGGCCAGCTTCGTCCTCGGCCTTTGCCTCCTCCAGGGCTGCCACGGCGTCGGACCCCAGCTTCGCCCAATCGTTGTCGGGAAAGAAGCGGTAGGCCGACTTAACACAGTCCTTCACCCCCGCGGCAACCCCGGCCTCGAATATGGCGGCCTCCCGTTCCTTCCTCCCTGCTTTTGTGGCGGCAGCGGCGTCCTGGAGGCCTTTCACTTGCAACTCCAGCTCCTTGACCTGCCTCCGCAGGCCGTCGACCTCCTCCTCAAGCCCCCTCCTTATCATGTCCTCCTTCTCCTTCAGCTGCTGAGCCTTGGCTTCCGCTTCCTTAAACTTTAGGTTGGCCTTTCAGTAGGCGTCCCTCTCTTTGGTGGCGGTAGCCAAGTCAGCCCTAACCTGCGTCAGGTCCCCCCTCATCGCCTCATTGACCCGGGCTGTATCAGCGACGTGCTCCCCCATCTTCAGATCGAGGAACAGACTTTTGGCGTTGGCCACCACCTTGTCGCGGGTGGCCTCGGCTATCGAAAGCTTGTCCCACTCTCGAATGGTAGCTTCGGGGACCTGGTCGGAGAGCATCCGTTGAAAGAGCTGAGTCTTTTGAGAGGAAGAGGAAGCAGGAGAGCTGCGGGCCAGGGTTAACCTGGGCTTCTTGCTTGTACGGCCTTCGGCTGAAGACCCCGCCTCAGCAGTCTTAGAGGGGTCCCGCTTGCGACCCCCAGAGGAGGCCTTCTTCTGCTCTAGAGAAGGAGAAGGAAGCTGGGACACAGGTTTCGCAGGGATACGGGCTTAAGAGCCGGAGGCCTCCCCGAACAGATCCTCGTATTTTGTGGAGCGCTTGACAATCCGGGGAATGTTAGCAGCCATATCTGCAGAAGAAAACAAAGAGAGACAATCAGATGCTATTCAATTATAAACGGAAATATAGGAAGATGCAAGCATAATAGGTGGCGTAAGAAGTTATAAGGCATGCATGACATATATGGCAGTAAATCTACAAGGCAAATATCATATAAGGAAAACAGGTTCAAGGGTGCAAGTTAAGAGGAAACCTGGGCTTCCCGTCGCCTCCACATCTGCACCCCCCTCGTCAACGGGGGATGCATCAACCACCGTGGTGGAGAAACCGAGCCTGTCTAGGTTCTCTGGAGTTAACAGGCTAGAGCCATCACCCAATTTGGTGGAAAGCCCCAGCACATGCTTGGCCCTCTCAAGGGACTCTCCCGTCAAAGGAGTCTGCACTGGCATGTCTACAACAAACACAAAGATAAGGAAAATTGGCTTACTGGGGGAGAGATTGAAGTCCTTCATGTAGACTGGACAGTCATAGCAGTAGAGGAAGAGCTTCTGCCAATCCGACATTGATTGGCGGTTACCCTTAATACCCTTCTTGTGATGGGTATTCCGGGCATTTAGGTAGAAGAACCCCGGGGTCCTCCCGGTGAGTTTCAGCTGGAAGAACCAGCCTAGCTCCAAAGCAGACATCCTCACCCCGTGGTGGATGTCATAGAGGATATAGAGGCAGACCGCCATACAGTAGGAGTTGGGGGTGAGCTGCATGGGGGAGACCTCGTAGAAGTCCAGAATCTCCAGAATGAAGGGATGAAGGGGGAGAGATAGGCCCAACCTGAAGAACTGGGAGGATAGCACGACGTTGGGGTAGTTGGTGCCCGGCCTAAGGGTGTCAAAGCGGTGGTACCTCTCCCCAGGCTTAGGGATCACCAAGGTGAAACCGGGGTTGCAGGACTCCAGGAGGGATTGCAGCCTGACAGGAGTCATGATGGAGTCCATGTGCTCGCAGGCCAGGACAACAGCTGGAGGCTCAACAACCTCCACGGAAGCCTCGGCCTCCCGTTCAATTTCCTCGAGGTTCCCCTCGAGGGCTTCATCAGCGGCATCCAGCGGGAGATCTGGGGTCCCGTCCGCCTGGCTGGACTCAGAGGCGGTCTAGTTGAGCTCCTTCACCACTGAGCTGCGCTTGGAGCGAGTCCTAGAGCTAACCCCAAGGAGTGGCTGAGCGGGGTGAGGGTCTGAGCTGAAAGAAGACCCCGTGTCAACCGCAATCACGGGAGCCGTGCTGGTAGCAGATTGGGAAGAGTGGGAGGACATGCATCCTTGAGACATCTACAAGAGGAAAGGACGGGTTAACAGAGGACACAACAGGAGGTGAAGGGGTCGAAAGGAAAAGAAAAGAAAAAGGGCCTGCGGAAGGCTGGGCTGCAAAGGTGGAGCCCTACGGGTGTGAAGTGGGAATGGAAAGGCTTCAGTTGGAGCCCTAAAATGTAAGGGGACTACCTTCTCCAAAGGAAGTGGCGCAGGCCACGGGTGACGGTTCGTCTTCTCCGGGAAGCCTAACAACAGACCCAGAGCGGGAAGCCTAATCCTAGTCCTAACCTCAACAACAACGATCAACATCCAATAATCACCCTAGGCTACAAGCTAAACAGGCATAGTAAGCAAATCACACCACAACACATTCAAAGCAGATAAAAGGCATGAAAAGGGGTTCGATTTTAAAAGAGGGGTTTCCCCCTGGAGGCGATTGGGAACCTAGGGTTTATAGTCTAGGGCTACGATCATGGCTTCAAAACAACGCAACAATGCCGAGGGCAACAACTCAGTCGGAAAATAATCAAGGCCTAACCGAAGTCGATTGAAGCCAGTGGTGTGTGCACATTCAAAAGATTAATGTGTGCAATATATTATACAAACATGCAGAGCGAATTAGCTGTTCAATCGAACATAGTAACCTCAAGCAAGACAAATGTTGGTGTGTACACGCATGCCGAGGTGAACAGTCAAAAAGAAAATGATGAAAATCAGGCATGGATCATATAAACACATAGCCACAGACATGGAGCAAACGCAGAGAAGAAATAATAATAAGGACAAAGGCTCGAAGAAAGCATACCCTTGGTCGGAGTTGGAAACGGAGACGGAGAAGTAAGCGCCGGGGAAGAAGAAAAGAAGAGTGAGGCTTGGTGTGTATATATATAGCAGTGGGAAGTGGGGAACAGCTACGCCATGTGGCATGCCGTGACTAGCTTGGCGTGGAGGTAGCTTTGATGAGGCAGGGGTTCCTGAGGCCTAAGTGGGTGGCTGAAGAGGTAGAGGCATGCTAGGACTCTACGGCTGCACCACCTAATTAGGGTTTGGCTGAGTTGTTGGAAGGAAGTGGGAGGTCGGGGCCAATCACGGTGTCGGGTCGCCGGAACTGCCGCGTCGATGTCGTCGGAGACGACTCGACGGTGGTGGCGGGCCAGAACCGAGGCGAAAGGAGGGGGGATGGAGGTGATTTTAGCGGATGAACGACTGCAGGTGTGCGAAGCAGCAACGGAGGGAGGAGCCGCGGTGGATGGCCGCCGTAGCGAAGCCGACGACGGCGAAACGACGGGCTACGACCGGAGAAGGCAGAGGCGATGCTGTGTGTGTGAGTTCGGGCGTGTTGGTGGGATCGAGCCACCACAGCGGCGGTGGCGATTGAGAAAAATAGAGAGAGAGAATGAGAGAGAGAGAGAGGGAGAGATGCTGAGAGTGAGACAGGGTGGGGCGGCGTCGAGGCCACCGGAGCCGAGCTCAGGCCGGCAGCCGCGGGTATTGGCAGGAGGAGGGAGAGAGAGAAGGTGGGTGGAGAAAATGGATAGTTGGGGAAGATGGGGGTATATTGGTAAATTACTTGTTGTGCC
Organism: Daucus carota subsp. sativus; assembly: GCF_001625215.2. Classification (NCBI taxonomy): domain Eukaryota; kingdom Viridiplantae; phylum Streptophyta; class Magnoliopsida; order Apiales; family Apiaceae; genus Daucus; species Daucus carota. The sequence continues at coordinate 25,152,627 of NC_030382.2, forward strand.
ATAAAATCTCCCTGGGCTTATTTTATAGCCCATCATATTATTTGGGCTTTACTTGGGCTTACTGTAGTCATCTGTTTAAGGATAATGGGCTTCACCATGGCTGGGTGAACCACAGAAGACATATAAGAAGGTATACGAACTTGCATTGGGGGCATAGTGGAGGCTGCCATCAGAATGGGGTTGCACCTGAAGGCGCTTTAGGGGTTACCTCTGCGAGGGGTTACCACTGAGTGCATCCTGGCTTGCAGCCACAGGGCTGCAGTTAGGGGATGCCGCTGGCAGGGCTTCCGCCGCCTGGGCAGAACGGTAGGCAGACTCCAAGCAGGACTCTTCTTTCTTGTTTCTAGGAGGACGAGTTGGAAGTATATTGGGAGTATATCAGCTATCATTTATCTAGAAATTAAGGGATAAATACGTGCATTATGAAGATAATTACGATCAAGTGGGGATAATTCAAGAATATTCGGATAATCGTGCAAGATGAAGGCTTCAAGTGACCTAAATCGCTGGATAACTACTGAAAGAAGGCTGTCTTATCCTAAACTAGAGGGGATAAGAGCTTATCTCTTCAGAGTCCTAAATCGAGAACTACATGGGCTTGATCCCGATAAATAGGGTATGTAGGCACCTTGCAAAGGGATTCGGATTCAGAACTCACGAGTTCTACACTCTAAAGAGAGGCACGTGTAACCTTTGTGACGTACATTTCCGGGCAATTGCAGGACGGAATTCCATAATTCCGGCTTCGTTGTTTGGTTCTTTGCAAGCTCAGCCCTTAAACACATTTGTTTTCCATTTGTTTTTCTTTAGTTTATGTCAACAGTAGCCCCTAAGAGCTAGCCGTGATTTTCGTAGTTGTAATAGATATCCCTATAATTGTGCTATACGGTTCTGGGAGTGTTGTATCAATTCCTCTCACAACATTACTAATTAGATGAAAGGTAATAAAATAATAATAAAGGAACAAATAAAATTGAGATTTTAAATTTGGGTGGTTGATTAATTAGAATTAAAAAGGGTAGACAATATAATTGAACGGGTAAGATATAATTAGAAATATTTTAAGAGAGTGGGATGTTGAGATGTATTATTATCCTTAATTTAGTAATTTCGGATTGATTAACGAACCCAAAGGCTCGGGAGTGAGAATAAGCTATTAATTAATTTAGTGGATACTATTTAATTTGGAGGAAACATTAAAATAAAATTTAATTATAGGCCACATGAGTTGGTGATTTTGAGGACTATTAAGGTTATAAAGTTGAGAATTATATATAATCGGATTTAAAATCGTAATAATGGACTTAGTCGGTTTTAGATGATGGGGGAATAAATTTAGAAATATTAAGGGGTTAGTGCTATGTGACACTTAACTAAATCGTAGGAGATATTATTATTAATTTAGTAATTATGGGCTTGATATTTATCGTTAACCAATTAGAGAATCTCTTGGATCATAAGAAAGGTAATTAAAGAAATGAGCTTATAGATTATGGGAAGTGTATGTTTCGTTACCCTTCATTAATTTGGAAATTTGTGATTAAAATATGGTTATAAAGGTGTAAAAGATGAAGAAGAATAATGCATAAATATTTAGTGGTAATTATTTAAAGAAGATTATAAATGATTAAATTTTAGTGTTAAGATCTAAAGGATATGCTTAATATTTTTGAAACTAATCCTATAAAGGGAAAATATAGATATTCGTCCTTTGAGATTAATTCCTTCGAAGAAAGGTATACTAAATTCACTACTTTATGTGATTTATAATATTTTACTGTCCGGAAAGGCGGATCTTATCTGAGACGGAATATTATAGCAAAGGGTGACAGGCAAGTTTATCTATTCCCTACTTTTGTTATGCCAATGTGCATTATTTATTTGTTGGATATAATACATGATATTTGAAATTCTGCTTGCAATCCCGATAATTTTATACTCAAGTATTACTGAAGATCGAGCAGAAGTAGCTACTTGAAGATCGGATGTTCACTTCGCGTATTTATTATCTAATTTCATTTCATAATTTGAGTTTATCCATTGTTCGGGTTACTCACCATCCAAAGAGATTATCAATTTTTCCGACTTTGGAACCCTTATATTTTGTAATCTTGTAGAAATAATATTATTATTTCGGCACTTTCATTGCTACAAGCCTAAGTCGGTTTGCAATTCTTCACTTTGCTTCCGTCTCAAAAGCCTAAATTATTTCTTGGAGTCATTATTTTGAACCAATTAGCTATTTCAACTTATGTTTATTCACGTCATTCAAATATCTAGACCCTTAACTAGAATTCATTCATTCTAACAAAAATATGATATTCTTGTAAAATTTTCGGTTAAAAACTATTCTATTCCTATTCCCGAAGCGGTATTATTGACTTCAATTCTTGTTGCATCCTCTATCTTATTTAAATCCTAGAGTCCTAATCTTAAAGTGATAAATGATCCGTAAAGGGTTTGATAACCAAGAAGGATCGACTCTCTCGTTCGTTGCTAATTTGGATTACATAATTCTTCGTAATCCAAAAGACTTTGATTTTAAATTTGTAAAGGTGCATTGTTCGCACCAGAAAGTGACTTGGAGTTTTGTTGATAAAAGAGGCATTTCTTGTACTCAGGGGAAGAATCTTACAAACTGGTCAACACGAATGATTCTAATTCGTGGAAGAGAAGTGTTATTACTGTCTCTGTGTGGGACAACTTAAAGGGTTGAAAATGATAACCCTTATGCTAGCAACAAAATGGGGGAAACTGTGTGGCGCCATTCGAAAGTCGTGATCAGACTGCGAAGGCGTTACGGGATGGTATCTACTCAGTGGCGGTGATCGAGCCATGGGGTGGAACCATCAAGGATGGAGACCAATGCTATATTTATTCTTTGATTTATTGAGATCTTTATGTGATTATCGGCAGCTCTCATCTTGAATCTGCTTAATTGTTATATCTGTTTAAACTCCTTGATATACATATATCCGCGAAGTTGCACTTGAAATGAGAACTTGCTGAGCAAATCATTTGCTCATACTTGAAATATTTATTTCCTTTAACAGTAAAGACAGAGTATGGCTCGAATAAGGAGGACAATCAGGAAGCGTACCACGGCAAGGGAAAGGGCAAGGCGTGAAGGCAATGCAAGAAGAAGGGTACGAAGACAGACTCCCAGGTTGCCGCATCTGTGTTCGAGGGACTTCAGTTTGACCTCCAGCACCTTCCTTCCACTAGCACGGGACTTGTTGATGCTACCCATGTTGCCATCCTGGTTGACCTAGCTCGGTCAGAGTTTCTACGCCGGGTGTCCGAGATCTTCGGACGCTGATCCATCGATATAGTCTCACCCTTTTGCGGGATCACATTATTAGCACCTGTGGATTCCGAGTATTACTTTTGCTTATCATATGACTGCTGACATTGTAGAGTTTGGAGATTAGAGAGTCGTGCATATCCTTTTGTTTTGATGCAGACTTGATAGTTTCGATAATTGATCTTTCTGGCAGTAGTGATGTAGTTAGGTTATGATGTATATGCAGATATGCCAGCTATGATGTATTTAGTAGTGATGATCAGACTTGATGATGTATTTATTAGTGATGACTAGACTTGATGATGTATTTGTTAGTGGTGATCAGACTGATACTACGGATTATGGTCGCTTTTGTACTCAAAACTTGGTATCTATATGATGATTTCTAGTACTATTAATGATGGATGGTTTACTTTTCGCACTATTATCATGATTACTGCTCGTACTTGCTTTACCATCGTCTATATCTTATGATCTCTTGTACTCTATCTATCGAATTTTTTTTAAAAAAATATAAAATAATAAAATAATAAAATAATAAAAAAAATCTCTTGAATGTTTTCAGAATATTCAACTTCGTTACAATTGATCCTTGCCTAGCAATGATACGAACCGATTTCGATTGTTGTATCAATTATATTGCACATTTGCATCCTGTTTTACTTTTGATTATATATATTGAAGAAATCTATTAATCCTTCTTTTATTCATTCTTAATAGCAACAAGATGAGTTCCAACCCGAATAACAACTCAACTGATGAGCCAACGCCAGATGTTCCACCTGGATTTGAACCAAATCCTGTTCAGTTACTTGTCAATCTTCTTCAACAAAATCTTCAAGCTAATTCTGACAAAGGTTCTTCGAGTCAACTCACCAAACATGCCGTTTCTTTCAAGTCTTTCAAGTCCCTGCAACCTCCCGAGTTCAAAGGGACCACAAATCCTATAGAGGCCAGAACTTGGTTAAAGGAGATTGAGAAAGCCTTTGAGATAGTGAGTGTGGAAGAAGATAAAAAGACATTATTTGCATCATATTTGTTGAAAGGGGAAGCTAATTACTGGTGGGAGGCAAAGAAGGGTTTAGAAGGGGCTAATGTCATAACTTGGGAAAGGTTTACGACACTATTCTTAGAAAAGTATTATCCTAAGTACCTGGAGAACCAAATGGAGCTTAAATTCTTGGAACTTAAGCAAGGGAACATGTCGGTGGCTGACTATGAAGCCAAGTTCACGGAACTCGCAAGGTTTGTACCACATTATGTTGATACTGAAGAGAAAAGTGCACGTCGATTTCAACAAGGGTTGAAACCCTGGATTCAAAGCAGGGTTGCTGTCTTCGAACTCACCAATTATTCAACTGTTGTGCAAAAAGCGGCAATCGTGGAAAGCGGAAGTGAACTCTACAACCGGGAGAAGAATGATAAGAAGCGAAAGGCGCCGCAGATGGATCGCAACCAGGGGAAAAAGGTGTGGAACCCAAATACGAAGAGGCCTTTTGTCAAAAGGGAATTTAACAAAGAAAAGACACTTCGGAATGCGATTCAAGGAAGTCAAAAAAGGAGTCAGAAAGCCCGACCTCCACAAACTGCAAACTGTCTTCAGGGGAGACCCTCATATCCAGAATGTAAAACCTGTGGAAAGAATCACCCAGCACCATGTCATCAGGAGTCTGCTACTTGTTTTCTCTGCGGAAAGAAAGGGCATTATGCCTCTAAGTGTAAAGAGAAGGCGATTACTTGCTTTAGCTGTGGAAATAAGGGCCACATGGCCAAAGATTGTCGAACGCCACGTAAGGAAAGCAATGTTCCGAAGCTACAAGCATCTTCTGAGAGTAGCAAACCCACCGCACGCACTTTCAATATGACACTGAATGACGCCATAGCCAATAATGACGTTATTTAAGGTACGCTTCCGATAAATTCTCAAGATGCTTGTGTATTAATTGATTCAGGTGCTACCAAATCATTTATTTCTGTTAATTTCATGCGAAAGTTGGGAATGGTTTCAATACCTTTAGAGGAATCTATGAACATAGAAATAGCGAATCAAGAAGTGATCACTGTGGATCAAGTGTGCCCTAATTGTGAAGTAATGATTCAAGAACAACTTTTCAAGGTAGATTTAATTCCTTTTCAATTAGGGGAGTTTGAGGTGATACTCGGAATGGATTGGTTAACGCGTTATGATGCTCAAATTAACTGTAGACGAAAGCGTGTAAGTTTAAGGGGTGATAATGGGAAGAGAGTAATTCTGAGGGGGCAAAAACATCATAAGAAGTTTTTAACTATGATTCAAGCCAAGAAACTGCTTCGTCAAGGGTGTCAGGTTTACTTAGCACATGTGATAGACATAAAGAAGCAAAGTCCTAAAATAGAAGAAATTCCAGTAGTAAATGAATATATATACGTGTTTCCTGAAGAGTTGCCAGGATTACCTCCGGATAGAGAGATTGAGTTCACTATAGACCTTGTGCCAGGTACTGCACCTATATCTAAAGCTCCTTATAGAATGGCACCAACTGAAATGAAAGAACTAGCCACACAACTACAAGAATTACTCGAGAAAGGAGTCATTAGACCAAGCGTGTCCCCGTGGGGAGCCCCAGTGTTATTTGTTAAGAAAAAGGACGGGAGTATGAGGTTGTGTATTGACTATAGGGAATTGAATAAGATGACGATCAAGAATAAGTATCCTTTACCAAGGATTGACGATTTATTCGATCAACTGAAAGGAGCAGCTCATTTTTCTAAGATCGATTTAAGGTCAGGATATCATCAACTTAAGATTAAGCCAGAAGATGTACCCAAGACGTCTTTTAGAACTAGATATGGGCATTATGAGTTTTTGGTGATGCCTTTTGGACTAACCAATGCACCTGCAGCTTTTATGGATCTCATGAATAGAATATTCAAGAAATATTTGGATAAATTCGTGATTGTTTTCATCGATGACATTTTGATCTATTCCAAAACAAGAGAGGACATGCAGAGCATCTAAGGATAGTATTGGAAATCTTGAGAAAAGAGAAGTTGTACGCGAAGTTTTCAAATTGTGAATTTTGGCTGGAACAAGTACAATTCTTTGGACACATAGTTTCTAGAGAAGGCATATCGGTAGACCCTGCAAAGATAGAAGCGGTGTCGAGTTGGGAAAGACCAAGGAATCCGACTGAAGTAAGAAGCTTTCTGGGACTAGCTAGCTATTATCGAAGGTTCGTGCAGGATTTTACGAAAATTGCGACTCCACTAACACGATTAACTAGAAAGGATGAAAAATTTGAGTGGACTCCAAAGTGTGAAGAAAGCTTTCAAGAACTAAAGAAGAGACTTAATACGGCTCCTGTCCTAGCACTACCCGATGAAGGTGGCGACTTCGTAATTTATAGTGACGCTTCTCACAAAGGATTATGATGTGTTCTGATGCAACATGATAAGGTAATTGCTTACGCTTCTAGGCAGTTGAAGGATTATGAATTGAGGTATCCTACACATGATTTAGAACTGGCAGCGATTGTGTTTGCATTAAAGATTTGGCGACATTACCTGTACGGCGAGAAGTGTGAAATATACACCAATCACAAGAGCTTGAAGTATCTATTTACTCAAAAGGAGTTGAATATGAGGCAAAGGAGGTGGTTAGAATTGATCAAGGATTATGATTGCTCGATTAATTATCATCCTGGCAAAGCAAATGTAGTGGCTGATGCACTAAGTAGAAAGGAGAGATTAAATGTATTAACCTTACCTAAAGAGTTGAAGAAGGATATAGATAATTTAGAATTGGAAATCAGAGATTTGAGTTTGGAGGGAGAAAGATTTTATGAGATGCTATTACAACCTGAACTACTAGAGAAGATCCGGAGATGTCAGGAAAAAGTAATGGAAGAACAAAGAGAGGATCTAACCGGAGAAGAGTACTTATGTCCGAAGGATGAGAAAGGAATTAAAAGATTTGCTAATAGGATATGGATTCCCAGGGTTATGGAATTGAAAGATGAGATTCTGAGTGAGGCACACGACTCAAGATATTCTTTACACCCAGGAAGTACCAAGATGTATCAAGATCTTAAAAAGCATTATTGGTGGCCAAATATGAACCGGGAAATTGCAGATTGGGTGAGTAGATGTTTAACTTGTCAAAGAGTGAAAGCCGAACACCAAAGAACCAGTGGACTACTACAACCTTTAAAAATTCCCGAATGGAATTGGGAACACATTACTATGGATTTCATTGTAGGGTTACCACAAACGCGGTGCAAGCATGATGCTATTTGGGTTATTATAGATAGACATACAAAATCCGCTCATTTCTTACCAATCAGTGACAAGTATACCATCGAGAAGTTAGTAAGTATTTATATAAAGGAGATTGTGACATGCCATGGAGTTCTTGTGTCAATTGTGTCCGAAAGAGATGCAAGATTCACCTCCAGATTCTGGCAAAGCTTTCAAGAATGTTTAGGAACAAAGTTGAACCTGAGCACTGCATATCATCCACAAACCGACGGACAAAGTGAACGAACGATTCAAACCATCGAGGATATGCTACGAGCTTGTTCTCTAGATTTTAAGGGAAATTGGGATGATCATTTGCCTTTAGTGGAATTTGCCCACAACAATAGCTACCACTCGAGCATTGGGATGGCTCCTTACGAAGCTTTGTATGGAAGAAAGTGTAGATCGCCAATATGTTGGGATGAAATTGGAGAAAAACGGTTGTTAGGACCCGAACTGATCGAGCAAACAAAACAATCGATTGATAGAATCAAGAAGAGGTAAGTGGCTGCTCAGGATAGGCAAAAGAAATATTCTGATTTGAGAAGGAGAGACAAGACTTTTGAGGTTGGGGAGAAAGTATTGTTAAAAGTGTCACCATGGAAAGGTTTAGTGAGGTTTGGGAAGAGGAATAAATTAAGTCCTCGTTATATAGGCCCATTTGAGATTTTAAAGAAAGTTGGAACAGTTTCATATCAGCTAGCTTTACCACCTGACTTGCAACATATACATGATGTGTTTCATATATCATTACTAAAGGTTTATAAGACGGACACACGACATATCCTAGAGTATGAGCCAACACATCTACAACCCGATTTGACGTGTGTAGAGCATCCTATAAAGATAGTAGATACAAAGTTTCAGGAACTAAGAACTAAGAAGGTTAAGTTGGTCAAAGTTATATGGAGAAATAGAGTAGTCGAGGAAGCTACTTGGGAATTAGAGGATGAAATGCTAAAGAACTACCCCACGTTATTCGACAATCAGTCATGATTCCGAGGTCGGAATCCTTTAAGGGGGAGAGACTGTAACTACCTCAAAATTTCAAGTACGTAATTATGCAATTATTTATTTAATTATCTAATTTATGCGAGTAAATGATTTGATTTATAAAATATTCGAGACAGAATATCTCAAGAGCGAGAAATACTGATCTGGATAAATAATGTAGTCCGAGAAATTGTTAAGGTGTTACATGTTATAAATGGCTGTTTAAGCATTAGATTGATAAATGCCCGAAAATAATTGATATTCAGCCTTATTATGTAGACATTAAGTCGGTGCGTGTTTTAGATAAACAGTTAATTCGCGAAAAATACACACACACACACACACATATATATATAATTTTAGTCTAAATTTATATTATTTATTGAAAACCGGATTAGATCAAGAATTAGTTAATTATCAATTTAGTTATTTAAATTTTGATGAATTTATCAAAATATTTAAAAAGACCCAAAATAAAATATGGTGTAAATAAAAGATTAATTTTGCTACTTGGTGCCCAAGTAACGTCACTTGGTGCCCAATTTTGCTACTTGGTGCCCAAGTAACGTCACTTGGTGCCCAAGTAAGATTAGGAGATAATCCAAGTTGTGAGTGGGTCTTTGAGTAAAAGAATGTCCATAATCAATATTTGTAATGATTAATAGAGATAATGTGATATAAAATCAATAACTATAGTAAAATCCTCATTATTGTCTAAAAGCGTAAGAGAGGAACTAAGATTAGAGTGTCTAAAGGAGTAAAAGAAGGAGGAGAAGATTTAGGACAGCAGCTAAAATAGTCAAGAAAATCTGCCAAGTTAAGGTAAACACTCTTTGATTTTACTCATTTATGGAGCTACATTTATGGTGGTAAATTTGTAACAGTAAATGTTACCATATAGTACTAATGGTCCCCACTGATTGAGCAACCCAGTACATATTTGAACAGTGGTATGAGCTGGGTGCTTGCTCCAATATTTAATACTATTGTGATCTATAGTTTTTTTTTATGTTTTAATATCAAGTAGTGTATCAATCAGGGGCTATTTGGTAGCTTAAAAGGTTTTCCCCCAAAATTTATAAATTAGGGTTTATAAATTAGGGTTTTAAAATTTAGAGCTTTTCATTATTGTGTTGATTTTGTGTTTTGGTTGGACGGGTTTGGCTGAGTTGTTGGAAGGAAGTGGGAGGTCGGGGCCAATCACGGCGTCGGGTTGCCGGAACTGCCGCGTCGATGTCGTCGGAGACGACTCGATGGTGGTGGCGGGCCAGAATCGAGGCGAAAGGAGGGGGGATGGAGGTAATTTTAGCGGATGAACGACTGCAGGTGTGCGAAGCAGCAACGGAGGGAGGAGCCGCGGTGGATGGCCACCGTAGCGAAGCCAACGACGGCGAAACGACGGACTACGACCAGAGAAGGCAGAGGCGATGCTGTTGGTGGGATCGAGCCACCACAGCGCCGGTGGCGATTGAGAATAAGAGAGAGAGAAAATGAGAGAGAGAGAGGGATAGATGCTGAGAGTGAGACAGGGTGGGGCGGCGTCGAGGCCACCGGAGCCGAGCTCCGGCCGGCAGCCGCGGGTATTGGCAGGAGGAGGGAGAGAGAGAAGGTGGGTGGAGAAAATGGATAGTTGGGGAAGATGGGGGTATATTGGTAAATTACTAATTAGATGAAAGGTAATAAAATAATAATAAAAGAACATATAAAATTGAGATTTTAAATTTGGGTGGTTGATTAATTAGAATAAAAAGGTATAGACAATATAATTGAACGGGTAAGATTTAATTAGAAATATTTTAAGAGAGTGGGATGTTGAGATATATTATTATCCTTAATTTAGAAATTTCGGATTGAGTAACGAACCCAAAGGCTCGGGAGTAAGAATAAGCTATTATTTAATTTAGTGGATACTATTTAATTTGGAGGAAACATTAAAATAGAATTTAATTATAGGCCACATGAGTTGGTGATTTTGAGGACTATTATTAAGGTTATAATGTTGAGAATTATATATAATGGGATTTAAAATCGTAATAATGGACTTAGTCGGTTTTAGATGATGGGGGAATAAATTTAGAAACATTAAGGGGTTAGTGGTATGTGACACTTAATTAAATCGTAGGAGATATTATTATTAATTTAGTAATTGTGGGCTTGATATTTATTGTTAACCAATTAGAGATCTCTTGGATCATAAGAAAGGTAATTAAAGAAATGAGCTTATAGATTATTGGAAGTGTATGTTTCGTTACCCTTCATTAATTTGGAAATTTGTGATTAAAATATGATTATAAAGGTGTAAAAGATGAAGAAGAATAATGTATAAATATTTAGTGGTAATTATTTAAAGAAGATTAGAAATGATTAAATTTTAGTGTTAAGATCTAAAGGATATGCTTAATATTTTTGAAACTAATCCTAATAAAGGGAAAATATAGATATTCGTCCTTTGAGATTAATTCCTTCGAAGAAAGGTATACTAAATTCACTACTTTATCTGATTTAGAATATTTTACTATCCAGAAAGGCGGATCTTATCTGAGACGGAATATTATAGAAAAGGGTGATAGGCAAGTTTATCTATTCCCTACTTTTGTTATGCCAATGTGCATTATTTATTTGTTGGATATAATACATGATATTTGAAATTCTGCTTGCAATCCCGATAATTTTATACTCAAGTATTACTGAAGATCGAGCAGAAGCAGCTACTTGAAGATCGGACGTTCACTTCACGTATTTATTATCTAATTTCATTTCATAATTTGAGTTTATCCATTGTTCGGGTTACTCACCATCCAAAGAGATTATCAATTTTTTCCGACTTTGGAACCCTTATATTTTGTAATCTTGTAGAAATAATATTATTATTCCGGCACTTTCATTGCTACAAGCCTAAGTCGGTTTGCAATTCTTCACTTTGCTTCAGTCTCAAAAGCCTAAATCAATTCTTGGAGTCATTATTTTGAACCAATTAGCTATTTCAACTTATGATTATTCACGTCATTCAAATATCTAGACCCTTAACTAGAATTCATTCATTCTAACAAAGATATGATATTCTTGTAAAATTTTCGGTTAACAACTATTCTATTCATATTCCCGAAGCGGTATTATTGACTTTAATTCTTGTTGCATCCTCTATCTTATTTAAATCTTAGAGTCCTAATCTTAAAGGGATAAACGATCCGTAAAGGGTTTGATAACCAAGAAGGATCGACTCTCTCGTTCGTTGCTAATTTGGATTACATAATTCTTCGTAATCCAAGAGACTTTGATTTTAAATTTGTAAAGGTGCATTGTTCGCACCAGAAAGTGACTTGGAGTTTTGTTGATAAAAGAGGCATTTCTTGTACTCTGGGGAAGAATCTTACAAAGTGGTCAACACGAATGATTCTAATTCGTGGAAGAGAAGTGTTATTACTGTCCCTGTGTGGGACAACTTAAAGGGTTAAAAATGATATCCCTTATGCTAGCAACAAAATGGGGGAAACTGTGTGGCGCCATTCGAAAGTCGCGATCAGACTGCGAAGGCATTACGGGATGGTATCTACTCAGTGGCGGTGATCGAGCCATGGGGTGGAACAATCAAGGATGGAGACCAGTGCTATATTTATTCTTTAATTTATTGAGATCTTTATGTGATTATCGGCATCTCTCATCTTGAATCTACTTAATTGTTATATCTGTTTAAACTCCTTGATATACATATATCCGTGAAGTTGCACTTGAAATGAGAACTTGCTGAGCAAATCATTTGCTCATACTTGCAATATTTATTTCCTTTAACAGTAAAGACAGAGTATGGCTCGAATAAGGAGGACAATCAGGAAGCGTACCACGGCAAGGGAAATGGCAAGGCGTGAAGGCAATGCAAGAAGAAGGGTATGAAGACAGACTTTCATAGCAAGGGTATATTACTTTATAATAACAATAGTAGTTGGTACCTTTGGACTTATTATTGTAATCTTAATCTAAGACTTTGTTTAAGTGCTGTACCGATCCCTGGACTTGTGGGAAGTGTGAGTTGTAATAAAAGATGATTGTTCTATGCTATGTCTATGTGGCGACCCAAATTCAGGGAATACGGATTTGGGGGTGTCACAGATTTGGCATCAGAGCGGTGTTATATCCTTAGGACACGAGAACCTAGGCATATAACGGGTGAGGGTAAGATTCACCAATGAAAGTTATAGGATATATATATACGTATATATATATCGATTTATACGTATGCGGGAGGACATACGAACTAAGTAGACTCTGAGAGTCACTAGACTCTATGAGTTATATGATTAAATATATGGGCCTTAAGTAACCTTTAGTGTTGTGTATGTAGATGACAGGATCCAGTGACGTTCGAGGCCGATCTCTCATGGGGTACTCTGACTCTAGCTACGATAGCGACCCTTCGATGGAGATTATCTTTGTGGACAGTGGCTCGGAGGACTCATCGATTCAGATTCTGGAGCCTCCATCTCCTGTGATTATTGATCTAGTGGACTCTTCTAACTCAGAGATACCCGACTTAGGAGAGCAGACTCAGAGTGAGGGACTAGAGTCACCTTTCCGCTCACTACCAACTATTACTACTATACCAGCGATCACTACTGATGTTGTCACCACTCCTCCTACCTATGTGACTGCACCTGTTCAGAGGAGCGATGGTGAGCCTGACATTTTAGAGCTACTCAGTTACTTTCAGACTCCTACCTCAGAGGTTTCTACTTATACCCCTGAGTTTGCTGCGATGCCCACTGCTGATAGGTATCGGTTTGAGTTTTCAGTTTCTGCTCCAGTTGCGGAGTTCTCTACTCCATCCTTTGTCACTCCAGCACCAGTTTACTCAGTTCCTGAGCCGAGAGTTCAGGTAGAGCAGCCAGTTGTTACTGCCCCGGAGATTCCGGTTCATGCACCAGGTATTCCTATGATATCAGCACCAGCTTCACAGACTCCTACTGTCTCTCTTGGGGCGTCTGTTCCTATGTCCTTCTCAGATTGGGCGGATTGGGCTATGATGAGCTCTACTATGCACTCGGAGTATATGGCTTTAGCACATCAGTACCAGGGTGTTCTTGATCAGTATGTGGATTTTGTCTACCCCAGCTGGGATAGTTTTATGACTTTTGGACCTCCTATACCCTCTCTCCAACCAAATGATCCCTTAGAAGTCTAGGCCGGTAGGTAAGCCTTATGGACTGGCTCATCAACTTTTGTCAATTCTAAGGCTCATTGTGCGTGATGCCTCTTGTAATAGAAAGTCGTGCACATGGGATTAGAGTTTAGTGGGACATAATCCAGGGTTTTTTTTCATCTCTTTTGAGTTTTAATCTCATCTTTGGTCTATTATTTTTTTGGATATTACACTTGTTTATTATTTTTTATCATTTATGAAATGGGTTGTTGGGTATTATTTAAAACATAATTTTACTAACTGGCTTCTAAATACGTGAATATGATTTTTTTTTGGATCTAGATTTTATTTTTAGACCCGATAATGTTTGGATCCTCAACTAGATCTTTAATATTTTGAACCAACAACTGGCCAGAAACCCGAAACTCGATTCAAGCCTGAGCCGTACCCGAAATCCGATTCAAAACCCGATAAAAAAAATATTATATATATATATATATATATATATATATATATATATATATATATATATATATATATATATATATATATATATATATATATATATATATATATATATATATATGGGTCGCGCTCAAGAGAGAACCAATGCTTAAAATAGAACCATAGAACCACTAATGTTCTGTTGCAGAACCCTATATTTTACATAGATTTTCAGGATCTAAGGGGCCGTTTGGTTAGGGGTATTCAGGAAAGGGAAATGTAATCAGCCTGATTGATTCCCTTTGTACGTGTTTGTTTTGTAAAAATCATCATTCCCTTTCTCCTCTTTTAGTAGTGGGTTTACCCAATAATGCTCATAACTCATTCCCCACCCCGACTAGGTATTTGGATTCCCTTTCCTCACTTTTTTTTCTATTTTGAGTTATAATTCATATTTTAAACAATTAAAATAAAAGATTATCATATAAAGTATTTTTAAGAATTAAAAATAATTTTTAATTTAGTTTTTTATATTAAATATAATTGTGAAATAATTCACATGTTAATTTATTTTAAAAAATTAATAGTATGGTTAAATAAATTATATTAATTTATTGGAATGTAAATAAATTATCTTGTTATAGATATGAATACATTTACTCTTTTGAAAGTATATAATATTAAAATAATTGAATATAAAATTAATCACACAAATTTCCATCCCGTTTCTGCAACAAAACGAAATAGGTAAAACAATTCAGGATCATTCCTTTCCTTTCTCCGCGTTTCCTTTTCTGGATTCCATTCCGTTTCCCCGAAGCGAACCAAACGGCCCCTAAATCTGAATAAATGTTACACACACACACACACACACACATATATAGACACACACACACACACACACACACAGATATATATATATATATAAAGGGAGGCGGAAGCAGATATAGGGTGAATCAGAGAATATTGCATAAGAATTCTAGTGAATCAGGATAAGGTTCATAATCCTTTTCAAGATCATTTACTAAAATATAATTATATATAATAAAAATTGTAAATAATACTAGATCTAGGAGCATAAGATAAACTAAATAGATATATAAACAGAATAAGCAAAATATAAATAACATATCTTAAACATAAAGCATCCGTAGGTTGGTGAAACTAGCCAAATAGGTGGATATAACTAACAAAAACCAGACATGAAGGCGGATATAACTAACAAGATTTATATATACTAAAATTTCTTTCAATATATATGGAAGTTACTTACAAGATTAGCAGAGCATATCTTGCTTGAATGGGTTCTCACTATTACAAATGTATTGTTCAAACTAAATATATACAAGTGTAAGCTCTATACTGGTTTCTCTCTTCAGACGCTTCAGCAAAGATGTGTTTACAGAACGAAAATATGAGAACTCTCTTATCAAAATACAATCTGCCTTCCTCTGAAGCTCAGACTTCTTTAAATAACCAGAACTAGATCACTGTGGACACAAGCGTCCGAAAATTGAATTATTACAAAAGTAAATAGAAAAATTACTTTTACAAAAGTAAAAATTCGGGTGAAATGAATAGTAGAATTGACTTTTCACTGTTTGGCTTCATCTGCATTATCACATGGCAAAAGGATCCTGCGAATCTTGAAATAACTGGTTGTTATATGGATCATTATTCTTATTGAATTTTGACTGGAGCCTGTCTCTTCTTTGTCAGAGGCATCTTCTTCAATATTGCTTACTCTCGCATTAATTACTTGAATCAAGGATTTCAATTCATCATTAGATAATTTACTGACTGAATCAAAATCCAAAGATGTTGAAGGACCAGAAGGACTACTACAATGTTCCTTTTCTTTTGAGACAGCTTAACTGATTTGAATTGGAGGGAATTCCTTCTGAACTTGACCAACAATCCGATTTACATCAAATTTATCCCACCATTTAATGAAAAATGTTCCAAAGACATGACTAATCTGACTATGTTGACTGATTATTGCTACCGACTGCAGTGTGGAAACAATTGTTGACTGAACTGGAGTCTTCAGGTTATATTGCCATTTTAAAATCCAAGGGATTTTATATTTACTACAAAATTGAAGCAATATTGGGATACCTTCAGATTTAGGGTTTACTTTTTGTTTACTAAAATGGGTTACCTGGGCTTTAAGCTGATCGGGAATAATGGCATTGGAAGGGCCAAATCTAGACCACCAAAGGGTAAACCATAGAGGAATCTGACTTTTGAATTTAAGATCAAATTGAATAAAACAGGAATGACTAAAAGTTTGATTCTGGTATAATAAAACTTTACTCCATGCTTCAATGTAATCATAATAACAAAAATGGTTATTTTCTACTAAATGAAGATCAGAAGGATGGTCACAGAATTCTGTTTGAGAAATAATCTGTTTAATATGCAAAGAATGATACAAAACTTTGGTATCATCTTTTCTGTCCAAAATGAGCTTGATTGCTATGGAATCAGTTTGAATTAAAATGTCTTTATAATAGGATAATGACTTGTATGGAGCAAATGGAATAAAATGCCAACCCGCAGGAAAGAACTGGGCAGCAAGTTTTACTGGATCATTTTTTGGGTTCATGAAATGTTCCACAAAAATAAGTTTACTTCAAAATAAACAATGTATTCTGAAGTAGGACTATATTGACTAAATATGGACTTTTGGGATACTTTACTAGCAGCATTTGAAGGCCCAAAAGGGTCAAAAGCTGGAGGTTTACTAGCTAAAACTAAATTAAAAGGCCTAGGGACTTGGCCCAAAACCTGATATCTGTTTACTATGTCCATGGCTTGGACTGGGTTTACTGGATGGGGAACAATAGCTCCTCTGACAGAACTAGCATAACTAACTGGAGAAGATCTTCCTCTCCCTCTGGAATTACTGCTGTAAAGCATAATGTAACGTAAATGTAATTACAATAACTCAACACAACAAAAGGACAGGAAACAATACGTAAGTATAATACAGGAATCTACAGGTTGGAGATCCGATACAAACAGACAAAGACAATCAAGATATCTGAGACGAACATCCGTCCACTGGAAGAAGTTCATTAACATGTTCAGGCCTCAGTGATGAATAAACCACAATCAGTTTCTAATATCAAGATTTCCTGAAGATCAAGTTTCAAAGACCAGAAGATTCCAGTATATCCATTTTGATTATTTATAATCAAATTTATCGAAGAAAAATCTAACCCAGAATGATTGATCAAGTATATTATCAAGCAAAAGGATTCAAGGAATTATTTCAGTTCGAGTCGTTCGTGAACCAGACCAGTGCACAGGACGTCAGGACGTACGAAAGTATTCAGTGGATTCGATCAACGAATTAATTGATCAAGTCAATCGAGCTGTTCCAGAATATATTGCCAAAGACTTTAATTAACATGTATATGTATATATATTAATTAATTGTGAATTACTTGGATATAAATAATTCAAGTACTTAATTAAACACAATTAATCAATTATATATATATATATATTATATATATATATATATATAATTCTTAGTGCAAAGAATGGGAGGACTGAAAATTTGTCTAAGTCACAACAAGTACCTGTGTTGTGAGGCGCAAGTTTTGACCAAAGGCAAAACTTGTTCTTTCACTTAGAATAATTTTCTAAGTCCCTACAGTCTAATACACTGTAAGTATGGCGCAGGGTTTGACCAGACTCTAGCGCAACCTTTGACTATTGTCAGTCAAAGTGCAAGTCTGATCTATACTTAAAAAATTCCTAAGTCCTGGAACTCTTGAACACCTGAGGCACAACATTGGACGAGGGGCGCAAGTTTTGACCAAGGTGGGTCAAGCGTAAGTATTGACCAGGTTTTTCACTTAAGAAAAATTCCAAGTAAACCTCTATTCACTCTACAGCGCAACCTTTGACCAATTGAAGCGCATCATTTGACCAGCTGTTCCCTTGGCGCAACTTTGAGTATTTTGGAGTTAGTTTGTATTTTGGACAATTCATTTTAACTACAGTTAAAATGAATTCGTCCAGGACGAACTAGTTAACCATGGTTAGATGTTGGAAGCCTATAAATAGAGCTTTGTGTTTTCATTTGAAAATAACTACACACTTTGTAAGTGCACACACTATACACATTCTCGAGAGCTAAATTAGAATATCGATTTTATCGAGAGTTTGTATTAGAGTGATTGTAGTCTCTGCAGCCGACATTCGTGTTGGAATTTGTAGAACCCGAGGATTATCTCTAATACAAGAATATTTCTCGACTTGCTGGAGTTGTTTATTTACGATTGATTTAAACTGGACTGAAACAGAATTATTCCGCAATTAAATTAAATCAAAGAAATTGGTATAGATGTATTCAACCCCCCCTTCTACGTCTGATTGGACCTAACAATTGGTATCAGAGCGACGCTGATCGATATATAGATCTGAGATCCGTTACCAATCTGAGAAGCTAGCTGTCCGTACAATCGTAATTTTATCTGATAACAATGTCGACACACAAGTTAGGAATCAAGGTACCTCCATTTGACAAAGATGACTACAACAACTGGAAGATGAAAATGTTGCTATATATTAGAGCTGCTAATTCCCTGTACATTGGGATTCTGGAAAATGGTCTGTTTGTGCCAATGAAGATTATTCCTGAATCTGCTGAAAATGGTGTTCGCATTCCACAAATGTCTGTTCCCAAAGTGAAAAGTGAATACTCTGAGACTGACTAGGAATATATTGCACATGACCATAATCTGCAACTCATAATTGTTGAATCAATGACCAAAACTATGACACATCTTATTCTGAGTCTGAAAACATCAAAGCAGATGTGGGATGCTGTTGAGGCATTGATGGAGGGATCTGAAGAAGTAAGATAAAACAGATACGACATGTTGATTGCCAGATATGAAGCATTCAAGGCACTACCTGGACAGAACATTTCTCAAATCTACGAGAGGTTCATGTTGTTGTTAAATGAACTCACTCTACATGGAAAGACGTATCCACAGAAAGAGATTAATAGAAAGTTCTCATTTGTGATGCCACCACATCTAGTTGTGAAGACTGAGACCATCCGGGAAAGAAGCGACTTCAGAACCATGATTCTGGAAAGACTGTTTGGGAAACTGAAGACGTTTGAGATGGAACTCGAACAAAGAAAGATCATATATGGTGGTGGATCATCTGAAGCCAAGGGAATGGCCTTACAAAAGACCACTGTACTTATTGCTGATGAACCTTACTTTGGATATCAGCAATTAGTTGAATATGGCATTAATGATCACACTGTCACACAGAGTGATTGTTCATCTGTCAAGACTGACTATCCTTCTACCAAATCTGAAATTGTAGAAGCTGAAATTGATGAAGTTTCTGTAGATCCGGAGGATGAGTTTTATACTCAAGAAGAGCTGGAGCAGCTAGAAGATAAGTCTATGGCTTATATGGCTGCAAGGTTTAAGCACATCAAGTTCAGGAAGAACCCCCGGTACAAGAAAGCTTCAGGGAACAAGTTTCAGAACAAAGGAGGATACTCAGGATCAGGGTCTAGAAGCACTGGCAGTTACAAACCAAACATGTACGACAAGAGCAAAGTCAGATGCTACAACTGCAATGACTTAGGGCACTTTGCAACAGAGTGCAGGAAACCCAAAGCGGCTCCTGTCAAAGAAAGAAGCAACTCATATGATAAGAAGAATTCTTATGAGGATCTGAAGAAAGAGAATGAAAAGCTGAAAGCTAAGTTGGAAGCAATGGTTGCCAAGCATAAAGGAAGGGCATACATTGCTGAGGGAAAAAGCTAGGATGACACGGATTCTGATGATGAACCTGTCCAGAGCAACTATGCATTTGCATTAATGGCTGACACTGTCGAGGAATCCTCATCTCAGGTATCTCCTGAAATTTCTGTTGATGACATGACTACTGCTGATTATAAAAAGACTATAAATGAACTAGGTCAAGAGATGTATAACTTGCACACTAGTTTATTAGCTTCAGAATCAGATAACTGTAGTCTCACTTTAAAGATAGCTAAACTTGAAGAACGGATAGACGAGTTAGCTTTAGAGAAACTCATGAACACTAACCTTAAAGATAGAATTGAATATCTAGAGAATAAGGAGAAGTGAATGCAGAAATTGAGGAATCCCTTAGGTCCCAAATAGCTGACCTAGAAACTAAGCTTAAGGCCTATCCGAATTCTGCTTTTCTACAGAAAGAGATCTTGGATAGTCAAAGGGTCGATAAGAAGGTTGTTATTGGCCTTGACTATAGTTCTTTAGAAAGTTCTAAAAGAAAGAAGAGAAAAGAAAATGAAGGCATATTTGTTTCAGCAGGAATTGAGAATGCTCCTGAAGGAACAAATGTACCAAAAATTCTAAAGAACACCAAGACCCCTATCTTTAGAAAGGCACAAACAGAACCTCTGATAGAAGAAGACCTTGTCATTAAGGAAGAGTTGAAAAATGAGGAAGTTGTTAAGACTCAAGTAAAACAGGAAACACAAGACGTACCTTCTAATCCTCAAGTTAGAGAAGATTCTGATAAAACTGGATTAGGAAGTACTAGTTCCAACAAAAAGAAGAACAACAGGAATGGTTAGCTAGATGCTAAGAAAACCAACTCTAGGACTCCTAGTGCTAGAAAGGTTTGTAACAATTGCAATTCTACTAATCATCTTACTCATGCATGTAAAATGACTAAAGTAGATACTCCTGTCACTAGCATGCCTAATACTGTTAACATGAATGTTGTTCATTCGCCATGTGGTAGAGTAGGTTGCATGCAATGTGCTATGAATATGATATCTGCATGTTTTACCATGTTAAATGCATCTTTTTCTGCATCACCTGCTATGAATATGAATATGCCTGCACCTTTTGTTGCCCCTGTGGCAAAGACTGCTAGTCCTTCTAAGAAGAAGGAGACTCCAAACTCCAAGTCTAAAAGCACGTCTGCTAAGACTAAAAAGGAGAAGAGTCCAGTCACCCCTGAACAAGCACATGTTAAAACAGATTCTGTTGATACTCTTGTTTCTACTAAACCACCTGGACCCAAGAACGTCTGGGTACCAAAGAAAGTTTAATCCATTTGTGAATGCAGGGCACAAGAAAGAAAAGCAAAGTTGTGTGGGTTCTTGATAGTGGTTGTTCAAGACACATGATAGGAGAAAAGTCCCTGCTCACAGATGTGGTTATGAGAACCGGCCCAACTGTAGTCTTTGGAGATGACAGCAAACGATTCACAACGGGATATGGTAAGCTGAAGGTTGGAAATGTCATCATTGAAGATATCTCTCTGGTGGAAGGACTCAAGCACAATTTACTAAGTATCAGTCAGTTCTGTGACAAAGGATACGACGTAATCTTTCAGAAGGAAGTTTGCTTGATCCAGAACCGGAAGAACAAGGATCTTACACTCTGTGGTGTAAGAAAATCAAATTTGTTTATAGCCGACATAGATTCAGCAAGTAAGGGGAGGTCAAGTGTTTCCATAGCAAGGCCTCTGCTGATGATAGTTGGTTATGGCATCGGAAGCTCTCACACTTGAACTTTAAGACTATGAACTCTTTAGTCAAAAGAGAACTTGTGAGAGGACTGCCGCAGAAAGAATTATGTCAAGAAGGACTTTGCGATGCATATGAAAAAGGTAAGTCAAAGAAAGCATCACAAAGGAGCAAGGGCATGACTGACATTGGTTCACCCCTTCAACTGATTCATATGGATCTGTTTGGACCTGTCAACATCCCTTCTATGTCGAGGAAAAGATATGCTCTTGTGATTGTCGATGACTACTCAAAATACACATTGGTATTATTCTTACATACAAAGGATGAAGCAACACAAGTCATCATTGATCATATCAAGAAGATTGAAAAGGAAGCAGATTTGCGAGTAAGGGCAATCAGATCAGACAATCGAACAGAATTTCGTAATGTTGTTCTTAATGAATTCTGTACTGATAAGGGTATTTCTCGTCAGTATTCAGCTCCAAGGACTCCACAACAAAATGGTGTCGTAGAAAGGAAGAACAGGACCTTGATTGAAGCAGCAAGGACAATTATTAGTCAATCAAGACTTCCAATCTATTTCTGGGCTGAAGCTGTGAGTAGTGCTTGCTACACTCAAAATCGTACCCTGATTAACAAAGATTTGGATAAGACTCCTTATGAAGTAATGGCCAACAGAAAACCATCACTGAGTTACTTTCATGTGTTTGGTGCAAAATGTTATGTTCTAAAGGAAGAGCATCTGGGAAAGTTTGATGTTAAAGCTGAAGAAGGCATTTTTCTGGGTTATTCTTTAGAGTCTAAGGCCTACAGGGTTTATCTGATCAATGACGACAAGCTGATTGAAAGCATCAATGTAAGATTTGATGATACCAAGCTCCCAAGTCTTCAAAAGGAAAATGAATCTGACTCTCTGGAATTTGAGAATTTAGATGACATCTACATAGGAGAAGATGAACCTGAAGCTGATACTAGGGAACCTAATGCAAATGAAGGAACTGCTGATCCTGAACCATCTGAAGGAAGTATTGGTAACAATACAAATGATCGTCATGATCACAGTGGTCAAAGTGGAGGATCATCAAATAGAATTAGCATCAGCTCAGGGGGAGCAAGTCACATTAGTGGATCTACTAGTCATCACACTTAACACAACTATGATTACGGTGAATCATCAAGATTGAATCTGCCAAGACAAAGGGTTTGGAGTAGAGACCATCCTGTTGAACAAATCATTGGTGATCCAGACACAGGAGTGTAGACTAGAAGAGCAACAAAAAATGAATGCAACTTTGCTGGATTCTTGTCTCAGACAGAACCAAAGAAAGTTAAAGAGGCTCTAAGTGATCCAGATTAGGTATCTGCAATGCAGGAAGAACTCAATCAATTTGAAAGGCAGAAAGTTTGGAAGCTGGTGCCAAGACCTAAAGGAAAATCTATAATTGGCACTAGATGGGTTTTTAGAAACAAGCTGGATGAAGATGGTACTGTTACGAGGAATAAAGCAAGACTGGTTGCAAAGGGTTATTCACAAGAAGAAGGAATCGACTATGATGAAACCTATGCTCCAGTTGCTAGGCTTGAAGCAATCAGAATGTTCTTAGCATTTGCTGCACACTCCAACTTCAAAGTATATCAGATGGATGTGAAAAGTGCATTTCTGAATGGTGATCTAGAAGAGGAAGTCTATGTTGAACAACCCCTTGGGTTTGAGGACAAGGAATTTGAAGACTTCGTGTACTTTCTTTTCAAAGCACTCTATGGCCTGAAGCAAGCCCCTCGAACCTGGTATGACACTCTTTCCAAGTTCCTACTTGAAAATGGTTTCACCAGAGGTATCATCGATAAAACTCTTTTGCATAAAAAGCATAAGGATGATATAATTTTTGTACAAGTATATGTCGATGACATTATATTTGGTTCTACTAATGATCTTTTGTGCGAGAGATTTGCTAAACTTATGCAGAGCAAGTATGAGATGGGCATGATGGGAGAATTGTCCTTCTTCCGAGGACTTCAAGTTATTCAGAAGCCTGACGGTACTTTTATCTGCCAATCTAAATACATCAAGGATCTTCTGAAGAAATATGGAATGGAAGAAGCATCTCCTGCCAAAACCCCTATGCCAACTGCTGTCAAACTTGATCAGGACAAATCTGGTAAGTCAGTTGACATCACGAAGTATCGAGGTATGATTGGCTCTCTCTTGTACTTAACTGCTAGTAGGCCAGATATCATGTTCACAACTTGTTTATGTGCTAGATTCCAGGCTGATCCTAAAGAGTCTCATCTTATAGCTGTTAAGCGTATTTTTAGGTGTCTTAAGGGAACCCCCAATCTAGGGATATGGTACCCTAAAGATACAGGTTTTAATCTGATTGGATATACAGATTTTGATTTTGCAGGATGTAAGATTGATAGGAAAAGTACTTCAGGAAGCTGTCAGTTTCTTGGACGAAGGTTGGTATCATGGTACAGCAAGAAGCAACACTCCGTGTCTACGTCTACAGCGGAAGCTGAATACATAGCTGTTGGAAGTCGCTGCGCTCAAATCTTGTGGATGAGGAATCAACTACAAGATTATGGACTCATGTTGGATAAAATTCCGATTCTATGTGATAACACGAGTGCCATTGCCATTGCCAACAATCTTGTTCAACACACCAGCACAAAGCATATTGATATCAGGTATCATTTCCTTCGCGAGCATGTCATGGATGTAACAGTAGAGTTACACTTTGTACCTACTGATCAACAAATTACAGACATCTTCACCAAACCACTAGACGAATCCAGTTTCTCTAGACTGGTTGGTGAACTTGGGATGTTAAATATGTCTAATTAATTAGACAAGAAATAACTGCAATTTGTTTGTAAGTTCACAAGTTTTAAAATGTCCATATTTTCAGGACTTGTGAATTTACAAAGAGCATCCAGTATTTTACATATTTATCTGATAATTAGTTTTAACTATTTGCCGTGATTTATATAATTTGCATGATTTTTAAATGATTATGTGATTATTTGCTATGTGGTAGATATTTAGAATTAATTTTATTGAATTATTTAAGTGCTTATATTCAAATAATGAATATTATTGTTTATTTGATTCATATTTTAATTATATTTGATTAATGGATTTGAAGCAATTCAAATTATTTTAAGTTATCCATTAATTAGATTTTAATTAAAATATTTGCAGCATAATTATTTAAATATTATTTAACTGAAATTAACTTGGTTTAATATTATTTAAATTAATTGTGAATTTTCTTATCAATTTATTAGATTATTTTGAGATAATCAAAATATATTTGGTAAAATAGTAATGGTTCGACTGTTTTCAGAGATTTTGTGAAAAATCTCTAAGTACAGATCAAACTTGCGCCTATACAGTCATGTGTATAGGGGGCAATCTGGTCTTTTCATTTGTCGCGCCTCCCTTGTCTCACTGTATACAGAGGAGGGGCAATGTGGTCTTTACCAAAGTTGCGCCTCCTTGATACACTGTATGCACTGTTGAGACTTAGATTTTATTCCAAGTCCAAGGAGAGTTCGCGCCTCTATACATTGTGCCGTGTATAGAGGGCATTTTAGTCATTCAATTGTTGCGCCTCTACTCCACTGTATGTATATAGCTATACACACGCAGCCAAACCCTCTTCATTATTTCAAAAACCGCCGAGTTCTTGGATTTTAAATCCACAAAAACACAAACAAAATCTTGCCCATTTTGTGTTTTGAGATCAGTTTTGGAATCCCTGAGTCGAGACCTTCACTTTCATATAATTATTTCAACGATCCGTCATCGGTTTTCTTAAGGGTTTTTCGAGCCTTTTCAACTTCTAGGCTAGTTTTGAACGTGATTTTGTTGTCGAAAATTGGCGAGACCGATACCATAATTCTTAGAATTTCGAGAAGAACAACATACTTGAATTTCATCGAAATCTGAAATTCTTAAATTTAGGGTTTTACGGAGCGTATTTAACTAATTATTTTCGTAACATAAGTGGTTATTTGTCCTTTATTATTCGTGAAACGAAATTTCTAATCATTTTTAATTTTAATTAAAAATGGCTGCAAATTTTGATATTCCGAAGACAAATTTCACAATTGTTGAAAATAATAATTTAATTACGCAAGCAAATTATCGACGCTGGGTTCGATATATGTCTGAGTTTTCTTTTGCAAGATTTGCTATGACAGAGTCTGTAATGCTTAACAAATCTCTTCTTCGAGATTTCTTGTCTTCTGTATCTGTTGTGAATGTAGGACAGGTACTTGGTCTTACATGTATTATTCAGGGACGTACGATATCTATTACTGAGAACACCCTGAATACTGCTCTACAACTGCCAACAGAGGACTTTGAAGCAGTACCTGATAGAGCTGAAAGGATCAACTTTTTCTATGCCATCTACTGTCAGAGGGAGCCAGATGGTGAACTTCCATCGAAGCTGTATGTCAAGCACTTGCCTAAGGAATGGAATTTCTTCTTTAATTCCATCTCCCATGTGTTTGCACCCAAGACTGTTGGATTCCATGGAATTACATCTTTCAATCAAGAAATTGGAATAGCTATTGCTCAGAATACAAGGATCAATTTGGGCCATCTGATTATGGGAGCATTTCAAGATTCTTTGAGGAAAGCCAGAAATGTGCTACTATATCCTCGATTCTTCCAGATTGTGTTGAATCAGATGTTGACCCCTGCTAAGCGTACTGTCTATCCAAATATAGACAACGTCATATCTTGCTTTATGACAACAAGGGTCATTTCAATGCTGGAGAATCATCAGAACTACACCAACAATGAGCAAGTGGTAATCCCTGAGGCCATGCAAGCATTCCTAAATCAGAACGTGCCTCCACCACCTGTTCAACCTGTTGCTGATGCAGTGGTTGCTGAAGAGGTTCCTGTGCAGCAAGGTGAGCCAGAACCTGAGCCCATTATTCAAGCAGATATTCCTGAGGCTCAGGATGTTCAAGTTGAGGAAGAGGAAGTGATAGTGGAGGATGCTGCTGGAGACTCCTCTGACCATGAAGTTCAATCAGAAGAAGTAGAGGATTCTTTGCAGGATAATACCACTGACTCTGAAGATGAAGTGGTTAGTCCTATCCAATTCACTGAAGCAGCAACAAATGACAATATAATGCTGGATATTGATGAGCTCTTCACTAATACCTACAATCCAGTACTTCAATCAGGTATGCCTACTACTGATCCTGATAACTTGTCATTCAGTGCACCTGAAGATTGGGTTCAGAACTTACTGGATCTCAATCCACTCTCTCCACCTCTTGCACGTGCCAGTGAATTTCAAATCCCACAAATTCATAACCCAGGCACCTATACACATACCATTGTTGCAGAAACATCTCAACCCCTTAGCCAACCAATTGATATTTCTGAGCGCGAGGGAGAAAGTGCCTTAAGTGCACCACACGAGGAGACTGTTTCTGATTCTGCAGCTCTGTCTCCTAGTCAAGAAAGGAGAATAGAACCTAAGGCATCTGCAGACATGTCTATTTCTTCACCACTTCAACCACATAATATTCCAATGCACAGTGAGGTTGCACATTGAATTGAAAAATTGACAGTTGCTAACACTTTGTCATCCATGTCAGGGATAGACACTGTTGTTTCTGATCCTATTCAGGGTCAAGTGCCTTCACAGGCTTTTGGGGGAAACTTGGGTGATTTGCCACAATCTCCACCCTCGTCTACCCCCCTGTGAGGAACATTCCCAGATCCCTTAAGGGACTCTTCACCTCTCGAAGGTGAACGGCAATCTGTTTCTGAGCCCTTCATATCAGGAAACGTGCCAGTTACAGAGGACTTGTCACAAAGTCTTTCACCATCAAAGGCAGTTGTGGGAAACCAGGGTGCTTCGCCAATTCAAGGATCACATCCTTCGAGCCATGTGTCTACCCACCCTGAGATTCCAACTCAGGATCCACTTAAGGACTCACTACCTTCGAGTAGTTGGCAACTTGTTTCCTATGAATCAGATTCATCTGACGAGGAAACCGAGGACGAGGGCTCACGAACCCTCATTGCACCTTCTGTGACCTCTGTAGATTAGGCTAAGAAGATTTCTTCTGTAGGTACATCCAAGATAGATGCTGGAACAACTTTGAGTGTGAGGGAAACACCAACAGAACTTGATATACAGAAACCCTCTAACCCACTGAGTGTTCAATCTATGAGTGAAACGAGAGAAACACCTGCAGAACGTATCAGTGAGAACCCCACCGCTCAACCTACATTTGATACAACTATTCCAACTTTATCTGTGACAAAATTTGAGGCTCTGAAATTCAAAGTGCAACACTTAGAAGCTGAAAATCTTGTTCCACGGGAGGAATTAGTTGAGATCAAAACTACAATGGAGCAAAGGTTGGCTGCACTAGAGGCTAAGCTACTGGCATCTCAACTTTCGTGAGAGGATTACTCAACTGAGGGGGAGAGAGCAGTGGAAAAAGCACGAGGAAAACAGGTGATCACTGGAGTGTCAGAAGAGCTGATTGACTCTGCTCTTAGAGGTCAATCAAGCTATGATCATGATGAATACATTCCAGAGTTTGTTGACACTGACAGGGTGATTAGGATGGTTGGTGCTGATGATGATCTAGAGGAAGGAGAAATCCCTCAGAATGAAGTCTTTGCTCATGAACTTGCATATCACAATGAAATTTTCCCTCTTGAAGAGTATGAAATTGCAAATCCTTAGGACATTGCTGAAGTTTCCAAAGAACATGCTGAGCAAAAGAGAGCAAGGGAAAAGTTAGAAAATCAGAGACGGATTCGAAGGGAAAGGAGGATTGCCAACTTGCATAAGGATGGAGAAGAATGGGATGCTACCAGGGCTGTGTTTGACTTTCCAGAGGTCTATCAAGAAAATGATGATGCAGAAGTGAAAGATATCTTTGATTCCTTCAGGAATAACTACAAGGATCTACATGACTATCATGAGGTATTGAATGATATCATATCTACTGTATCTGTTACTATTCTTCCTAGGAGAGGATGGATGGTAAACATATCATTTGAGCTACAAAGAGAAGGCCATAGACTCAAGCATGTGTCAAGTCAGTTTCTCAGAGATCTTTCTCTAACTGAACTGTTTGTGGTAAGAAACAAGATCATCTCAACCGGCAAGAAGCACAATGAGGTATTCAGGGACATGGTGGAAGAATGGATCACTGACATTGGAATTGAAATTCATGACAAGCCTTCAGTTATCAAGTATTTCAAGGATGGTATGATTCAGAGTATTGGACTCACTGATGAAGCATTATCAACTTACTCTCCTCGAATACTGAAATATCTGGAAGCTCAAGTGAGAGAGAAGTGCTCTAGGACCAGCAAGGGAAGACTAACTGCTGAATTGCTATATGCTTATCGTCTGAGCTTTGCTGCTATTAGAGACTTGGATTTATCTGCAATCAATCGTCAGCAACCATATCCACTGCCTCCACTCAACCCTGAAATTCCAGAAAATTCAAATGAACCTATTGTCACTTACAATCCAACCTCCATTATATTCAAGAAAGAAGAAAGATTCTGAGGCTACAGCTATACCACTAGAAGATATTGGAAAATTCTCATCAAAGAGGATTGCTCGTGCAGTTGGTGCTGTCAAGTGGTCTGTGGTCAAGGAAGATAAGTGTGTGCTCAAGCAACTGATTGATCTTCTGGAAATTAGGAAATCTGTAGAGACTGTTCACAACACTTCAAGAGTTCGTGCTCATCCATCAAGGGTCATCATGAAAATTGAAGGAATGGAGCTTAATATCACTTTCAAGAAGTTGAAGAAAATGGTCCATCTACAGACTTTAGAGAAGATGAAGAAGAATCTGGAGCAACCACCACCTGAGAATACATTGGAGCAAGTGGCACTGAGTACAATAACAGCCAGGATTGAAGAAATTGAAAACAAGCTCATTCAGAAGAGAGAAGAAGATGCTGCAAAGAGAAGAGCTTAGCAAGACCTGATCAATGCAAGAGCCAAGAAATCAAGGAAAGATTAGTTCAGGCTAGAGGAACAATGGCTACTTGTATTTACTTTTGAATTCTGGAAATTGTAAGATATAATCCAGACTGTACTTAGTATTATTTCCTGTTTAAATTAGTGTGCTTTTTCTTTGTGTCAGTTGAGTTATCCTCTTAAAGGATTTGCTTTTCGAACTCTAACAATCAAATAGGGGGAGATTGTAAATGTAATTACGATAACTCAAAACAACAAAAGGACAGGAAACAATACGTAAGTATAATACAGGAATCTACAGGTTGGAGATCCGATACAAACAGACAAAGACAATCAAGATATCTGAGACGAACATCCGTCCACTGGAAGAAGTTCATTAACATGTTCAGGCCTCAGTGATGAATAAAGCATAATCAGATTCTAATATCAAGATTGCCTGAAGATCAAGTTTCAAAGACCAGAAGATTCTAGTATATCCATTTTGATTATTTATAATCAAATTTATCAAAGCAACATATAACCCGGAATGACTGATCAAGTATATTATCAAACAAAAGGATTCAAGGAATTATTTCAGTTCGAGTCGTTCGTGAACCAGACCAGTGCACAGGACGTCAGGACGTACGAAAGTATTCAGTGGATTCAATCAACGAATTAATTGATCAAGTCAATCGAGCTGTTCTAAAATATATTGCCAAAGAATTCAATTAACATGTATATGTATATATATTAATTACTTGTGAATTACTTGGATATAAATAATTCAAGTAATTAATTAAACACAATTAATTATATATATATATAATTCTTAGTGCAAAGAATGGGAGGACTGAAAATTTGTCTAAGTCACAACAAGTACCTGTGTTGTGAGGCGCAAGTTTTGACCAAAGTCAAAACTTGTTCTTTCACTTAGAATAATTTTCTAAGTCCCTACACTCTAATACTCTGTAAGTATGGCGCAGGGTTTGACCAGACTCTAGCTCAACCTTTGACTATTGTCAGTCAAAGCGCAAGTCTGATCTATACTTAAAAAAATTCTAAGTCCTGGAACTCTTGAACACCTGAGGTGCAACATTGGACGAGGGGCGCAAGTTTTGACCAAGGTGGGTCAAGCGTAAGTATTGACCAGGTTTTTCACTTAAGAAAAATTCCAAGTATACCTCTATTCACTCTACAGCGCAACCTTTGACCAATTGAAGCGCATCATTTGACCAGCTGTTCCCTTGGCGCAACTTTGAGTATTTTGGAGTTAGTTTTTATTTTGGACAATTCATTTTAACTACAGTTAAAATGAATTCGTCCAGGACGAACCTAATTCGTCCAGGACGAACTCATTAACCATGGTTAGATGTTGGAAGCCTATAAATAGAGCTTTGTGTTTTCATTTGAAAATAACTATACACTTTGTAAGTGCACACACTATACACATTCTCGAGAGCTAAATTAGAATATCGATTTTATCGAGAGTTTGTATTAGAGTGATTGTAGTCTCTGCAGCCGACATTCGTGTTGGAATTTGTAGCACCCGAGGATTATTTCTAATACAAGAATATTCCCCGACTTGCTGGAGTTGTTTATTTACGATTGATTTAAACTGGACTGAAACAGAATTATTCCGCAATTAAATTAAATCAAAGAAATTGGTATAGACGTATTCAAACCCCCCCCCCCCCTTCTACGTCTGATTGGACCTAACAACTGCCACCTCTAACACTCATTTTGACTCTCCTGTTTGTAAAAACTCTCTGGTTAGGAAATCGGGGATAGAATTTTCACTTCCTTTAATATACTCAATATCAAAATAAAAAATACTCAATAAAGCTTGCCATCGAGCAAAAATTTGTTTAGAAGCTATATTTTCAACATCTTTTTCTAAAATATATTTTATTGACTTGCAGTCTATTCTTACTAGGAATTTTTGATTTAAAATATCATTTTGGAATTTATTAGTACATAAAACTAA
Source organism: Daucus carota subsp. sativus (assembly GCF_001625215.2). Lineage (NCBI taxonomy): Eukaryota > Viridiplantae > Streptophyta > Magnoliopsida > Apiales > Apiaceae > Daucus > Daucus carota. The sequence continues at coordinate 25,184,247 of NC_030382.2, forward strand.
ACTTAAAATCTCTTTTTTAATAGTTGAATAACTCTTCTGAGTAATATTCCAAGCACCTGAGTGAAAACAAACAATTTGTTCACGGGAAGTAGGAATTAACTTTTGCTTGAGGATTCCTCCAAACCCAATTTCAGAGGCATCTGTTTCAACAATTTTGAAAGCTAGAGGATTTAAAATACCAAGACAGGGTAAAGTTTTAACATTTTTTTTAATATCTTGGACTATTGAAGTATGAATTGAAGTCCAAGGGGAATGGTTACTTTGTAGACGTTCAAATAAGGGTTTGCACTGTTTCCTCAAATCTTTATAAAATTCTCCTATTTAATTAAGAGACCCTAAAAACCTGTGGAGTTGGGTTTTATCAAAAATTTCATCTGGGAATTTATCTGCAAACTCAATAGCTCTGTCAATGGGTTTAATATGACCATATTGAATATTATGACCAAGAAATCTAACTTTGGTTTGGAATAGCGAGCATTTACTGGGAGAAAGAACTAACCCATTGGTTTTGACTGTCTTGAAAAAAGAATTCAAGTGTTTCCAATGTTCTTCAATTGAATTTGAATAAATAAGAACATCATCAATATAAACAATTGTGAAATGGCTGAACATCTTTACTAGGACAAGTAAAGATCTTTATACCATCTAAAATCAGTTAAAGTAGGACAAGTTAAATTGCTTAACTGATCATGACTTCTTTCTGTGATATTACTAGGTGTTCCTATGAAATGTTTTATTATAGTGTATACTAATGTATTTATTCCATCAGGAGGTCCCATTCCTATATCTATATCGAATATAGGATTCCATTCATCATCTTTCTGAATAGCATACATAATGCTATCTCTAGTTCTGTAGTAAGATGCTTATCCCACCATGCTCTAATAGTTCCAGTAAATCCTCCGGCTATGATCGCTATGATTTCTGATTGTCCTAGGTTATTAAAGGACGTCAAATAACTATTAGCTACCATGGACATATGATTTAGTTTTATTAATAATTCGTGTTCGCTAAGACCATCTATATTCCATTCGTAAGTTTGACTAGAGGAAATAGAAAATTGATTATCTAAATTTCTTTCTTTAAACTGTAGATCTGGGGGAGTTGGTCTAGAGTACCAACTTTTTGTTAAGATAGTTGGATTAGAGTTTTTAAAACTTAATTTTTTAAATTGATTTTCAATATTACTGATAATAGACTCATCACTATCACTACTATCTTCTTTTCTTCCTAAAACCGCTACGGTTTTAGTTTCTGATTTATCTAACTTTTTAATTAACCTATCAATTGATTTTACCAGTTCTTGGTCCTTGTTGGGTAATCCCTAACCATATCTATTATTTGTTAAATTTAATAGAGGTTTTTCTAGTTTAATTTCTTGGTTTTGGATTAAAGTTTTATCTTCAAATTTTTCTTCAATTTTATCTAATTATTTTCCTATGGTTACTAAACATTGATTGGTATAATTATTTTGTTCAATGATTTTCTTTTCTTCATGATACTCTCAAGGTTTTGATGATCACACTGCAAGCAAGCTAATAGCATAAAACTGGTGCTTGTTAGCGAGCTATCAATAATATATGCATGTGCTAACAGCTTGATATGGTTCAGTGTTATGTTCAACTGTCAGCAAGCTTACAGGTTATCATTCAAGCTTATCAGCAAGCTCACAGCGTGAACAGAATAACAAATGGATAAGGATCAAAGTCGAAAAGCAAGGAGATTTATTAGGAATCGATTTGTAAGGACTTTAATATTTATATATGACTTATATAAATATTAGAGCTCAGTTTTAAATCAGTATTTCAAACAAAAACGATTTCCTAACTTATAGGAGTTTTTATCTCTTATCCGATCTTATCTAAAACTACTCCTATTTGATTTCAAATTATGGTTTTATATATAAACGTTTTACTGAGATATATTCACAACGTTTTGACGCTTTTTACTCAGTAAACTTCACAAGATTAAACGTTCAAATTGGGAACAAATTATGCGTGAGTTCGGTTGGAACAAGAACGTTTGAATTTGTTAGCAAATTGACCGTTGGGTCTTTGTGTATATATACTTGAGTATGGTTTCCGTTTTCAACGAGAACAAGAACACACTTCAAGCTTCTGAAATACAACACACTTACATTGCAAAATCTTTACTTGAGCTCTAGTGCTTATATTTGATTATATATCTATATTGAGTTCATAGTTTCGGTTGTATTACACTCATACATTGTATTGTTCAAAGTGTAAAGGTTTGTTGCTGTGTATCGAGCTTGTGAAACAAGGGAACAAGGGGACTAGTTAGCTAGAAGAGTATACTTGGGAAGTATAGGTCTTGGAGAGCTTTTGGTTCGTGGTTCAGGGGTTTCAGCAAGCTGATAACAGGAACAAGGGTTAAAGGGAGTTATATTATTGAATCATTGTAATTGTTAACATTATTGATTAATAATATAATCTCTTACCAGTTGGTAGGGGACCAGGACGTAGACCATTAGGGTTAGGGGTCGAACCTGGCTAAAATTCTCTGTGTTGCTAGCTTACTGATTATATCTGTTTTGCATTGCATCTGCACTGTTAGCTAGCTGACTGTTTACTCTGAAATTAACAGCAAGCTGTCTGTGACAGTATAACTATTCGGTAACATTAAAAATCGGTCATATTAGCCATAACACCTATTCACCCCCCTTCTAGGTGTGTAATTTCAATTGGTATCAGAGCTGTGTTTGTACTAATACTTCTGTAATAGGAATAGTATCGACCGATATGGCTGATAACTTTCAGGGAAAGTCCGATTTTAGAGCTCCTCTCCTCACGGGTTCTGACAACTACAATTGGTGGAAAGGCCAAATGGAGGCTCATCTGTCCAGAGATCCCCTAATGCAAAGAGTGGTGCAAAGAGGTCCTTATGAATATCTTGATAAAGATGGAAAAGTCAAGGACGTTGATGTTCTCACAGTGGACGAGCTATCAAAGGTTGATGCCAATGGAAAAGCAAGGAGTACACTTATCAATGGGCTGAATCAAGCTGAATATGACAAGGTCTCTTCTCTCAAAACAGCTAAGGAAATTTGGGATGCATTGGAGACATATCATGAAGGCTCACAAGGTCTAAAGAAGGTCAAGCTCGGAAAGCTCATGAAAGAATTTGGAAGCTTCGCTATCAAGAAGGGAGAATCCATTCGTGAAAGCCAAGCTAGATTCCAAGTCACTCTTAACAGCCTTGAAAGACTTGGCAAAAAGATTCCTCAATCGGAAATCAACATGAATATTCTTAATGCAGCACCATTCGAATATGGTGCCAAGGTCACAGCATTGGAGTCGGCTCTCAACATTGATACTAAGGATCACCTGGCTATATTTGCTGAGTTGGAACAATTTTAAGCTAAGATTGAAGCCAACAGCTCAGAAAGCAGCAAGCTGCCAACAGAGAAAATGAAGAATCTTGCACTGCACTCCTCTGTCAGCAAGCTGGAATCAGATGAGGAAACAGAATCAGATGAGGATCTAGCTCTTATGTCCAGGAAAATCAAGAGAATGATTGAAAAGAAAAACAAAATGAAAAGAGAAAAGGGCAAAGCTTTTGGTGCAAAGAAAGATCCAAAGGATGCATGTTTTGAATGTGGCAAGAAAGGACATTTCAAAAGGGATTGCTACAAGCTGAAAAACAAGTCAAAGCCGCCTAGACAGCAAGCTGATTACAAGAATAAAAAGAAATCCAAGGCACTTCTAACTTGGAGTGATGATGAAGATGAATCAGCTTCTGATGATTCTAGTGATGAGTTGGTGAACTTGGCTCTTGTTGGTCTCGATGGCTCAATAAAGACAACTGATTCAGATTCAGAGACTAATAGTGAGGTACATTCTATTAATTCTGAATTACATTCCATTGATACAACATCTTGTGAACTAACCATGCAGGATAAGAGTTGTTCATCAATAATGGAACTCATTGATCTTAAGAATGAGAATTATGAGCTCGAGAAAGAAAATGTTCATTTGAAGAAAGTCATAGGTGATTTCTTGAATGAAAAGAGTGCCAAAGCTAGTAGTGGAATCATTGCTACCCTCAAGGAACAGATCTCACAACTTGAAGGGAACAACATGCAAATCCAAAGAAGGAATGATACACTCATGAAGGAACTCAGCTCGCTGAGAGCAGATCTTAAAGCTAAGGATGCAAGATTGGAGGCATTCGAGTTAAGCAAAACCCAAAGCTTAGCCGAAATCTCTATTCAAGCTGAAAAGATCAAATCTTTGGAGCAAGAAGTCAAAGATCTTCAGAAAGCCATGGGAAAGTTTGTTCAAGGAGAAGAAAGTCTCAAATCTATGATGAAACAAGCTAAAGGTTCTCATGATAAAGGAGGCATTGGTGCAGCTTCTACATCCACATTATCAATGAGATATGAAGGGAAAAATGGCATTCCATACAATTATGCCATGCCTTGGGTGACTTGTCACAAGTGTGGAAAGAAGGGCCATCTTGTTAATAATTGTCCAATGAAGAATACTCAATCAGCAAGCTGGAAAAGGAAGTCAGCTCACAGACAGTATGCTGACAACAGAAACAGACAGAAGACAGCTCCGAGACAGTATGCTGATAAGATCAGCAGAACATGGAAGAAGAGTTCTAAAGTGGTCCAAATATGGATCAAGAAATCTGATCTTAATGTTCTATATGTTTTATCAACTAACACTGCTGGACCCAACAAAATTTGGGTACCAAAACGTTGTGTTGTTTATGTTTGTTTTGTAGGTTTGTCTCGTGTCTAAAGTAAAGCCAAATCAATGGATATTGGATAGTGGATGCACTAGGCACATGAGTGGAGACAAATCTCAGTTTCTAAGCTTGAAGATGAAGAAGGGTGGACGTGTCACAATTGGTGATAGCAAAACTCTTATCCAAGTTATTGTTTACTTGTGTTTTTTACAGAAACAAGGTCATGTCGACCACTGCCATGTAGTTGGTTTTCGAAGATAGTTTATCTCTTTACTATAGCAATAAAGTCCTGAGGATTATCCAACTTGCTTATCCAAGTTATTGTTTACTTGTGTTTTTTACTTGTGTTTTCTTCAAAAAAATTCACAAATTCTGAGATTGTGAACTTACACGTTTAAAGCTCAAAGCAGAAGTCCTAAGTATAAAATTACTCTGGATAAAAAGCTCAGAGAAGGGATAACGTTAAGAGTCAAACCCCGAAGGGTGGGCTATTTCTAGACTTGGTTTAACAAGTTTATCCTACTTATCTATTCCTTAAAGATTGATTTAAAAATGCTAAGTAACGGGCGAACAGAGTAAATGACTCGCAAATAAACAAAGTACAAAGCTTGAAGCTAGATATAACGCCAGAATATTTGAATAAATAATAATTACAAAAGTTAAGCCACGCAGGGCTACCTAGCCTAAGGAAGGCCATCATCAAAGATGTCCCCCTGGTCCTTCCCCTGGAATTGGGCCTCAGCATCTTGGGCTTCCTCGTCGAGGGCTTCCTCATCTTGGGCCTCTATGTCTTGGGCTTTTGTCCCAAGATCCGCCCTAGCCGGGTTAGGATCCTCGACCACGAGTTCCTCGGTGGGAATCTCCCCTTCTTGGGAGTCATTTGGATGCGACTCCCCGAGATCCTCGACCTCCATGGGAGAAGAGGTTTCCTTCCCTAGAAGTTCTGGAACCGGGAACCGCTCCAAAGAAACCCCCTCGATTTGGGAACCAAGTTCCTCGATGATCTTCTCCCAACAAGACTTGAACGTCTCTGGGAAGCTTGCATCGTACTCCACGGCCAGGAGGTCTTCAAATTCTTGAGACTTTTTGTAGTCCTCGATCGCCTCCGCCCGAGTCCGCGCCAACTCCGCCTCCAGGGTGCGGTCTTTTTCCTGTTCGGCCACCAGTTCAGCCTCCACCTTCCTAAACTGCTTCAAATTGGCAACCGAGGACTCGAAATAACGATCGCGTTCCGCGATCGTTTTCTCAGCCCTGACCGCCTTTAAATTGTGGACGGCGGCCTGGAGGTAGGTATTCACCTGCACGTCGAAAGCATGATTAAAAAAAGAAAAAATCTTTAAGTAAAGAAACTCAGAAATAAGACAAAAAAATGTGTTAAAGGATTGGGCTTACCGTAGCCACGGCTTGGGCCCCCAAAAGCTCGATTTGGAGGTCGTCGGATAATTCGACCACATGGGCCAGGTCCCGTGGGGTAATCACGTTCCGGGACCATTCTGCGGCGGCCCGGGAATCCCCCACAACCGTGTCCTTCTTAAGAAGGCCCCACTCCACGACGTAGGGACTGGGATCTTCGTCCACAGCCACCAGACATGGAGTTAAGAAGGCTGGGACCTTCTCAATAACGGGGGACTTCCCCTCCTTTCGTGGCCTCTTTTCGCGGGGAACCTCCGTTACCACCGCCTTGGAAGCGGCGGCCTCCCGCTTTTTGAAAATGCTCCCCAAAGCGGCTTGGGCTGCAAGACAAGTATAAAAAATAAGATAAGTATGATAGTCCATGAAAACGATAAAAGACAAATAAAAAGCTTGGGATGGGTTTACCCTCAGGGCCCAAATCACTAAGCCCATGCTCTTGGAGTGAGGCCTCAGGTATGAGCAACAAACTGTGTTGGAGGCAATCTTTGGTCAAAATCTTGATGGTCGCCCTTTCTTCGACCCCTAATTTAAGGGATCTCATGGCCCCATCCTCGAGCCCGACCAAAATTAGAATAAAAATAGTCGGCCCAATCGACCCCCTCCATATACAAATAAAACCATTGACCCTTCCAATGAGGGAAGGAATTAGGGGCCGAGTCAGAAATGAAGATGCTGCGGCCCAAAGTCCTATATTGGATCTTGACCCAGCCTTCATCGTTTAGTGCGTTTACAAATTTAAAAAGGTATCTAAAAATAGTTACACTGGCTCTAAGTTGTGTTTCCTACACTAAACTAAAAAGCAGTATATAAACCTCCAGCCACTGGGCTGAAGTTGGGTTGGGCAAACCCGGGCCTCAGCTAGCAATCTATAGACAAACATTGGAGGAGGAAGTCTGAAGCCCGCATAAAACATTTCCTTATAAACCCTAAGGGCCCCGAGCTTTGGATAACAAGCCCGATCATTTGGGCCCAGGGCCACGGTCCTATAAGGGTGCTCGATCCCAAAAAGCTTGGCCATTATATCAACATCTTTTTGTTTGTACTTAGAAGGATGATTATATGCATCAAGATGGAGAAGATTGGGGAAAGCTTGGCCAAATTCACTAAGTAAATCACCTAGAGAAGTAACACTAGCATGGACAAGGTATTTTTTATCTCGACTAGCACGAGAGCGAGCCACGATTGATTGAGACAGCTGAGATTGCTGGGATGAGGAAGAGTCCGCCATTGATGTGCTTGCGAAGAAGGTAGGAAACCCAGAAAACTGATGAATGAAAATGAAGATTGATTGGAAACCTAGAAAGCTTTTGAAGATTGCTTGGAAACTAGAGAAAATCTTCAAGATCGGCCGGAATCTGGAAAATCATTGAAGATCGCCGGATTTTCGCCTAAATACTCGCCGAAAAACTAGAGTGTTTGAGAGAATTTGAGAGAGGTTGGGCTCTTGCTCTAACGAGTGTTTGTGGGTGAGAAATGAGAAATGAACTCTCAGCCTCTCAATATATAGAAAGTAGGAACCGGTTGCCCCTCCGGTAAACCCTAGGTTTCACACCCTACAGCCGGTGAAATGGGCTTCGGGCCGGTTGAAAAGCCTTGTCATAGGCGGGAAACCCACGAATTTGAAAAGTTTAACCCTTTCTAGAAGGATCTCGAGAATTCGAAAAGACACACGAAAGAATTAAAGGAAAAAAATGATTTGTAGGCCTAACATCATAGACTAAGGCTCACAACCTATGACATTATATATCTCCTAAGTAAAGAATCATGTCTCCTTGTCGTCTCTAAGCACGCCAAGGGGACACCACGAAATGAGAGCCATGGTGAAGAACAATGTCTCCTTGGCGTTGTTAAGCACGCCAAGGGGACAACACCCAATTAAAGCCATGGTTAGGCCAACATTTGACCCACGCCCAGGAAACACATCCTGAGGGTGTGGTGAAGAACAATGTCTCCTTGGCGTTGTTAAGCACGCCAAGGGGACATCACATAATTGGAGCTTTGGTCTGGCAAACAATAAAACCACGCTCAAGAGACACACTTTGTGGGCGTGGTAGAGGACAATGTCTCCTTGGCGTTATTAAGCACGCAAAAGAGACGTCAAAAGAATGATGCCTTAAGTAGGCCCTTACACAAACACGCCCAGGAAGCAATTCTTGCAGGCGTTGTGAGGAACATGCCTCCTTGGCGTCTGTAACTACGCCAAGAACACATGGCACAATTGACAGCTTTTACGCATTCCACGCCTAGGAGACATATATCCTAAGCATTACACAGAATATGTCTCCTGGGCGTTTATAAGCACGCCCAGGGCACATCTCAACCATGGAAGGATACGCATGCCTAGGACGCATTTCTTCTAGGCGTTGCAAATATCAATGTCTCCTTGGCATTTGTTGCAACGCCAAGAAAGATAAGCGTTAATTGGGTCTCTCAACCACGCCCAGGAAGCATGACTCCTGGGAATTAAAAAATTATTTTGTTCTTTAAAAGGAAAATATCAAATCCCAGAAATTGGGAAAAATATATAGACAATCTTGAAAATTCAGGAAAATCAGGAAAATTGATATTCAATTTCAAAAATATTTCGAAAATTACTTAAAGGCACTGAAAATTCTATAAAATTAGGATTTAGTCGTGAAAATTCCAATAAAATAGAATTAAGCCTCGGAAAAATACGAAGTTACTATCGTAATAAGAAATTTGACAAAATACATGATGTACGATACGAAAGTCACGGAAAATATTCGATAAAACTCGGATAGCGGTATGAAAACCTCTATAAACTTTCGATAAATTACCACGAAAATTGTCGAAAGTTGGGGGGCAAATGATAGGGATTGGATTAATCAGATATTATGGCCCGAACAACCCGTTTAACTGTGTGATCCAGCTCTGGCCCAATAACGGTCCAAACCGAATACATACAGACCGCGAGAAGGACTGCACTGGGCCAGAGGCCCATATAAAGGCCCGGTTACGAAATTAAGTCCAGCGATACGACTAACTCTCTTGGATAAACATCCGAGATGAACATTAACACCCAAACATAAGAGTTCTGTCTTATCTATTGCTCCGAAGCATACTTCGATAAGAAGTCTGGTACGTGGAATCATACTTCCACCCGACTTCTGACTCCGAAGCGCCTATATAAAGGGCTCTACCCCACCAAACTAGAACTACGTTTTGGACTTGATTCTTCTCCACGCAGAAGATACGTAGGCATCTCGCACCGAGACCAGTCCAAAGCACGAATCGCTCACACCCCTCGTTCTTAGATCCACAACAGTATATATATAAGAATGATATGGAATTTTTTATCTTTCTCATAGAAAAAATTAGCTAAGTCATTAATTAAGCTTACTATCCATTTAAACTCATATGAAATAGATAATAATGACTTGAGAAAAATCATTTTTTAGAATAAAGTGGAGCACATATGACTCATGACCTCTTAAAGATTAGGGCAACTTACTATCAATTAATCATGTAGAATTTTTAGATTAGAGAGTCACTAATAACTTCTGATTTTTATTAATAAAACCAAGTATCTCACAAATATTCGATTCATGCATAATACAAACATTCTAACATGTGCGAAAGGTATAATGATAGAGTTAATAGATTTATGTAAATGTGTCACAAGATGTCTCATTCAAATTACAAAAATTACATAAATCAATCTAGCATAAATCATTCTTGTAGAATTAATCAATTCTAACATATTTTGTGCATAATCAATTCTTGTTGAATCATTCTAACATAAATCACAACAATTATAAAAATTTGCAGGAGTTATACCAAGGTATAATAAGAAACACACAAATAAAAGTTTATCTCTAAATAATATAATCATCATTAAAAATTTTGAACTTTCGCGAAGATACATCACCAACAAAATTACATGTATTGAACTTAAAGCATTATCATACTTCAAAAATAACAAAAGGTACATTAATAACATCAGATTTTACCGAGTATGAAAAAGGACAATATTTAATACCCAAAATATCTACAAGAAAAGATACAAATCACAAAAGTTTTAAATAGCTCAGTTATCTTTAAAAATGCTAAGATTCATAAAAAACAAAGATGTGGCCATTTCACAGTAAATTACGAAATATCAAAATAATATAGAACTCAGAACCCGATCAGAATACAATTTAAACTTTTAAGATCAATAACTTCTGACAGGACAGAAAAATATGTTTCTAAATTGAATCTCTCGAGATGATCTTTAGAAATTGATATTATACATAATTTTTGATGTAATTCAATTTTATATGAAGTTTAGAAGTTGAGGTGTACCAATTCCAAAATCATATAAATAACTTAAGCCTATCTTATAATTCGACATATTAAAGAGAGGAATAGGAAAAATATTAGGTAAACAAAAGATCTTTTCGGGGAGTCTAAAATATTCAATTTCTTTGTTAAAGAAATACTATATGAATTTTAGGAGAAAAATGAACAAGCACAAGTCGAACATAAAGACTTAAAACATTACTCATAAAAGAAGATGATAAAGGTGTGTACCTTATAATCTTATAGTCATGACCGATTTTCAGATTAATCACTCCGAAAACTCTTTACTTTGAAACGAAAGAAGGGAACTCCGCCCTTCTGATAATAAGGACAAGCCATACCTTATACTAGAGCGAACCTTAACCACTTAAATTTGGGTACAAACAAATGTTGAACTGTTGGACTTCTTAAACATAAGATGCACCATCAAAGTAACGAAAACGGGAGCAACTCGTGCTGATAACGTGTGATATAATATAATAATATATATAAGAGACTAGAAGAGAGAAATGGAGAGAATATGGAGACTCATCTTATTATTTCTCATCTCACAAGCAATGTACATGCACCTCATTATATAGGACAATTGACATATGTTACAAGTGCAATGAAAAGCCAAAGGTTGGTAAGTTTAAAGGTGGGAGAGTTAAAGTGTTTAGATAATCAAAAGGTTAATAGGTATACAAGAAGTCATCCATATAATAATTGTTCATAACAACAATATGTTTGTTGGTTATATTTTTATCATATTTGGTTTGTTCATCGGACATGTTTGTTGTTGTTAATTTTTTTATGGGTTACTTTGTATACAGGAAAATAGTATTGACGTAACACTTTCACAATATCTGTTTACTTGGTTCAAGCACCTTTAAATGAAGACCGTATAAAATGAAGATTGTATATACAGTATTAAAAAAACAATGGTTGTTGCAAATAAGGCAAACAATGGTAGTTAATAGTTATAGACCGCCATATCATGGATATTGATATTTCTGTGCATAACCAATCCAAAAAATGGGAGGAAAGTGACAATGTTAGTGAGACCATGATTATTTTTCAAAAAATAAAAACACAACTTAAATTAAGATTCGTTGTGCTTTAAATCGTTAATTACATGTAGAAATTTATTTTCATTTTTCTCTCATGAATTATAGTCTAATTTTGCAATTTTGTATATTTATATTGGTACTGCATCGAGATACTTATAATATAAAATTTATTTTATTCCAATCACTAATAAAAAATTTATTGGCCGCCATATTTTTTTTATTCTATAAATATTAATATCAAATCATTAATATAATTTTTATAGGCCGCCGCAACGCGCGGCTTCTCAACTAGAATAACTAAAAATGTGGAATACAAATTATACTCATGTTGGCTTATTGACCGTACTAGGGTCATGTTCAAGAGAGAACCATTAGCGAGAAAACCTATAGAACTCTTACCTTATTTCTCGTATTAGTTAGGATACAGCAGTAGAACTTCACATGCAAAAAATGTCAATATCTATGTATTATATTTTAAAATTATTTTTGAACACACAGAACGATGAAAAAACATGAAAAACACATGTATTTAGATTTAGATCCTAAAAATCTATTTAAAATTTAGGTTTCTGCAGCAGAACCTTAGTGGTTCTATGGTTCTATTTCAACGACTGGTTCCCTCTTGAGCGTGACCCTATTATAGATTTATAGTGTAGTATAGATTTTATAAATATATTTGGCAACAGATATTCTCTACATTCGGGCATAAGGTCGAAATTTACATTCCATTGGCAGAGTATCCATCCAAGTTTGAATGGATTGAACGTGCATCAGGAATGTCATCAGAATTGGAGCCAAATTCATCACACAATTTGCTGGCGATCGTCTTTTGCTTTTATACTCTAGATAGTCCAAATGTTAACTGTTCGGTGAAGAATATCACAAGTGGTTTTATATGGAGTGATTGTTTTAATAATAAATATGGTGATGTATCAGTTGCAATAATACCAAATTCAATCTTGTCAATCAAAGACGGAGATGATATTGAAATTACAGCAGATGAAGATATATCTTGTGGGCTTCATGTACTGTACGAAACATAAACTACCATTGTCAATGTAAAACATAAAAAAAGAAGCCACCCCTCGAACAACGATTTGGAAAGTATCAAGAACTGGTTATCTCTTGGGAGCACCACTGTCATTGTTGAAGAAGAAAGATGCTACCCCTTGGTCAGTGATTTGGAATGTAAATTGAACTCGTTATCTCTTGGTAGCAACACTGTGAGTGTCAAAGAAGAAAGCAGCTACCCTTCTAAAAGCTTGAAGCATTTGAAATACACAGGTAACAAAAAATATAAAATTACATATGTTCACATAGTTTATAATGCATTTCCACCTACACAACACATGGCTGTCACAAACTCATTCATCCATGGTAATACAGTTACTTTGCCGTAACACCTACATTGATAAATAATGTGATCAAGACCTGAAATAAGTAGTTGAGTATGTTTTATGTTTTAACGATAAGATCATGGACTTGTTGTACAGTCTACGCTCTATGCTTGGAACCTGCCATGCAACATGGGACAATACCTGAAATTAGTAGTAGAGTCTGTGAGCTTTTTGGTTGTTCTTTAAGCTTTCTAATTGATGTTGTGTGTTTTTTAGTATTGTGAGCCAAGATAATCTGAATTGAAAATGCTAAACTACCGTTCCGGTGATTGTTGATTAGATGTATATATATTGAGCAGCTTTTTCCTTTTTTGGTTACAAAATTCATTTGCATTGGTATATATCATTTATGCTGATTTTTCTTGTTATTTTGGAGCTATCTATTTTGTTATTTAATTGATTGACTAGAGCAATTTGTTCTCTTTCTCCGATTTCGGCTCACTAATTCTGGTGGTTAAGTGTGCAAAATATGTCTTAGGAAGCCATAAAGAGTGTTAAGGGTTGAGTATATGTTACAGCCTAGAAAGCAGGGATACTCCATATAGGAGAAGAACTGCGAATGAGACACGCGGGGGTGCGGCGGAGTGTGTACGGGATACGCCACGTGGCGTATCGGTGGAGGCAGCGAGGGGGATACGCGGGGGTGCGGGAATGGGGGTGCGGGAGTGGCACGAATTGTAATTTAGAACAACTTTTTTTCAAAGAAAAAACTTCAAATTAATCAATCAAAACCTATGTTACTACTTGTCTATGTGTGATCGGATCCTTCGTTGTCATCGCCGGAAAATCTTCTGCAGGTTGTCGGAAAGAGCTGCATACTCACGGATAGATGAAGTTTGGCGAAGGACCACGGGGTAGAAGAGGGCAGAAGAAGAGGGGAGATGAATGGGGGAGATAAGAAAATAAAGTCTTCAGATCTGTGTTTCATGTATACGTATGTATACATACACTTTGGTGCACGTGAAATGAACCTGAACTCGGGGATGTCCACATTCATTTTTTAATCTTTTATTTACCTTTATCATTTAATGGGTTGCAGGCTTCCGGCTGTTTTAATTTCATGTAATACCAATCTGTACTACCAACACTAACATTAATTTTAGGAACTAATTAAACTTCTGAATTCACAATTTTAAATATAAAAATAAATGGTTTAATTGTTATGAAAATTTATAAATTATATTTATTTATATAATATATATATATATATATATATATATATATATATATATATATATATATATATATATATATATTTATATATATATATATAATATTTTTAATATTTTAATATTTGCCGTATCACCTCGCACCCGTATCCCCATATTTTGGAATTTGACGAATTCTCGTATCCACGTACTGCGCACCCGCACTCCCGCACCCGTACTCATGCTTCCTAGGTTACATCATACAATATATTGATGTCATGTGCAAAATATTACTCCCTGTGTCCCATTTAATTCTATACGTTTCTTTTTCACTGCTCGACACGCACTTCAATGCTCTTATAAAACATAGTTTTATAACTTATTTTTAAAATTTTCTTTTTCTAAATAAAAATATAATATTCAAACTTTTATACAGAAAAGAATAATATTAAAAATAAATTATAGAACTATACTTTATGGGAGCATTAAAGTTTGTGCCGCGTCCCCATCCCCCAATATATATAACTCAAGAGGACGGAGGGAGTACATTTATGAACTCTGGTTTGGGGATTATACAGGCACAATTTTGATGGAAGAGCTACAACATATGCATATTCCCCTGTTCTTTTTCATGTCAATTGTTTGTTATTTGTAAAGATTGACTAGGTGGAGCTGGATGGTCAGTCCACAACTTTCTCATTTTTGTAGCTTTTCTTTTCTTAGAGCAACTCCATGGGGGAGCTCCTGTTAGGCAAAAAAGCTGTTGTGGCAGTAAAAAAACAAATATAGCTATCCACCCATCAAAAGCACAGCTCCAACCGGTCCTATCTATTAGCTGAAAATTTAGCAATTCACAACAGAGACGCTACTTCTGTTGAACGTGAGAATCAGCATCTATAATTGACACATTATCTCCCGCGCTGTTCTTTTCTTCCTCCTCCCGCTCCCGCCCGAGCTGTTCTTTTTTTTCCTCCCGCTCCCGCTTCTTCTCTCTGCTGCTGCTTCTCTCTCTGCTACATCAGGAACAGGCGAGTTCATCTTCAATTACTATTGATTTTCTTATCTTTGTGTTGATTTCTTTATCTTTTATGTCATCCCTTTTGAAGTCTTCATATATATATGTATGTATAGATACAATTAGGTTTTTAGTAATTTTGGGGATTTTTCAGAATTTAATTAGTTCTTGTGATTTTGTTGTGAAATTAGAAATGGAAGGATCGTTTATATATTTGCTTAATGAGGGTTCATTTACTGAAATGGAAGATATGATATATACTCAGCCACCACAATTCCAGTCACAACCTCCACCCATGTCTCAGCCTCAAAAAGAAGCTCCAAAATCGAAAAAAGGCAAAAGATCAAAGAATTTTTTAATTGAAGAGGATATGTTGCTTGTTTCTGCGTGACTCAATGTTAGTATGGATCTGGTGCAAGGAAATAATCAGACTCATACAAGTTATTGGAATCGGATTTGGAACTATTACGAGGGAAACTTGATTATGGTTCGGCAACTTGCACTGCCCTGTTTGTTTTTTTGGTCATAATAGCACTGCCCTGTTGATTATCTTTTAGTGACTCAATATAGTTAAATTCCTAATCAGGTACTAGCTGTCTAAACAGAGTAGTTAGATATGTAGCACAATTTTAAATTTCACATCTGCTGAAATATTCTGTAAATTATTATATTCACAGAGTTCTGATATTAGATTTGGCAGCATATGTTCTGTAGTTAGCAACCTGCTATTTTACAGGTTAATCGATTTGATGCATCAATGTTTTAACAATGCATCAATGTTGGTTCTGGTTTTTAGTTGTCTGTGATATTGCTCCTTATTTTTCTTTTCATACTTCTTATTTGTCAGCTGAATTTTCTATTATAACTAAATACCATTACATATCCACAAGAACTTATAGTCAGGAACTTGGGTATCTAGAATCTTAACATGGCTGGTTAAAACAATTTACCGACTAGACCAAAATCTTGTCAATTAGCTGAAATTCGAGGAGACTAGGTTTGTGATGGTTGCATAGATTTGTATGCCAGAGGTGACACCTGATATATCCAGTAGATTCTTAACTTGGCCAGAATCTGCCTGAAATGGATGTACAAAATCAACAAGACAATTGACCTCCTAATATTCTTAAAAAATTAGTTGCTGAACGAGCTTTTGGTTTTCCTGCAGAAGTTCACAAAACTATTATGACACATATGCACTAAGGTCTGGTGCTAGTATCAGCCTCTGACTTAGCTACTTAACGTTAGTCCTAATATCGGTAAGATTAGTACTTGACTAGAAATTAAGGGGCACTAGTGTTGGCCTGATTCACTACCAAAATGTAACTGCAACATGACAAACAGTACTAGTAGTAGTTTTTTTGTTTTTTTATGCTATTTTACAGGTTAATCGATCTAATGCATCAATGTTTTAACAATGCAGGTAGATCAAGCGATAGAGGTGTACGAGAGAATTATCAAAGAGAAGTTTACATTTATACGTCACTGGACATCGTTGAGATTTGCTCCTAAATATCAGGCTAGTTTAGTAAAAAAAATCAAGCCAACTAAGGATAAAAGGGAGTTCTTCACAATCTGCTGATAGTCAGATTCCTATTACTCTTGAATATGATGAAGTGATGGAACGTCCACCTGGGAGAAAGGCCGCAAAGAAGTTAAAAAAAGCTTCAAATGAAGCAAAGGATGGGGAAGGCCTGGAAATTCTAAAAACAATGCAGAAAGATGCAGTGGCTATTGCTTCTTCAAGATTTGAATCAATTCAAATGAGCTTGCAACTACAGAAGGAAATCAGGGAGTTACAAAAAGAGGAGCTACAGATCCGCTCAGCAAAAGAGGAGCGTGAACGACAGAAAGAAGAGCGAGAAAGACAGAAAGAGGAGCGAGAAAGACAGATTTATGAAGCATCCATTATGGCAGTGGACACTACTCAGATGTTACTTGATCAAGCTAAATATTATAATGTCCTCAAAGCTAGGATCATGAAAAACATATTATAATTTTTTTTATGTATTTCACTTTAAGGTGACTATTATGTAATAGACTATTTTATGTATTAGACTGCAATTTGCTCATTTTATTAATCAATGCTCATTATTGTTCGTGACAATTACAAAAGCATAGTAAATAGACAAATATGAAAGAATTACATAGCAAATATGAAAAAAAAATATTACATAAGAAATATCTAATTCGTGTCACCGCCGTGAATTTGCCAAAGATGCTCTACAAGATCATTTTGCAATTGAACATGAGCTTGTTTGTCTCGAATTTGTTGGTGCACTTGAAGGAATTCCCTAAAGGTACTTGGATGACGTGGTATGTGCATAACAGTTGGTATTTCAGTATTTGTTTCAAAGTGTTCTTCTTCCATACTTAAATCCCTTTCATCCTCAATAATCATGTTATGCAATATTATGCAGGCGGTCATAATATATTTCATTGTGCCCACATCCTAAAATCGTGATGGTCCACGAATCATTGCAAACCTAGATTGCAACACTCCAAATGCTCTTTCAACATCTTTTCTAACAGATTCTTGTGCATTTGCAAAATATTTTTTTTTATTACCTTGAGGTTTTGAAATAGTTTTGACAAAAGTTGGCCAAGAGGGATATATACCATCAGTAAGATAATAACCAATGTTATATTCATGTCCATTGATGGTGTACCTCACCTCAGGACCGCGACCTTCTGCCAATTCTTCAAAAAGATGAGACCGATCTAACACATTAATATCATTCAACGACCCTGGTAATCCGAAAAAAGCATGCCATATCCACAAGTCTTTCAAAGCTATAGCTTCTAATATAATAGTTGGTTCATGAACATGACCTGTGTACATACCTTGCCAGCCAGCTGGACAATTCTTCCACTTCCAATGCATACAATCAATACTACCCAACATTCCGAGAAAGCCTCGTTGTTCATTCTCTGCTAGTAATCTAGACACATCTTCAGCATTTGGGCGTCTCAGATATTCAGTCCCGAAGACTTCAACAATTGATTTGAAAAACCTTCTTAGACTCTCTATGGCTGTACTCTCACCAATTCGAACATAATCATCAATTGCATTAGCTGCTGTTCCATATGCAAGCATCCTAAGTGCAGCTGTCACTTTTTGAAGTGAAGACAGGCCACGAACTCCCACAGCATCAGTTCGATGAGTAAAATAATTGTCATTAGCCGTAACTGCTTCTTCAATTCGCATAAATAATGTTCTACGCATCCGAAATCTTCGACGAAATTGTGTATCTGTATGTGTAGGTGTATCAGAAAAATAATCACGATACAGTCTAGCATGACCTTCTTCTCTATTGCGATCAATCACATGATGATTCATTGTGGAACCACCATGATACGAGACAGAATTTGCTCTTTCACGCTGATTATAAATGTAAGCCGCACCCATTCTCATCCTTGTTTGATGCTCTTCTTCTTCTGCATCCATTATATCAAGAATGAATTGTGTAGTATTATCCATTACAAAAGAGTATTTTGGATATGTGGATTTGAGTTTATGTGTTCTTCCAAGCCTGTTCAATTCTCAATTAGGGTAAAATTTACACCTTATACACTTACTGATACCTAAAATTTAGATTTATAAATTAGTGTTTTAATTTTAAAAATTATCTTATTTTTACAACAAATAAATAAAATTTGGGAATGAATTAATTTTAAAAATATATCATTTGCATTATAAATAAAATTATTTAAATATTTAAATAACATATATTCTTGTTAAAAACTTCATTTGATTAAATTAAGAAAATAATTTTTTTTGAGTTTTCTTTACAATACATAACTACAATATGTAAATTTAGCCGTTAAATTTGAAAATAGTAAAATAATAGATTCTTAAATAATATTATTATAATTAATCAGAATAAAATATATATTTATATAAAATATTTATTTTATTGAATTTATAAAAAAAAATTCAAAGAAAAAATTTCAAATTAATCAATCAAAACCTGTGTTACTACTTGTCTATGTGTGATCGGATCCTTCGTTGTCATCGCCGGAAAATCTTCTACAGGTTGTCGGAAAGAGCTGCATACTCACGGATAGATGAAATTTGGCGAAGGACCACGGGGTAGAATAGGGCAGAAGAAGAGGGGAGATGAATGAGGGAGATAAGAAAATAAAGTCTTCAGATCTGTGTTTCATGTATACGTATGTATACATACACTTTGGTGCACGTGAAATGAACCTTTATCAATTAATGGGTTGCAGGCTTCCGGCTGTTTTAATTTCATGTAATACCAATCTGTACTACCAACACTAACATTAATTTTAGGAACTAATTAAACTTC
The DNA here is from genome assembly GCF_001625215.2 of Daucus carota subsp. sativus. NCBI lineage: Eukaryota > Viridiplantae > Streptophyta > Magnoliopsida > Apiales > Apiaceae > Daucus > Daucus carota. The sequence goes on from NC_030382.2 coordinate 25,203,597, forward strand.
TGAATTCACAATTTTAAATATAAAAATAAATGGTTTAATTGTTATGAAAATTTATAAATTATATTTATTTATATAAAAATATATATATAATATTTTTAATATTTTAATATTTGTCGTATCCCCATATTTTGGAATTTGACGAATTCCCGTATCCACGTACTGCGCACTTGCACTCCCGCACCCGTACTCATGCTTCCTAGGTTACATCATACAATATATTGATGTCATGTGCAAAATATTACTCGCTCTGTCCCATTTAATTCTATACGTTTCTTTTTCATTGCTCGACACGCACTTCAATACTCTTATAGAACATAGTTTTATAACTTATTTTTAAAATTTTCTTTTTCTAAATAAAAATATAACATTTAAAATTTTATAAAGAAAAGAAAAATATTAAAGATTGACTAGGTGGAGCTGGATGGTCAGTCCACAACTTTCTCATTTTTTTAGCTTTTCTTTTCTTATATACAGAATTTAGGAAATAGAAGCTATTTCTTGGCGGTTTGGAAAATATTACCAGTCGTTATAGTTTTCATCTTCATTGGTACGAATCTGTTAATTCATGTCTATACAGTTTCCATTCTTCGATCGGTCCACCCATGCTCTCTTTTGTCAGAAAGTCCAATATGCATATGTAGACTGGCTTGATTGGTAAATTGGTCAGCATCTATAATAAAGTTTTCTTGCTGATCTTGTTGTTTCAGAATATACAATCCTAGCCAAACATTTTTTTTATTACGTAAATTTGTTGATATTGAGTAGTTATAAATAAGTTTTACTCCATCTAAATATCTTTTATGTCATTAATATATCACAACAATGTCCCAGCTGTGTATTGTACTACTTTATTATAATTTCATTTTAATTTTTCAAATTAAAAAGTGGATATATCTGATAACATGTCTAAAGTGATGATTTTTCCGTGTTTAGTGATATCACTATGGAAGGATTCTTCTTTATGTTGAATTTCCACAGTGCTGCTTTAATAAATAGTGATATCACTTTGGAAGAATTCTCTTTATGTTGAATTTCCACCTGCTGCTTTAATAAATCATTAATAGTAATCATAAATTGATAAGTATTACAAGGCTTGGTAATGTTGATTATGTTCTAGGAGAAATGATCCTCTGATATCACCGGTGCCTTCAATTTTGTGTGGAAAAATTCTATGGATTTCCATTTGGCCTCAAAGACGGAAAAAGCATGTCTCATGGTACTCATACTTTTAACCTTATTGGCCAATTTCTTTTGATTTGGTGGTGAAGCTCCAGCGGATGACCTACATGTGAGTGACCCTGATTTCTTAGTCCTCCAAATCAACATGAGCTGTAGTATGTTTCTTGCGTCAAGGACATAAAGAAAACATGTGGAGAACTCTGTATTAGGCTTTCAGAAAAGTATTCAATTCAAGCTCTGGATCAGGCTCGAAGTTAAGACTGGCATGGGAACATTGTTATCTTTTAGATATATTGAAATCAATTAATGTAAATATATGATAAATTTGCAGTAGATGAATTTTGCCCTCATATGCTAATCATATAATTATCTGTTCAGATATAAGTATATAACCTATCAATTGGCTCTGAAATAACATTAAGGACTCTCAAGTGTATGTCTGTTTAGCAAAATTATATCCGATTTTGTAGCACTTATAGATGATTAAAGAGAAAAGGATTAACAATAGAATGGAAAAAAGCGGATTTTGTTAACCTTGTGTTGTTTGTGTTTCTAACCTGTATGCTATGTTGCTAGGAATCAGGTACACGTATTCAAGTGTCGGACTTTTATATTTCTAAAATTTCATGCAAATTATAGATATATTATTATATAAGCGGGCTTCTAGAGATAGTATTTAGAACATTATGTATTCGAAGGTATGTTGGGAGATAAGGCTAAATTGAGGTGATTCTGATCTGAATGCAACGAGCATTTAACTGCATGAAGAGGTCGGATTCAGTTGTACTAATATGAAGATTGTTTTCTAGTATCTGCAAATAGGTGATTAGGATAGTAAGGCTGGATTAAGATTCAGTATAAACAAAGATTGATCAGTATTGTTATATCATAAAATGCAACTTGATCCGGCCTGTGCTTGTCTTATATTTTATCTCCATCCTCTACCTGGTCCATCTTTTTCTGCTTTTCCTTTGCAGATATCCAATTATTCAATATTTTTTTTATAATATATTGACTATATTATCAATCATCTTCGACTTATCAATCTTACCGTGGTTGTTTCAGATCTCAATATTCTAATTCATGGCTTGGACAAGTTATAATCAGACCCCATCTCCTCCTAATTTATGGAACGCTTTCTTGAGTTTCGGAGGTAAAAAACACAATGTATACATTTGCTGATCATCTTTTAGCGGTTTGGTTACAATGACTCAGTTTAAGATGTATTTGTTAGAGCAGTTTTGAAGATGATGCTGAACTGGGGGTGACTCAGATCTGAAGGCGACATGCATTTGTCTGAATCACAGGAGTCGAATTGAATGATAAATTAACCTGTTATACTAATATAAAGATTGTTTTCTAGTATTTGCACAGATGTTATTAGGACAGGAAGGCTGGTACAAAACCTTGTATAAACAAAGATTGTTACTGTCACATTCTTGGCTTTACTGGACTATAATATGTTAGCCTTGTAGGTATCGCCAAATCTTTTGTATAATCCTTCATCTTTTAGTTATTAATTTTATCAGTTGTTGTTGCAGATCTTCTCATTTGAATTCATGGCTTCCACAAGTTATAACCAAACCACATCCTCCTCTGCTCCGACTTCACCTCCTACTCTATGGGACGTTTTCTTGAGTTTCAGAGGTAAAGATACAAGGTATACGTTTACTGATCATCTATACAAAGCCTTGCAACGCACTGGCATTCGAACATTTAGGGATGATCCTGAGCTACGCAGCGGAGAAGTAATCTCCCGTGCATTGCCTCAGGCTATCCAGGAATCTAAGACCTACATTGTTGTCCTCTCAGAAAACTATGCTAGTTCATCTTGGTGCCTTGAAGAGCTTGTAGAGATCCTCGATTGTTACAAACGAATGAAAAGATTAGTTATTCCTGTGTTCTACAACATTGATCCATCCGCTGTCCGATACCAAATTGAGAATTTTAGAGAAACTTTTGAAAAACATCAAAGTCGTCATGATGCTGAGAAAGTAAACGTATGGTGCCTTACACTTAACGAAGTTGCTGACTTTTCTGGATACCATATATCTGAAAACAGGCAAGTTGAAGTAATTAAGTTAATATATAGTCTGAGGCGAGATTCAGTTAGGAACAAGTGGAAATTCTACCAAGGTTCACCTTATATATTAAATAAATATATAAAGTATGCGATACCTTCCCTTAAAAATAACCAGGATAGTTCCTTGTTGGTAGAGAATGATTTATGTTATATTATGTATTTGTTTCCTTCACTTGAACAGAACTGGAAACTTGACAGTGTGCTTTAAGAGCAGCTTTTATTAAGATTCCAGTACTGATCCTTATAATTGATTCATATGTCACGATATAATTCTCATGTAAGGTGTCCAGCTATAAAATATAATGTGTGACATTATCACGTTAGTACTATGTATGTTGTCATCTGACAGCAACAAACCACCTTCCTTATTAAAATTCTGCAATCTGCATAACCCTTTAATAAATATTGCTCATATACGTTCTCTTATTAAAAAAAGTTGCATTACAGGTCTCAAGCTGATATTGTCGATGAAGTTGTTGATAGGGTTTTACTTGCAATCAATCCTATAACTTTGGATGTTGCCAGATATCCAGTTGGGTTGGTTTCTCGTGTCAAAGCCATATCAACACTTATAGAAAGCGAAGGTGTCATTAGGATTGGCATACATGGTATGGGTGGAGTTGGAAAAACGACTCTTGCTAAAGCTGTGTACAACCAAAACTATCAACAATTTGAGGGCAGCTGCTTCTTAGCAAACATTAGGGAGGCTTCAAGAACAGAACATGGCCTAGTATGTTTACAAAAGCAACTTATTGCTGATGTTCTTAAACTGAACAACATTAACATTGGAAATGTTGACCAAGGAATTGAGTTGATAAGAGCTAGAATTTGTTCAAAAAGGGTCCTACTTGTTATTGATGATTTAGATGACCCAAAACCGCTGGAAGCTTTGGAAGGATCATTTTCTCCAGGGAGCATAACCATAATAACAACAAGAAATGAAGATCTGTTGGATTCGATGAAAGTGCAAGCCAAATACAAGGTGAATGAACTGGATGATGATCAGTCACGTCAACTTTTTGCTCAGCATGCATTTGGAAATTATAAAGTATCCGACAATTTCAAGGAATTGTCTGAAGTTATTCTAAAACGTGCTGGAGGGCTTCCATTAGCTCTTGAGGTTTTTGGCTCAAACATGTTTAACAAACCTGAGGAAGATTGGAGATGGTTCATCGACAGACTGAATTGTGCTCCCATTGATAATATTGAGAAAAAACTTGTGGTCAGCTTTGACGCTTTGAAATCAGTTGATCCTATGTTGCAGAATATTTTCCTAGATGTTGCTTGTTTTTACATTGGACGGGAGAAAGAAGAGGTTGTTAAAATAATGGAAACTTGTTACACGTATGTCAATCGTAATATAGACATTCTAAAGAAAAGATGTCTCATAACAATTGATGAGTTTGGGATTTTGGGGATGCATGATCTGCTTCGTGATATGGGCAGAGAAATTGCACGCAACAACTCTCCTGACGAGCCTGGAAAACATAGTAGATTGTGGGTATCAGAAGATATAGACACTGTGTTGAAAAATTACAAGGTACTATCACTATGAAAGCTTTGGTACAAATGAGATCCACAAAAAGCGTGAGAACTGTTAGAACCAAAGTTTCTACAGAACACAAATTTAAGAACCAGTATACAAAGAAAGTGAAGAACCTCTCTGGCTCTCATGGTTCTCACAATTTTGTGGTTTTCCCTTGAACCTGACTCTATATACTTAATCCTACTATATATATGTATGTAAATTTGCTCCTAAGATCAAATATGTGCTAAAGAAGATTAGGCAGATAACTAACCCTGTATCACTCTTTTTTTTTCTAATAATTTTTTTTATTTATTTAGTTTGCTCATCAAAATTTCTTCATGACCTATCTATTAGGGGACTAAAGCAATTCAAGGTATCATCTCTAACAACTTTATCTACGGCAATGAAGTTGAGGAAGTAACAGTCAAAACAAAATCATTCAAAAGGATGAGTAAATTAAGATTTCTGTACCTCAACAACGTGAATCTCACTGGAAGCTTTAAACAAACATTTGAAGATTTGAGGTGGCTTCATTGGGAATGTTGTCCTCTGAAATGTTTACCTTCCGATTTTTACCCAGGAAAACTAGTTATCCTTGAGATGCCTCGTAGTAATATGAGAATGATGTGGGAGCTAAACATGGTATGTATTCTGAGTTTCTGAGTACCTATCTTTTATATATAATAATTTGTATAAAAATGGCTGATATGTTCTCTCCCAATGTCACTCATTTTTACAGGTTCCACGAGTTTTTGACAAGTTAAAGACCTTAAACTTGTCAAACTCTCCAAATTTAATCACTACACCCGACTTCACCACATTACCATGTCTTAAAACCTTAAATCTTGAGGGTTGTAGTAATTTGGAAGAGGTCCACATATCCATTGGATGTTTGGTAAGTCTTGTTGGCTTGGATTTGCGAAATTGCTTAAAGCTAAAAAGTCTTCCAAACAGTATATGTAGCTTGAGAGCATTGGAGGCTTTGACTATAGCTGGTTGCAGTAGTCTAGAAGTATTGCCTACAGAACTAGGGTACATTGAATCTCTAGAGGTGCTGAATGCCTGGGGACTAACTGTTTCAAAAATACCGGATTCGATTGGAGTTTTAAGCAATCTTGTCGAGCTGAGATTATCGTACAACGAGAATCTTGAAACTCTTCCAGAGAGCATTTGCAACCTGAGATCACTGGAACTTCTAGATGTCCGTTTTTGTGAGAAGATAGTAGAATTGCCTGATCGACTGGGGAAGATTACAGGCTTAAGGCAGCTACGTGCAAGTAACGTTAGCCAGTTAAAAATGATTCCTGATATTAGTCAGCTTTCAATGTTAACAGAACTTGATCTTTGTGGTTGTCGTCATTTGTTGTCCATTGAAGAACTTCCCCCTAATCTGAAACGGATAGATGCAATAGATTGTACGTCTTTAGTAAAATTACCGAATCTATCCAATTTGAAACAGTTGATTACATTGAACCTCAGCAAATGTAGTAGTTTGACAGAGATACTAGGCTTGGAGGAACTCACCTCTTTAATGATACTCATACTGAGAGGTTGCAGCTCTTCTCTTCTGGCATACACTTTGACAGAGCATTTCTTTCAGGTTTGATCTCAATATCTTATGAATAATAAGAAATAATAATGTGCTATCTTTTGCAGTTAAAATGATATGATTTAAGTCTGTTCATATTTTGCAACAGATATTTTCTGGTTTTGGGCATATAATGGATATCAAGATTTCATTAGCAGAGTATCCGGACTGGATTAGTCAATCAAGTGGTTCGGTTAAGAAAATGTCATTCGATTTGCCTCCTGATGCATCAGATTATTTATTAGCTATGATCTTTTGCTTTGAATGTGCGGGTACATTTAAAATTGATTATTTCATCAAGAATGCCACAAGCGATTATGTGTGGTGCAACCGTACATATGCTCAGAATGACAGTGATTCATTGATGCTAATAGTACCAAGATCAATCTTGTCAATCAGAGATGCTATTAGTAGAATTGAAATAGAATCAAAGGTAGAAATGATTCACGGCATGCATCTACTATACAAAACGGATTTTACGATGGTCAGCACGGATTACAGCGACACTGTTGATGTAGAAGAAGAAAATAACTACCGTTATAAACGGTTAAAAATATCTGGAGGGTGAACTTGATAGTGCTGTATTTCGTTGAAGCTAGTGAGTTGTTTCTACCTACGGCAACAACCAACAGGTAGCCAAAATATATTAATGTATATGGTTTAACATGCATTTTCATTTCATCTGTACAACACTTAGGTAGATAAAGTAGAGTATGTAATTTTGATATCTCTAAAATGTAACTGAGTGATTATAATAAAAAGATCCTGACATTAAATATTGCATCTTCAACAGTTTTTCACATAAAACCACTTAAGGGCTCAGACATGCTGCATTTTATGAAATTATGATATTTGTTTTTATTTTTATATAATTGAACACGCTCAAGCACACGTTGTCTTCGTGTCTAGAGTTGCAAAAAATTCTTGGGATTCATCTGCCGTAAGAAACTGAAAATTCTTTTCCTTATGAATTTTACCCCACAAATCCTATTCTACTTGAGTTGCCTAGGAGCAAAATGAGAAAAAATGGGAGCTAAACATGGTAGGTACTGCCCGTGAGTTTCCTATATATACATATTATAATTTATATACAAAATCTAATTGAATTTCTCCAATCTGCAATTAATTTTACACGTATCCCAGGTGTTCAAAAATATAAAGACTCGAAACATGTTGGAGTCTCCATATTTAACCATAAGATCAGACTTCACTAATATGCCTCTCTTGGAACTTTGAGTTTTGATTCTGTGAAAGTTTGGAGGAGGTGCATATATTGATTGGAAGTTTAATCAGGCTTGTATCAATGAACATGAGGTTTCCTTGTAATCTAAGAAGTCTTCTCGACAGCATTTGTAGATGGAGGGCACCCGGAAGTTCTTTCTCTTAAGGATGAACTGCAAGCATTGCCTACAGAATTGGGACGTCTCAGTAATCTTGTTGTGTTGAATTTTAGTAAAAACAGGAACCTTGAAACTCTTCCCGACAGCATTTGCAACCTAAAATCACTGGAAATTCTAGATATCAGTTTTCTGAAAATCTAGTAGAATTGCAGGGTCAACTGGGGATGATTACATGCTTAAGGAAGCTTAATGTACAGAAGGCTACTCTGCTAAAAAAACCTTCCTGATATTGGTCAGCTCTCAAAGTTAGAATATCTTGATTTTAGTGGCTGTTGTGACATATTGACCATTGCAGAACTTCCTCCACATCTGTTGGAGTTACTGGCAGAATAGTGTCCGTCTTTGCAAATTATTACCAAATCTATTTCATTCAAAACACGTTAAGGATTGGTGTTCAGTTGTTTTAGTGCTTTGATAGAAATTCAAGGCTTGGGGGAACTCATGTATTTGGTAGATCTTGCTATTGATACTGTGGAGATCTGCTGTCCATTCCAGAACTGGCTCCTAATTTGAAATCAATAATGATTGTATAGGAAGATTACCAGACTTGGCCAATTTGACACAGTTGAAAACGTTGGACCTTTCATATTGTAGTGGTTTGACAGAGATTTAAGGCTTGGAAGAGCTCACTTGTATGACGTCTATTAATATCCATGGTTGTGAGAACCTGCTGTCCATTCCAGAGCTTCCCCCTTATCTGGAATGGATTTGTGCATCTGGATGTAGGCCCATACAAAAATTAACAAATCTTTGCCAATTGAAACGGTTTAATGAACTGGACATTCCATGTTGTCAGTGATTTGGAAAGTAACAAGGGCTAGCTATATCCTGGGAGCGCCTGTCAATGTAGAAGATGAAAGAAGCTACCCCTTGGTTAGTGATTTGGAAAGTAAAATGAACTCGAAGCAACCGCCCTTCTGAATGTTTGAAATGTTTGGTAATATAGTTGAAATTGCATTTCCACCTACACAACACATGGCAAACAAACTTATTTAACTAATTGTTCCAGTCTAGTGCCATCACATTTGTATTTGTATTTTTACTATTACTAGACTTAGTAATGAACTGGCATGATCATTTTAGTTGTTTGATTCAATGATCCCGTAGCATAACTGATGACATCAATTTCTGGCATCAAGACTTATATTATTGTCTATTATTCATGTATGGGTCTTGTGAGGTAAAAGCTAGGATAGATTGCTTACATCTCACTGTAATTTGCATGTACTCTGTGTTTTCTTATTATGTATAGTTGGGTACAGTTTACCATCAAATCAAAACTCTAAAAGTGCATGTCTCACCGACTCAGGATAGGTTTCATTTGATCCGGGTGGTTACCGGCTCAAGCTCAAGTTGCAAATAGATGCCATATTTCTGCTTTCATGAATTTGGCTAACGCTGTAATTGTGATCGTAGATCTGAGAACTTTATGTCTGCATGAATGAAGACAATACATCCCTTCCCTAGTTGAATACCCTGCTAGAAAATTTCCACAGGTATTGTATCTTGAATGCAGGTCAGTTCTCTGGGCATCTGTTTACTTCATCGCTTCATTTTTTGTTGGACTAGTTGAAGAATGAAGTTGTTCTCACCAACTGCCTAATGCATATGGCATTGCAGACAGTTAGGTACCACCATGAGATCATGAAGGATCTGGGCCTGGCTGTAGCATTTTACCCTGTGATGGAGACAAGAAATATTATTGCTAATCTAGAATATCCATTGTGCTTTTGAAGCTGAAGAGATTCGTTTTTCTAAAAGATAAAAAATTATTGCCCTTGTATAATTCATAAAAACATTAGGCAGGATGATTAGCTTATCACTTCTGTTTTATAAATGTATGACTGGATTTTTTTCCTTAAAACCATTGTTTAATTATCAAAATCTTTCAGGGTTATGGTAGATGAATTCTAAAAAGACTTGAGCTAACTAGCCAATGAATAGCTTTCTGTTTTTTTTGGATCTCTGGTATGGGTTTTTTTTTAATTTAACAAAAAAAATCAAAAAGTAAAATCAAAATGGAACTACCATCATCTTTATAATGGAAGTTAGCCTTTCCTTGCAGATGTTCTAATTTGACAGCAAATGGTAACACAGTAAAATGTATTCTCTCCGTCTCAGCAAGTTTTTTACGTTACTTTTTAACACGCATTTTGAGGATCCTATAATTGTAGTTCCATAATATTTTAAAAAAAACAAAAAATTCCTAAATAAAAGTTTGACGTTCAAAATTTTATCCAAAAAAATAAATTTTTTTTATGAAACTATACTTTATAGGAGTCTCAAATTGGGTGCAAAGTACATAAGGAGTAACTTTTAAATAGATGCACATCTGAATTTTGTGGAATATAAATGGAGTAAATATACTTTTATTTTGTTAGTGATGTGTTAATACTTTATAAAACCTTCAAGATCAAGGTTGGTTGTTTGGTCAGTCAGGATGCTCCAAGCTTAACCACAACATTCCTTGAATCTGCAGCAAAATATAAGAAAAAGCAATGTGACACCAACCCATCAACTTTCATCACCCTCCACCTCTCTTCACCATTACAAAATGCTTACACTGCCCAAATCCAAACACACACCTCCCGCCTCCCACAAACCAAGATGATGCACTCTGGGGTTCCCACATGCATTACTTGTGGTGAACAAGTTGGCTTGGATCACAATGGTGAAGTCTTTGTGGCTTGTCATGAGTGTAGTTACCCGATTTGCAAGTCGTGTTTCGAGTATGATTTGAAAGATGGCCGCAGTTCTTGCTCAAGATGTGGTGCTCCTTATGACGGTATCCTAACTTTCTACTCTCTTTTTCTGTTAGAATACTGCAACTGTCTGGTTTGGCATTTTAACTGTCAAAATACCGTGTAACAATATGCAGTTTCTTTGTCAAGCGTGTAATATAAGTTATCAGTTCTCCTAAAACGTTAAGATAGTAATGATACTTTTAGTGTATTTTAAATTTCTAATGCCTCTGTCCCCTCACAAGGGAGCAGATTATTGCTCAGAATTAAGATGATAGAAGTCCTTTTGAAGCAGTTTTGTAAATCTTTCGAGTTTCCACACTAAGCTATGTATGTCATTGGCCGTGCAGAAATTTCAACAATGGCTGTCGAAGAAACAGAATCTGTCACCCAGAATACAATGGCCACGCACCTTAATATTTCTCAGGTATGATCTCTGCGCAAATTGCAACTAACCTATGAATATCAATTAGATTACTGAAACCATGTTGTTCAAGTATTTACAAAGTTTCAACCTTGTAGTCATCACTCATCACTGGCAAAAATTCACATATATTTTTCTTGGTGCAGGAGGCAGGACTTCACAATAGAAATATTAGTACTGTGTCAACAGTTGACAGTGGTGAGTAGTTTGGATTTGAAGAACAGACATATCCCTCTCGTCTTTTCTTTCGAGTCTGGCAATTAGTAAACTTATTTACTGTTTTTTTCATTGAAGAATACATTGATGAGTCTGGCAACCCGATATGGAAGAATAGAGTGGAAAGTTGGAAGGAGAAGAAAAACAAGAAGAAAAAAGGTGCAACCAAAGTTGCGAAAGAAGCTCAAATTCCACCTGAGCAGCATATGGAAGAAACACAACAGTAAGTATATTCCATAAAAAATTCACAGTAATAACCTGAGTAAAAACTATTTGGATAAATTATTATGCAGATATCTAATAAATATTTACTGCAGGCAGAATGAGGCCTTGCAGCCACTGTCGAGAATAGTTCCTATTCCAAAGAGCCAGATTACACCATACAGAATGGTGATAATTTTGCGACTGATCATTTTGGGCCTTTTCTTCCATTATAGAGTTACTAATCCGGTCGAAAGCTCTTATGGTCTGTGGCTCACCTCAGTCATTTGTGAGATTTGGTTTGCTGTTTCTTGGGTGCTTGATCAATTCCCTAAATGGTCTCCCATCAACAGAGATACATATATTGATAGATTATCTGCAAGGTATTTATTCCATCGCTACTCTTAATTTCCCCAAGTTGCTAACATAAAACAATTTAACAGAACTAAGATGCTCTAAGTCTATGTAAATGGTATACGTAACTCGAGGATAATGTGTTGATGCTTACTTTACGGGAGATCATTCTTATTTCCATGGACAGGTTTGAAAGAGAGGGTGAGCCTTCTGAGCTTGCTGCTGTGGATTTCTTTGTAAGTACAGTTGATCCTTTGAAGGAACCGCCGCTCATTACTGCCAATACCGTTTTGTCAATCCTTGCCGTGGACTATCCTGTCGACAAGGTGTCCTGCTACGTTTCTGATGATGGTGCTGCAATGCTCAGTTTCGAGTCTCTTGTTGAAACTGCAGACTTTGCAAGAAAGTGGGTTCCATTTTGCAAGAAATATGCGATTGAACCACGCGCACCTGAGTTTTACTTCTCTCAGAAAATTGACTACCTAAAAGATAAAGTACAACCTTCTTTTGTGAAGGAACGCAGAGCTATGAAGGTTAGCTTCTTTCATCAAGTAACAAGTACTTATGTTTCTCAATACTCGATTATATTCTCAATATTTTTAACTGGCAAACTTATCCTGGGAATATAAAATCCGGAACCTCATTGTTCACTATAAATGGTTTACAGAGGGACTACGAGGAGTACAAAGTCCGAGTGAATGCTTTAGTAGCAAAAGCACAGAAAACTCCAGATGAGGGTTGGACAATGCAAGATGGAACACCTTGGCCAGGGAATAACCCGCGCGATCATCCTGGCATGATTCAGGTTAATTACACTTATATAGTACCTGTTCCTGATTCTCTAAAATTGCTCAGATAAATGTAATTCATAGATGGTTTTCGAGTTGAAGAACCGATGATGAAATTATAATCTGTTTGGAAGAATTACTAAGATTTTCAAAAAGAGCCCTTTGTCGATATCCCTTCATAAGGACCCCCTTGTCAGTATCCCCCCAACATCAACAGAAATCAGAAAAAGCCCCTTATAGAATTGAAATTTATCTGTATCCATAATTAAGACGGAAGAAATGATCGCATGAACATCATGCAAACTTTTCAGGTGTTTCTAGGTCACAGTGGTACACATGATATAGAAGGTAATGAACTTCCTCGTCTGGTTTATGTTTCGAGAGAGAAGAGACCAGGATATCAACACCACAAGAAGGCTGGTGCTGAGAATGCCCTGGTAATTCTATATACCACAAGATTATTGTTCATTAGTGAGAAGGACAAGTTTGAATAAGGCTTTCTGTTAACTTGCTTTGTGCAGGTGAGGGTATCTGCAGTTCTCACAAATGCACCCTATATTCTCAATCTTGATTGTGATCACTATGTTAACAATAGCAAGGCAGTTCGTGAGGCAATGTGTTTTCTTATGGATCCACAAATAGGTCGAGACGTGTGCTATGTGCAGTTCCCTCAAAGGTTTGATGGCATTGATCGCAGTGATCGATATGCTAATCGCAATACAGTCTTCTTTGATGTGAGTTCCTTGACTCTTCCCTCTATCAGCATAATCTTGGTTCTGTATTTAGTCTTTCTCATACATATAATTTCAGGTTAACATGAAAGGACTGGATGGCATTCAAGGACCAGTTTATGTGGGAACAGGTTGTGTTTTTAATAGACAAGCACTATATGGATACGGACCGCTTTCCTTACCAGCTCTACGCAAGGGCTCTTCCTCATGTTGTTCTTGTTGCTTTCCAAAGAAACCCTCGAAACAACTCTCTGAGGTTCAACGTGATTCCAAAAGGGAAGATCTAAATGCTGCTATTTTCAACCTTAGAGAGATTGAAAGTAAGTCATTATACTATACATTCTAACTCAAACCATGTAACTCGTTTAACTCACAAGCAATAATAATTACGTTCCTGCAGACTATGACGAGTATGAAAGGTCACTTCTCATCTCCCAAATGAGCTTCGAGAAGACTTTTGGTATGTCTTCTGTCTTCATCGAATCAACACTTATGGAGCATGGAGGGGTGGCTGATTCTACTAACCCCGCAACGATGATTAATGAAGCTATTCATGTCATCAGTTGTGGCTACGAAGAAAAGACTGCCTGGGGAAAAGAGGTCCAGACTTGATTCTTCTCCTCGCACATACACTTTTGATACTGACCTAGCTATATTCTTAAGAATAATGTAGACATAATAAGGCTTTGTGATCCTCTCTTTTAAGTGGCGGGGTTTGAAATTTAATCAAATATTCGCTATATTTCAGATTGGATGGATATACGGATCAGTGACTGAGGATATCCTGACAGGCTTCAAAATGCACTGTCGCGGATGGAGATCAATCTACTGCATGCCCTTAAGGCCTGCATTTAAAGGATCTGCACCTATCAACTTGTCTGATCGGCTGCACCAGGTCCTCCGATGGGCCCTCGGATCTGTTGAAATCTTCTTGAGTAGACACTGTCCGCTGTGGTACGGATTTGGAGGAGGCCGCCTCAAATGGCTTCAAAGACTCGCATACATAAACACCATTGTCTACCCTTTTACATCTCTCCCTCTTGTGGCTTACTGCTTGCTGCCTGCTATATGTCTCCTCACAGGAAAATTCATCATACCAACGGTAATTCTTACAACTCATCATCTTATTCCAAAAAAACTTACTTTTCGGAACCAGTTAAATAAAGAATGCTTATATTACACTTTGCTTTGTACCTTCATCCAGCTATCCAACCTAGCAACCATCTGGTTTCTTGGCCTCTTCTTTTCCATCATTGCAACAAGTGTACTTGAGTTGCGGTGGAGTGGCGTCAGCATTGAAGCTTTGTGGCGTAACGAGCAGTTTTGGGTGATTGGTGGTGTCTCAGCTCATTTATTTGCAGTCTTCCAGGGATTTCTCAAAATGTTAGCTGGCGTCGATACCAACTTCACTGTCACTTCCAAAGCAGCTGATGATGGAGAGTTTGCAGATCTCTACGTATTCAAATGGACAACAGTGCTAATCCCACCCACAACCATCCTTGTCGTGAACTTGGTTGGTGTGGTAGCCGGGTTCTCGGATGCACTAAATAAAGGGTATGAAGCTTGGGGACCTCTGTTTGGGAAGGTCTTTTTTGCATTTTGGGTGATACTTCATCTCTATCCATTCCTCAAAGGTCTCATGGGTCGCCAAAACCGGACTCCGACTATCGTTATTCTGTGGTCCGTGCTTTTGGCTTCGGTCTTCTCTCTTGTCTGGGTAAAGATTGATCCTTTCGTAAGTAAAGGCGACTCGACTTCCACCCAAGCCTGCATTGCCATTGACTGCTAAGGAAAAGGAACTTAAAAGCAATTCCAGCATTGTTTCTTTTCTTTACTCTTGAGACAGATCTTTGAATTTCTATTGTCTATTTTTGATTACATTGCTTGTGTAAAAAAGGTGCTCCCTGCTGATATTGTCCTAGATTACCAAGTTTACAGAGATTAGCAGCAGATGTATCACCAAGTACAGAAACTGGCATATTTTTTGAAAAAAGAAGACAGAACTCGTAAGGCTAGTGTTGTAATCTCGCGTGATTTTCTTCATACCATTTTTACAAATTTAATACATTGCGAAAGGATGACATTACGAAATCCATCTTAGTTCGGCCCGGAATTTTGTTAAACCTCAGCAAGGAACTAAAGGAATACGCTGAAGAACAATAGCTTCATATGCAAAACAAGGGCCGCTCCTTGAATAAGGCGACCAAGACGAACGTTTAGATCATCACTATCTAAGGGGCACCAAAAAATCAATGCATATGTAGTATATAATGATAAATTTATGCATTTATATACTTCAATGCATTTACAAGAATTGTGTTGACTGCTTGCCCTGCTGCTCTGTGCTCTACTTGGGGTGACTACTGTTCTGGTAGATTCACTGTCAATAGCCTAGATAAAACTCGTACTGCTGTGGTGAACCTTTTTATCTCGGCTGTGTTTTATTTTATTTGGAGAGAAAGAAATTTACGTATCCACAATCCTGGAAAATTCCACTCGGCAACTGACACTATTCACATGATTCAAGAGGCTGTGCGTAGCAAGTTACACACTTCTGTAGGATTTCAGAAGAAGGCTTTACAGGACCCCTCATTAATTAGTTTTATATTTTAATCATTTATGCCCAAGTGATTCTTGTTTCTGGGAGCTAGTTTTAGTTTGAATGTCTAGGTGTTTCCTTTGCGGGGTATGCCCTTGCTATGTGTAATCCTTTGTGTTTTTATATCCAATTTAATTTAGCAAAAAAAAAAAAAAAAAAAAATTAATTGTGTTGTTAATCTTAAAACAGTATTTTTATTATGTCATTGTATATTTATTTTAATGTATGTAAATTTTTCTTTACCATCTTGAAAAATAGGTGCATCATTTTTAAAATTTATCTAGGGCACCCGAATTCCTAAGGCCAGCCTAAGAGACGGGATTGAAAGAAAGGAATATAAACACAGTTCCCTTCATTCCCATTCTTACTATATATTCCTCTGTTGTGTAGCACATTGTTTATACTAAAGGTGAAGCACACTAAGCTTAAACTTACATCAAAGCATATTTTATGTTCATTCAGGCTTGCTAATTACGATACTTTAAAGGTTTTTAATTCCATAGAAGGAAAACCTGCATTCTCTATAAAGATGTAAAAGTACAGGCATACAGTTTTTTACTACTAATATCATAATTTATCATTATTTTAACATAAAGGAAGATATGGAACCACCATTTATCTATGGCATTCTTATTGCCTTTCTCCTCTCTGCCGCCCTCTCTCCGCTCTCAACCACTGCCACAACAACAGACCTTGGTGCCGTGAAATTTCAACATTCTGTCACCATATCCCAAACAAATCTCCCCGAATTTCAACCACAAAACTGGCCTTCCTATCTCACTTCCATTGATTTCTCAGGCAAAAATCTCGTAGGTACAATACCCACTTCCATAGGGAACTTGTTGTATCTCCAAAACTTGTCATTGGCATCTAACTCCCTAACTGGGCCTATCCCGAGTTCTATATCAGAGATGCATGAACTTGTACACCTCGATCTCAGCTCAAATCAACTCAATGGGACAGTCCCACAATTCATTTCAGATATCAAGAATCTAAAGTTCTTGAATCTTGAAAACAATAAATTCCGTGGCGTGCTGCCATTTAAGGAGTCTTTTATTAGCAGATTGGTTGTTTTCAGAATAGGCTGGAATAATGATCTTTGCTATAATCGCACAACATTTTCTCAAGACATGAAACTTGGGATTTCTCCTTGTGACAGACATGGACTGCCAATTGCCAAACCAATGGCGATATATTCAGTTAAAGAAAGTGATTGTGATTGTGACGATAAAGATGATAAAGGGTTGAAGCCGCATGACCATAGGCATCCTAGACACGTGGTTTTTGCTCTGGCATTGATCCTTTCATGCGGTATTTTTCTTATTCTTGCATTGGTTATGCTCTCCAAAAAGTGTTCATGAAAGTTTTAGTTTTATTTATACTTTTTATTAGATAATATTGCTTGATAGCCAGCAAATAAAGAATTTAAGACGGGAATGTTAATGGGAAGTTATTCTTTTTGAACTCTCCATCCTCTTCACATAATATTTTATTTTATGATATGCATGTAATGAAGATGATAAAAAAATTACTATTTTTTCTTATGTTTCATTCAATGAGTTAATTACTGCAAGTCTGTAAGCTAAGATATAGATTATATAATTACCTCTGACTGCAAGTAATTCTACAAACTGCAAACCGATTCTCTAAAGGAGAGACAAAACAAAAATTAATTCTACTGAAATTTACATACCTCCAAACAGGTGCCAATTCACTGCTAACCTCTGCAGGAGCAGCAACCCTCTTTGAAATGGTGAAAGCGATATGAATCTCTCACAATAATTTCTCTGCCAATCACCTTTGAAATGTATTTGGCCATCTCATGACAGTCACTGCATACTCGGAGATTTTTGGTAATTCTTATGATTTTACCTGGTGACGAGCTTAATATACCAAAAGCCATAGCCAACTTCTCACTGTGCCTGCAGTGAGCCTCTTCTTTTTGCATCTCATCAGCATTGATCAAAGCATACCTCATATTCAGTGACTTACCTTGTTGTTTCATGTTCTCCTGCAACTTCTTCAGCAAAATATTTATATTCTTCGCCAGTGGGTGTCCATTGTCTCCTGCCACAAAGATATGGACTTTGCCCTTCAGTTCTATCCAACTACACTCTCGCTCCTTTTTCAGGCCATCAAGACCAATCTTTTGCCTTAACTTCTTTACTTCTTCCCACTGTTCTGCCTCTGCATAACTATTTGCAAGAAGAACATAATACTCTGTGTTTTCTGGTTCCAGCTCAAAAATATGTTCCGCAACCTTCTCTACCAGTTTCAGATCATGGTGAATTCTGCAACCACGAAGCAAAACACCCCAGATAAAGCAATCTGGATTAATTGGCATATTTTTAATAAAACTATAAGCCTTGGCTAGTTTTCCAGCACGGGAAAGTAAATCCACCATACAAGTATAGTGCTCCAATGTGGGCTCTATCTTGCAGTCATTTCGCATAATGTTAAAAAGACTCCAACCTTCATCAAGTAATCCTGAGTGACTGCAAGAATAGAGGATAGATATAAAAGAAGCACTATCAGGCTTTATACCAGCACGCCTCATCTCAGAAAAGGTAGAGACAGCTTCCCTTCCAAATCCATGCATACCATACCCAGCTATCATTACTGTCCATGAGACCAGATTTTTATCAGGCATAATACTAAAAAGTGATCTTGCAAGAACTAGTGCACCACATTTCACATACATATCCAGAAGTGCATTCATAACAAACTGATCTGAAGACAGCCCGTTTTTTAAAACGAAAGAATGTATTTCTCGACCTCTGTCTAGAGCTGATAGGCTGCCACAAGATGGAAGGACACAACTGATAGTAACATTATCCGGCTTCAAATCTTTTTGCATCTTAACAAACAAATCGAGTGCTTCATTGGGAAGCCTGTTTTTCGAGTAGCCTCCAATCATGGTATTCCATGAGACAATGTCCGTCCTTGGCATCTCAGAAAAAACAGTGAGAGCATCTTCCATGCTTCCGCATTTTGCATACATGTCTATAAGAGCATTAGAAGCAAACAAAGTCAACTGCATATTTGACTCCCTAATATATCTATGCACGTCCTTTCCTATCTCTAGTGAACCATTACAAGCACAAGCATGAAGAATGCTAGTTGCAGTAAAAACATCCGGCTTAATACCATCCCTTTTCATATCATCAAACAACTTTATTGCCTCAATGAAGAGACTGCCTCGAGCATAGCTACCCATCAAAGCCGTATATGTCACAACATTTTTTTGACCCATGTTCCGAAAAATCTTAATTGACCCATCCATATCTCCACACTTTGAATAAACATCAAGTAAAGTATTAGCAAAATTAGTTTCGCTAAACAAACTTCCTTTAATACCATAGCCATGAACTGCTCTAGCGAGATCAAGTCTCTCAAGACTACCGATAGCTACAAGTACATTAACCATTACAGCCAACTCAACACTAACACTCTCACTTAACATCTCCACAAAAACCATCAGTGCCTTCCTTGCACAACCATTGGCCACATAACCACTTATCATAGAATTCCATGTTATCTTATCTCGATCAGTCAATATATCAAATAGCTTACATGCACTGTCCGGCCGCTCACACCTAAAATAAAACCCAATCAAAGAATTCACAACACTATTATTCGAACCGAACCCTATTTTCAGCAAATACCCATGAACCCTTTCCCCTTCCACTACTCTCCCCAAAGTTCCATAACACTTCAAAACACACGTTAAAGTATAAACATCAGCCTCAACACCCAAATGCCTCATTCTCATAAACAAGCCCACACTTTCTTCATACTTCCCAATCTTAGCATACTCACTAATCAACAAATTCCACAAAAACACCTTCTCATTCTCAATTGTATCAAAAACCCTCCTCCCTTCCTCCAAATCCCCACAATTCACATACATAAACACAAGCTTTGCACACACAAACTCGTCAATTTCACCCCCATTTCCACACACAAAGTCATGAACTTTTTTCCCATCACTCAAGGCCTTAAACTCAGCACAAAGCTGCAAGATGGCACCACAAGTCTTCGAATCAAGACTCGATTTTTCAGGCTGGGAAAACAATCTCATGGCCTCTTTCAGATCACCCATTTCACAGGCCTTGATAATTTCAACATTCCAATCAAAATCTTGATGATTCTTGGTTCTTGAAAGTGACAATGTGGCATATATTCTGGTACAATTGTTCTTGGTTCTTGATAAAGGTGAGATCTTTTTTATGGGTTTACAAAAGGGTGATTCATTTTTGTGTTTGTTTGGTTGTTTCTTGTAAATATATATTGATGGCGTAAGTAATTGTGGCAAGGTTGTGCAGATTGATAGCATTTTAAGAACTATAAATGCAGTGAAGATTTGGCGGGAAATTCAGGTTTTATATAGACAGCAGCCGACAGAAGTACTAGATTATGGATAGATTGATACTCCTGTCTGATAATTCATGTGTATAGAGTATTGTATGTAGGGTCCTGTTCCCTGACAATTTATTGTCAGGCAACATTTACCCAACACAGTGTCAACATCAATCGTAAGGTATGAGACAACCCATAAAGCACTTGATCATATCGCGATCAACTTTGTATAAGCCTACTTGGGTATTGAGTATTTACTTGTAAGAACTTTATTCTTTGCACTGGATAGTTGCAACTCTGTAAAAAATCCAGTAATATGTTTCTTACAAAAAACCATTCATATATAGATAAATTGTATTGATAATGACCTCTTAACCAGCTTTTCCACGTTGGATCGATGATCCAACGGCTGGGACAAAAGGAAAATATTTTAGGTATTCGCGGTAAATAACCGCGGACACCAGGTCTTTCCATGTGTTTTTACGCGGACACACAGGGTATCCGCGGTTAATAACAGCGGACAACACTTAATAACAGCGGACAACACAGACACATGTATGAACTGTCAAAACCCTAGGTCTCTCCTTCTCCATAAAAATGAAATTATACTCTTTTTTTTAAATTTATGGATTTAGATGATTATTATGATTAAACTAATTTTGTTTTGAATAAATAACAATTATCTTTATTTTATATTGTATGTTTAGAATTTTTTGTTTATATATTTTTAATAGTTAATCGATTATTATTAAAATTATCATTATTACCTATACATACTAATATTAGTATTTTATTATAAATTTAATACTAATATTAAATTTAATATCATTATTACCTATACATTCTAATATTAAATTTATAATAAAATACTAATATTAGAATGTATAGGTAATAATGATAATAAAATTTATTAGTATTAGTATTAAATTAAATATTAGTATTAAATTTAATATTAGTATTAAATTTAATATTAGTATTAAATTTATAATAAAATACTTATATTACCTATACATTCTAATATTAGTATTTTATTATAAATTTAATATTAGAATGTATAGGTAATAATGATATTAAATTTAATATTAGTATTAAATTTATAATAAAATACTAATATTAGAATGTATAGGTAATAATGATAATTTTAATAATAATCGACTAACTATTAAAAATATATAAACAAAAAATTCTAAACATACAATATAAAATAAAGTTAATTGTTATTTATTCAAAACAAAATTAGTTTAATCATAATAATCATCTAAATCCATAAATTTAAAAAGAAGAGTATAATTTCATTTTTATGGAGAAGGAGAGACCTAGGGTTTTGACAGTTCATACATGTGTCTGTGTTGTCCGCTGTTATTAACCGCGGATACCCCTGTCCGCGTAAAAACACATGGAAAGACATAGTGTCCGCGGTTATTTACCGCGGATACCTAAAAACTTTTCCTTTTGTCTCAGCCATTGGATCGTCGATCCAACGGCTGGGACACAGTGTGTTGGGTAAATGTTCCCTGACAATCAATTGTCAGGGAACAGGACCCTTCAAATATTTCATTATTGCCTCGTTTACATCATTAATTAAACCGTTTTATTTATTTTAAAAAATTATAAATATAAATAATTGACTATTGAAATTTTTCATTTTTTTTTTGAAAAAACTATTGAAATTTTTCTAAGTAAAAGATATCCAGCTTTCTTATTATTTCGCTTTTTCTAACCAAACATGACTTCTTCTTTCTTTTTTAATTGAATTTAACCTCTATTTATGTAAATTTTTCTGATTTAATTTTGAATTTTTTTATTATTTATCATCACGTCGTAAGTTCACGTCAGATTTCAATCAAATTCATATAATATAATTTAACAAAAATGTTTATTTTGACCTAATTTTGCAAAAGTTTATCAAAACTTAATTTAATTTGAAATGGGTGGTTCAAATAAGATAAAAAAAAATCCAGTGATCCACTTGATGTATTGAAACGAAGCAAGTGATATAATTAATAATTAACCATATCCGTATTTATTTAAACTAATTTATAACGGTGGAGACAAGAAAGAACAATCAGAACAATATGAAGCACTGCAAGGGAAACATACAACAGGGCAACCAAGGGTTAGAACTCAGAGAGAAAAAGAAGTCAATTGCAACCTAATGCAACAACTGACATCAACACGGAGGAAAGATCATGCATAAGAGATTCAGCGGTACAACTAAAAGTGTGTGCAAGTAAAGCAAACAGAATGCTAAAGAGGTTATGCAAGTTAAAACAAAGGGTTGAATGGGTTTTAAACTTGTTAATAGGAGACACACCAACATCAAATAGACAATATTATCCTATGTACAACTTTGTTCATATTGACGAAAAGTGATTGCATTTAAGCAAAAAATCACAAAGAGTTTACTTGGAAAGAAATGAAAAGGGCAAGTATGGGGCTGTGAAGTCAAGCAAATTCATACCCAAAGTTTTGTTTACAACTGCTATAGCAAGACCAAGATTTAATTGGGGAAATGAGTGCACCTTTGATGACAAATTAGGTATCCTTTTTTTTTTTAATGTAGGAACCCGCAGCCGCTACCCTTCGGGTGTGCACTGGGTAAACCCACGAGCTTACGCAATAGCCTCCAAACTACGTGAACCAAGGTAAACCGCACCTAAGCGCGACAGGCTCTGATCCAGGAGGCATAATCACAAATTCTGCTCCCTTCGGGAGTCGAACCTGTGACCAAGAGTATACTTGTCCCCTCTTTAACCAGCTGAACCAACCCTTGCGGGCCACAAATTAGGTATCTTATCATTCACTTACCAAGAACATCAACCTCCGCATGAATAGATGCACCATGCATAGTAAGTCGATAGCCAGAAACACACGACATCTTTGAGTTGGACTTCTCTTGAATCGGATATACACATAGCTATATCAAAATGTGTTTGGTTTTTCATAAAGCATACACAACAAGACTCAATAACGTTTACAAATATAATATTTAATAAAATAGTTTTGTAATAAATATATACCGATAGTCAAAATCAAAATCACAATAAATAATAGTTATAAAGCTAATAATATCAGTAAGTATATAATTTAGTGATCTTAAATTTTCAATTAGTTTATACATATAATTTAAGATAATAATAATTAAATTTATATTAGATACCAAAAAAAACTTGAGAAAAATATAAACACCAATAAAAGTTGAGAGTTAAATATATCTTCGGGAACCTTTTGACATCGATATTGATATTTATGGCACCACAATTATTTGTAATACACCATGACAACTTACTAAGTTCCTTAATATGCGACTTATTGACTAATTGACTAAGTTGTCTTGCTGACTCTTCCTCCAGGCTACCTTTGATGCTTCGCTCTCCCACTCAGCTAATTTATTAATTTTTATTTATTAAAATAGTTTTGTTATTAATTTTTGTTTGATTGGCACTCATATTTTTGGAATTAATTAAGCATGTATTATAAAAATTATTTTATAAAAAACAAATAATCTGAAGCAAGACAATGCTTTTGCTTGTGGAGTTCTCATGCTTAATGGTATCGAGTCTTGGGTGAAAGGAGTTAGATTACCTTTCTCAAAGGTAAGAATATTTCAGTTATCTACATGTGTATAGTTTGAATGAAATCTTGGATGCAAATGCTGATGTCGTACAGAATGTTGCATGAAATATTAAATCATTTGTCCAAATAAAATTTGGAAATGAAAATTTCATATTTTTTTAAATTTTTTAAGTCAATTGAACTGTTTTTCGGTAGCGTTCTGATACAACAACATTCAGCTATTATATAATTGATGTTAATAGTCATTTTTGCGTGCATTGAATTTGGATTCTTATTGTTTTCGGGTAATTGTAGGAGATTAAATGGATAAGTCATCTCAAGTCTTTGGCTAAGATTAATTAAGAATTAAAATGGCGGGAGATAGATTACGAGAAGGTGTTGACATCAATGGTTCAATTCTTTCCCTTTATGACATTTATTTGTCATTTTAGTCCTTAAATGTTTAACTAGTCATGTTTCTTTTCTCAGGAGGATAAAAATTATCTTCATCCAGTTCATAAGTGGAATGTAAATGAACATGAACTTTTATAAGATGTTGAACTAAACATAAATGTAAGCATTTAGACTCCATTATTCACATATTTTTTTAATTATGCACACATTTTTAAAGCTTGTGTCAATTATATGCGCTCATAGGCTTCCTTATTTGTGCACACAGATTGCTCAACGGTTTTGTAAAATCCTCGATCTTGAATTTGGTCAAGTTTACATTATATCTCCACTTGTAAGTCAAAACATATCTACACATTATCAGCTATATTTTACTCTTTGTTATATCTATTTTGATGTTGATATAGGTTATCTTGTAGCCTTGGGCTATAATGTGCAGAATGCAGGCCTCAATTTTGAATTTCGCAATGCATTCATAGTGAAGGAAATGAAAAGGTAAATTTTATTGGTTTTGTCTTATTGGTCAGGATAACTTAGAATGTAGTTTGGTTTACCTTAGTTGCGTATGATTGAGCTATGTTGTCTTTTTGGTTGATGCAGAATCATATAGGGGTGGTTGAAAGCAATCCCTTCTTTTCAATTCATGTCATATATATTCAAGAGAACAAAATCTACATCATGGACTCTTTGTATGCTCTCACTAACGATCAACGACTGCATGTTTATGTGTTGGATACATGAATTTGTGCTCTTAGTTTTGTCTATATTGTTTCTTATTTTTTTAACAGAAAAAAGGCTTTTTCGGTAGTCGTTGCAGTTACAACATTTTGTTCTCTTAGTTTTTTCAGCCTTTTTGGTGATTGTTGCAGTTGTAACATTTGCGATTTTTTCACGGGATTAATAAGTCCATTTGGAAGATTTTTTTGTGACAAATAATCCGAAGCAAGACAATGCTTTTGCTTGTGGAGTTTTCATGCTTAAGGGTATCGAGTCTTGGGTGAAAGGAATTAGATTACCTTTCTCAAAGGTAAGAATATTTCAGTTATCTGCATGTGTATAATTTGAATGAAATCGTGGATGCAAATGCTGATGTTGTACAAAATGTTGGATGAAATATTAAATCATTTGTCCAAAGAAAATTTGGAAATGAAGAATTCGTAAGTTTTTTTTTAATTTTTTAAGTCAATTGAACTGTTTTTCGGTAGCGTTCGGATACAACAACATTCAGCTATTATATAATTGTTTTTAATGGTCATTTTTGCGTGCATTTTATTGTTTTCGGGTAATTGTAGGAGATTAAGTGGATAAGTCATCTCAATTCTTTGGCTAAGATTAATCAAGAATTAAAATGGCGAGAGATAAATTTATGAGAAGTTGTTGACATTAATGGTTCATTTTTTTTTCCTTTTATGACATTTATTTGTCTTTTTAGTCCTTAAATGTTTAACTAGTCATGTTTCTTTTCTCAGGAGGATAAAAAATATCTTCATCCAGTTCATAAGTGGAATGTAAAGGAACATGAACTTTCAGAAGATATTGAACTGAACACAGATGTAAGCATTTAGACTCAATTATTCACATGTTTTTTTTAAATATGCACACATTTTTAGATCTTGTGTCAATTATATGCGCTCATTGGCTTCCTTATTTGTGCACACAGATTGCTCAACGGTTTTGTAAAATCCTCGATCTTGAATTTGGTCAAGTTAACATTATATCTCCACTTGTAAGTCAAAACATATCTACACATTATTAGCTATTTTTTACTCTTTGTTATATCTATTTTGATGTTGATATAGGTTATCTTGTAGCCTTGGGCTATAATGTGCAGAATGCAGGCCTCAATTTTGATTTCGCACTGCATTCATAGTGAAGGAAATGAAAAGGTAAATTTTATTGGTTTTGTCTGATTGGTAAAGATAACTTACAATGTACTTTGGTTTATCTTAGTTGCGTATGATTGAGCTATGTTGTCTTTTTGGTTGATGCAGAATCACATAGGGGTGGTTGAAGGCAATCCCTTCTTTTCAATTCATGTCATATTTCAAGAGAACAAAATCTACATCATGGACTCTTTGTATGCTCTCACTGAAGATCAACGACTACATGTTTATGTGTTGGGTACATGAATTTGTGCTCTTAGTTTTTATTATATTGTTTCCTATTTTTTTAACAGAAAAAAGGCTTTTTCGGTAGTCGTTGTAGTTACAACATTTTGTTTTCTTAGTTTTTTCAGCCTTTTTTGTAATTGTTGCAGTTGCAACATTTGCAATTTTTTCACGGGATTAATAAGTCCATTTGGGAGATTTGTTTCGTGACAAATAATCCGAAGCAAGACAATGTTTTTGCTTGTGGAGTTTTCATGCTTAAGGGTATCGAGTCTTGGGTGAAAGGAATTAGATTACCTTTATCAAAGGTAAGGACATTTCAGTTACCTGCATGTGTATAGTTTGATCTCCATCACTTAGATTTACATTGATGGTTATTACCTCAAGTTCATGTGAAGTATGCATTGCACATCATTATAAGGAATGCGCTATGTGCCCCATCTTTTGTTTTTAAAGTTTTTCTTTGTTTTGTGTACTATATATAATATATTTCAGCGTTTGTTTATACCTTAGTCTTTCCTTGGATAATTTTATAGTCTAAACATTAATTTAACAAAAGAAAAAATAAATTTACTTGTTTGTGTCCTTTGTCTAACAACAATATTAGTGGTAACCTATGTCCGATTCTGAGTTTTTGACTGTTATACTTCAAATATGCTGCATGTAGCATTTATTATATACTCATAAAATAAAATATTTATTAAAATTAAATTTAATATTGATAAAATAATATTTTAAAATTAGAATTATGATTGATTCCATGCTCTTAACCCATCAAACAAAACCCTTTTTAATAAATAAAAATTATTACATAACATTTTATAATTTAAAAATATTAAAAATATTTTATAATTTAAAAATATTATTTTTTTTAAATATATTTCATAGTTTTATATTCAAAAAAATTAGAATCAAATTTTGTTTAGTCTTATTCAAAAATTTATCTTATTTTATCAAAAGATGGGCATTCAATTCGCCCGCCTGATCCCGAAAGGAGCAAAAAATCGTGAATTTTTTCGAGCACAAGATATGGATAAAAAAAACTATTTAAAAAATTTGGGGATCGGGTCGGGCTCAGTTATTTAAGTTATTAAAACAGCTTCAGACATTTTCAAATTCATACACTTCCAAAATTCTCATATTGAAGCTCTCTGTTTTACTATCACTCATTCAGCGTTGAGGTTCAACCGTTCCGTTCGACTGCCGCTCGTTCAGATTTCTCCCGCCTAATTGCAAGTAATTGTATGTAAATGAGGTTCAGATCTAATTGTATGTATTTTGGATTTGGGTTATGCATTTTGCACTGTATATATATTGGATTTGGGTTGATTAATTATTGTATCTCATAGTTGTTTATTGTTGTTCGTTTTTGTTTGCATTTCATCTTTTGGAAAATTGATAGTGCACACTTACATTTTCGAACTATGTTTTGATCGGTGACACAACTAACAGCATACCACTAGTTTATGTTTGTTCAAAAATTTACCCTTCGATCCGACTTGCATCGCGAATTTAGCCAAGGCACCGAAGCTAGATCAGAGGAATTCATCTTGGGAAACCTTATACGGTGGTTAAATGTTGTCGTGATAAAAATGCTATTGTGCTATTGTGCAGATTGAATTATTAGCATTGTGCTTCTGCTCTGTCTATAGTCTCTAGGTTTTGTTATTTGGCATCATTGCTGAGATGTGGTTTTGCTTTATTGTAGATGAATCCTATGATTGATCTTATATGGATTTCCATGTTGTGCACTATTAACAACTTCTACAATGAACTTGACCAACGTTTCAAAGATTTTCTAGACGAGTCACGCGATTCAAGATGCCTCTTGAATATTCTCAAGATATCAGCAACAAGTATATTAACTTCGGCGGTGCATTATCTTTTGAATTTTTTTGAGAAGGATGACAATGTGTTCAGTATAAATAGCTAGGTTCTTTGCATTTCTGTAGAGGATGTGCTCTATATTACGGGCTTCACGATTGAGCGAAGAGTAATTATTGACGACAAGAATCGTGACCAGGATGGTTTTGATTGGGTTTTTGGGATAAAGAAAACTAAACTTTCAAATTGATGAATCGTCTCTTATAAATTTCCAAATATACAAATGAAACTGATGACATGAAAGAGGGCCATCTTGCTCATCATTGTGAGAAGCTTCATAGTGCCACACTCTAGTGGTGCTCGAGTCTACACCACTTTTTTTCGTTATATCGAAATTTTAGACTGATTGACTCGTATGCTTGGGGCAACGCACTGTTGCCTTTCTCTACTGCGGGATGGGAAAAGAAGTTATTAAAAATAAAAAGAGAATTCATGAGAATAGTTGGCTCATTCTGGTAAAAAAGTAATGATAAAATTGTTGGCTATAAATACATATGGATGTATATGCATTAACAAGAATTATGTTATTTGACAGACCTTTTTTTATTTTACGTATCCCCAAGCTTCAGGAGGAACTTGGAATAAAGTTGAACAAGGAGTTAGGCATTCCTATTTTGAGCATAGTTGTTGAACAAGTCATGAAAATCTCTCACAATCATAGGACTGATTACCAGGAATGTTTGGATCATATATATCATGTTCTTTCACATGATGTAAGTTTTTATGCTTGTTACTAACTTTATAATTTAACTAGACTAGCTGCTCTGTTCTCTCAAACCTTAAGACCTAGCTTCTTATCTAGTTTATGAAGAAGGATGTTGACTGGACTCGAAACAATAGTATGCACAAAGACCCTGCACTATACAAAGAACAACAACTTGTTGCAGCCTATGTCGGAGCTATCATCTATAACAACTATGTGGTTTATTATAAGCAACATCTTGCAGCCCAACAATTTCCAGTGTTGGAAGATTTTGATTTGCAGAATCTATGGTAGCAAGCTAAAAAAAATTATACTCAAACAAAACAAAGGAGATTCTGAACAACATCTGTTGACAGATTATGATAATAAAATTTGAAGGGCGGAATGAAAGACTTCTGCTCAAGGACCACCTCCAAGAAAACCATTCATCACCCTCAACACAAACCTCATCGCCATCCTCACCCCAATAGTCACAGCCTCACAGGTCCATATGCTGCAAAACCATCCCTCGCCCTCACCACAACACTTAGCCTAACCCTCACCCTCACCCCAATCCTCATCCCAACCCCTATACTCACCCCAAAGGTCACCAAACTCTCATATCTTTGCTTTGAGCTTGGAGGAGAAAGAAAATGAAAATATGAATAACAGAAGCATCTTGCAATGTCTGGAACCTAGTAAAGACATTGATGAGCGTGTGTGCAAGCGACGCGGGCAAATTCACTAGTATAAATAATCATTTGACTTTAGTCAAATGGGCTAAACTGTTAGACTGATTTAAATAAAAATCATTTGAACTGATAATTAGAAATTGGGGTGAATATTTTGAAATGTATTTGGGCGGGACTCAATATTAACTTCCATAAAATATAAATATATATTTAATATATATATATATATATATATATATATATATATATACCACAAAATTTTGGAATTAATTAAGCATGTAATTTAAAAATTATTTTATAAAAAATAATTTTTTCCTTTCAAAAAACTGTGCAATATATATTCTAATAAACTCCTAAATTCCAATTATGTTATAACTTTTATATTAAAATTTTAAAAAGAATGTAAGTAGTGATATTTTATAAATATTATAATGAATTTATTTAAGAAATATGTTCAATCTTATTAAAGTAAATATAAAATAACTTTAAATAAATTAGGAAAACTGATACAAATTACACAACGTATACATTGTAATCCGATGCAGGTGTAATCACTTCACCCCAAAATTGAGCTCATATACAATATTGAGGTATGAATGTCTGATTTGTTCAGTTTGTTAACTTTGGGTTAAACTGATGTATGCTTCTTTATTTTGGTGTTAATTATAAGTAATTTACTAAATTTTCTACAATTATAGGACAAGCCCGAATTGAGAGTGGCAATGGACAACTCCCAATTGAGAAAATACCGTACATATAACATATATCGTGTGATTGCTTCTGTGAATGAAACTGAAGATGCTGATGATGTACAAAATGTTGCATCAAACATTAAAACATTTGTCGAAAGAAAATTTGGAAGTAAAAAATAAGTATGTTTTTTAATTTTGTAAGTCAATTAAACTGTTTATCGGTAGTGTTTTGATACAACAACATTAAGCTATTATGTAATTGCTGTTAATGGTCTTTTTTCCGTGCATAAAATTGGTATTCTTATTGTTTTCGGGTAATCGTAGGAGATTAAGCGGATAAGTCGTCTCCATTCTTTGGCTAAGATTAATTCAGAATTAAAATGATGAGAGATAGATTACGAGAAGTTGTTGACATCAAGGGTTCAATTATTTCCCTTTATGACATTTATTTGTCTTTTTAGTCCTTAAATATTTAACTAGTCATCTTTTTTTTCTCAGGAGGATAAAAAATATCTGCATCTAGTTCATAAGTGGAATGAAAATGAACATGAACTTTCAGGAGATGTTGAAATAAACACAGACGTAAGCATTTAAACTCAATAATTCACATGTTTTTTTAACTATGCACACTTTTTTTAGAGCTTGTGTCAACTATGCGCTCATTGGCTTCCTTAATTGTGCACAGATTGCTCAACTTTTTTGTGAATCCTCAATCTTGAATTTGGTCAAGTTTACATTATTTCTCCACTTGTAAGTCAAAACGATTCTACAGATTATCAGCCTTTTTTACACTTTGTTTTATCTATTTTGATGTCGATATAGGTTATCTTGTAACCTTGGGTTATTAATGTGTATAATGCAGGCCTCAATTTTGAATTTTGGCACTGCATTCACAGTGAAAGAAATGAAAAGGTAAGTCTTCTTGGATTTGTCTGATTGGTAATGATAACTTACAACGTAGTTTGGTTTACCTTAGCTGTGTAAGGTTGAGCTATGTAGTCTTTTTGGTTGATGCAGAATCAGATAGGGGTGGTAGAAGGCAATCACTTCTTTTCGATTCATGACATATTTCAAGATCACAGAATCTACATCATGGACTCTTTGTATGCTCGCACTGAAGATCACCGACTACATGTTTATGTGTTGGTACATGAATTTGTGCTCTTAGTTTTGTCTATTTTGTTTCCTATTTTTTTTTAACAAAATAAGGCATTTTTGGTAATTGTTGCAGTTGCAACATTTTGTTCTCTTAGTTTTTAAACCTTTTTGATAATTGTTTTAGTTGCAACATTTGCAATTTTGTCACGGGATTAAGAAGTCCATTTGGATAAAAAAAAATCGAGGCAAATAATCTGAAGCAAGACAATGGTTTTGAGTGTGGAGTTTTCATGCTTAAGGGTATCGAGTCTTTGGTAAGAAGAATTAGATTATGTTTCTCAATGGTAAGGATATTTCAGTTATCAACATGTGTATAGTTTGATCTCCATCATTTAGATTTACTTTGATGGTTATTACCTCAAGTGCATGTGAAGATTGCAAGGCAAATCCTAATTATAAGGGAGACTTTGGACAAAAAGATGTTGGTTGAGGAGAATTGATATGTTTCTTGTGATGTTTAAGGTATGCACTATGTGCCTACCTTTGGTTTTTAAAGTTTATCTTTGTTTTCAGTACTATTTATATTTTTTTTAACGTTTGCTCATACCTTAGTCTTTCCTTGAGTAATTGTATAGTGCTAAAATTAATTTAACAAAAAAAAAAATTCACTTTTTTGTAACCTTTGTCTAACAACGGTATTAGTGGTAACGTACGTCCAACTTTGAGTTTTTGACTGTTATATTTCAAATGTGCTGGTCGTGTCATTTATTATATACTCATAAAATAAGATATTTGTTAAATTAAATTTAAAATTAATAAAAAAAATTAAAAAAAAATTAGAGTTATGATTGATTCCATACCCTTGACCCGTCAAACAAAACCTTTTTAAATAAATAAATAATATTACATAACATTTTATAATGTAAAAATACTAAAACAAATTATAATTTAAAAATATTAATTAATAATTCATATTATGGTTTTATTTTCAAAAAAGATTAGAATCAAAGAGGAAAGTTCTATGGAGACTGCTATTTCATCGGAGACCATGTATGCTCTGCAATCAAAACACTATAATATACATTATTTTGTAAAATATGTTCTACAAATATCATGTATCCATTAAAATTGTTGAAGATCATCTATGTTTAATAAGTAGATAACGTATGTTCTGCAAGTTGAACAAATGTTCTGCAAACTGAACATATTTCATAGAACGAAACATTTTGTAATGTTCCACATGTAAAACTTATATGATATTCAAGATTTTAAATGAAATAATGATTTCGTAAAACATGATTTGTAAGACTGTACGTTTTGCAATGTTTTTATGAAATGTTTTACTTGCAGAAAATATGTGGTCTCCAAGTCTCCAGAAAAAATGTGATCTCTATTGAACTTAACTCTATAATCAAATTTAATTTAGTCTTATTCCAAGAATTATCCTATTTTATCAAAAGATGGGCGTTTAATTCGCCCGCCCGATACCGAATGGGGCAAGAATCCTGAATTTTTTCGAGTACAAGACAGGGAACAAAAAGAACTATCTAAAAAATTCGGAGATCGGGGCAGACTTGGTTATTTAAGTTATTCCAACACGTTCAGACATTTTCAAATTCAAACACTTTCAAACATTCTCATATTGAGGTTCAAGCG
Source organism: Daucus carota subsp. sativus (assembly GCF_001625215.2). Lineage (NCBI taxonomy): Eukaryota > Viridiplantae > Streptophyta > Magnoliopsida > Apiales > Apiaceae > Daucus > Daucus carota. Next base: position 25,236,566 of record NC_030382.2, read on the forward strand.
CTCTGTTCTACTACCACTCATTTAGCGTTGAGGTTCAACCGCTCCGCTCTACTACCGCTCGTTCAGATTTCTCCCGCCTAATTGCAAGTAATTGTATGTAATTGAGGTTCCGATCTAATTATATTATTTTGGATTTGAGTTTTGCATTTTGCACTGTATGTATATCGGATTTGGGTTAATTATTGTATCTAATAGTTTATTGTTGTTCGTTTGATTTCATTTGCATTTCATCTTTTAGAAAATTGAAAATGAACTCCTACGTTTTGTAACTATGTTTTGATCAGTGACACAACGAACCACATACTACCAGTTTCTGTAATTTACACTTCTTTCTGACTTACATCACGATTATAGCCAAGGCATCAAAGGTAGACCTGATGAATTTCTTTTGGAAAACCTTATACAGTGGTAAAATGTTGTGCTGATAGAAATGTTGTCATGCTATTGTGCAGTTTGAATTATGGGCATTGTGATTCCACTCTGTCTATAGTCTATAGGTTTTGTTATTTGGAATCATTGCTGAAATGCGGTTTTTTTTTTACTAAAGATGGATCATGTGATTGATCTTGAAGGGACTTCCATGTTGTGTACTATTAGCAACTTGTACAATGAACTTGACCAGCATTTCAAAGATTTTATGGACGAGACACGCGAATCAAGATGCCTCTTGAATATTCTCAAGATACCGGCAACAAGTATATTAACTTTGGTGGTGCATTATCTTTTGAATTTTTATGAGGATGCTGACACTGTGTTCAGTATCAATGGCCAGGTTCTTTGCATTTCTTTAGAGGATGTGGTCTATATTACGGGCTTGCCGATTGAGGGAAGCGCAATTATTAACGACAAGAATCCTAACCTGGATTGTTTTGATCAGGTTTTTGGGATAAAGAAAACTAAACTTTCAATTGATGAACTGTATATTATTATAAAAAATACAAATGGAATTGATGACACATGAAAGAGAGCCATCTTGTGGATCATTGTGAGAAGCTTCAAAGTACCCGACTCTAGTGGCACTCAAGTCTACACCACTTTTCTTTTTTACATTGAAGATTTTAGACAGATTGACTCGTATGCTTTGGGCAACGCACTGTTGCCTTCCTCTACAGAGGGATGGGCAAATAAGTTATTAAAAAATATATAGCAAATTCATGAGAATAGTAGGCTCATTTTGGTAAAAAAATATAATGCTAAAATTGTTGGCCATAAATACATATGGATGTATATGAATTAACAAGAATTATGTTATTTGATAGGCGTTTTTTATTTTACGTATCCCAAGCTTTGGGAAGAACATGGAATAAAGTTGAACAAGGAGTTAGGGATTCCTATGAGCATAGTTGTTGAACAAGTCACGAAAATCGCTCATAATCATAGGACTGATTACCAGAAACGATTAGATCATATATTTACCGAGTCTTCTGCAATTATAGGACAAGCCCGAACTGAGAGTGGCAATGGAGAACTCCCATTCGTGAAAATATCGTTTAGATACCACATCTCGTGTTGCTACTACTTTGAATGAAACTATGGATACGGATGCTGATGTTGTAAAAAATGATGCATCAAACATTAAATTTTTTTGTCCAAACAAAATCCGGAAATGAAAAATGGATATGTTTTTTTAATTCTGTAAGTAAATTAAACTATTTTTCAGTAGCGTTTTGCTACAACAACATTTAGCTATTACATAATTATTGTTAATGGTCTTTTTTGCGTTCATTTAATTTGGATTCTTATTGTTTTTGGGTAATTGTAGAAGATTACGAGAAGTTGTTGACATCATGGGTTCAATTGTTTCCCTTTTTAACATTTATTTCTCTTTTTAGTCCTTAAATATTAAACTGATCTTGTTTTTTTTTCTCGGAAGGATAAAAAATATCTGCATCAAGTTCATAAGTGAAATGTAAATGAATATGAACTTTCAGGAGATGTTGAACTGAACACATATGTAAGCAAATAAACTCAATTATTCACATGTTTTTTTTTAACTATGCACACATTTTATAGAGCTTGTGTCAACTATGCGCTCATTGGCTTCCTTATTTGTGCACAGATAGCTCAATCGTTTTGTGAAATCCTCAATCTTGAATTTAGTCAAGTTTGCATCATTTTTCCACTTATAAGTCAAAACGATTCTACACATTTTCGACTTGTTTTTACTCTTTGTTATAGGTTATCTTGTAGCCCGGGGATGCTAATGTGTATAATGCATGCCTCAATTTTAAATTTCGACAGTGCATTCACAATGAAGGCATTGAAAAGGTAAATCTTATTGGTTTTGTCTGATTAGTAAAGAGAACTTAAAACGTAGTTTAGTTTACCTTAGTTGTTTAAGGTTGAGCTATGTAGTCTTTTTGGTTGATTCAGAATCACATATGGGTGGTAGAAGGCAATCACTTCTTTTTGATTCATGTCATATTTTAAGATCACAGAATCTACATCATGGACTCTTTGTATGCTCTCACTGAAGATCACCGAATGCATGTTCATGTGTTGGTACATGAATTTGTGCTCTTATTTTTGTCTATTTTGTTATCTATTTTCTTTAACAAAATAAGGCATTTTGGTAATTGTTGCAGTTGCGACATTTTGTTCTCTTAGTTTTTAAACGTTTTTTTATAATTGTTGTAGTTGCAACATTTTGCAATTTTGTCACGGGATTAATAAGTCCATTTGGAGAAACAAAATTTGAGGCAAATAATCCGAAGCAAGACAATGGTTTTGAGTGTGGAGTTTTCATGCTTAAGGGTATCGAGTCTTGGGTAAGAAGAATTAGATTACATTTCTCAAAGGTAAGGATATTTGAGTTATCTGCATGTGTATAGTTTGATCTCCATCATTTAGATTTACTTTGATGGTTAGTACCTCAAGTGCATATGAAGAATGCAAGGCAAATCCTAATTATAAGGTAGACTTTGGACAAAAAGATGTTGGTTGATGAAAATTGATATGTTTCTTGAGATGTTTAAGGTATGCACTATATGCCCCACCTTTTATTTTAAAGTTTATCTTTGTTTTCTGTACTATTTATAATTTTTTTTAATGTTTGATCATACCTTAGTCTTTCCTTGAGTAATTGTATAGTTCTAAAATTAATTTAACAAAAGCAAAAATAAATTCACTTTTTTGTAACCTTTGTCTAACAACAGTATTAGTGGTAACCTACGTCCAACTTTGAGTTTTTGATTGTTATATTTTAAATGTGTCGTGTCATTTATCATGTACACATAAAATAATATATTTGTTAAATTAAATTTAAAATAAAAGAAAATTTAAAAAAAAATTAGAGTTATGATTATTTCCATACCCTTGACCCGTCAAACAGAACTTTTTTAAATAAATAAAAATTATTACATAACATTTTATAATGTAAAAATACTAAAAAAATTATAATTTAAAAATATTATTTAATAATTCATATTATGGTTTTATATCCAAAAAAGATTAGAATTAAATTTAATTTAGTCTTATTCCAAGAATTATCCTAATTTATCAAAAGATGGGAATTTAATTCGCCCGCCCGATCCCGAACGGGGCAAGAATCCTGAATTTTTTCGAGTACAAGACATGGATCAAAAAAAATATTTAAAAAATTTGGAGATCGGGTCAGACTTGGTTATTTAATTTATTCCAACATGTTCAGACATTTTCAAATTCAAACACTTTCAAACATTCTCATATTGAGGTTCAAGCGCTCTGTTCTACGACCGCTCATTTAGCGTTGAGGTTCAACCGCTCCGTTCTACTACCGCTCGTTCAGATTTCTCCCGCCTAATTACAAGTAACTGTATGTAATTGAGGTTCCGGTCTAATTATATTATTTTGGATTTGGGTTTTGCATTTTGCACTGTATGTATATTGGATTTGGGTTCATTATTGTATCTAATAGTTTATTGTTGTTCATTTGATTTTGTTTGCATTTCATATTTTGGAAAATTGACAATGCACTCCTACGTTTTGTAACTATGTTTTCATCAGTGACACAACGAACCACATACTACTAGTTTCTCTAATTTACACTTCTTTCCGACTTACACCACGATTACAGCCAAGGCATCAAAGGTAGACCTGAGGAATTTATCTTGGAAAACCTTATACAGTGGTAAAATGTTGTGCTGATAAAAATATTGTTATGCTATTGTGCAGTTTGAATTATGGGCATTGTGATTCTGCTCTGTCTATAGTCTATAGGTTTTGTTATTTGGAATCATTGCTGAAATGTGGTTTTCTTTTACTAAAGATGGATCCTGTGATTGATCTTGAAGGGACTTCCATGTTGTGTACTATTAGCAACTTGTACAATGAACTTGACCAGCATTTCAAAGATTTTATGGACGAGACACGCGAATCAATATGCCTCTTGAATATTCTCAAGATACCAGCAACAAGTATATTAACTTCGGTGGTGCATTATTTTTTGAATTTTTATGAGGATGATGACAATGTGTTCAGTATCAATGGCCAGGTTCTTTGCATTTCTTTAGAGGATGTGCACTATATTACGGGCTTGCCGATTAAGGGAAGCGCAATTAGTAACGACAAGAATCCTAGCCTGGATTGTTTTGATCAGGTTTTTGGGATAAAGAAAACTAAACTTTCAATTGCTGAACTGTATGTTATTACAAAAGATACAAATGAAACTGATGACACATGAAAATGGGTCATCTTGTTGATCCTTGTGAGAAGCTTCAAAGTGCCCGACTCTAGTGGCGCTTAAGTCTACACCACTTTTCTTTTTTATATCGAAGTTTTTAGACAGATTGACTCGTATGCTTTGGGCAATGCACTATTGCCTTTCTCTACTGAGGGATGGGCAAATAAGTTATTAAAAAACATAAAGCGAATTCATGAGAATAGTTGGCTCATTAAGGTAAAAAATATAATGCTAACATTGTTGGCTATAAATACATATGGATGTGTATGAATTAACAAGAATTATGTTCTTTGATAGGCCCTTTTTATTTTACGTATCCCAAGCTTTTGGAGGAACATGAAATAAAGCTGAACAAGGATTTAGGGATCCCTATTTTGAGCATAGTTGTTGAACAAGTCATGAAAATCGCTCATAATCATAGGACTGATTACCAGGAACGCTTGGATCATATATTTACCAAGTTTTTTGCAATTATAGGACAAGCCCGAACTGAGAGTGGCAATGGAGAACTCCCATTTGTGAAAATACCGTATAGATACCATATCTCGTGTTGCTGCTACTTTGAATGAAACTATGGATACATATGCTGATGTTGTAAAACATGATGCATCAAACATTAAATTGTTTGTCCAAAGAAAATCTGGAAATGAAAAATGGATATGTTTTTTTAATTCTATAAGTAAATTAAACTGTTTTTCAGTAGCGTTTTGCTACAACGACATTTAGCTATTATATAATTATTGTTAATGGTCTTTTTTGCGTGCATTTAATTTGGATTCTTATTGTTTTTGGGTAATTGTAGAAGATTCCGAGAAGTTGTTGACATCAAGGGTTCAATTGTTTCTCTTTTTGACATTTATTTCTCTTTTTAGTCCTTAAATGTTTAACTAGTCATGTTTCTTTTCTCGGGAGGATAAAAAAATATCTGCATCCAGTTCATAGTCGAATGTAAATGAATATGAAATTTGAGGAGATGTTGAACTGAACACATATGTAATCAATTACACTCAATCATACACATGTTTTTTTAACTGTACACACATTTTATAGAGCTTGTTTCAACTATGCGCTCATTGGCTTCCTTATTTGTGCACAGATAGCTCAATCATTTTGTGAAATCCTCAATCTTGAATTTAGTCAAGTTTGCATTATTTCTCCACTTATAAGTCAAAACAATTCTACACATTTTAAACCTATTTTTACTCTTTGTTATAGGTTATCTTGTAGCCTAAGGCTACTAATGTGTATAATGCATGCCTCAATTTTAAATTTCGACATTGCATTCACAATGAAGGCATTGAAAAGGTAAATCTTATTGGTTTTGTCTGATTGGTAAAGAGAACTTACAACGTAGTTTGGTTTACCTTACTTGTGTAAGTTTGAGCTATGTAGTCTTTTTGGTTGATGCAGAATCACAAAGGGGTGGTTGAAGGCAATCACTTCTTTTCGATTCACGTCATATTTCAAGAGCACATAATCTATATCATGGACTCTTTGTATGCTCTCGCTGAAGATCACCGACTACATATTTATGTGTTGGTACAGGAATCTGTGCTCTTAGTTTTGTCTATCTTTTCAAACAAAAAAAAAAGGCTTTTTTGGGAATTGTTGTAGTTGCAACAGTTTGTTCTCTTAGTTTTAAGCCTTTTTGGTAATTGTTGTAGTTGCAACATTTGCAATTTTTTCACGGGATTAATAAGTCCAATTGGGAAATGGTTTTGATTGTGGAGTTTCATGCTTAAGGGTATCGAGTCTTGGATGAAAGGAATTAGATTACCTTTATCAAAGGTAGGGACATTTCAGTTATCTGCATGTTAATAATTTGATCTCCATCACTTAGATTTACATTGATGGTTATTACCTCAAGTGCATGTGAAGAATGCAAGGCACATCCTTATAAGGGAAACTTTAGACAAAAAGTGTTGGCCGAGGAGAATTGATGAGTTTCTTAAGTAGTTTAATGTATGCGCTATGTGCCCCATCTTTTGTTTATATATTTTATATTTGTTTTTTGTATTATATATAATTTATTTCAGCGTTTGTTCATACCTTAGTCTTTCCATGAGTAATTGTAGTGCTAAAATTAATTTAACAAAAGCAAAAAATAATTCACTTGTTTGTGACTTTTGTCTAACAACAGTATTAGGGGTAACCTATGTCCAACTTGAGTTTTTACTGTTTATTTCAAATGTGCTAGGCGTAGCAATTATTATGTAACCTTGACCCGTCAAACAAAACCTTTTAAAATTAAATGTAATATTAATAAAATAAAATTTTAAAAATTAGTGTTATGATTGATTCCATACCCTTGACCCGTCAAACAATACCTTTTTTAATATATAAAAATTATTACTTAACATTTTGTAATCTAAAAATATTAAACAATATTTTATAGTTTAAAAATATTATTTTATGATTTATTTTAAGATTTTATATTCAAAAAAGATTAGAATAAAATTTAATTTAGTCTTATTGCAAAAATTGTCTTATTCTATCAAAAGATGGGAATTCAATTCTCCCGCCCGATCCCGAATGGAGCAAAGAATCTGGAATTTTTTCGAGTACAAGACATGGATCGAGAAAAACTATTTAAAAAATTCGGGGATTGAGTAGGGCTTGGTTATTAATTTATTCAAACACATTTAGACATTTTCAAATTAAAACACTTCCAAACATTCTCATATTGAGGTTCAACCGCTCTGTTCTACAACAGTACATTCAACGTTGAGGTTCAACCGCTCCGTTCTACTGCCGCTCGTTCAAATTTCTCCCGCCTAATAGCAGGTAAATATATGTAATTGAGATTCATATCTAATTGTATGTATTTGGGATTTGGGTTATTCATTTAGCACTGTACGTATATTGGATTTGGGTTGATTATTGTATCTAATAGATGCTTATTGTTGTTCGTTCAATTTTTTTTCATTTCATCTTTTGGAAAATTGACAGTACACACCTACGTTTTGTAACTATGTTTTTATTAGTGACGCAACGAACCACATACTACTAGTTTCTGTGTGTTAAAAAAATTACTCTCCTTTCCAACTTACATCACGATTTTAGCCAAGGCACCAAAAGTAGACCTGGGGAATTCAGCTTGGAAAACCTTATACAGTTGTAAAATTTTGAAGTGATAAAAATGTTATTGTGCTATTGTGCAGTTTGAATTATAGGCATTGTGCTTCTGTTATGTCTATGGTCTATAGGTTTTTTTTATTTGGCATCATTGTTTGAAATGTGGTTTTATTTTACTGTAGATGGATCATGTGATTGATCTTAAAGGGACTTCCATGTTGTGCATTATTAGCAACTTAAACAATGAACTTGACCAGCGTTTCAAAGATTTTCTGTACGAGACACGCGAATCAAGATGCCTCTTCAATATTCTAAAGATACCAGCAACAAGTATATTAACTTCGGTGGTGTAGTATCTTTTGAAGTTTTATGAGAAGGATGACAATGTGTTCAGTATTAATATGGCCAGGTTCTTTGCATTTCATTAGAAGATGTGCTCTATATTACGGGTTTGCCAATTGAGGGAAGAACAATTATTAACGACAAGAATCGTGACATGGATGGTTTTGATCAGGGTTTTGGGATAAAGAAAACTAAGCTTTCAATTAATGAATTGTCTTTCATTGCCAAGGATACAAATGAAACTGATGACACACGAAAGAGGGCCATCTTGCTGATCATTGTGAGAAGCTTCATAGTGCCCGACTCTATTGGTGTTTGAGTCTACACATCGTTAACTAGAATACAAAAGTTGCACTCTAAACTAAACTTTGCTGCACATATTTGTCTTATGCATGTCTTCTGAGATGTCTTCATCTTTGACCATCTTCTTGATTTGATCCAAATTGCATTGGACAAGATAAGTACCAAAAGAGCTTCCATGTCCAAATTAGTGTAATCGATCCATGTGATTTGTTAAAATTAAACTCCAGTCACTTTCAACGGCTGTTAGCTTCATCCGTTGAAAGTTGCTTCATCCATCGAATGATTTACAAACTTTATCGATCAAACATTGTACCAGCTTTAGCAGTTGAAAAATTGGTCTTTATCCATCGAATGCAGTACATCCTTCATCAGTTGAATTACTATGATTCATCCGTTGAACATCCTTCACTTAGACAAAATTACATGGCATTGGATATTTACAATTAGTCATCCTATTTTATCCATTCGTTAATGATTCTCAAGATAAACAAAATAACAATTACAACTGACAAAATGATAATGATTCTTTTGAACAAGTTACAAAGTGTTTATGTTATCATCAAACTTATTGATTCCTAACATATACTTAGCACGTTACCCCCCTCCCCCAGCATCTGCCTACTAGGCTTCCCACCTGCGACACACAAATGCCTTCCTTAGATTTTGAACACGCGACTTCGCTCTAATACCAATTGTTAGGATCAGGCGCTTTACCACTGCGCTAAAAACCCAAGTTTGTAGAGACAGTACAACCTTATTACCTTATACTTAGCACATTACAAGCGTCTTGTGTTCGTGTTTATATAACTAGGGAGATGCTGGGGACAAAGCCATAATATCCCCAATACTGGACATACGCTCTACTATATAGCGTAGCGTAGAGAAAATTGTAAAACAGAGCAAAATATTTGTAGGTGCACTATATTATAAAGCGTAGGTACAAAGATTTGCTCTGTTCTAGAATTTTCGCGTTGTATTATAAATCTTAAGCACAGTTAAAAAAAATTCCAAAAACCATCACAACATGAATCAAAACCAGGATAAAATTAATTGCTCAAAATCAGGATAAACACCACAGATCAAAATCAAAAATAAAATTCAATTACACCAAAAATTAACAAAATCAAATTCTACTAACTCTAAGTCTCTAATCATAATCAAAGAAATTTCACCAAATACAATAAATTTGCTTTTAGTCACTAATTGTTAGATATAATTGATGATTACTAATGTTCTTAAAGTTTGTTTTAGAACAGGAGTGATCAGAGTTTAAGCTGGAAGCTGATCAGAGTTTGATGTAGCTGATCAGAGTTTAGTAAAGTCTGACCAGAGTTTGATAAAGTCTGATCAGAGTTTACATAGTCAAGACTCGTCAGAGTTTACACGTGGAAAGAGCTCAGAAGCGGATATACTTCAAGGAAGGATAGAAGCAGAGGAGTGATTTGCTGACTATGGAAACTAAACAGAAAACAGTAGCAATCTTTGATTGATAGAATACATAGCTGATTTATAGGATATCAAATCAGAGATTGATTTTGTAACTGTGTCCATATAAACACAGATTAGGGTTACTCTATATGAGTTGAGTTATCGAGTACATTGTTAAGAACTCTAGCAGCTCTTAGTGATACAATATAAATCACTGAGAGAGTTTTTGTAACCATTAAAGCCTTGTGAATAAGAGTTTATTACTTTCAATCTCTTATATTGTCATATTGTGTTACAGATTGTGATCACTATATCATCTTATATAGTGAGTTTATAGGACCTAACAAGTGGTATCAGAGCCAGCTCTGTTAAGATTACTACAGTGAGATCTTAATCACAATCATGCCTGAAAAATCACAAGCTTCATCCTTTAGAGTTCCAATCCTTAAGGCATCTGAATATCCAGTCTGGAAAGAAAGAATGATCATATTCTTAGACTCTGTTGATCCAGAATACCTTGACAGGATCTATGATGGACCACATATGCCCACCAAGCTCTCTGTTGGGCTTGGAGATGAACCTCAGAAAATGGTCCCAAAAGAAAAGAAAGATTATACCCCTGAGGACATCTTGTCAATTGGTAAAGACTCTAAGGTGAAACACCTTCTGCACAGTGCCCTTGATAATGCAATGTCTAATAGGGTGATTGGGTGCAAAACTGCTAAACAAATCTGGGATGCTCTGGAAACCAGATGTCAAGGAACTCAGGCCATTAAGAAAAACAGAAAAACAATCCTTACACAGGAGTATGAGCACTTTGACTCAAAATCTGGTGAGTCCTTGACAGATCTGTATGACAGATTTGTCAAACTGTTAAATGACTTATCTCTGGTGAACAAGGAATATGATCTTGAAGACTCAAACCTCAAATTCCTTCTGGCTCTTCCTGAAAAATGGGATTTGAAAGTCACCACAATAAGAGACAATCTTGATCTTGGAGAAATGTCTCTTGATGATGTTTATGGAAGACTGAAGACTCATGAACTTGAGATGGAGCAGAGGAGCAAACGTCAAGGAGGAAAATCAAAGTCTGTTGCTCTAAAAGTTCAAGAGGAGGCTGCTAAAAGCAAGGGAAAAGCTCATGTCACAAAGTCTGACATTGAGTCATCAAACTCTGATGACTCAAACTCTGATGTTCCCTCAGACTCTGAAGAAAGTGATGATGAGATGATGCAGTTAGCAGCATTGATGGTAAAAAGCTTCAAGAAATTGGCCTACAAAAAGTTCAACAAAGGCAAAAGTTTTTCAAGGAAAGACAGAAACTCTGACAGAGTTTATGATAAGAAGAACTTTAGGAAGAATGAGAGCAAGGAAGGGAAAGCTGGAAAAGCTGACAAGTATACCTGTTTCAACTGTGGTGAAAAGGGTCACTTTGCATCTGAATGCAAGAAAGCCAAGAAAGAAAAAGAAAAAGCCTTTATCACCAAGAAGGGAAACTGGACAGATACATCTGATTCAGAAGAAGAAGTCAATTATGCTCTAATGGCAAACACTGACAACAACTCTGAATCTATTGCAAAGGTACCTCATTCTTCTCTTGCCTTTGATACTGAAGATATAACTGAGTTAAGACTGTTCCTTAAAACTTTGCACATCAGCTTTAGAGATCAGACTTTAGAGAATGAAAGATTAAAATCTGAAACTCTAAGTGTCAAGAAAAGGAATGATTATCTAGAAAAAGAATTGGTTCAGATGCTAGAAGTTCAGAAAGAAAGAGATGATGCTGTCATTATCAAAGATGAATTATTAAAGAGGTATGCATCTCTTCAATCAGAACTTGCTAAGGAAAGAGACATTATTAAAACATGTACTAATTCAGGCAAAACTACTCAGGATATCTTAGGTAGTGGAAACTGGAAAAAGGGACTAGGTTACACTGATAACTCAGAAGCTGAGTCATCAAAAACAGAGTTTGTTAAAACTCAAAAACCTAAGGTTAAACCTGTTAAATTTGTTGCTGAATTCTCTAAGCCCAAACAGGTTAACATAGAACTGATGACTCAGAAACAGCTTAAACATAAGCTTAAAGAGGTAAAGTCTGATGACAAAAACAGGGAACCTAGGAAAAATAGAAATGGTAAGACTGGAATAGACAAGAGTAATAACTACATGCCTATTCCAAATGCACCTAGGAAGACATGCCATAACTGTGGGAATACTAATCATCTTGCTAATTTTTGCAGGAAGAACAAGGACATTAACTCCTTACCTACAAAGTCTGGAGTAAGAAAAAGTAGTATTAGATATAAACCACAAGATCCATGTTTTCATTGTGGTAGTTTATGGCATTCTATCTATACTTGCAAAGAATATCATAGTTTGTATTATGATTATTATCAATTGAAACCTTCTTTAAAGGTTAATAAAAACTCTACAAGTACAAACTCTGTTTCTAGTACAAACTCTGTTACAAAGTCTGTTAGCTCAAACTCTGATAATAATAATAATTCCGCTGCAAAAGCTAACAAACTTAATAAGGCCAAGGGATCCAAGCAAGTCTGGGTCCTTAAAACTAACAATTAGTGGTCTTTGTGATTGCAGGGCAACAGGAAGAATATCCTAGTCTTGGACAGTGGATGTTCAGGACACATGACTGGAAATAAGACCCTGCTGTCAGAGTTTGTGGAGAAGGCTGGCCCAAGTGTTTCTTATGGAGATGGCAACATAGGAAAGACTCTGGGATATGGCAACATCAATCTTGGAAATGTCATCATATCAAATGTAGCTCTTGTTCAAGGGCTAAAACACAATTTACTCTCTGTCAGTCAAATCTGTGACAGAGGATATCATGTTGATTTCTATGAAGAACACAGTGAGATAGTAAGCAAGTCAACAGGCAAAGTGGCAGTGATTGCTCACAGACATGGGAATATTTATGAAATCCACTTGCCTACAAACTCTGAAGGAAAAGCAATCTGCTTGTCTACAAGAATCTCTGCAGAAGAAAGTTGGAAGTGGCACAAGAAACTCTCACATCTCAATTTCAACTCCATAAATGAGCTTATAAAGAAAAAGCTTGTGAGAGGACTCCCTGAATCACTACTCACATCTGATGGACTATGTGATTCATGTCAAAAGGCAAAGCAGAGAAAGACATCTTTCAAGAGTAAGACTGAATTCTCAATAAAGAAACCATATTATCTTCTACATGTTGATCTATTTGGACCAGTTAATGTACCATCCATTGCAAGGAAGAAATATGCTCTTGTCATTGTTGATGAGTATACCAGATACACTTGGGTATATTTTCTTCACTCTAAAGATGAAACAGCCTTGCATCTGATGGATCATGTGAAGCAAATGGATCATGGATCTGAAGACAAAGTGAAGATCATTAGAAGTGATAATGGAACTGAGTTCAGAAATTCAACAATGGAAGAGTTCTGCAAAGAAAGAGGTGTAGTGCAACAATTTTCTGCACCTGGTACACCACAGCAAAATGGTGTAGTTGAGAGGAAAAACAGAACTCTTATAGAAGCTGCCAGAACTATGCTTGAAGAGGCTAAACTACCTACTTATTTCTGGGCAGAAGCTGTTCAAACAGCTTGTTTCACTCAAAATGCAACCTTGATTAATAAGCATGGCAAGACCCCATATGAGATGGTGAAGAAAAAGAAGCCAAATCTGAAGTACTTCCACATATTTGGGTGCAAATGCTTTGTATTGAAGACCCATCCAGAACAGCTTACCAAGTTTGATTTAAAAGCTGATGAAGGCATTTTTGTAGGTTATCCTCTGACAACAAAGGCCTTCAGAGTCTACAACCTCAGAACCAAGGTGATCATGGAATCCATACATGTGTCATTTGATGACAAAAGAATCATGGGATTAGCAGATATGGATGATCATGAAGAACTGCATTTTGAAAATGAAGAAATATTTTCTGATTCAACAAACTCTGATGAACAGTCAAACTCTGACTGTGAACAAAATACAGCAAACTCTGGTGAAAATTTACAAGTTCATGATGATGAAGCAATTGTTGAGGGGGAGCATCAGAATGTTTCAGACTCTACCCAAGACTCATCAGAGAATGCTGACTCAAACTCATCAGAGAATACTGATTCAAACTCTGATAGCACAAATTTAGGGGGAGCTACAGAGAATAATCAACAGAATCAGGAGAGCATGGATCAAGGGGGAGGATCCAATGATGAAAATGGTCAACTTCCACATGCTAGGAAGTGGACAAAATCTCACACACCTGATTTAATAATTGGTAATCCAGAAGCAGGTGTGCAAACAAGGACAGCTACAGCAAATGAGTGTCTACATCATTGCTTTCTGTCACAAACAGAACCTAAAAAGGTGGAGGAAGCTCTTCAAGATGCTGACTGGATACAAGCAATGCAAGAAGAGCTAAATGAGTTTGAGAGAAACAAAGTATGGACCCTAGTACCAAGACCTAAAGACAGATCCATAGTTGGTACAAAATGGGTGTTCAGAAACAAAACTGACAGTGAGGGTGTCATTACAAGGAATAAAGCAAGGCTTGTGGCAAAAGGGTATTCACAACAGGAAGGTATTGATTATGATGAGACATTTGCTCCAGTTGCAAGAGTGGAGGCAATTAGAATCTTTCTGGCCTATGCTGCTCACAAGAAATTCAAGGTATTTCAGATGGATGTCAAAAGTGCTTTTCTAAATGGGAAACTGGATGAGGAGGTATATGTTGAACAACCTCCAGGCTTTGTGGATCCAAAACATCCAGACCATGTCTACAGATTGGACAAAGCACTTTATGGACTAAAGCAGGCTCCAAGGGCATGGTATGAAACTCTAGCTCAATTTCTTCTTGAAAGTGGATTCACTAGAGGTACCATAGATAAAACCCTATTTTATTTGAATCATGGTAATGATCTGCTTTTAGTTCAAATCTATGTTGATGATATTATTTTTGGCTCCACTAATGCTAAACTCTGTCAAAGATTTGCCAAGCTCATGCAGTCAAGGTACCAAATGAGCATGATGGGGGAACTCAGTTATTTTCTGGGTTTACAAGTTAAACAGACTGAAGATGGGATTTTTATAAATCAAGCCAAGTATACCAGAAATCTTTTGAAGAAATTTGGTATGCAAGACAGTTCTGCTGCAACTACTCCTATGGCAACAGCAACCAAGCTAGACAAAGATACTGGTGCATCAGTGGATATCACAAACTATAGAGGAATGATTGGATCTTTGCTCTATCTGACTGCAAGTAGACCAGACATCATGTATGCCACATGTCTATGTGCAAGATTTCAGGCAGATCCAAGAGAGCCTCATCTGATTGCAGTAAAGAGGATATTCAGATATCTCAAGGGAACCACATCTTTGGGATTATGGTATCCTAGAGAATCAGATTTTAGTCTAATTGGATACTCTGATGCAGATTTTGCAGGTTGCAAAATTGACAGGAAAAGCACAAGTGGGAGTTGTCAATTTCTGGGTGGAAGACTTGTTTCTTGGTACAGCAAGAAGCAGAAATCCATTTCAACATCAACAGCAGAGTCAGAGTATATAGCTACAGGCAGTTGCTGTGCTCAAATTCTTTGGATGAAGAATCAACTGTTGGACTATGGGTTATCCTTTTCTAAAATTCCTATTTATTGTGATAACCAAAGTGCTATTGCTATGACAGGAAACCCAGTTCAACATTCTCTGACAAAGCACATCAGTATAAGATATCATTTTATAAGGGAGCATGTGGAGGAAGGAACCATTGAACTTCACTTTGTTCCCACAGAACAGCAGCTAGCAGACATATTCACCAAACCACTAAGTGAAGCAACCTTTACTAGGCTGGTGAATGAGCTAGGAATGATATCAGGAACTGAGTAAACATAATGGTCAGATCTTTCAAATTTCAATTGTCAAATTACCATATGTGTTGCTCACAAATTTTCCATGATATACTCTGATTGTTAGAATCTAATGACATTCTCTGATGATATACTCTGTGTGCTATACTCTGATGATATTCTCTGATCGTCATTCTCTGACGATATTCTCTGATGTTTGTAAACTCTGAATCTTGATTAATGATCTCATTTTTATTTCTCTGAGAAAACAAACCTGTGAAGATACTATGAAGCATGAAATGAATTAGTAATCATGAATCTCAGTTCAGTTCCTTAATCTTGATCTCAATTTTGTGCTACTACTTTACACTATATGCATGTTTATATCATTGAGACTCTATTACTTCACATATCTTAATTATAAGTGAGACTGACTAATTTGCATTTTCTCTCAGTAAATTAGACAGTGATTATAAACTCTGATGCTATATACATACCCCTGCAAATAAGCATAGTACTCCTTTGAGATCTTAGATGTCTATATGACAGTGACTGGGAAGACCCAAACACTTACTGGTATTAAGTAATTGCCAAGATTTTATAATCTATGGTGACCAGTCACAATCTCTGATTACTGGAGAAATACTGTTGCAAAATAATATTTAAAGGTCGTGATTCATTTACACTGAAAAGCGTCCTTGAAAAAAAAAAAAAAAGGGGTTAGTTTATTTAATATATTTCTCCATCAGAGTATGCCTATTGTCTATGTCTTGAGAGTTTAAATAAATTATTCTTGTCTACCTTATAATTACGAAATTGTGAAATTCTTAAGTCTCTGATCTCATATGTTAAATCACACACATTATTTCACAAGCACATTATTGAGCTATGGATGTTATGACAAACTCTGATTTTTTGATGAATTTTCTAAAAATCATGTCTTTATTCTGAGGTATTTAGAATTTATTTTCTTTAATTTAAATCTCAGAGTTTAAAATTCGAGAGATTTGATCTTGATTTTCTAAACTCTTATACATTTCAGGAGTTCAAATATTCAGAGAATATGAAGGGAGTATTCCAAAACGGATGTATTGTTAGTGGGTTTACATGAAAAACATTTTAATAGGAGAACGTGTAATCAGCATTTATAACTGCACATGTTTTACTGCGCTCATGATTATTACTCTTTTTTCTCCATCCCACTAACTCTCATCTACCAGTTAAAATCTGACAGGTGTCCAAGTGAACAAAGAGCCATGCGTGTACAGCTACACAAAATCTGAAGAGTTTATCACATCAGATTTTATTGCTTATCATTCACTTATACACTTATCCTTACACACACTCTCTTCACAAACTCTTACTCTCTTTTCTCTGAAATTCAAATCTTCTCTCACACACCTCCTCAAACACCTTCTTTCATAAACTCTGTTCTAATGGCCACTACAGCATTCATCTTTGCAGGTGTGGAATTTGTTACCAATAACCATGCTGCCATACTAAACACTGCCGACGCTCCAAGGGATTATCATCCCATGCAGCAATTTCTTGCACAGAGTGCCATTGCTACCGCCCTTACCGCTCCTGCCAGACTCTCAGGAAGCCAAATCATAAATTTTTGGAGGACGGGTAAGTATGACAATGGTGGTGAAGATGGATCACCATCAATTGTGTTTTCATATGAAGGGGAGGAGTATTTTGTTACTCCAGCCACAGTCAGGGCAGCATTCAACCTACCAGAGCTCGACACTGCTTATATCACTAATGGAGATGCAAATCTGAGAAAAATGATGACTGACTTGGGCTACAGTGAATCACTTGTAAAATTGGGGCAACTGAAGCGCCCAGGGTTCAGAAGGGAATGGAGTTTCTTCTTCGACTGCATCACCAGGGCCTTTCAAAAGAAGTCTACAAACTGGGATGCCATACCAATGGACATGCTGCAGATTGGGTATTCTCTGATCTACTCTACTAATTTTGATTTTGGTAGATTAGTTCTTAGAAATATTGGTGAAAGAATGCATGAGAATAGACAAGTCATATATTTCTCAAGATTCAGTCAATTATTGTTTAATGCTACTGTTGGTGAGGTAGATTTTGATGTTGATGATGAGATCAAGCCATTCAGGCTTCATAAAAGAGTGTTTAAGGACCTCATCTCCAAGGATGAGAAGTATCCAATTCAGAGACCTCTTCTAATTCCAGCTCAAATTAGAGCTAGGATGGACATGCCCCCAGTACAACAACAACAACCACCACAACCACAACAGCCTCAACCTCCAGTCTCTCCTTCAATCCCCAAACAACCCAGAACTTCTGCATCCAGGTCTAAAAAGAAGACAAAGTCTGATAAAACAGCAAACTCTGATGCTGTAAACTCTGATGCCATAAACACTGATCCTTTAAACTCTGAAGCTGCTTCTCCTCAAAAGCAGAAAAGAAGAAGACTGGTTGCAGCCTATGATTATGATGATCTTGAACCTGCACATGCTGTAAACTCTGAACCTATTCCTCCAACAAACTCTGAACCTGTTCAGATCAGTCCTCAACAAAAGCCAGCTAGATTCAAAAGAAGGGCTCAAAAACCTGCACGGGCAAAGGTACCCATAACAGAGACTACAGATTTTACTCTTGAGGAAGAGCAGGCACCATCCACTTCACTTTTTGATTTATCACAAGCTCTGATGGTGCATCCTCTACAAGCTGTTCCAATCTCTGCTGTCACAGCATCTTCTACTTCATCTGAAGTAGATGAGGAAATTATATGCAAGGAAAAGGATACAGCTGAAGCTGAGACACCACTGTCTGATTCGCATATTCCAATATCTGATCATTCTCCAATGAAAATTCCTGAGGGTGCCATTGTTCATGATACAGCTCCAGAAAACTACAAGTCAGATGCTGTAGTTGAAGAACCTGATCAGGTAGCAGTGGAAGCACTGGAATCCCTTGCTAAGGCTGGTGAAGAGCCTAGCAAATCAAAAGCTGATGATCAAGAAAAATCTGTTAAAGATCCAGTTGAGAAAGTTGCTAATCCTGCATCTGATAATGATGAGGATGATGACAGTTCAGATGATGACAATGATAAAAATGATGATGAAGTCCCTCTGTCACATCTACAACAGAAGTGGGAGTCTACCAGCCAGTATAATGCCAGGCTACAAACTCTGAACACAGACTCTGAGCCACTTCCCAGGGATCTTCAGGTTGATCCACCAAGTGAAGTATGGGATAAACTCTGGCTGAGCCACCAACATTCTCTGGAGCCAGCAAAAGCTGAAGATTTTCTATCTATGGCAGAGAATAAAATCACAAACTCTGATGTCATGTCAAGCCTCAAGGCTACAGTTCTTTATTTAAAGACATTTCATCCTGCTCAAGCTCAGACATCTAAGTCTATAGATAGTCTCAGAACAGAGGTAGCTGGTCTCAAGGAAACTCAAACTATGGAGAAGAAAAGAAACCTCATACCTCTGAAAGATGATGTTCAGAAGCTGGTATCTGCAAATGAATCTCTGGAAAAGAGGATGACCACCATTGAGTCTACTCAAGAAAAGATGTCCAAGCAGCTGGAAGCCATCCAATCTTCACTTTCTCTGATAACTTCTATACTGATTCCTGATGAGGATGATGTCAAAAAGGGGGAGAGAGTAGCTAAAGTCAAATGCAAGACTACTTCTCAAGCTCTGAAGAGAAAGAAGAATGATGATGATGATGATATGGATGACTTCACAAAGCACAAGAGATTTCAAGCTGGGACTGGTGGAAGAGTTTCAAACTCTGACAGTCAAAAACAATCTAAGCAAAGCACAAAGTCTGCTCCAACACATAATGTCACATCTGGATCTAAGCAAAGACCAGTGATTGGATCAGATAAACCCATGACTGATGAAGAGCTTGCTAGATTGATTTTTGAACAAGAAAATCCAGAAGCCAAATTGGATTTGGAGTTGATTGCTGCAGAGGAAGCTGAGCTGAAGAAGGAACATGTTGAAGCTATAAACTCTGGAAAAATTCAAAAGCCTGCAAAATCAACTACCAAGCCAAAAGAAAAAGGGATATTGATCAAGGAAGCTACTGTTGCTGATCAGAGTTTACCATTCAAAAAGGTATACTCTGAAGATGAGTATACATCCAAGGGAAAAAGCAAAGTAGATGAACACCTTGAGAAAGGCTGGGATAAGAAGAAGTCTACAACCTCTGACAAAGATCAAGTTGTAAAGGAAAAGAAATCAGAAGCTGCAATCTCTGACAAAGCTCATGTTGCAGAACCTCAAAAAGAAAGATTAACCTCTGACATAGCTCAAGTTAATAAGGATGCAAAGAAAGACACAACCTCTGACAAAGCTCAAGCTGTGTTCAAACCAACAACTACTCCATTGGCAGGATTTGCAAAGCCTAGTCTGATGACTGAAATAAACTTTGAAAAGGGCTCAATTCAACCAATCTCTCGTCAAAAGGCAGGAAGAGATAAAGGAGGGCTGGGATCCAAATATGAGAAATTTGATCAGAGTATAGGATCAATGTCTACAGACCCCTCATCTCTATGTGCTCCCAAGACTGGAGCATTGCAAGAAAAAATGGACAAACTTGATTCAGTCCAGCTGGTGAAGAATGACAGAGGAGATAACATTCTTATCTACTTCATGTCTGATGGAACAGTGTTTAGAGTAATTGAAGCTGATCTGTATGCTAAACACTGGGAGGAATTGAGATATGTATCACACATATTTCAAATAAAGAACAAGTCATGCCAACACATCTCCAACCTGCTCAAAGATCAAATCAGAAGAAAGATGGGTATTACAGGAAACAAAAATGCTGGACCTTTCATTCCTAAATACTTTAATCATCAAGGAAAGCTGGTTGAGATGAAGAAAAATTCAGCAAAAATAGTGACAATAGCTGGAATCAGAACTCTTGCATTCAATGAAGAATCTGATAAAGCTTACAATATCAGGCTGGATAGAGACTTGAAAAGAAACAAGATCTATGATCTCAGAGCTGCAATTTATCAAACTGGAGTTTCAGATCCAGAGCTGAGGGAGATCAAGAGGCAGATGATTACAGTACTTGAAGAAGCTGAAAGAGAACTCCTCAAAGGATATCTAAAGACAGCTCATGGTGTCTATGAAGCTAGGGAGTAAAGTATCTGTAAGTTTAAAAAAAAAAAAGTTTTCTGTTATATAGCTAAACTCTGTTGCATTTGACTTATCTGTTTTGACATCATCAATTATCTGTTAACTTGCACATAACTTATTTATGCACAAGTTGGGGGAGATTGTTAGATATAATTGATGATTACTAATGTTCTTAAAGTTTGTTTTAGAACAGGAGTGATCAGAGTTTAAGCTGGAAGCTGATCAGAGTTTGATGTAGCTGATCAGAGTTTAGTAAAGTCTGACCAGAGTTTGATAAAGTCTGATCAGAGTTTACATAGTCAAGACTCGTCAGAGTTTACACGTGGAAAGAGCTCAGAAGCGGATATACTTCAAGGAAGGATAGAAGCAGAGGAGTGATTTGCTGACTATGGAAACTAAACAGAAAACAGTAGCAATCTTTGATTGATAGAATACATAGCTGATTTATAGGATATCAAATCAGAGATTGATTTTGTAACTGTGTCTATATAAACACAGATTAGGGTTACCCTATATGAGTTGAGTTATCGAGTACATTGTTAAGAACTCTAGCAGCTCTTAGTGATACAATATAAATCACTGAGAGAGTTTTTGTAACCATTAAAGCCTTGTGAATAAGAGTTTATTACTTTCAATCTCTTATATTGTCATATTGTGTTACAGATTGTGATCACTATATCATCTTATATAGTGAGTTTATAGGACCTAACACTAATATTGTTGGACAATTCCTTGAATCATGTTGGGCATCAATCGCACCACAAAAATTACAATTTTGATCATTTTTCGCTTTGCCACTTTCTTTGCCACTTTTCACTCTTTCCTTTTTACGACCTTTAATCGGAGATAATATAGGATTTTCCAAATCATTATAATTTTCATCATCATCGTACGATTGATCCCTCCTCATGTACATAATCTTCGTCACCCGTGTATATAATCCTCTTGGTGAAAAACAAACATCATTAAGAAAGTAGTTATGCTTCTACTATAACAATTTTTATATATTGAATAAAAGTTGAGTTTTATTTTATATAAAATATGTTTTTTTTCGATTTAATTGTATACCACTATATTCAAACCCCTTTTATAGTGATTCTAGGCCTATCATTAAATGATTTCGTGCCAATGATTTTGTGGTATAAGTGATTTATTAAATGCAGCAAAATAGATTTCTATGGATCTAAATAACATTAAACATAGTTGGTCTAAAGCTGTAGTATATGAAATGAGGCATTTAAATTAACAAATTAGGCATAATTTTTTAGATAGACTGCAAATTCCGGTAAAGCCTTGAAGGTTCAAATTTCGTAAAAATAAGACGCGTGTGTGCTTGAGTTTTTTTTTTTTTTTTGAGAATGCGTGTGTGCTTGAGTTTAATTATCAAAATACAGAAGTAAAAACCGAAACGAAAACGAACCATGCCTCTAAAAGTCTAAAGGGTAAAATAAAAAACAAAATGAATGACCAAGGCTCCACTTACACTACAGTCTACAGACAAAAAACACTGGCAAACCCGAACTAGCAACTAAACGACTTCAACATAAAGGGGAATGCATAAAGAGACCATTTCTAGACTCCAACGAGCTTCTAAACCTCACCATTATCACTCACATATTCTTAGAACAGAGCCCTTGCCCCAGGCAAGGACACAAACTTGAACCTCAACATTACATGACTGTTGAACTTCAATGAAATCTTTGAGAGCTTTATGCAGAGCCTGTCAGATTTGATATTTTCTTGCACAAGGGATCTAATAAAACCACTTCAAAATAAAAACTCCCCCTTCAAACAAATTAGTTAAAGCCATCCCCCAACTAAATCAGGCCTAATGCAGCGAAATGGCTCCTTGCAGGTTCAGGTTCCAAATATTGTCATAATGCGCATTCCTATCCACTTTCTTATGAAAGCACCAGAGGTATCATGTAGAAGATCTGAAACATTCGACCACTTTCCGGTCCACCTCCGGCATGCTTTAACAATAATACATTCCCAGAAAATGGGACAAGGTCTCAAACTCTGCCAGGCATATAGTACTGTACTAGATTAAGGCCTCTACCATTATTATCAAGCCTCTTAATCAGGAGATCCTTTGTTTGAAGGCTGTTGCGAAGAAGTTCTCCACGAGAAGATGATAACTTTTGCAGATATTTTTATCTTCCGATCTTCAACTGACCATCACTTCACTGGAAGTTCGAACAGATTTTATGGTTACATAGTTTTAGCATAGATGTTTATATATAAATTATCAGTGTATTTAGCGAAGTATAGTTACTTTAGGTTGTTTGGTCTGCAGGGAGAACCTTATGTAAGAGGGGGAGACCCTTGAATAAGAACAGTCCTGAGCAGATATTCGGAAAATCACTGGGAACACAATTTTCTTATAAAACATTATGGGAAAAAATAAACAAACAAATGCATGCCATTTGGCATGCTTTTCATTTCCTACTAGAAGTCAATACCAGCACCTGACCAACAAATGTTGGAGGAAAGAAAGGAAAATGACTGGCCATCTAAATTTTTAATAATATACTACCCACAAGTCTTGAAGTATATTGAATAACTAAAACCACCTAAGCTTCCCCAAAGACAAGGCATGAGCCATGAAAGTGATGATAGCTCATAGTTGAAACCTATGAGGCTCAAACTTCTTCACTAAAACATATTTACGCGGAAAAACCAAGGTAGAACGAAGGCTATTACCAAGCATGCCATTAGGAAGTTACAGAATGGCTGGCCTCTCCAACAACCTCCATTCCTTTCAGATGAGCGGATACCATAACCACTTAATATTCTATTGTTCCATTCCTCCATAAATCTGTTATCGGCGATGCCTGTGATATTTTTTGCAGTCTGACCACATATTTCGCACAACCTGCATAAAAATGGCAGTTCATGTCATCATTCAAAGCTTTTCATGAGCGATCTTGTGATAGTTCAAGAGAAAAAAGATTTAAAATTCTTTTCATCATAAAGTGGCAAAATTATGGATTTAACCCTGATGAAATCCAGACATTCAGGCCCATTAATAACCTATTAGACTGTACTCTCGAAAAGGCTGCCCTTACCTAATAGACATGCTTGTAGCTTAATGAGGTAAGAACGCAAATAAGTCACACAAAATTAATTGGCATCATCGGGAACCAAGTCGGACAAATGCCTAAGAGTGATGCTATATTCTATCAAATAAAGCTTTTTGTGTCATGAAGCTCAAATATCAACATTTAATCATCTACCTAGTCACATATAAAAACAGAGTCTCCTGAGAATCAATCAAATTTGTACATCATTCAAAAATACTAAGATGAACTTACCTTTGCAATGCTAACTAGGTGTGTACCACAACAGATCACTTTGGCAGAGTACAAAAACTTCTACTGATTGAACACTAAATGGTAAAATTGCAATTAGTAGCATTTAGAACTCCATCCTGTAGTAAACTTAGCTACCTAAATTACTAGATACGATACATTTCAGCATACTATCAAATACTATAATGATATTCCTAAGAAAGTTGTGTACCGACTTCAACTATGTTAATTCCCTGCAATATGCAAGTATATACATCAAATATCTAAAGATTATTATCCAAAGAACCTAGAAAAAAGACTTTTAGATTATCTGAATTTGTGATTAGCAGGATAGGTTTGGAAATTTTTTGAGATGCAAGTAGGAATACCTAAATAAATAGTAAATTTTACAAGATATAGCAATCCCAAATTCGAGGACCTGAAATCACACCAAATTGCAGTACTAATACCTATTTCCTTTCAGCTTAAACCAGGCCTCTGCGCAATAAGAGTGTGCAGCCCCAAGCTCATCTTTACAACCACAACCAAGCTGAATCAACTCCCTCTCATTTTGAGTACTAGTACTCGTAGTCTCAAGCGATTGCTCAGAACTCAAATGACATATCCTACAAACCCATTCCACATCCGAGCTTTCCCCAGTCTTCACATCAATCACACACGACGGACACTTACCATCATCCACACCCTTCACCTTACCATCATGATCAACCAAATCCCTATTCTCACACCCCTTCTCCTCCACAACTCTCATTTCCCTTGTCATCTCCACCGCAACCCGATCATCGAAAACCCCTGAATTCTCTACCATTTCATTACTAACTAAACCCTTACCTAAACCCAAATCCACTCCATCACCAACTCCTCTCTTTTCACTCAATTCTTGATCCATAACTCACACAAACATTTAGTCAAACACTTAACCACCAAAAAAACTAATCATAAATTATGCACTAATCACTCCGTAATCACAAAAAATAAAACTGACCCGCATCTTAGATCAGCAAAAAGATGAGATCTTTACACTAAACTAATCAAAAGGCTAATGGCTGAATGAACAAAAAAATGCAACTATCACATATATATTAATAAATATGGAAACTATTTACTCATTGAATAATTCAAGAACAATTTATAATTATCGTGTATGTGTATATAAGCTAAAGGGACAGCAAGTCTCCATCGGTGATTACTTACAATCCACGACAGAGTCATTCATCGGCATTTTGAGTTGGCTACTTATATATAAATAAATATTCATTTGTATATTTAATTGTAATTAATTAACATTAAATAAAAACAATTATAGAGATAATAAAATAGGAGCAACTAGGCTGGTAGTAATATATATTCATGTCTTTCTGTCGATGTACGGTTCTATTTTTAAGGATATTCATTTTACAGATCACAAGCCTATTATTTTTGTCTAGTTGTACTTGTTTAATTGATTACTAAAAATATTATAATCCTCAGAGATAATCCAGTTCCGGCTAATTTTGAGTTCAAAAATGTTTCATCATGTTAATTATAATGGATAACCTTCCAAAAAAATTCTGATTTTCAATTTGCAAGTTTTCAAAGTACTTGTGTGTTATTTAACTTTATCTTTATAAAATGAAGGTACATGATATAACAAAATTATCACTCCCTCCATTTTCTATTTTAATTTTTGACACATCTTTCATAGTTAGAATTATATTTACAATCTTTTCATGAAAAAAAAATAAAAAAATAATAATTTTATTATGTAATCGAGAAAATCTAAGTCAAAATTTAAAAAGAAAACAAAAATGCTTGGAGGTAACAAGGACATATCTTACAAATACTCCCTCCGTCCCATTTTATGTGACCCTTATTCCTTTTTGAGACGTCCCAAAAAGAATGAACCTACAATACTTACTATTTTTGAACACTACTTTTCACTATTACACCCACTACTTTCTTCCACTATCTCTTTTCTATAATAATATAAACACTATTACACCCACTATCTTCCTCCACTATCTCAAATCTATTATTAAATATTGGTAGGTCCCACCACTTTACCCACTTTTCAACTAAACTTACTACATTTTTCTTAATCTCCGTGAAAGTCAAACCAGCTCACTCTTTTTGGGACGGAGGGAGTAACTAAATAAGGAAGTACATATACATGTTTGGTTGTTTAGATAAATGGATAAGATTGGAGTTAGAAGTGGAAAAGAAAAGTATGAAGACGAGTTCCAAGAGAGAGGCTATGCATGTCGGCTACAGTATAATCCATTTATGGGCAACTTATAGTCCACGTGACTCCCACCATTCTAACCGTTCCTAGTCTCTTTTTTGTCGCCTTTATAATCACTTGGTTGTACTGATCCGGATTTATGTTCCGGACAAGTAAAAATACCTGAACCAAGCAATTGGCATACTTTTAAAAATTTACTGAATCATTTCTGGAGTTGCGGATATGGTGCCTCTCCAGGTTCTGCCATTTAGGAAGCAGATGAAGGGAGGCTCGAAGAGCTTTCCTTCGAGTTTTTATTTTAATAAAAAAACATAAACAAAAAGGAAATATGATAATTTTGATTTTTTTTGCACTTGGCAAAGATGTAAAAGGGTTTGTAAACTCTTGCCAATGGACCCCGGATAGAGCTTTTAAATATGCTACCTTTTTGTTTCGCCCCTGTAAAAGTATGATAGATCGTTACATTTGGTGAGGCTGTGCCAACAGAACCAAGATGTCTACTTTACATTTTATCAAGAATTTTTAGACTTGAAACAAGTATTGCTGCAATTGAGAAGCCAGATGAACCCAAGACCTTGACAATCCTCAACGATGGCCATGCCATGAACAATGAACGCTCTAATGTTTTCTGTGTCTGTAAAAGAGGCCCTGAGGCATAACTTTCTACCAAGCAATTTTATCAAGTTCTCCTCTCTAATTTCCTGTCGCCGGACTTTCTCACCTCTGCCTCACGCCGTCTTTGTTGCCTGTATAAGTTTTTGACTGTAAGACTGGAATATAAGGAAAAAAGTATATAGGACATTACAGTATGTGCAACACATTTTAACAGAAAAACACCTAGTACTAGTAAAATAAGGTGACCCATCAACCCTGAACCACATTGTAACTATTACACGAAATATGCGAGGTAATATTTGGCTGGCCACCATTTTGCATCAGTGCCAGTCAGACAGTGACAACTTAATAGGACATAAGAATGTCAAAGGTTCAAATTATTATTTTTCCTTAAAAGCCAGCATTGTTAAAGGTTAAATTATTATTCATCCTTAAAAGCCAGCATTGTTAAAGGTTAACTTAACAATAATTATTATTCATCCTTGAAAGTCTAGAAATCTTTTTTTAATGGCAAAGCAATAAGCATGCTCTCTAACAGTGTGCACCAATGCAATTGTTCCTTAGACACTTGTATAATCTGACAGTAATAACTATTGACGATATTACCAATAAAAAATGGATGAAGTTAACAAAGTCACATCAATTAAATCATCACTTATAATTTAACTATTTAAAGTTTATATTTTAAAAAATCTCAAATAAAACAGTAAAGTTTGTTTCTAGAAGTTCAAATCCGCTCCTTAAACAATGACACCGAGGCAAGAAATAAAGAGATTGGATCTATTATATACATTTACTTATATAGGCAAGGGCCCAAGTAGAAACAACTAAATAGAAACCTCAAATGAAAATCAAGAGAAACTGCCCCGTATATGACATCACCCACCCGGCCCACTAGAGCCTCACCAATGCTCCGGATAGGCCCAGACAGAGGCCAAAGAGCCCACAGTTGGCCCTACCCCGACCCTACTATGCGCTGCCCAGAACCATCTTGGTGTCCATCCCCGGGGCCCAGAACCCTTCCCATCCTCCTTAAGAGCATTGGTTTCTATTTTACTTACTATTTAGTGGTTTCTACTCGAGTAGGGCTCTGGTTATATATCTTGAGTGCAAAAACTATTAAAATGATATGGTCACAATGTGGAGATTACTAAAGAACTTCAAATTTTAACTAGACAATATTTCAGTTGTGGTCTGGAAAAGAGAAAACAGATAGATCAAATAATTAAAGACATTACATTGAAACATATAAATCTGCAATCAAATAATTAAAGGCATTACATTTATATTGGTGCATTTTAAACTTACGCAAATGCAGAATATCCGGTACCAGCATTAGCAGCAGATAGAAGTGTTGCAGACAGAGGATCCGCCCCTCCAGTTGGCAAAGGATTCCTTCTATCACCATCAACCTGAACAAATATTATAACTCTCTTTTTTAGGATATACAACAGCAAATTTAATAAAAAAGGCTAGATGTTAAAATATAAAATAATAATATAAAAATCATCAAAAACCTTGTCCCACTTTGACTTCTTGTTAGGCCTACCCTCCCGCACTACAGAATCAACTGCAGCAGGAACTGAAAGCAACCCACCTCCTGACCCAGATGATACACCTGTAGATACATATAGCAAGCAAACAAAATCTGGAAATTAGTTGACTTCTTGACAATACCAGAAAAGGTATACTGACGAGGAGGTAATATAACTAGAGGGCATCTCAGTATATATTTATATATCTCAATGATGCCCGGAATAGGATGGCTACTAGACCTGGAACAGGCAAGTTAACTTTTGGTGTCGGAAGTGTTCCGCCTTGTGTTCCTCCAGAAATATATTCAATTTTCTGACTCTTCTTTTTCTCTTGCTCTTTCCTCTCCATCTCACGCTTCATATCAGCCTCTGCACCAAAAACAGACATGATAGAACTGCTTTCAGTAATTTGTGTACCTATATTTCTTACATCCATCCATCAAAGTTAGTTTAAAACAAAATTAAATTTCAAAAAAAATATTATTAAATAATAAAGAACAATACTCAATTTCACAATCAGCCCTATCTACCCTGTATGAAATCTAGGCCTGTGAGTGATTATGTAGGCCAATGAGCTCAATTAACAACTTGTAACTAAAAAGCTGAAGCAAGTATATTACAAGCAATCACAAACTCAGAAGTTGACATAGACAATAAGAAAGACAGACTACCTGATAAAGAAAAACAGATACACAGTGGACAAATAAAAAGGAAAGGGAAAGGGGAGTAAAAGGAATGGATAGTGACCTATTTCATCATAGAAGTCACTTTTGTCATATCCATGAGGATCGAATACATCTTTACTGAAGCATGTTCCTATCTGATCAATATCTTGATATGTCACTGCATGCAGCAAGAAATCAGGATTACGATATTCCTTTCTGTTACGAACTTCCGCATTATAGCTTCTTCCAGTTGTCTTCCTCAGTGTAAGGAATTTCACAATTTTTTCCTAGAGAACATGTCAAATTATGGAATTTGTGAGATTGATTACATATAACCAATATACCAACAAATAAATATAGAAGTTAAGAAAAATTTATGATAAAAGGGTAATGACGAAGACATGGCCATATTATGAGAAATTACATGTGCTTAAATAATACAGAAAAAACTATGAAAGTCAAGTGGAAAATTGTCCAGTAGATTCCTGCTTTTAATCCAACAAGACTACATTGCTGGTATTTCACATAAGATCTGCCATCAGATAACTATTAATGGGGAATTACTACAGACGAAATTCTGTAAAACTCAACTGACTTCACTATAATTCCATAGCATTTATCAACACAGGACAATGTTGCCAGTAAGCCAGAGAATAACTTCATAAAAGCTGATTAATATAAGGGAAACAAAAGAAATGGGAAACAGCAAAATCACTAATTTACGAAACTTCAAATATTACAGTTTTACATTCCGATATGTACTAAATTCACGATCATTCTTTTATCTTATTATATGCAATACACTTCAACACTTTTAATGTAATTTCCTGGAAATTAAAATGGCCAGTGATTAAACTTTGTAAAAGCTGATTAATATAAGGGAAACAAAAGAAATGGGAAACAGCAAAATCACTAATTTACAAAACTTCAAATTTTACAGTTTTACATCCCGATATGTACTAAATTCACGATCATTCTTATATCTTATTATATGCAATACACTTCAACACTTTCAATGTAATTTCCTAGAAACTAAAATGGCATATATCATAATCTCCCTTCCCCAAAAAATTAAATTCAGACATTTATACTTTTCAGTAAAATGCACAACTTGTTATCAAAAAATCAAACTAGTAAGAAGCACCAACTTGCAGTTCGTCAGAGCATTTGGCCTTCGGTAGTGGTGGAAGGAATGCATCCAAAGCAGCATCTTCAGGCTCTTTAGGACAAATTTCAACATTTTCCGGAACATCCACTAATGCAGTTGCAGTGTAATCCATCGCCTCAGGCTGCGAATCATCATGTTGTCCAGATGATTGAGGAGTTGCGTGAGTACTTGGAGTCAAGCCCCGCACAGTTCCTAGTGTTACTTGCTCTGAATACTCACCTAATATCAAGCAAATGTTGTTCTAGTCACCAACAAACTGCATAATTACTTTATATAGATTAAAAATATTCGTAAATAACTTTGAGGTGACAAAGGACAGATCAACAATTTGTGTGAAACATTTGTTACCTCAAAATTAACGATTTTGCAAAAATACAGTCAAGACGAAGTTTCATAGTTCAGCTACTGATTGTTCTTTTTAGTATCTACTAATTAAGCTAAGCAAATGTAGTGGGAAGCTAGAGTAACTAATAAGTACAATTTGACATTAAAGATTTAAGTCAAGTCAAAAAAGACTACAGTATTAAGTGGAATGTGAATTCGGCAATTTAATACTATTATCAAGATAGGTAATCATATAAGTCCATAAATTAGCCGAGCATACCATTTAACATGTGAAGGTCAGCTCCGAACATAACACGACCAGTTCCTTCCATCTCTCCTTCCTGCAATTAAACAGTATCAGGTCAATAGAACTGATTATAGAAAACACATAAACAGACCAAAGAAAAATTATATTTAGTAAAAAAAATCGCGACACAAAAATTCAAATATCAAACAAGGAACGAAACATATTATAAAAACGTAGAAATATATTTAAAAAAAAAGCTTAAACTTATAAATTTGCGTTCGATGAAATCCCTAGAAGGTAAACACTGCTGAATTAATAAATTCACTAACAATAGATAATTCATGATTAAGAAACTTTATCTTTGCTAACTGTATCTGGGAAACTGTTTTCAACCTCAGTTTGAGGGTTAGTAGGTTGCGAAACGGCATTGCTGACATCTGGTGGTGGTTGTTCTTCGATGTCATCAGTGTCGGCATACATGGATTCTCCTTTCTTAAATGGTGCCACAATGGAATGAATTGAATTGAATTTGCTAGGGTTTTGCGGCGTGTGCATATGTTATATAAAAACAATAATAGTAATAATAAAAAAAAGAACAAAATAATAATGTGTAAATTAACACATCTAAAAATTGTTACCAACAAAACATACACAGTATTATTTAATCGACATTCAAGTATTAATTAATCAAGGTAAATATGCAATTTCACATTATAACCAGACTTACAAGTTACAACTTACAAAGCATAAAAGTATAATTTACTCAACATTCAAGTATTAATTTATTGAGGTAAAAAATGCACTGCCTACAATAAAATCTGACTCCAAAACATACACAGTATTACTTACTCCGACATTCACATATTAATTGATCGAGGTGAAATGCATTTACATCATAACTGAATCTACAAAACAAACAATTCATCATCAACTCGACATTCTAGCGCACATTAATTTATCAAATTTCTAACATAAACAAAATTATATTAAAAACTTCAAAAACTTATAATTACTGCTGGAATAGAACAAATCAGTGCTAATAATTATCAAAAAACACACACAAACATAAACAGAAGTTAACCGAAGCACACCTCAGCTTCAGGCGACAATGCAGCCTCATCGTGACCGTAATCGACAATCGTCAACCTCTCCTTTCTACTAATCTCCACCTCAACTCCTCGCGGTGTCGTCGTTACACCAACCGGAGTCAAATTCTCCGATAAATTCGGAGGAGCTCCCTCTCGAGCTCCGACATTTTCGCTACCGGTCGATGATTCATGATTGAAGCCTTGATCTTTAACAGTTTGAGCGTCGTTCTGTAGGGGCGAAACGGCGTCATTGAGGTGAGGTTGGTGATGTGGTTCATCGACGTCGTCTTCGTCGTCGTCAGCGTACATAGAGAGAAGCTCGATGCCTTCGGATTTCCCTTTCCTCATTGTGATTGATGAATTGGATTGAATTGAAATTTTCTAGGGTTTTGGGGTGTGTATATTTTGTAGAGCAAATAAGCTGAGAAGTGAGAAAATATTTAACATGATTGCTAAATGCAAATCAAATTTGCTAAATGCAAATCAGTGGGATTCGTTGCTACCCTTCTAACTTTTCTATTGGATAAAGCGTACAACTATTGAAGATGCTATCTTAATATTTTGTGTACATTTATTAGCCTACATCTGTCCACCTAAGAGTATCTCCAGCAGTGTCATAGTGTCTTCCTTATAAATATTATAAAATATTGAATCCTAATGATTTAGGACAAGATTTTGTATTTCAACTCCAACAATGATCCTTATAATTCATTCCTTATTATTATTATAATAATAAATTTGGAAAGAGATTGATAAAAGATGGAAGGAAGA
This sequence comes from Daucus carota subsp. sativus, assembly GCF_001625215.2. Taxonomy (NCBI): domain Eukaryota; kingdom Viridiplantae; phylum Streptophyta; class Magnoliopsida; order Apiales; family Apiaceae; genus Daucus; species Daucus carota. The sequence continues at coordinate 25,269,303 of NC_030382.2, forward strand.
GAGAGAAAATAAGTTACAACAAGAGAGAGAAATGATTTTTTTATTAAAGAAATCAAATAAGGCATGACTAGTGGTGCCTTATTAATAAGGCATGGAAGGAGGATCCTAGTGATTTAAGGCATCTCTAAGACACTGCTGGAGCACTAATTTATGTCACATTCCTTATAATTGGACTTAGGACATGAAATAGAGAAGCTGCTGGAGATGCTCTAATCCTTGTAACCTCCATAAGTCAACTTCTTTTTATAACTTATTCAGTATTTTTGCCGGTGCTTCGCACACGGATAATGCTTATTTTTATAATATTTAATTAATTAATTGTATTGTATCCTAAATTGACCGTTATCTATACTATATTATAATAAGCCAACATGGTATAATTTGTAGTCCAAGTTTTTAGTTATATTTTTTGGTTTGGTACTCTCCTTTTGGTACTACAAGTCTACAAATGTGGAGTCTATTATTTTTTGGTTTGGTACTCTCCTTTTGGTAATACAAGTCTACAAATGTGGAGTCTATTAGTATTATATTGTTAAACAGTTTCAAATACTGAAAACACTCATAACAATTCATTATCATATAATATTTCATTAAAAAAATTATAATAATGTTATAAATAAAATTATAAATATACAATTTTGAATACCTTTTTTTAACAAGAACCTTCCTATAACTTTTTTTTTAACGTTAACGTGTTCTATTTCAATATAAACACCAACCATTACATAACTCTTTCTAACTCTAATCTTAAAGTTATTGTTGTCAAAAAAACCAAGATTACAAAATTACGTTGAAATTCGAATGATTAGATTACTAATCTTTCAAAGGTATTACACGATCGGCTATATTCGGAAAAGATTTGAATTTTCTGATTTTTTTTATTTTTAAATCTACGTGTACTAAATTCGGATTAAATGTACTAAAATCCTGACATATATATATATATATATTTATTAGGGTTTGACCATTTTCAAATAATCGGGAGAAAATATAGTCAGTTAAATAATATAATTTAATTAAAATTCAATTCATTAATACTAAAATACTAATAAAATGATGTTAAAATTTAAATTATAAATAATAAATTACGAACTATATACCCGCCCGTGCTTCGCACAGGTTAAAGGCTAGTACTATTAAAACTGAATCATTCAAAGTTTGGTCGGTTGATATTTGGGCCGAAATACGGACCTGTCTATACAACCAATTATTTTTTTTAACTAAAATATATTACTTTTTTTTTTATAGTTTTTAGCTGAAAAAACTCAATCTTCTATAATAACATCGAACAAATATAATAATTACCTTTCTCACTAAAGCACCTTATTTTTTTAAAATTTTCTAACTAAAAAAAATCGATCTTCTACAATTAACACCGGAAACATTAAAAGTTTAGTCAGTCAATCGGTACTTAGGTCGAAATACGAGCCTGTCTATATAACTGTTAGGTCCCGATAGATGGTTTAATTAAGCTAGAAGGGGGGGTTGAATAGCTTAATCACCAATTAAAAATATTTATGTCGTTTTAAAAAGTTTTCACCCCTTCTTTAGAACTTGTATCGAGAGTATTGGCAGTTACGTGCGGAAGTGTAAGAAAAGAAAAGGAAAATATCACACGAGCGATTTTATCCTGGTTCGCGGTGGCTAACTCAACCCTTGGAGTCCACTCACCCCTAATCCAGTCCCCGAGCTCCTCCCCGGACTCGAGATTTTCTCTACTATAAAGAACTCCTTTACAGTAGGCGGAGAAGCCTTTACAAATATATATTTTGGAGCGTAACTCTTCGTTACCTCCTCACTATAAATGTAAATAACAAGACTTGTCTCGGAACGTAACTATCCTTGTTACTTCCTCAAAGTCGTTGCACCTCCAGTGGTCTTTGTACTTCTAAATCTTTCGCCGGTCTTGGATCTTAGGTATTAGGTCTTGGGTCTTTCCTCTTCTTCACAGTGCGATGACTATCAACTCCCCGTCAATACGTCAAAGACTTGGGTCTTAGAACGAAGATCACCTCACTTCACTTCACCTCACTGCAAAAGTTAGAACACAATATCCACAAACAAATATATCCTTGTTTTATAAAAGTTTTGGTTCCGCAAGTTTTAGTCCAATTTTAACCACGTTGAAATTAGTCGATTATAACGTTTTAGTATGGTGGTTAAGTCGTTGGTTCAATTTTAACAAATTATATCGCGCGGAGAAATATAAGTTGTTGATTTTAATAAGATCGAGTGATGAGTGACTTTTGAAAAGACGGAGTCGAAGTCGAGCAAGATATATCGCACACTCACACTAACGGATTTTGAACCAAGTAGCTTGTTCGGATAACACCCCGCGATAGCGAGAAGGCCCAAACGGGGTTTACCACCGAAACAAGTAAAATCACTCCCGTCACACACGTTTGGAAACTAAACACGTAATACCACGTATCTTATCTTAATGATATCCCCACCGAGCACAGGGCTGAAAAATGGGTTTCTCACTAAAACAAGAAGGGTATGGGAATGATGGGAATGGGAGCACAAATTATGAGTTAGTGAGCAAGTAAGGTTAGTGCACAATATTCCCGATAATAACGAGTGGCCAACTCGAGTATTTTGAAATCAAGAGAGCTTAAGATGAAGAGAAATTTGTTTGAAAAGCCCTTTGAAAATGGTCGATTAAGACTCGGATAATTGAAGCTAAAAGAAACCACTTACACGATTGATGCACGAAAGTTCGCCGGAGAAATTCGTCGGAGGTTCGATACAACTTTAAGCACACGAACGAATTTGGGCAGCCCTTCGGGAGGTTGAAAAGAGTGGTTTATGAAAATGCTAAGATGAGCGAGGCTTGGTTGGGTGGAACGAAGCTTCGGGGTTTAAAACCTTGTATATATTGGGATATATGAAGAATCGAAGGTTTTAAAGATGAAGTAGAAGAAGTGGGCACTTGAATAAACTTTGGGAGAGTGTTTCTTCTTCAAAATCTCAGCATATATTTGGCTATTAGCTTGGGAAAAATGAATGGGTGGAGGGGTGTATTTATAGGCAAGAATGGGTGGGGTAAATGTAAGAAAAGTAGAAGTAAAAATGCAAATGGTAATTAACCAAACCTTGGCCACCACTCAACTTTGTCCCCTTGTCCCCCACATCTAAAAAGGTGTTCTTGACCAGCATCTTGGACTAAAAATTCAGGGCATTTAATGCACTAGAAGACAGACACGCTTTACGAGATACCGATAAAAACCGTTACATTAAAAACGCGATATTTCGAACGTGCGAAATAAATTACGGAAAAAATATGATAAATCTTAGAATATTAGAAAATGGCATTCTGGAAATTTTGGTAATTTTTGGTCAACCCTAGCTTGGTCAAACGTTCAGCCAGTGATCGGGTCGGCAGACAGAAAACGCTCCGAAATGAAAGTTCTCGGAAAATTACGAAAATTTAACCATACACTAAGAATAATATTTAATTGGCTAATCTCAAGTTTCAAGTCATTTTGGCAAGTGGGAGTATTTTATTTGGATTTAAAACGATAAATCAGTTTTTCGTGTTTCAAATAAAATACGATAATTCTTTTGAAATTATCAGAGAGGGATTATGGCCAAACTTAAAACTTGAATAAATACTTAAAATATATTCCCATAAAGATAAAATACTTTTGAGGGACAGGAATAATCTTAAGGTATTTAAACTGATTTTCTAAGATAAAAGCAGTTTTATGAAAAACCGAAACACTTCGTCTTTTGAAAAATACAAAAGAATACTTGACGAAGGTTTTGATACCAAAATACTTAGAAAAATATTGTTCATGATAAATCATGATTTTGATACGTTGAAAGAGCTTTCTAAGTATTGTGAATATTTTTCTCCGAAAAATACTGAATTTGAGAGACCGGGAGAAAATATTCCAGAAGAGGTATAAAACTAATATTAATATTTTTAGGGACAAATATTAATATGGAGAAAATAAATCCTTCCTTGAATAAAATAAATCTTGAGGAATGAAGGATTTCATAATTTTTGAAAGATTTAAACTAATTTATTCCGAGAGATGATAAATGTTTAAATATGGAATAAATTACTTTAAATATAAATTTTGTAAATAATGTAACATGAGTACTCTTGAGAATACCAAATATTGATAGTCCTTTTTCGAGCTTCATGTAATTTAATGTTGCAGTAGCAAGAAAGAGGTAATCGTAATCTCACGAAACGCCTCTGCGCCACTATTGCGTAATCAGAAAAATTTCCTTTAAACTAAATGTATTTTGATGTGAAGGAAGATTTAGAGATTAAAATTACTTGCCAAAAATAACTTTCCACTTTTAATTAATCAAATAAATTAATGACCTATTTGGGAGGATTACTAGGTGAATTTAATTTTAATGTTTGTCACAAATACCGAAACAAATATATAAATAATTATATATCGAAGATATCCTTTCAATCTTCCCCTTTTTGGTATTTGTCAAACAAACACAAAATTAAATTTTAAAAGTGTGTACTTCCCCTACGTGTATGCATGAGTTTGAAAAATTAATTTACTCATACGAAGCACTTAGCACATAATCCTTCCGAGATCCTGAAATAGACAAGAGATTGTTAGAAAGTGATTTTTGCATTTTATTTTGGGAAGGTCTTAAAAATTTTAATTTTGTACGTTATATAATAACGTCTTCTTCCCGTTAATATACTCCTTCCCCTTTGGAATGCTTTACGATTTATATAACTTTTTCTTCCCCTTTGGTTGAGAAAGACCAAAAAGATCTTTTATTTTAATTTAGGGAAGAGATAGCTTTGAAATTCATGTGATGGGAGATAAAGTCTTTTCGTTCCCATTTAGAAGAAATCTTAACAGATTTTTCTTTAATCGCAGTAGAAATACATGTAGTCTGTTGACTGATTCATTCCCATAAGTCTTTTCGAATTTTTTTTTTTATTTGTAAAATCGAAATGAAATTATCGATTTATATATATATAGTAGCCAAGTCAGTTTTATACTTTATCTTGTAAAAAAATTCGTATTTTAATTAATTCAAGAGCAGAATTTAAATCGTTGCTCGTTAATATTATTAATATTATTCAAGTCGAGATTTTAAATCATTCGATCGAGAATTAAATTTTATATTCGGAATATTAATTTTGAGATTTTAATCTATCAAAATTAATTTCGAGAAATAAATAAATCGTGTGTGTTCTCGTGTTTGCAGAAAAATAAACGAGACAAATGTATCCGAAATATTGTAGGTTTTATATTAAAATCAAAATGTTCCTAGTAATCAGTGTGGTTCACTGGTTATCTTGGAACAGAAACCCACAACAAGTTTATTTTTATACGCCAGTAGAAACAAACATTACTGGCCCCACATCAAAACAACCTGAAACAACAGAAACATATCAGTTAAAAAGTCAACCGGTTCAAACAACCGGTCCAGCAGCCACGAAGCCCAAGTCAGCATTGAAATCTGTCAGATTCGGTAGATTAGCAGTCACAGAAATATCTCCAGCACACACATTCTCAAAGTCCACGTCATCAACAACATCTAAATCAATAACAGGCTTTTTCCCTTTGTCTACATGCTCAATCCCCATTTTGCCTTCTAGATCTGTAACTTTAGAAGAAGCTTCTAAGAGTTCATTTTTAAGAGCCTTAATCTCATGCAAATTATCCTCATTTTTAATCTTAAGCTCATTAACAACAGCTCTTAATACTTCATTTTCTTTAGCATAATCCCGATTAGCAGATTCCATAGGTGGGGTAGGGGGACCATACTTATAAGGCACTATGTCTTTAAGGGGAACCTTTTCAACAACTAAGTTCTCTACCCTACAATATTCTACACGTTGAGCAAACACACGTGGGGTAGGAATCTTAAACAAATCAAATACAGCAGTGAGCAGTAGACCATAAGGCATATAATCTAGTTGAAACGCAAGAAACATGTTGAGAATAATCACATAGACCATGTTAAATTCGAGCCTATTGGTTACTAGCTGATACATAATTTTCAAGTCGATGAAATCGAAGTATTGGTCACCTTGGGGTTTAGGCAGCAGATTAGCCCTAAGGATTATAGCTAATTGTTGGAAATTAGGCAGAAAATGCTTAAAGCTAATCCCACAGTTTTCATGACACAACCCTATAGGAGCCTCTGTCCCACAGAAAAATCCAATGTGGATTTCGAAATCCCGTTGGTTGAACCGATATGCCTCGTATATATTAATACAAGGCTGGGGGATATGGGCCGGGTCGATCCGGAGGGCCCGAAAGATTGTGTGTACACTAACATGTATATTCTGTCCTTGAACAACACTGTCAAACTCGAAAAGGCGAGCCTGATCTCGTTTCGCGACTAAATTGCCATAGAACTCACCCATGAGGTAAGTGTGGTAATTTTGTCCACGATAAAAGATCAAGTTGTCCCACCTAGCAGCCATAATAAACGAGTGAACATCCCCTTTTTGTTGAATAAAAACCATCATTCCCGTTTGAAAATTTTTCATCATCTTGCTCAACTTACCAACATTCGAAAGATTAATGACCCTCGGAACCCGAGCACTTGAGGAGCTCTTCCTTCGCCTACTATAGAGAACCGGTGGGAGGGTGATAGGCGGGGAAATGGTGTTGGAATAGAGTTTAGTTTGTGTTTGGGATGGGTCAAGGTTGTAGTTGGTAGCAAACGGAATCTGGTTTGGGAGGTAGGGGTGGTAGTAGTGTTGAGGTTTTCGAAGGAGGGAAGTGGCAGTGGTAGTGTTTTGTTTTGGTGTGTAGTATTTGAAGGAGGAGGTTTGTTGGGTTTGGGCAAGCTGTTTAATCTCCATTTTATCAAGGAGATTTGGGTCAAAGGGTTGGCTGTTTGGGTCTGGGTTGGGGTTTGAGGGAAGTAGTTGGAAATTCATTTGGGTGTTATATGGTTAAGTGTTTTGGTGTAAAGGTTTTGGAAAGTGACAGGAGTATATATATAGTGAAACGGTTGGGGTCTGTTTGGCCAGGAGAATTATGGGTGTTTTGTTAGTTTTTAGGAATAAAGCAACCGATTCTCTATCATATTAAATGGAAGAACCCCACAAGATGACATCAGATTACATGGAGTTTGAAAAACTGGATTTTTGTAAGATTTCTCCTTAAATGAGACAAGACAGCTTTTTGAAATCCGTTTTGTAGAAGACTTTTTGAAAAGCAATCAGCTGGAGCTTTAAAGATAAGTTGAGCAAAATAACTTTAAAAAATGGGTCAGGTACAAATGTTTAAAACCAGGGGACAAACCACTGTTTAAAACAACTGTTTTGTGTTGACAATGTTATACAAGCACAACATAGCAGATAAACGTACATAACACATACAGCCACACAAGCATGCATATACGATACATCAGTCAAGAAAAAAATCGACAAGAATTTTGAGTTCCAAGAAAAATAGTACAAGTTTTTTAATCGTTAAAAACTCCCAAAAAGTATTCGAGTTTTGTCTTTTTCAAATCAATTCGATTTTAAGAAATCTGAAATTCTTAAGTGAAGAAATCGAGTCGAGATCGTTTTAATTCGAGTTTCAAAAGATTTCATTTTTATTAAGTCTCGAAAGTTGATTAGTCCAAATTTTACAAATTGAAGTGTGATAAGAAATACCCTTTTTTTTAAGAACCTTCATTTTATTTGGAAAACCAGTCGAGATAAATCGATACATAAGCAAAGTCGAATCATATGAATAAGGCAGATGCATCAAACCAATGTTCAAACAAGCATACAATAATCTTTATCAACCATACACAACACAGAGCATATATCACAGATATAATTCAATCATACAGAGATTTTAAGAGAACCAAATACCTAGATTATACAGTCCAGATTACAGAAGTTAGATAATTATAAGAGTAGGAAATTAATGTTAATCCTAATTCTAAGTGGCCGTTAAACACACCAGTGTCAAGATACCAGGGCTCTCAAAGGGATCCCCAGCCATGTCTTTGTGTGTGGGCAGGTGTGTGAGTGTGCCAATTTTATTAATTAAGGAATTAGATAATTATAAGGAGTCCTAATCTGTCTAGAAATCCATATACTACCTAGTGCAGCATATATTTATACAACTGGCAGAATCAGAATGATCACAACAAGTCAAAGAAGCAAGTTCAGCCACAGAGTATATTTTCAGTTTCAAGGAGACAAAATATCCAACTGGCATAGTACAGAATAGTCAGATCATGCATACAACATTAAATTTTCCAACTAGTACATGGCAGAGATAAGACAAAAATGGCCAAGCAGATCAGATACAAACATTATGCAAACCACCACAACATAGTCACATATATTCAAGAAGATTAGCATGGTGATATGGATTCAGCAGCAAAACAAATGGTATTAAACTTATTGCAGCAAGTATATGGCAGGGAAAGCAAGAAAAGCATGGCCAGAGTTTCAAGTAATTAAGCAGGTCAAGCCAATTTTATCAATTATAAAACATTGTTATACAACAATTATAGCAAGCCATTTTCTATACATTCCTTTAATCTATCAAATTGATGCAGGACTTCCTAAAATCAATCTAAGTCATTGTATATTTTAGGAATGCAGATTTCAAGGGATAGGCAAATATACATATAACTGGCACAGGACATGTTTTTCCAGTATTTCACATAAGCCAAGAAGTCAGACTGCACATATTCATATAAATTCATAAAACTGACATTATCAGAAATTTCAGTTTAAGCAAGCACAAAGTCAAGGTTTCAAGTTCCAAGAGTATTCATATACATCAAGAGACAGGTAACAATCAATTTCTCAAGGAACCATACATACTCAGACATTGTATAGATAAGCATGGATACACAAATTTCTCATATCAAGACAGGTAGAGTTAAATAAGGCCAGAAGTTTTTGAAAACATGATATTTTAAGCAATTTTCAGAGGTTATACAAAGCATTATAATTTTTTTTTTAAATCAGTTTGTTGCAAGGAGAATCATGCAAAGTTAACATTCAAATTGTTCTTTAAGAGCATGGCATCAGTTTTCTGTAAATCAAGAAGACAGACTATACACTATTAAATCAGCATAGACTTAACACTTTAACTGAGTCAACTAGTGATCAGAAAACCAGATTTTATTTCCACAGGCTTAAAACATAGATTTCATTTAAAGCAAGCTTATCATACATATACATATGTCAGAAGTCAAGTTTCATTCAAGGAGTAACAAACATATGGCAAATACTTAACTTAGCATATATTCTGATTGGAAACAGATTATCACATGGCCAACAGCTTTATATATTACTCAGTTTCACAATTCAATTACAGTAGTTCATTTGAGTGCATGCTGATTACAGTTGGACAACCACATACATATCACACATTCAAGTCCAGACACATATAGTTATTTTAAAGCACTAATTTGCACAAAATCAAAGTAATCTCATGGCACTAGTTAAAAATAACTCACATATATATATATATATCAGTTTATCAAATGGCAAGAGATCAAATGTACAGGTACAGTCAATCCAACATTCATGACAGCATATAATCCATCAAAATAGAGCATGTCAGCCAGCTATTTCAGATTTTCAGAGCATATATTTTATTTTAAGAATCATGAGTTTTATTTTAAAAAATAGCACATATGATCATAACAAAATGGGATTCATATAAGACACATATACCAGTATGACAAAGTATTGTATCAACATTACAACCAACAATAATTCCAAAAATATAGGTTTGAAAGAACCTATATCATTAGTAGAAATTTCAAGTGTTTTTTTTGAAAAATAAGGTCCTACTCAAGAAAACTTTGACACGATAGTTGTTAAAACCTTTTATTAAGACTAATGGAACAGATAATTGCAAGTATTGAGTTTTTGATTAAAACCAGTATGCAAAAAAACAAGTTTTTTTTTGAAACTCATTATCCAAGAGTAAACAATATTTTATACTAAGTCATAGGACAGTTTATCATACAGAGCATACACAAACATGGTTTATAATCATATTTTTAAACTGACTTAACACCAACATGCCAAGTTGTCAAGAGTCCATTTAGAATCATTTTAAATCAGCACATAAGATCTCACCACAGTAAATCATGTTAAAGTCCAGATAATGCATAACTCAATTATTTTACCAGATTCACAGATATGGCAAGCAGTCAAATATACACATAAGATCACTCATATGGCAAGATTTCAGATAAGACATATAATTCATCCATTAAACAGAGCACAGTTCACATAGGCAATTTATACATATTTAAGCATGTGAAGCATGTTATTTCACATTTAACAGATTATGTATATAACAGCAATCATCAAATAGTCTTAACATTTCTCAAAATCATAAGTACATAATGCGGCTTAGGCCGTAGGACCCCTCACCAGAGTTTCAAGGCATAGATCCCTTGAAATCCTTACCTTTGTCGAGCATAACTGAGTAAGATGGAGATTCTGAAGTCTCTTTAAGCGATTTGGTGCCCATCAGCTCAAGGAGAGTCCCAACTGACTCAAGGTCAGGTTAGGGTTTTAATACCCTCACCTTCAACGCGATTGAATCGCCCTTGAATCGGTCGGAGAACTACAGATCGAGCCCATATTCCATCAAACAAGTCATTCGACAACAGCCTGAGTTAGGGTTTGTAAACCCAAGACTCAAACAGCTCTATTTCACAAGCTATCACTTTAGTGAATTATAAGCCTCACCAGATTAGCCTATACCTGCAAAAACCAGATCAAATCAGGTTAGCAACTGATGTAAATCACAAACCCTAAAAACAGGGTTTCGATAATTTAAACAAAGAAATTGGGAGAGATGATTTGTCGGCTTGAATCGGTGAAGAACGGAGTGACCGAGGTTTGTTGAGAGTGAACACCACATCGAACATATCGGAAAGTTGCCGAATAGCTCAGATTTGTACTGGAAACGCCATAGATCCTGCAAAATCACCTCGAAAGATAGTTAAAACTAACGATCCACGAAACCCTAAAATCAGGGTTTTGAAAAATCGAACCAAAACTTGAAAGAGATTGAGACATATATATATATATATCTGTTGAATCTGGACCGATTCCCATCGTTAATTGAAATAACGAAAGGCGATTTGGGGTCGCGATTCGGTTGATATAACCTTACCCATAGAATTTAGATCGATTTAAAACAAACTGGTGTTTAGATCGACAAGATGAAGTGTAGAAAAGTTTGGTTTTAAGAGGCGATAAACAAAATACAAGAAATCGCCATGGAAGAGATGAAGGAGCTCGAGAGAAAAGGAGAAGACTCGAGAGAGTCGAGAGTGAACAGTATGTGCGGCTACAGTTTGCACTACTTGCATATATATATATAAGACACGCGAACGGACTAGATTGGCACTAGGGTTTTAACTGATGGACAGGATTATGCCAGCATGTCGGGTCGGTTTATGAACGAATGGGTAGGGATGAGGATCCGCGTGAATAAAAAAACTGAACAAAATACTTCTGAAATTTTGATAAATTAGTTTTCGAAAATTAGATATTAAGAAGTATAAAAATTATAAAAATAATTTAAAAATACATATTTCCCTTAAAATATTATTGTCCAAATTATAAAAATAATTTCAAGTGTATTTGGACAAAATTTTAATAAAAAGTAATTTAGGAGATAAATATAAAGTAATTATATTTACCAAATTTAGGGTAAATAAATATAATCCACAAATTGATAATTTCATAAATTTATCCAATTTTTTGAGAAAAAGGTATTTTAAAATTATATTGGATAAAATTATGTATAATTATCAAACACATAAAATTTGGTGGATATTAAAATATATTATTATTAATTTTGGCAATTAAAAAGTGTTTATAATAAATAGGATTAATGCCATATACATAGTATCTTAGAAATGTTTTTAAATAAAATATTCGCTCGCCTAAGAAATGTTATCAATTGTATACGAAACAAATCAGTGCTCTAACTCATAAAAGTCCGATCAATAAATTCTTATTGACAAATCTGAACTTTAAGAGTACACACAAGAAGAATTCCGTTTGATAAAATTTCTTACACGTAAGATGACTAGTATATATGATAAAAATTCTATTTAAAATATGTTTGGCCAAAATTAATCACTTTGTATATTCCAGCATTCCTAAATCCAAACGGAGTTTAGCGAATCTTTCGGAACTTAAAGGCTTGGTGAATATGTCAGCGACATTATGCTCAGTTTCTACATGAGTCATTTTGATATCACCTTTATTGACATGATCACGTAAGAAGTGATGTCGTATATCTATATGCTTTGATCTTGAGTGCAACACGGGATTTTTACTTAAGTCAATTGCACTCGTGTTATCGCATAAAATAGATATAACATTAAAATTAATATTATAATCCGCCAATGTTTGCTTCATCCATAATATTTGTGCACAACATTTAGCAGCGGCTATATATTCAGCTTCCGTAGTGGATATGGATACAGAATTTTGTTTCTTGGAAAACCACGAAACTAAACATCCACCAAGGAATTGACACGTACCACTAGTACTTTTTCTGTCTACCAAATGTCCGGCATAATCAGAATCAGAAAAACATACTAGTTCAAAAGGTACACCTTTAGGATACCAAAGGCCAAGATCCATCGTGCCTTTTAAGTATCGTAATATCCGTTTAACAGCGGATAGGTGCGATTCCTTTGGAGCAACTTGGAATCTAGCACACTTACAAACACTATATTGAATATCGGGTCTACTAGCGGTAATATATAGCAAACTACCAATCATGCCACGATATTTCTTAGTGTCAACAGGAATTCCTTTCGGATCTTCTGTTAATTTGTCAGAAGTTGACATAGGAGATGATATGGGTCTAGCATTCTCCATATCAAATTTCTTGAGCATTTCCTTACAATACTTAGATTGTGAAATATGTATGCCCTCATCGGATTGCCTAATTTGCAAACCCAAAAAGAAATTTAATTCTCCCATCATACTCATTTCGAATTCCTTACTCATATTTTCAGATAATTCTTTACATAGATCATTATTTGTCGAACCAAAAATAATGTCATCTACGTAAATTTGGACAAGTAGTATATCATCTTTTTCTTGTCGTGTAAATAGAGTTTTGTCGGCCGTTCCCATCTTAAAATTATTCTCTAATAGGAACTTACTAAGCCTTTCATACCAAGCTCTTGGAGCTTGTTTTAATCCGTATAAAGCCTTATATAGCTTATACACATATTCTGGATTAACTGCATCTTCAAAACCGGGAGGTTGCTTAACATAAACTTCTTCTTCCAATATCCCGTTTAAGAAGGCAGATTTCACATTCATTTGATATACTTTGAAATCTTTATGACACGCGAAAGCTAGAAACATACGAATAGACTCAATTCTAGCTACCGGTGCATAAGTTTCATCAAAATCAATTCCTTCCATTTGAGTATATCCTTGAGCTACTAACATTGCTTTATTACGAACAACCGTTCCATTCTCATCTAATTTATTTCTAAACACCCATTTAGTTCCAATAATGGAAGTATCTTTGGGTGGAGGAACAAGTTCCCAAACTTTGCTACGAGTGAATTGTGTTAATTCATCTTGCATTGCGGATATCCAATCCTCGTCTAGCAAAGCCTCTTTAGCAGTTTTAGGCTCAATTTGCGAAAGAAAACTAAGATGATTTACTACATTTTGAACTTGTGATCGGGTTTGAACTCCTTTCGTCAAATCCCCTAAAACATTATCTAAGGGACGACTTCTTATCAATGGAATTTCTTTAGGAAGTTCATCTTCGGTTTGCAACAATTCTAATGGATTATTAGGAGGGGAAATACCCATATCCATATTTTCGAATTGTCGAATAACATCTTCGACACCATCCGTTTCAGCGTCTTCTTTAACAACAAGATCAATATACTTCGAGGGTGGTTTTGATTCATCAAAAGCTACATTCATAGATTCTTCCACCACAAGAGTTTTAAGATTAAATACACGATATGCTTTACTATTGGTCGAATAACCAAGAAATATACCTTCACTTGACTTAGGGTCAAATTTAGTAAGGTAATCTTTCGAATTTAAGATAAAGCATTTACTCCCGAAAACTCTAAAATAACTAACCTTAGGAGTTTTTCCAAAATAAATTTCATAGGGAGTCTTTTGTGTCATAGGACGTAATAAGACTCGATTTAGAATATGACAAGCAGTAGACATAGCTTCGGCCCAAAAATATTTAGGACGACGATATTCATTAAGCATAGTACTTGCCATTTCTTGTAAAGTCCTATTTTTCCTTTCTACAACTCCATTAGATTGAGGTGTGTATGGAGCCGAGAAGTTGTGAGTTATTCCATTATCCTCACAAAAGGTAGTGAAACTAGAATTCTCAAATTCCTTACCATGGTCAGTCCTTATATAGACAATGGTAGTATTTTGTTGATTTTGAATCTTCTTACATAAAGAAGCAAATGATTCAAAAGCATCACTTTTTGATTTGAGAAATTCCGTCCACGTAAATCGTGAAAAATCATCAACAATGACCAATGTATAAGAACAACCTCCGAGACTTAGTACCGGAACCGGTCCGATCAAATCCATGTGTAATAACTCGAGAGGTCTAGAGGTTGATACCATAAACTTAGCTTTGTGAGAAGCTCGTATTTGCTTTCCAATTTCACAAGCTTCACAAGTATGATCCTTTTGATAGTTTAACTTTGGTATACCCCTAACATGATCATTCATTGAGATATTCTTTATTAACTTCATATTCGCATGACCTAATCTACGATGCCATAACCAAGGGTCATCTTGTGTAGTAATTAGGCATACATTAGAATGTTTACTAATATCGCATGTGTACACATTTTTGCTACGAGGACAAGTAAGCATTAATTTTCCATCCTTATTTAAGATAGAACAATGAGTAGGATAGAAAATCACCTTATATCCATTGTCGCAAAGTTGACTAATGGAGAGAAGATTATACTTAAGTCCCGTAACCAGTTGTACATTAGCAATCTTGAAATGTTCATTCCCGATATCGCCAATACCAATGATACTCCCCTAGCTACTATCTCCAAACGTGACACTTCCAGCGGTGACCTTTCTAATGCTTTTCAAGAGTGACTTGTTACCGGTCATATGTCTCGAACAACCACTATCAAGATACCACATGTCTCGTTTAGTAACAAGGCACACCTACAAAACAAATCAATAGAATTTATAGGCACCCTTTTGTCTTGAGGGTCCTCGGGTTAGAGTATCATGATAAACATTTGCATTATAGAAACTAGGCATGGTATAAGCATGAGTAGGCACATAGGAGTTTCTAGATGCATTGTTCCTAGAATAATCATAGTATCTTGGTTTTTGATAATTGCCACCTTGATACATGTTGTTTCTATCATTTGAATAATACATGGTATTTTGAGGATAGAAACGATGACTAGGAACAAAATGACTTCTAGACGATTGACCATTAGTATATGTCTTATACCCCGAATTTCTATTTTGATAAGCAATGGGTTTTTGAACATAACTAAACTTTGGTTTTCTTTGAGTGCCATCAACATAGTTATTAGGTACAAACCGATCAACCTTTGTATATGGTTTAGTTCCTTTACGAACCCACATATACTTCCCCTTAATCTCACCATTCTTTATCTTGCAATATTCAACCGTATGTCCATCTTTATTGCAATAAGAGCATTTATACCTTGGTGTAGCGGGGACAAAAGTAGTTTGTTTCTTTCCTTGTACAAACTTCTTAGGTTGAGCATTTTTATCATATCCTAAACCTTCATGGTTATATGATATTTTCGAATGTACCATTTGATCTAACAACTCATTTCCTTTTGTGAACTTTTGAATTGTTCTCTCAAGATCATCTTTTTCTTTGCTCAAAATATTAATTTTGTCGTTAAGAATCCTTTCTTGATCCATAACTTGAGCTAAGATCTTGGAGTGTTCATCTTTAAGCCTTTGAGTTTCCAACTTGAATATTTCATCTTTTTCACTTAAGGCATGAACCAATTCATCATTATCCTTTTGAACAACCGAATTTGACTTACCTTGAGCCAATGACTCATTTTGAATTTTGAAGTTTAGTAAGTCAACATGAAGCATACGAGTATTTTCATTTAATTGTAACTTCTCGTTTTCTAATTCTTCGGTGTTCAACACTAAGGATATATTTTCGATTTCTAGTTTTGTAACAACATCCTTATACTTGTTGTTTTCATTTTTCAAGAAATCGTTTTGTTCACATAAAGATGAGACTTCCTCCTCGTGTTTAAGATTTAATTCACTAATCCGAGAGAGGGTATGTTGATTTACACTATTATTTCTTTCATTCATTTCAACCAACAAATCAATCAAATCACTTTTACTCATATCTAGCAAGTTTAACGAAGAATCATTAAAAAGATGCATATTATGTAAAAGTTTAGTACGAGAGCTTACCTCATCATTTGAAGTGGAGATGTCCGATGATGAAGAATCATCCTCGAGAGCCATTAAGCACAAGTTGACCACTTCTTCCGTAGCTTCCGAAGTTTCTTCATCTTCACTTAAATCCCAACCATTCTCGGCCACGAGAATTCGTCCCTTAGAGAGCTTAGGACATTCCCGTTTAAAGTGACCGGGTTGCTTACACTCAAAACACACATTAGGTGTTTCCTCCAGATTTTGTTCTTTTGGCTTAGGAGGAGTGTAAGTACCATTGTTATTGGCATTGTTATAACCATTGGGACTTTGATTGATTTTGCCCTTGTTATAGCCCGTGGTAGGATAATTACTCTTATTGTTAGGAGTATAATTTTGAGAGTAATTTGGCCTTCCGTTAGAGTTAAAAACTCTTTGTTGATTGTTCGATTTAAGGAAGCCTTTTCCATACCTTTGAGCTTTACTTTGAAGTACACGACGGAGTTGTCTTGTTAATAGAGCTATCTCACTTTCGTCGAGATTTTGGAGTTCTTCATTCAACTCTTCGTCGTTTTCATCTTCATCGATTAAGATGGACTTCAAAGCCATATTTTTCTTTTTGTCTTCCACTTTAGGAATGACCTTATCCGGAACATTATCTTCTTCGTAGGCACGAAGGTTCCCGAATAAGTTATCGATGTGGTAATCATTGAGATTGTGCATCTCTTTGATCGTAGTAACTTTAACTTTCCAACTCGGAGGCAAAGATTTAAGAACTCTACGATTCTTTTCGTTTTGAGTATAGTTCTTTCCGAGTTGAGTTAATTCATCGATTATACGCGTAAATCTTGTTTCCATATCGATGATATTTTCTCCATCTTGGAGTTTAAAGTTCTCGTATTCTTGGATCAAAGTATCCATTCGAGAATCTTTTATGTCGGTAGTTCCTTCATAGGTAACTACTAACTTGTTCCACATTTCTTGTGCGGACTTGCAATTGTTAACACGTTTATACTCTTTTTCTGCAAGTGCACTTGTGAGAACCATTTCCGCTTTAGCGGCGATATTCATTCTATCTTCTTCATCGTGAGTATATTCACTTACTTTCTTTTCGATGATAATATCGTCGACTATTTTAGTCGGAAGTATTGTACCATCTTCTATGGCCATCCAAACTTTGACACCTTGACTTCTAGCATAAATGCGAAATCTAGTTTTCCATGTGGCAAAGTTTGTGCCATCAAACAAAGGAGGTCTAGAATTTGAGAGACCTTCACTACAACCGATAGCATTAATAAAGGCCATATCGGATCTACTTTACAGAGTGCTTTTATAACCGTAGCACTTAAAAAAGTAACTGCTCTGATACCAACTGTTAGGTCCCGATAGATGGTTTAATTAAGCTAGAAGGGGGGGTTGAATAGCTTAATCACCAATTAAAAATATTTATGTCGTTTTAAAAAGTTTTCACCCCTTCTTTAGAACTTGTATCGAGAGTATTGGCAGTTACGTGCGGAATTGTAAGAAAAGAAAAGGAAAATATCACACGAGCGATTTTATCCTGGTTCGCGGTGGCTAACTCAACCCTTGGAGTCCACTCACCCCTAGTCCAGTCCCCGAGCTCCTCCCCGGACTCGAGATTTTCTCTACTATAAAGAACTCCTTTACAGTAGGCGGAGAAGCCTTTACAAATATATATCTTGGAGCGTAACTCTTCGTTACCTCCTCACTGTAAATGTAAATAACAAGACTTGTCTCGGAACGTAACTATCCTTGTTACTTCCTCAAAGTCGTTGCACCTCCAGTGGTCTTTGTACTTCTAAATCTTTCGCCGGTCTTGGATCTTAGGTATTAGGTCTTGGGTCTTTCCTCTTCTTCACGGTGCGATGACTATCAACTCCCCGTCAATACGTCAAAGACTTGGGTCTTAGAACGAAGATCACCTCACTTCACTTCACCTCACTGCAAAAGTTAGAACACAATATCCACAAACAAATATATCCTTGTTTTATAAAAGTTTTGGTTCCGCAAGTTTTAGTCCAATTTTAACCACGTTGAAATTAGTCGATTATAACGTTTTAGTATGGTGGTTAACTCGTTGGTTCAATTTTAACAAATTATATTGCGCGGAGAAATATAAGTTGTTGATTTTAATAAGATCGAGTGATGAGTGACTTTTGAAAAGACGGAGTCGAAGTCGAGCAAGATATATTGCACACTCACACTAACGGATTTTGAACCAAGTAGCTTGTTCGGATAACACCCCGCGATAGCGAGAAGGCCCAAACGGGGTTTACCACCGAAACAAGTAAAATCACTCCCGTCACACACGTTTGGAAACTAAACACGTAATACCACGTATCTTATCTTAATGATATCCCCACTGAGCACAGGGCTGAAAAATGGGTTTCTCACTAAAACAAGAAGGGTATGGGAGTGATGGGAATGGGAGCACAAATTATGAGTTAGTGAGCAAGTAAGGTTAGTGCACAATATTCCCGATAATAACGAGTGGCCAACTCGAGTATTTTGAAATCAAGAGAGCTTAAGATGAATAGAAATTTGTTTGAAAAAGCCCTTCGAAAATGGTCGATTAAGACTCGGATAATTGAAGCTAAAAGAAACCACTTACACGATTGATGCACGAAAGTTCGCCGGAGAAATTCGTCGGAGGTTCGATACGACTTTAAGCACACGAACGAATTTGGGCAGCCCTTCGGGAGGTTGAAAAGAGTGGTTTATGAAAATGCTAAGATGAGCGAGGCTTGGTTGGGTGGAACGAAGCTTCGGGGTTTAAAACCTTGTATATATCGGAATATATGAAGAATCGAAGGTTTTAAAGATGAAGTAGAAGAAGTGGGCACTTGAATAAACTTTGGGAGAGTGTTTCTTCTTCAAAATCTCAGCATATATTTGGCTATTAGCTTGGGAAAAATGAATGGGTGGAGGGGTGTATTTATAGGCAAGAATGGGTGGGGTAAATGTAAGAAAAGTAGAAGTAAAAATGCAAATGGTAATTAACCAAACCTTGGCCACCACTCAACTTTGTCCCCTTGTCCCCCACATCTAAAAAGGTGTTCTTGACCAGCATCTTGGACTAAAAATTCAGGGCATTTAATGCACTAGAAGACAGACACGCTTTACGAGATACCGATAAAAACCGTTACATTAAAAACGCGATATTTCGAACGTGCGAAATAAATTACGGGAAAAATATGATAAATCTTAGAATATTAGAAAATGGCATTCTGGAAATTTTGGTAATTTTTGGTCAACCCTAGCTTGGTCAAACGTTCAGCCAGTGATCGGGTCGGCAGACAGAAAACGCTCCGAAATGAAAGTTCTCGGAAAATTACGAAAATTTAACCATGCACTAAGAATAATATTTAATTGGCTAATCTCAAGTTTCAAGTCATTTTGGCAAGTGGGAGTATTTTATTTGGATTTAAAACGATAAATCAGTTTTTCGGGTTTCAAATAAAATACGATAATTCTTTTGAAATTATCAGAGAGGGATTATGGCCAAACTTAAAACTTGAATAAATACTTAAAATATATTCCCATAAAGATAAAATACTTTTGAGGGACATGAATAATCTTAAGGTATTTAAACTGATTTTCTAAGATAAAAGCAGTTTTATGAAAAACCGAAACACTTCGTCTTTTGAAAAATACAAAAGAATACTTGACGAAGGTTTTGATACCAAAATACTTAGAAAAATATTGTTCATGATAAATCATGATTTTGATACGTTGAAAGAGCTTTCTAAGTATTGTGAATATTTTTCTCCGAAAAATACTGAATTTGAGAGACCAGGGGAAAATATTCCAGAAGAGGTATAAAACTGATATTAATATTTTTAGGGACAAATATTAATATGGAGAAAATAAATCCTTCCATGAATAAAATAAATCTTGAGGAATGAAGGATTTCATAATTTTTGAAAGATTTAAACTAATTTATTCCGAGAGATGATAAATGTTTAAATATGGAATAAATTACTTTAAATATAAATTTTGTAAATAATGTAACATGAGTACTCTTGAGAATACCAAATATTGATAGTCCTTTTTCGAGCTTCATGTAATTTAATGTTGCAGTAGCAAGAAAGAGGTAATCGTAATCTCACGAAACGCCTTTGCGCCACTATTGCGTAATCAGAAAAATTTCCTTTAAACTAAATGTATTTTGATGTGAAGGAAGATTTAGAGATTAAAATTACTTGCCAAAAATAACTTTCCACTTTTAATTAATCAAATAAATTAATGACCTATTTGGGAGGATTACTCGGTGAATTTAATTTTAATGTTTGTCACAAATACCGAAACAAATATATAAATAATTATATATCGAAGATATCCTTTCAATAACCAATTATTCTTTTTAACTAAAATATATTACTTTTTTTAAACTTTCTAACTAAGAAAACTAAATCATCTATAATAACATCGAGTATCATAGTAATTACTTTTTTCACTGAAACACGTTATCTTTTTTAGATTTTCTAACTAAAAACCCCGATCTTCTACAATTAACACAGGAGATATATATATATATGTTAGATATAATTGATGATTGCTAATGTTCTTAAAGTTTGTTTTAGAACAGGAGTCATCAGAGTTTAAGCTGGAAGCTGATCAGAGTTTAGTAAAGTCTGACCAGAGTTTGATAAAGTCTGATCAAAGTTTACATAGTCAAGACTCGTCAGAGTTTACACGTGGAAAGAGCTCAGAAGCGGATATACTTCAAGGAAGGATAGAAGCGGAGGAGTGATTTGCTGGCTATGGAAACTAAACAGAAAACTGGAGCAATCTTTGATTGATAGAATACATAGCTGATTTATAGGATATCAAATCAGAGATTGATTTTGTAACTGTGTCTATATAAACACAGAATAGGGTTACTCTATATGAGTTGAGTTATCGAGTACATTGTTAAGAACCCTAGCAGCTCTTAGTGATACAATATAAATCACTGAGAGAGTTTTTGTAACCATTAAAGCTTTGTGAATAAGAGTTTATTACTTTCAATCTCTTATATTGTCATATTGTGTTACAGATTGTGATCACTATATCATCTTATATAGTGAGTTAATAGGACCTAACAAGTGGTATCAGAGCCAGCTCTGTTAAGATTACTACAGTGAGATCTTAATCACAATCATGTCTGAAAAATCACAAGCTTCATCCTTTAGAGTCCCAATCCTAAAGGCATCTGAATATCCAGTCTGGAAAGAGAGAATGATCATATTCTTAGACTCTGTTGATCCAGAATACCTTGACAGGATCTATGATGGACCACATATGCCCACCAAGCTCTCTGTTGGGCTTGCAGATGAACCTCAGAAGATGGTTCCAAAAGAAAAGAAAGATTATACCCCTGAGGACATCTTGTCAATTGGTAAAGACTCTAAGGTGAAACACCTTCTGCACAGTGCCCTTGATAATGCAATGTCTAATAGGGTAATTGGGTGCAAAACTGCTAAACAAATCTGGGATGCTCTGGAAACCAGATGTCAGGGAACTCAGGCCATAAAGAAAAACAGAAAAACAATCCTTACACAGGAGTATGAGCACTTTGACTCAAAATCTGGTGAGTCCTTGACAGATCTGTATGACAGATTTGTCAAACTGTTGAATGACTTATCTCTAGTGAACAAGGAATATGATCTTGAAGACTCAAACCTCAAATTCCTTCTGGCTCTTCCTGAAAAATGGGATTTGAAAGTCACCACAATAAGAGACAATCTTGATCTTGGAGAAATGTCTCTTGATGATGTTTATGGAAGACTGAAGACTCATGAACTTGAGATGGAGCAGAGGAGCAAACGTCAAGGAGGAAAATCAAAGTCTGTTGCTCTAAAAGTTCAAGAGGAGGCTGCTAAAAGCAAGGGAAAAGCTCATGTCACAAAGTCTGACATTGAGTCATCAAACTCTGATGACTCAAACTCTGATGTTCCCTCTGACTCTGAAGAAAGTGATGATGAGATGATGCAGTTAGCAGCATTGATGGTAAAAAGCTTCAAGAAATTGGCCTACAAAAAGTTCAACAAAGGCAAAAGTTTTTCAAGGAAAGACAGAAACTCTGACAGAGTTTATGATAAGAAGAACTTTAGGAAGAATGAGAGCAAGGAAGGGAAAGCTGGAAAAGCTGACAAGTATACTTGTTTCAACTGTGGTGAAAAGGGTCACTTTGCATCTGAATGCAAGAAAGCCAAGAAAGAAAAAGAAAAAGCCTTTATCACCAAGAAGGGAAACTGGACAGATACATCTGATTCAGAAGAAGAAGTCAATTATGCTCTGATGGCAAACACTGACAACAACTCTGAATCTACTGCAAAGGTACCTCATTCTTCTCTTGCCTTTGATACTGAAGATATAACTGAGTTAAGACTGTTCCTTAAAACTTTGCACATCAGCTTTAGAGATCAGACTTTAGAGAATGAAAGATTAAAATCTGAAACTCTATGTGTAAAGAAAAGGAATGATTATCTAGAAAAAGAATTGGTTCAGATGCTAGAAGTTCAGAAAGAAAGAGATGATGCTGTCATTATCAAAGATGAATTATTAAAGAGGTATGCATCTCTTCAATCAGAACTTGCTAAGGAAAGAGACATTATTAAAACATGGACTAATTCAGGCAAAACTACTCAGGATATCTTAGGTAGTGGAAACTGGAAAAAGGGACTAGGTTACACTGATAACTCAGAAGCTGAGTCATCAAAGACAGAGTTTGTTAAAACTCAAAAACCTAAGGTTAAACCTGTTAAATTTGTTGCTGAATCCTCTAAGTCTAAACAGAATAGACCAAAATCAGAGATTAACAACAATTTAAAATCTGATAAGCCCAAACAGGTTAACATAGGACTGATGACTCAGAAACAGCTTAAACATAAGCTTAAAGAGGTAAAGTCTGATGACAAAAACAGGGAACCTAGGAAAAATAGAAATGGTAAGACTGGAATAGACAAGAGTAATAACTTCATGCCTATTCCAAATGCACCTAGGAAGACATGCCATAACTGTGGGAATACTAATCATCTTGCTAATTTTTGCAGGAAGAACAAGGACATTAACTCCTTACCTACAAAGTCTGGAGTTAGAAAAAGTAGTATTAGATATAAACCACAAGATCCATGTTTTCATTGTGGTAGTTTATGGCATTCTATCTATACTTGCAAAGAATATCATAGTTTGTATTATGATTATTATCAATTGAAACCTTCTTTAAAGGTTAATAAAAACTCTGCAAGTACAAACTCTGTTTCTAGTACAAACTCTGTTACAAAGTCTGTTAGCTCAAACTATGATAATAATAATAATTCCGCTGCAAAAGCTAACAAACTTAATAAGGCCAAGGGATCCAAGCAAGTCTGGGTCCTTAAAACTAACAATTAGTGGTCTTTGTGATTGCAGGGCAACAGGAAGAATATGCTAGTCTTGGACAGTGGATGTTCAGGACACATGACTGGAAATAAGACCCTGCTGTCAGAGTTTGTGGAGAAGGCTGGCCCAAGTGTTTCTTATGGAGATGGCAACATAGGAAGGACTCTGGGATATGGCAACATCAATCTTGGAAATGTCATCATATCAAATGTAGCTCTTGTTCAAGGGCTAAAACACAATTTACTCTCTGTCAGTCAAATCTGTGACAAAGGATACCATGTTGATTTCTATGAAGAACACAGTGAGATAGTAAGCAAGTCAACAGGCAAAGTGGCAGTGATTGCTCACAGACATGGGAAAATTTATGAAATCCACTTGCCTACAAACTCTGAAGGAAAAGCAATCTGCTTGTCTACAAGAATCTCTGCAGAAGAAAGTTGGAAGTGGCACAAGAAACTCTCACATCTCAATTTCAACTCCATAAATGAGCTTATAAAGAAAAAGCTTGTGAGAGGACTCCCTGAATCACTACTCACATCTGATGGATTATGTGATTCATGTCAAAAGGCCAAGCAGAGAAAGACATCTTTCAAGAGTAAGACTGAATTCTCAATAAAGAAACCATATTATCTTCTACATGTTGATCTATTTGGACCAGTTAATGTACCATCCATTGCAAGGAAGAAATATGCTCTTGTCATTGTTGATGAGTATACCAGATACACTTGGGTATATTTTCTTCACTCTAAAGATGAAACAGCCTTGCATCTGATGGATCATGTGAAGCAACTGGATCATGGATCTGAAGACAAAGTGAAGATCATTAGAAGTGATAATGGAACTGAGTTCAGAAATTCAACAATGGAAGAGTTCTGCAAAGAAAGAGGTGTAGTGCAACAATTTTCTGCACCTGGTACACCACAGCAAAATGGTGTAGTTGAGAGGAAAAACAGGACTCTTATAGAAGCTGCCAGAACTATGCTTGATGAGGCTAAATTACCTACTTATTTCTGGGCAGAAGCTGTTCAAACAGCTTGTTTCACTCAAAATGCAACCTTGATTAATAAGCATGGCAAGACCCCATATGAGATGGTCAAGAAAAAGAAGCCAAATCTGAAGTACTTTCATATATTTGGGTGCAAATGCTTTGTATTAAAGACTCATCCAGAACAGCTTAGCAAGTTTGATTTAAAAGCTGATCAAGGCATTTTTGTGGGTTATCCTCTGACAACAAAGGCCTTCAGAGTCTACAACCTCAGAACCAAGGTGATCATGGAATCCATACATGTGTCATTTGATGACAAAAGAATCATGGGATTAGCAGATATGGATGATCATGAAGAACTGCATTTTGAAAATGAAGAAATATTCTCTGATTCAACAAACTCTGATGAACAGTCAAACTCTGACTGTGAACAAAATACAGCAAACTCTGGTGAAAATTTACAAGTTCATGATGATGAAGCAATTGTTGAGGGGGAGCATCAGAATGTTTCAGACTCTACCCAAGACTCATCAGAGAATGCTGACTCAAACTCATCAGAGAATACTGATTCAAACTCTGATAGCACAAATTTAGGGGGAGCTACAGAGAATAATCAACAGAATCAGGAGAGCATGGATCAAGGGGGAGGATCCAATGATGAAAATGGTCAACTTCCACATGCTAGGAAGTGGACAAAATCTCACACACCCGATTTAATAATTCGCAATCCAGAAGCAGGTGTGCAAACAAGGACAACTACAGCAAATGAGTGTTTACATCATTGCTTTCTGTCACAAACTGAACCTAAGAAAGTGGAGGAAGCTCTTCAAGATGCTGACTGGATTCAAGCAATGCAAGAGGAGCTAAATGAGTTTGAGAGAAACAAAGTATGGACCCTAGTACCAAGACCTAAAGACAGATCCATAGTTGGTACAAAATGGGTGTTCAGAAACAAAACTGACAGTGAGGGTGTCATTACAAGGAATAAAGCAAGGCTTGTGGCAAAAGGGTATTCACAACAGGAAGGTATTGATTATGATGAGACATTTGCTCCAGTTGCAAGATTGGAGGCAATTAGAATCTTTCTGGCCTATGCTGTGCACAAGAAATTCAAGGTATTTCAGATGGATGTCAAAAGTGCTTTTCTCAATGGGAAACTGGATGAAGAGGTATATGTTGAACAACCTCCAGGCTTTGTGGACCCTATTTTACTTGAATCATGGTAATGATCTGCTTTTAGTTCAAATCTATGTTGATGATATCATTTTTGGTTCCACTAATGCCAAACTCTGTCAAAGATTTGCCAAGCTCATGCAGTCTAGGTACCAAATGAGCATGATGGGAGAACTCAGTTACTTTTTGGGTTTACAAGTTAAACAGACTGAAGATGGGATTTTTATAAATCAAGCCAAGTATACCAGAAATCTTTTGAAGAAATTTGGTATGCAAGACAGTTCAGCTGCAACTACTCATATGGCAACTGCAACCAAACTAGACAAAGATACTGGTGCATCAGTGGATATCACAAACTATAGAGGAATGATTGGATCTTTGCTTTATCTGACTGCAAGTAGACCAGACATCATGTATGCCACATGTCTATGTGCAAGATTTCAGGCAGATCCAAGAGAGCCTCATCTGATTGCAGTAAAGAGGATATTCAGATATCTCAAGGGAACCACATCATTGGGATTATGGTATCCTAGAGAATCAGATTTTAGTCTAATTGGATACTCTGATGCAGATTTTGCAGGTTGCAAAATTGACAGGAAAAGCACAAGTGGGAGTTGTCAATTTCTGGGTGGAAGACTAGTTTCTTGGTACAGCAAGAAGCAGAAGTCCATTTCAACATCAACAGCAGAGTCAGAGTATATAGCTGCAGGCAGCTGCTGTGCTCAGATTCTTTGGATGAAGAATCAACTGTTGGACTATGGGTTATCCTTTTCTAAAATTCCTATTTATTGTGATAACCAAAGTGCTATTGCTATGACAGGAAACCCAGTTCAACATTCTCTGACAAAGCACATCAGTATAAGATATCATTTTATAAGGGAGCATGTGGAGGAAGGAACCATTGAACTTCACTTTGTTCCCACAGATCAGCAGCTAGCAGACATATTCACCAAACCACTAAGTGAAGCAACCTTTACTAGGCTGGTGAATGAGCTAGGAATGATATCAGGAACTGATTAAACATAATGGTCAGATCTTTCAAATTTCAATTGTCAAACTACCATATGTATTGCTCACAAATTTGCCATGATATACTCTGATTGTTAAAATCTGATGACATTCTCTGATGATATACTCTGTGTGCTATACTCTGATTGACATTCTCTGATGTCATTCTCTGACGATATTCTCTGATGTTTGTAAACTCTGAATCTTGATATATGATCTCAATTTTTATTTCTCTGAGACACATCACCTGTGAAGATACTATGAAGCATGATCTGAATTAGTAATCATGAATCTTAGTTTAATTCCTTAATCTTGATCTCAACTTTGTGCTACTATTTTACACTATATGCATATTGATATCATTTAGACTCAATTACTTCACATATCTTAATTATAAGTGAGACTGATTAATTTGTATTTTCTCTCAGTAAATTAGACAGTGTTTATAAACTCTGATGCTACACACACCCCTGGAAATAAGCATGGTACTCCTTTGAGATCTTAGATGTCTATATGACAGTGACCGGGAAGACCCAAACACTTACTGGTATTAAGTAATTGCCAAGATTTTATAATCTATGGTGACTAGTCACAATCTCTGATTACTGGAGAAATACTGTTGCAAAATTATACTTAAAGGTCGTGATTCATTTACACTGAAAAGCGTCCTTTGAAAAAAAAAAGAAAAGAAAAAAAAAGGGGGTTAGTTTATATATTTCTCCATCAGAGTATGCATATTGTCTATGTCTTGAGAGTTTAAATAAATTATTCTTGTCTACCTTATAATTACGAAATTGTGAAATTCTTAAGTCTCTGATCTCATATGTTAAATCACACACATTATTTCACAAGCACATTATTGAGCTATGGATTTTATGACAAACTCTGATTTTTTGATGAATTTTCCAAAAAATCATGTCTTTATTCTGAGGTATTTAGAATTTATTTTCTTTAATTTAAATCTCAGAGTTTAAAATTCGAGAGATTTGATCTTGATTTTCTAAACTCTTATACATTTCAGGAGTTCAAATATTCAGAGAATATGAAGGGAGTATTCCAAACGGATGTATTGTTAGTGGGTTTACATGAAAAACATTTTAATAGGAGAACGTGTAATCAGCATTTATAACTGCACATGTTTTACTGCGCTCATGATTATTACTCTCTTTTCTCCATCCCACTAACTCTCATCTACCAGTTAAAATCTGACAGGTGTCCAAGTGAACAAAGAGCCATGCGTGTACAGCTACACAAAATCTGAAGAGTTTATCACATCAGATTTTATTGCTTATTATTCACTTATACACTTAATCCTTACACACACTCTCTTCACAAACTCTTACTCTCTTCTCTCTGAAATTCAAATCTTCTCTCACACATCTCCTCAAACACCTTCTTTCATAAACTCTGTTCTAATGGCCACTACAGCATTCATCTTTGCAGGTGTGGAATTTGTTACCAATAACCATGCAGCAATTCTAAACACTGCCGACGCTCCAAGGGATTATCATCCCATGCAGCAATTTCTTGCACAGAGTGCCATTGCTACCGCTCTTACCGCTCCTGCCAGACTCTCAGGAAGCCAAATCATCAATTTTTGGAGGACGGGTAAGTATGACAATGGTGGTGAAGATGGATCACCATCAATTGTGTTTTCATATGAAGGGGAGGAGTATTTTGTTACTCCAGCCACAGTAAGAACAGCATTCAACCTGCCAGAGCTCGACACTGCTTATATCACTAATGGAGATGCAAATCTGAGAACAATGATGACTGATTTGGGCTACAGTGAATCACTTGAAAAATTGGGACAACTGAAGCGCCCAGGGCTCAGAAGGGAATGGAGTTTCTTCTTCGACTGCATCACTAGGGCCTTTCAAAAGAAGTCTACAAACTGGGATGCCATACCAATGGACATGCTGCAGATTGGGTATTCTCTGATCTACTCTACTAATTTTGATTTTGGTAGATTAGTTCTTAGAAATATTGGTGAAAGAATGCATGAGAATAGACAAGTCATATATTTCTCAAGATTCTGTCAATTATTGTTTAATGCTACTGTTGGTGAGGTAGATTTTGATGTTGATGATGAGATCAAGCCATTCAGGCTTCATAAAAGAGTGTTTAAGGACCTCATCTCCAAGGATGAGAAGTATCCAATTCAGAGACCTCTTCTAATTCCAGCTCAAGTTAGAGCTAGGATGGATATGCCCCCTGTACAACAACAACAACAACCACAACCACAACAGCCTCAACCTCCAGTCTCTCCTACAATCCCCAAACAACCCAGAACTTCTGCATCCAGGTCTAAAAAGGCTACAAAGTCTGATGAAAACCCCTCTACTCAGAAGACCAGAACCTCTGTTGCAACACAAGTTCTGAAGACAAAGTCTGATAAACCAGCAAACTCTGATGCTGTAAACTCTGATGCCATAAACACTGATCCTTTAAACACTGAAGCTGCTTCTCCTCAAAAGCAGAAAAGAAGAAGACTGGTTGCAGCCTACGATTATGATGATCTTGAACCTGCACATGCTGTAAACTCTGAACCTATTCCTCCAACAAACTCTGAACCTGTTCAGACCAGTCCTCAACAAAAGCCAGCTAGATTCAAAAGAAGGGCTCAAAAACCTGCAAGGGCAAAGGTACTCATAACAGAGATTACAGATTTTACTCTTGAGGAAGAGCAGGCACCATCCACTTCACTTCTTGATTTATCACAAGCTCTGATGGTGCATCCTCTACAAGCTGTTCCAATCTCAACTGCTACAGCATCCTCTACTTCATCTGAAGTAGATGAGGAAATTGTATGCAAGGATCAAACTACAACTGAAGCTGAGACACCACTGTCTGACTCTCATATTCCAATATCTGATCATGGACCCTCCACTCCAATTCCTCATTCTCCAATGAAAATTCCTGAGGGTGCCATTGTTCATGATACAGCTCCAGAAAACAACAAGTCAGATGCTGTAGTTGAAGAATCTGATAAGATAGCATTGGAAGCACTGGAATCCCTTGCTAAGGCTGGTGAAGAGCCTAGCAAATCAAAAGCTGATGATCAAGAAAAATCTGTTCAAGAACCTGTTGAGAAAGTTGCTGATCCTGCATCTGATAATGATGAGGATGATGACAGTTCAGATGATGACAATGATAAAAATGATGATGAAGTCCCTCTGTCACATCTACAACAGAAGTGGGAGTCTACCAGCCAGTATAATGCCAGGCTACAAACTCTGGACACAAACTCTGAGCCACTTCCCAGGGATCTTCAGGTTGATCCACCAAGTGAAGTATAGGATAAACTCTGGCTGAGCCACCAACATTCTCTGGAGCCAGCAAAAGCTGAAGATTTTCTATCTATGGCAGAGAATAAAATCACAAACTCTGATGTCATGTCAAGCCTCAAGGCTACAGTTCTTTATTTAAAGACATTTCATCCTGCTCAAGCTCAGACATCCAAGTCCATAGATGGCCTCAGAACAGAGGTAGCAGGTCTCAAGGAAACTCAAACTATGGAGAAGAAAAGGAACCTAATACCTCTGAAAGATGATGTTCAGAAGCTGGTATCTGCAAATGAATCTCTAGAAAAGAGGATGACCACCATTGAGTCTACTCAAGAGAAGATGTCCAAGCAGCTGGAAGCCATCCAATCTTCACTTTCTCTGATAACTTCTATACTGATTCCTGATGAGGATGATGTCAAAAAGGGGGAGAGAGTAGCTAAGGTCAAATGCAAGTCTACTTTTCAAACTCTGAAGAGAAAGAAGAAGGATGATGATGATGATGTGGATGACTTCACAAAGCACAAGAGATTTCAAGCAGGGACTGGTGGAAGAGTTTCAAACTCTGACAGTCAAAAACAGTCTAAGCAAAGCACAAAGTCTGCTCCAACACATAATTTCACATCTGGATCTAAGCAAAGACCAGTGACTGGATCAGATAAACCCATGACTGATGAAGAGCTTGCTAGATTGATTTTTGAACAAGAAAATCCAGAAGCCAAATTGGATTTGGAGTTGATTGCTGCAGAGGAAGCTGAGCTGAAGAAGGAACATGTTGAAGCTATAAACTCTGGAAAAATTCAAAAGCCTGCAAAATCAACTACCAAGCCAAAAGAAAAAGGGATATTGATCAAGGAAGCTACTGTTGCTGATCAGAGTTTACCAGTCAAAAAGGTATACTCTGAAGATGAATATACATCCAAGGGCAAAAGCAAAGTAGATGAACATCTTGAGAAAGGCTGGGATAAGAAGAAGTCTACAACCTCTGACAAAGATCAAGTTGTAAAGGAAAAGAAATCAGAAGCTGCAATCTCTGACAAAGCTCATGTTGCAGAACCTCAAAAAGAAAAATTAACCTCTGACATAGCTCAAGTTAATAAGGATGCAAAGAAAGACACAACCTCTGACAAAGCTCAAGCTGTGTTCAAACCAACAACTACTCCATTGGCAGGATTTGCAAAGCCTAGTCTGATGACTGAGATAAGCTTTGAAAAGGGCTCAATTCAACCAATCTCTCATCGTAAAGCAGGAAGAGATAAAGGAGGGCTGGGATCCAAATATGAGAAATTTGATCAGAGTATAGGATCAATGTCAACAGACCCCTCATCTCTCTGTGCTCCCAAGACTGGAGCATTGCAAGAA
This sequence comes from Daucus carota subsp. sativus, assembly GCF_001625215.2. Classification (NCBI taxonomy): domain Eukaryota; kingdom Viridiplantae; phylum Streptophyta; class Magnoliopsida; order Apiales; family Apiaceae; genus Daucus; species Daucus carota. The sequence goes on from NC_030382.2 coordinate 25,300,882, forward strand.
AAAATGGACAAACTTGATTTAGTCCAGCTGGTGAAGAATGACAGAGGAGATAACATTCTTATCTACTTCATGTCTGATGGAACAGTGTTTAGAGTAATTGAAGCTGATCTATATGCTAAACACTGGGAGGAATTGAGATATGTATCACACATATTTCAAATAAAGAACAAGTCATGCCAACACATCTCCAACTTGCTCAAAGATCAAATCAGAAGAAAGATGGGTATTACAGGAAACAAAAATGCTGGACCTTTCATTCCTAAATACTTCAATCATAAAGGACAGCTGGTTGAGATGAAGAAAAATTCAGCAAAAATAGTGACAATAGCTGGAATCAGAACTCTTGCATTCAATGAAGAGTCTGATAAAGCTTACAATATCAGGCTGGATAGAGACTTGAAAAGAAACAAGATCTATGATCTCAGAGCTGCAATTTATCAAACTGGAGTTTCAGATCCAGAGCTGAGGGAGATCAAGAGACAGATGATTACAGTACTTGAAGAAGCTGAAAGAGAACTCCTCAGAGGATATCTAAAGACAGCAAATGGTGTCTATGAAGCTAGGGAGTAAAGTATCTGTAAGTTTGAAAAAGTTTTCTGTTATATAGCTAAACTCTGTTGCATTTGACTTATCTGTTTTGACATCATCAATTATCTGTTAACTTGCACATAACTTATTTATGCACAAGTTGGGGGAGATTGTTAGATATAATTGATGATTGCTAATGTTCTTAAAGTTTGTTTTAGAACAGGAGTCATCAGAGTTTAAGCTGGAAGCTGATCAGAGTTTAGTAAAGTCTGACCAGAGTTTGATAAAGTCTGATCAGAGTTTAGTAAAGTCTGACCAGAGTTTGATAAAGTCTGATCAGAGTTTACATAGTCAAGACTCGTCAGAGTTTACACGTGGAAAGAGCTCAGAAGCGGATATACTTCAAGGAAGGATAGAAGCGGAGGAGTGATTTGCTGGCTATGGAAACTAAACAGAAAACTGGAGCAATCTTTGATTGATAGAATACATAGCTGATTTATAGGATATCAAATCAGAGATTGATTTTGTAACTGTGTCTATATAAACACAGAATAGGGTTACTCTATATGAGTTGAGTTATCGAGTACATTGTTAAGAACCCTAGCAGCTCTTAGTGATACAATATAAATCACTGAGAGAGTTTTTGTAACCATTAAAGCTTTGTGAATAAGAGTTTATTACTTTCAATCTCTTATATTGTCATATTGTGTTACAGATTGTGATCACTATATCATCTTATATAGTGAGTTAATAGGACCTAACAATATAAATATAATATTATTATATGTAATTATTAATAAATAATCGATGATATTTTCCAACCAAAATACATTAACGTTAGTTTTAAATACTCTAATGGACACACTTTTTTTATTGTCGGCTCTAATGGTCTCACTTTAAAAGAAATATTAAAAATCTGTACTATACTATATATTATTTTTACTATTAAAGCCGAAACATAAAAGTTAGTTCGTCGGCCGGTCAGTCGAGTTTGATGAGCTTATAATATATATTTTTTTATTATCTATTAAACGTTAAAAATTATGTTAGTATGATGATTCGGTATTTGGGTTTACGCGTCTTTTTAACTTATAATGTGTTCTATATTATATTTTTAATTATTAATAACAAAATATTAAAAAGTTTATTAGTTGGTTTGTATATGGGTTTATAGGTATTCTTAAATTATAATATATAACAAAAACATATCTTAACAATCTCATTAAAAAATATATGTTCGAACTAATTTTGAATTATCGATTTGACGAATTTAACTATTAAAAATTATTCAACTGTTAAATAACAAATTTATTTAACCACATTATTCTGTCATAATTTTATTTTCACAATAAAATTAGTTAAATTTTTACTATATACAATATAATAACAAATATTATAACCTCCCGTGCCATGGTTCTAAGCTAGTTTACCATTATACCTTGAACCATAACTCATTCTTAAAACTCTCTGTGATTCAGACCGTAAACTCGAGTAAAATTACTACTCTCTACGTCGCATTCAATTGTATATATTATTTTTTGGTACGTCTTTTAAGATTCTTTTAAATTATAGTTCCATAATATATTTTTAAATTATTTTTTTTCTAAATAAAGTTTAGATTTTAAATTTTTATTCAAAAAAAAGAAATTTAAAAAAACATTATCAAACTATATTTTTTAAGAGACTCGAAATACGTATACAATTGACTGAATATATTAGTCCTTTCTAGAGGTGCTGAGTTGTTATTTTGAAGCTAGGATCAAGTTGGTTTTCAGGCTAGCTTTCTTTACTACACCATGATAATTCCTGATTTACAATAAGTTAAGAATCTAAGATTATATTCTAATACTTCTCACTGATATTTAATTATTTGTATGTGAATACGAAAAGAAAATCAGACCTATTAGTCTCAGGCTTATCTTTTAGATAGAATACATGGGTAGTTATTTAGCAACATGTTTTCTAGCAGTTACAGGCCTCATGTATATATATTTGAGTTTGTCATCTCAATACAAGTTAAGCATTCTTCCAGTAAACTTTCATGGTATCAGAGCCAACACAGTAAACTTCCGTTCCTCTCTCTGATTGATTTCTATTTTAGTCACATCTTTTCATCCTTCTTTATGGCAACTGACAAACATTCTTCCTCCTCTTCCCAGACAGTAAACACTTCTTCTCTTACCAACACCGATTCTACTTCTAACCCTTTTCATCTGGCTCATGCCATTACAAACATTAAAACTTTAATTCCAGTCACTCTTGACATTAAAAATCCTAACTATCGCAAATGGAGTCATTTCTTTCTCATTACTGTTGGTCGCTTCCTCCTTGACGGCCTCCTACTTGGAAAGCCCAAGCCAGATAACATTTCAGCAGAAGAACGGCAACGCGCCGACTTTCTCCTTCAATCCTGGATCTACAGCACTATATCAAATGATCTTTCCACCATGGTTATCTCTCCCACCGCTACTGCCTCCGACTTGTGGACTGCTCTTGCCTCCTTGTTCACAGACAACAAGGACTACCGCGCCAATGTTCTTGAAGAACAATTTAAATCTCTCAAAAAAGGCACTCTTTCCATTCATGACTATTGCCAACTACTCAAAACAACGGCCGACAATCTTGCTGATGTTGGTCACTCTATCACTGACCGTCAACTTGTTCTCCAAACTCTCCACGGCCTTCCAAAATCTTATGGTACAGTAGCCAATCTTATATCCTTTCAAAATCCACTACCCACATTCCTTCAAACCCGCTCTCTCCTCCAACTTGAAGAGCATCGTCTCAATGAACCTGATACCACACAAACCCTCTTTCATATTACTCATCAACCCTCTCGCGGTATTCGTGGTGTCAATTGGCGTGGCCGTGGACGTCGAGGACGTGGCAGTACTGGCCGTGGCAACTTTAACCACCCTCAACACCAAGGCTTCAACACTTACTGGAATTCTTCCTCCATTCTTGGACCCCCTCCACCACGTCCGCCCACACACCCACCTTCACAGAGGCCACCCACAACCAATTCTCCGTAGTGGGCACATCTTAGTACAACCTCTCCTACATGGCCAGCAGGACAAGCAATGACCTCTGATGAACTAACACATGCATTCAACACCATGTCCCTCACTCCACCTTCTGATTCCTCTTGGTACATGGATACAGGCGCCTCTTCTCACATGGCTTCTGCTCCTGGTAACTTCTCAACAATTTTTAATTTAACCAACTCCACTCCTAAGCATGTTTACGTTGGTGATGGTTCCCCCCTCTCTGTTACTCATACTGCTACCTCTCTCTTACCTCCCACACCGTTTGTTTTATCCAATATTCTCATCACTCCTCATCTTGTTAAAAATTTAATCTCTGTTAGACAATTTACACGTGATAATCTGTGTTCCATAGAATTTGATCCTAATGGTTTTTCTGTGAAGGATCTGCAAACCCGGGTGGAGATACTCAGGAGTGATAGTCAAGGTGATTTATACCCCTTCAAAGTCGTTCGCCACCTTCCACATAAGCTTTCTGCCTACACCACCACCACTGCGGCTTCTTCCCACTCCATCTGGCACCAAAGACTCGGACACCCGGGCAATAATGTATTAGCAAAGTTGATTTCTAGCAATTCTCTTTCTTGTAAATCTGGTAAAACGGAGGCTCTTTGTCAAGCTTGTCAACTAGGAAAACATTGTCGTTTACCATTTTCAATATCACATTCTCGTTGTCATGTTCCATTTGAAATTATTCATGCTGATATTTGGACATCTCCTGTAATTAGTCCTTCAGGATTCAAATATTACTTACTTTTACTTGATGATTTTTCACATTTTTTATGGACATTTACTCTTCGCTTTAAATCTGATGTTTTTGAAGTTTTCACAACATTTCACCAAATGCTCCAAACACAATTCAATCTTAACATCAAAAACCTGCAGTGCGACAATGGTCGAGAATTTCGCAACAACGAATTTCATTCTTACTTCCGGAAACATGGCATTTTACATAGATATTCATGTCCTTATACCTCGCAACAAAACGGTCATGCCGAAAGAATGATCCGGACCATAAACAACATGATTCGCACTCTCCTTCTTCAAGCTTCCATGCCACCATGTTTCTGGGTAGAAGCACTGACCACCACAACTCACCTTCTAAACATCACCCCTACAAAAACTCTCTCTGATAAAACACCTTATGAAATTCTCATGTGTAGTCCTCCTACGTACTCTCATCTTCGCGTCTTCGGATGTCTTTGCTATCCAAATACTTCCGCCACTATGCCACACAAATTAGCACCTCGTTCCACCCCATGTATATTTCTTGGATACCCAGATTCTCATAGTGGTTACCGTTGTCTTGAATTGTCTACTGGGCGTATTATTATTTCACGACACGTGACTTTTGACGAGTCAACTTTCCCCTATGCACCACCCATATCTCCCCCAGTACACTCTATTCCACATCACACCACTTCTCCTGTTTTTCCCTCCCCACATCCCATACACCCTTCCCACTCACCCTCCCATACCTCTCAACCACCCCATGATGACTCCAGCCTCTTATGTGATCCAAATAATGGTTCTCTATTACCCATCTCAGGCACCTCTCCCTTATTTACGGGCCACTCTTGTCCTTCTACAGCCACATCTATTGGCCCAACTCTTCCATCTTGTCCAACAACCCCATTATCTTCAACGCCCACATCAGGCCACTCACCTCATGTTATATCTTCATCTCCCGCATCACATCTTTCCCCTTCTCCAACCACCACAACTATCCCAAATTCACCTCCACATCTCCCTCCCACAAAATCCATACACCCGATGACTACTCGTAGTAAGACTGGCTCATTAAAACCAAAAACCCTTTTCTCCCTCAATGCAACTAATTCCATCTCTCCCATTCCCAAAACCTGTCGCCAAGCTTTACAGGATCCTCACTGGCACGCTGCTATGTTGGAAGAATACAACGCTCTTGTTCAAAATGATACATGGGATGTAATTCCTTGTCCTCCTTCTAGTAATGTTGTCACTGGCAAATGGATCTTTAAGCATAAATTCAACGCTGACGGTTCATTGGAACGGTACAAAGCTCGTTGGGTTGTTCGTGGTTTTAACCAGCGCCCTGGCATTGACTTTGACGAAACTTTCAGTCCTGTTGTTAAACCGGCAACAATTCGAACTGTTCTCAGCCTTGCCTTATCACGCTCCTGGCCAATTCATCAACTTGATGTCAAAAATGCGTTTCTCCACGGTCTGCTTAATGAAACTGTATATTGTGCGCAGCCTTCCGGTTTTATCGATCCCTCTCTACCTCATGGCGTTTGTCGCCTAAAAAAGGCGTTATATGGGCTTAAACAGGCACCCCGTGCCTGGTATCGCAGGTTTACCGCTCATCTTACTACCATGGGCTTTCTCAGCAGTCATTCAGACACCTCTCTCCTTGTGTATCGTCGTGGTTCCTCGCTTGCGTATCTCCTGCTGTATGTTGATGATATTGTCCTCACCGCTTCTTCTCCTGATCTTATGCAGCAAATTATCACTCATCTTAGTCAAGAATTTGCTATGAAAGATCTTGGTGATCTGCACTATTTTCTTGGTATTTCAGTTTCGCGTTCTCCGACAGGTTTGTTTTTACATCAGCGCAAATTTGCCACTGAAATCCTCCAGCGTGCTAATATGGCATCTTGTAAGCCCTGTACTACTCCAGTTGATACCAAATGTAAACTTTCCAGTACCTCTGGTTACCCATATCCCGATCCTACACTCTATGCTTCACCAGACACATCCTTGATGGCTTATTCTGACGCAGACTGGGGAGGCTGTCCAGACACACGCCGCTCAACCTCTGGCTATTGTGTCTTCATGGGTCCTAACCTTATTTCCTGGTCTTCCAAACGTCAACCTACAGTCTCTCGTTCCAGTGCCGAGGCAGAATATCGTGCTGTCGCAAATGCAGTTGCTGAAACAACATGGCTTCGCTCATTATTAACAGAACTGTATTGTCCACCTCTTCAGGCTACTTTGGTTTATTGTGACAATGTCAGTGCCATTTATCTTACTAGCAATCCCGTTCAACACCAGCGCACAAAGCATGTTGAGATTGACATTCATTTTGTTCGTGACAAGGTCCAGCTTGGTCACGTTCGTGTCCTTCACGTCCCCTCCTCTCAGCAATTTGCTGATATCTTTACTAAAGGCCTCCCGGCCATCCTGTTCAAAGAATTTGTCTCCGGTCTCAACGTTCATTCACCTCCAGTATCGACTGCGGGGGAGTATTAGTCTCAGGCTTATCTTTTAGATAGAATACATGGGTAGTTATTTAGCAACATGTTTTCTAGCAGTTACAGGCCTCATGTATATATATTTGAGTTTGTCATCTCAATACAAGTTAAGCATTCTTCCTGTAAACTTTCAAGACCAAATGATGATTATGCATTTAGAGCTTCCTTTGCGATGTGTATGAAAGTCCATATAGAAAATAAACTGTGAGGAATTTATTGTGAAAATTACATAGCAGCCGCAGACATAAAACAAATTAAGAAATGAATCAAATCTCCGAACTTGACTATAGGTCTTGGAACTTGAATTTCGGGCATTAGAGCAAGTCCAAGAGATGCCCTAAATCATGTCCTAAGTTATAATTTAGGGCAATTGATGAAAACATTTGATCCAACAATGTCCTAGTGATGCCTTAAATCACTAAGACAACCCATTCAAGCCCTATTTTTGGGGCACTCTCACTCCTTGCCCTATCCCATATTTTATAATAAATTCCTACTAACATACCCTTTCTCTCTCTACTTTATATTATGTTTTAATGATGAAAGTGAACTTTTAATAATAAAATATTAAGCATATAGGGAAAATAAGGCACATTGTTGGAGTTGAAGTTGGTAGAATATGTCCTAAACTACTAGGACATAATTTTTTATATTATATTTAGGGCTTCATCTAGGGCACTGTTGGACTTGTATATTATATATGCTGGGACTACTTACTTCAACAACAACGACGATTTTGTATCCAGCACATACAGGGAGTGGTTTGGCTAATTGGCTTGCAGACTATCACCAATTCAATGATTTTTGCCACCAAGGAATTTTAAAGTCCGAAGCCCTAGTAGCTGTTCATAACAGCAGATGTTGGGAGAACTTTCATCATTATCAAAGCCATATGAAACAACTGTAGATAGTAAAATAAGCAGACAGGTGAAACTATTTTGTGTTATGATTAAAATTATACTCAAAGCATGACCAGAACTAATAGTAATGAAGGTTACCAAACTGAATATCAGATGTCTGAGACTCGTTCGGAACATAAGTATTCTAGTTTGAAGGCAACAAACAAAGCAAGTTGCATGCACAAACAGGACAGTTGCAAAGTTTCACTGACTGAACAAAGCCTCCGGCTCCTCAACTGCCTGCACAACTCAAGGTAAGAACCCAGACAAATATACATGCAGTTGATGGGATAATCTTCAATAATGGTATAAGGCATAAAAGTAACAATCCACAGTGGTTACTTTGCTCCGGAGAGAACCTGCAGTCTTAATGACTCTGTGAACCATTGCTTTGTAGTTGGTTTTGCTTATTTATTTAAACCAGGAGGATCATTTGATTTTCAAGCATGTGCATCATTGTTTTTAAATCGCATAAGTAGCCAAAAACAGAATACTTCATCGAAGCGCAAAACCATCAATTATGACAAAAACATTGATCCAAAGCATTGAATAAATAATGGAAAGACACAAATAAGTGAACTAACATCCACTGCGAACAGTTTGAAAATACGAATATTTAAGAAAAACTAATTACTGAGGATTCAACTATGAGCTCCACATCAAGTTTGATCACAGAGTGATCATGCGCAGCTGACTTCCAGGATCAACAAAATTAAAGCTACTTTTCCTTGTAAACAACCAGGCACCTTTGTTATTCCGTTCCTCATTCCACATGACAGCCTTTACATTTAGGATAGAGTTTTGTTGGTGGACCAAGATCCATGTAGCCTTTCCAGAAATCTGTAAGAAATCACGGCAAGCAGATCCCGTAAATAGAGTAATTCTGTTTTTTGGAATGATCATCGAATAATGTAAATATTGAATTTTTCCCCACCAGGCAGCTCTGATTTGGTATCATTCTCGTCATGGGCTGTGTACTGTCCGCATCCGGCCTCTGATAAATTTAGAAGGTGTTATAATTTTTTCACAAAGCCAAGAGTTATGCAAGGAACATGAACTTTCACGGTGGTAAAAGCGTGCATACCTTCTACTTCCTCAGCCTCGGTGTTAGTTTCATCATCAGCTCCATTATCTGTCCATAACATGACATGAGGATGAATAGTAATGGACAGAATCATAAGAGGTACTAATCACAATATTTGGAAATGGAGGTACTAACCCATGTTACATGTATCTGGATTGCTGGTTTTCCCCGGACTGTCCTTGGTACCTGACGTCGATGCGCAGCTGGTGCCATAACAATCACCTGCAAGAGCATTTTGTTATCAATTGAGATGCATGGAGAACCACATTTTCTGTATTGATGTACATGCCCTACCTGCTTTAAACTGACTTTCTGAAGCATTGTTTTACCCCACTTTGTTGAAAAAATCCAACAAATTCTTCGGGCTGGTATTTGATTCATCAGGGTACCAGGCTTCAGATGTAAGAAAGCGTCAAATCATAAGTTCAGCTGCAGATGCATATAATTATGAACAGTGATGTATATTGGACACTTACCCGGACGGCGAACACCTATTCTGTCCAAATCAGGAACCAGGACAGTAATGTCCGACTGCGGGCTATCTCGAGAATTAGTATTTGCAATTGTATGACGATTTAATAGATTGACAGTAGTGGCATTCTTAACTTTATTCACTGTTAAAATGTTCCACAGATCAAATTAAGTTAAGCAAGAGAAACAGAAGGAATTTGATCTCTAAATAAACAAATTATTAGAACTCCAGCACTAACCTCTCTGTATCATGCGGGCCAATTTTATGGCCCAAACTTGATGAAAATATAGAGCAACTCAAAGAAAGGCATGATATTTATTTTGAGCAGGAGAACTTTATGAAGACCAGTTATAGGATTTGATTTCCAGAACCTATAATTCACACAAAATAAGGTCATCGAAGCAGATACGCATGTTGTAAAGTACAATAAATTGTACCAAATACCATATTAAACAAAATTTAATATATATGCTCATCACCAATATAGAAACTACAGTTCTAACAATGCTCCAATAAAACCTTCCTAGATAGCTTGATTAAAGGTGTTTTATCAGAAGATGTTAAAGGAACAGAGACTCATGCATTAGGTACCCGACTATCGACAATCAACACTCTTGGTGATGCTTTCTTATTTTATGTACTGTTATGCTTTACCTGATTTTCTTTGTGATACTAAAAAAACCAGTTATCTCACAGGTGCCCTGATTATATCTAAATCATTTAGTACTATACATACAAAGTCAGAAATTAAGGTTCTAGATGAAGTTTTTTGTAAGCAGAAATCAATGCAAAATCCTATCGTGCCTCGTATAAAGCAAGGGTCAAGCAGAGTGATCGGAAAATCAGTGTCATCTAAATCATTTAATTCAGACAAATTGAGATATGATGAATCTAAATCTACAATGTTATCTCCAAAATTTCCTCTTGCTCCGGATTTAGCAGGCTTTAAACATGCAAATGAACAGAATTTCGCGAAGAGGAAGAGCTCTTTGGCCCAAGAATCAACAAACTTAACTGAAAAGTTCAGGGAAGTTCTATTAGTCACCCCAGGGTCCAGGCAGTGTAGTAAAGCTGGAACAGAAAGCGACTCCAGTCAGAAATGTGGAGATGCGAAAGTACTTGCACCTGATGTGCTTACTGCATGAAATCCGAAGGAGGTGAAAGATAATTGTAACAAACCGAAATCTGAAATACCATATTAGATTACAAAGAATAAAATGTAAGACCTTGTTTGTTACGATAGTGTGTTGTGAGATAATTAATTATAAAATACAGTTATGCATAGATAATTATTTGAAGCATTTTTTCGAACAGCTAGACTATAATTTCTGTAAACACAAAATAAAAGAAACAAAGGGTGTAATCCAAACGAACCTGATGGATACATGATATAAACTGCAAATCTTCAAGATGCTGAGACGCCGCTTTTGAACTACACAAATCAGTTATGTGCTATGAAAAAAAGTTTTAATGACACACAATTATTGAAACATAATATAGTATATTGTTGTTACTCACTAATCTGAGAAGGAGAGAGTGGATAAAGAGAAAAATACATTCTCCTAACAGTTTGATAAAACTTGTCCAATCCATTAAACAAGAACGATGAAGCGTGATCATAACTATTAACAGCAAAAGACGGGGGACGTCTCCTTTGTCATGAAACTATGAATAAAAGCACAGTCCATCAGCCTTATCATAATATTTATTTACAGAAAAAGGAACGGAAAGAAAATGCTAAACTCATGTTTTGAAGAAGGAGACAGGGGACCAAATGCACGCCATCTGTTTGTTATTAAACCAAATATTACAACACGGATAACTTACACAAAAATTATCACAAATCACATGCTGAAAGATGGAGGAGACGAAGAAAACTAACTGCTGTCCATGGATACTAATATGAGCGTCGATCGTAATGCTCATAGGTCTGAGGAATATTGAAAGCGGAAATAACTCCTGAGATTATGGGCTGAGATGATTCCATTAATTACAGTTATGCTAAGATCCTGTAAAGATTTAAAATTTGAATTTGAATTGAAGAAGATTAAGTGGGAGACATGGAAATAACTGAACGCACGCTAGAATCATGATGCCTTTTGCTGAGTAATTAGGACGTCTCTGCGGGTACGACCCATGTAAGTATGGGTTATACATAAAACAACACAGAAGACATATGGAACTGGGTACGGATCTGATCCAGGGGAAAAGGGTCAGCCCGGGAATTTAATTAAATGACAGTTGTGTCCTTGGCTTGTTTGTCAGAAGAAAAATAAAGAAGGATAAATGATGTCTTTTGCAATCTTTTTTTTTTTTTTTTTTTTTTTTTTTGACAGAGATGTCTTTTGCAATCTTGTTTGTATTCACAAATTAGGATTATGATTAGGATTATGATTATGATGATTATGATTATTAGGATTAGGATTATTATATTATATAGATCTCATTATAAAAAAAATAAAATAATCTGTTTTACGAAAGAAAAAGGTAAAATAATCTTATTTTCAAAAAACTAAAATCATCATACTTATTATTATTCTTTATTAATCTAAAATAATCCCATCAATCTATTTCTGACCTGACTATATAGATGTATACACATTATTAGTTTTTGTATTTTCTTATTTATAAATTTAATTATCCTTAAATTATTATATTGTTATATTATTTTAAAAAATTATATTTATTCCTTTGATTATTTTTTATTTTTTTACGTAGGAACTCGTAGCCGCTACCTTTCGGGTGCGCACTGGGCAAACCAACGAGCTCACGCTAGGTAAACCGTTTAATTCACGTAATAGCCTGTAACTACGTGAACCAGGTAAGTAAACCGCAATTTTTATCTATAAGGAATAACAAGTTAAATAATAATGTAATTTATTTTTATTTTTCTAAATTTTAACTTTTACTTTATAATTATTATTAGTTCAATATCAAATATATTTATTTTTAAATAGTATTATGCGACCATATATGTGTGTGGCCTTTTTATACCTTTTTATGTATAGAAAATTTATAATTCATTATCATGAAAATATTAATTTATCATATTATTTTAAAATATAAATATAAATATTCTCTCTGCTATTATTTATTTAATATTTATATTGTATAAATAATAAATATTAATATTAATGAAAGTAAAACACTTTTGATATTATTTTATGAAAATTTGTTAACATTATTCCAATTTTTATTTCTAAATGCTATCATATTATTAACTTAAAAAAATGCTATCATATTATATTGGTAATTTAATGGTTACAAAAAATTACCATAATAAGTATTACCTTAATAATTTTAAACAATAAGTCAAAAATCGAATTTTATATAATCAATAACTTTATAATCATTAATCTATACAATATTAAAACCGGAGATATTTTTCAATCAAAATACATTAATATTATTTTTAAATACTCTAATGTCTCACTCTAAAAGTAATATTATAAATCTATAATACCATACTATATATTAATATATTATACTATTAAAGCCAAAACACCAAAAGTTCAATTCGTTAGTCGAGTTTGGTGAGTCTGTTGGTATTCGACCCACATGTATACTTAATTTATAAATGTTAAAATATATTTTTTATTATCTATTAAATCAAAACATTAAAAATTAGGTTGGGTCGGTATTTTCAACTATATTATTAATTATTAATAACAAAATATTAAAAGGTTGGTTGGTGTATGTCTGGGTTTATAGGTCTCCTTATATTATAACATGTAAAAAAGTATATTTAAATATTCTCATTAAAATATATATATATATATATATATATATATATATATATATATATATATATATATGTTCGACCGAATTTTTAATTAGTCATTTGACTAAGTTAACTATTAAGAATTTATTCGGCTGTCAAATAAAAAATTTAATTGACCACATTATTTTATTGAATTTTTTTTCACAATAAAATTAGTTAAATTAAAAATATATAATAACATAATAAATATTATAACGAGCCGTGACTTGCCGGGATTAAGCTAGTACATTATCGATATAAGTGATTAAAAGTTACGCAGTGTATAAGTCAGATATATGTAATTATGTGTGCATATTAACCCAGGCACCCAGAGTCAACGGAGCATTTATTAACGTTTCATCCATTTAATGTATAGAAGGTTATAAACGTAATATACCAGTGTGCACAAGGCAAATTTGAGCATTTATTAACGTTTCATCCATTTAATGTATAGAAGGATATAAACGTAATATACTAGTGTGCACAAGGCAAATTTGATTTGCATTTAGCAACACCTCCGTTAAAAATTTAACATAAAGCTGACTAAGCGTCATGACTTGATTTAAATAAATCCACCATGGTATGTACAGTCAGCTGAAGCGGCATTTTGGTCACTCGGCTGACTACAAACTTGCAATCAGGTCATCAAACTCAAAAAACTTTTATTTAGGTCACTTATCATAATATCCGTTAAAAATTGAAGAAAAAAAGAATTAAAAGCTATCATGCAGCACTTTTTTTCTCTTTTAAAAAATTTCGAAACTTATGGCATACCAGCCACTCCATGGCATACCTTCTTACATCGAGTTATGGAGCACATCATTACAATTTTAGTCATAATATATATTATTTTTTTATGGAATATAATTATAAATTTTGATTATTAAATCGAAAACGAAGTTATACAAATTTTTATTCCAATAATCATCTAAAATTATACAATACCTTAACATAATTCTATAACAGAATAATAATCATCCAGAATTATTCTGTTGCAGAACCAGTTTCGATTCAAATATTAAGTGTTAAATTGTTTATAATAGATATATGTTATAATATTCTATATTATAATCACATTTTATATGTATTAAATAAAAAAATTTATAAAAAATTGACATTTATAGTGGTGTAAAGTATAACTCCATATAAGAAGTACTTTCCTAAAATGTTCGTCTCTTTTTATATATTAAACTAAAACGTCATATTCCTTTGGAACCACCTTATGACTTTAGTCTTATTTGTATTATTAATCAGGGTTTGCTGTACATACGAAAAATATCATATTTTTATATTATATTTTGAAATTATTTTTGAAAACACACAACGATAAAAAAAATGCAAATCCTAATTTTTTTAAAAAAAATTTAGGATTTTACAGCAAAACCTTAGTAGTTCTAGACTTCTATTTTAAAGATGGGTTCTTTTTTGAATGTGGTCCTTAATACTAAAAATCAAGTATTTGAACATTTTTCAAACATATATACTTAGGGAATTTGACAAATATACTAATTGTTAGATATAATTGATGATTACTAATGTTCTTAAAGTTTGTTTTAGAACAGGAGTGATTAGAGTTTAAGCTGGAAGCTGATCAGAGTTTAATAAAGTCTGACCAGAGTTTGATAAAGTCTGATCAGAGTTTACATAGTCAAGGCTCGTCAGAGTTTACACGTGGAAAGAGCTCAGAAGCGGATATACTTCAAGGAAGGATAGAAGTAGAGGAGTGATTTGCTGACTATGGAAACTAAACAGAAAACAGTAGCAATCTTTGATTGATAGAATACATAGCTGATTTATAGGATATCAAATCAGAGATTGATTTTGTAACTGTGTATATATAGACACAGATTAGGGTTACTCTATACGAGTTAAGTTATCGAGTACATTCTTAGAAGAACCCTAGCAGCTCTTAGTGATAATATATAAATCACTAAGAGAGTTTTTGTAACCTACTGAGCTTTGTCAATAAGAGTTTACTGCTTTCAATCTCTTATATTGTCATACTGTGTTATTGATTGTGTTCACTATATTAACTTATATAGTGAGTTTATAGGACCTAACAAGTGGTATCAGAGCCAGCTCTGTTAAGATAACTACAGTGAGATCTTAATCACAATCATGTCTGAAAAATCACAAGCTTCGTCTTTTAGAGTTCCAGTCCTTAAGGCATCTGAATATCCAGTCTGGAAAGAGAGAATGATTATATTTCTAGACTCTGTCGATCCAGAATACCTTGACAGGATTTATGATGGACCACATATGCCCACCAAGCTCTCTGTTGGGCTTGGAGATGAACCTCAGAAGATGGTTCCAAAAGACAAGAAAGATTATACCCCTGAGGACATCTTGTCAATTGGCAAAGACTCAAAGGTGAAACACCTTCTGCACAGTGCCCTTGATAATGCAATGTCTAATAGGGTGATTGGGTGCAAAACTGCTAAACAAATCTGGGATGCTCTGGAAACCAGATGTCAGGGAACTCAAGCCATCAAGAAGAACAGAAAAACCATCCTTACACAGGAGTATGAGCACTTTGACTCAAAATCTGGTGAGTCCTTGACAGATCTGTATGACAGATTTGTCAAACTGTTGAATGACTTATCTCTGGTGAACAAGGAATATGATCTCGAAGACTCAAACCTCAAATTCCTTCTAGATCTTCCTGAAAAATGGGATTTGAAAGTCACTACAATAAGAGACAATCTTGATCTTGGAGAAATGTCTCTTGATGATGTTTTTGGAAGACTGAAGACTCATGAACTTGAGATGGAGCAGAGGAGCAAACGTCATGGAGGCAAATCAAAGTCTGTTGCTCTAAAAGTTCAAGAGGAAGCTGCTAAGAGCAAAGGAAAAGCTCATGTCACAAAGTCTGACATTGAGTCATCAAACTCTGATGACTCAAACTCTGATGTTCCCTCAGACTCTGAAGAAAGTGATGATGAGATGATGCAGTTAGCAGCATTGATGGTGAAAAGCTTCAAGAAGTTGGCTTACAAAAAGTTCAACAAAGGCAAAAGTTTCTCAAGGAAAGACAGAAACTCTGACAGAGTTTATGATAAGAAGAACTTCAGGAAGAATGAGGGCAAGGAAGGAAAAGCTGGAAAAGCTGACAAGTATACCTGTTTCAACTGTGGTGAAAAGGGTCACTTTGCATCTGAATGCAAGAAAGCCAAGAAAGAAAAGGAAAAAGCCTTTATCACCAAGAAAGGAAACTGGACAGATACATCTGATTCAGAGGAAGAAGTCAATTATGCTCTGATGGCAAACACTGACAACAACTCTGAATCTACTGCTAAGGTACCTCATTCTACTCTTGCCTTTGATACTGAAGATATAACTGAGTTAAGATTGTTCCTTAAAACTTTGCATATCAGCTTTAGAGATCAGACTTTAGAGAATGAAAGATTAAAATCTGAAACTCTAAGTGTAAAGAAAAGGAATGATTATCTAGAAAAAGAATTAGTTCAGATGTTAGAAGTTCAGAAAGAGAGAGATGATGCTGTCATTGTCAAAGATGAACTATTAAAGAGGTATGCATCTCTTCAATCAGAACTTGCTAAGGAAAGGGATATTATTAAGACATGGACTAAGTCAGGCAAAACTACTCAGGATATCTTAGGTAGTGGAAACTGGAAGAAGGGACTAGGTTACACTGATAACTCAGAAGCTGAGTCATCAAAAATAGAGTTTGTTAAAACTGTAAAACCTAAGGTTAAACCTGTTAAATTTGTTGCTGAATCCTCTAAGTCTAAACAGAGTAGACCAGAATCAGAGATTAACAACAATTTAAAATCTGATAAGTCCAAACAGGTTAACATAGGAATGATGACTCAGAAACAGCTTAAGCATAAGCTTAAAGAGGTAAAGTCTGATAACAAAGAAAAGGAGCCTAGGAAAAATAGAAATGGCAAGGTTGGAATAGACAAGAGTAATAACTACATGCCTATTCCAAATGCACCTAGGAAGACATGCCATAACTGTGGAAATACTAATCATCTTGCTAATTTTTGCAGGAAGAACAAGGACATTAACTCCTTACCTACAAAGTCTGGAGTTAGAAAAAGTAGTATTAGATATAAACCACAAGATCCATGTTTTCATTGTGGTAGTTTATGGCATTCTATTTATACTTGCAAAGAATATCATAATTTGTATTATGATTATTATCAATTGAAACCTTCCTTGAAAAAGGTTAATAAAAACTCTGCAAGTACAAAATCTGTTTCTAGTACAAACTCTGTTCCAAAGTCTATTAGCTCAAACTCTGATAATAATAATTCCGCTTAAAAAGCTAACAAACTTAATAAGGCCAAGGGATCCAAGCAAGTCTGGGTCCTTAAAACTAACAATTAATGGTCTTTGTGATTGCAGGGCAACAAGAAGAATATCCTAGTCTTGGACAGTGGATGTTCAGGACACATGACTGGAAATAAAGCCCTGCTGTCAGAGTTTGTGGAGAAAGCTGGCCCAAGTGTTTCTTACAACCCTAATCTGTGTCTATATATACACGGTTACAAAATGAATCTCTGATTTGATATCCTATAAACCAGCTATGTATTCTATCAATCAAAGATTGCTACTGTTTTCTGTTTAGTTTCCATAGTCAGCAAATCACTCCTCTGCTTCTATCCTTCCTTGAAGTATATCCGCTTCTGAGCTCTTTCCACGTGTAAACTCTGACGAGCCTTGACTATGTAAACTCTGATCAGACTTTATCAAACTCTGGTCAGACTTTATTAAACTCTGATCAGCTTCCAGCTTAAACTCTGATCACTCCTGTTCTAAAACAAACTTTAAGAACATTAGTAATCATCAATTATATCTAACAATCTCCCCCAACTTGTGCATAATCATGTTATGTGCAAGTTAATGGATAATTGATGATGTCAAAACAAATAAGTCAAATGCAACAGAGTTTAGCTACATAACAGAAAACTTTTAAAACTTACAGATACTTTTACTCCTTAGCTTCATAGACACCATTGGCTGTCTTTAAGTATTCTCTGAGGAGTTCCCTTTCAACTTCTGCAAGTGCTGCAGTCATCTGTCTTTTGACTTCTCTTAATTCTGGATCTGAAACTCCAGTTTGATAGATTGCAGCTCTAAGATCATAAATCTTGTTTTTCTTCATGTCCTTGTCCAGCCTGATGTAGTAACCTTTGTCAGACTCTTCATTGAAACTAAGAGCTCTGATTCCAGCTACTGTTTCCAATTGTGCTGAATTTTTCTTCATCTCAACTAGTTGTCCTTGGTAATTGAAGTACTTTGGAACAAAAGGTCCAGCATTCTTGTTTCCAGTTATACCCATCTTTCTCTTGATTTGATCCTTGATCAGATTTGAGATGTGCTGACATGATTTGTTCTTCACTTGAAATATGTACTGAACATATCTCAATTCCTCCCAGTGTTTAGCATAAAGATCAGCTTCAATAACTCTAAACACTGTTCAATCAGACATAAAGTAGATAAGAATGTTATCACCTCTGTCATTCTTTACCAGTTGGACTGAATCAGGTTTGTCCATTCTTTCTTGCAATGCTCCAGTCTTGGGTAGAGTCTGAAACATTCTGATGCTCCCCCTCAACATATGCTTCATCATCATGAACTTGTAAATTTTCACCAGAGTTTGCTGTATTTTGCTCACAGTCAGAGTTTGACTGTTCATCAGAGTTTGTCGAATCAGAGAATATTTCTTCATTTTCAAAATGCAGTTCTTCATGATCATCCATATCTGCTAAACCCATAATTCTCTTGTCATCAAATGACACATGTATGGATTCCATGATCACCTTGGTTCTTAGATTATAGACTCTGAAGGCCTTTGTTGTCAGAGGATAACCTACAAAAATGCCTTCATCAGCTTTTAAATCAAACTTGGTAAGCTGTTCTGGATGAGTCTTCAATACAAAGCATTTGCACCTAAATACATGAAAGTATTTCAGATTTGGCTTCTTTTTCTTCACCATCTCATATGGGGTCTTGCCATGCTTATTAATCAGTGTTGCATTTTGAGTGAAACAAGCTGTTTGAACAGCTTCTGCCCAGAAATAAGTAGGTAATTTAGCCTCATCAAGCATAGTTCTGGCAGCTTCTATTAGAGTCCTGTTTTTCCTTTCAACTACACCATTTTGCTGTGGTGTTCCAGGTGCAGAAAATTGTTGCACTACACCTCTTTCTTTGCAGAACTCTTCCATTGTTGAATTTCTGAACTCAGTTCCATTATCACTTCTAATGATCTTTACTTTGTCTTCAGATCCATGGTCCAGTTGCTTCACATGATCCATCAGATGCAAAGCTGTTTCATCTTTAGAGTGAAGAAAATATACCCAAGTGTATCTAGTATACTCATCAACAATGACAAGAGCAAATTTCTTCCTTGCAATGGATGGTACATTAACTGGTCCAAATAGATCAACATGTAAAAGATGATATTGCTTCTTTATTGAGAATTCAGTCTTACTCTTGAAGGATGTCTTTCTCTGCTTGGCATTTTGACATGAATCACATAGACCATCTGAAGTGAGTAGTGATTTAGGGAGTCCTCTCACAAGCTTTTTCTTTATAAGCTCATTTATGGAGTTGAAATTGAGATGTGAGAGCTTCTTGTGCCACTTCCAACTTTCTTCTGTAGAGATTCTTGTAGATAAGCAAATTGCTTTTCCTTCAGAGTTTGTAGGCAAGTTTATTTCATAAATGTTTCCATGTCTGTGAGCAATCACTGCCACCTTGCCTGTTGACTTGCTTACTATCTCACTGTGTTCTTCATAGAAATCAACATGATATCCTCTGTCACAGATCTGACTGACAGAGAGTAAATTGTGTTTTAGCCCTTGAACAAGAGCTACATTTGAGATGATGACATTTCCAAGATTGATGTTGCCATATCCCAGAGTCCTTCCTATGTTGCCATCTCCATAAGAAACACTTGGGCCAGCTTTCTCCACAAACTCTGACAGCAGGGCTTTATTTCCAGTCATGTGTCCTGAACATCCACTGTCCAAGACTAGGATATTCTTCCTCTTGCCCTGCAATCACAAAGACCACTAATTGTTAGTTTTAAGGACCCAGACTTGCTTGGATCCCTTGGCCTTATTAAGTTTGTTAGCTTTTGCAGCGGAATTATTATTATCAGAGTTTGAGCTAACAGACTTTGGAACAGAGTTTGTACTAGAAACAGATTTTGTACTTGCAGAGTTTTTATTAACCTTTTTCAAGGAAGGTTTCAATTGATAATAATCATAATACAAACTATGATATTCTTTGCAAGTATAAATAGAATGCCATAAACTACCACAATGAAAACATGGATCTTGTGGTTTATATCTAATACTACTTTTTCTAACTCCAGACTTTGTAGGTAAGGAGTTAATGTCCTTGTTTTTCCTGCAAAAATTAGCAAGATGATTAGTATTTCCACAGTTATGGCATGTCTTCCTAGGTGCATTTGGAATAGGCATGTAGTTATTACTCTTGTCTATTCCAACCTTGCCATTTCTATTTTTCCTAGGCTTCTTTTCTTTGTTATCAGACTTTACCTCTTTAAGCTTATGCTTAAGCTGTTTCTGAGTCATCATTCCTATGTTAACCTGTTTGGACTTATCAGATTTTAAATTGTTGTTAATCTCTGATTCTGGTCTACTCTGTTTAGACTTAGAGGATTCAGCAACAAATTTAACATGTTTAACCTTAGGTTTTACAGTTTTAACAAACTCTGTTTTTGATGACTCAGCTTCTGAGTTATCAGTGTAACCTAGTCCCTTCTTCCAGTTTCCACTACCTAAGATATCCTGAGTAGTTTTGCCTGACTTAGTCCATGTCTTAATAATATCCCTTTCCTTAGCAAGTTCTGATTGAAGAGATGCATACCTCTTTAATAGTTCATCTTTGACAATGACAGCATCATCTCTCTCTTTCTGAACTTCTAACATCTGAACTAATTCTTTTTCTAGATAATCATTCCTTTTCTTTACACTTAGAGTTTCAGATTTTAATCTTTCATTCTCTAAAGTCTGATCTCTAAAGCTGATATGCAAAGTTTTAAGGAACAATCTTAACTCAGTTATATCTTCAGTATCAAAGGCAAGAGTAGAATGAGGTACCTTAGCAGTAGATTCAGAGTTGTTGTCAGTGTTTGCCATCAGAGCATAATTGACTTCTTCCTCTGAATCAGATGTATCTGTCCAGTTTCCTTTCTTGGTGATAAAGGCTTTTTCCTTTTCTTTCTTGGCTTTCTTGCATTCAGATGCAAAGTGACCCTTTTCACCACAGTTGAAACAGGTATACTTGTCAGCTTTTCCAGCTTTTCCTTCCTTGCCCTCATTCTTCCTGAAGTTCTTCTTATCATAAACTCTGTCAGAGTTTCTGTCTTTCCTTGAGAAACTTTTGCCTTTGTTGAACTTTTTGTAAGCCAACTTCTTGAAGCTTTTCACCATCAATGCTGCTAACTGCATCATCTCATCATCACTTTCTTCAGAGTCTGAGGGAACATCAGAGTTTGAGTCATCAGAGTTTGATGACTCAATGTCAGACTTTGTGACATGAGCTTTTCCTTAGCTCTTAGCAGCTTCCTCTTGAACTTTTAGAGCAACAGACTTTGATTTGCCTCCATGACGTTTGCTCCTCTGCTCCATCTCAAGTTCATGAGTCTTCAGTCTTCCAAAAACATCATCAAGAGACATTTCTCCAAGATCAAGATTGTCTCTTATTGTAGTGACTTTCAAATCCCATTTTTCAGGAAGATCCAGAAGGAATTTGAGGTTTGAGTCTTCGAGATCATATTCCTTGTTCACCAGAGATAAGTCATTCAACAGTTTGACAAATCTGTCATACAGATCTGTCAAGGACTCACCAGATTTTGAGTCAAAGTGCTCATACTCCTGTGTAAGGATGGTTTTTCTGTTCTTCTTGATGGCTTGAGTTCCCTGACATCTGGTTTCCAGAGCATCCCAGATTTGTTTAGCAGTTTTGCACCCAATCACCCTATTAGACATTGCATTATCAAGGGCACTGTGCAGAAGGTGTTTCACCTTTGAGTCTTTGCCAATTGACAAGATGTCCTCAGGGGTATAATCTTTCTTGTCTTTTGGAACCATCTTCTGAGGTTCATCTCCAAGCCCAACAGAGAGCTTGGTGGGCATATGTGGTCCATCATAAATCCTGTCAAGGTATTCTGGATCGACAGAGTCTAGAAATATAATCATTCTCTCTTTCCAGACTGGATATTCAGATGCCTTAAGTACTGGAACTCTAAAAGACGAAGCTTGTGATTTTTCAGACATGATTGTGATTAAGATCTCACTGTAGTTATCTTAACAGAGCTGGCTCTGATACCACTTGTTAGGTCCTATAAACTCACTATATAAGTTAATATAGTGAACACAATCAATAACACAGTATGACAATATAAGAGATTGAAAGCAGTAAACTCTTATTGACAAAGCTCAGTAGGTTACAAAAACTCTCTTAGTGATTTATATATTATCACTAAGAGCTGCTAGGGTTCTTCTAAGAATGTACTCGATAACTTAACTCGTGTAGAGTAACCCTAATCTGTGTCTATATATACACAGTTACAAAATCAATCTCTGATTTGATATCCTATAAATCAGCTAAGTGAAGCAACCTTTACTAGGCTGGTGGTGAATGAGCTAGGAATGATATCAGGAACTGAGTAAACATAATGGTCAGATCTTTCAAGCTTAAATTGTCAAATTACCATATGTATTGCTCACAAATTTGCCATGATATACTCTGATTGTTAAACTCTGATGACATTCTCTGATGATATACTCTGTTTGTTATACTCTGATTGTCATTCTCTGACGATATTCTCTGATGTTTGTAAACTCTGAATCTTGATAAATGATCTCATTTTATTTCTTTGAGACAAATAACCTGTGAAGATACTATGAAGCATGATCTGAATTAGTAATCATGAATCTCAGTTAAGTTCTTCAATCTTGATCTCAATTTTGTGCAACTGTATTACACAAGAAGCATGTTAATATCATTGAGACTCTTTTACTTCACATATCTTAATTATAAGTGAGACTGATTAATTTGAATTTTCTCTCATTAAATTAGAGATGCACAGTGGTTATAAACTCTGATGACTTTATTTCTAAGCCAATACACCCCAGATGATAAGCATGGTACTCCTTTGAGATCTTAGATGTCTATATGACAGTGACTGGGAAGACCCAAACATTTGCTGGTATTAAGTAATTGCTAAGATTTTATAATCTATGGTGACCAGTCACAATCTCTGATTACTGGAGAATTACTGATGCAATATTATATTTAAAGGTCGTGCCTCATTTGCACTGAGAAGCGTCCTTATATTATTATTATTAAAAAAATAAAAAAAAATAAAAAAATAGGGGGTATTTAATTGCATAATTCTTCATCAGAGTATGTCACTTCCCTATGTCTTGAGAGTTTGAACAGATTATATTTGTCTTCCTTATTCTTAGGAAATTATGAAATTCTTTAGTCTCTGATTTAATATGTTAAATCACACACATTATTTCACAAGCACATTATTGAGCTATGGATTTTATGACAAAATCTGATTTATGATGAATTTTCTAAACATTATGTCTTCTTCTGAGGTACTTAGAAATTTATTTTCTTTGTTTTAAATCTCAGAGTTTAAAATTCGAGGGATTTGATTTTTTTTAAAATCTTGTACATATCAGGAGTTTAAATATTCAGAGAATGTGAAGAGAGTGTTCCAAACGGCTGTATTGTTAGTGGGCTTACA
Source organism: Daucus carota subsp. sativus (assembly GCF_001625215.2). Lineage (NCBI taxonomy): Eukaryota > Viridiplantae > Streptophyta > Magnoliopsida > Apiales > Apiaceae > Daucus > Daucus carota. Next base: position 25,324,664 of record NC_030382.2, read on the forward strand.
TGTAAAACATTTTAATAGGAGAACGTGTAATCAGCATTTATAACTGCACAAGTTTTACTGCGCTCATGATTACTATTTTCTTTTCTCCATGCCACTAACACTCATCTACCAGTTAAAATCTGACAGGTGTACAGCTGAACAAAAGCCCAAGCGTGTACAGCTAAACAAAATCTGAAGAGTTTATCACATCAGATTTTATTGCTTGTTATTCACTTATACACTTCATCTTTACACACACTCTCTCAACAAACTCTTAAGCTTTTCTCTCTGCAACTCAAATCTTCTCTTACACACTTTCTCAAACACCTTTCTTCCTTCACAAACTCTGTTCTAATGGCGACTTCAGCGTTTACTCATGCAGGTGTGGAATTTGTTCCCAACAACCACGCTGCCATTCTTAACACAGCAGATGCTCCAAGGGATTATCATCCAATCCAGCAATTCTTGGCACAGAGTGCCCTGGCTACTGCTCTTACCGCTCCTGCCAGACTCTCTGGAAGCCAAATCATCACTTTTTGGAGGACAGGGCAATATGATAATGGTGGTGCAGATGGATCACCATCTATTGTGTTCGCATATGAAGGGGAGGAGTATGCTGTTACTCCAGCCACAGTTCGTCAAGCACTCAACATGCCAGAGAATGCAGCGTACATCACAAATGGAGATACCAATCTCAGGGGCATGATGAATGCTCTGGGCTACAGTGAATCACTTGACAAATTAGGACAATTAAAGCGTCCAGGACTAAGAAGGGAATGGAGCTTCTTCTTTGACTGTATCACGAGGGCGTTTCAGAAGAAGAGCACCAATGGATATGCTACAAATTGGGTATTCTCTGATCTACTCTACTAATTTTGATTTTGGTAGATTAGTTCTTAGAAATATTGGTGAAAGAATACATGAAAATAGACAAATCATATATTTCTCAAGATTTTGTCAATTACTGTTCAATGCCACTGTTGGTGAGGTGGATTTTGCTGTTGATGATGAGATCAAGCCCTTTTGGCTTCATAAAAGGGTGTTCAAGGACCTCATCTCAAAAGATGAGAAGTATCCAATCCAGAGGCCCCTCCTAATTCCAGCTCCAGTTAGAGCTAGGATGGATTTGCCCCCAGTCCAACAACAACAACCTCAACCTTCCAGAACTCCCACAGCAAGCAGATCTTCTGCATCCAAGTCAACAAGGGCTACAAAGTCTGATGCAGCCCCTTCCACTGTGAAGACCAGAACCTCTGTTGCTACACAAGTTCTGAAGACAAAGTCTGATGTGCCAACAAACTCTGATACAGTTCCTACTGTAAACTCTGATACAGTCTCTAAGACTTTAAACTCTGAAGCTGCTTCTCCACCAAAGCAGAAAAGAAGAAGACTTGTTGCAGCTTATGACTATGATGATCTGGAAGCCTCTCCTGCAACAAACTCTGAACCTCCTCAGGCTAGCCCTCAGTCAAGAAAAGTTAGATTTAAAGCAAGGGCAAACAAGCCTAAGAAGGCAAAGGTACCAATAACTGAGATCACTGATTTCACTCTTGAGGAAGAGCAAGCACCATCTACTACACTTCCTGATTCTTCTCAAGCTCTGATGGTGCATCCTCTTCAAGCTGTTCCACTCTCTACTGCTACAGCATCTTCTACTTCATCTGAAGTAGATGAGGAAATAATCTGCAAGGAACCAGTTACAACTGAAGCTGGGACAACATTGTCTGATCCTCACACTCCAATCTCTGATCATGGACCCTCCATTCCAATTCCTCAATCTCCATTGAAATTTCCTGAGGGTGCCATAATTCATGATACAGCTCCAGAAAATTACAAGTCAGATGCTGTAATTACAGACTCTGACAAGGTAGCATTGGAAGCATTGCAGTCACTTGCTAAGGCTGGTGAAGAGCCCAACAAATCAAAATCTGCAGATCAAGAGAAAGTTGTTCCAGATCCTGTTGAAGATGATGTTGATTCTGCATCTGATGATGATGAGGATGATGAAAATGAAGATGAAGTCCCCATGTCTCTTCAACAACAGAAGTGGGAGTCTACCAGTCAATACAATGCCAGACTGCAGACTCTGCAGACAAACTCTGAGCCTCTTCCCAGGGATCTTCAGGTTGATCCACCTAATGAAGTATGGGATAAACTCTGGCTGAGTCACCAGCATTCTCTGGAGCCAGCAAAGGCTGAAGAATTTCTATCCTTGGCAGAAATTAAAATTACAAACTCTGATGTCATGTCAAGCCTCAAAGCCACAGTTCTTTATCTGAAGACATTTCATACTGCTCATGCTAAGACATCTAAGTCAGTAGATGGTCTTAGAACAGAGGTAGCTAACTTGTCTGAAACTCAGAATATGGACAAGAAAAGGCATTTACTACCTCTGAAGGAAGACATGAAGAAGCTGGTGTCTGCAAATCAAGCTCTGGAACAGAGGATGTCAAACATTGAGTCCACTCAAGAGACAATGTCTAAACAGCTTGAAGCCATCCAATCTTCACTTTCTCTGATAACCTCAGTACTGATTCCTGATGAGGATGATGTCAAAAAGGGGGAGAGAGTAGCACAAATCAAATGCAAGTCTACTTCTCAAACTCTGAAAAGAAAGAAATATGATGATGATGATGATGTGGATGACTTCACAAAGAACAAGAGATTTCAAACTGCAACTGGTGGAAGAGTTTCAAACTCTGAGAGTGCAAAACAGTCTAAGCAAAGCTCAAAGTCTGTTCCAGCTCCAACACACAATGTCACATCTGGATCAAAGCAAAGACCAGTGGCTGGATCAGATAAACCAATGACTGATGAAGAATATGCTAGACTGATATTTGAACAAGAAAATCCAGAAGCTAAATTGGATTTGGAGTTGATTGCTGCAGAGGAAGCTGAACTGAAGAAAGAATATGTTGAAGCTATAAACTCAGGTCAAATTCAGAAACCTGCAAAATCAACTGCCAGACCAAAAGAAAAAGGGATACTGATAAAAGAAACTACTATTGCTGATCAGAGTTTACCAATCAAAAAGGTATACTCTGAAGATGAATATACAAGCAAAGGCAAAAGCATAGTAGACGATAGCCTTGAGAAAGGCTGGATTCAGAAGAAGCCTACAACTTCTGACAAAGATCAAGTTGTAAAAGGAAAGAAATCAGAAGCTGCAATCTCTGACAAAGCTCATATTGCAGAATCACAAGAAGAAAAATTAACCTCTGACACAGCTCAAGTTAATGAGGAAGCAAAGAAAGACACAACCTCTGACAAGGCTCAAGTTGTGTTTAAACCAACAACAACCCCATTGCCAGGATTTGCAAAGCCAAGTCTGATGACTGAGATAAATTTCGACAAGGGCTCAATTCAACCAATCTCTCATCGAAAAGCAGGAAGAGATAAAGGAGGATTAGGATCTAAATATGAAAAATTTGATCAGAGTATAGGATCAATGTCAACAGACCCCTCATCTCTCTGTGCACCCAAGACTGGAGCATTGCAAGAAAGAATGGACAAACTATATTCAGTCCAACTGGTAAAAAATGACAGAGGTGATAACATTCTTATCTACTTTATGTCTGATGGAACAGTGTTTAGAGTTATTAAAGCTGATCTCTATGCTAAACACTGGGAGGAATTGAGATATGTTCAGTACATATTTCAAGTGAAGAACAAATCATGTCAGCGCATCTCAAATCTGATCAAGGATCAAATCAAGAGAAAGATGGGTATAACTGGAAACAAGAATGCTGGACCTTTTGTTCCGAAGTACTTCAATTACCAAGGACAGCTAGTTGAGATGAAGAAAAATTCAGCACAATTGGAAACAGTAGCTGGAATCAGAGCTCTTAGTTTCAATGAAGAGTCTGACAAAGGTTACTACATCAGGCTGGACAAGGACATGAAGAAAAACAAGATTTATGATCTTAGAGCTGCAATCTATCAAACTGGAGTTTCAGATCCAGAATTAAGAGAAGTCAAAAGACAGATGACTGCAGCACTTGCAGAAGTTGAAAGGGAACTCCTCAGAGAATACTTAAAGACAGCCAATGGTGTCTATGAAGCTAAGGAGTAAAAGTATCTGTAAGTTTTAAAAGTTTTCTGTTATGTAGCTAAACTCTGTTGCATTTGACTTATTTGTTTTGACATCATCAATTATCCATTAACTTGCACATAACATGATTATGCACAAGTTGGGGGAGATTGTTAGATATAATTGATGATTACTAATGTTCTTAAAGTTTGTTTTAGAACAGGAGTGATCAGAGTTTAAGCTGGAAGCTGATCAGAGTTTAATAAAGTCTGACCAGAGTTTGATAAAGTCTGATCAGAGTTTACATAGTCAAGGCTCGTCAGAGTTTACACGTGGAAAGAGCTCAGAAGCGGATATACTTCAAGGAAGGATAGAAGCAGAGGAGTGATTTGTTGACTATGGAAACTAAACAGAAAACAGTAGCAATCTTTGATTGATAGAATACATAGCTGATTTATAGGATATCAAATCAGAGATTGATTTTGTAACTGTGTATATATAGACACAGATTAGGGTTACTCTATACGAGTTAAGTTATCGAGTACATTCTTAGAAGAACCCTAGCAGCTCTTAGTGATAATATATAAATCACTAAGAGAGTTTTTGTAACCTACTGAGCTTTGTCAATAAGAGTTTACTGCTTTAAATCTCTTATATTGTCATACTGTGTTATTGATTGTGTTCACTATATTAACTTATATAGTGAGTTTATAGGACCTAACACTAATTTTTGGATATGTACTTGCAAATATAATAACTTGTCTAAAATCTTACAAATTTATTATCTTTTAAAACATACAAACAGCTAAATTACAAAAATACCATCTTCTTGTTCCCATTCTTTTTTACTTCCATCCTCTCTTTCCCAATCTCTCTCACTACTCGCTCTCTTTTCTCTCTTCCTTATCTCTCTCACTACTCTCCCTCTCTCTCTCCTCGCACTACTCTCTCTCTCTCTCACACACTTACCTCCTCATGTGCCTCGCTCTTTCGTTTGCACATTATCCGATGACTCTCCACCTTCACTACCACCATTAGCATTAAAATCAACCACAACGATCACATAACCTCACCCTTTCTCTCTCTCATCACATTTGGTGCGATTGCTACCTATTCCCACTCATTTAAGTCACCTCCTCTTCTAAATCCAGTCAACCCCTCTCCCAAACCCGTCTCCCTCCCTTAAAAAAAACCATCTTCGCACCACACTGACTTCTTCCCTTCAAGAACCCACTCAATGATCACCCAACATCGTCTCTTTCTGTTACGAATACTGATTCAAAGATGGTCGGGAAATCGCTGATCAGTATTAGGATTAGCAGCTGGTCAGTAGCTGACTTGGTCAGGTACTGATGCGTATCAAAGATGAAAAATAGAGTTTATTTTTTATACGGACGCCAGCTGATGGATTGATTTACTTTGCTGATTTGTAGGATCGTAGCTATCCATTAGGATATGTATGGAAATAGATAGAAATTAGCTTGGACATATCTTTTAATTGATAGAGTAGTTGTGTTATATATAAACACGGGGTATTAGGTTTTATATTTGATGTAACACGTACTCGAGCATTAGTAAAACCTAGTAGCTCTCAAGAACGTCTGGTTTTCTTGAGGGAGTTTTGTAACACTTTTATTTGTGATTAATAAAAGTTGTTATTGAATCTTGATTACTGGGAGTTTGTATTTGTTCTTAAAAATCGAAAATCTTTACACAACTGCATTCAACCCCCTTCTACAGTTGTTGATTGAGCGGCCTAACAAGTGGTATCAGAGCAGGCTGGTTAATCAATATTAGTAAAGATCAATCATGTCGTCGAACAAATATGAAATCCTAAAAAAACCCGTACTCAAACAAGAAGAATACCCAACATGGAAAGTCAAGATGATGATGTATCTTGAATCATTAGATCTTGACTGTATTGATAGAATTCTCGAAGGACCATACATACCCAAGAAGCTAGTCCTTTAACCAATGGCGTTCCTGAACACTATGTCAAGAAAACAAAATCTGAGATGGCACCTGAGGAGAAAACTGAATATCTCAAGGACTCGAAAGTGCAAATCATTATCCACAACAGTCTTGATCCGGTACTGTCAAACAGAGTCATAGCCTCTAAAACTGGCAAAGAAATACGGGATACACTGGAAACTCAATGTCAAGGCACTGAAGCAATCAAAAAGAACAGAAGAGCTTTATTGATACAAGAGTATGAACAGTTTGAAGCTATAAGGGATGAAAGTCTTACAAATGTTTACGATAGGTTTCTCACTCTTCTCAACAACATGTCTCTAGTTGGAAAAGTATATGACAAAGAGGATTCAAACACCAAGTTCTTAAGATCACTCTCTGAAGACTAGGATACACAAATATCAATTATCAGACATCAATATGATCTCGACACAGTATCACTTGATGAAGTATATGGGATGCTCAAAACTCATGATCTTGAAGTTCAACAAAGAAGAAACAAGAAAAATCCGAAAACAAGATCAACTGCATTAAAGGCTGAGTTCAAATCAAGTAAATCAAGTGAAGGAAGAACATCAAACAGGAAGATCTTAATACAAGGATCAGATACTGACAGACTTTTTGATATTGATGAAAGTACTGACAAGGAGATTAATGTCGATGATCAAGAGGATGATGAGATCGATGAGATGTTTGATATGCTAGTCAAAGGATTCAAAAGAATGAAATTCAGAAGGGGTCAAAGACAAGGATGATTTTAGAAAAAATCATCAGATGAAAGAAAAGACATATTCTAGAATGGAGAGGACTCATCAGAAGGAAAGAAAGGAAAAATTGATCTTTCTCAGATCAAATGCTACAAATGTCAAAAGATGGGGCACTTCGCAAACGATTGTGGAAAGGCTGGTAATGACAAAGGGAAGAGCAAGGCTTTGATTTCATCAAATCAGGACTGGATGAAGTCAACCGAGTCAGAAGATGAAGAAGTGAATTATGCTCCTATGGCAAATGCAGAAGGAGAAGTCACACCAACTGAATCAACTACTAATAAGGTACATTCAAAAATCTTTGATATTGATACTGATAACATATCTGAACTAAAATCTTTTCTTATGTCACTGCATGTTAGCTTTAAGAGTCTGACTCTTGAGAACAATAGACTTAAGACTGAAATTCAGACTCTTGAGAACATTAGACTTAAGACTGAAATTCTAAACATTAAGAAAAGGAATGATCATGTTGAATCTGAGTTAGTTCTTATGCTAGAAATCAAGAAAGAAAGAGATATTGCCTTAAATAATGAAAATCAAATAAGAAAGAAGTGTGTCAGCTTAGAAATAGAACTTAATGCTGAAAAAGAAAAGATAAGTCAATGGACAAGCTCGGGAAGAGAAGTTCAAGAACTCTTAACTAGTAGGAACTGGAAGGAAGGTCTAGGTTATAAACCAGAAATTGAAAGGAATACTCAAGATCCTAATAAATTAAATTCACTCCTATCAAATTTTTTCCCTATGTTAAGAAAGATATCTCGAATAAGACCTCTGTTCTTTTGGATATTGTGAAAGCTAAAGAGAAAGGAAACAAAAAGAAAAACATAGGTCTACTATCTAAAGGACAACTTAACAAAAGGTTAGTGAAATCACAGGAAAACCGTTAAAGAAAAATATGAAAAGAAATAGGAATGGCAAAGAGGGAATAAATAAGGAGAACAACTATCAGTATGTTCCAGCGGCTCCCACGAAAACTTGTCATAACAGTGGAAACACTAATCATCTGGCTATTGACTGCAGGAAAAGTAAGAAGAAAACAAAAGCTATTCATAAATCTAACACTACAAGAAAAGCAATGAACATCAAACAGGATAATCCATGCTCTTATTGTGGAAGTTCTGGCATTCTATATTTACTTGTCTAGATTATCATAGCTTATATCAGAACAATTATGACCCCCTTCCTAAGTTTAATAAAAGTTCAAATTTTGATATCAAGCATGCTGCTAATTTTTCTACCTATGTGAAAAAGAAAATGATTTCTAAAAGAACCCAACAAGTGCGGGTTCTCAAAATTTCTAATTAAAATCATATCTTAACTGACTGCAAGGAAACAAGAAAAATGTTCTTGTTTTAGATAGTGGATGTTCTGGACATATGACTGGAAACAAAGCCTTGCTATCAGAATTTGAGAGAAAAGCTGGCCCAGCTGTGTCTTATGGAGATGGCAACATTTTGCTGACAGAGGATATCATGTCTCTTTTTACTCTAATTATTGTGAAATAATTGATCAGTCTACAGGAAAAATTGCTTACACTGGTCATAGACATGGTAACATTTATGAAGCCAACCTTCCCAACAATACTGATGGCCCTACAACTTGTCTAATGAGCAAGGCATCTGTTGAAGAAAGTTGGAACTGGCACAAGAAGCTCTCTCATATAAACTTCAACAATATCAATGAACTGGCGAAGAAAGATCTTGTCAGAGGACTTCCTAAAGTCCTATACACACCTGATGGACTCTGTGATGCATGTCAAATTGCCAAACCAAGGATTTTCTTTAAAATCAAAATGGATCACTCAGTTACTGATCCTCATCACATGCTCCACCTCGATCTTTTTGGCGCTGTCAACGTCATGTCAATAGGCAAGAAAAGGTACACTCTAGTCATTGTTGATGAATTTTCAAGGTTCACTTAGGTATATTTTCTTCACAGAAAGATGATACACCAAAAATTCTGTTACATCATGTGAATATGATTGAGGATGGAAAAACAAAGAAAATCAAGATTCTACGAAGCGATAATGGTACAGAATATAAAAATTCCGCAATGACTGAATCTGTAAGTACAAAGGAATCATACAGTAATTCTCACCTCTTGGTACTTCACAACAAAATGGAGTTATTAAAAGGAAGAATATAACTCTAATTGAAGCAGGAAGGACCATGCTAGAAGAAGCAAAGCTAGCCACTTATTTCTGGGTTGAATCTGTTAACACTGCATGCTACACTCAGAATATAACCTTGATAAACAGACATGGAGTAACTCCTTATCAAAGTCTGAAAGGGAAGAAGCCAAGCCTTAAGCATCTACATGTCTTTGCCTGCAAATGCTTTGTTCTAAGAACGCATCCTGAGCAACTTGGAAAGTTTGAAAGAAAGGCTGATGAAGGCATATTTGTTGGATATCCACCCACAAGAGCCTATAAAGTATTCAATCTCAGAACAAGAATAGTTGTGGAATCTATAAACGTATCCTCTGATGATAAGAAAATCACAGGGTTGGATGAAGACCCTCATGAAACTCCGAAGTTTCAAAAAGATACTAACCCTGATGCTGTTCCTGATCAAAATACTGATGATCTTACTACTGACGATGAAGATAGTGACGAAGTCAATGATGCTCAAACTCCTCTTATCAATCCTAATACTGAGAATTATAATGCTAATTTCGAGGGGGAGCAGGAAAAGCACTCAACCAACTCTTCAGTCAACAATCAAAGCTTCACTCAATCTTTTGATTTCGTTGATTTAACTGAAGAATCATCAGACGCCAACAATATAGGGGGAGCTCAGGAATACAATAACTATCAGGATGAAGCATATGATGCATGGGGAGCATCTAGTTCCTGAAAACGTCTTCCACATGCTAAAAAGTGGACAAAAGATCATACTCCAGATCTCATTATTGGAAATCCAACCTCTGGGGTTCAAACTCGAAGTGCTACGCAAAATGAGTGTCTCTTTCATAACTTTCTATCCAAGGAAGAACCAAAGAAAGTTGAAGACACTCTTAAGGATCCTGACTGGATTATAGCTGTGCAGTAAGAACTAAACGAATTCTAAAGGAATGAAGTTTGGAGATTAGTACCAAGGCCAAAAGACAGATCAAGAGTTGGTACAAAATGGGTCTTCAGAAACAAAACTGACTCTGATGGTACAATCATAAGAAAAAAGGCAAGACTTGTTGCCAAAGGATACTCACAACAAGAATGAATCGACTATGATGAAACTTTAGCACCAGTTGAAATATTGGAAGCAATAAGAATGTTTCTTGCATATGCTGCACATAAAAAGTTCAAAGTTTTTCAGATAGATGTAAAGAGTGCCTTCTTGAACGGTGAACTTGAAGAGGAAGTTTTTGTGGAACAACCACCTGGATTTGTTGATCCTAAATATCCAGATCATGTCTATATATTAGACAAAGCTTTGTATGAACTGAAGCAAGCACCACATGCATAGTATGAAACTATTGCTCAATTTCTCATAGATAGTGGATTTAAGAGAGGTACCATTGATAAAACTCTCTTCAATCTAAATCATGGCAACGATCTGCTTCTTGTTCAAATTTCTGTTGATGATATTATCTTTGGATCAACTAATGACAAGATGTGTGAGAAGTTCTCTAAGCTCATGCAGTCCGAGTATCAAATGAGTTTGATGGGAGAGATGAGTTATTTTCTAGGACTGCAGGTAAAGCAAACAAAAGATGGTATCTTTATAAATCAGTCCAAGTATACTGACAACCTGCTTAAGAAATTTCACATGCAAGACAGTTCCACTGCTGCCACTCCAATGGCAACAGCAACCAAGCTTGATGCTAATCAAAGAACTGAAGTTGAAATAACCAATTACAGAGGGATGATTGGCTCACTATTATATCTTATAGCTAGAAGACCTGATATCATGTTTGCTACTTGTCTGTGTGCAAGGTTCCAAGCCAAACCAAGAGAACCTCATCGAGTTGCTGTTAAGAGGATCTTTCGATATCTCAAAGGAACTCAAGGTCTTGGATTGTGGTACTCAACTGAAACTGATTTCAATCTCTGTTGTTACTCGGATGCTGATTTTGCTGGGTGCAAAGTTGATCGAAAAAGCACCTCAAGAAGCTGTCAGTTTTTAGGAGGACGACTGGTTGTCATGGTACAGTAAGAAACAGAAGTCCATCTCTACATCCTCAGCTGAAGCTGAGTACATTGCTGCAGGAAGCTGCTGCGCTCAGATATTATGGATGCGCAACCAATTACTGGACTATGGTTTGTCATATTCTGAAATACCTATTTATTGTGACAATCAAAGTGTTATTGCTATGACAGAAAATTCAGTTCAGCATTCACTCACAAAGCACACCAGTATTTGTTATCACTTCATACCTGAGCATGTTGAAGAGGGCACAATTGAACTTCACTTCATCCCAACTACTGGTCAGTTAGCAAATATATTCACCAAATCCCTCTCTGAAGCAACTTTTACTAAGTTGGTGACTAAACTAGGAATGGTCAATTTTAACTGAATTTGTAAGTAAGCGTTAAATACTGATAGGGCATCGAATACTGATGCTTGTTTATTTCATTATCAAGTTTATTTATGCACGGTTCTAAATTTATCTATTATCAGAGTACAATCTATTCAAAGATTTTGTTTCTTTTATGCATAATTTCTAAATTTGTCTTATGCTAGAATAATCATGACTACTCGTACTTAAGATTTTATCTCCCTCTCGGGAATATGTCGTCTTAGATTTACTTAAAGATACACGAGGTCTCTTGCATAGATATGTGTAAATACTACATGGATCAATAATTATTACATCTACGTGTAATGACCCTTAGTTACCCTCTATATTTAAACGGCTTCCAAATCTCATTATTTTCTTAAGACACATCCCCTGCGAAATCAAGAAAACTCCTTCTCCTACAACACCCCACTTTTCAAAACCATGGCCCAAATTCCCAGACAGTACAGAATGGAGGGTGGTTCTTATCTTCCCACCAACCCTTATGCCACTACTCGTCCCTATTACGAACCTGAAGGTCTCACTATTCTGTTCAATAATGAACTTTATCATCCAACAACCACACCTCTTGAAATCTTTGATGAGTTGTTTGAATAAGACAAACTCAACATTGAGTTCTTTACTATGGAGGTTCTTCTCGGAGAAGAACGTCGGTATGATGAGACAGAGCGTCGTCGTAAGGAGGCTCTGGAATTGCAAGTGAACATTATCAATCTCGCCAACTCCATTGCGAAATTTTATCGCAACAGGGAGTTGAAGCGTCTTGAGGATGAGGAGAAGGCGAAAAGACAAAAGACCGAGGCGTCCTCTAGCTAGTTTAGTTAGGGATAGTCTTTTCTTTTATATTTCCGTGATAATGTAATATTTTCATATTTTAATGAAATATTTTAAATTACATATTGCACCTCTCTGTTCTTGCTCTAACATTGTTTTCATCTCATGCTAAAATTGTTAATTCACTAGTGAAATAATTGTCATATTGTTTAAGATTTTATCTTTAAGCGATGAACATAATGATCTATGACTTCAAAGAATCCAATGTTGATGATTGAGAAAAACTGGTACACAAATACTGATGATGGTCAGTATGTATTTGATTTAATAAATATTTGAGTTACAGTTGCAATTAAAATTACCCTACTTTATCTTTTATTTTTTGGTAATCTCTTTCATTCAATTTTTTAAAGGACCACTCAGTATCCCTTTAAAATCAGCAACTGCCAGATATACACTCATATGTGATATATCCGTATTTCAAATCTCGCTTATCACTCCAAGTTTTTCTCTCTCACAACTTAATTCAAACACTTTCACTTCATGCACAACACCTCTCTCAACTCCTCTCGAACATCTTCTACTCGCACTTTCAATGGCTGATGTTCAGAATTCACCCTCAACAAACATCAAACACCCAATTAGTGACAAGAATTTTGCTCCAAATAACTTTTGTGCTCTTTTGGACAACTCTCTTTTACCCAAAGATTTCCATCTTGTTCACGATTTTCTTGCAAACAGTCTGATAGGATTTGCACTAACAGAGCCCAAAAGAGTTACTTTCTGCTCAGTCATGCAGGTTTGGAACACTGCATCTTTTGGGTTTGATGAAGACAACAACATTTTGCTCTCTTTCACTTTCAATGAAGCAAAACATACCATCAATGCAGAACTACTGTTCGACATTCTTCATCTTTCCAAACTGGGTTCTCAAATACTTACCGAACTTAGTCATGATGAGCTTTTGGAATTCCTGAAAACATTGGAGTGTAAGGGAGTAGCTACTATAATTGGAACCCTTCAGCGATCGCTTTTCAAGAAAGCATGGAATTTCTTCTTTGATTGCATCAGTCACTGCTTTCTCAACAAAATATTCAACTTTGATGCTCTTCCATCAGGATCACTGCAAATTGGGTACTCTCTAATTCATGACACTCCTTTCAACTATGGTGAATTCATCTTAGAACTGTTAGCTGTCAGAAAAGAGGAAAAAAATGGTTATATTTGCTACACTCGTTTTCTACAGTTAATTTTTAATCAGTTCTATCCTGACTATACTTTTGAGAATGATAAGTTGATTCCAATCTTCAAGATTGCTGATACGGGGATTAGAACCCTCATAAATGGAGATAACAAAACTGATTTCAATCACCCGTGTGTCATTCCTGACATAGTTAGGCGTCTTTTGCAGATAAGATTGCCTTCCAAATATGGTCCGGCTGCCACTTGCACCTCACCATCAGTTCCTGATGCTGGGACATTGGATTCCACACCTCCAGTGTCTAACCCAAGCATTCACCCCAAACATTATACTAAACAGTCAACTTCGTCTGGTATTTCTCAAAAGATACCAATTGCCAAATCTAAAAGAGGAGCTAGAACTGGTACTAGTTCTGTATCAGGTTCGAAGCCTACTTCAGACACCTCTCCAGGAGAGAAGTCACAAGGTAGGACTACACAGGATATCTCTATTGTCACTATCTCTAATGATGATGATGATGCCACTCTATCATCAATAATATCTAAATCTACTAAAGTCTCTACTCAAAGCTCTCTGCCTTGAAGAAAAGAAAGCAACCTGCAGATCACTTTTCAAAGAAGACTGCAAGGGTTCTGTTAGAAGTGACCTTGACCCTGACCCTGTGCCTCTTTCTTTTGAACACATGTGAACACAATAATGAGAAATGAATACTATACCGCATAAAGGTATTAAATCTGAGATCGACTCTGTTAGAAGTGATTTTTCCAAACTCAGAACAGATGTGCATGCTGCTACTGAGTTCTTTCCTGCCACCACTATTCACAAGAGAGTTGACAAGCTGGAATCCAGAATGACTTCTGTAGAGTCAAAACTAGACACAATTCTCACTTTACTTGGGCATGATGTCAAAAAGGGGGAGAAAGATAAGGTTTAAAGCACTTCCTGCAAGAATCCTAAATCTACAAGAAAGGATGATGACAATCTTGACAAGGATGGTAACAAACAGTCTCAGTCAAACAAAGAAGCCTCTGATACTGTCAGATTTGTCACCAAGTATACAAATGGACAGTCAACTGAAGCTTCTAAGTCTACTCAGGAGAATGGCCAAAGTCACAAAGCTACTGAATCTTCTCAGTTATATGAAAAGATTATTGAGAATCCTGATGAAGCTTCAAAGATCTTTGTGAAGCTTATATCCAAGAATGGAGAGATTGTTGAGAAATACATCCACAAATGAAGATGTTGCTAGAGTCATTGATAAGAAAGCTTTTAAAACAGCTCTAGAACTTTAAGCTCCAGATTTGACTGAAGAAGAATTAGTCATACTTCAAAAAGAAAGACTAGAGAAATTATTAAAGGAACAAAAATCTCAACAATTAGTCCCAAAGCTAAAAAAGAAGTAGACAGTAGTTAAAACCAAAGAAATCTTAGATAAAGCTATCTAATACTACAAAATAGTCTACAAATAGAAGATCAGTTCCCGATGTCTCAGAAATTGAAACAATTCTTGAATAAAATGAATCAAATCTGATTTTAAGTAAAAGAGCTAAGAGATCAGCTCAAGTAAATCCCATTGAAGAGAAATCAAGCAAGACTTCAAATACTGAAATTGTCAATTTTGATAAGGCAATTGTTGAGTACAGACCTCCAAGAATAATTCCAGGCTTTGTATCAGCTGGAGTTATTAAATCTCTTGAATTTGAAGGTGTATCTAGATCAACTAAAAAACTCAAGCTAGATGATTTGAAGATGCTTGAACGTCACAACAAAGGAGGTATTGGATCTAGTCACATTCGATATTAAAATCTTTCTCTTAAAGATCCATGTCCTCTCACCACAAATCCTAATGAAATTTTAACTTCTAAACACTTGAGTAGAATTGAATTTGTGGAAATTGTGAATGACAAGTATGATGGAATTGGGAAGAAACAGAGGATGATTTACTTTCTTATTGATAAGACCACCAGAGTTCTATCAATGGAGGATTTGTTGATGAAGACTACCAAGGAACTGAAATATGTTCATTATATTCTCAAAGTTAAAGATAAAACAACAGAGATTTGGTCGAACATAATTCTCTCGAAAATCAGAAAGAGAATAATGGATGGAAGTAGCTCTTATGATGGCAAATATATTCCAACCAATATAGAATGGTCAAACAATGAAGTTAAAATGAAGGAAAAGTCTGCTGTGATCACTGAATTTCAGGGAGTTAGACTGATCAAACTCAATCCTGGAGGAGCGCAGTTGGTGTATATAGGTCTTGGAGAAGACTGAGTGCATCTAAGCACTGTGAGGAACATTAGAGCTGCTTTATTTCAATTAAATGATGATGTTGAAGAACAGAAACTGTTAACAGAACAGTTAGTCAAGCTTCTGGAGGAAAAGAGGAATGAAAATCTCTCAAAATTTCTGAGTGAAAGTCAATATTTTGAAGCTGTTACAGAAGCAGATTAAGATGATCCTAGAAGGCAATCAATCCAGTGCTTTGAAAGTTTTTGACATCATTTGAATCAAGAATTTATGCTTTATTTAACAAAGTATAAATTGGGGGATCTTGTTACGAATACTGATTCAAAGATGGTCAGGAAATCGCTGATCAATATTAGGATTAACAGCTGGTCAGTATCTGACTTGGCCAGGTACTGATGCGTATCAAAGACGTAAAATAGAGTTTATTCTTTAGATAGACACCAGCTGATGGATTGATTTACTTTGCTGATTTGTGGGATCGTAGCTATGAATTAGGATATGTATGGAAACATATAGAAATTGGCTAGGACATATCTTGTAATTGATAGAGTAGCTGTGTTATATATAAACACGGTATTAGGGTTCACAGTTGATGTAATACGTACTCGAGCATTAGAAAAACCTAGCAGCTCTAAAGAATGTCTGGTTTTCTTGAGAGAGTTTTGTAACAATTTTATTTGTGATTCATAAAATTTGTTATTGAATCTTGATTACTGTGAGTTCGTATTTGTTCTTAAAAATCGAAAATCTATACACAACTGCATTCAACCCCGCTTCTACAGTTGTTGATTAAGCGGCCTAACACTTTCGATTTTTATCGTGTCATCATCCACTTTCTGTCTACCTACTCTAACTTCGGTACTACTTTTTAAATGTCTGCAACCACCTGTAATTTATTATGCAACTAGGGAGTGTGGTTGTTTTTAGTTGATTTTGTTCTTGATTTGGTGATATTAATATTGGCCCATAGGGGCCCTCGTTTTTTGTCATTTGCAACCAGTTGTAACTTATTATGCAATCAAATATAATTTTCAACAGATTTTTTCAAAGTTGCATGTGTAGTTGAATATATGGTTGCTACCAGTTGCAGATATGGTTGCATATTCAACCTCCGTATTTTTGCAAATATTTTTTTAAATATAGTATTTTTGCAATTTGATTTAAAAAGTGAAAGTATTTTTACAAAAATTCTTTTAAATTTGGGTATTTATGAAAAAAAACCCTTGCATTTAGATTTATATATTCTCAATAAATGTAAAATCCATTCATATATATTCATGGTAAAGATTTATCTAAATTTCTTAAAATATAATATGCATTTACCAATTTTTTAAACAAATACTACTATTTACCTGAATATGCTTATCCATACTCAATATTTTACTTGATTTTTATCCATTATTTTACGCAATTTAATGATATATCTGGTAGTTTATTTTTTAAGATGGAGTCTTGAGTAATTTAACGTATGAATGAGAAATTTTGAATATTTGTTCCTACATTATGCACCTGTTTGAAAGATTTTCAGTTGCTATTATCCGGGTAATTTGTTTTTTCAAATCTAAATTGAAATATAAAATTATTTTTCCCTCGATCTTTGATTGCCATTAGTTTTTATCTTTCTTCAATTTATCAATATCGATTCCGTTCTTTTTCTTGTATCTCTCTATAAATCGGCGTTTTGTATATTTACATGTATATCTTTGTGTATGATCATATGTTACATAAACTTTTGATTAATACTTGATTATCAATTCAATACTAATGAATACTTATTATCACGTCTCTCTCATATGATATTCAAAGTTATTTTTTGTCCATGTGTATAATTTTGGTGTGCAGTGTATATTTTTTAATGAAATTCTCAACAATTTTTTTTTGATATATAAGAAATTTTTCTTGGTCTAATTAGCGATCCTTTTTATTTTTTTTGTTAGTTTAGTGTTTTATGTTTCATATTTACTAGAGTTTGGATGATTTGTGTTGTGTATATATAATATCACCTAAACCTCATAGTCAAGTGTTAACAGATAGCTAATCAAGTATGTTATTTGACAATGCAAACAATAAGTTAGATTATAAAAGGGGCTTGAATACAATCTACAAAAATTATGACCTAATTTTTGCTTAACAGATTATATTTAAAACACAAAAGATAAATATATCTAAACAGAAATTTAAAAGAACAAAGATCTTAAAAATTTCACGTGGATTGTTTAGTCCACCTGAGAGAATTTTCTATTAAGAACCTCCCAAGTAAATTACTTGGCTGCTTACAAAAGAATGAAGAGCGGAAGCTTAGAAATTCTTGCTTGCTATCTTTACTGCTTTGCTCTTTAGTTCTCAGTATTTGGATACATTGAAATGTAAATTACAATATGAATATATACTAATACAAACTAGGATAGCCTGTAAAGGCATAAACTTACTCCTTTTTCTAACAGTTATAGATATAGAATTTCTTGGACTTCATAGAACTTTTGGCAGCTTGAAATTCTTGTTGATTTGCTAGAAATGGTAGGTGGTGTGCCATAAAATCCCCATGGGCTTATTTTATAGCCCATTACTATATTATTTGGGCTTTGATTTGGATTGTTTGGTAAAAGATTATTGGGCTTCATCATGGCTAAGCGAACCCCTGGGCTCGTATAGGTATGCTTATAGGCTTGCATTGGATATATAAAGGGAGTCTGCCAACAGGATGGGGCTTCATCTAGAAGGGTTCCAAGGGCTACCTCTATCAGGGGTCACTGCTGGGGTCACCCCGGGTTGCAGCTGTAGGGTTGCAGCTAGTAGGGTTGCACCCGCCTGGGCAATGGCAATGGCAATGCATCTGGTGGAAGAATTAACACGTGAACAAATACAAGCTAAGATTAAGAGAATGAGTAGAAAAATTGCTTCACTGAAAAAGATGTCAGAAAAATCTAAGAATGCACGAGACATCACGTCCACAAGGCTGAATTTTGAAGGTGAAAATGGTAGAAAGGAGGATGGCAACCCCGAAAAAGAGGCTAATGCGGGGGAGAATGACAAGGAACATTCACCGGCTGCTAGTTTGAATGCGTTTGTTCATTCGGGAAAGAGATTGACTGAGCATGACTTAAGGCACTGGCTTGATACTGAGGCTGCTCACAAGGACAAGGCGGATGGGTCGCAATCAGGGGCTCTTCCCAGTCAAAGGAAGGAGACGCTCCCGTCGCAAGCCAAGTCCTAAGGCAAGAACCACAAGCCTTCACAAGTAATCATTATCCACGATGATGAGGAAAGCTCGGGGTCCCACAACAACGAGGAGGTCGATAAGGAAAAAGGCCGGGCTGACTACGGAGACTACGAGGTTCCACTTGGTGATGGGATGATAAGTGCAAAATGGAAGAATATTGGAAGCCCTAAAAAAGGTGAAGGAGGACAAGAAATCCAAGGAAGAGCTCACTGTGAGATCCCCATTTACCAGAAGGGTTAGGGAGTCACCTCTGCCACGCATCTACCGGGGGGTAGGCGACCTCAAATTCAATGGGACCGCAAACCCAGTCATGTATTTGAGCAGGTTTGACACTGAAATGGATGTTTACCAGATCCCGGACCTCACCAAATGTCGTTTGCTGGCTACAACCCTCAGGGATGACGCTCACCACTAGTTCAAGAGGCTTTTCGCAAACTCCATCAGTTCTTGGACACAGATGAACGAATTATTTGTTGGACAGTTCAGGGCTTCGATCACATATGCCGCACCAGCAAACACCCTGACCAATATCAAACAAAAGGAGAATGAAACCCTTAGGGAGTATTTCAAGCGGTTCAATTTGAAAGTACCCCGTATCAAGCCCACCTCGATAAGAAACCTTGAACAATTTCGTAATAGCAGGTGTAAGGCCTAGAACTGACTTTTGGAAGAAACTACAAGGACGAGAGCCTAAAACTCTAGCTAATTTCTTTGCACAGGTGGAGCCCCATAAGGTTATTGAGGAATCCCTGGCCAAACTAAGGAAGGAGTCAAGGGTAGACACTCGTAGCAGCTGGTAAAGTAAAAGGGACAGGTCTTATAATCCTAAAAAGAGGGGTGCATACAAGAGGAACCCTTACGCAAAACTCTTTGGTGAGATGCCCTCGAATCGAGATGACAAAACTTCACCCACCTCAGTAAACACCACCAACACAGAAAGTTCCGATAAGTTCAAGTTGGGCCCAAGGAGCCCTCGAGATCCCAGGTATGGCGAGTATACACCTCTCACGGCCTCCCTTGAACACATCTTCGAGGTTGGAGATAAGGCCAGGCTGTTCTGGAAGCCCAATCGAATGGACCCCCTGGGAAGAAAGATCAGGGCAAATATTTTGCCTTTCATGATATAAATGGGCATGACACTGCCAGATGCAGACACTTGAAGGACCATATTGAGGATCTTATCAGGAATGGGTATTGAACTGAATTCGTAGCCCAGGAGGCCAAGAAGTACAAAGACAAGAAGGCCGAAAAAGCGAATGATCAGGATGCGTCCCGCAATACAAGAGCTAGCAGCGTGCGAACTATCATAGGAGGACCCTTCATTGGAGGCCAAGGCAGGAGTGCAATGAAACGGTACATGATGGAAGCCGAAGGTCAGCCCCTAACCAATGTGGGTCACTTATCATAAAGGCCACCAAAGATGATTAAGGAGGAAACCATAGACTTAACTTACACTGAAGAGGATGCCCGTACCGTTCACCACCTCCACAGTGATGCTTTGGTGATAACAGCAGTAACTGGGAACATTAACATGCACAGGCTTATTATGGATAATGGGAGTTCGGTTAACAATTTAGCCTATAATACCTATCAGAAGATGAAGCCCGCAGACAAGGATATGATGGCCTGTTATAACGAGTTGTATGGTTTCACTGAGAATGTTGTCCAGATTGTGGGAAGGGTGAAGCTACTTATCACCCTCGGGGTGGAGCCTTCAGCTACCACCCAGGTTGTAGAGTTCATGATTGTTAACGAGGAGATGAGAGTTGTCACCTCAATGTACCACTTATCCATAAAGTTCCCAACCCCAAATGGAGTAGGATGCGTACGAGGATGCCAGGCCGACTCCCGAGAATGTTATAGCAGGGCCTTAAGTCCTGCTGAGAAGGCCTGCAAAGGAATCCAACTTATTGATGGGGGTATCACTGAAAATTGCTACAAGCAGATGGAGCCCGAGGAGAAGCCAAGGCACAACCCCACGGAAAGGTATTAATAAAATTCGTCAAGGAAACTTGTAATATGGCTGTTATTGTGCAACACACGGGAGAGAAACCATGCATGGCGGCTTCTCACATGGATGATGGAGGGACCGTTTAATTATTTGAAAGGTTTGCATGGTATTTACATGACTAAATGATAATTGTTAACATGTTTACGTGCGCTTGTTTGCTTAACTATGAAAAGGGTGTAACTCCAAGGGTGGACCCCTTGAAAAGGATGCACTCTGAAAAGTTGCAGCCCCAAGGGTGAAGCCTATCAGATCTCTTGCGTGGTATGGCTACGAGCCACAATCCCTTTTACCTGCAAACAGGGTCACATGATATATATATATGTATGTGTGATCTAACAGAAAATGCAGGAATAATTATACGAGGCAATTTAACAGAAATAAAGCATTCATCGTTAACCAAATTAAAGTCATTCCCTAAACCAGATGGGAACCGGAGTAAAAATCCTTAACAACTAGCGAGTCTATTGGAGGAGTCCGCGACCTCATTGATAAGTGGATTTTATATCAACTTGGAAGCCTTCGTTTTGACTTAAATTGATGATCTGGTCTCAAGCTTTTGATGTTTTTGATATGTTTTAGTGTTGTGTTGTGTAGGTTTCTTGGAAGGAGGATGAAGAGGAGATTCATAGCTTCAAGTGAAAAAAAAGCAGCAAAGCAATCGGATGTGCGAGTCAAAAGTTATGGACAAGGAAGCGTGGCTGTGCAAGGCTGATGAGCTGCGGCGCCCGCCTCACTCGTGAGGCGGGGGCACCAATGAGGCGCCCGCCTCACACTCTGGGTGGAAAAAAAGGCCGTTTTGCCCGTTTTTGATCCGTTTGAAGGCCCGTTCCCTGGGGAAGTTAAAGAAAGGTTTGGGGAACCTAAAACATAACCTAGAAACATTCCAAGGAGCACGTGACAGCTATGGAGAAGATCAAGATCGAATTTCATAGTTTTTACTTTTGTAATTCTTCGAAGTAGGCGTAAATTTGGATGCTCATTCGGATTTATTTTGAAACTCTTGTTTTCCTCTTTGATATTGTTTAGACTATTCAGTACCATGTTTACTCTTATTCCCATGATGATGAGAAGTTCGATTATGAACTAATCATTATCGTGGGATTCTAGCGGATCTATATATGGATTTCAGTAGTTGATTTGCCTTAATTATTTGTGTGATGAATGTTTGATTTTTTCTTATTGGTTGGGCTTATTCTTCTTGGATGCGTGGCTAACGTCTAAGTTGTGTGTTAATCTTTATTGAAGCGATAGTGGATATACTGATTTAGAACTTGCCATGCGAACATAGGATTATGTATTCGATATACATAATTAGTGGTGTGATTTTAACCATCTTGCATCGCCCTATGTAATCTTGATTGATAACTTGTGCTTCAACCGTTATGTTTTCAAATCATATAGAAATATATGGTCTAAGCATAATTGGTGTCTGTTTACCTTCTATCTTAATTGTGTATGTGAAACAGTATGTGTGACGGACCCAACATAAATAACCGACTAAGGCATGCATATCGATATATATAATTAAACTACAGAGTTATAAAGGTTAAACTACCAATCTAAATCCACAATCCCGGAATCACCAGGAATGAGTATGAACAACATCTAAATATTACAAACCAAATTGAAATCCAATATACGTCTAAGTCATTACTACAAGTTTTAAATCCCAAAAGATTAGAAGAAATTAACTAGGGAACTACGAGTTCCCAACCTGCTCCATCATACGGCGGTAAGCAATCCCGTTGCCTGAGGTGGATTTACGTGCGGTCTGCTTGAATCGGGCCATTCTCGGGTTTCACTGAAGGGTTATAACAACAACAATATATATATGAGCATAAAGCTCAGCAAGTGAAAGCAGTATATAAAACAGTTCACAATATGCAATATAATCAGGTGCAAAAACAGCAATAGATATCACAAGGTATAATCACAAGTAAAGGTGCAATATGGGATATCAATTTATTGGAATTGGAAACACACAGCGCTACGAGCATTGAGGGGTGATCAGCCCACACCAAGCTCCGAACCACATAAAGTGATTCAACCAGGGAGGATCCTCGGCACACATTGGCCATAAACAGACATCAGGCTCCCCGCTACTGATGCTGCAATAATAGACTGGCGCCTCAGTCTTAATATAAAATTATTATCCAATTCCTTTTAAGGTCATTTCAAATCAAATCATTTTCAAAAAGGGGTCTTGATCAAAGACAAGTTATAAGCAAGGATGTTTTCAAAATACAAGTGATCTTTCAAAAGTAAAGGATGTTATTAAGATCAGGGTTCCAAATGAGATAATTCAGGTTAATGTGGGGTATCAAGTTCTCATTATTCATCAAGGACTATTGGAGTATAATCATGTGGGTGTAGGGTAATAACATATGAAAAAGGTAATTCATGTGTTAAGGGTATTATTGGAATCCAAAGTGATGATCATGAGGGGTAATAAGGTAATTCAACCCTAAATAACAGTAATTCAACGTTCACAGGGTATACAATTATAAAGCAAGTATAGATGCTTCTAGGGGTTCCTTGCCTGGCCTCCTACTTGCACCTATAATTAATAGTATCCTCGTCACTAACTACCCTTTCGCGTATAAATGTGTATATATATATATATATATATATATATATATATATATATATATATATATATATAAATATATACATATATAATAATTGTACACTTAAACTTAATTAAAAAAAGTAACATAATCATCAAGTAATGCACATAACAAGTAAAGCATGGCACTTAGTTACTTAACTTATATCACTTAATAATCTCTAATTATTCCTAAGTCAATTAAGCATTTAATCAAGTAACACATAAGGTCTAAGACCAATACTTCCTAACCATACTCTACTGACCTTAAATTAACAAATTAATAGTAAGGCACACTTGTGCCCCACTACCCAAGACTTACAAGTGAAGTGCAACCTAAGTGACCCACTAGTATGCTTACCTTGGCGACACTTGGAATGCCTTGGTAAAGGAATGCATCTACACTAAGTGAATTGACTTAAACTAACTTGCACTCTCTAATTATGACTTAAAACTAACTCATGGACTCAATATGAGGTCAAGGCCTCACTGATGACACACTAAAATGCAATGCACCCTAAGTTGGTACTAGAATGTGACTCCATGTGTGACACTTGTGTTCTTTAGTGGAAATGAGGCATCTCCACTTAGGGTATTGACTCCAAACAAATTTCTAAAGGTTGACACAATCTTAAACTAATATTATGAAGTGGTGTGACTCAAAGGCCTTGCCTATATGGGTCCTTAAAACTAGTGTACCAAAGTGACCATTCTGCCTTGGCAGTTTGGCACCTCTTGGGGGTTTTGGCAAAAACAAGTGTTTCCACTATGTGCCTTGGTGAAATTGTGATTCCTCTGGATACTTAAGACTTAAATCTAAGTTGTGCACTTGAAATGACACTAAGGCCTTGCTCAGGCCTCCTTGGGCCTCTAAACAAAGTTGGCACAGAGCACCCTGCTCTGCTGTGGGGACTGCCATGAACTTACCAACTTGAGACTCACTAAAATCACTCACTACACCAATCCAATGACTCAAATAGCTTCCTATTACTTCCCTAAGCTCATCTAAATCAAGGCCCCATTAGGGCCTCATCATTGACAAGGTGTTAACCACTCAAGGATACAAATAAATCCTAAAGTGCCCTGTTCTGCCCTATACTCAAAGATGTGTGTGTGCATCTATGTAAATGATGGTTTTTATGACTTTTATGGCTACTGGAGACTTGTATACATCAAGTCCCAACTCCAGGAGACTTGGGCCTATGAGGGCCTAAGCATGACACATCTAATTCTCATGGTTTCTAAGGTGCAAAAATCTGCCATGGTGTGTGTGTGTGTCTCCTTCCACCTTAACACCCTTCAAAACTCCTCAAACCAACAAACCAAGCCACAATCCTATTCTAAAATATACATATATCTACTGTCTATCCTCACCAATCAAGATACCACAATTTTTAACCATGAAAAATTCAATGCCGAAGTGAAACAATGAACCAAAAACAGAGCAGAATTTTCAGGGAGCATATATGAGCAAATTTCGAGTATATCAACATGGTGTTCACATGATAGCTACTGATTATTACTAGATATCATCATACACACCATAAACTATCATTTTAACACTTAGAACATGGCATGCATTACTCAAAAATCACATACAAAACTCAAATTCAAAGCTTAACACTCGGTTTTCACATAACTCAACATGCATCACTAGAGTTTCTTATACATAGCTTTATCTCATCATATAACATCAAAATACTAACATGCAAGGGCTGAAATCACACCAAATTCTTACCAAAGCATCACACCCTTCGAATATACAAGAAATACAACTCAAAAACCATCAAAACTTCAAAAAAACCAAACCATTCCCTCGGCTCTCTTTGAGTTCATTGCCGAGGGTGATGAACAAGTGCTTTTTGGCTAAAATGAGATGTAAAACCTCACCAAAAACACATCAAGATCATCATATAGGAACCTCCAAAATGGTGACTCTAAATCCACAAGGATCAAAGCCCCATTTCGGCTCCAATTTCAACATGCAACATAAGTTCTAACCTCAAATGAAGATGCAAGCTTAGAGAGTGAAAGTCTTGGCCTCCAAAAGCTTGAAATGAAAAAGAATGGAAGAAAATGGTGGAGAGAGGGGAGGGTTTAGAGATTCATCCGAGAGGGAGAGAAGAGAGTAGAGAGAAATGAGAGAAATGAGAGAGAGTGGAGTGAGATGAGGGTTTTGGTGGGTGAAAGGGGGTGTGACAAGTGGAGCTATATGCTTGCTTTGACCCCTCTTTTGACTAGAAAAGTGGTAGTGGGTGTAGAAATGACTAGCTTGTCCTTTCCTCAAGTGTTAGTGTAAAATGCATGCAAGGGTAATATAGTCTTTTGATAATTAATAAAAGTGTGATTAAAAGAGTATTAAAAGAAAGAGTTTTAGTAAATAAAGTACAAATCGATAAATCATGAAATTAATATCACAAATAATATGGGATTTTAGAAGTTTAATAAAATAGTTTTCACAAATTTTGGACAAGGAATGAATTTTAATGGAAATATTACAAGTAGAGCTCTAATAGTCACATTTCTCATAAATATAAAACACGAATATAATACACGTAAAATCTCGAGAAAAATATATACACCAAACGCTATTTTACAACTTAAAGCTTATCGGCTACTCGCAATTTATCAAATATCACTAAATCGCATATATCTCTATTACTATTTAATCGGGTAGCGACAACGATCACATTTATTAATATAAAGTCAAAACCGTCGCAACTAGTAATATTATTTAATCGCGTAGCGAGAATTATTCGTCAAAAGTCATATAAGTACATTCTAACGATATACGAAAGTCACGTAACGATAAACGAGTCAATTCACATAGTTTGGCAATTAAAGCACGAAATTTAATATATCACCAAAATGAAATACTGTAATATATATAAGTCAAATATTACAGACGTTACATCCTTCCCCCCTTAAAAGGATTCTGACCCCAGAATCTAAGTAAACAAATGAGGATACTTATCTAACATATCACTTTCTAATTCCCACGTTGATTCTTCAACTTTGGGATTCCTCCACAAAACTCTAACTAAAGGAACTGTCTTATTCCTTAACACCTTATCTTTTCTATCTAGAATGCTAACCGGTTGCTCGATATAAGACAAATCGGGTTCTATTTCAACTGTTTCATTCTCTATGATGCACTTGGTGTCGGGGTTGAACTTCTTAAGCAATGAGACATGGAAAACATTGTGAACGTGCTGCATTTGAGGCGGTAAAGCTAGTTCGTACGCCACTTTCCCAATTCTGCTTAGAATTTCAAAAGGACCAATAAATCTTGGACTCAATTTTCCCTTCTTTCCGAATCTGACTAATCCTTTCCATGGTGACACTTTCAACAGAACAGCTTCTCCAACTTCAAACTCAACATCTTTTCTGTGCGGGTCAGCATACTTTCGTTGTCTATCTTGAGCTGCAATCAATCTGCTTCGAATTACATCTACTGCTTCTTTCATTTGCTGGATCAATTCTGGACCAATTACTTTCCTTTCTCCAACTTCATCCCAATATATTGGAGATCTACACTTCCTTCCATAAAGAGCTTCGTACGGGGGCATTCCAATGCTAGCATGATAACTGTTGTTATACGAAAACTCAACCAAAGGCAAATGCTCGTCCCAATTTCCTTTGAAGTCCAAAGCACAAGACCTCAACATGTCTTCAATAGTTTGAATTGTACGCTCGCTTTGTCCGTCCGTTTGTGGATGATAAGCAGTACTCATCTTGAGTCGGGTTCCCAAATGTTCTTGAAATTGCTTCCAAAATCTCGAGTTAAAACGAGGGTCTCGATCCGACACAATAGATACTGGAACTCCATGACGAGTAACAATCTCTTTCAAATACATGTGAATCAGCTTGTCCATTGAAAATCTCTCGTTAATTGGCAGAAAATGAGCCGACTTGGTCAATCGATCAATGATTACCCAAATAGCATCATGATTAGATTTCGTCCTTGGCAATCCAACTATAAAGTCCATTCCAATGTGCTCCCACTTCCATTCTGGTATCTCTAACGGCTGTATTAATCCACTTGGCTTCTGATGTTCAGCTTTTACTCTTTGACAAGTGTAGCATTTACTGATCCATTGAGCAATTTCCTTCCTCATATCTGGCCACCAAAAGTTTTGCTTCAAGTCTTGGTACATTTTTGTGCTTCCGGGGTGAATAGAAAATTCTGAATTGTGAGCATCCTTCAAGATCTCATTCTTCAATTCCTCCACATTTGGTATCCAAATTCTTGATGAAAACCTCAAGATTCCTTGGTTATCTTTCTGTGTGCAGATTTCTTCTCCGGTCAACTCATTCATCTTCTCATTCATCACTTCCTCTTGGCACTTCCTTATCTTCTCTATCAATTCAGGCTGAAAAGTCATGGTACAAATCATTTCTGTAGGTGCACTAGGAGCTCGAATTTCAATTCCCATCTTTCCAAATTCCTGTGATAGTTCTTGAGCCATGGTCAACATATTCAACCTTTCTTTGCGACTTAACGCATTTGCTACTACATTCGCCTTTCTGGGATGATAGTTAATCGTGCAGTTGTAGTCTTTAATCAATTCCAACCATCTTCGCTGCCTCATGTTCAACTCTTTTTGCGTGAAAATGTACTTCAAGCTTTTGTGATCCGTGAATATTTCACACTTCTCGCCATAAAGATAGTGTCTCCAAAGCTTTAAAGCAAACACAATTGCTGCCAATTCCAAGTCATGAGTCGGATATCTTTGTTCGTGTGGTTTGAGTTGTCTTGACGCGTAGGCTATCACTTTCCCGTGTTGCATTAAGACACAACCTAATCCTTTATATGACGCATCACTGTAGATAACAAAATCTCCTTGATCATCTGGCAAAGCTAGAACTGGAGCGGTGACTAACTTCTGTTTCAACTCTTGAAAACTCTTTTCACATTTGTCGGTCCATTCAAACTTTTCATTCTTCCGAGTCAATCTTGTCAACGGTACTGCAATCTTCGAAAAATCTTTCACAAACCTTCGATAATATCCGGCCAACCCCATGAAACTTCTAACTTCAGTTGGGGTCTTCGGCCTCTCCCAATTCATCACAGCTTCTATCTTTGCTGGATCCACTCTAATTCCTTCACTTCCAACAATATGCCCTAAGAACTGCACTTCTCGTAGCCAAAATTCACATTTTGAGAACTTTGCATATAACTTCTCCTTTCTTAATGTTTCCAAAGCTATCCTCAGGTGTTCAGCATGTTCTTCTTCAGATTTCGAGTATATGAGAATATCATCGATGAATACAATGACGAACTTGTCTAAATACTTCTTGAATACACGGTTCATCAAATCCATGAAGGCGGCTGGTGCGTTTGTCAATCCGAATGCCATAACTAGAAACTCGTAATGCCCATACCGAGTTCCAAAAGCGGTCTTTGGAATGTCTTCCGGCTTAATCTTCAATTGATGATATCCCGAACGCAAGTCAATCTTCGAAAAGTAAGTTGCTCCTTTGAGTTGATCAAATAAGTCGTCGATTCGAGGCAAAGGATACCTATTCTTGATTGTCAACTTGTTCAATTCTCTATAGTCGATGCACAATCTCATGCTTCCGTCCTTTTTCTTCACAAAAAGAACTGGAGCTCCCCACGGGGATACACTCGGCCTTATAACTCCTTTGTCTAACAGTTCTTGCAATTGCTTGGCCAACTCTTTCATTCTTGCCGGTGCCATTCGATACGGTTGCTTTGAAACTGGTTCCGTGCCGGGTGCTAAGTCAATAGAAAACTCAATTTGACGGTCGGGAGGCAATCCAGGAAGATCGTCAGGAAATACATCAAGAAATTCATTAACTATCGGAATACTTTCTATGTTCGGCGTCTCTTTAGATCTATCAACTACATGAGCCAAATAACCTTCACAACCTTGCCTTAACAACTTCTTAGCTTCAATTATTGTCAAGAATGTCTTAGCTTGTTTCTGCCCTTTAAACTCTACTTTCTTGCCTTGAGGAGACTTAAGGATTATCTTCTTCTTCTTACAATCTATTTGAGCACCATTTTCTGCTAACCAATCCATACCTAATATAACATCAAACTCTCCTAATCGAAAAGGTATAAGGGAAGCAGGAAAACTAAAGCCAGAAATCTCTATAGTACACCGGGGGCAAATACTTCTAACAGATACTTGTTCTTGATTAGCAACAATGATAGATAAGGGTTCAGCTAAAGGTTCAGTTTCACAATTCAACTTGCCAAAAAAAGATTCAGATATGAAAGATCTAGTAGCTCCAGAATCAAATAGCACTTTAGCATGGATGTTGTTGACAGAAAGCATACCTGCCACAACCTCAGAACTCTGAACAGCATCCTTGATATTCATGTTGAATGTCCTTGCTTGAGCCGGATAAGAGGGATGGAAAACAGGAGTTGCAGACTCAAAAACTTGAGTAGAAGGTAGTTGCAGAATCGGAGCAGAAGATGTCATTCCTTGATTGTAAGGGGTAGCTGCCAATTGCATCAACTTGTTGGTTCCAGGAGCTTTACAATCCCTTGACATGTGACCGGTCTTTCCACACTTGAAACAGGTAACAGAAGGCTTCGGGTTCTGGCACTCGTTTGCATAATGACCCTTCGAGTTGCACTTGAAACAGACGATATCAGCCTTATTACAATTTCCCGTGTGTTTCTTGTTGCAGAATTTGAATTCTGAATTTGCTTGTTGACTCCTTTGACCACTCGGTCCTTGAATCTTCTTCACATTCCTATTATCACCTTTCTTGAATCCTCGGGGACCTCCTTGATTCTGAACTCCAAACTTCTTGAAATTCTTCCCTTTTTGGCTCCCTTGAGCCGAACCTTCACCATTATTCCCAAACTTCCTCTTCTTGTTATCCTTCTCCTTCTGGTTCTGATCACTTTCTCCTTCAATTACCATTGCCTTCTGGACCACTTCAGCATATGTGGCCAATTCAAAAGCAGCCACTCTGCTTCGTAGCCAAGGCTTCAATCCTTGTTGAAATCTCTTCGCTCTTTTCTCGTCCGTGTCCACATAATCTCCCACGAACCTTGCTAATTCTGTAAATTTCTTCTCATATTCCCCAACAGTCATTCCTTCTTGCTTCAATTCAAAGAACTTCAACTCCATCTGAGTTTGCATATACCTTGGAAAATACTTGTCTAGAAATATCCTCTTGAATCTATCCCAAGCAATAACCTCACCTTCTTCTAAAGCACGGGCTGACTCCCACCAGTAGTTTGCTTCGTCTTTCAGAAAATATGACGCATATTCAACTTTCTTATCATCGGTTACAACAGCCAAGGTGAAAGCCTTCTCCATCTCCTTTAGCCAGGATTGAGCTTCAACAGGGTCTTGAGTTCCTCGGAACTCGGGTGGTTTCACAGCTTGAAAAGATTTGAAAGTAGTAGGTGGTGGTGGTGCTTGTTGTTGTTGCTGGAGTTGTTGTTGGAGTAGTTGTTGTTGTTGAGCAAGGGTAACAGATTGTTGGTGAAGAAGTTGCATAAGTTGAGCCAAGGTTGGTGGTGGTTCTTCGGTATTTTCATTGGTGGTGTTACGGGTTCTTCGAGGAGGCATGATTCTGAATGTAGACAAGAAAAGCTTATTCACAGTTTAATATATGCATACAAGTTATATCAAAGGGAATATTAGGTACAAAGGTATTATTCAAAGGTTATTCACATGGTAACGGTTTATGGTTATTATTATGGCATCATGGTATGTGTGTATTATTAGAGTCTAAGGTATCATATTGCAAAGGTACAATTATTCGGTCAAAGTCATATCATGGTATATTGGAAAAGTTTAAACATGATCAAGTTCTAAAGGTTTAACATGGCAAAATCTGTCTAAGCATGGTATGACAATATAATGACCAAATGAGATAATAGTCAAAGTGCGAGATTAAACATTAGTTCAAATGATAGGTACGGAATAGTACGAACGGAAAATAAAGTGCGAATAAAGTCTTCCCGAAACAATCCGGGGGTACAAAGTACGAATGAAAGTCAAAGTACGGATAACATGATAACGGAAATAAAATAGACTAAGGAATAGTCTAGGGGGATGGTGATGATGCTGGTGAAGCTGATGGACTGGCAACTGGCTCACGGAGACTGCTAATCACACGGCGGAGCTCGTCAGTAATGGCGGTCAAAGTGATATGGCTCTCACGCTCGCGGTAGGGTGGAATAGCTGCCAAACGGTCCTCGGCCATGCGAATGATCTCCTCGACCCTAGCAATCAAACGGGGACGGTTGCCCTCATCATCAAAGTCCTCACGGTACAGCTGGTCAATCCGGTGCTGAAGAATCGTGTTCTGGCCGTCGAGTCGGTCAGTAAGCCTCACCATCTGCTCGTAAAGCGGGAACGGAACAGTAGTCGGGAATCCGGGACTAGAAGATGACGATGCCTGCCAACAGTTATATATATATACGCGGTTATAGTCAAAAGGGTGAGAAAACTTAAAAGATTCTAACGCCCCAAGTCCCACATGATCTAAGTTCATCTTAACCTCTAAATCCTATCTTATATTCATTTATCCTATGTTGTTCAGTGACTCAAACCTGTCGCTCTGATACCAACTGTGACGGACCCAACATAAATAACCGACTAAGGCATGCATATCAATATATATAATTAAACTACAGAGTTATAAAGGTTAAACTACCAATCTAAATCCACAATCCCGGAATCACCAGGAATGAGTATGAACAACATCTAAATATTACAAACCAAATTGAAATACAATATACGTCTAAGTCATTACTACAAGTTTTAAATCCCAAAAGATTAGAAGAAATTAACTAGGGAACTACGAGTTCCCAACCTGCTCCATCATACGGCGGTAAGCAATCCCGTTGCCTGAGGTGGATTTACGTGCGGTCTGCTTGAATCGGGCCATTCTCGTGTTTCACTGAAGGGTTATAACAACAACAATATATATATGATCATAAAGCTCAGCAAGTGAAAGCAGTATATAAAACAGTTCACAATATGCAATATAATCAGGTGCAAAAACAGCAATAGATATCACAAGGTATAATCACAAGTAAAGGTGCAATGTGGGATATCAATTTATTGGAATTGGAAACACACAGCGCTACGAGCATTGAGGGGTGATCAGCCCACACCAAGCTCCGAACCACATAAAGTGATTCAACCAGGGAGGATCCTCGGCACACATTGGCCATAAACAGACATCAGGCTCCCCGCTACTGATGCTGCAATAATAGACTGGCGCCTCAGTCTTAATATAAAATTATTATCCAATTCCTTTTAAGGTCATTTCAAATCAAATCATTTTCAAAAAGGGGTCTTGATCAAAGACAAGTTATAAGCAAGGATGTTTTCAAAATACAAGTGATCTTTCAAAAGTAAAGGATGTTATTAAGATCAGGGTTCCAAATGAGATAATTCAGGTTAATGTGGGGTATCAAGTTCTCATTATTCATCAAGGACTATTGGAGTATAATCATGTGGGTGTAGGGTAATAACATATGAAAAAGGTAATTCATGTGTTAAGGGTATTATTGGAATCCAAAGTGATGATCATGAGGGGTAATAAGGTAATTCAACCCTAAATAACAGTAATTCAACGTTCACAGGGTATACAATTATAAAGCAAGTATAAAGGAAGAGTTTCACTTGCCTGGATAAAGCTTACTAAACTCCTGTATAGATGCTTCTAGGGGTTCCTTGCCTGGGCTCCTACTTGCACCTATAATTAATAGTATCCTCGTCACTAACTACCCTTTCGCGTATAAATGTATATATATATATATATATATATATATAAATACATACATATATAATAATTGTACACTTAAACTTAATTAAAACAAGTAACATAATCATCAAGTAATGCACATAACAAGTAAAGCATGGCACTTAGTTACTTAACTTATATCACTTAATAATCTCTAATTATTCCTAAGTCAATTAAGCATTTAATCAAGTAACACATAAGGTCTAAGACCAATACTTCCTAACCATACTCTACTGACCTTAAATTAACAAATTAATAGTAAGGCACACTTGTGCCCCACTACCCAAGACTTACAAGTGAAGTGCAACCTAAGTGACCCACTAGTATGCTTACCTTGGCGACACTTGGAATGCCTTGGTAAAGGAATGCATCTACACTAAGTGAATTGACTTAAACTAACTTGCACTCTCTAATTATGACTTAAAACTAACTCATGGACTCAATATGAGGTCAAGGCCTCACTGATGACACACTAAAATGCAATGCACCCTAAGTTGGTACTAGAATGTGACTCCATGTGTGACACTTGTGTTCTTTAGTGGAAATGAGGCATCTCCACTTAGGGTATTGACTCCAAACAAATTTCTAAAGGTTGACACAATCTTAAACTAATATTATGAAGTGGTGTGACTCAAAGGCCTTGCCTATATGGGTCCTTAAAACTAGTGTACCAAAGTGACCATTCTGCCTTGGCAGTTTGGCACCTCTTGGGGGTTTTGGCAAAAACAAGTGTTTCCACTATGTGCCTTGGTGAAATTGTGATTCCTCTGGATACGTAAGACTTAAATCGAAGTTGTGCACTTGAAATGACACTAAGGCCTTGCTCAGGCCTCCTTGGGCCTCTAAACAACGTTGGCACAGAGCACCCTGCTCTGCTGTGGGGACTGCCATGAACTTACCAACTTGAGACTCACTAAAATCACTCACTACACCAATCCAATGACTCAAATAGCTTCCTAATACTTCCCTAAGCTCATCTAAATCAAGGCTTCATGAGGGCCTCATCATTGACAAGGTGTTAACCACTCAAGGATACAAATAAATCCTAAAGTGCCCTGTTCTGCCCTATACTCAAAGATGTGTGTGTGCATCTATGTAAATGATGGTTTTTATGACTTTTATGGCTACTGGAGACTTGTATACATCAAGTCCCAACTCCAGGAGACTTGGGCCTATGAGGGCCTAAGCATGACACATCTAATTCTCATGGTTTCTAAGGTGCAAAAATCTGCCATGGTGTGTGTGTGTGTCTCCTTCCACCTTAACACCCTTCAAAACTCCTCAAACCAACAAACCAAGCCACAATCCTATTCTACAATATACATATATCTACTGTCTATCCTCACCAAGCAAGATACCACAATTTTTAACCATGAAAAATTCAATGCCGAAGTGAAACAATGAACCAAAAACAGAGCAGAATTTTCAGGGAGCATATATGAGCAAATTTCGAGTATATCAACATGGTGTTCACATGATAGCTACTGATTATTACTAGATATCATCATAAACACCATAAACTATCATTTTAACACTTAGAACATGGCATGCATTACTCAAAAATCAC
This sequence comes from Daucus carota subsp. sativus, assembly GCF_001625215.2. Classification (NCBI taxonomy): domain Eukaryota; kingdom Viridiplantae; phylum Streptophyta; class Magnoliopsida; order Apiales; family Apiaceae; genus Daucus; species Daucus carota. The sequence continues at coordinate 25,359,316 of NC_030382.2, forward strand.
ATACAAAACTCAAATTCAAAGCTTACCACTCGGTTTTCACATAACTCAACATGCATCACTAGAGTTTCTTATACATAGCTTTATCTCATCATATAACATCAAAATACTAACATGCAAGGGCTGAAATCACACCAAATTCTTACCAAAGCATCACACCCTTCGAATATACAAGAAATCAAACTCAAAAACCATCAAAACTTCAAAAAAACCAAACCATTCCCTCGGCTCTCTTTGAGTTCATTGCCGAGGGTGATGAACAAGTGCTTTTTGGCTAAAATGAGATGTAAAACCTCACCAAAAACACATCAAGATCATCATATAGGAACCTCCAAAATGGTGACTCTAAATCCACAAGGATCAAAGCCCCATTTCGGCTCCAATTTCAACATGCAACATAAGTTCTAACCTCAAGTGAAGATGCAAGCTTAGAGAGTGAAAGTCTTGGCCTCCAAAAGATTGAAATGAAAAAGAATGGAAGAAAATGGTGGAGAGAGGGGAGGGTTTAGAGATTCAGCCGAGAGGGAGAGAAGAGAGTAGAGAGAAATGAGAGAGAGTGGAGTGAGATGAGGGTTTTGGTGGGTGAAAGGGGGTGTGACAAGTGGAGCTATATGCTTGCTTTGACCCCTCTTTTGACTAGAAAAGTGGTAGTGGGTGTAGAAATGACTAGCTTGTCCTTTCCTCAAGTGTTAGTGTAAAATGCATGCAAGGGTAATATAGTCTTTTGATAATTAATAAAAGTGTGATTAAAAGAGTATTAAAAGAAAGAGTTTTAGTAAATAAAGTACAAATCGATAAATCATGAAATTAATATCACAAATAATATGGGATTTTAGAAGTTTAATAAAATAGTTTTCACAAATTTTGGACAAGGAATGAATTTTAAAGGAAATATTACAAGTAGAGCTCTAATAGTCACATTTCTCATAAATATAAAACACGAATATAATACACGTAAAATCTCGAGAAAAATATATACACCAAACGCTATTTTACAAGTTAAAGCTTATCGGCTACTCGCAATTTATCAAATATCACTAAATCGCATATATCTCTATTATTATTTAATCGGGTAGCGACAACGATCACATTTATTAATATAAAGTCAAAACCGTCGCAACTAGTAATATTATTTAATCGCGTAGCGAGAATTATTCGTCAAAAGTCATATAAGTACATTCTAACGATATACGAAAGTCACATAACGATAAACGAGTCAATTCACATAGTTTGGCAATTAAAGCACGAAATTTAATATATCACCAAAATGAAATACTGTAATATATATAAGTCAAATATTACAGACGTTACAGTATGGTGCACGTATATTGAAAGATAGCGTCTATCATTTCCGTATTAGTTGTCAACCATCACATATCGATAACGGCTTAACTCTGAATGAAGTATATAATGAAGTTAGAATCCTATGTTTTATTCTCATAAGTAAATCAGTTAATCACTTAGTTTAATATTCGTAGTTCAGTAATTCGATTCTATTAGTTAATTTAGATAAAAACCAACCAACTTGTTAATTGTCCGAGCATTGAATAATAGCCATACATTGTTGCATAAGTGCATATTTATGAATACACCAGTCTCTGTGGGAACGAACAGAATTTGATTCTATACTACTTGTGACCACGTACGCTTGCGTGATTTTGTGCGAACAAGTTTTTGGCGCCGCTGTCGGGGACTCTATAACGACTCGTAATTTTGTGCTAGATTATTAAATGATAAATGATAATTATGTGATTATTTGTTAAGAGTGAAAATTTTGTGTTATGCGACCTTAACATGTTACTCGTATGTGTTTATGTGGATAAATACAATTGTAGTAGTTTGCTTCAATTATTTAATAATTATTTGTGAACTTCCGAAAATTGATATTTTAGAGAATGAATTATGAAAAATACAAAAATAATTTCAAATATTCGTTTTAAGGTTCCATAATGTTAATAATTATTTTTAAGACTTTTAAAAATTCTGAAATATGAGTTTTGATAAAAATTGGATTTTCTGTGAAATATTTTTGTATTAAACTTTCAAAATTTGAAAAAATATCCAAAAATGATTTAAAAATTCTGAAAATTTATTTATAAGCTTTTAATAATATTATCTAGCTGTGGTAAATGTTTCGTGATTTTTAGATGATTTTTCGAATAAATTGCATATCGTAATTGTTACGTTAAAAACGAAACGAAATATGATAAAACACGAGCCAAGGACACTTGGCATCTTTTGGAAGCTGAGAATTTGCATTAGTGACAAGTGTCACAACCAGATTTAATGTGGGGATGACTCACCCATGTGGTGAGATGCATGTAGGACAAGTGTCCTTAGTTGTATATAAAAAAAAAACACACACACACACACACACACCTCACACCACTCCACTCTCTCTCTCACCTCTCTGCTCCCTCCCTCTCGGCTCTCTCCCCTCTTCCCTTTCCAGATCCCCTCTCCCATTTCTTTTCTTTTCCTTTCTTTTATTTTACAAAATTCCAAAACCACCACACATTTTCCTTGCAAATTTAATCAAGTGTGCGGGGAGTATTTAGGACAAATTCCGCAAGTGATTTTCAAGCATTTCTGATTTCAAGGGGTATAAATTCGAACCTTCTTCTTTAATATCTTTATTTTTATTTTGATCTATGATTTATGTTTTAATTGAATGGCTATGCGATTATATACATGATTAATGATAAGTGTGAGTAGATTATTATCAAATTAATTTTAATTATGATATTCTAATTGTGGTACTTCATTTTGAATTATTTGTAGGGAATATTGATTGTGTGGTTATTTAAATTAAAAATTTAAACTACTTATATATATATGTGTATATAATCGGCTTTTATAAAAAAATAGAGAAGGAATTGCTAAGCCTTTTTATGTGATTACGTGGTAATTGTGTTGTGATTAGAGGCTAATATATATTTGAATTTAAGAGTTAAATTTCAATTTGCATGATTTCGATTTTATGATATTAATTCGAAAAATTCAAATTATTAATATTATATATATGTTCGAATTTTTGTTAATTTAAAAGAAGGAAATTGATTAAGATGTTACAATCGAATTTATGGAGTATTTTGATATTTTAATTTTTCAATGGTAATAATATTCATTTATGAGTACTCGAATATTATAAAAGGAGGAAAGGGAAATGGAGTTTGGTTGACACATTTTGGTTGGAGATTGAATTTTTGGCTTGATTGTTGTGTTTGGTTATTTTGGTAGAGACCTATGTATAGGGGAAATGCTGCCAAAATTTTATTAAAACTTTAGTTTAGGATTACGTGCTATGTGATCAAATTTGGTATTACGTGCTAATGTAAAACTATTATGTAACGAAGGGTAGCCTATTAATTGAGGATATTGAAAATAAGACTTTCGATTGAGATATAGTCTTTTAAATTATGTAGGTTCCCGACAGCAGTAGTATTCCACAGCTTGTGTCTTTTGCTCAGCTCAGGCAAGTGTACTTTCCTTAAAACTTTTACTTATTTCAAATGCATGATATAAGTACGGTTTTGATTTGAAAGGTTGAATTTGCCAAATTGGTACACATGGTTTCAAAATATTTATAAATGATTTTCACAGCTCGGTTTAGTTCCTTTCAAGCTTATATGTTATAAGTATACTTCTGAGGGAATAAACCTTTTTCTTGAAATGTAAAGCTGGAAACTACTCGAACTTTGTAAGGCATTTGGTACGGTTAATAAGTGGCTGAGGCGCCAGTCCCAAGTTTTAACAGATCTGGTTGTATATGTGAATCCATGGATATTATTGTTCAACATTATCTAATGTGTTTAGGTATTGTTGGGGCCTGTGAAGGACTGATCATCTTTCGCAGACCATTGCGTCTTATCTAAATCCAACATGTAAACAGGTTCGGGATTTTAGTTTTAAAGGAAGGGGGACTTCCTATTTGAATTGAAAAGCTTTTAGAGGAAGGGTTACTTCCAAATTGATTTGAAAAGCTTTTGATTTAGAAGCAGAGGCTTCAACTTGATTTGAAAAGCAGATAGCGGTTGATTTTAAACTATTTTTTTGAACTGTTACGTTTTACTATGCTGCTTCCATACTCGTTTTACTATACAGCTTTACTTACTGATTTGTTTACATCACAATTTTCTTACTGTTTACCGTACATTTGAATATTCTAGCACTTGCTGAGCATTCCTGAGCTCACCCTTGTTTTGTTTATTACTAACCCTTTTCAGATATATCACAATCGCCCTTCTTGCCGTAGGATTAGCCCAAGACGTTCCTCTAGCTCTTCGTTCTGGCTCAGTAGCTCTCAAGTAGTTTCAGGCAGATGGAGTCATATCTAAACTAGGTTTCTGGCTTTATCTAGATATTTCTGTAGGTTGGTTTTGAGGGATATGGTGTAATCTCATGTGGAGATTGTCCCACATCTTGTTATGTTTTAGTTATAAGTTGTAAACCTGTGACATACTTAACCTGATAAAGATCCTGTTGTTGGGGTTGTCGTGTGAACTTAATTATATTTGCTAGATAAACTTCAGATTTGTGTTTTAATTTGGTTAGTGGCTCCAGAACTCTAACCCCAGGTTCGGGACGTCACAAGTTGGTATCAGAGCTACAGGTTTAAGTCACCGTCATAGGTTAGAATTAGCATAACTTGTAAGGGTAGAGTCAAGCAACGCATATAGAGGAGTTGTTCGGTGAGATCTAGTCAAGGTTTAGTGGTGCTGACCCTGGCATCAATCGGTATTCTAATAATTGTTGACCGAGTTCTTCTTCGAGAGCACAGTCCAGAGCTCGTTGATCATCTTGACCGTGTGCCCTTGGACCTTTCTAGGGAGAGGCTACTCTGTCTCCCGATATTCTAACGTGAGGGATTCGCCCCTATATTATTCTAAAGACTAGGGCGGTGCAGTGTAGCGGACTTATAGATTGACTAGTATTTGAGCTAGGATTGATCGGAGGCAGTGGTTAGAGTCATGTTAGAGGTTATGGCTGTTGAGAGGGATGATAGTATACTATGGCATCCCCATTTAGGTTGGTGTTGTACTTGTTGTTCAGACATTATTTATACTCAGTTGACTCTGGTATGTACCTGAGCTGTTAGACTGTTGTACTCTATCATGGATCTATTTAGATGCATGCTTGTTGTTTATTATCTTGTATTCATTTGGGTTATTCACAACTGGTATATTGTATTGTCTTACTGTTGATATTTTGTATACCACTTGTGAACTAACAAATAACCTCTGAAGCTGTAAATTTGCTTTTTCCAAAAACTTATATGTATGTAGGTACATAGATACCATTATTTTTAAAATCAGAAAGCAAATTGCTCAACATGTTGTTTGTGATGTTAGCAGGAAAATGTCAACAGAAAGAGCAACCCGTACTGATCCTGAGAATCAGGAAGAGACGGTTAACCCAACTATGAATCAGATAATGCAATTATTGCAACAACAGGCTGCTAATATGGTACAGCAGCAACAGCAGCATATTCAACATCAACAGGAGAGGCAGCAACAACCGCAAGGGGTTGAGCTAGTAGGTACTTTTAAATCCTTCCAGTCAGCGAAACCTCCTGAGTTTGAGGGTTCTCCAAATCCTTTCAAGGCCAGAGCATGGCTGAAAGAAATAGAGAAAGCGTTTAGATTGGCCAAAGTAAAGGAAGAGGATAAGACAAATTATGCGAGTTATTTTCTGAAGAATGAGGCTAATTATTGGTGGGAATCAGCAAAAGGTTTGGAAGGAGAGGAAATGATAGAATGGGATAGGTTTGTTGAACTATTTCTGGAAAAGTATTTTCCGGAACATGTTCAAAATCAGATGGAGTTGGATTTTTTGGAGCTCAAGCAGGGTGATAAGAGTGTGGCGGAATATGAGGCAAGGTTCGTGGAGATGGCAAGGTTTGTGGATTCGTATGTGGATACGGATCTGAAAAAGGCGAAGAGGTTTCAGCAAGGATTGAGATCGGATATTCGAGTTGGAGTTGCCGCATTGAGATTGCGGACATATGCAGAGGTTGTTCAGACGGCGATGGTGATTGAAGGTGAACATAAGATGGGTGAAAAGGAGAAGGAAGCTAAGAAGAGAAAGGCGGAAGTTGGAGAAGGAAGTCAGAATATGGGGTCTCAGAAGAGGAAGGAAACTCCCCAGAATAGGAATTTCGGATTCAGAAGTCAGGGGCAAAACCTAAACCGACCATTCAATAGGCCCTTACCCCAAAATCAGCCAGGCAACTCAAGACCCCCAGTTCCAAAGTGTGCTAGTTGTGGAAAGAACCATTCAGGGGTGTGTAATAAGCCTAATGTCACTTGCTACAGATGTGGTGAGAAAGGGCATTATGCGGATGCATGTCCAACCAAGAAAATTCAGAGGGATCAGGTCAAGTGTTTCAATTGTGGGAAGTTGGGACATATGAAAAAAGATTGTCTAGCCCCAAGGATGGCGGATGCTAAGGTAAATACGATGGGGACTTCAGAGACTAAGGGAGCCACTTCTCGGACTTTTAAGATGACCAGGAAGAAGACCGTGAAGGAAGCAGATGTTGTAGCAGGTACGCTTTCTGTCAACTCTGTAGATGCTAAGGTGTTGTTTGATTCTGGAGCTTCAAAATCTTTTATATCTGAGAAATTTGTTAGTCAATTGAATTGTGAGATAATTGCATTAAGGGAAAACCTAATTATAGAAGTGGCAAACCGTGATAGAGTGTCCGTAAGTAAAGTCTGTCCGAAATGTAGAATAGAGATATCAGGGAAGTATTTTTGGGCAGATTTAATACCCTTTCAGTTAGGGGAGTTCGATGTTATATTGGGAATGGATTGGTTGTCTCAGCGTAAGGCTAAGATAGATTGTAAGAATAGGGAGGTTGTATTAAGCACGTTGGAAGAGGAGAAGGTAAAGTTTAAAGGTCAGAAGCAAAAGAAAAAGTTTTTAACCGTTATAGAGGCACAAAAGTTGTTAAGGAAAGGATGTGAGGCATATCTGGCTCATGTAATAGACACTAAAAAAGAAGCACCTAAATTAGAAGAGGTCCCAATAGTAAATGAGTTTTCTGAAGTTTTTCCGGAGGAATTACCTGGATTACCCCCAGACCGAGAGATAGAGTTCTCAATTGAGTTAATTCCAGGAGCAGAACCAGTTTCCAAGGCACAGTATCGCATGGCACCCGTAGAGATGAAGGAATTAGCTAAACAGTTGCAGGAATTATTGGATAAAGGTGTGATCAGACCAAGTGTGTCACCATGGGGAGCACCAGTTTTGTTTGTAAAGAAGAAAGATGGGACCATGCGACTATGCATTGATTATAGAGAGTTGAATAAGCTGACCATTAAGAATAAGTATCCCCTACCAAGGATTGATGACTTATTTGACCAACTTAAAGGAGCTACTTGTTTTTCAAAGATTGATTTAAGGTCCGGGTATCACCAGTTGAAGATCAAACAAGAAGATATACCGAAGACAGCTTTCAGAACTAGATATGGACATTATGAGTTTCTAGTGATGTCATTTGGATTAACTAATGCACCAGCGGCATTCATGGATTTGATGAATAGGGTGTTTAAGGAGTACTTGGATAAGTTTGTGATCGTTTTTATTGATGATATTTTAATTTATTCAAGGACAAGAAAGGAACACACGGAACATTTGAGGATTGCTTTACAAAGACTAAAGGAGAAGCAGCTTTATGCCAAATTTTCGAAGTGTGAATTTTGGCTGGAGGAAGTTCAGTTTTTGGGCCACATAGTAAGTAAGGATGGTATAAAAGTAGATCCAGCAAAGATTGAAGCTGTAGCTAAATGGGAACAACCTAAGACGCCGACAGAAGTAAGAAGTTTCCTTGGATTGGCAGGTTACTACCGACGATTTGTTAAGGACTTTGCAAAGATTTCAGCACCTTTGACTAAGTTGACAAGGAAAAATGAGAAGTTTAATTGGGATGATAAGTGTGAAAAGAGTTTTCAAGAATTGAAAGAAAGGTTGGTGACCGCGCCAGTGTTAGCATTGCCCGATGAAAGAGGAAATTTTGTGATCTTTAGTGATGCTTCTTCAAAAGGGTTGGGCTGTGTGTTGATGCAGCATGATAAAGTCATTGCATATGCGTCCAGACAGTTAAAAGCACATGAATTGAAGTATCCAACGCATGATTTGGAATTGGCGGCGATTGTGTTTGCACTGAAACTTTGGAGACATTACTTGTATGGAGAAAAGTGTGATATATATACGGATCATAAGAGTTTAAAGTACATATTCACCCAAAAGGATTTGAACATGAGACAGAGAAGGTGGTTGGAATTGATCAAGGACTATGATTGTACTATAAGTTATCACCCCGGTAAAGCCAATGTGGTAGCAGATGCATTAAGTAGGAAGGAGAGGTTAAATATAATGGTGATGGCGGAAGAAGTGGTCAGAGATTTGGAGAAGTTGAAAATTGAAGTATGCAATCCAGGAATGGCTCAAGCAAGCTTGTATGAGATGACCTTTCAGCCAGAACTGATACAAAGAATTCAAAAATACCAAGAGGGAGCAAGGAATCAGGAATCAAATGTATTGAAGGGAGAAGAACTTGGTGCACAAAAGGATGAACAAGGGATATTTAGATTCTCTAATCGAATATGGGTTCCTGACGTACCAGAATTGAAGACGGAGATTCTACGAGAAGCGCATAGTTCAAAGTTCTCTATACACCCCGGAAGTACCAAGATGTATCAAGATTTGAAGAGGAACTTTTGGTGGCCAGGAATGAAGAAGGAGATAGCTGATTGGGTTAGTAAGTGCCACACCTGTCAAGTAGTTAAAGCAGAGCATCAACGACCCAGCGGATTACTTCAACCTTTAGAAATTCCCAAATGGAAATGGGAAGAGATTGCCATGGATTTTGTAGTAGGATTGCCAAGAACCAAGAAGGGACATGATGCTATTTGGATTATTATTGATAGATTAACTAAGTCGGCGCATTTCCTTCCAGTTAGTGAGAAATATCCTTTGGATAAGCTTGTTAAGTTATATTTAGATGAGATTGTGTCTAGACATGGAGTTCCGGTGTCGATTGTGTCTGATAGAGATCCAAGGTTCAATTCAAGATTTTGGAAAAAATTTCAGAAGAGCTAGGGGACTGATTTGAAAATGAGTACCGCATATCATCCTCAGACCGACGGACAAAGTGAGAGAACGATTCAGACAATAGAAGATATGCTGAGGGTGTGTGCTTTGGATTTCAAGGGAAATTGGGATGAACATTTACCATTGATTGAGTTCTCTTACAACAACAGCTACCATGCCAGCATTGGAATGCCACCGTACGAAGCTTTGTATGGAAGGAAATGTAGATCCCCTGTCTATTGGGAAGAAGTTGGAGAAAGACAGATAGTTGGACCAGAATTAGTACAACAGACCAAGGAAGTAGTTCAACTTATTCAGAAAAGATTGATCGCAGCTCAAGATAGACAAAAGAAGTACGCCGATCTTCATAGGGAGGAAGTCGAGTTTGAAGTTAGAGATCTAGTACTGTTAAAAGTATCACCATGGAAAGGATTAGTAAGATTTGGCCAGAAGGGAAAGCTAAGCCCCAGATATATTGGACCATATGAAGTTTTGAGAAAAGTTGGAAGTGTTGCCTATGAGATAGGGTTGCCTCCTCACCTGAGCCATATTCACAATGTGTTCCATGTGTCGATGTTGAAGAGATATGTTTCAGATTCAACTCAAGTGATAGAGTATGAGCCTTTAGAGATTCAACCTGATCTGTCATATATCGAGCAACCGATTGAAATCCTCGATAGAAAAGAGAAAGTGCTTAGGAATAAGTCGATACCTACAGTTAAGGTATTGTGGAGAAATCCAAGAGTAGAAGAGGCTACTTGGGAATTAGAGAGTGAGATGCTAGAAAAATATCCTCATTTATTTGACTAGGTCAGATTCTGAGGGCAGAATCTTCTTAAGGGGGGAAGGATATAACGACTCGTAATTTTGTGCTAGATTATTAAATGATAAATGATAATTATGTGATTATTTGTTAAGAGTGAAAATTTTGTGTTATGCGACCTTAACATGTTACTCGTATGTGTTTATGTGGATAAATACAATTGTAGTAGTTTGCTTCAATTATTTAATAATTATTTGTGAACTTCCGAAAATTGATATTTTAGAGAATGAATTATGAAAAATACAAAAATAATTTCAAATATTCGTTTTAAGGTTCCATAATGTTAATAATTATTTTTAAGACTTTTAAAAATTCTGAAATATGAGTTTTGATAAAAATTGGATTTTCTGTGAAATATTTTTGTATTAAACTTTCAAAATTTGAAAAATATCCAAAAATGATTTAACAATTCTGAAAATTTATTTATAAGATTTTAATAATATTATCTAGCTGTGGTAAATGTTTCGTGATTTTTAGATGATTTTTCGAATAAATTGCATATCGTAATTGTTACGTTAAAAACGAAACGAAATATGATAAAACACGAGCCAAGGACACTTGGCATCTTTTGGAAGCTGAGAATTTGCATTAGTGACAAGTGTCACAACCAGATTTAATGTGGGGATGACTCACCCATGTGGTGAGATGCATGTAGGACAAGTGTCCTTAGTTGTATATAAAAAAAAAAAACACACACACACACACACCTCACACCACTCCACTCTCTCTCTCTCACCTCTCTGCTCCCTCCCTCTCGGCTCTCTCCCCTCTTCCCTTTCCAGATCCCCTCTCCCATTTCTTTTCTTTTCCTTTCTTTTATTTTACAAAATTCCAAAACCACCACACATTTTCCTTGCATATTTAATCAAGTGTGCGGGGAGTATTTAGGACAAATTCCGCAAGTGATTTTCAAGAATTTCTGATTTCAAGGGGTATAAATTTGAACCTTCTTCTTTAATATCTTTATTTTTATTTTGATCTATGATTTATGTTTTAATTGAATGGCTATGCGATTATATACATGATTAATGATAAGTGTGAGTAGATTATTATCAAATTAATTTTAATTATGATATTCTAATTGTGGTACTTCATTTTGAATTATTTGTAGGGAATATTGATTGTGTGGTTATTTAAATTAAAAATTTAAACTACTTATATATATGTGTATATAATCGGCTTTTATAAAAAAATAGAAGAGGAATTGCTAAGCCTTTTTATGTGATTACGTGGAAATTGTGTTGTGATTAGAGGCTAATATATATTTGAATTTAAGAGTTAAATTTCAATTTGCATGATTTCGATTTTATGATATTAATTCGAAAAATTCAAATTATTAATATTATATATATGTTCGAATTTTTGTTAATTTAAAAGAAGGAAATTGATTAAGATGTTACAATCGAATTTATGGAGTATTTTGATATTTTAATTTTTCAATGGTAATAATATTCATTTATGAGTACTCGAATATTATAAAAGGAGGAAAGGGAAATGGAGTTTGGTTGACACATTTTGGTTGGAGATTGAATTTTTGGCTTGATTGTTGTGTTTGGTTATTTTGGTAGAGACCTATGTATAGGGGAAATGCTGCCAAAATTTTATTAAAACTTTAGTTTAGGATTACGTGCTATGTGATCAAATTTGGTATTACGTGCTAATGTAAAACTATTATGTAATGAAGGGTAGCCTATTAATTGAGGATATTGAAAATAAGACTTTCGATTGTGATATAGTCTTTTAAATTATGTAGGTTCCCGACAGCAGTAGTATTCCACACCTTGTGTCTTTTGCTCAGCTCAGGCAAGTGTACTTTCCTTAAAACTTTTACTTATTTCAAATGCATGATATAAGTACGGTTTTGATTTGAAAGGTTGAATTTGCCAAATTGGTACACATGGTTTCAAAATATTTATAAATGATTTTCACAGCTCGGTTTAGTTCCTTTCAAGCTTATATGTTATAAGTATACTTCTGAGGGAATAAACCTTTTTCTTGAAATGTAAAGCTGGAAACTACTCGAACTTTGTAAGGCATTTGGTACGGTTAATAAGTGGCTGAGGCGCCAGTCCCAAGTTTTAACAGATCTGGTTGTATATGTGAATCCATGGATATTATTGTTCAACATTATCTAATGTGTTTAGGTATTGTTGGGGCCTGTGAAGGACTGATCATCTTTCGCAGACCATTGCGTCTTATCTAAATCCAACATGTAAACAGGTTCGGGATTTTAGTTTTAAAGGAAGGGGGACTTCCTATTTGAATTGAAAAGCTTTTAGAGGAAGGGTTACTTCCAAATTGATTTGAAAAGCTTTTGATTTAGAAGCAGAGGCTTCAACTTGATTTGAAAAGCAGATAGTGGTTGATTTTAAACTATTTTTTTGAACTGTTACGTTTTACTATGCTGCTTCCATACTCGTTTTACTATACAGCTTTACTTACTGATTTGTTTACATCACAATTTTCTTACTGTTTACCGTACATTTGAATATTCTAGCACTTGCTGAGCATTCCTGAGCTCACCCTTGTTTTGTTTATTACTAACCCTTTTCAGATATATCACAATCGCCCTTCTTGCCGTAGGATTAGCCCAGGACGTTCCTCTAGCTCTTCGTTCTGGCTCAGTAGCTCTCAAGTAGTTTCAGGCAGATGGAGTCATATCTAAACTAGGTTTCTGGCTTTATCTAGATATTTCTGTAGGTTGGTTTTGAGGGATATGGTGTAATCTCATGTGGAGATTGTCCCACATCTTGTTATGTTTCTGTTATAAGTTGTAAACCTGTGACATACTTAACCTGATAAAGATCCTGTTGTTGGGGTTGTCGTGTGAACTTAATTATATTTGCTAGATAAACTTCAGATTTGTGTTTTAATTTTGTTAGTGGCTCCAGAACTTTAACCCCAGGTTCGGGACGTCACAAACTCGGTGTTATATTTTAGTTTATGTGCTTGTCATCAGTGGTTGTTAAATTTCACTAACTTGGATTCTTTTCTCACTTTTATTTCGTTTGTGTATGTTTCATGTACTTGAGTGACGTGTATACGAACACATTCTCAGGCTCGTAAGGAAGCATTGGCAAAAGCAGAAACAATAGTGAGTACTACAATGGGTGAACCAGAAGCGAATGATACTAAGGCTCTTAAGGCTTTCTCTGAGCCGAAAATCAATGACATTCAGTCGAGCATTGTCAGGCCAGCAATTCAGGTCAACACTTTCGAAATCAAATGGAGCATATTTAGATGGTTCAGAACTCAGTGCAGTTTGGGGGTTCTCCGACAGAGGATCCTAATATGCATATTCGGGACTTCATTGAGATCTGCGACACTTTCAAGTTCAATGGTGTTACTGAAGATGCCGTCAAATTGAGGTTGTCCCATTTTCTCTGAGGGATAAAGCTAAGGGATGGTTGCATTCTCTTTCTGCAGGATCTATTACGACATGGGAGGATTTGGCTCAGAAATTTCTCACTAAGTTCTTCCCTATGGCCAAAACAGCTGCAATCAGGAATGCTAACTCAATTCTCTCAGCAGTCTGGTGAAACTCTTTGTGAAGATCGGGAACGCTACAAAGAGATGCTTCGAAAGTGCCCACATAATGGTATGCCTGATTAATTGTTTTTATAATGGATTGGGACCTCAATCGAGGCCGATGCTCGATGCAGCATCAGGTGGAGCTCTATGGGCTAAGAGCTATGATAAGGCTTATGAGTTGATCGAGATGATGGCTGCGAATGAATATCAGAATCCTACTCAGCATCTTCATCAGGGAAAGGTAGCAGGAATTCTGGATGTTGAGGCTACTTTACCCATAGCTGCTCAGCTAAAGGCTCTTACTATGAAGGTGGATTCTTTGGCAAATTTGAGAATTCAGCAGCCACCTTCAGTTTGTGAGCTTTGTGCTGGTACTCATTCCACTGATCAGTGTGCCATATCTAGCGAGTCAGTTCAGTTTGTGAGCAATTTTCAGAGATCTCATCAGCCAGCTCTGATGACTTATCACCCGAATAATCGGAATCATCCGAATTTCAGCTGGAGCAATAATCAAAACTTCATGCCACACCCGCAGCGTCAATTTCAGCGGCAAGGAGCTAGACCTTTCCACCCTTCTGGTTACAACAACAAATTGCACCGAAGCAGCAATTCCATCCATCCGGATTCCTGCAACAAAATCATGGGGTGGCTGGACAATCTTCCAACGAAAGATCTGAATTGGAAAAATTAAGACTAATGGTTTAAAGCCAAGCAGTGTCAATCAAGACTTTGGAGAACCAGATTGGGCAGATTGCTAACGCGTTGATTAACATAGCAAAACAAGGAAGAGAGTGATCAACAGGTTGAAACACCCATGCTCTCATCTAAGTCTGATAGTGGAAAAACTGTTGTTGATGTGGACAAGAAAGAAATCAACGAGGAAGCAAGCAAGGAATCAGCCGAGAAATCTAGTCTTAAATCTGATAATGGGGTCAAGCAAGCATATCCACCTTCCCCTTTTCCGAAGAGACTTCAGAAGCATAAGCTCGACAAACAATTAGCTAAATCTCTAGAAGTCTTCAAGAAACTACAAATCAACATACCTTTTGCGGAGGCTCTAGAACAAATGCAGAGTTATGTTAAATTCATGAAAGGTATTCTATCTCGGAAACTCAAACTTGAGGAATTGGATACGGTAGCTTTGACCGAGGAGTGCAGTGCGGTGTTGCAGCAGAAATTGCCTCCGAAGCTGAAAGATCCGGGAAGTTTCACAATCCCATGCACTATTGAAAAGTTATCTTTCGACAAGTGTTTGTGTGACTTGGGAGTGAGTATTAATCTGATGCCATTATATGTCCTCAAGCAACTTGGTCTGCCGGGGCCTGAACCTACGAACATGTCATTACAACTAGCTGATCGGTCCATCACTTACCCACGAGGTATAGTAGAGGATTTCTTGGTTAAGGTTGATAAGCTCATCTTCCCTGCTGATTTTGTCATTCTAGACTTTGAGGAGGATAAGAAGATTCCCATTATCTTGGGAAGGCCGTTCTTAGCTACAGGCCAAACTTTGATCGATGTGATAAAAAGAGAGTTTACAATGAGAGTTCAAGATCAGAGTGTCACTTTTAAAGTGTTCAACGCAATGAAATTTCCAAATGACGAAGAAGAATGCTTTAAGGTGGAGCCATTACAAGTTGCATCAAATTTTGAGATTGAGCAAAAGCTAGGGCTAGGTGCCTTAGAGAGAGTCTTAACAGGATTTCGAAGATGAAGGAGTAGAAGAGCTTAAAAATTCTCAAGAGCATCTTAAACCATCTATTAAAGAAGCTCCCGAATTCGAACTCAAACTACCACCGGATCTCTTAAGTGATGTGCAGTTTAGAAGGTTGTCACGACGCATAGATGACATTCATGACATTCACCGCCGTTTTGCAAAGGAGTTGACTCAATCTCTCGGGAGTGCTTTTCGAGCCTTTGGTGTTGAAGTTGATTGGCCAGTGTTTGGAGCTGTCATGGTATATTCACCACCTGATCCTCCACCCGAGGAGGGTGATCCTCCTGACTTCTAGGTACACTCTATCCTTATTATCACCTTCAATGAGGACATTGAATATTTTTAAGTTTGGGGGGGGTAATCTAAGGATTAGTAGTAGTGAGTGTGTTCATATTGGTTGCATGTATCTCATATAGTTTGCATATTAGTACGTGTTTATATATATATATATATATATATATATATATATATATATATATGCTTCTGTTTAGTATGTGTTGGTATTTCATATAGCTGCATTTGCATGACTCATGAAGTTGTGTTCCAAGTTGATGTCCTATGATGAGTTTATGTGCATAAATTCTTGGCTAGTAGTCTTGATTATATATGATGCCTCGTTACTTGGAAACTGCTTGTGTGGAAATTGTAATTACACTTATGATCTACAGATAAGACGTAGACTAACTTATTTCTTGAGTCCTTGCATTGAGTCGGGCGTAGAGTTTGGATTATTCCCTTTTTGAACTTAAAGTTTGTAAATCTTAAGTTTAGGGGAGTTAAGGGATGAATATGCCTTTCTAAAAGAATAAAAATTATCAGGTACTCCTTTGAGATCAATGGGTAAAATGCAATGTCATGTGAAAGGGACGATCCATGTACTTGTGTTGGTATTAAGTGCAAATGTATTAGAATAAGCAAATTTTTGATGACTTTTCACAACCCTTGATAACTGGAGAATTACTTGATTAAAAAAAGAAAAAAAAGAGGAATAAGCGAAGTCGAATGGCGGTGGTGACTCACTTACACTAGGAAGCATCCGAGCCTTAGACTTAGCAGGAAAAAGAAAAAAAAGTGTAGAAATATAGGAGAGGCATAGGAATTCTTTAGTGACCCTAAATTCTAGTGGACTCTTTAGTAAAGAAGTGTTTAAACCTCATTCTGATTAACGGCTCATAGTGAGGACTTTGTTGAAGTTTGATGGTCTTTGTTTTGTTTAACTAGAGAGCATGCTAGCACACATGATGCACTTCACACTTGTAGTGGAAGAGAACATGGCTAATATATGAAAGAGATGAATGCCGAGAATGTTGCATATTCTGAGGACTCTATGTTAACAAAGATTACACTTCATGATTCAATTAGATGTAGGCATTTAGTTGCATTCATGCATTGCATTAGTAGTATTTGTGTGTGTGTCTATGCTTGAGGACAAGCATCGATTTAAGTTTGGGGGTGTGATAAGTGGATTTTATATCCACTTGGAAGCCTTCGTTTTGACTTAAATTGATGATCTGGCCTCAAGCTTTTGATGTTTTTGATATGTTTTAGTGTTGTGTTGTGTAGGTTTCTTGGATGGAGGATGGAGAGGAGATTCATAACTTCAAGTGAAAAAAACGGCGAAGCAATTGGATGTGCGAGTCAAAAGTTATGGACAAAGAAGCGTGGCTGTGCAAGGCTGATGAGCTGAGGCGCTCGCCTCACTCGTGAGGCGGGGGCACCAGTGAGGCGCCCGCCTCACACTCTGGGCGGAAAAAAAGGTCGTTATGCCCGTTTTTGATCCGTTAGAAGGCCCGTTCGCTGGGAAAGTTAAAGAAAGGCTTGGGGAACCTAAAACATAACCTAAAAACATTCCCAGGAGCACGTGACGGCTACGGAGAAGATCAAGATCGAATTTCATAGTTTTTATTTTTGTAATTCTTCGAAGTAGGCGTAACTTTGGATGCTCATTCGGATTTGTTTCGAAACTTTTGTTTTACTCTTTTGATATTGTTTAGACTATTCAGTACCATGTTTACTCTTATTTCCATGATGATGAGAAGTTCGATTATGAACTAATCATTATCGTGACATTCTAGCGGATCTATATATGGATTTCAGTAGTTGATTTGCCTTAATTATTTGTGTGATGAATGTTTGATTTCTTCGTATTGGTTGGGCTTATTCTTCTTGGATGCGTAGCTAACATCTAAGTTGTGTGTTAATCTTTATTGAAGCGATAGTGGATATATTGATTTAGAACTTGCCATGCGAACATAGGATTATGTATTCGATATACATGATTAGTAGTGTGATTTTAACCATCTTGCATCGCCCTATGTAATCTTGATAGATAAGTTATGCTTCAACCGTTATGTTTTTAAATCTTGTAGACATATAGGGTCTAAGCATAATTGGTATCTGTTTACCTTCTATCTTAATTGTGGATGTGAAACAGTATGGTGCACGTATATTGAAAGATAATGTGTATCAGTTCCGTGTTACCTGATTAGTTGTCAACCATCACATATTGATAACGGCTTAACTCTGAATGAAGTATATAATGAAGTTAGAATCCCATGTTTTATTCTCATAAGTAAATCAGTTAATCATCTAGTTTGATATTCGTAGTTCAGTAATTCGATTCTATTAGTTAATTTAGATAAAAACCAACCAACTTGTTAATTGTCCGAGCATTGAATAATAGCCATACATTGTTGCATAAGTGCATATTTCTGAATACATCAGTCTCTCTGGGAACGAACTGAATTTGATTCTATACTACTTGTGACCACGTACGCTTGCGTGATTTTGTGCGAACACTCATAAAAAATACTTAGTTCAAGGCACGAAGGCCAAAAGAAATATTCAGAAATTAAAACGATTAAATAAAGATTTAAGCAGATGGGAGGAGGATCACTGGGCTTCAGGATGAGAGGAAGCCTTCTCAAGATCAGGGGTAATCAGGTCTGCAACTAGGGTTTCCATCACGGCACCCACAGGGGCCACCACGGGAGGTTCCTCAAGGGGTGTGTCTTTGGCCTCCAGCGCGCCCTTCTCTTCAGGTTTTGTTTCAAGCTCTCCCTCCGAGGGCCTTTTGGAATTCCCCACAGGGTTTCCAGAGTCCCCGGAGGCCACCTCTTCAGCCTTTGCCTCCTCTACTACAATCATTGCGTCGGGGCCTAGTTTGGCCAAGTCGTTCTCTAAAAAGAACTTGCATGCTGACTTGACGCAGTCTTTCACCCCGGAGGCGACCCCTGCCTCGAAGATGGCCTTCTCGCGAGTAACTTGGGTTTCCTTAGTGGCTTCCGCCGCAGCTTGGAGGGTATCAACTTGGAGTTGTAGCTCTTTTACCTTCTTGGCCAGGCTTTCTACCTCCTCCTCTAAGGAACACCCAAGCACCCCTTCTTTCCTCCTCTCCTCTATCATCTTGGCCTCCGAAGACTGAAACTGGCTATGGGCCTTGTGCAGATTGTCCCTTTCCTCGGTAACAGTGGCTAGAGTGGATCTCACCTGTTTCAACTCCGTCTTCAGCCCCTCCTCTAAGCGGGCAGTCTCCACAACCTGTCTATTGAATTTTAAATCAAGGAAGAAACTCTGGGCGCTTGCCAAAAGCTTAGCTTGAGAGGCTTCCATTAACCTCATCCTGTCCCACTCCATAATCTCAGCTTCAGGAAGTTGGTCCGCCATCATGCGAAAGAACAACTGAATGTTTGGGGAAGCACCGGAAGAGGAGGAGTCACAAGCAGCCACCAACTTAGAGAGCTTACTAGACCTTAGTTCAGAAGAAGACGGAGGATCAACAATCGACTCCCTCTTCTTAGACCCTGAAGGAGCCCTCTTCTGGTTGATTGACGGGGATAGGAGCTGAGAAACAGGGGTTGAAGGAATGGGGGCCTTCACATCTTGGCCTTCGCCGAACAGATCCTCGTACTTGGTTGACCTCTTGAAAAAAGATGGAATATTGGAAGCTATATCTGCACCACAAAGGAAAACAAAGTAATTAGTCATGCAAGTAAATGTGTAGATAAAAACACAAGTGGCGTCTCAAGGAAGGATACTGGCGCCACTTGGTTATATATACTTAACCAAGTAGTACATGTATAGTGGCGCTGTAACAACCGGTAATTTTTGAACTATTTCATAAACTTGATATACATGTTCTAGGTTATAATGTCGAATACGTGGAATCATTATATAAGTATATATATATTCTCCTGATATGTGGAATTGCAAGTATCACTAATATAATTTCTACGCGAAATATTTTGTACGCGAGTAAGATTTCTCGTTATGCGATTTAGTGATAATTGAGATTGATACGTGACTTGATGGCATAATTAGATTCTATTTCTTGTTTAGAAAGTCGTATGCGAGAGATTTCGCTACGCGATTAAATATCTTGCACGATTCGGTTTTAATTTAATAGTTGCGACTACACGATTTAATAATAGTGAAGATAATCGTAATTAGTGGTAAATTGCATTACGATCGATTACGTAACATAATATACATACTTAATTGTAGTGAAAAGTCGATTCGTTGTGAATTATTGCATGAATTATTGTGTGTAAATTCTTTTTATACATAGATTATATATTAGAGTGTAATACTTGAAATTTTTTTTAAAAATATTTCTTTGTCCAAAATTTTCGAACATGATTTTGTTAAACTTGTAAACTCTCATAGTATTTATAGTATTAATTTGATGATTTATGAAATTGTAGTTTATTTATTAAAATCCATTCATTTTATTCATACTTTTAATAATTATAAGTTTACACTAGTACCTTTGCATGCATTTTGGTGGAGAATAGGGTCCAAGGGCATGACCGACCATTCACCCTCTTTGACTCTTGTAATTACCACTAAAATCTTGCATGCATTTTCACCTAAATTCGCTAGAAGGATAGATCAGTAACTACCCAATTCCACTCACTTTCTAGTCTAGTCAAAGCACAAGACTTCATCATTTCCTACACTACACACAAAATCAAACCCACCAACTCTCTCCAATCTCTCCTCCCTCTCTCTCATCAGCCGAATACTTCCTCCCTCTTATACATTTCAATTCATAACTTCAATTACACACATAATTTACCACTCATCCAAGAAGGAAAAATCATCTCCTAGTCACAAGCTTTCAATCAAGGTTAGTTTGAGTACTGGCATGTCACCAAGCCAAGGGTTTCGACTTTGGTTCTCATGGACCTAGAATTGAACCCATTGTGGCTTAGATACTTGGACAAGGAATGGTCTTGAGGGAGTTTATCACTCTCATTTGTCAAACCATAATCTTAGTTCAAGCCCTCGGCAATGACTCCCAAGGTGCCGAAGGGAGTTCATCGATTTTGGATGATTTTGTTGTAGTAATGAGATGTTTCTTCCTGGGTTCTATGAGCTCTAAGCTGTATAAGAATGTTTTACAAAGCCTTGATACTTGCATGTTATGATTTGTGCAAAAGATTTAAAGATAAGTGATTTTATGTCATGATTTTCATAGTATGAAATGTATGCTGATTTTGTCAATTTTAAAACTGGCTTTTGATCAATGCATGCCTCGGTTTTTGCCATTAAAAGATAGTATAAGATGTTCCATGATAATTGATGTTTAGTCTTGGTGTAATGTGTGGTTTTATATGGAGTATTAGTTCGAAATCATGCTTAGAAATGCTAAAAAACCAAACTGCTCTGCTCTGCTGAGATTTTTGCTTCGGTAACGTGATTTTTGAGGCTTGATTTGTGTTGTAATTTCTTGTACAAGGCCATAAAGTAGTTATATATAGATCATAGAATAGAATTGTTGGCTTGGTTGTTGTTGAATGGTGTTAAGATGGGTGATAAGGTGGAAGGAGGCACACACTAGCACTGGACAGAATTTTGCACATAGATAATAGGAGTTTTGGTGTTGATATGGTTGGGTTTTGCTTGTCCTAAGTGTCCAGGAGTTGAGAGTTCAGTTTAGTCTTTATTCCAGTAGCCTTAGATCCCCAACGCCCCTGCATTTAGATAGGCATACACACCCAAAACAGTAGATACCCCAAAACAGGGCAGAATTGAGCAATCTGTGTTCTTGTGAGGTTTTCACCTTGTCATGAGTGAGGCCTTCATGGGGCCTTGGATTAACTGAGCTTAGTGAACCCTTAGGAAGCCTAACAAGCCATTAGAACCCAAAACCTAGTCAGAAAACAGAGTTTAAAATCAGCAAACACAAGGCAGTTGGGAAACAGGGTAGTTTTCAGCAGTGTCAACTTTGAGTGATAACCTGGGAAGTTTCAGATGGGGCCTTGGAGTGAAACCAAGTCTGGGAGATAGCCTTAAGAGTTGGGAATCTGTGGGAATTGGTTTGGTAGGAAATTACTTAGTACACATCAAGTTATCTCAGTTAGGATGCAGGTAGTGCAGAGAGGTTGCAACAGAGAACCTCACTGTGCCCTTTGAACATTTTAAGCCAAATAGTGTGAGGCCTTTGTGTTGTATCAATTGAAAAAATAATTTTAGAGTATTAGCAAACTGTTAAGAGTGGTTTAGAGTGAAGGCCCTACTTAGAAGCACTTTACTTTCACTTAGTACCCGAGAGCAACCTTAGGGAGTTCATTAGAGAGTTGTATTGCAACTCTTGCTTAATTAACAAAGGTATAAGGTCTGAGTTTTTGCAAGCACTTGTAGGATTAAGATAAGGTCAGTACGAGAAGTTTAGAACTTCAGAAATAAGCCCTTATGTGATTTATATATCGATAGTTATATAATAATAGAGGTATTAGGATACGTACCTCGAGACTAGGCGCGCGTAGTATAAATTAGACTTAAAGTGCCAATTAGTGACGAGGTTAATATAATGTGTAGGTTCCGAGACGAAGGGGAAGACTCGTGCCGTCAAGATTGAATAATCCTAGAATCTTGAAAAGGCAAGTTACTACATCCTTATCTTTACAATTGTTGCAAATATATGTGTACCCGTGACTCGTAAATCCTCATGAATATTTAGTTGCAATAATCACCATGCCTATTATATTTACAAATACCTTGATATAAATTCCCGATCATATTAGTACCTTTCTTTTCACATATTCCCTTACAGTTAAACCTCAAAATGATAGATTCCCTAATAAAACCTCCAATAAGATCATTATACGTATACTTTCATATATACCGAATAACACTTTAATAGAATTGACTTTCTTTTGACCATGGAACTTACCCCCCCTTAAGTCCAATATGCGTTTGACACATTATTAGTGAACTTGAACCCCTTTGCCATATTTCAATAAAATGAGATTATACCCTTTTCCGGCATCCATGTTATAAATCAATAAATTATAAAATGTTTTCTTTAGTAAATTAGACTAGACGCAAGTCCTTTTCACACTTTTTAGGCTCACATATAGCCTAGGGATCCCATTATATTTGAGAACCCAGCGCGGTTCGGGAATACTTCGCGGCTGATCACCGGCTGTAATCCGTAGCGTCCTAAAATGAATTTTGATGATTATAAGATTATAACATTTGCCATATTGCCATGATGCCATGATTTCTATACCATAATTATCTATGTGTTTTGCCATGACTATTCATTATATTATCATGACCCTTAATGATTGCTTTATCATTTATTCTTGATTCTGTTTCGGACACCCTTGATATTATTTTAATGCCCTGTATTTTAGGACTGCTAGTACTTGCTGAGCGTCTTTGCTCATTTTCTCCTATTTAACCCATTTTACAGCTAGCAATCATGGTACGAACGAAGCAAACCGCCTGTAAGTCGACCACTGGCTACGCCGAGAACTGTTTGAGGGCGAAGGTAGTTATATATGATATAAGCGGCTTTCGCTATTATATTTTGTACTAGTTAGATGGGCTGATCCAAACTCTGAACTTATAAGATCTTTTGGGACTTGTAATTACTCTTTGGACTTGTAATCGACTTAGTATTATCTTTTGGGGATTTATATTATGTAATCTTAAATTCCGAATTTATTATATATGTCACTTGTTCATATTATATCAATTCGTGTGTGTGTGTTCGTTTGGGGTGTGATAGGCGCCATACATGGAATATAAGGAAGTGAAGTGGCGCCTCCAAGCACATACTGTATGCATCTGTGCCTTAGAGAAAACTCCAACAACTTCTAAGTGGCACCAGGCTCCTTTGTTGTGACTCATTTGACTGAGTTGACATCAAATGGCGCCTGTCCACACTAGAGCATAGTGGCGCCACTTAGCAACTTAGCCAAAACTACAAACTCTTTCAAGTGGCGCCTCTTATTGATGTACATATATATATATTAATTATTTGTCACACACACACACACTTGAACAAATGAGAATTATATTCAAGTGGCGCCAAACAATTAATAGACATATAATGTCTTTTGAATTCAAATCTTTGGCTCTGTTTTTCGATTTGACTTTAATCGAACCGCTTGAATTCTCTTTGGCTTGAGAACAACTCAATAGACTTGATCAATAATCTGTTAATCGAATCCGCTGAACAAGTTCGTACATATAGACGTCCTGTGCACTGTTCTGGTTCACGAACGACTAACACTAAAGCGATTCTTTGTATTCCTAACTTGATGAGATACTTGATCAATCATTCCAGGTTTGATCTTTCTTCGGTAAAACTGATTATGAATAATCAGGACTGATATACTGGAATCTTCTGGTTCTTGAAACTTGATCGTTAGGCAATCTTCGATGGCAGAAACTACTTGAACTTTTTTCTTCACTGAGGCTTGAACATATTAATGAATGGATGTTCGTCTCAGATGTCTTGATGTTTGTGTCTGTTCGTATCAGATCTCCAACCTGTTGATTCCTGTATCATACTTACGTATTATTTCCTGTTCTTTTGTTGTGTGTAGTTATCGCAATTACATTACGAGTTACATTATGCTTTACAATCTCTCCTTATTTGTTTGTAAGAGTTCAACAAACAAATCCTTTAAGAGGATAACTCAACTTACACAGAAAAAACACACTAATTAAATAGGAAATAATACTAAGTACAGTCTGGATTAAATCTTACATTTTCTAGAATTTAAAAGTAAATACAAGTAGCCATCGTTCCTTTAGACTGAACTAATTCTTCTTTACTTTCTTGGCTCGTGCATTGATTATTGCTTCTTCTGCCCTTTTCTTGGAAGTTCTCTCTTCTTTCAACTGTGCAACCTTTGTTTCAATTTCCACAATCCTGGAATATATGATGTTCAGTGCCACTTGTTCTAAAGCATTCTCAAGAGGAGGCTGTTCAAGTTTCTTCTTCAAATTTTCAAGTGATGGAAGATGTTTCATTTGCTTCAATTTATTGAAGGGCAATTTAAGTTCCATACCTTCGATTTTCATGATGATCCGGGATGAATAACCACATACTCTCGAAGTATTGTGCCTTGTCTCCACAGAATTTTTTCAGTTTCTAAGATCTAGTAATGTTTTGAGCACAAATTTATCTTCCTTTACTACTGAACACTTGACTCGACCAATTGCTCAAGAAAATGGTCAACTGAATTCCCCCTTTTACAAAATGTGAGTGTTGTTGGATTGAATGAAACAACAGTAGGCTTAGGATTTTCAGGAACAACAGGATCAAGAGGTGGCACTGGATAAGGTAGTTGGCTTTTGATACAATCTAGGCTTAGGCTTCAAACAACAATGAAATTCAGACGATAAGCATTGAGAATCTCAGCAGTTTGTATTCTTTTCTTTGACTTAGAGCACTTCATTCTCACTTCACCTTCAAGATACTTTAGAATATATACGAGCAGTGTATATCTAGATAAAGATTCATCCTTTAAGCAAATACTCTAGAGCATCCCATCCTTGAAGTACTTAATAACAGGTGGATAAAAGTGTACCTCTACACTCATGTCAACAATCCGCTTTTCCACCATATCCCTGAATACCTCATTATGCTTCTCATCAATAGAGATGATCTTGTTTCGGACCAAATATAGTTCAGTCAGAGAGAGGTTCCTCAATAGCTTGCAAGTAACATGTTTGAACCTATCACTTTGTCCTGCTAGTATGAAAGTTATATACACCATCCAGCCATTTCTAGGAAGTAGTCCAACAGATACGGAAGTAATGATATCATTCAACACTTCGTGATAGTCATGAAGATTCTCATGATTTCTCCAGAAGACATCAAATATATCTTTCACATCCTCATCATGATTGTTCTTCTCCACTTCCAGTATATCAAGTACAGACATTGCATTATCCTAATCACCTCCAACTTTGTGCTTAGAAGCTTCCCTACTCTCTCTTCAAATCCGCCTTTGATTTTCTAGATTCTCCCTGGCTTTTCTTTGCTCAGTTAACTCCTCTCTGAACTCAACAATGTCCTGAGGATTAGCAATCTCATATTCTTCAATAGGGAGAACATCATTCTGATAAGTCAACTCATATGCAAAGTCTTCATCTCCAGGTGGGATTTCACCTTCTTATTGATCATCATCATCTCCTTCCATCCTTAGCACTTGTTATGGCTCCACATGCATATGAACATACTCTTCATCTTGATTACTAGTTTGAGCTCCAAATGCAAAATCAAAGAGCTCCTTCGTGAGTCCTACCAGTACTCCCTTACTCTTATCAACCGATGCTTTTTCTACTACTCTCTCCCCCTCACATGAGTAATCTTCTCGAGAAAGTTGAGAAGCAAAGAAACAAGCTTCCAGTGATGCCAATCTCTACTTCAACATACTTGCATTATTCTTGACTTCAACCAATTCTACTCGTCAAACAATATTTTCAGCCTCGAAGTGTTGGACTTTGAATTTCAGGGCTTCAAATTCTGTCACAGATACGGTTGGAACAGTTACAACAAATTTTATAGCATTACAGTAAATATACTATCTAAATAACTTAGAAAAAGCTACAACCCTGCTCAATTCCTTGCTTGCACATTTTTGGAAATATTTGTCTTCTTGACTGCTTTGCTTTGTTGAATACTTCCATTTTGTATAGCTTAAAATGGCAAGGTTTGAGTTCTTCAATATGGGACTCGGACTATGGGGCCATTTGGGTGAGCTTAAAATAAGTGGTTCTTGCTTAAAGTTAAAAAAGTGAAGTAGAATTTAGAAGTTACTTAAGACTTATAAGTGATTAAAGTGTTTGGGAAAAAAGTAGAAGTCATGAAGTAAAAACTAGGATTCTTAGCATTTTATAAGTGCTTCTCGACTTTTTACAAAAACGATACGAATAAATGCTTTTAACTTATAACTCCAGAAGCGGGGCTTAAAAGCTCCACCCAAACATCCACTATATTTAGCTTAGCTTCAAAAACAAATTATAATTAACCTATATGACTATTGTCTTTTTTATTTATTGAAATTGTCAATTGATAACTCCCATATTAGGAATCGATAACTTAACAATCAATCTTTGGTGGTCATCTTGACTAGGCGCATATAGCTTCTTAATTTATTAGTTGATAGTTCATTCCCACTTGTCGTTGATGGGTTGAATAGGAGTTGATGAATCTTTATTCCTCATCCGTTGATAGCTTTATTTAGCCATTGATCTTCATTTTACTTGTGTAGGTTACATGATTTAGAATATTTATAATTTGACATCCTAATTACACATCTTGTGATAGATCAAAATGTATTAGTTGATCAACTTATTCTAGCAACTAATAAAAATAAAAAGTACCTATTTTATTACAAAAACCAAATAAGTTGATGGGCTACATAATCAACAAATATTACAGATAATATAATATTCATTGATCAACTATATTTCCCTTAGCAAGATTACACTAAATATTTTTGACTTATCATCAATACTAACATATTTCTAACAGTCTTTAATATCTTGGAGATAAAGTGGATAAACGGAATGAATTTGGTACATGTGTATCAAAATAAATCAATAACAAAGAATTTTGTCCTTAATATTATTTTATACTGCTAATATTTTACTACTAAGATTAAATCAAACGAAACCAAACATACGCAGTATATCCCGCTTAAAGCAGGGTCTGGGGAGGGTAAGATGTACGCAACCATGCCCTTACTCAGTAAGGAGGTTGTTTCCATGAAGATCACCGGCTTAGTGCACAATATACAAGATAATTTGTGAGTTTAAAATAGTACCTTAGCCCGTGGTATTATTCACACAGGACTTACCTGTAGAAGAAGCGATCATTAGCGGGAAGAAAACGGTTACCAGAAGCCGCAATCATTGGTGAGGGAAACGATTTCCACGCAGTTGGGTTTTTCGTATTTTCAGATGTCCAGCATTGATGCTCCATACAAATACTCGCAACCCATTTACCCTCTTCCTCAGAACCTGTACCCTTATCTTCACCAAGAAATTGAGTCCCATAAATCTTGTGTAAATTAAGAAATGAACCTTGAACAATGTAATACGTTGTCTCCAATCTGTCTTATTTATACAAGGACGCCTCTCAGAAATCTTAATCTATATCAATTGAAAACGAAGAAAAATGTGGAAGAAATTCATGGATTTTGAGTTTTTCCTATTCGGCAAGCAGGCGCCACATTGGAAGAGCATTAGCAAACTGAAGACACTCAAACTGCCAAACCATTTCAGCATTTCGCAAACACACCCATACGTCCAACTCCACCACTCTCTACCCTACCATCCAAATTAAACCCTATTGGTTGTAAAAGAAACTATAACAGTACAACTATTTTATTCTTGAGAAATATAGAATCAAGTTGTAAAAAGGAAGAAATTTTGAAAACGAATCTAGATTTGACATGAATAATTCGAGAAGATGATAAAATCAGATAGTGTGAGATGGTGTTAGTATTTACTACTAAGATTGTAGGATATATAAAAATTCGACCCTCTTTCTGATTTTACTCCTTGACTGATGCCCCATCAAACTACCTTCTGGATTGGGCTCGGTAGCTTTTTGTGTATTTAATGTGAAATTTGAAAGGTGAGGTCTATGTGCTGTGCTTATATAAAATAAGCAAAATCCTTTTTATTTTTATGTGGAGATACCAAGTTGATATATTTCATTTAGTTAACTCAAGTCTCTCAGCTAATTCATGTTATGGTTTGATCCCGGGTTATGTGTGTGTGTGTGTGTGTGTTTAGGTTTGTCATATTTAAAGTACCTATAAAAAAATAGAAGCTTGTGTATCTTGACAGGAAAAAAAGAATAATTTATAGATCAAAGGCCTAAGATAATATTTGAGAACATTTTCGTTTAGCCTAAAAAAATAGAAATTTTTTTGGCATAAGATAATATTTTTCAACATTTTAATTTAGCCCAAAAAATCATTTTTATTTCGCAAACAAAAAATCAACAAGACAGTTTGGTCTACGTTTAAAGACCATCATCCTCGAACACTTCAGAAAACTTGTGATGTGCATCACTAGTTCCTTCTCCAAAGTTTACATGGTTCGCACTTGTTGGCTTACCTACATTTTTAAAACCAAGCATCCCCTGCACACTAGTGCCTTCTTCAAAGTTTACATGGTTCACACTTTCCTGATTACCTACACTTTTAAAACCAACAATCCCCATTCCAAGATCACTTGTAGGCTCTTGGTTCAGATCCCGTACGCCTGTATTCAGTTGACCACTTGCCTGCATTATCCCATCACTAAAATTTTGAGGACCCAATAAAGTATGTTCTTTGCTGATATAATTTTGGTCCGTCCCCTCACTTGTTTTCCCTCCATTTCCGTCATCTACTTGAACACCAACTGGTTCAACAATTTTAGCTTGAAAACAATTCCTCGTATCTTGACCACCTTTCATGTTCATGTGAGCAAAATCGTGAGGAAATAGTGGAGATTGTTTCCCAACATGTGCTGCTTGGTCATCTTTGTTATTTTCTTTTATAGTATTATGGACATTGTAGCTCATTGCCTCTAGCTTTCGTTTTACCTCTTCCATTGTATAGCACACAAAATGTGAAGCATTTAGCCGAATCGGAGGCTTTGATATAAATGCAGGAGCTATTACCTGTGAATTGGTACCGACTTTTATAGGACCTCCATATCCCTACAATATAGATGAAGTGTTTAATATAGATAATTAAGATATATTTAAGTTGTAGTATATTATAAATAAACAGTAGTAGATTTAATTAAGCAATTAAGGGACATATAAAATCATAATAGTATTAACTAATATATGTTTCACATTATAGACTAATACCTGTAGCTTTCCAGAAAGTTGGCTATATGTTCCCGACTCCTTCATCCTCCCCAAAATTGAATTCAGACCTGCACCTGCTTCTAAGAGAAAAAAGAAGTTGCCGAATCATCATTTATGTATTAACGACAAGTTATGTATTATAAAATGAAAATAATTACCTAGAAGATAACAATTACCTTGTTTACAGAGAATGTTACTTGCATCCAAGAACTTCGAGTGAAGAGAAGTTGACAAAGTCATGCGTGACTTCTTATGGTTTCCAACATCATCCTCAATAGTTTTATTTTCTTCAACAGTAATTATCATTTTTCTCTTTGAATTTCCTGGATTTGGTTTTATTGCGGAATCACAGCGATTAATGTCATTACTTTGATTGAAATATTTTTCTTCATCAATAGGACTAGTATTGTCAGTCAAAGCAGGTAATTTGCCTGTCTCCCTATAGACATGTTGCCATGTATTTCTGATATCAATATTGCTTGGTGATTTCGAAAACAAGTAGCACACTCCATTGTTAAAAGCTTCACTCACGAATTCCATTGTTACATCCCCAGCAATTACTACAGATTGAAAAGCTAATCAACAAACTACGAAAAGGAGAAAGACTGAATCCAAGTATTATGATAATGTCACTTTGTCATGATAAACAAAAGAAAGATCTATTAAGCTTACAAATGACTGGAATGCTCGTGCATTCATGGCGAACTTTCCGCACGAACTCAAAAATTTCCATTTCCGGCATGTCAATGTCAGCAATTACAATATTGTGACAACTTTTTCTTTTCTTCAGCCTTGCCAGTGCACTACATGCTGATTCTTCAGTTGTCACTGCAAAAAAATCCAGATATAATTAATACTTATTAGATTAAAATAAAAATATTTCGGTCGTATAATTAATATAAATCGACGTTCACATAATTAACATAAGTTATAGCACTTTTTTAATTGTGTAGATCATACCATAAAACAATCATAACCCATAATTTTAAATAACATAAGTTATAGCGACCTTCATCAACATGTACCCATTACATTCACCAAATTCAGATACAACACAAGAATATGATCAGAGGGTATCCATCATATACACGGGATTTAGATTCAACACAAGAATAGTCAACGTATACACATCAAAATAAACGTCAAATCATAAATACAAAACAAGACCAATAGAGTATCTTAAATTATACTAGACTAATGAAATGAGAGCCTCTTTTAAAAAAATTAAAATACTCAGATTTAAACCATCACCTTGATATTCTTGTTCCTTAAATCGAGATTCAAGCGACATGAGTAAAGATACGTTATGAACTACCAACAAAATGTGAACACATTGAACGAAACTTATATCTTTCACAAATGGAGTACTAACAGTATTCATGGTCATTCTTATAGATATTGAACAAAGCAGATTTTATATATATGATGCCGAGAGGCGTTTGAGAACAAAGAGCAGAGTACCAATATTAGCGAGAGGAATGCATAATATATACATCTCGAGAGTGCTGCTTTAAATCTTCAGCAAAATTATGACAATATCTTTTATGATATAAATTTTGATTTGATATCAAATTTACTAGGATTTTTGTTTGATTTTGGATTTTATTAGATTTGTATTTGATTTGAATCTTAGGAATTGAAAAAAAAAAAACACATGAACCTGAACTCAACACAAAAATGGGTCATTTTTAAGTTAATCCAAGACGCTTGAACTCGACCTAAAAATTCATAATAATTAATATATTATAAATTTAATTTACACAATTGTTTATATGATTTAAAATAATTTTGATCCTGATATAACATTGAGAAAATTATTAATATAAATTTTTTAACATATTACAACTAAAAATCATTTTACATAACTTAAGTATCTAATTCAAAAAAATTAGGTCTCAAACGCCTATAGAAGCGGGGTTTGAATATAATGGATACAATCAATATGATTATTAATAAAAAACACAAGTAAATTAAAGGACAGTATTGATAATAAAAACCGTTTGCACAGAATTAATTACTCCTTTCTTCTGGAAAAATAAAATAAATTACTCCTTTCTCAAAGATGAACATTTATAAATGAGAGCTGCTAGGTTACACAAAATAATATCTCTCAAACTTAACACATAGTGTAAACCTATCAGTTCTTATATACTGCACAATTACAATCACTCCTCTTGATACAAACCTTACCCTTCTTTCTTCAGTTGCGTTCTAGTTCTTTTGGTATCTCAATCTCCTTGCTTCATTTGGATCATGACTCATTTCCAATTTGTGTATCTTGTTTGCAGGATTATCTATTATCAGGAAAGAAGATTCGATGAAGCGTTAGGGAACAATACAGTCAACAGGAACTGGTATCTGGTATTTAGTCAGTGTTGTGCCATAAAATCTCCCTGGGCTTGTTTTATAACCCATCATATTATTTGGGCTTTACTTGGGCTTACTGGAGTTATTTGGTAAATGATATTGGGCTTCACCATGGTTGGGTGAACCAGTGAAGGTGTACAAGAAGGTGTATGGACTTGCATTGGAGGCACCTTGAAGGCTGTCATCAGAATGGGGTTGCACCTGAAGGCGCTTTAGGGGTTACCTCTGCTAGGGGTTACCACTAAGTGCATCCTGGCTTGCAGCTACAGTGCTGCAGTTAGGGGATGCCGCTGGCAGGGCTTCCGCGGCCTGGGCGGAACGGCAGGCAGACTCCAAGCAGGACTCTTCTTCCTTGTTTCTAGGAGGGCGAGTTGGAAGTAGATTGGGAGTACATCAGCTATTATTTATCTTCAAATTAAGGGATAAATACATTTATTATGAGGATAATTACAATCGGTGGAGATACTTCATGAATATTCGGATATATATGCAAGACGAAGGCTTCAAGTGACCTACTTGGAGTGAGATACCGCTAGATAACTACAAGAGGAAGTTGTTTTATCCTGAACTAGAGGGGATAAGAGCTTATCTCTTCAGAGTCCTAAATCGAGAACTACATGGTCTCGATCCCTATAAATAGGGTATGTAGGCACCTTGCAAAGGGAGGGATTCGGATTCATAAACTCACGAGCTCTACATTCTAAAGAGAGGCACGTGTAACCTTTGTGACGTACATTTTCGGGCAATTGCAGGACATAATTCCGCAATTCTGGCCTCGTTGTTTGGTTCTTTGCAAGCTCAGCCCTTAAACACATTTGTTTTTTATTAGTTTATGTTAACGGTAGCCCCTAAAAGCTAGCCGTGATTTTTGTAGTTGTACAGATATCCCTATAATTGTGGAATATAGTTCTGGGGGTGTTGTATCAATTCCTCTCACAACATTCAGTATCCTGAGAGCGTCAGTAGCTGAGAGACTGAGCACATTAGGAAACAACAGAAGATTGATTATAAATAGCTAGTTTGTAGGGAGATATTCTATCAATAAGAATATCTTGTAAAACGTAGTTGTGTAATATATAAACACTTATTATGTTATCAAAATGTATGTACAACACACGAGATATCATTGTAACCTAGCAGCTCTTAAGAACAAAGTTTTGAGAGAGTTTGTAGTATTTTTTATATATCAATAAGAATTGTTGGTTTTGAGTATTGGTTGTATCGATTAGCAGCTTTGTGATAAAGTTCGTAAAAATAGTGATTATCCGCCGTGTGCTATTGTTTTAAGTCTCGGGATGTTAAAAAAAGATTCATTGATGCATTAGGAAAGGATATTATTAATATGAAAATGTCAAGAGATAGTTGAGTCATGATATGGGCATCAAGAACTCATACATAGATATCAGTATGCAGATACTTGATCATTACCCAGTAGCATCAATATCTGAAGACGGAGCACTTTGGGAAATCAAAGGAATCAAATACGAAGGAATCAAAATCCCTGTTCTCAAGAAAGCATATTATCTAACATGGAAAGTGAAGATGTTATTGTATCTTGAAACCGCAGATCCTGACTTCATTGACAGAATTACCAATGGTCCTCATGTTCCAAAGAAACGGGTTCCTCAAGAAGGAACAACTCTAGAACATTATTTGAACATTATTTTGATATCAAGCATGCTGCTAATTTTTCTACCTATGTGAAAAAGAAAATGATTTCTAAAAGAACCCAACAAGTACGGGTTCTCAAAATTTCTAATTAAAATCATATCTTAACTGACTGCAGGGAAACAAGAAAAATGTTCTTGTTTTAGATAGTGGATGTTCTGGACATATGACTGGAAACAAAGCCCTGCTATCAGAATTTGAGAGAAAAGCTGGCCCAGCTGTGTCTTATGGAGATGGCAACATTTTGCTGACAGAGGATATCATGTCTCTTTTTACTCTAATTATTGTGAAATAATTGATCAGTCTACAGGAAAAATTGCTTACACTGGTAATAGACATGGTAACATTTATGAAGCCAACCTTCCCAACAATACTGATGGCCCTGCAACTTGTCTAATGAGCAAGGCATCTGTTGAAGAAAGTTGGAACTGGCACAAGAAGCTCTCTCATATAAACTTCAACAATATCAATGAACTGGCGAAGAAAGATCTTGTCAGAGGACTTCCTAAAGTCCTATACACACCTGATGGACTCTGTGATGCATGTCAAATTGCCAAACCAAGGATTTTCTTTAAAATCAAAATGGATCACTCAGTTACTGATCCTCATCACATGCTCCACCTCGATCTTTTTGGCGCTGTCAACGTCATGTCAATAGGCAACAAAAGGTACACTCTAGTCATTGTTGATGAATTTTCAAGGTTCACTTAGGTATATTTTCTTCACAGAAAGATGATACACCAAAAATTCTGTTACATCATGTGAATATGATTGAGGATGGAAAAACAAAGAAAATCAAGATTCCACGAAGCGATAATGGTACAGAATATAAAAATTCCGCAATGACTGAATCTGTAAGTACAAGGGAATCATACAGTAATTCTCACCTCTTGGTACTTCACAACAAAATGGAGTTATTAAAAGGAAGAATATAACTCTAATTGAAGCAGGAAGGACCATGCTAGAAGAAGCAAAGCTAGCCACTTATTTCTGGGCTGAATCTGTTAACACTGCATGCTACACTCAGAATATAACCTTGATAAACAGACATGGAGTAACTCCTTATCAAAGTCTGAAAGGGAAGAAGCCAAGCCTTAAGCATCTACATGTCTTTGCCTGCAAATGCTTTGTTCTAAGAACGCATCCTGAGCAACTTGGAAAGTTTGAAAGAAAGGATGATGAAGGCATATTTGTTGGATATCCACCCACAAGAGCCTATAAAGTATTCAATCTCAGAACAAGAATAGTTGTGGAATCTATAAACGTATCCTCTGATGATAAGAAAATCACAGGGTTGGATGAAGACCCTCATGAAACTCCGAAGTTTCAAAAAGACACTAACCCTGATGCTGTTCCTGATCAAAATACTGATGATCTTACTACTGACGATGAAGATAGTGACGAAGTCAATGATGCTCAAACTCCTCCTATCAATCCTAATACTGAGAATCATAATGCTAATTTTGAGGGGGAGCAGGAAGAGCACTCAACCAACTCTTCAGTCAACAATCAAAGCTTCACTCAATCTTTTGATTTCGTTGATTTAACTGAAGAATCATCAGACGCCAACAATATAGGGGGAGCTCAGGAATACAATAACTATCAGGATGAAGCATATGATGCATGGGGAGCATCTAGTTCCTGAAAACGTCTTCCACATGCTAAAAAGTGGACAAAAGATCATACTCCAGATCTCATTATTGGAAATCCAACCTCTGGGGTCAAACTCGAAGTGCTACGCAAAATGAGTGTCTCTTTCATAACTTTCTATCCAAGGAAGAACCAAAGAAAGTTGAAGACACTCTTAAGGATCCTGACTGGATTATAGCTGTGCAGTAAGAACTAAACGAATTCTAAACGAATGAAGTTTGGAGATTAGTACCAAGGCCAAAAGACAGATCAAGAGTTGGTACAAAATGGGTCTTCAGAAACAAAACTGACTCTGATGGTACAATCATAAGAAACAAGGCAAGACTTGTTGCCAAAGGATACTCACAACAAGAATGAATCGACTATGATGAAACTTTAGCACCAGTTGAAATATTGGAAGCAATAAGAATGTTTCTTGCATATGCTGCACATAAAAAGTTCAAAGTTTTTCAGATAGATGTAAAGAGTGCCTTCTTGAACGGTGAACTTGAAGAGGAAGTGTATGTGGAACAACCACCTGGATTTGTTGATCCTAAATATCCAGATCATGTCTATATATTAGACAAAGCTTTGTATGAACTGAAGCAAGCACCACATGCATAGTATGAAACTATTGCTCAATTTCTCATAGATAGTGGATTTAAGAGAGGTACCATTGATAAAACTCTCTTCAATCTAAATCATGGCAACGATCTGCTTCTTGTTCAAATTTCTGTTGATGATATTATCTTTGGATCAACTAATGACAAGATGTGCGAGAAGTTCTCTAAGCTCATGCAGTCCGAGTATCAAATGAGTTTGATGGGAGAGATGAGTTATTTTCTAGGACTGCAGGTAAAGCAAACAAAAGATGGTATCTTTATAAATCAGTCCAAGTATACTGACAACCTGCTTAAGAAATTTCACATGCAAGACAATTCCACTGCTGCCACTCCAATGGCAACAGCAACCAAGCTTGATGCTAATCAAAGAACTGAAGTTGAAATAACCAATTACAGAGGGATGATTGGCTCACTATTATATCTTATAGCTAGCAGACCTGATATCATGTTTGCTACTTGTCTGTGTGCAAGGTTCCAAGCCAAACCAAGAGAACCTCATCGAGTTGCTGTTAAGAGGATCTTTCGATATCTCAAAGGAACTCAAGGTCTTGGATTGTGGTACTCAACTGAAACTGATTTCAATCTCTGTTGTTACTCGGATGCTGATTTTGATGGGTGTAAAGTTGATCGAAAAAGCACCTCAAGAAGCTGTCAGTTTTTAGGAGGACGACTTGTTGTCATGGTACAGTAAGAAACAGAAGTCCATCTCTACATCCTCAGCTGAAGCTGAGTACATTGCTGCAGGAAGCTGCTGCGCTCAGATATTATGGATGCGCAACCAATTACTGGACTATGGCTTGTCATATTCTGAAATACCTATTTATTGTGACAATCAAAGTGTTATTCCTATGACAGAAAATTCAGTTCAGCATTCACTCACAAAGCACACCAGTATTTGTTATCACTTCATACCTGAGCATGTTGAAGAGGGCACAATTGAACTTCACTTCATCCCAACTACTGGTCAGTTAGCAGATATATTCACCAAATCGCTCTCTGAAGCAACTTTTACTAAGTTGGTGACTAAACTAGGAATGGTCAATTTTAACTGAATTTGTAAGTAAGCGTTAGATACTGATAGGGCATCGAATACTGATGCTTGTTTATTTCATTATCAAGTTTATTTATGCACGGTTCTAAATTTATCTATTATCAGAGTACAATCTATTCAAAGATTTTGTTTCTTTTATGCATAATTTCTAAATTTGTCTTATGCTAGAATAATCATGACTACTCGTACTTAAGATTTTATCTCCCTCTCGGGAATATGTCGTCTTAGATTTACTTAAAGATACACGAGGTCCCTTGCATAGATATGTGTAAATACTACATGGATCAATAATTATTACATCTACGTGTAATGACCCTTAGTTACCCTCTATATTTAAACGGCTTCCAAATCTCATTATTTTCTTAAGACACATCCCCTGCGAAATCAAGAAAACTCCTTCTCCTACAACACCCCACTTTTCAAAACCATGGCCCAAATTCCCAAACATTACAGAATGGAGGGTGGTTCTTATCTTCCCACCAACCCTTATGCCACTACTCGTCCCTATTACGACCCTGAAGGTCTCACTATTCTGTTCAATAATGAACTTTATCATCCAACAACCACACCTCTTGAAATCTTTGATGAGTTGTTTGAATAAGACAAACTCAACATTGAGTTCTTTACTATGGAGGTTCTTCTCGGAGAAGAACATCGGTATGATGAGACAGAGCGTCGTCGTAAGGAGGCTCTGGAATTGCAAGTGAACATTATCAATCTCGCCAACTCCATTGCGAAATTTTATCGCAATAGGGAGTTGAAGCGTCTTGAGGATGAGGAGAAGGCGAAAAGACAAAAGACCGAGGCGTCCTCTAGCTAGTTTAGTTAGGGATAGTCTTTTCCTTTATATTTCCGTGATAATGTAATATTTTCATATTTTAATGAAATATTTTAAATTACATATTGCACCTCTCTGTTCTTGCTCTAACATTGTTTTCATCTCATGCTAAAATTGTTAATTCACTAGTGAAATAATTGTCATATTGTTTAAGATTTTATCTTTAAGCGATGAACATAATGATCTATGACTTCAAAGAATCCAATGTTGATGATTGAGAAAAACTGGTACACAAATACTGATGATGGTCAGTATGTATTTGATTTAATAAATATTTGAGTTATAGTTGCAATTAAAATTACCCTACTTTATCTTTTATTTTTTGGTAATCTCTTTCATTCAATTTTTTAAAGGACCACTCAGTATCCCTTTAAAATCAGCAACTGCCAGATATACACTCATATGTGATATATCCGTATTTCAAATCTCGCTTATCACTCCAAGTTTTTCTCTCTCACAACTTAATTCAAACACTTTCACTTCATGCACAACACCTCTCTCAACTCCTCTCGAACATCTTCTACTCGCACTTTCAATGGCTGATGTTCAGAATTCACCCTCAACAAACATCAAACACCCAATTAGTGACAAGAATTTTTCTCCAAATAACTTTTGTGCTCTTTTGGACAACTCTCTTTTACCCAAAGATTTCCATCTTGTTCACGATTTTCTTGCAAACAGTCTGATAGGATTTGCACTAACAGAGCCCAAAAGAGTTACTTTCTGCTCAGTCATGCAGGTTTGGAACACTGCATCTTTTGGGTTTGATGAAGACAACAACATTTTGCTCTCTTTCACTTTCAATGAAGCAAAACATACCATCAATGCAGAACTACTGTTCGACATTCTTCATCTTTCCAAACTGGGTTCTCAAATACTTACCGAACTTAGTCATGATGAGCTTTTGGAATTCCTGACAACATTGGAGTGTAAGGGAGTAGCTACTATAATTGGAACCCTTCAGCGATCGCTTTTCAAGAAAGCATGGAATTTCTTCTTTGATTGCATCAGTCACTGCTTTCTCAACAAAATATCCAACTTTGATGCTCTTCCATCAGGATCACTGCAAATTGGGTACTCTCTAATTCATGACACTCCTTTCAACTATGGTGAATTCATCTTAGAACTGTTAGCTGTCAGAAAAGAGGAAAAAAATGGTTATATTTGCTACACTCGTTTTCTACAGTTAATTTTTAATCAGTTCTATCCTGACTATACTTTTGAGAATGATGAGTTGATTCCAATCTTCAAGATTGCTGATACGGGGATTAGAACCCTCATAAATGGAGATAACAAAACTGATTTCAATCACCCGTGTGTCATTCCTGACATAGTTAGGCGTCTTTTGCAGATAAGATTGCCTTCCAAATATGGTCCGGCTGCCACTTGCACCTCACCATCAGTTCCTGATGCTGGGACATTGGATTCCACACCTCCTGTGTCTAACCCAAGCATTCACCCCAAACATTATACTAAACAGTCAACTTCGTCTGGTATTTCTCAAAAGATACCAATTGCCAAATCTAAAAGAGGAGCTAGAACTGGTACTAGTTCTGTATCAGGTTCAAAGCCTACTTCAGACACCTCTCCAGGAGAGAAGTCACAAGGTAGGACTACACAGGATATCTCTATTGTCACTATCTCTAATGATGATGATGATGCCACTCTATCATCAATAATATCTAAATCTACTAAAGTCTCTACTCAAAGCTCTCTGCCTTGAAGAAAAGAAAGCAACCTGCAGATCACTTTTCAAAGAAGACTGCAAGGGTTCTGTTAGAAGTGACCTTGACCCTGACCCTGTGCCCCTTTCTTTTGAACACATGTGAACACAATAATGAGAAATGAATACTATACCGCATAAAGGTATTAAATCTGAGATCGACTCTGTTAGAAGTGATTTTTCCAAACTCAGAACAGATGTGCATGCTGCTACTGAGTTCTTTCCTGCCACCACTATTCACAAGAGAGTTGACAAGCTGGAATCCAGAATGACTTCTGTAGAATCAAAACTAGACACAATTCGCACTTTACTTGGGCATGATGTCAAAAAGGGGGAGAAAGATAAGGTTTAAAGCACATCCTGCAAGAATCCTAAATCTACAAGAAAGGATGATGACAATCTTGACAAGGATGGTAACAAACAGTCTCAGTCAAACAAAGAAGCCTCTGATACTGTCAGATTTGTCACCAAGTATACAAATGGACAGTCAACTGAAGCTTCTAAGTCTACTCAGGAGAATGGCCAAAGTCACAAAGCTACTGAATCTTCTCAGTTATATGAACTGAGAAGATTATTGACAATCCTGATGAAGCTTCAAAGATCTTTGTGAAGCTTATATCCAAGAATGGAGAGATTGTTGAGAAATACATCCACAAATGAAGATGTTGCTAGAGTCATTGATAAGAAAGCTTTTAAAACAGCTCTAGAACTTTAAGCTCCAGATTTGACTGAAGAAGAATTAGTCAAACTTCAAAAAGAAAGACTAGAGAAATTATTAAAGGAGCAAAAATCTCAACAATTAGTCCCAAAGCTAAAAAGAAGTAGACAGTAGTTAAAACCAAAGAAATCTTAGATAAAGCTATCTAATACTGTAAAATAGTCTACAAATAGAAGATCAGTTCCCGATGTCTCAGAAATTGAAACAATTCTTGAATAAAATGAATCAAATCTGATTTTAAGTAAAAGAGCTAAGAGATCAGCTCAAGTAAATCCCATTGAAGAGAAATCAAGCAAGACTTCAAATACTGAAATTGTCAATTTTGATAAGGCAATTGTTGAGTACAGACCTCCAAGAATAATTCCAGGCTTTGTATCAGCTGGAGTTATTAAATCTCTTGAATTTGAAGGTGTATCTAGATCAACTAAAAAACTCAAGCTAGATGATTTGAAGATGCTTGAACGTCACAACAAAGGAGGTATTGGATCTAGTCACATTCGATATTAAAATCTTTCTCTTAAAGATCCATGTCCTCTCACCACAAATCCTAATGAAATTTTAACTTCTAAACACTTGAGTAGAATTGAATTTGTGGAAATTGTGAATGACAAGTATGATGGAATTGGGAAGAAACAGAGGATGATTTACTTTCTTATTGATAAGACCACCAGAGTTCTATCAATGGAGGATTTGTTGATGAAGACTACCAAGGAACTGAAATATGTTCATTATATTCTCAAAGTTAAAGATAAAACAACAGAGATTTGGTCGAACATAATTCTCTCGAAAATCAGAAAGAGAATAATGGATGGAAGTAGCTCTTATGATGGCAAATATATTCCAACCAATATAGAATGGTCAAACAATGAAGTTAAAATGAAGGAAAAGTCTGCTGTGATCACTGAATTTCAGGGAGTTAGACTGATCAAACTCAATCCTAGAGGAGCGCAGTTGGTGTATATAGGTCTTGGAGAAGACTGAGTGCATCTAAGCACTGTGAGGAACATTAGAGCTGCTTTATTTCAATTAAATGATGATGTTGAAGAACAGAAACTGTTAACAGAACAGTTAGTCAAGCTTCTGGAGGAAAAGAGGAATGAAAATCTCTCAAAATTTCTGAGTGAGAGTCAATATTTAGAAGCTGTTACAGAAGCAGATTAAGATGATCCTAGAAGGCAATCAATCCAGTGCTTTGAAAGTTTTTGACATCATTTGAATCAAGAATTTATGCTTTATTTAACAAAGTATAAATTGGGGGATCTTGTTACGAATACTGATTCAAAGATGGTCAGGAAATCGCTGATCAATATAAGGATTAGCAGCTGGTCAGTATCTGACTTGGCCAGGTACTGATGCGTATCAAAGACGTAAAATAGAGTTCATTCTTTAGATAGACACCAGCTGATGGATTGATTTACTTTGCTGATTTGTGGGATCGTAGCTATGAATTAGGATATGTATGGAAACATATAGAAATTGGCTAGGACATATCTTGTAATTGATAGAGTAGCTGTGTTATATATAAACACGGTATTAGGTTTTACATTTGATGTAATACGTACTCGAGCATTAGAAAAACCTAGCAGCTCTAAAGAATGTCTGGTTTTCTTGAGAGAGTTTTGTAACAATTTTATTTGTGATTCATAAAATTTGTTATTGAATCTTGATTACTGTGAGTTCGTATTTGTTCTTAAAAATCGAAAATCTATACACAACTGCATTCAACCCCGCTTCTACAGTTGTTGATTAAGCGGCCTAACACTTTCGATTTTTATCGTGTCATCATCCACTTTCTGTCTACCTACTCTAACTTCGGTACTACTTTTTAAATGTTTTCAACCACCTGTAATTTATTATGCAACTAGGGAGTGTGGTTGATTTTGTTCTTGCTTTGGTGATATAATATTGGCCCGTAGGGGCCCTCGTTTTTTGTCATTTGCAACCAGTTGTAACTTATTATGCAATCAAATATAATTTTCAACAGATTTTTTCAAAGTTGCATGTGTAGTTGAATATATGGTTGCTACCAGTTGCAGATATGGTTGCATATTCAACCTCCGTATTTTTGAAAATATTTTTTTAAATATAGTATTTTTGCAATTTGATTTAAAAAGTGAAAGTATTTTTACAAAAATTCTTTTGGATTTGGGTATTTATGAAAAAAACCCTTGCATTTAGATTTATATATTCTCAATAAATGTAAAATCCATTCATATATATTCATGGTAAAGATTTATCTAAATTTCTTAAAATATAATATGCATTTACCAATTTTTTAAACAAATACTACTATTTACCTGAATATGCTTATCCATACTCAATATTTTACTTGATTTTTATCCATTATTTTACGCAATTTAATGATATATCTGGTAGTTTATTTTTTAAGATGGAGTCTTGAGTAATTTAACGTATGAATGAGAAATTTTGAATATTTGTTCCTACATTATGCACCTGTTTGAAAGATTTTTAGTTGCTATTATCCGGGTAATTTGTTTTTTCAAATCTAAATTGAAATATAAAATTATTTTTCCTTCGATCTTTGATTGCCATTAGTTTTTATCTTTCTTCAATTTATCAATATCGATTCCGTTCTTTTTCTTGTATCTCTCTATAAATCGGAGTTTTGTATATTTACATGTATATCTTTGTGTATGATCATATGTTACATAAACTTTTGATTAATACTTGATTATCAATTCAATACTAATGAATACTTATTATCACGTCTCTCTCATATGATATTCAAAGTTATTTTTTGTCCATGTGTATAATTTTGGTGTGCAGTGTATATTTTTTAATGAAATTCTTAACAATTTTTTTTTGATATATAAGAAATTTTTCTTGGTCTAATTAGCGATCCTTTTTATTTTTTTTGTTAGTTTAGTGTTTTATGTTT
The DNA here is from genome assembly GCF_001625215.2 of Daucus carota subsp. sativus. Classification (NCBI taxonomy): domain Eukaryota; kingdom Viridiplantae; phylum Streptophyta; class Magnoliopsida; order Apiales; family Apiaceae; genus Daucus; species Daucus carota. Next base: position 25,402,121 of record NC_030382.2, read on the forward strand.
CATATTTACTAGAGTTTGGATGATTTGTGTTGTGTATATATAATATCACCTAAACCTCATAATCAAGTGTTAACAGATAGCTAATCAAGTATGTTATTTGACAATGCAAACAATAAGTTAGATTATAAAAGGGGCTTGAATACAATCTACAAAAATTATGACCTAATTTTTGCTTAACAGATTATATTTAAAACACAAAAGATAAATATATCTAAACAGAAATTTAAAAGAACAAAGATCTTAAAAATTTCACGTGGATTGTTTAGTCCACCTGAGAGAATTTTCTATTAAGAACCTCCCAAGTAAATTACTTGGCTGCTTACAAAAGAATGAAGAGCGGAAGCTTAGAAATTCTTGCTTGCTATCTTTACTGCTTTGCTCTTCAGTTCTCAGTATTTGGATATATTGAAATGTAAATTACAATATGAATATATACTAATACAAACTAGGGTAGCCTGTAAAGGCATAAACTTACTCCTTTTTCTAACAGTTATAGATATAGAATTTCTTGGACTTCATAGAACTTTTGGCAGCTTGAAATTCTTGTTGATTTGCTAGAAATGGTAGGTGGTGTGCCATAAAATCCCCATGGGCTTATTTTATAGCCCATTACTATATTATTTGGGCTTTGATTTGGATTGTTTGGTCAAAGATTATTGGGCTTCATCATGGCTAAGCGAACCCCTGGGCTCGTATAGGGATGCTTATAGGCTTGCATTGGATATATAAAGGGAGTCTGCCAACAGGATGGGGCTTCATCTAGAAGGGTTCCAAGGGCTACCTCTATCAGGGGTCACTGCTGGGGTCACCCCGGGTTGCAGCTGTAGGGTTGCAGCTAGTAGGGTTGCACCCGCCTGGGCAATGGCAATGGCAATGCATCTGGTGGAAGAATTAACACGTGAACAAATACAAGCTAAGATTAAGAGAATGAGTAGAAAAATTGCTTCACTGAAAAAGAAGTCAGAAAAATCTAAGAATGCACGAGACATCACGTCCACAAGGCTGAATTTTGAAGGTGAAAATGGTAGAAAGGAGGATGGCAACCCCGAAAAAGAGGCTAATGCGGGGGAGAATGACAAGGAACATTCACCGGCTGCTAGTTTGAATGCGTTTGTTTAGGGCTGTAAATCGATACGGACTATCCGGTGTCTCGGCTCATATCCGGCTCGAAGAGATTGACTGAGCATGACTTAAGGCACTGGCTTGATACTGAGGCTGCTCACAAGGACAAGGCGGATGGGTCGCAATGAGGGGATCTTCCCAGTCAAAGGAAGGAGAAGCCCCCGTCGCAAGCCAAGTCCTAAGGCAAGAACCACAAGCCTTCACAAGTAATCATTATCCACGATGATGAGGAAAGCTCGGGGTCCCACAACAACGAGGAGATCGATAAGGAAAAAGGCCGGGCTGACTACGGAGACTACGAGGTTCCACTTGGTGATGGGGATGATAAGTGCAAAATGGAAGAATTATTGGAAGCCCTAAAAAAGGTGAAGGAGGACAAGAAATCCAAGGAAGAGCTCACTGTGAGATCCCCATTTACCAGAAGGGTTAGGGAGTCACCTCTGCCACGCATCTACCGGGGGGTAGGCGACCTCAAATTCAATGGGACCGCAAACCCAGTCATGTATTTGAGCAGGTTTGACACTGAAATGGATGTTTACCAGATCCCGGACCTCACCAAATGTCGTTTGCTGGCTACAACCCTCAGGGATGACGCTCACCACTAGTTCAAGAGGCTTTTCGCAAACTCCATCAGTTCTTGGAGACAGATGAACGAATTATTTGTTGGACAGTTCAGGGCTTCGATCACATATGCCGCACCAGCAAACACCCTGACCAATATCAAACAAAAGGAGAATGAAACCCTTAGGGAGTATTTCAAGCGGTTCAATTTGAAAGTACCCCGTGTCAAGCCCACCTCGATAAGAAACCTTGAACAATTTCGTAATAGCAGGTGTAAGGCCTAGAACTGACTTTTGGAAGAAACTACAAGGACGAGAGCCTAAAACTCTAGCTAATTTCTTTGCACAGGTGGAGCCCCATAAGGTTATTGAGGAATCCCTGGCCAAACTAAGGAAGGAGTCAAGGGTAGACACTCGTAGCAGCTGGTAAAGTAAAAGGGACAGGTCTTATAATCCTAAAAAGAGGGGTGCATACAAGAGGAACCCTTACGCAAAACTCTTTGGTGAGATGCCCTCGAATCGAGATGACAAAACTTCACCCACCTCAGTAAACACCACCAACACAGAAAGTTCCGATAAGTTCAAGTTGGGCCCAAGGAGCCCTCGAGATCCCAGGTATGGCGAGTATACACCTTTCACGGCCTCCCTTGAACACATCTTCGAGGTTGGAGATAAGGCCAGGCTGTTCTGGAAGCCCAATCGAATGGACCCTCTGGGAAGAAAGATCAGGGCAAATATTTTGCCTTTCATGATATAAATGGGCATGACACTGCCAGATGCAGACACTTGAAGGACCATATTGAGGATCTTATCAGGAATGGGTATTGAACTGAATTCGTAGCCCAGGAGGCCAAGACGTACAAAGACAAGAAGGCCGAAAAAGCGAATGATCAGGATGCGTCCCGCAATACAAGAGCTAGCAGCGTGCGAACTATCATAGGAGGACCCTTCATTGGAGGCCAAGGCAGGAGTGCAATGAAACGGTACATGCAGGAAGCCCAAGGTCAGCCCCTAACCAATGTGGGTCACTTATCATAATGGCCACCAAAGATGTTTAAGGAGGAAACCATAGACTTAACTTACACTGAAGAGGATGCCCGTACCGTTCACCACCTCCACAGTGATGCTTTGGTAATAACAGCAGTAACTGGGAACATTAACATGCACAGGCTTATTATGGATAATGGGAGTTCGGTTAACAATTTAGCCTATAATACCTATCAGAAGATGAAGCCCGCAGACAAGGATATGATGGCCTGTTATAACGAGTTGTATGGTTTCACTGAGAATGTTGTCCAGATTGTGGGAAGGGTGAAGCTACTTATCACCCTCGGGGTGGAGCCTTCAGCTACCACCCAGGTTGTAGAGTTCATGATTGTTAACGAGGAGATGAGAGTTGTCACCTCGATGTACCACTTATCCATAAAGTTCCCAACCCCAAATGGAGTAGGATGCGTACGAGGATGCCAGGCCGACTCCCGAGAATGTTATAGCAGGGCCTTAAGTCCTGCTGAGAAGGCCTGCAAAGGAATCCAACTTATTGATGGGGGTATCACTGAAAATTGCTACAAGCAGATGGAGCCCGAGGAGAAGCCAAGGCACAACCCCACGGAAAGGTATTAACAAAATTCGTCAAGGAAACTTGTAATATGGCTGTTATTGTGCAACACACGGGAGAGAAACCATGCATGGCGGCTTCTCACATGGATGATGGAGGGACCGTTTAATTATTTGAAAGGTTTGCATGGTATTTACATGACTAAATGATAATTGTTAACATGTTTACGTGCGCTTGTTTGCTTAACTATGAAAAGGGTGTAACTCCAAGGGTGGACCCCTTGAAAAGGATGCACTCTGAAAAGTTGCAGCCCCAAGGGTGAAGCCTATCAGATCTCTTGCGTGGTATGGCTACGAGCCACAATCCCTTTTACCTGCAAACAGGGTCACATGACATATATATATGTATGTGTGATCTAACAGAAAATGCAGGAATAATTATACGAGGCAATTTAACAGAAATAAAGCATTCATCGTTAACCAAATTAAAGTCATTCCCCTAACCAGAATGGGAACCGGAGTAAAAATCCTTAACAACTAGCGAGTCTATTGGAGGAGTCCGCGACCTCATTGATAAGTGGATTTTATATCAACTTGGAAGCCTTCATTTTGACTTAAATTGATGATCTGGCCTCAAGCTTTTGATGTTTTTGATATGTTTTAGTGTTGTGTTGTGTAAGTTTCTTGGAAGGAGGATGAAGAGGAGATTCATAGCTTCAAGTGAAAAAAAAACAGCAAAGCAATCGGATGTGCGAGTCAAAAGTTATGGACAAGGAAGCGTGGCTCTGCAAGGCTGATGAGCTGCGGCGCCCGCCTCACTCGTGAGGCGGGGGCACCAGTGAGGCGCCCGCCTCACACTCTGGGTGGAAAAAAAGGCCGTTTTGCCCGTTTTTGATCCGTTTGAAGGCCCGTTCCCTGGGGAAGTTAAAGAAAGGTTTGGGGAACCTAAAACATAACCTAGAAATATTCCAAGGAGCACGTGACGGCTATGGAGAAGATCAAGATCGAATTTCATAGTTTTTACTTTTGTAATTCTTCGAAGTAGGCGTAAATTTGGATGCTTATTCGGATTTATTTTGAAACTCTTGTTTTCCTCTTTGATATTGTTTAGACTATTCAGTACCATGTTTACTCTTATTCCCATGATGATGAGAAGTTCGATTATGAACTAATCATTATCGTGGGATTCTAGCGGATCTATATATGGATTTCAGTAGTTGATTTGCCTTAATTATTTGTGTGATGAATGTTTGATTTTTTCTTATTGGTTGGGCTTATTCTTCTTGGATGCGTGGCTAACGTCTAAGTTGTGTGTTAATCTTTATTGAAGCGATAGTGGATATACTGATTTAGAACTTGCCATGTGAACATAGGATTATGTATTCGATATACATAATTAGTGGTGTGATTTTAACCATCTTGCATCGCCCTATGTAATCTTGATTGATAACTTGTGCTTCAACCGTTATGTTTTCAAATCATATAGAAATATATGGTCTAAGCATAATTGGTGTCTGTTTACCTTCTATCTTAATTGTGTATGTGAAACAGTATGGTGCACGTATATTGAAAGATAGCGTCTATCATTTCCGTATTAGTTGTCAACCATCACATATCGATAACGGCTTAACTCTGAATGAAGTATATAATGAAGTTAGAATCCCATGTTTTATTCTCATAAGTAAATCAGTTAATCACTTAGTTTAATATTCGTAGTTTAGTAATTCGATTCTATTAGTTAATTTAGATAAAAACCAACCAACTTGTTAATTGTCCGAGCATTGAATAATAGCCATACATTGTTGCATAAGTGCATATTTCTGAATACACCAGTCTCTGTGGGAACGAACTGAATTTGATTCTATACTACTTGTGACCACGTACGCTTGCTTGATTTTGTGCGAACAAGTTTTTGGCGCCGCTGTCGGGGACTCGGTGTTATATTTTAGTTTATGTGCTTGTCATCAGTGGTTGTTAAATTTCACTAACTTGGATTCTTTTCTCACTTTTATTTCGTTTGTGTATGTTTCATGTACTTGAGTGACGTGTATGCGAACACGTTCTCAGGCTCGTAAGGAAGCATTGGCAAAAGCAGAAACAATAGTGAGTACTACAATGGGTGAACCAGAAGCGAATGATACTAAGGCTCTTAAGGCTTTCTCTGAGCCGAAAATCAATGACATTCAGTCGAGTATTGTTAGGCCAGCAATTCAGGTCAACACTTTCGAAATCAAATGGAGCACTATTTAGATGGTTCAGAACTCAGTGCAGTTTGGGGGTTCTCCGACAGAGGATCCTAATATGCATATTCGGGACTTCATTGAGATCTGCGACACTTTCAAGTTCAATGGTGTTACTGAAGATGCCGTCAAATTGAGGTTGTTCCCATTTTCTCTGAGGGATAAAGCTAAGGGATGGTTGCATTCTCTTTCTGCAGGATCTATTACGACATGGGAGGATTTGGCTCAGAAATTTCTCACTAAGTTCTTCCCTATGGCCAAAACAGCTGCAATCAGGAATGCTAACTTAATTCTCTCAGCAGTCTGGTGAAACTCTTTGTGAAGATCGGGAACGCTACAAAGAGATGCTTCGAAAGTGCCCACATCATGGTATGCCTGATTAATTGTTTTTATAATGGATTGGGACCTCAATCGAGGCCGATGCTCGATGCAGCATCAGGTGGAGCTCTATGGGCTAAGAGCTATGATAAGGCTTATGTTAGGTCCTATAAACTCACTATATAATATGATATAGTGATCACAATCTGTAACACAGTAAGACAATATGAGAGATTGAAAGCAATAAACTGTTATATTCACAAAGCTTATGTTGGTTACAAAAACTCTCTCAGTGATTTATATTGTATCACTAAGAGCTGCTAGGGTTCTTAACAATATACTCGATAACTCAACTCATATAGAGTAACCCTAATCTGTGTTTATATAGACACAGTTACAAAATCAATCTCTGATTGATATCCTATAAATCAGCTAATAAATCTATCAATCAAAGATTGTTCCAGTTTTCTGTTTAGTTTCCATAGTCAGCAAATCACTCCTCAGCTTCTATCCTTCCTTGAAGTATATCCGCTTCTGAGCTCTTTCCACGTGTAAACTCTGACGAGTCTTGACTATGTAAACTCTGATCAGACTTTATCAAACTCTGTCAGACTTTACTAAACTCTGATCAGCTTCTAGCTTAAACTCTGATGATTCCTGTTCTAAAACAAACTTTAAGAATATTAGTAATCATCAATTATATCTAACAATCTCCCCCAACTTGTGCATAAATAAGTTATGTGCAAGTTAACAGATAATTGATGATGTCAAAACATTTAAGTCAAATGCAACAGAGTTTAACTATATAACAGAAAACTTTCAAAACTTACAGATACTTTACTCCTTAGCTGCATAGACACCATTTGCTGTCTTTAGAAACTCTCTGAGGAGTTCTTTCTCAGCTTCTTCAAGCACTGTAATCATTTGTCTCTTGATCTCTCTCAGTTCTGGATCTGAAACTCCAGTTTGATAAATTGCAGCTCTGAGATCATAGATCTTGTTCTTCTTCAAGTCCCTATCCAGCCTGATATTGTAAGCTTTATCAGACTCTTCATTAAATGCAAGAGTTCTGATTCCACCTATTGTTTCAATCTTTGCTGAATTTTTCTTCATTTCCACCAGCTGTCCTTTATGATTGAGGTATTTAGGAATGAAAGGTCCAGCATTCTTGTTTCCTGTAATACCCATTTTCTTCTGATTTGATCTTTAAGCAGGTTGGAAATGTGTTGTCCTGACTTGTTTTTCACTTGAAATATGTATGATACATATCTCAATTCCTCCCAGTGTTTAGCATAGAGATATGCTTCGAGTACTCTAAACACTGTTCCATCAGACATGAAGTAGATAAGAATATTATCTCCTCTTTCATTCTTCACCAACTGAACTGAATCTAATTTGTCCATTTTGTCTTGCAATACTCCAGTCTTGGGAGCACAGAGAGATGAGGGGTCATCTGGTCTTGATCCTATACTCTGATCAAACTTTTCATATTTGGATCCCAGCCCTCCTTTATCTCTTCCTGCCTTACGATGAGAGATTGGTTGAATTGAGCCCTTTTCAAAGCTTATCTCAGTCATCAGAGTAGGCTTTGCAAATCCAGCCAGTGGAGTTGTTGTTGGTTTGAACACAGCTTGAGCTTTGTCAGAGGTTGTGTCTGTCTTTGCATCCTTATTAACTTGAGCTATGTCAGAGGTTAATCTTTCTTTTTGGGGTTCTGCAACATGAGCTTTGTCAGAGATTGCAGCTTCTGTCTTCTTTTCCTTTACAACTTGATCCTTGTCAGAGGTTGTAGACTTCTTCTTATCCCAGCCTTTCTCCAGATGTTCATCTACTTTGCTTTTACCCTTGGAGGTGTATTCATCTTCAGAGTTTACCTTTTTGACTGGTAAACTCTGATCAGCAACAGTAGCTTCCTTGATCAGTATTCCTTTTTCTTTTGGCTTGGTAGTTGACTTTGCAGGCTTTTGGATCTTTCCAGAGTTTATGGCTTCAATATGTTCCTTTTTCAGCTCAGCTTCCTCTGCAGCAATCAACTCCAAATCCAAATTTGCTTCTGGATTTTCTTGTTCAAAAACCAATCTAGCAAGTTCTTCATCAGTCAATGGTTTATCTGATCCAGCCACTGGTCTGTGCTTTGATCCAGATGTGACATTATGTGTTGGAGCAGACTTTGTGCTTTGCTTAGATTGTTTTTGACTGTCAGAGTTTGAACTCTTCCACCAGTCCCTGCTTGAAATCTCTTGTGCTTTGTGAAATCATCAGCATCATCATCATCATCCTTCTTCTTTCTCTTCAGAGTTTGAGTAGTAGACTTGCATTTGACTTGAGCTACTCTCTCCCCCTTTTTGACATCATCCTCATCAGGAATCAGTATGGATGTGATCAGAGAAAGTGATGATTGGATGGCTTCAAGCTGTTTGGACATCTTTTCTTGAGTAGATTCAATCATGGTCATCCTCTTGTCCAGAGATTCATTGGCAGTCACCAGCTTCTGAACATTATCTCTCAGAGGGATTAAAGTTCTTTTCTTCTCCAGCTCATTTGTTTCCTTGATATTAGCAACCTCTGTTCTTAGACTATCTATTGATTTAGATGTCTGGGCATGAGCAGGATGAAATGTCTTCAGATATAGAATTGTGCCTTTGAGGCTTGACATAACATCAGAGTTTGAGATTTTATTCTCTGCCATAGATAGAAATTCTTCAGCTTTAGGTGGCTCCAGAGAATGTTGATGGCTCAACCAGAGTTTATCCCAGACTTCATTTGGTGGATCAACCTGAAGATCCCTGGGAAGTGGTGCAGAGTCTGTGTTCAGAGTTTGTAGCCTTGCATTGTACTGGCTAGTAGACTCCCACTTTTGTTGTGTCAAAGGGACTCTATCATCTTCATCCTTGTCAGTATCTGAACTGTCATCATCCTCAGTATCAGAGTTTGCTTTTTCATCATCAGGAACAGGATCAGCAACTTTCTCCACAGTGTCTTGAGCAGATTTTTCTTGAGCTTCAGACTGTGATTTGATAGATTCTTCACCAGTCTGAGCAAGAGACTGTAGAGCTTCCATAGCTACTTGGTCAGATTCATCAACTGCATCAGACCTGTAGTTTTCTGGAGCTGTGTCATGAACTATGGCACCCTCAGGAATCTTCATTGGAGATTGAGGAATCTTCACTGGAGATTGAGGAATTGGAGTTTGGGTTCCATGATCAGATATGGGAGATTTGGGATCAGACATTGCTGTTTCAGTTTCAGCTGTAGCTTGCTCCTTACAAATAATTTCTTCATCTACTTCAGATGAAGTAGAAGATGCTGTAGCACCATCAGAGATTGGAACAGCCTGAAGAGGAAGTACCATCAGAGCTTGAAAAGGTTCTGGTAGAGCGGTGGATGGTGCTTGTTCTTCCTCAAGAGTGAAATCTGTGATTTCAGTGATCGGAATTTTTGCTCTTGCAGGCTTTTGAGCCCTTCTTTTGAATCTGGCTGGCTTCTGAGGACTGGCTTGAGCAGGTACAGAGGCTGTTGTAGGAGTGGGTTCAGAGTTTACAGCATGTACAGGTTCAAGATCATCATAGTCATAAGCTGCAACCAGTCTTCTTCTTTTCTGCTTTTGAGGAGTAGTAGCTTCAGTGTTTACCGGGATCTCAGAGTTTGGAGCATCAGAGTTTAAGTGAGCCTCAGAGTTTACTGGCTCATCAGCGTTTGTTGCCACAGCAGAGTTTGTTGGCACATCAGAGTTTGGTTTCAGAACATGTGTAGTAACAGAGGTTCTTGTTCTTTTGGCAGTAGAGGGGGCTGCATCAGACTTTGCAGCCCTTTTGGTTTTGGATGCAGAAGTTCTGGGTTGTTTGGGGATGGTAGGAGAGACTGGAGGTTGAGGCTGTTGTGGTTGTGGTTGTTGGTGTACTGGGGGCATATCCATCCTAGCTCTAACTTGAGCTGGAATTAAAAGAGGTCTTTGAATTGGATACTTCTCATCCTTGGAGATGAGGTCCATAAACACTCTTTTATGAAGCCTGAATGGCTTGATCTCATCATCAACATTAAAATCTACCTCACCAACAGTAGCATTAACCAATTATTGACAGAATCTTGAGAAATATATGACTTTTCTATTCTCATGCATTCTCTCACCAATATTTCTAAGAACTAATCTACCAAAATCAAAATTAGTAGAGTAGATCAGAGAATACCCAATCTGCAGTATGTCCATTGGAATGGCATCCCAGTTTGTAGACTTCTTTTGAAATGCCCTGGTGATGCAGTCGAAAAAGAAACTCCATTCTCTTCTGAGCCCTGGGCGCTTTAGTTGTCCCAATTTGTCAAGCGATTCACTGTAGCCCAAATCAGTCATCATGGTTCTCAGATTTGCATCTCCATTTGTGATATAAGCAGTGTCGATCTCTGGCAAATTGAAAGCAGTTCTGACTGTGGCTGGAGTAACAAAATACTCCTCCCCTTCATATGAAAACACAATCGATGGTGATCCCTCTTCACCACCATTGTCATACTTACCCGTTCTCCAGAAGTTTATGATCTGGCTTCCTGAGAGTCTGGCAGGAGCTGTGAGAGCGGTAGCAATGGCACTCTGTGCCAGAAATTGCTGCATAGGATGGTAATCCCGTGGAGCGTCGGCAGTGTTTAGGATAGCAGCATGGTTATTGGTGACAAATTCCACACCTGCAAAGATGAATGATGTAGTGGCCATGAGAACAGAGTTTAAGAAAGAAGGTGTTTGAGGAAGTGTGTGTGAGAAAATTTGAATATCAGAGAGAAGAGAGTAAGAGTTTGTTGAGAGTGTGTAAAGATTAAGTGTAAAAGTGAAGAAGAAGCAATAAAATCTGATGATAAACTCTTCAGATTTTGTTTAGCTGTACACGCTTGGGCTTTTTGTTCACTTGGACACCTGTCAGATTTTAACTGGTAGTTGAATGTTAGTGGGATGGAGAAAAGAGAGTAATAATCATGAGCGCAGTAAAACATGTGCAGTTATAAATGCTGATTACACGTTCTCCTATTAAAATGTTTTTGATGTAAACCCACTAACAATACACCCGTTTGGAATACTCCCTTCATATTCTCTGTATATTTGAACTCCTGTAATGTACAAGATTTTAAAAATCAAGATTGAATCTCTCGAATTTTAGACTCTGAGATTTTTATCAAAGAAAATAAATTTCTAAGTACCTCAGAATGAAGACATAATTTTCAGAATCTTCATCAATAGATCAGAGTTTGTCATAGAATCCATAGCTCAATAATGTGCTTGTGAAATAATGTGTGTGATTTAACATATTAAATCAGAGACTAGAGAATTTCACAATTTCGTAATTATAAGGTAGACAAGAATAATTTATTTAAACTCTCAAGACATAGACAAAAGATATACTCTGATGAAGAAATCTATAAAAAATAACCTAACCCCCTTTTTTTTTTTTTTTTTTCAAAGGACGCTTTTCAGTGTAAATGAATCACGACCTTTAAGTATTATTTTGCAACAGTATTTCTCCAGTAATCAGAGATTGTGACTGGTCACCATAGATTGTAAAATCTTGGCAATTACTTAATACCAGTAAGTGTTTGGGTCTTTCCAGTCACTGTCATATAGACATCTAAGATCTCAAAGGAGTACTATGCTTATTTGCAGGGGTATTTATATAGCATCAGAGTTTATAATCACTGTCTAATTTTCTGAGAGAGAATGCAAATTAGTCAGTCTCACTTATAATTAAGATATGTGAAGTAATAAAGTCTCAATGATATCAACATGCATATAGTGTAAAGTAGTAGCACAAAATTGAGATCAAGATTAGGGAACTGAACTGAGATTTATGATTACTAATTCATATCATGCTTCATAGTATCTTCACAGGTTTGTTTTCTCAGAGAAATAAAAAAAATGAGATTATTAATCAAGATTCAGAGTTTACAAATATCAGAGAATATCGTTAGAGTATAGCACACAGAGTATATCAGCAGAGAATGTCATCAGAGTTTAACAATCAGAGTATATCATGGCAAATGTGTAATACATATGGTAATTTGACAATTTAAATTTGAAAGATCTGACCATTATGTTTACTCAGTTCCTGATATCATTCCTAGCTCATTCACCAGTCTAGTAAAGGTTGCTTCACTTAGTGGTTTGGTGAATATGTCTGCTAGCTGCTGTTCAGTAGGAACAAAGTGAAGTTCAATGGTTCCTTCCTCCACATGCTCCCTTATAAAATGGTATCTTATGCTGATGTGCTTTGTCAGAGAATGTTGAACTGGGTTTCCTGTCATAGCAATAGCACTTTGGTTATCACAATAAATAGGAATTTTAGAAAAGGATAACCCATAGTCCAACAGTTGATTCTTCATCCAAAGAATTTGAGCACAGCAGCTGCCTGCAGCTATATACTCTGATTCTGCTGTTGATGTTGAGATTGACTTTTGTTTCTTGCTATACCAAGAGACAAGTCTTCCACCCAGAAATTTACAACTCCCACTTGTGCTTTTCCTGTCAATTTTGCAACCTGCAAAATCTGCATCAGAGTATCCAATTAGACTAAAATATGATTCTCTAGGATACCATAATCCCAATGATGTGGTTCCCTTGAGATATCTGAATATCCTCTTTACTGCAATCAGATGAGGTTCTCTTGGATCTGCCTGAAATCTTGCACATAGACATGTGGCATACATGATGTCTGGTCTACTTGCAGTCAGATAAAGCAAAGATCGAAACATTCCTCTATAGTTTGTGATATCCACTGATGCACCAGTATCTTTGTCTAGTTTGGTTGCTGTTGCCATAGGAGTAGTTGCAGCTGAACTGTCTTGCATACCAAATTTCTTCAACAGATTTCTGGTATACTTGGCTTGATTTATAAAAATCCCATCTTCAGTCTGTTTAACTTGTAAACCCAGAAAATAGCTGAGTTCCCCCATCATGCTCATTTGGTACCTAGACTGCATGAGCTTGGCAAATCTTTGACAGAGTTTAGCATTAGTGGAGCCAAAAATAATGTCATCAACATAGATTTGAACTAAAAGCAGATCATTATGATGATTCAAATAAAACAGGGTTTTATCTATGGTACCTCTAGTAAATCCATTTTCAAGAAGAAATTGAGCCAGAGTTTCATACCATGCCCTTGGAGCCTGCTTTAGTCCATAAAGTGCTTTGTCCAACCTGTAGACATAGTCTGGATGTTTTGGATCCACAAATCCTGGAGGTTGTTCAACATATACCTCTTCATCCAATTTTCCATTTAGAAAAGCACACTTGACATCCATCTGAAATACTTTGAATTTCTTGTGAGCAGCATAGGCCAGAAAGATTCTGATTGCCTCCAATCTTGCAACTAGAGCAAATGTCTCATCATAATCAATACCTTCCTGTTGTGAATACCCTTTTGCCACAAGCCTTGCTTTATTCCTTGTAATGACACCCTCACTGTCAGTTTTGTTTCTGAACACCCATTTTGCACCAACTATGGATCTGTCTTTAGGTCTTGGTACTAGGGTCCATACTTTGTTTCTCTCAAATTCATTTAGCTCCTCTTGCATTGCTTGAATCCAGTCAGCATCTTGAAGAGCTTCCTCCACCTTTTTAGGTTCTGTTTGTGACAGAAAGCAATGATGTAAACACTCATTTGCTGTAGCTGTCCTTGTTTGCACACCTGCTTCTGGATTGCCAATTATTAAATCAGGTGTGTGAGATTTTGTCCACTTCCTAGCATGTGGAAGTTGACCATTTTCATCATTGGATCCTCCCCCTTGATCCATGCTCTCCTGATTCTGTTGATTATTCTCTGTAGCTCCCCCTAAATTTGTGCTATCAGAGTTTGAATCAGTATTCTCTGATGAGTTTGAGTCAGCATTCTCTGATGAGTCTTGGGTAGAGTCTGGAACATTTTGATGCTCCCCCTCAGCAATTGCTTCATCATTATGAACTTGTAAAGTTTCACCAGAGTTTGCTGTATTTTGGTCACAATCAGAGTTTGACTGTACATCAGAGTTTGTTGAATCAGAGAATATTTCTTCATTTTCAAAATGCAGTTCTTCATGATCATCCATATCTGCTAAGCCCATAATTCTTTTGTCATCAAATGACACATGTATGGATTCCATGATCACCTTGGTTCTCAGATTATAGACTCTGTAGGCCTTTGTTATCAGAGGATAACCTACAAAAATACCTTCATCAGCTTTTAAATCAAACTTGGTAAGCTGTTCTGGATGAGTCTTCAATACAAAGCATTTGCACCCAAATATATGAAAATACTTCAGATTTGGCTTCTTTTTCTTCACCATCTCATATGGGGTCTTGCCATGCTTATTAATCAAGGTTGCATTTTGAGTGAAACAGGCTGTTTGAACAGCTTCTGCCCAGAAATAAGTAGGCAATTTAGCCTCATCAAGCATAGTTCTGGCAGCTTCTATAAGAGTCCTGTTTTTCCTTTCAACTACACCATTTTGCTGTGGTGTACCAGGTGCAGAGAATTGTTGCACTACACCTCTTTCTTTGCAGAACTCTTCCATTGTTGAATTTCTGAACTCAGTTCCATTATCACTTCTAATGATCTTCACTTTGTCTTCAGATCCATGATCCAGTTGTTTCACATGATCCATCAGATGCAAGGCTGTTTCATCTTTAGAGTGAAGAAAATATACCCAAGTGTATCTGGTATACTCATCAACAATGACAAGAGCATATTTCTTCCTTGCAATGGATGGTACATTGACTGGGCCAAATAGATCAACATGTAGAAGATGATATGGTTTGTTTATTGAGAATTCAGTCTTACTCTTGAAAGATGTCTTTCTCTGCTTGGCTTTTTGACATGAATCACATAATCCATCAGATGTAAGTAGTGATTCAGGAAGTCCTCTCACAAGCTTTTTCTTTATAAGCTCATTTATGGAGTTGAAATTCAGGTGTGAGAGCTTCTTGTGCCATTTCCAGCTTTCTTCTGCAGAGATCCTTGTAGACAAGCAAATTGCTTTTCCTTCAGAGTTTGTAGGCAAGTGGATTTCATAAATATTCCCATGTCTGTGAGCAGTTACTGCCACTTTGCCTGTTGATTTGCTTACTATCTCACTGTGTTCTTCATAGAAATCAACATGATATCCTCTGTCACAGATCTGACTGACAGAGAGTAAATTGTGTTTCAGCCCTTGAACAAGAGCTACATTTGATATGATGACATTTCCAAGATTGATGTTGCCATATCCCAGAGTCCTTCCTATGTTGCCATCTCCATAAGAAACACTTGGGCCAGCCTTCTCCACAAACTCTGATAGCAGGGCTTTATTTCTAGTCATGTGTCCTGAACATCCACTGTCCAAGACTAGAATGTTCTTCCTGTTGCCCTGCAATCACAAAGACCACTAATTGTTAGATTTAAGGACCCAGACTTGCTTGTATCCCTTGGCCTTATTAAGTTTGTTAGCTTTTGCAGCGGTATTATTATCAGAGTTTGAGCTAACAGACTTTGCAACAGAGTTTGTACTAGAAACAGAGTTTGTTCTTGCAGAGTTTTTATTAACCTTTAAAGAAGGTTTCAATTGATAATAATCATAATACAAACTATGATATTCTTTGCAAGTATAAATAGAATGCCATAAACTACCACAATGAAAACATGGATCTTGTGGTTTATATCTAATACTACTTTTTCTAACTCCAGACTTTGTAGGTAAAGAGTTAATGTCCTTGTTCTTCCTGCAAAAATTAGCAAGATGATTAGTATTACCACAGTTATGGCATGTCTTCCTAAGTGCATTTGGAACAGGCATGTAGTTATTACTCTTGTCTATACCAATCTTGCCATTTCTGTTTTTCCTAGGCTCCTTGTTTTTGTCATCAGACTTTACCTCTTTAAGCTTATGTTTAAGCTGTTTCTGAGTCATCAGTCCTATGTTAACCTGTTTGGGCTTATCAGATTTTAAATTTTTGTTAATCTCTGATTTTGGTCTACTCTGTTTAGACTTAGAGGATTCAACAACAAATTTGACAGGTTTAACCTTAGGTTTTTGAGTTTTAACAAACTCTGTTTTTGATGACTCAGCTTCAGAGTTATCAGTGTAACCTAGTCCCTTCTTCCAGTTTCCACTACCTAAGATATCCTGAGTGGTTTTGCCTGAATTAGTCCATGTCTTAATGATCTCCCTTTCCTTAGCAAGTTCTGATTGAAGAGATGCATACCTCTTTGATAATTCATCTTTGACAATGACAGCATCATCTCTTTCTTTTTGAACTTCCAACATCTGAACTAATTCTTTTTCTAGAAAATCATTCCTTTTCTTTACACTCAGAGTTTCAGATTTTAATCTTTCATTTTCTAAAGTCTGATCTCTAAAGCTGATATGTAAAGTTTTAAGAAACAATCTTAACTCAGTTATATCTTCAGTATCAAAGGCAAGAGTAGAATGAGGTACCTTAGCAGGAGATTCAGAGTTGTTGTCAGTGTTTGCCATCAGAGCATAATTGACTTCTTCTTCTGAATCAGATGTATCTGTCCAGTTTCCTTTCTTGGTGATAAAGGCTTTTTCTTTTTCCTTCTTGGCTTTCTTGCATTCAGATGCAAAGTGTCCCTTTTCACCACAGTTGAAACAGGTATACTTGTCAGCTTTTCCAGCTTTCCCTTCTTTGCCCTCATTCTTCTTAAAGTTCTTCTTGTCATAAACTCTGTCAGAGTTTCTGTCTTTTCTTGAAAAACTTTTGCCTTTGTTGAACTTTTTGTAAGCCAACTTCTTGAAGCTTTTCACCATCAATGCTGCTAACTGCATCATCTCATCATCACTTTCTTCAGAGTCTGAGGGAACATCAGAGTTTGAGTCATCAGAGTTTGATGATTCAATGTCAGACTTTGTGACATGAGCTTTTCCCTTGCTCTTAGCAGTTTCCTCTTGAACTTTCAGAGCAACAGACTTTGATTTTCCTCCATGTCGTTTGCTCCTTTGCTCCTTTTCAAGTTCATGAGTCTTCAGCCTTCCATAAACATCATCAAGAGACATTTCTCCAAGATCAAGATTGTCTCTTATTGTAGTGACTTTCAAATCCCATTTTTCAGGAAGAGTTAGAAGGAATTTGAGGTTTGAGTCTTCAAGATCATATTCCTTGTCCACCAGAGATAAGTCATTCAAGAGTTTGACAAATCTGTCATACAGATCTGTCAGGGACTCACCAGATTTTGAGTCAAAGTGCTCATACTCCTGAGTAAGGATTGTTTTTCTGTTTTTCTTAATGGCCTGAGTTCCTTGACATCTGGTTTCCAGAGCATCCCAGATTTGTTTAGCAGTTTTGCACCCAATCACCCTATTAGACATTGCATTATCAAGGGCACTATGCAACAGATGCTTCACTTTTGCATCTTTACTGATAGATGAGATGTCCTCTGGAGTATAATCTTTCTTTTCTTTTGGAACCATCTTTTGAGGTTCATCTGCAATCCCAACAGAGAGCTTGGTGGGCATATGTGGTCCATCAAAAATTCTGTCAAGGTATTCTGGATCAACAGAGTCTAAGAATATGATCATTCTTTCTTTCCAGACTGGATATTCAGATGCCTTAAGGATTGGAACTCTAAAGGACGAAGCTTGTGATTTTTCAGACATGATTTTGTTTAAGATCTCACTGTAGTAATCTTAACAGAGCTCGCTCTGATACCACCTGTTAGGTCCTATAAACTCACTATATAATATGATATAGTGATCACAATCTGTAACACAGTAAGACAATATGAGAGATTGAAAGCAATAAACTGTTATATTCACAAAGCTTATGTTGGTTACAAAAACTCTCTCAGTGATTTATATTGTATCACTAAGAGCTGCTAGGGTTCTTAACAATATACTCGATAACTCAACTCATATAGAGTAACCCTAATCTGTGTTTATATAGACACAGTTACAAAATCAATCTCTGATTGATATCCTATAAATCAGCTAATAAATCTATCAATCAAAGATTGTTCCAGTTTTCTGTTTAGTTTCCATAGTCAGCAAATCACTCCTCAGCTTCTATCCTTCCTTGAAGTATATCCGCTTCTGAGCTCTTTCCACGTGTAAACTCTGACGAGTCTTGACTATGTAAACTCTGATCAGACTTTATCAAACTCTGTCAGACTTTACTAAACTCTGATCAGCTTCTAGCTTAAACTCTGATGATTCCTGTTCTAAAACAAACTTTAAGAATATTAGTAATCATCAATTATATCTAACAGCTTATGAGTTGATCGAGATGATGGCTGCGAATGAATATCAGAATCCTACTCAGCGTCTTCATCAGGGCAAGGTAGCAGGAATTCTGGATGTTGAGGCTACTTTACCCATAGCTGCTCAGCTAAAGGCTCTTACTATGAAGGTGGATTCTTTGGCAAATTTGGGAATTCAGCAGCCACCTTCAGTTTGTGAGCTTTGTGCTGGTACTCATTCCACTGATCAGTGTGCCATATCTAGCGAGTCAGTTCAGTTTGTGAGCAATTTTCAGAGATCTCATCAGCCAGCTCCGATGACTTATCACCCGAATAATCGGAATCATCCGAATTTCAGCTGGAGCAATAATCAAAACTTCATGCCACACCCGCAGCGACAATTTCAGCGGCAAGGAGCTAGACCTTTCCACCCTTCTGGTTACAACAACAAATTGCACCGAAGCAGCAATTCCATCCATCTGGATTCCTGCAACAAAATCATGGGGTGGCTGGACAATCTTCCAACGAAAGATCTGAATTGGAAAATTAAGACTAATGGTTTAAAGCCAAGCAGTGTCAATCAAGACTTTGGAGAACCAGATTGGGCAGATTGCTAACGCGTTGATTAACATAGCAAAACAAGGAAGAGAGCAATCAACAGGTTGAAACACCCATGCTCTCATCTAAGTCTGATAGTGGAAAAACTGTTGTTGATGTTGACAAGAAAGAAATCAACGAGGAAGCAAGCAAGGAATCAGCCGAGAAATCTAGTCTTAAATCTGATAATGGGGTCAAGTAAGCATATCCACCTCCCCCTTTTCCGAAGAGACTTCAGAAGCATAAGCTCGACAAACAATTAGCTAAATCTCTAGAAGTCTTCAAGAAACTACAAATCAACATACCTTTTGCGGAGGCTCTAGAACAAATGCAGAGTTATGTTAAATTCATGAAAGGTATTCTATCTCGGAAACTCAAACTTGAGGAATTGGATACGGTAGCTTTGACCGAGGAGTGCAGTGCGGTGTTGCAGCAGAAATTGCCTCCGAAGCTGAAAGATCCGGGAAGTTTCACAATCCCATGCACTATTGAAAAGTTATCTTTCGACAAGTGTTTGTGTGACTTGGGAGCGAGTATTAATCTGATGCCATTATATGTCCTCAAGCAACTTGGTCTGCCGGAGCCTGAACTTACGAACATGTCATTACAACTAGCTGATCGGTCCATCACTTACCCACGAGGTATAGTAGAGGATTTCTTGGTTAAGGTTGATAAGCTCATCTTCCCTGCTGATTTTGTCATTCTAGACTTTGAGGAGGATAAGAAGATTCCCATTATCTTGGGAAGGCCGTTCTTAGCTACAGGCCAAACTTTGATCGATGTGATAAAAAGGGAGTTTACAATGAGAGTTCAAGATCAGAGTGTCACTTTTAAAGTGTTCAACGCAATGAAATTTCCAAATGACGAAGAAGAATGCTTTAAGGTGGAGCCATTACAAGTTGCATCAAATTTTGAGATTGAGCAAAAGCTAGGGCTAGGTGCCTTAGAGAGAGTCTTAACAGGATTTCGAAGATGAAGGAGTAGAAGAGCTTAAAAATTCTCAAGAGCATCTTAAACCATCTATTGAAGAAGCTCCCAAATTCGAACTCAAACTACCACCGGATCTCTTAAGTGATGTGCAGTTTAGAAGGTTGTCACGACGCATAGATGACATTCATGACATTCACCACCGTTTTGCAAAGGAGTTGACTCAATCTCTCGGGAGTGCTTTTCGAGCCTTTGGTGTTGAAGTTGATTGGCCAGTGTTTGGAGCTGTCATGGTATATTCACCACCTGATCCTCCACCCGAGGAGGGTCATCCTCCCGACTTCTAGGTACACTCTATCCTTATTATCACCTTCAATGAGGACATTGAATATTTTAAGTTTGGGGGTGGTAATCTAAGGATTAGTAGTAGTGAGTGTGTTCATATTGGTTGCATGCATCTCATATAGTTTGCATATTAGTACGTGTTTATATATATATATATATATATATATATATATATATATATATATATATGCTTCTGTTTAGTATGTGTTGGTATTTCATATAGCTGCATTTGCATGACTCATGAAGTTGTGTTCCAAGTTGATGTCCTATGATGAGTTTATGTGCATAAATTCTTGGCTAGTAGTCTTGATTATATATGATGCCTCGTTACTTGGAAACTGCTTGTGTGGAAATTGTAATTACACTTATGCTCTACAGATAAGACGTAGACTAACTTATTTCTTGAGTCCTTGCATTGAGTCGGGCATAGAGTTTGGATTATTCCCTTTTTGAACTTAGAGTTTGTAAATCTTAAGTTTAGGGGAGTTAAGGGATGAATATGCCTTTCTAAAAGAATAAAAAAAGAATAAAAAAAGAATAAAAATTATCAGGTACTCCTTTGAGATCAATGGGTAAAATGCAATGTCATGTGAAAGGGACGATCCATGTACTTGTGTTGGTATTAAGTGCAAATGTATTAGAATAAGCAAATTTTTGATGACTTTTCACAACCCTTGATTACTGGAGAATTACTTGATTATAAAAAGAAAAAAAAAGGAATAAGCGAAGTCGAATGGCGGTGGTGACTCACTTACACTAGGAAGCATCCGAGCCTTAGACTTAGCAGGAAAAAGAAAAAAAAAGAGTAGAAATATAGGAGAGGCATAGGAATTCTTTAGTGACCCTAAATTCTAGTGGACTCTTTAGTAAAGAAGTGTTTAAACCTCATTCTGATTAACGGCTCATAGTGAGGACTTTGTTGAAGTTTGATGGTCTTTGTTTTGTTTAACTAGAGAGCATGCTAGCACACACGATGCACTTCACACTTGTAGTGGAAGAGAACATGGCTAATATATGAAAGAGATGAATGCCGAGAATGTTGCATATTCTGAGGACTCTATGTTAACAAAGATTACACTTCATGATTCAATTAGATGTAGGCATTTAGTTGCATTCATGCATTGCATTAGTAGTATTTGTGTGTGTGTCTATGCTTGAGGACAAGCATCGATTTAAGTTTGGGGGTGTGATAAGTGAATTTTATATCCACTTGGAAGCCTTCGTTTTGACTTAAATTGATGATCTGGCCTCAAGCTTTTGATGTTTTTGATATGTTTTAGTGTTGTGTTGTGTAGGTTTCTTGGATGGAGGATGGAGAGGAGATTCATAACTTCAAGTGAAAAAAATGGCGAAGCAATCAGATGTGCGAGTCAAAAGTTATGGACAAAGAAGCGTGGCTGTGCAAGGCTGATGAGCTGAGGCGCTCGCCTCACTCGTGAGGTGGGGGCACCAGTGAGGCGCCCGCCTCACACTCTGGGCGGAAAAAAAGGTCGTTATGCCCGTTTTTGATCCGTTAGAAGGCCCGTTCGCTGGGAAAGTTAAAGAAAGGCTTGGGGAACCTAAAACATAACCTAAAAACATTCCCAGGAGCACGTGACGGCTACGGAGAAGATCAAGATCGAATTTCATAGTTTTTACTTTTGTAATTCTTCGAAGTAGGCGTAACTTTGGATGCTCATTCGGATTTGTTTCGAAACTTTTGTTTTACTCTTTTGATATTGTTTAGACTATTCAGTACCATGTTTACTCTTATTTCCATGATGATGAGAAGTTCGATTATGAACTAATCATTATCGTGACATTCTAGCGGATCTATATATGGATTTCAGTAGTTGATTTGCCTTAATTATTTGTGTGATGAATGTTTGATTTCTTCGTATTGGTTGGGCTTATTCTTCTTGAATGCGTAGCTAACATCTAAGTTGTGTGTTAATCTTTATTGAAGCGATAGTGGATATATTGATTTAGAACTTGCCATGCGAACATAGGATTATGTGTTCGATATACATGATTAGTAGTGTGATTTTAACCATCTTGCATCGCCCTATGTAATCTTGATAGATAAGTTATGCTTCAACCGTTATGTTTTCAAATCTTGTAGACATATAGGGTCTAAGAATAATTGGTATCTGTTTACCTTCTATCTTAATTGTGGATGTGAAACAGTATGGTGCACGTATATTGAAAGATAGTGTGTATCAGTTCCGTGTTACCTGATTAGTTGTCAACCATCACATATTGATAACGGCTTAACTCAGAATGAAGTATATAATGAAGTTAGAATCCCATGTTTTATTCTCATAAGTAAATCAGTTAATCACCTAGTTTAATATTCGTAGTTCAGTAATTCGATTCTATTAGTTAATTTAGATAAAAACCAACCAACTTGTTAATTGTCCGAGCATTGAATAATAGCCATACATTGTTGCATAAGTGCTTATTTCTGAAAACATCAGTCTCTCTGGGAACGAACTGAATTTGATTCTATACTACTTGTGACCACGTACGCTTGCGTGATTTTGTGCGAACACTCATAAAAAATACTTAGTTCAAGGCACGAAGGCCAAAAGAAATATTCAGAAATTAAAACGATTAAATAAAGATTTAAGCAGATGGGAGGAGGATCACTGGGCTTCAGGATGAGAGGAAGCCTTCTCAAGATCAGGGGTAATCAGGTCTGCAACTAGGGTTTCCATCACGGCACCCACAGGGGCCACCACGGGAGGTTCCTCAAGGGGTGTGTCTTTGGCCTCCAGCGCGCCCTTCTCTTCAGGTTTTCTTTCAAGCTCTCCCTCCGAGGGCCTTTTGGAATTCCCCACAGGGTTTCCAGAGTCCCCGGAGGCCACCTCTTCAGCCTTTGCCTCCTCTAGTACAATCATTGCGTCGGGGCCTAGTTTGGCCAAGTCGTTCTCTAAAAGAACTTGCATGCTGACTTGACGCAGTCTTTCACCCCGGAGGCGACCCCTGCCTCGAAGATGGCCTTCTCGCGAGTAACTTGGGTTTCCTTAGTGGCTTCCGCCGCAGCTTGGAGGGTATCAACTTGGAGTTGTAGCTCTTTTACCTGCTTGGCCAGGCTTTCTACCTCCTCCTCTAAGGAACACCCAAGCACCCCTTCTTTCCTCCTATCCTCTATCATCTTGGCCTCCGAAGACTGAAACTGGCTATGGGCCTTGTGCAGATTGTCCCTTTCCTCGGTAACAGTGGCTAGAGTGGATCTCACATGTTTCAACTCCGTCTTCAGCCCCTCCTCTAAGCGGGCAGTCTCCACAACCTGTCTATTGAATTTTAAATCAAGGAAGAAACTCTGGGCGCTTGCCAAAAGCTTAGCTTGAGAGGCTTCCATTAACCTCATCCTGTCCCACTCCATAATCTCAGCTTCAGGAAGTTGGTCCGCCATCATGCGAAAGAACAACTGAATGTTTGGGGAAGCACCGGAAGAGGAGGAGTCACAAGCAGCCACCAACTTAGAGAGCTTACTAGACCTTAGTTCAGAAGAAGACGGAGGATCAACAATCGACTCCCTCTTCTTAGACCCTGAAGGAGCCCTCTTCTGGTTGATTGACGGGGATAGGAGCTGAGAAACAGGGGTTGAAGGAATGGGGGCCTTCACATCTTGGCCTTCGCCGAACAGATCCTCGTACTTGGTTGACCTCTCGAAAAAAGATGGAATATTGGAAGCTATATCTGCACCACAAAGGAAAACAAAGTAATTAGTCATGCAAGTAAATGTGTAGATAAAAACACAAGTGGCGTCTCAAGGAAGGATACTGGCGCCACTTGGTTATATATACTTAACCAAGTAATACATGTATAGTGGCGCTGTAACAACCGGTAATTTTTGAACTATTTCATAAGCTTGATATACATGTGCTAGGTTATAATGTCGAATACGTGGAATCATTATATAAGTATATATATATATTCTCCTGATATGTGGAATTGCAAGTATCACTAATATAATTTCTACGCGAAATATTTTGTACGCGAGTAAGATTTCTCGTTATGCGATTTAGTGATAATTGAGATTGATATGTGACTTGATGGCATAATTAGATTCTATTTCTTGTTTAGAAAGTCGTATGCGAGAGATTTCGCTACGCGATTAAATATCTTGCACGATTCGGTGTTAATTTAATAGTTGCGACTACACGATTTAATAATAGTGAAGATAATCGTAATTAGTGGTAAATTGCATTATAATCGATTACGTGACATAATATACATACTTAATTGTAGTGAAAAGTCGATTCGTTGTGAATTATTGCATGAATTATTGTGTGTAAATTCTTTTTATACATAGATTATATATTAGAGTGTAATACTTGAAATTTTTTTTAAAAATATTTCTTTGTCCAAAATTTTTCGAACATGATTTTGTTAAACTTGTAAAATCTCATAGTATTTATAGTATTAATTTGATGATTTATGAAATTGTAGTTTATTTATTAAAATCCATTCATTTTATTCATACTTTTAATAATTATAAGTTTACACTAGTACCCTTGCATGCATTTTGGTGGAGAATAGGGTCCAAGGGCATGACCGACCATTCACCCTCTTTGACTCTTGTAATTACCACTAAAATCTTGCATGCATTTTCACCTAAAGTCGCTAGAAGGATAGATCAGTAACTACCCAATTCCACTCACTTTCTAGTCTAGTCAAAGCACAAGACTTCATCATTTCCTACACTACACACAAAATCAAACCCACCAACTCTCTCCAATCTCTCCTCCCTCTCTCTCATCAGCCGAATACTTCCTCCCTCTTATACATTTCAATTCATAACTTCAATTACACACATAATTTACCACTCATCCAAGAAGGAAAAATCATCTCCTAGTCACAAGCTTTCAATCAAGGTTAGTTTGAGTACTGGCATGTCACCAAGCCAAGGGTTTCGACTTTGGTTCTCATGGACCTAGAATTGAACCCATTGTGGCTTAGATACTTGGACAAGGAATGGTCTTGAGGGAGTGTATCACTCTCATTTGTCAAACCATAATCTTAGTTCAAGCCCTCGGCAATGACTCCCAAGGTGCCGAAGGGAGTTCATCGATTTTGGATGATTTTGTTGTAGTAATGAGATGTTTCTTCCTGGGTTCTATGAGCTCTAATCTGTATAAGAATGTTTTACAAAGCCTTGATACTTGCATGTTATGATTTGTGCAAAAGATTTAAAGATAAGTGATTTTATGTCATGATTTTCATAGTATGAAATGTATGCTGATTTTGTCAATTTTAAAACTGGCTTTTGATCAATGCATGCCTCGGTTTTTGCCATTAAAAGATAGTATAAGATGTTCCATGATAATTTATGTTTAGTCTTGGTGTAATGTGTGGTTTTATATGGAGTATTAGTTCGAAATCATGCTTAGAAATGCTAAAAAACCAAACTGCTCTGCTCTGCTGAGATTTTTGCTTCGGTAACGTGATTTTTGAGGCTTGATTTGTGTTGTAATTTCTTGTACAAGGCCATAAAGTAGTTATATATAGATCATAGAATAGAATTGTTGGCTTGGTTGTTGTTGAATGGTGTTAAGATGGGTGATAAGGTGGAAGGAGGCACACACTAGCACTGGACAGAATTTTGCACATAGATAATAGGAGTTTTGGTGTTGATATGGTTGGGTTTTGCTTGTCCTAAGTGTCCAGGAGTTGAGAGTTCAGTTTAGTCTTTATTCCAGTAGCCTTAGATCCCCAACGCCCCTGCATTTAGATAGGCATACACACCCAAAACAGTAGATACCCCAAAACAGGGCAGAATTGAGCAATCTGTGTTCTTGTGAGGTTTTCACCTTGTCATGAGTGAGGCCTTCATGGGGCCTTGGATTAACTGAGCTTAGTGAACCCTTAGGAAGCCTAACAAGCCATTAGAACCCAAAACCTAGTGAGAAAACAGAGTTTAAAATCAGCAAACACAAGGCAGTTGGGAAACAGGGTAGTTTTCAGCAGTGTCAACTTTGAGTGATAACCTGGGAAGTTTCAGATGGGGCCTTGGAGTGAACCCAAGTCTGGGAGATAGCCTTAAGAGTTGGGAATCTGTGGGAATTGGTTTGGTAGGAAATTACTTAGTACACATCAAGTTATCTCAGTTAGGATGCAGGTAGTGCAGAGAGGTTGCAACAGAGAACCTCACTGTGCCCTTTGAACATTTTAAGCCAAATAGTGTGAGGCCTTTGTGTTGTATCAATTGAAAAAATAATTTTAGAGTATTAGCAAACTGTTAAGAGTGGTTTAGAGTGAAGGCCCTACTTAGAAGCACTTTACTTTCACTTAGTACCCGAGAGCAACCTTAGGGAGTTCATTAGAGAGTTGTATTGCAACTCTTGCTTAATTAACAAAGGTATAAGGTCTGAGTTTTTGCAAGCACTTGTAGGATTAAGATAAGGTCAGTACGAGAAGTTTAGAACTTCAGAAATAAGCCCTTATGTGATTTATATATCGATAGTTATATAATAATAGAGGTATTAGGATACGTACCTCGAGACTAGGCACGCGTAGTATAAATTAGACTTAAAGTGCCAATTAGTGACGAGGTTAATATAATGTGTAGGTTCCGAGACGAAGGGGAAGACTCGTGCCGTCAAGATTGAATAATCCAAGAATCTTGAAAAGGCAAGTTACTACATCCTTATCTTTACAATTGTTGCAAATATATGTGTACCCGTGACTCGTAAATCCTCATGGATATTTAGTTGCAATAATCACCATGCCTATTATATTTACAAATACCTTGATATAAATTCCCGATCATATTAGTACCTTTCTTTTCACATATTCCCTTACAGTTAAACCTCAAAATGATAGATTCCCTAATAAAACCTCCAATAAGATCATTATACGTATACTTTCATATATGCCGAATAACACTTTAATAGAATTGACTTTCTTTTGACCATGGAACTTACCCCCCCTTAAGTCCAATATGCGTTTGACACATTATTAGTGAACTTGAACCCCTTTGCCATATTTCAATAAAATGAGATTATACCCTTTTCCGGCATCCATGTTATAAATCAATAAATTATAAAATGTTTTCTTTAGTGAATTAGACTAGACGCAAGTCCTTTTCACACTTTTTAGGCTCACATATAGCCTAGGGATCCCATTATATTTGAGAACCCAGCGCGGTTCGGGATTACTTCGCTGCTGATCACCGGCTGTAATCCGTAGCGTCCTAAAATGAATTTTGATGATTATAAGATTATAACATTTGCCATATTGCCATGATGCCATGATTTCTATACCATAATTATCTATGTGTTTTGCCATGACTATTCATTATATTATCATGACCCTTAATGATTGCTTTATCATTTATTCTTGATTTTGTTTCGGACACCCTTGATATTATTTTAATGCCCTGTATTTTAGGACTGCTAGTACTTGCTGAGCGTCTTCGCTCATTTTCTCGTATTTAACCCATTTTACAGCTAGCAATCATGGTACGAACGAAGCAAACCGCCTGTAAGTCGACCACTGGCTACGCCGAGAACTGTTTGAGGGCGAAGGTAGTTATATATGATATAAGCGGCTTTCGCTATTATATTTTGTACTAGTTAGATGGGCTGATCCAAACTCTGAACTTATAAGATCTTTTGGGACTTGTAATTACTCTTTGGACTTGTAATCGACTTAGTATTATCTTTTGGGGATTTATATTATGTAATCTTAAATTCCGAATTTATTATATATGTCACTTGTTCATATTATATCAATTCGTGTGTGTGTGTGTTCGTTTGGGGTGTGATAGGCGCCATACATGGAATATAAGGAAGTGAAGTGGCGCCTCCAAGCACATACTGTATGCATCTGTGCCTTAGAGAAAACTCCAACAACTTCTAAGTGGCACCAGGCTCCTTTGTTGTGACTCATTTGACTGAGTTGACATCAAATGGCGCCTGTCCACACTAGAGCATAGTGTGGCGCCACTTAGCAACTTAGCCAAAACTACAAACTCTTTCAAGTGGCGCCTCTTATTGATGTACATATATATATATTAATTATTTGTCACACACACACACTTGAACAAATGAGAATTATATTCAAGTGGCGCCAAACAATTAATAGACATATAATGTCTTTTGAATTCAAATCTTTGGCTGTGTTTTTCGATTTGACTTTAATCGAACCGCTTGAATTCTCTTTGGCTTGGGAACAACTCAATAGACTTGATCAATAATCTGTTAATCGAATCCGCTGAACAAGTTCGTACATATAGACGTCCTGTGCACTGTTCTGGTTCACGAACGACTAACACTAAAGCGATTCTTTGTATTCCTAACTTGATGAGATACTTGATCAATCATTCCAGGTTTGATCTTTCTTCGGTGAAACTGATTATGAATAATCAGGACTGATATACTGGAATCTTCTGGTTCTTGAAACTTGATCGTTAGGCAATCTTCGATGGCAAAAACTACTTGAACTTTTTTCTTCACTGAGGCTTGAACATATTAATGAATGGATGTTCGTCTCAGATGTCTTGATGTTTGTGTCTGTTCGTATCAGATCTCCAACCTGTTGATTCCTGTATCATACTTACGTATTATTTCCTGTTCTTTTGTTGTGTGTAGTTATCGCAATTACATTACGAGTTACATTATGCTTTACAATCTCTCCTTATTTGTTTGTAAGAGTTCAACAAACAAATCCTTTAAGAGGATAACTCAACTTACACAGAAAAAACACACTAATTAAATAGGAAATAATACTAAGTACAGTCTGGATTAAATCTTACATTTTCCAGAATTTAAAAGTAAATACAAGTAGCCATCGTTCCTTTAGACTGAACTAATTCTTCTTTACTTTCTTGGCTCGTGCATTGATTATTGCTTCTTCTGCCCTTTTCTTGGAAGTTCTCTCTTCTTTCAACTGTGCAACCTTTGTTTCAATTTCCACAATCCTGGAATATATGATGTTCAGTGCCACTTGTTCTAAAGCATTCTCAAGAGGAGGCTGTTCAAGTTTCTTCTTCAAATTTTCAAGTGATGGAAGATGTTTCATTTGCTTCAATTTATTGAAAGGCAATTTAAGTTCCATACCTTCGATTTTCATGATGATCCGGGATGAATAACCACATACTCTCGAAGTATTGTGCCTTGTCTCCACAGGATTTTTTCAGTTTCTAAGATCTAGTAATGTTTTGAGCACAAATTTATCTTCCTTTACTACTGAACACTTGACTCGACCAATTGCTCAAGAAAATGGTCAACTGAATTCCCCCTTTTACAAAATGTGATTGTTGTTGGATTGAATGAAACAACAGTAGGCTTAGGATTTTCAGGAAGAACAGGATCAGGAGGTGGCACTGGATAAGGTAGTTGGCTTTTGATACAATCTAGGCTTAGGCTTCAAACAACAATGAAATTCAGACGATAAGCATTGAGAATCTCAGCAGTTTGTATTCTTTTCTTTGTGTTAGAGCACTTCATTCTCACTTCACCTTCAAGATACTTTAGAATATATACGAGCAGTGTATATCTAGATAAAGATTCATCCTTTAAGCAAATACTCTAGAGCATCCCATCCTTGAAGTACTTAATAACAGGTGGATAATAGTGTACCTCTACACTCATGTCAACAATCCGCTTTTCCACCATATCCCTGAATACCTCATTATGCTTCTCATCAATAGAGATGATCTTGTTTCGGACCAAATATAGTTCAATTAGAGAGAGGTTCCTCAATAGCTTGCAAGTAACATGTTTGAACCTATCACTTTGTCCTGCTAGTATGAAAGTTATATACACCATCCAGCCATTTCCAGGAAGTAGTCCAACAGATACGGAAGTAATGATATCAGTCAACACTTCGTGATAGTCATGAAGATTCTCATGATTTCTCCAGAAGACATCAAATATATCTTTCACATCCTCATCATGATTGTTCTTCTCCACTTCCAGTATATCAAGTACAGACATTGCATTATCCTAATCACCTCCAACTTTGTGCTTAGAAGCTTCCCTACTCTCTCTTCAAATCCGCCTTTGATTTTCTAGATTCTCCCTGGCTTTTCTTTGCTCAGTTAACTCCTCTCTGAACTCAGCAATGTCCTGAGGATTCGCAATCTCATATTCTTCAATAGGGAGAACATCATTATGATAAGTCAACTCATATGCAAAGTCTTCATCTCCAGGTGGGATTTCACCTTCTTATTGATCATCATCATCTCCTTCCATCCTTAGCACTTGTTATGGCTCCACATGCATAGGAACATACTCTTCATCTTGATTGCTAGTTTGAGCTCCAAATGCAAAATCAAAGAGCTCCTTCGTGAGTCCTACCAGTACTCCCTTACTCTTATCAACCGATGCTTTTTCTACTACTCTCTCCCCCTCACATGAGTAATCTTCTCGAGAAAGTTGAGAAGCAAAGAAACAAGCTTCCAGTGATGCCAATCTCTACTTCAACATACTTGCATTATTCTTGACTTCAACCAATTCTACTCGTCAAACAATATTTCCAGCCTCGAAGTGTTGGACTTTGAATTTCAGGGCTTCAAATTCTGTCACAGATACGGTTGGAACAGTTACAACAAATTTTATAGCATTACAGTAAATATACTATCTAAATAACTTTGAAAAAGCTACAACCCTGCTCAATTCCTTGCTTGCACATTTTTGGAAATATTTGTCTTCTTGACTGCTTTGCTTTGTTGAATACTTCCATTTTGTATAGCTTAAAATGGCAAGGTTTGAGTTCTTCAATATGGGACTCGGACTATGGGGCCATTTGGGTGAGCTTAAAATAAGTGGTTCTTGCTTAAAGTTAAAAAAGTGAAGTAGAATTTAGAAGTTAGTTAAGACTTATAAGTGATTAAAGTGTTTGGGAAATAAGTAGAAGTCATGAAGTAAAAACTAGGATTCTTAGCATTTTATAAGTGCTTCTCGACTTTTTACACAAACGATACGAATAAATGCTTTTAACTTATAACTCCAGAAGCGGGGCTTAAAAGCTCCACCCAAACATCCACTATATTTAGCTTAGCTTCAAAAACAAATTATAATTAACCTATATGACTATTGTCTTTTTTATTTATTGAAATTGTCAATTGATAACTCCCATATTAGGAATCGATAACTTAACAATCAATCTTTGGTGGTCATCTTGACTAGGCGCATATAGCTTCTTAATTTATTAGTTGATAGTAAATTCCCACTTGTCGTTGATGGGTTGAATAGGAGTTGATGAATCTTTATTCCTCATCCGTTGATAGCTTTATTTAGCCATTGATCTTCATTTTACTTGTGTAGGTTACATTATTTAGAATATTTATAATTTGACATCCTAATTACACATCTTGTGATAGATCAAAACGTATTAGTTGATCAACTTATTCTAGCAACTAATAAAAATAAAAAGTACCTATTTTATTACAAATACCAAATAAGTTGATGGGCTACATAATCAACAAATATTACAGATAATATAATATTCATTGATCAACTATATTTCCCTTAGGAAGATTACACTAAATATTTTTGACTTATCATCAATACTAACATATTTCTAACAGTCTTTAATATCTTGGAGATAAAGTGGATAAACGGAATGAATTTGGTACATGTGTATCAAAATACATCAATAACAAAGAATT
This sequence comes from Daucus carota subsp. sativus, assembly GCF_001625215.2. Taxonomy (NCBI): domain Eukaryota; kingdom Viridiplantae; phylum Streptophyta; class Magnoliopsida; order Apiales; family Apiaceae; genus Daucus; species Daucus carota. The sequence continues at coordinate 25,433,568 of NC_030382.2, forward strand.
TTGTCCTTAATATTATTACTGCTAATATTTTACTACTAAGATTAAACTAAACGAAACCAAACATACGCAGTATATCCCGCTTAAAGCAGGGTCTGGGGAGGGTAAGATGTACGCAACCATGCCCTTACTCAGTAAGGAGGTTGTTTCCATGAAGATCACCGGCTTAGTGCACAATATACAAGATAATGTGTGAGTTTGAAATAGTACCTTAGCCCGTGGTATTATTCACACAGGACTTACCTGTAGAAGAAGCGATCATTAGCGGGAAGAAAACGGTTACCAGAAGCCGCAATCATTGGTGAGGGAAACGATTTCCACGCAGTTGGGTTTTTCGTATTTTCAGATGTCCAGCATTGATGCTCCATACAAATACTCGCAACCCATTTACCCTCTTCCTCAGAACCTGTACCCTTATCTTCACCAAATGAACCCTGAAAAATGTAATACGTTGTCTCCAATCTGTCTTATTTATACAAGGACACCTCTCAGAAATCTTAATCTATATCAATTGAAAACGAAGAAAAATGTGGAAGAAATTCATGGATTTTGAGTTTTTCCTATTCGGCAAGCAGCCGCCATATTGGAAGAGCATTAGCAAACTGAAGACACTCAAACTGCCAAACCATTTCAGCATTTCGCAAACACACCCATACGTCCAACTCCACCACTCTCTACCCTACCATCCAAATTAAACCCTATTGGTTGTAAAAGAAACTATAACAGTACAACTATTTTATTCTTGAGAAATATAGAATCAAGTTGTAAAAAGGAAGAAATTTTGAAAACGAATCTAGATTTGACATGAATAATTTGAGAAGATGATAAAATCAGATAGTGTGAGATGGTGTTAGTATTTACTACTAAGATTGTAGGATATATAAAAATTCGACCCTCTTTCTGATTTTACTCCTTGACTGATGCCCCATCAAACTACCTTCTGGATTGGGCTCGGTAGCTTTTTGTGTATTTAATGTGAAATTTGAAAGGTGAGGTCTATGTGCTGTGCTTATATAAAATAAGCAAAATCCTTTTTATTTTTATGTGGAGATACCAAGTTGATATATTTCATTTAGTTAACTCAAGTCTCTCAACTAATTCATGTTATGGTTTGATCCCGGGTTATGTGTGTGTATGTGTGTGTGTTTTTAGGTTTGTCATATTTAAAGTACCTACAAAAAAATAGAAGCTTGTGTATCTTGACAGGAAAAAAAGAATAATTTATAGATCAAAGGCCTAAGTTAATATTTGAGAACATTTTCGTTTAGCCTAAAAAAATAGAAATTGTTTTGGCATAAGATAATATTTTTCAACATTTTAATTTAGCCCAAAAAATCATTTTTATTTCGCAAACAAAAAATCAACAAGACAGTTTGGTCTACGTTTAAAGACCATCATCCTCGAACACTTCAGAAAACTGGTGATGTGCATCACTAGTTCCTTCTCCAAAGTTTACATGGTTCGCACTTGTTGGCTTACCTACATTTTCAAAACCAAGCATCCCCTGCACACTAGTGCCTTCTTCAAAGTTTACATGGTTCACACTTTCCTGATTACCTACACTTTTAAAACCAACAATCCCCATTCCAAGATCACTTGTAGGCTCCTGGTTCAGATCTCGTACGCCTGTATTCAGTTGACCACTTGCCTGCATTATCCCATCACTAAAATTATGAGGACCCAATAAAGTATGTTCTTTGCTGATATAATTTTGGTCCGTCCCCTCACTTGTTTTCCCTCCATTTCCGTCATCTACTTGAACACCAACTGGTTCAACAATTTTAGCTTGAAAACAATTCCTCGTATCTTGACCACCTTTCATGGTCATGTGAGCAAAATCGTGAGGAAATAGTGGAGATTGTTTCCCAACATGTGCTGCTTGGTCATCTTTGTTATTTTCTTTTATAGTATTATGGACATTGTAGTTCATTGCCTCTAGCTTTCGTTTTACCTCTTCCATTGTATAGCACACAAAATGTGAAGCATTTAGCCGAATCGGAGGCTTTGATATAAATGCAGGAGCTATTACCTGTGAATTGGTACCGACTTTTATAGGACCTCCATATCCCTACAATATAGATGAAGTGTTTAATATAGATAATTAAGATATATTTAAGTTGTAGTATATTATAAATAAACAGTAGTAGATTTAATTAAGCAATTAAGGGACATATAAAATCATAATAGTATTAACTAATATATGTTTCACATTATAGACTAATACCTGTAGCTTTCCAGAAAGTTGGCTATATGTTCCCGACTCCTTCATCCTCCCCAAAATTGAATTCAGACCTGCACCTGCTTCTAAGAGAAAAAAGAAGTTGCCGAATCATCATTTATGTATTAACGACAAGTTATGTATTATAAAATGAAAATAATTACCTAGAAGCTAACAATTACCTTGTTTACAGAGAATGTTACTTGCATCCAAGAACTTCGAGTGAAGAGAAGTTGACAAAGTCATGCGTGACTTCTTATGGTTTCCAACATCATCCTCAATAGTTTTATTTTCTTCAACAGTAATTATCATTTTTCTCTTTGAATTTCCTGGATTTGGTTTTATTGCGGAATCACAGCGATTAATGTCATTACTTTGATTGAAATATTTTTCTTCATCAATAGGACTAGTATTGTCAGTTAAAGCAGGTAATTTGCCTGTCTCCTTATAGACATGTTGCCATGTATTTCTGATATCAATATTGCTTGGTGATTTCGAAAACAAGTAGCACACTCCATTGTTAAAAGCTTCACTCACGAATTCCATTGTTACATCCCCAGCAATTACTACAGATTGAAAAGCTAATCAACAAACTACGAAAAGGAGAAAGACTGAATCCAAGTATTATGATAATGTCACTTTGTAATGATAAACAAAAGAAAGATCTATTAAGCTTACAAATGACTGGAATGCTCGTGCATTCATGGCGAACTTTCCGCACGAACTCAAAAATTTCCATTTCCGGCATGTCAATGTCAGCAATTACAATATTGTGACAACTTTTTCTTTTCTTCAGCCTCGCCAGTGCACTACATGCTGATTCTTCAGTTGTCACTGCAAAAAATCCAGATATAATTAATACTTATTAGATTAAAATAAAAATATTTCGGTCGTATAATTAATATAAATCGACGTTCACATAATTAACATAAGTTATAGCACTTTTTTAATTGTGTAGATCATACCATAAAACAATTATAACCCATAATTTTAAATAACATAAGTTATAGCGACCTTCATCAACATGTACCCATTACATTCACCAAATTCAGATACAACACAAGAATATGATCAGAGGGTATCCATCATATACACGGGATTTAGATTCAACACAAGAATAGTCAACGTATACACATCAAAATAAACGTCAAATCATAAATACAAAACAAGACCAATAGAGTATCTTAAATTATACTAGACTAATGAAATGAGAGCCTCTTTTAAAAAAATTAAAATACTCAGATTTAAACCATCACCTTGATATTCTTGTTCCTTAAATCGAGATTCAAGCGACATGAGTAAAGATACGTTATGAACTACCAACAAAATGTGAACACATTGAACGAAACTTATATCTTTCACAAATGGAGTACTAACAGTATTCATGGTCATTCTTATAGATATTGAACAAAGCAGATTTTATATATATGATGCCGAGAGGCGTTTGAGAACAAAGAGCAGAGTACCAATATTAGCGAGAGGAATGCATAATATATACATCTCGAGAGTGCTGCTTTAAATCTTCAGCAAAATTATGACAATATCTTTTATGATATAAATTTTGATTTGATATCAAATTTACTAGGATTTTTGTTTGATTTTGGATTTTATTAGATTTGTATTTGATTTGAATCTTAGGAATTGAAAAAAAAAACACATGAACCTGAACTCAACACAAAAATGGGTCATTTTTAAGTTAATCCAAGACGCTTGAACTCGACCTAAAAATTCATAATAATTAATATATTATAAATTTAATTTACACAATTGTTTATATGATTTAAAATAATTTTGATCCTGATATAACATTGAGAAAATTATTAATATAAATTTTTTAACATATTACAACTAAAAATCATTTTACATAACTTAAGTATCTAATTCAAAAAAATTAGGTCTCAAACGCCTATAGAAGCGGGGTTTGAATATAATGGATACAATCAATATGATTATTAATAAAAAACACAAGTAAATTGAAGGACAGTATTGATAATAAAAACCGTTTGCACAGAATTAATTACTCCTTTCTTTTGGAAAAATAAAATAAATTACTCCTTTCTCAAAGATGAACATTTATAAATGAGAGCTGCTAGGTTACACAAAATAATATCTCTCAAACTTAACACATATAGTGTAAACCTATCAGTTCTTATATACTGCACAATTACAATCACTCCTCTTGATACAAACCTTACCCTTCTTTCTTCAGTTGCGTTCTGGTTCTTTTGGTATCTCAATCTCCTTGCTTCATTTGGATCATGACTCATTTCCAATTTGTGTATCTTGTTTGCAGGATTATCTATTATCAGGAAAGAAGATTCGATGAAGCGTTAGGGAACAATACAGTCAACAGGAACTGGTATCTGGTATTTAGTCAGTGTTGTGCCATAAAATCTCCCTGGGCTTGTTTTATAACCCATCATATTATTTGGGCTTTACTTGGGCTTACTGGAGTTATTTGGTAAATGATATTGGGCTTCACCATGGTTGGGTGAACCAGTGAAGGTGTACAAGAAGGTGTATGGACTTGCATTGGAGGCACCTTGAAGGCTGTCATCAGAATGGGGTTGCACCTGAAGGCGCTTTAGGGGTTACCTCTGCTAGGGGTTACCACTAAGTGCATCCTGGCTTGCAGCTACAACGCTGCAGTTAGGGGATGCCGCTGGCAGGGCTTCCGCGGCCTGGGCAGAACGGCAGGCAGACTCCAAGCAGGACTCTTCTTCCTTGTTTCTAGGAGGGCGAGTTGGAAGTAGATTGGGAGTACATCAGCTATTATTTATCTGCAAATTAAGGGATAAATACATTTATTATGAGGATAATTACAATCGGTGGAGATACTTCATGAATATTCGGATATATATGCAAGATGAAGGCTTCAAGTGACCTACTTGGAGTGGGATACCCCTAGATAAATACAAGAGGAAGTTGTTTTATTCTGAACTAGAGGGGATAAGAGCTTATCTCTTCAGAGTCCTAAATCGAGAACTACATGGTCTCGATCCCTATAAATAGGGTATGTAGGCACCTTGCAAAGGGAGGGATTCGGATTCATAAACTCACGAGCTCTACATTCTAAAGAGAGGCACGTGTAACCTTTGTGACGTACATTTTCGGGCAATTGCAGGACAGAATTCCGCAATTCTGGCCTCGTTGTTTGGTTCTTTGCAAGCTCAGCCCTTAAACACATTTGTTTTTTATTAGTTTATGTTAACGGTAGCCCCTAAAAGCTAGCCGTGATTTTCGTAGTTGTAACAGATATCCCTATAATTGTGGAATATAGTTCTGGGGGTGTTGTATCAATTCCTCTCACAACAGTCAGTATCCTGAGAGCGTCAGTAGCTGAGAGACTGAGCACATTAGGAAACAACAGAAGATTGATTATAAATAGCTAGTTTGTAGGGAGATATTCTATCAATCATGATATGTATGGAAACAAATAAGTATTGATAAAGAATATCTTGTAAAACGTAGTTGTGTAATATATAAACACTTATTATGTTATGCAAAATGTATGTACAACACACGAGATATCATTGTAACCTAGCAGCTCTTAAGAACAAAGTTTTGAGAGAGTTTGTAGTATTTTTTATATATCAATAAGAATTGTTGGTTTTGAGTATTGGTTGTATCGATTAGCAGCTTTGTGATAAAGTTCGTAAAAATAGTGATTATCCGCCGTGTGCTATTGTTTTAAGTCTCGGGATGTTAAAAAAAAGATTCATTGATGCATTAGGAAAGGATATTATTAATATGAAAATGTCAAGAGATAGTTGAGTCATGATATGGGCATCAAGAACTCATACATAGATATCAGTATGCAGATACTTGATCATTACCCAGTAGCATCAATATCTGAAGACGGAGCACTTTAGGAAATCAAAGGAATCAAATACGAAGGAATCAAAATCCCTGTTCTCAAGAAAGCATATTATCTAACATGGAAAGTGAAGATGTTATTGTATCTTGAAACCGCAGATCCTGACTTCATTGACAGAATTACCAATGGTCCTCATGTTCCAAAGAAACGGGTTCCTCAAGAAGGAACAACTCTAGAACATTATTTGGACAAGATGAAGGCTGAGATGACTCAAGAAGAGAAACTGGAAGTCCTTAAAGATGCCATGGTCAAGAACATTCTTCATAACAGTTTGGATGTTGTTATGTCAAATCGAGTGATAGCATGCAAAACTTCAAAAAGAAATATGGGATACATTAGAAGTCCAATGTCAAGGGACAATAGAAATCAAGAAGAATCGAAGAACACTTCTAGTCCAGGAGTATGAGAGGTATGAGACAAATAATGATGAAAGTCTTATAGATACATACGATCGAATTCTTACATTACTCAATAACCTATCTCTAGCTAGAAAAGAGTATGATGTTGAAGACTCCAACACAAAGTTTCTCATATCTTTACCTGAAGAGTGGGATACCCAAACTTCTATAATAAGACATAGATATGATTTGAGCTCCGTGTCACTGGATGAAATCTAAGGAATTTAAGAACATATGATTTGGAGGTTCAGCAAAGAAAGAAAAGGAAAGAGAACAGAGAAAAGTCATTAGCACTAAGTGCATATACCTTACGGACTAAGAGAAGCTATGTTGAAAAGGCTAGAAAATAAGTCAGAACCTAAGAATCAGATACTAACAATGTATCAAATACTGATGGATCGTCTGAAGATAATGCAGATAATAGCTCTGATGAATCAAAGATGCAGGAAATAATGGTCTGCATAGCCAAAGAACTTGGGAAGATACGGTTTGGAAGAGACAAGAAAAGAGATCAACAATAGGAAAAATCTTCTGGATCATCAAATGATAACTAAGGAAGCAAAGTTGATTGGTCAAAAGTAAAATATTTCAACTATGACAAGATGGGACAATTTGGTCAAGATTGCTAAAAACCAAAGACAGATGGAGGAAAAGGAAAGGCACTCTTCTTCTCAACCAAAGACTGGATTGAGTCATCATCCGAATCAAAGGGAGAAAAAGTGAACTATGCTCTAATAGCTAGCCTATAAGAGACTAAAGCTAAAAATGATGCCTCTATTGTCAAGGTACAAAAGCCAATCTACAACTTTGATACTAATAACATGTTTAAGTTAAAATCATTCTTAAAGTCTTTACATGTTAGTTTTAAAACCCAAACACTAGAAAACACCAAACAATGAACTGAGATGAATGAATGCAAAAAGAGAAATGACTTCTTGGAAAGTGAGCTAGTGTTGGTAGAAGAATTGAAATATGAATGCAAAATTGCTAAATACTTAGAATCCATGTTTAAAATTAAATATGATGAGTTGGAAAAAGAACTAGATTCTGAAAAACAAAGAATAAAAAGTTGGGTTAACAAAGGAAAACACTTTATGAGAAAGTGTCAACAAGATCAGGTTTAGAAGGACCAGGATCTTAAAAACATGTTTATAAAAGCAAGTAATGATTAACCTAATGAAACTTCAATATTGTTTCTTCTAATCCTGTGTTTGATGAAAAAGTCGCATTTCATGATAAAATCAAGAAAACAGAGAAGGTTTTTACAAAGAAAACTAATCACAAAAAGAATGATGTCAAGAAGACATCTGCTAATGCTCAAAAGAAGAAAACATGTAAAAATGTTGGCTTGATGAGACAAGGTCAATTCAAGAAGAAGCTAGGTGAGGTAACTGGTAAACCAGAACCTAGAGTCAATCCTAAAAGAAACAGGAATGGCAAGCTGGGAATAAACAAAGCAAATCACTATGAGTATATTCCTTTTGCACCAAGGAAGAAATGTTATAATTGTGGTAATTGTAATGATCTTGCTATTGATTGCAGGAAAAACAAAAAGAAGCCAAAAATTATACACAAATCTGATGTAGCTGACAGAACAATGAATTTCACGCAGGAAAATCCATTCTTTTATTGTGATAGCTATTGGCATTCTATCAATACTTGTTTTGATTATCATGACTTATATGAGAATTATTATGATCCTCCTCATAAATTTTACAAACATGCAAAGTATGATAAACCCACTAATGACAAGCATGCTTGATGTTACACTAATATTGACACTCAGTTCCTGATGAAATTGATTTCTATAAAAGATGTGATGTCCAAAATGTTTATATGGTTATACATAGTCAAAGTGTTAAAAGAAACCAACATATATGGGTTCTCAAATATTCTAACTGATCACTGTTATTGACTACAGGACTTAATGAGCGAAATAATCATTATGAACAGTGGCTGCTCAGAGTATATGGAAAAGGCTCAAGTCCTGTTGTCAAAGTTTGGGAGAACATAAGATTTTACGTAGGAAGATTCATTTATGCATCAGGAGATCATCACAATGAAGAGACAAGGAACAATGCAATGGACAGAAACTGATGGCCGCATCGGAAATTAATGGAACCTCATCAGTATGCAGATATTTGATCAGTATCGAGTAAAATCAGTATCCGGAGATTGAGTTTGATAAAGAAAGAAAGAAGATTGATTTGAACCAACTTATTTATAGAGAGATATACTTCTGGTACAATATATCAAGTTAGTAATTGTGGTAGCTGTGTACTATATAAACACAGATTATTAGGTCTTGCGAATAAATGAGGAACACAACACGAGTAATATTTTTGTGTAACCTAGAAGCTCTTTAGAACGACTGTGTTTCTTGAGAGAGTTTTGTAACAGTTCTTAAAGTTATCAATAAGAGCTAAGTTGATATAGATCATGGTTGGTTATTTATATTAGTACATTCGACATTCAATTTAATAAGAGATAAATTTCGCTCAAGTCTGTTGATTAAATTGCGACCTAATAAGTGGTATCAGAGCAGGTTGGTTAAATCATACCAGTAAAGATCAAGGATGTCCACAACCAAACACGAATCACTGAAAATTCTAGTGCTAATCAAAAACGACTATCCAACCTGGAAAGCAAAGATGATGTTATATCTCAAAGCCACAGATCCCGAATTCGTTGATAGGATTATTGATGGCCATCATATTCCAAAGAAACTGATTCCTCAAGATGGAATAACCCCTGAGCATTATGTGGACAAAAAGAAAGCAGAGATGACAAAGGAAGAGAAACTCGAAGTCCTTAAAGATGCAAAGGTAAAATCAATTCTTCATAATAGTCTGGATGCTGTAATGTCAAATCGAGTAATTGCATGTAAAACCTCGAAAGAGATATGGGATAAATTAGAGACTCAATGTCAAGGAACCAAAAATATCAAAAAGAATCGAAGGGCACTGCTCATACAAGAGTATGAAAGATATGAGACAAATCCTGAAGAAGATCTCACAGACTCATATGATCGATTTCTTACTTTGATGAATAACCTATCTCTTGCTGGAAAAGAATATGATTCTGAAGATTCCAACACTAAAGTTTCTCAGATCACTGCCTGAGGAATGGGATACACAAACTTCAATCATAAGACATCAGTATGATCTAAGCACTGTGTCTTTGGATGATGTGTATGGAATACTAAAGACTCATGAACTAGAGGTTCAACAAAGGAAAGTCGGAAAGGAGAATAGACTAAGGTCATTAGCCTTAAGAGCAAGTGCAAGAAAATAACATAGAAGCTACGCTGGAAAGCCTAGAAATCAGATCAGGAATCAAGTATCTGCTGACATATTATCAGTTACTAATGATTCATCCGGAGATGATGCGAATGATAATTCTGATGAAGCTAAGATGAAAGAGATCATGGAATGTATAGCCCAAGGACATTAAATGAAATCAAAAGAAGCAAAGTTGATTGATCAAAGATTAAGTGTTTTAACTGCGATATTAAGATAGGACACTATGCACAAGACTGCAAAAAGCCAAGGATGGATGGAGGGAAAGGAAAAGCACTCTTCACTTCAACTAAAGATTGGATGGAATCATCATCTGAATCAGAAGGAGAAGATGTGAACTATGCCCTGGTGGCAAGCTTTGAAGAAACTCAAACCACTAATGATTCCTCTACACCTAAGGTACAAGAGTCAATTTACAACTTTGATATTGATGATACCTATAAACTGAAATCTTTTTTAAGATCGTTGCATGTTAGTTTTAAAACTCAAACTCTAGAAAATACTAGACTAAGAAGTGAAATAGATGAAAGCAAAAAGAGAAACAACTTTTTAGAAAGTGAACTAGTAGTGATGAATGAACTGAAAAATGATTACAAAGTTGCTAAAAACTCAGAATCCATGTTTAGATTGAAATATGAACAACTAGAAAAAGAACTAGCAGTTGAAAAACAAAGGATAAAGAACTGGGTTAGCACATGGAAGAGATTGTATGAAAGTGTGTCTACTAGATCAGGACTAGAAGGTCTGGGATACAGATTTAAAGATGATAAAAATCAAGTTAAGAAAGGAAGTCTTAATGAGATTTTTATAAAAGCAGATACTGATAAACCTGTTAAGATATCAAAAATTGTTTCTTCTAATCCTATATGTGATGAAAAAGCTACTTCTCATAAGGAAATCAAGAAAACAGAGAAAGTTTTCATAAAAAAATGAGAATCAGAAAGATGTCAAGGTGATATCTACAGATGCTCAAGTGAGGAAAACAGGTAAGAACATTGGTTTATTGACCAAATGTCAGCTTAAAACGAAGCTAGATGAAGCCACAGGAAGACCCAATTCTAGAACAACTCCTAAAAGGAACCGAAATGGCAAGCAAGGAGTTGGCAGAGCAAATAACTACGAGTACATTCCTTTTTCACCTAGGAAGAAATGCTATAATTGTGGTAATTGTAATCATCTTGCTATTGATTGTAGGAAAAACAAGAAAAAGCCAAAATCTATACATAGATCTGATGTAGCTGGTAAAAAAATGAAATTTAAACAGGAAAATTCATGTCTTCATTGTGGAAGCTATTGGCGTTCTCTAAATATTTGTTTTGATTATCATGATATTTATGAGAATTATTATGATCAACTTCCTAAATTTTATAAACATGCAGGAACGAATAAAACTTGTGTTAACAAGCATGTGTCATGTTTAAATAAATCAGTTACTGATAAAACTGATAACTCTAGTGCATGTGATGCTAAAAAGGTGTATGTGGTTAAGAATAGCCAACGTGTCGAATGGATCCAGCAAGTGTGGATTCTTAAAACTTCTAACTAATCACTTCTCTTAATTGCACGGTTTAAGAAGCAGAATTTTTATTCTGAATAATGGACGTTCAATATTTAATGAATATGTTACAACCCTGTTGTCAAAATTAGAGAGCATTCAAGCAGGAGAATCTCTCAAATCTAAAGAAAAGCTAAGCATATGGGTAGATCCAATGATTGAAAGGGATGAAGATGAGAAGGCTACTAAAGAGAAAAATGAATTAGTAATTCAGTTACTGATGATTTACTATATACTGTCGAAGCATCTGGATACTGATGATACTCTCACTACTTATGAGAATACTAACGAGGATGCTAAAGATGCCATCAATGCAAAAGCTGAGGGGGAGGAAATTACTTTAGAATTTTCTTAAATTTTAAGAGTATATTTTGTCAAATTATTCGGCTAATGATGGAGAAGAATGCTTTTACAAAAGGATGGTAACAATATTTCTTTCGGTACTTATTTATATATACAAATTTGATTTGGTTTATAAAACTGATTGTGATATTTGTGTTATCTTTTGATCTTGGAAATAGCAGATTTTATTTAAGAGTCAATATTTATCGTAAGAGAGTCGTATCTATTAATGTGTATTACCTTTAGTAAAACACGATTTCCGATAGAAACTCTTAAGCTACTTTAGTCTCATTCAGCTATATAAAGACCCTCTTCTTTTCATTGTTTAGTCATTCACAACAGCCTCTCTCAAAACCCTAAAACACCATGGCCTATAGACACTTTTTTCGTAGAAAGAGTGGAGCCTATCTCCCAGCGAAAATACGCTTCAAGGGTAGTCCTTACTACGATCCTTTCTCACTCACCATTCATATGAACGGTCAAGTCTTCGATCATGATATGTTTCATGATGAGTATGCCGAAACTCTATCTTGTGCAGATTACTTGGAACTCCAGTTTTTTAAATTGGATGCTCGTTTGGAGAAGAGAAGGAGAGTAGAGGAGACTGAACAACGGCGCATTGCTACCATAGTATTGAGAGAGAATATTATCTCTCTTGCCGGCTCCACGTCTAAGATCTATTACAAGAGGAGGATGATGGAAAAATCTCTGAAAGGAGAAAAGGTAGAAACCTCCAAGTCTGGAGAAAAAGAAAAGGGAGAGGAAACCTCTATTTCTTAGAAGCTTAGGTTTTCCTTACCCACTAACATCCAAAACCCCATCTACCTTTATACATATAGTTTTCGAAACACTTTCTATATGAGAAATCCTCTTTGAAGCCATCACTATTAGATGGATTATCTAGAAGCTGAGTACTATAATAGGACTTAGATTTTGATGTAATCAATTAGGATTATCTATTAAATCAGTTCGATTTATGCATGTAATCATCTCAGTTTATTAATGGAATAAATTTTATTTTTGATGATTTTTGATGTATAATAAATTTTATTTTTGATGATTTTTGATGTATGAACTGCTTAGATAATTATTTTTGATTATTTTGTTGAAACCGTTCGCATTCTACCTGAATGAAAATCTTACTTGAATAGATAAATATATTTAATGAGTTTACTTTAATTTGAAAGTGCTATGATGAGTTTTAAGTTATGATGAATAGCGAAGTACAGCTCAAGAATTGCACTTTTCAAGACTAATGAATGTGATTATCGAGAAAAGAAAACCTGATGAAAACAGAGATGAAACTGATTATCAGTAAAGAAAGGTCAAAACTTCAATCAATCATATATTGTGACTTCTTACTGAAATATTATTATTATTGTTATTGATCAGTTGTTGAGACAAATCGGTTTTAATCGAACTTAACAGTTCGTTTGTGATTTGAACACGTTTTCAAATTTATTTGACAAAAAGAGCTACGACAATATAATTTTTCATCAGAAATTAATGATTAAAATTATTCACTATCCACTGTTGATACTATGAATAAATTTCTAACCACAATATCATCAGAAAATTTCTCAAACACATATCCACCTCTGTCTTATCTCAAAATAATTCAGTTGAAATATATTACTATGAGAGATGAGTGCAATGAGAGATTTACTAGGAAAAATCTGCATGGAGTTGGAAAAGTGTACACGGATTATCAGGTGCTGATGAAATATTGATAGAAGATTAGATACTGATGAAATACTGAGAGAAAATCAGCTAATGAATACTATCAGATCCTGAAGAATCCTGATGGAAATACTGATACTGATGAATCTATACTGAATGTTAAAGAATCAATGGCGTGATACAATTCAGATTCTGATTGTTTCAAGAACAATTTACCAAGAGGTATCAAGTGGAACTTCACATGATTAATGATAGTGATTGCGTGAACCAGAATAGGTAGCATCGAATGATAAATTCTATAAAATACTATGAAGAAACGCTATCACATACAGAGTGCTTATTGAGGAAATCATACAAGAACCTTCACTTCAAAGTAGTGGAGCCGATCAAGTCAATCCTCAAATCCCACAAGAACCTATGTCTCAAAGTGATGTAGCAAATCAAGCATAAATTGGAGTATGCACACAAGAACCGGTTTCTCAAAGTGAAATAACAGCTTAATATCAACTCCAAGACACACAAGAACCTGATTATCAAAGTGAACAGAAGCTAGATACTGTATGGACAAGACAAAGAAGTGGTGAACTGAATTCAAACCCTACTGAGATGACAAATTTGGAATTATTCTAACAAAGGTACATTACTACACTCTCAGATTGGTTATAAATAGGTCTTTTTGATAAAAGAAACCCCTATTTATATGATTGATTTTAACTTTCTTATCCACTTCTTATTTTTTTGATTTGACGAGAGACTGAGCCTGTTTCATGTGAGAATGTGTGAAAAACATTTAGTAAAAAAAAAATTATGGAGAGGCAGTCTCCTGAACTGGCAAAAGTTGAGGTAGATGTGAGAAAAGAAAGTGAGTTTTCACAAGGAGAGTTAGTTATCACTCTTTAAAGTGGTATAGAGAATATTGTGAGAAGTGATGAGATCACTTAAAAAGAATCAATAGAAAACTAGGAATTTTTTTACAAACTATTTACAGGTTATATTCTTTTGCTACTGATGATTGGACAACCACCTTGGTTAGTTAATGCCAAAAAAGGGGAGAAAATGTTCAAAATTATCAGAAGCTCAAAACAGAAATAAAGAAAAAGCACAGATTGAAAATTCAAAATTCTGAAAGATTCAGTGAAGCTGAAGACTGAAGATAACAGTAATCAGAATAGTGAAGCTGAAGACTGAAGACAGTAATCAGAAAAGAGAAGCTGAGAACAAAGTTTTTCAGAAGAAGAAGCAAGAAGAAATTACTAACAGAAGAATCTATAAACAAGCAAATGGAAAGCACAACGAATATCAATCTTGGAACAAACAGGTATCAAGAATTCAAACTCATGATGATGATATAACTTACTTCACTAATTTTGAAGAAGTTTTTGGCATCAATGAATCAGTTGAATTTATGCTTTATTTCACAAAGTATAAATTAAGGGAGATTTTTACGTAGGAAGATTTATGCATTAGGAGATCATCACAATGAAGCGACAAGGAACAATGCAATGGATAGAAACAGATGGCCGCATCAGAAACTGATGGAAGCTCATCAGTATGCGGATACTTGACTAGTATCGAGTATAATCAGTATCTGGAGATTGATTTTGATAAGGAAAGAAAGAAGATTGATATGAAACAACTTATTTATAGAGAGATATACTTCTGGTAGAATATATCAAGTTAGTAATTGTGGTAGCTGTGTACTATATAAACACAGATTATTAGGTCTTGCGAATAAGTGAGGAACACAACACGAGTAATATTTTTGTGTAACCTAGAAGCTCTTAAGAACGATTGTGTTTCTTGAGAGAGTTTTGTAACAATTCTTAAAGTTATCAATAAGAGCTGAGTTGATATAGATCATGGTTGGTTGTTTATATTAGAACATTTGACATTCAATTTAACAATAGATGAATTCCGCATAAGTCTATTGTTTAAATTGCGACCTAACACAAGATAATGAAGCTCTCAAAATTAAAGGAATGCAGTATGAGAAAGAGAAAACACAAGTTGGGGGGAGAAAAATGAAGATGTTAAGCGAGATGAATGAAGTGTTGAATCAGTTACTGATGATTTATCAATTACTGATGAGTTATCAAAATACTGATGAAGTTCTCAATACTGGTGAGAATATTGATGAGACTACTACTGACGAAGTTGCTGATGAAGCTTTCAATGCAAATGCTAATGGGAGGAAATTATTTTAAAATTTTCTTTAGTTTTAAAAGTATATTTCAACAAATATTTTAGCTATTGATGGAGAAGATTTGATTTTCGAAAAGGACGGTAACATTATTTCTTTCGTGATTATTATTGATACAAATTGATATGATTGTATATATGTTATCAAGTGTTTTTTTAATCTCGTAAATAGCAGTAAATAAATAGACTTTACCTTTACTTGCATAGATACATGTAAAATTATGCATGCTACCTTAAATACAACATGGTTTTCCATAAGGTCTCTTAAGATTCTCACGTCTCATTCAGTTAATATATACACTCTCTTATCTCTCAGAACAACCATCATCTAAAACCCTAAACTCTCTGCAACAATTTATTAATCCTTATCAAAACCAAACACTATTATGGCTCATATTCAACTCTATCGTTGCCAAAATGGTGCCTACCTTCCCGTTCGTAATGTATTCGGAGGGAGTATTTACAATGATCACTTCGGACTTAGAGTTTACATGGACGATCAGGCTTATCATCCTACTGATATCTCAGAATCCATAGTTGATACTCTCTCGTGGGGAGATTATTTGGAGCTCTAGTTCTTCAAACTAAAGACTCGTCTTGAGGAAAGATGAAGAGCGGAGGAGGCAGAGCATCGCTGCATAGACGCATTAGAGTTGAGAGAGAACATCATTCTTGCCAGCTCTATGTCTAAAGTCTATCGCCTCCAGGAGTTGGAAGGAAAAGAGGCGGATCCGAAGAAGTAGAAAACGAAGGACACAACTAGCTCTTAGAAGTTATTCTTAGTTATTTTCTTTTTAAAATTTTTGGGCCTCATAAAACTTCAACTTCACCTCGATCAGGAACCTACTATGTTTGCTGATCATGACATAATCAATTCCTTCCTTCCTCTAGTAACTAGCAGTCAGTAATAGTCTTAGATTATTGATGTAATCGGTTCAGTTTATATATGTAATCATCTTAGTTTATTCATGAAAATTATTTGGTTGATGATTTTACTTTCAACTGCTGATTATATGAGTATTATGACTGTTTATGTTCTCTATCAAGCTTGTACAAATTCTATAAATTTATAATGTGCTTTACTGATTAACTTGGATCATATAAATTGCACTGATGAATATTCAAGTTTTGTATGAAGAACAGTTCGTAAATAAAAATCTCGCGGAATATATCGATCTCAAAGCGACTCAAGAGTATGGTGATACAAACAAAAAAATTGATGGTCAATGAAAGGTTAAATTGTAATTTATCTCATGACTATTTATTGGAACTGTGTTGATAATGCTGAAAGTCAGTTTTTGACAAGAATGGAGTTAAGTTAAACTTTATAGTTTATATGTGATTCAAAAACAAGTCAAACAATTTTGACGATGAATTATTATTAAATTATAATTCTAAATTAAAAATTGATATTGAATTATCCCCTATCGTTACTTGGAAAACAGGACATCACACATCTTTGTAAAGCATAATGTAACTCGTAATGTAATTGCGATAACTCAACACAACAAACGAAAAGAAAATAATATGTAAGTATGATACAGGAATCTACAGGCTGGAGACCCGATTCGAACAGACAAAGACAATCAAGATATCAGAGACGAACTCAAGCCTTAGTGAAGAATAAAGTCCAAGTAGTTTCTGCTATCGAAAATTTCCTGTATATCAAGTTTCAAGAACTAGAAGATTCCAGTATATCTATGAAACAACCCGGGTCAAATCCCGAGCCTTTTTCGAAAATCGGGTCAAGTCCCGAAATCCGAATCCGAAAATAAGCCTAAATATACTGGCCCAACTGCAACAACTTGGGTAATCCACAAGCCCACCACAGGCCCCCAAAAGATCATGATTTGTTGGTGCAATTGGTAGTAGTACTTATGCTTATAAACTGAACAAATATTCCCACTTTTCTCGATGTGGGACTGGGGTGTTACAAACTCCCCCACTTAAATTCCTGACGTCCTCGTCAGGCCGAAACGGATAGCCCATAGGCCTAGATCGAACCCCTCTAGCCATTGTGGGATAATACCGGCTGGCTTCGTGTCCCCGCCTCCGGATCTCTGTCCATTGCGGGATAATACCACCAGCCTTCGTGTCCCCACCTCCGGCAACTTGACGAATCAAGCTTTCGAGAGCCTCGCTCTGATACCATATGAAACAACCCGGGTCAAATCCCGAGCCTTTTTCGAAAATCGGGTCAAGTCCCGAAATCCGAATCCGAAAATAAGCCTAAATATACTGGCCCAACTGCAACAACTTGGGTAATCCACAAGCCCACCACAGGCCCCCAAAAGATCATGATTTGTTGGTGCAATTGGTAGTAGTACTTATGCTTATAAACTGAACAAATATTCCCACTTTTCTCGATGTGGGACTGGGGTGTTACAAACTCCCCCACTTAAATTCCTGACGTCCTCGTCAGGCCGAAACGGATAGCCCATAGGCCCAGATCGAACCCCTCTAGCCATTGTGGGATAATACCGGCTGGCTTCGTGTCCCCGCCTCCGGATCTCTGTCCATTGCGGGATAATACCACCAGCCTTCGTGTCCCCACCTCCGGCAACTTGACGAATCAAGCTTTCGAGAACCTCGCTCTGATACCATATGAAACAACCCGGGTCAAATCCCGAGCCTTTTTCGAAAATCGGGTCAAGTCCCGAAATCCGAATCCGAAAATAAGCCTAAATATACTGGCCCAACTGCAACAACTTGGGTAATCCACATGCCCACCACAGGCCCCCAAAAGATCATGATTTGTTGGTGCAATTGGTAGTAGTACTTATGCTTATAAACTGAACAAATATTCCCACTTTTCTCGATGTGGGACTGGGGTGTTACAATCTATCCTGATAATTATTTATAATCATATTTATCAAAGCAACAACAAACCCAGATTGACTGATCAAGTATTTCATCAAGTAAAGAATTCGAAGAATCGCTTCAGTATTAGTCGTTCGTGAACCATACTAGTGCACATGACATCAGTATATATATATGTATACATACATACATACATATATATATGTGTGTGTGTGTGTACATACTTACACACACACACACATATATCTATGTGTGTGTGTGTGTGTTTATTTACATTAATTATTATGTGCCACTTGAATATATGTAACTTATTCAAGTGTGTGTTAAATAATACACACACACACACACACACACACACACACACTAACCATGGTGCCACTTGAGGGAAATGGTGGATTTGGCTAAGGCAATAAGCCAAGTGGCGTCTCACTATGCCACAGTGAGGTTATGCGTCACTTGGGATCAAACAAGTGGTCAGAGGGGAGATAATAGTGAGATACTCTTACTATAGGCGCCATTTGGAGTTTGCCTTGGATATTTTGAGTCAAAAACAAGCTTGGGTGACAAAGGAAGGCGCCACTTCACTACTGTTGCCATTTGAAGATACAAACTTGAATATATACATATATATAATCAAGTGGCGCTAGTTTCATTTCATTGAGGCGCCACTTGAAAATATATGTATATTTTCTAAGTCAAAATTACTCAACTACATACTAAAGGGAAGCTTGGCGCCAATTCAAGTATATTAACCACACTTTGGTTGATATTGAAGTGATCCTGGATCACTTGGATCTTAACTATACTTGGTTAAATTCTACTGATCCTGGATCACTTGGAAAGTTAACCACCCATGGTTAAACACAACAGATTCGGGATCACTACACTGATCAAAGATCACTACACTGATCCAGGATAAATTGGCCTAACCATGGTTAGATGTTGAAGCCTATAAATAGAGATTGTCGTTTCATTTGAAACTAACGACACACTTTGTAAAGTGCACACACTATACACATACGAGAGCAAGATAGAATATCTGTGATTACGAGCGTTTGTGTTTAGAGTTACTATGAGAGATGAGTGCAATGAGAGATTTACTAGGAAAAATCTGCATGGAGTTGGAAAAGTGTACACGGATTATCAGGTGCTGATGAAATATTGATAGAAGATTAGATACTGATGAAATACTGAGAGAAAATCAGCTAATGAATACTATCAGATCCTGAAGAATCCTGATGGAAATACTGATACTGATGAATCTATACTGAATGTTAAAGAATCAATGGCGTGATACAATTCAGATTCTGATTGTTTCAAGAACAATTTACCAAGAGGTATCAAGTGGAACTTCACATGATTAATGATAGTGATTGCGTGAACCAGAATAGGTAGCATCGAATGATAAATTCTATAAAATACTATGAAGAAACGCTATCACATACAGAGTGCTTATTTAGGAAATCATACAAGAACCTTCACTTCAAAGTAGTGGAGCCGATCAAGTCAATCCTCAAATCCCACAAGAACCTATGTCTCAAAGTGATGTAGCAAATCAAGCATAAATTGGAGTATGCACACAAGAACCGGTTTCTCAAAGTGAAATAACAGCTTAATATCAACTCCAAGACACACAAGAACCTGATTATCAAAGTGAACAGAAGCTAGATACTGTATGGACAAGACAAAGAAGTGGTGAACTGAATTCAAACCCTACTGAGATGACAAATTTGGAATTATTCTAACAAAGGTACATTACTACACTCTCAGATTGGTTATAAATAGGTCTTTTTGATAAAAGAAACCCCTATTTATATGATTGATTTTAACTTTCTTATCCACTTCTTATTTTTTTGATTTGACGAGAGACTGAGCCTGTTTCATGTGAGAATGTGTGAAAAACATTTAGTAAAAAAAAAATTATGGAGAGGCAGTCTCCTGAACTGGCAAAAGTTGAGGTAGATGTGAGAAAAGAAAGTGAGTTTTCACAAGGAGAGTTAGTTATCACTCTTTAAAGTGGTATAGAGAATATTGTGAGAAGTGATGAGATCACTTAAAAAGAATCAATAGAAAACTAGGAATTTTTTTACAAACTGTTTACAGGTTATATTCTTTTGCTACTGATGATTGGACAACCACCTTGGTTAGTTAATGCCAAAAAAGGGGAGAAAATGTTCAAAATTATCAGAAGCTCAAAACAGAAATAAAGAAAAAGCACAGATTGAAAATTCAAAATTCTGAAAGGTTCAGTGAAGCTGAAGACTGAAGATAACAGTAATCAGAATAGTGAAGCTGAAGACTGAAGACAGTAATCAGAAAAGAGAAGCTGAGAACAAAGTTTTTCAGAAGAAGAAGCAAGAAGAAATTACTAACAGAAGAATTTATAAACAAGCAAATGGAAAGCACAACGAATATCAATCTTGGAACAAACAGGTATCAAGAATTCAAACTCATGATGATGATATAACTTACTTCACTAATTTTGAAGAAGTTTTTGGCATCAATGAATCAGTTGAATTTATGCTTTATTTCACAAAGTATAAATTAGGGGAGATTTTTACGTAGGAAGATTTATGCATTAGGAGATCATCACAATGAAGCGACAAGGAACAATGCAATGGATAGAAACAGATGGCCGCATCAGAAACTGATGGAAGCTCATCAGTATGCGGATACTTGACTAGTATCGAGTATAATCAGTATCTGTAGATTGATTTTGATAAGGAAAGAAAGAAGATTGATATGAAACAACTTATTTATAGAGAGATATACTTCTGGTAGAATATATCAAGTTAGTAATTGTGGTAGCTGTGTACTATATAAACACAGATTATTAGGTCTTGCGAATAAGTGAGGAACACAACACGAGTAATATTTTTGTGTAACCTAGAAGCTCTTAAGAACGATTGTGTTTCTTGAGAGAGTTTTGTAACAATTCTTAAAGTTATCAATAAGAGCTGAGTTGATATAGATCATGGTTGGTTGTTTATATTAGAACATTTGACATTCAATTTAACAATAGATGAATTCCGCATAAGTCTATTGTTTAAATTGCGACCTAACACAAGATAATGAAGCTCTCAAAATTAAAGGAATGCAGTATGAGAAAGAGAAAACACAAGTTGGGGGGAGAAAAATGAAGATGTTAAGCGAGATGAATGAAGTGTTGAATCAGTTACTGATGATTTATCAATTACTGATGAGTTATCAAAATACTGATGAAGTTCTCAATACTGGTGAGAATATTGATGAGACTACTACTGACGAAGTTGCTGATGAAGCCTTCAATGCAAATGTTAATGGGAGGAAATTATTTTAAAATTTTCTTTAGTTTTAAAAGTATATTTCAACAAATATTTTAGCTATTGATGGAGAAGATTTGATTTTCGAAAAGGACGGTAACATTATTTCTTTCGTGATTATTATTGATACAAATTGATATGATTGTATATATGTTATCAAGTGTTTTTTTAATCTCGTAAATAGCAGTAAATAAATAGACTTTACCTTTACTTGCATAGATACATGTAAAATTATGCATGCTACCTTAAATACAACATGGTTTTCCATAAGGTCTCTTAAGATTCTCACGTCTCATTCAGTTAATATATACACTCTCTTATCTCTCAGAACAACCATCATCTAAAACCCTAAACTCTCTGCAACAATTTATTAATCCTTATCAAAACCAAACACTATTATGGCTCATATTCAACTCTATCGTTGCCAAAATGGTGCCTACCTTCCCGTTCGTAATGTATTCGGAGGGAGTATTTACAATGATCACTTCGGACTTAGAGTTTACATAGACGATCAGGCTTATCATCCTACTGATATCTCAGAATCCATAGTTGATACTCTCTCGTGGGGAGATTATTTGGAGCTCTAGTTCTTCAAACTAAAGACTCGTCTTGAGGAAAGATGAAGAGCGGAGGAGGCAGAGCATCGCTGCATAGACGCATTAGAGTTGAGAGAGAACATCATTCTTGCCAGCTCTATGTCTAAAGTCTATCGCCTCCAGGAGTTGGAAGGAAAAGAGGCGGATCCGAAGAAGTAGAAAACGAAGGACACAACTAGCTCTTAGAAGTTATCCTTAGTTATTTTCTTTTTAAAATTTTTGGGCCTCATAAAACTTCAACTTCACCTCGATCAGGAACCTACTATGTTTGCTGATCATGACATAATCAATTCCTTCCTTCCTCTAGTAACTAGCAGTCAGTAATAGTCTTAGATTATTGATGTAATCGGTTCAGTTTATATATGTAATCATCTTAGTTTATTCATGAAAATTATTTGGTTGATGATTTTACTTTCAACTGCTGATTATATGAGTATTATGACTGTTTATGTTCTCTATCAAGCTTGTACAAATTCTATAAATTTATAATGTGCTTTACTGATTAACTTAGATCATATAAATTGCACTGATGAATATTCAAGTTTTGTATGAAGAACAGTTCGTAAATAAAAATCTCGCGGAATATATCGATCTCAAAGCGACTCAAGAGTATGGTGATACAAACAAAAAAATTGATGGTCAATGAAAGGTTAAATTGTAATTTATCTCATGACTATTTATTGGAACTGTGTTGATAATGCTGAAAGTCAGTTTTTGACAAGAATGGAGTTAAGTTAAACTTTATAGTTTATATGTGATTCAAACACAAGTCAAACAATTTTGACGATGAATTATTATTAAATTATAATTCTAAATTAAAAATTGATATTGAATTATCCCCTATCGATACTTGGAAAACAGGACATCACACATCTTTGTAAAGCATAATGTAACTCGTAATGTAATTGCGATAACTCAACACAACAAACGAAAAGGAAATAATATGTAAGTATGATACAGGAATCTACAGGCTGGAGACCCCATTCGAACAGACAAAGACAATCAAGATATCAGAGACGAACTCAAGCCTTAGTGAAGAATAAAGTCCAAGTAGTTTCTGCTATCGAAAATTTCCTGTATATCAAGTTTCAAGAACTAGAAGATTCCAGTATATCTATCCTGATAATTATTTATAATCATATTTATCAAAGCAACAACAAACCCAGATTGACTGATCAAGTATTTCATCAAGTAAAGAATTCGAAGAATCGCTTCAGTATTAGTCGTTCGTGAACCATACTAGTGCACATGACATCAGTATATATATATGTATACATACATACATACATATATGTGTGTGTGTGTGTACATACTTACACACACACACACACATATATCTATGTGTGTGTGTGTGTATTTATTTACATTAATTATTATGTGCCACTTGAATATATGTAACTTATTCAAGTGTGTGTTAAATAATACACACACACACACACACACACACACACACACACTAACCATGGTGCCACTTGAGGGAAATGGTGGATTTGGCTAAGGCAATAAGCCAAGTGGCGTCTCACTATGCCACAGTGAGGTTATGCGTCACTTGGGGTCAAACAAGTGGTCAGAGGAGAGATAATAGTGAGATACTCTCACTATAGGCGCCATTTGGAGTTTGCCTTGGATATTTTGAGTCAAAAACAAGCTTGGGTGAGAAAGGAAGGCGCCACTTCACTACTGTTGCCATTTGAAGATACAAACTTGAATATATACATATATATAATCAAGTGGCGCTAGTTTCATTTCATTGAGGCGCCACTTGAAAATATATGTATATTTTCTAAGTCAAAATTACTCAACTACATACTAAAGGGAAGCTTGGCGCCAATTCAAGTATATTAACCACACTTTGATTGATATTGAAGTGATCCTGGATCACTTGGATCTTAACTATACTTGGTTAAATTCTACTGATCCTGGATCACTTGGAAAGTTAACCACCCATGGTTAAACACAACAGATTCGGGATCACTACACTGATCAAAGATCACTACACTGATCCAGGATAAATTGGCCTAACCATGGTTAGATGTTGAAGCCTATAAATAGAGATTGTCGTTTCATTTGAAACTAACGACACACTTTGTAAAGTGCACACACTATACACATACGAGAGCAAGATAGAATATCTGTGATTACGAGCGTTTGTGTTTAGAGTTACTTGTAGTCTCTGCAGCCGACACTTGTGTTGGAATTCGTAGCACCCGAGGATTATTTCTAAAACAAAGAATATTCCCCGAACTTGTTGGAGGTGTTTGATTACGATTGAATTATGAACTGAACAAAATTATATTCCGCAATCGAATTAATAGACGAATTGGTATAAGACGTATTCAACCCCCCTTCTACGTCTGATTGGACCTAACAATCTTGTTTTTAACCAAAGTATCATTAGAAAATACCTATCAAGTATCATTAGAAAATACTTCAGTTGTAAAATTAACTCTTGAGAGGAGTGACTTCTCGATAAATAGAGGAAGAGAATTTTAATCAAGAAAGATCTTCAATGGTACATGCGTGTCAAATACTGATAAATTACTGACAAATTATCAGTTCCTGATATAATTAGTGATGGAGTTACTAATAAAGAATCTTATGTTTGATACCGATGGAAGAATTCGACAATTACAAGGTTGATTAATCATAAGTTTCCTGACAATGCTCAAGGAAATTAATGATTACAAGGAGGACATTCATATTCTACAATCAACAGAATTCGAAGTTTGAAATTCTAGATCATACAGACTACACCTAAGGCAATCACACAAGAACCTTCACCTCAAAGTGGTGAGAACACAGAGCCTCAAATCCCACAAGAACATGCATCTGAATGTAATGTAGTAGATTAAGCAGAAGCTGGAGCCAGTCCACATGAACCTATTTCACAAAATGAAACAGATGCTTTATGAAGCTCCAGGGCACACAAGAACCTGACTCTCAAAGTGGGCCAGTAGCCAGAAAGTGTATTTTAATGATAATATATTACTTGTAGACAGGTAGTCAAATACTGATAGGATGAAAATTTCTGGAAATATCATGAGTTCCTACAACTTACAGGTATTATATCTTCTCAGAATTATTATAAATAGATCTTTTAAGTAAAATAAACCCCTATTTAATAACAGAACAATATTTTTCTTTGTCACCTCTTATTTCTTTGATTTGTTGAGAGACTGAGCTTTTCGTGTGAGATTGCGTGAAAAATACTTAGTGAAAAAATTACTACGAGAGGCAGTCTCCTGAACTAGCAAAAAGAGAGGTAGTTGTGAGATAGAAGATTTTTTCTTCTTAGAGTTAGTTATCACTCTTTACAGTGGTATAAGTATGTATGTGAGGAGTGATGAGATCACTTAAAAATAACAGAGAGAATTAGGAATTTGTTCCTAATTTGTCGCATGTCATCCTAGATGGACTTTTTTTCTTATATTTATGGATGATGCTGACTTTCTGGATACTTAATTTTTGGTCATTGATTGCCAAAAATGGGGAGAAGGAAGAAACCATAATTTTATTCTTTAAAGAAGAGAAGAAGAAGAAATTTCAGGAAGAAAGATTTATTCGAATGGTGATATTTCGAATGGTGATATTTTCAAGTTTCTCAAGTTTCAAGTGGTAAATGATTTTGAAAATTTACAAGAAGGTACCGAAGAATTTGAGAGAATTCAAATGAAGCTACTAAACAGCTGAGTTCTACAGATATCAATCTTAAAATATTAATAGGTATGATGAACTTGTTCGTGACAACAATCTTGATGATGGTGTACTATTTAATTTAAAATTTCGAAGGGGTTTTGGCATCATTGAATAAGACGGGCAACATCTATGATAACCTCCTCTCTGTCAGGATTTGGTGTTGAGTAGTTTATTAATCCATCATCTAAACTACCTTCCTTTTATCTTTGTTTATTTTAAAAGCTTAAGTTGACTGCACATATTGAGATTTAAACTTTTGGGCAATTCCAAGTCTAGCAGCATTACAGGTACCTCCTTTTCTTGCAGTCTCAGTATTTCCATCATTGTTAGTATTGTCATCATCCTTTCTAACTAACTCAGGATCCCTGCATCTTGTGCATTGAAATTTCTCCCCCTTTTTGACTTCAACACTTAATAGACCAATGAGGGAGTCAAGTTTAGATTCCAGTGAAGAAACCTTTGATTCCATAGACTCCAGCCTCCTATTGAAAGTGGAGGTTGGAAAGTTACCTGCAGTAGAATCAACTTTCAGACCCAATTTGGACGTCTTAGCTTTTAGATTCTCAATCTCAGACTTGAGCCCTTTATATATGATGGTATTTGATTTAAGAATAGTGTGGAAATTAGGATTGGATATTGCATTGAAAGCCTATCTGGCATGAGAGAGAGAAGATGAAAAATTTATTGGTTCTAGAGGGCCAGCCCAGCCATTTTTACATTCATGCTTCCTCATAGAGTTGTCAAAAGACATATGATCCTCCATGAATTCGCTAGAGATACTATAAGTATGCAATTTAGACCTCCGGATGGCTTTAGCCAAATCAGGATCTTCATCATTTTCGGTATCAGTATCAGGATCAGAAGCATGAGTGTATCATCAACCTATCCTTTTGTTGGGTTCTGAGGCACAAAACGCAGCGGATATGCGTAAATAAAATGAAAATTTTCGAAACCCAAGAACAGGATCCATGTATAATTATGGGCAGATTGTGGAGATTAAAGGCATATGTTCAGCCTATTTGTATTTAAGAGGTACAACTCAACTCAGATAAGAAAGCTCAGTAAATAGCAAGTTATCGGAATCCGTACGAAAAACGTCAAATGACATATGGGAATTATATGTCAGAAGAATTCCAGGATGCTGTTGCACACCACTAAAAGAAGTTCATTAATATGTTCAAGCCTCAGTGCACAAATAATCTTTTATGGCACGTCCAGGAATTCAAAAGGTATAGAGTTTCTATACTTTATTTATTCAGAAGATTCCATTTAATGAAGAAGAACTTACAAGACGAAGACTCGACGAACAAACCAATTTCATATTGTTTATTTGACGAAGGATATTTGATTTAACTAGATACAGATGAACCAGACAGTACATCTGTGTATCAGTTACTCTAATTAAATATTCAAAGTCAAGCAGAAGTGGTAGTTCAGTCGATCGACTAATCAAGACGAAGTTATTAAAATTTAAAGAAGACAGGAAGCAGTTCTACTGAAGATTGGGTGATTAAATATTTAATAGACTATTATTTCACTTCTCAAATAATTATATTAATTGTGTAATTGGTTTATTAAGTTAATTCACTATCGAATTAATTTAATTTATGAATTTATACGATTAACTTAATTAAGTGGATACTTTTCTATTTAATATATACTACAATATTACATTTATAATCACCAAAACAAGCTCCGCAAGACAATCCACGATTGTCTTACCGAGCTTGCTTCAAGAAAGGAAGGAGAAGTGCAAGACAATTCAAATGAATTGTCCTGCCGAATGGAAGAGAAATCAGCAAGACAAATTCAAATGAATTGTCCTACCGAAATGGTTTGATGGCAGCAAGACAATCTAAGATTGTCTAACCGTTTGCTTCATGTGTGGCCAAGACAAAGCCTCTTTGTCTTTCTGTCGTGTGCAAAGACTTAGTAAGGCAATCAAATTGTCAAACCTTGTGTCAAATTGTCTTGCCCCCTTTAAGATTGTCTTGCCCTTCACATATTTGTCTTTCTGGCGAGTTTAAGGCTTGGTAGGCAATCCTGAATTGTCTTACCTTACCTTGTTTTGTCTTGCCCAAGCCTATATTGTCTTGCCCCTCTTGTATTTGTCTTTGCAAGCTTGAAATTGTCTTTCTTTTGCATTGACTTACAAGTTCAATGCTTTGCCTATAAATATGGCATTCATTCTTCATTTCTAAGTGTTCATCACTTTGTAAATCAAAGCATTTGTAAAGCTTTCAAGTTGTTCGTAACTTGCTTGATCGGTATATCCACAGTTTTCTGTGCTTTGATAACCCGGTTGTTTTAATCACTAATCTAGAATATACCCTGTCGAATTTATTCTACGAACATTAGTGGACATTAAAACTGAACCATATTAATTATATAACGACTTAAAACATTGTTATATTAATTAATCGTAATCTGATTAACATGTAATATTCCAATCAGATTCACCTATGTGATTATTTGGTATCGATTGTATTCAACCCCCCCTTCTACAATCGTATCTGGACCTAACAATTGGCATCAAGAGCGGTTAATACGAATACACCGTATTAGATCCCATACACACTCTGTAACTTTTCAAATATTTTTTATTCAAATTAATTTTATTCCAAAAGTTAATTCTGATTTAAAATATTTTTCTTTCAGTAATCCAAATCTCATCCAAACACTATTCACTTTAAATCATTAAAAATGAGTACACACAGTAGCATTAAAATCCCACCGTTCAGCAAAGAACACTTTGGCCTATGGAAGAGGCACATGTTACTATTCCTCCGCACTGCGAACAGAAAATAAATCGGGATTCTGAACAAGGGTGTTTCTACTCCGATGAAACTCATTCTAGCACACGAAGAGGATGGTGTGCTAATACCTCATAAAACTGTTCCGAAAGAACTTTCTGAGCACACTAATGAAGAGAGTGAGCAGATGAACCTAGATGATGCTCTTCAACTGATCTTAGTTGAATCTCTAGATCCTGTCATGTACAATGCTGTTGTTAATTGTACGAACGTGTTCGCACAAAATCACGCAAGCGTACGTGGTCACAAGTAGTATGGAAATTCAATTCAGTTCGTACCCACAGAGACTGGTGTATTCAACAATATGCACTTATGCAACAATGTATGATTATTATTCAATGCTTAGAAGTATCAAATTGTGTTTTTGTTATCTAACTTAACTAATTCAATTCGAATTATGAAACTAAGAATTATAAACTAAGAGAATAACGATTTACTAATGAGAATAAAAACATGGGATTCTAACTTCATTATATAATTCCTTCAGAGTTATGCCTTATCGATCTGTGATGGTTGATAACTAATCAGACAACACGAAACTGATACACGCTAACTGTCGTTACACGTACACCATACTGCTACACATCCACAATTAAGATAGAAGGTAAACAGACACTCATTATGCTTAGACCCTATATGTCTATAGAATTTGAAAACATAATGGTAGAAGAACAAGTTATCCATCAAGATTACATAGGGCGACACAAGATGGTTAAAATCACACCACTAATCATGTATATCGAATACATAATCCTATGTTCGCTTGGCAAGTTCTAAATCAATATATCCACTGTCGCTTCAATAAAGATTAACAAACAATCTAAGATGTTAGCTATGCATCCAAGACGAATAAGCACAACCAAGACGAAGAAATCAACATTCATCACACAAATAATTAAGGCAATTCAAGTACTGAAATCCATATATAAATACTCTAGAATCCCACGATAATGATTAGTTCATAATTGAACTTCTCATCATCATGGGAACAAAAGTAAACATGGTACTGAATAGGAAAAACAAACTGAAAGGCATATGTTTAGCCTATTTGTAATTAAAGAGGTACCAACTCAACTCAGATAAGAAAGCAAGGTAAATAGCAAGTACCGTTGAAGGAATCCGCACGATGAACGTCAAGTGATTTATTGAATTTATATGTCTGAAGAATTTCAGAATGCTACTGCACACCATTGGAAGAAGTTCATTAATATGTTCAAGCCTCTGTGTACAAATAATCTTTTGTAGCACATCCAGAAGTCCAGAAGGTATAAAGTTTTAATACTTTATTTATTCAGAAGATTCCATACTATTGTTACTTATGAAGAAGAACTAGGAAGACAAAGACTCGACGAACAAGCCACGTCTCAAATGTTTATTTGATAAAGAATATTTAATTCAGCTAGATATAGATGAACCAGACAGTACATTTGTGTGTCAGCTACTCAGATTAAGTGTTCTGCATCAATTATAAGTGGTCGTTCAATCAAGACGAAGATCTACATCGTTTTACAATGTCTGGAGTCCCTGCTGCTTAAGGAAAAGAAATATATAAATATTTCTTTAATTACTTCACTTTTCAAAATAATTAAATTGGTTATATAATTTATTTATTAAATTGATTCACCTTCGAATTAATTTAATTTATGAACTTTTATGATTAATATAATTAATTGAGTGATTATTGAATATTTATTTAATTAAAAACACATGTTTTATGCATTATAGTAGTCGGTATGACTTTGTTTTACAATGTCATACCGTGTCTCCCATTATGACTTTCTTGCCATGACTTAAGAATGTCATTCTGATGAGCTTATCATGGTTTATTCAGTCTTTCTGAAAGAAAGTCATACCGTGTACGTGTAGGAACAATCGGACCTTGGCACTGCGTTTTATGATACTAATTAAAAGTTCGAACTAAATATTAACCTTAATCGCTACGGCGCAAGCGATTCAAATCCACGTCTTCTATTGTATTCCCTGATTCTCCTTGGACGAAGTGTGGCCTTCGATCTCCCAAGGCGTGCCTCTCCTTAAAGCTTCGAAAACCCAAAATCCTAGCTGTCTCCTTGAGAAAAACGTCTGCCTCTCCCAAACTCTAGGATGAATTCGTTTTGGTGTGTCTCTCAGCTTTAGGAGAACGAGAATATATATATAGGCTACAGTAGGGATCATGGACCATTAGGTCAGACCTTCCAATGACATTCCGGGCCAGGCCCAATGTCATTAAATATTAATTCAATCCACTAAAGAATTAATATTTGCACTACCTTTCCTAATTCCATAAATTAATTATTTAATTCGGCTCCCATATTAATTGCTTATAAATTCCCCATGTTTAAGATATCGCATGTCCATTAATTAAATTAATTTCTGACAATTAATTTAATCAATATCTTTTATCCTTGATCATCCACTCAACCTTATAATTATGCGAGAACAAATCTGCCTGCAGGACTAAAGCATAATTATCTTTATGAGCTTTCAAGAGGACATCATCACCCGAATATATTTTTCGGACACGGTTTCCTTCTATAGTCAATATCCCACTCTGTATATAATTTCATTGCCAAATACATAAATTCGTAATTTAAAATAAATTACTTAACTTATGAGTCAAGGCATGTGCATTAAATACAAGTGTCAATCACTATATCCGGATTAAGAACCTAAGCAATAATAACTTCGTAGAATCTTAGTTCTTTATTGTCAGAATTAAAGAAACAATTATTCCACTATTTTGATCCCGTTCAATATACACAAAGTATATAAGTATTATTCAATAGTCAAGATAAACTATTTACAAATAATACTTCAGTCGTTCCAGTGGTTTGTCTAACACCACCTCGACTGTGAACCTTTATTATATTTATATAAGGAACTCGACAATCTAATCTTCTGCTATCCCATTTGATACTAGATTGTCTACAATATATAATATTCAGACAATGTGAAAACATGCATTCAAGATTCTCAAATAATTGTTATATACTTCAAACGAATATTTCAGTATAACCCTAACAATCTCCCACTTATACTCAAGATATTCTTTGAGTATATCAGTGTCTATTACAAGCAATCCACTACCAACTATAACAACTATGTGACCAAGTATCTGACTCCTATCGCTTCCACGTGCTCTTGAAAAGCCTTAGCTGGTAAGCTCTTCGTGAAAGGATCTGCCCGGTTATCCTTCGATGCTATATCAGCCACAATGATATCTCCTCGCATAACGAACTGTCGTATGAGGTGATACTTACGCTCAATGTGTTTCGCTGCCTTATGGGCCCGTGGTTCCTTGGTATTTGCCACAGCACCAGTGTTATCACAATAAATCGTGATTTGCTGTGGCAGATTAGGAATCATATCCAAATCCAGCAGGAAGTTTCGGAACCATATAGCCTCTTTGGCTGCCTCAGAGGCTGCCACATATTCGGCTTCCATGGTTGAGTCTGCGATGCATTTCTGCTTCACACTCCTCCATATTACGGCTCCACCTCCCAAAGTAAAAACACATCCCGATGTGGACTTTCTCTTATCCTTATCTGTCTGGAAATCCGAATCGGTATATCCAAGAGGCAATAAATCAGAGGACTTGTAAACTAGCATATACTCCTTAGTCCTTCGCAGGTACTTGAGTATTGCTTTTACGGCACTCCAATGTTCCTGTCCTGGGTTTGACTGGTATCTGCTAACCATGCCCACGGCAAAGCAGATATCAGGCCTCGTACATAACATTGCATACATTAGGCTTCCACATGCCGAAGCATAAGGAACTGCCTTCATGTTCTCTATCTCCTTAGGTGTCGAAGGACACTGCCTCTTTGATAGAGTAACTCCATGTCTGAAGGGGAAATTACCCTTCTTGGAGTCCAGCATGTTAAAACGAGCTAATACGTCATCTATGTAGGGCTCCTGAGATAAAGCCAACATCCTTTTCTTGTGATCCCTTATTAGTTTGATCCCAAGGATGTATGCTGCTTCACCTAAGTCCTTCATTTCAAATTGTTTGAACAACCATGCCTTTATTGAAGACAACATCTTAACATTGTTTCCAATGAGTAAAATGTCATCAACATAAAGCACTAGAAAAACCACTGCATTTCCCTCACATCTCTTATACACGCATGCTTCGCTTGGACATTGATCAAATCCATATGACTGGACTGCCTGATCAAAGCGAATGTTCCAATACCTAGAAGCTTGTTTAAGTCCATAAATAGACCTCTTCAGCTTACATACAAGATGCTCTTGGCCTTCTTTAATGAATCCCTCTGGTTGCTGCGTATAGATGGTTTCCTCAAGATTTCCATTAAGGAAAGCTGTCTTGACATCCATTTTCCAAATCTCATAATCGAGATGAGCTGCTATAGATAAAAGAATACGGATTGACTTAAGCATGACTACTGGTGAAAAGGTTTCCTCATAATCGATACCTTCTTTCTAAGTGTACCCTTTCGCAACAAGTCTTGCTTTCCAGGCTTTCACCTTTTTGTCTGATCCCCTCTTTTTCTTGTAGACCCACTTACATCCAATAGGTTTTACACCTTTGGGTGGTTCCACGAGCTCCCAGACCTGATTAGAATACATTGATTCCATCTCAGAATCCATTGCCTTTTGCCAAAGACTTGCATCTTTGTCCTGTATTGCCTCTTTGTATGTCCGGGGATCATCATCATGTTCACCAGAGACCAAGTCCGAAGACTCTCCAAAAAACATGAATCTGTCAGGCTGTCGAACAACCCTCCCACTACGACGAGGAACTGGTACAGTATTAGTGACCGGTTGCACAGTCTGCTGTGGTTGTTCTACTTGTACTACAGGTTCATTATTCGTCCCTCCCACTAGTTCCTCAAAAAGGATACTACTCTTGGGTTTGTGATTCATTATATAGTCTTCCTCTAAGAATCTTGCATTGGTGCTAACAGTGACATCCTGATCCTTAGGACTATAAAATAAATAACCTTTTGTTCCCATGGGGTAGCCTACAAACAGCCTTACTTCTGTACGAGATTCTAGCTTAGTCGCGTTCTTGTTCAGCACATGTGCTGGACAACCCCATATCCGAATGTGTCTCAGACTCGGTTTGTCCTCGGTCCACAATTCTAAAGGGGTTTTAGGAACCGACTTAGAAGGTACTAAGTTCAGAAGATAAGATGTTGTCTCTAAGGCATGTCCCCAAAATGACTTGGGTAAATCCGAATAACTCATCATCGATCTAACACTCTCTAAAAGAGTTCGGTTCTTTCACTCTGCTACACCGTTCTGTTGGGGTGTTCCTGGTGCAGTCAACTGGGATTCTATCCCATTTCTGATAAATATTCCCTGAATTCCCCAAGCAAGTATTCGCCACCACGATCAGATCATAGTGGCTTGATACTTTTATTATGTCGCTTCTCCGTTTTAGCTTTGTACTCTTTGAATTTCTCAAAGCACTCAGACTTACGGCGCAACAAATAAACGTACCCATATCTAGAATAATCGTCAATAAAAGTGACGAGATACTCATAACCACCTCTTGCTTGGATATTCATAGGTCCACATAAATCAGAGTGAACCAATCCTAACACTCCTTTGGCTCTATTCCCCTTTGCCTTAAAAGGCCTATTGGTCATTTTACCTTCCAAGCAGGATTCACAAACTGGAAATGGCTCCACTGCCAATGAGCCTAAAGGCCCGTCTACTACCAGTCTTTCAATCCTCCTCAAGTTAATATGACCTAATCTCAAGTGCCAAAGATATGTTTGGTTCAAACTAGAAGGTTCCTTTCTTTTATTAGAGGTAGAAGATGTGTTGTTCAATATCCTATGCTGTAGTTGCAGTGCGGGTTGACTAGGATTAATTATATACAAATTGTCTTGCAATGCACCAGAACATATAATCCGTTTATTCATCATAATAGAAACATTACGATCCAAACAAACATTCTAACCATCCATAGCAAGTTTAGAAACCGAAATCAAATTCCTTCTAAAAGAAGGTACATAAGGACAATTGTTCAAAACCAAAATCCTATCAGAACCAAAAGATAAATGAATAACTCCTACTGCAACTACTGCTACTTTCGTAGCATCTCCCATGAACACGTAGATCTCACCATCTCTAAGCATTCTGGATTGCTGGAACCCCTGCATAGAGTTACAAACATGATCAGTGGCTCCAGTATCTACACACCAAGTGCTCGTAGATATAGTTGCTACAAATGTTTCTGTAACTAGAGAAAGAGACATACCAGTATCGTTTGTCTTCTTAGGAGGAGGACAATCCTTTTTCCAGTGACCCGACTGCTTGCACCAGTAGCACTTCCCCTTAGGCTTTTTCACACCACCTTGAACTCCCACTGCCTTCACAGCTTTCTATGTCTGAGCCTTTTTCTTCTTCTTATTGCCCTTCGGCTTAGAGGAAGAACCTTTCTCAGCCACATTCACTTGAACACTCTGGCGAAATAATCCTTCAGCTGCCTGAAGTTCTGTCAGCAGTTCCGCAAGACTATACTGCCTCTTGTTCATGTTGTAATTCAAGCGGAACTACTCAAAACTCTTGGGCAAGCTCATAAGGATAATTTCAATCTCGGTTTCCCCGTCAAGCTCTGCACCAAGGATCTCTATCTCATTCAGATTTGACATCATCTTGAGAACATGATCCCTTACAGGTGTACCTTCAGCCATCTGAGTGTTCATTAAAGCCTTCATGGCTACTTGCCTAGCAGCCCTATTCTGATCTCCAAAAAGTTCCTTGAGATTAAAGAGCATATCCGAAGCAGTGGCCATAGCCTGATGCTGATGCTGCAAAACACCCCACATTGCTGCCAGAATGTAACATCGCGACATCTCATCAGCCTTTATCCACCGCTTATAATACTCTTTCTCCTCATCAGGAGCATCAACAGCGGGCTGCTCAGGCTTGGGTTCATAAGTGCAAAACTTGTACTCCTCAGCAGTCAACACAATGTCCAAATTACGTTTCCATTCAATATAGTTAGGTCCGGTAAGTTTGTTATCCTTAAGTATGGTGAACAGTGGATTAAAGCCCATTTTATCCTGGGAATCATGCATGAAAAAATCACATTACACATAAAGAAGGGAAATTAAGACCTCTTGGTTCCTCTAACAATCATTAAAATTAAATGCACTAACGTTTAAACACCATAAGTTTCTGCTACGTCACGATGGGTGACATGTATACCACCTAAATTTGTTTAAACGTTACTTCGGTCCTATTACTAAACAATAAGCCACGTTGGGGTGGTCTATATTATTTTTCATAGCTAAATGTATACCATCATCAAATCTTAAATTATCCGAAACCTATAGAACTTGGTACGCCACGATGGGCGGCATGTATACCTTCCAATATTCCTTGAATAGAATAATTCAATTCAATATTCGTGTCTGGTTTGAGTTCTAGGCAGTGGAGGAGTCACATTGGTCTCACTTAATACCCATAAGCCTTAGAAATCGCCCCAAATCAGAGATAAAGAAAATTCGTATCTATTCGTATTAATTTAAGAAGTTTGTTCCAGTAATATCTATAACATTCTAGACACCATAAATTACATGCCACGATGGGTGACGTATACATAATTTATATTCGTCTTTATGTTAAATTACATACAAACAATTATGGAGACCATGGAATTTAATATCATATTAACTCCCTCTCCCACTTAGAATTTACTTTGAGGATTTTAATCTAGATGCATCGCCCTATGTTAGTTCTTCGAAGTCCACATGTATACTATCATGATCATAGCAACACAAAGAACATATAACATGGCAGCATACTATCATGATTAAAGCATTAATAAAAAACAACCCTATGTCCATGTCATTCTAGCATGCGAAGGGTTAGTATCACATGGCATAACAACAAAGACAAGAAATAAATAACAACAATAATCGAGTATTATGTAAATCATAATGAAACACGTCCACTATTATGGCCCCGGAAAAATCAGCTTTGAATTTATCCTTCGGAAGATTCCAGAAAACTTCGAGAGCCCAAAACCCTAGCTGTCTCCTTGAGAAAAGTTCGGAAAACAGCCTCGAAAACACCTCAACCGGGGTTCCCCCGGTTGTAGCTAGCTCCGTCTCGTTCTGCCGTCTCCGAAAAGTGCTCGTTCGCCCAAATCGGACATCATATGCAAAAGTTACGGCCAAAACAGTGCAGCACCCCCGAAACCCTAATCGCAGCATCGGAAGATCCTTGTTTCTTGCAGCCCCGTTGATCAAACAATTACATACAAATCGTACAGACGAACCAGCCTATTCTATTACATCAGATCATAATCTAAAACAATTACAAATTGAATTACAAGATCAAAACTATCACAATCAACCCTCGTGATTTACAACAGCCACGATAAACCACGCGGAATCCAAACATAACAGAATAACCACGATAAACCACGTGGGATCCAAAACACATAATTAAGACATGGCCATAATAGTGGATAACAACCTGCATCACAGAACCACTACATACATGCATATATATAATCATGACATGGACTACATATAATAAAACGCAAAACCGCAACCTCGCTCTGATACCATTGTAGGAACAATCGGACCTTGGCCCTGCGTTTTATGATACTAATTAAAAGTTCGAACAGAATATTAACCTTAATCGCTACGGCGCAAGCGATTCAAATCCACGTCTTCTACTGTATTCCCTGATTCTCCTTGGACGAAGTGTGGCCTTCGATCTCCCAAGGTGTGCCTCTCCTTAAAGCTTCGAAAACCCAAAACCCTAGCTGTCTCCTTGAGAAAAACGTCTGCCTCTCCCAAACTCTAGGATGAATTCGTTTTGCTGTGTCTTTCAGCTTTAGGAGAACGAGAATATATATAGGCTACAGTAGGGATCATGGACCATTAGGTCAGGCCTTCCAATGACATTCCGGGCCAGGCCCAATGTCGTTAAATATTAATTCAATCCACTAAAGAATTAATATTTGCACTACCTTTCCTAATTCCGTAAATTGATTATTTAATTCGGCTCCCATATTAATTGCTTATAAATTCCCCATGTTTAAGGTATCGCATGTCCATTAATTAAATTAACTTCTGACAATTAATTTAATCAACATCTTTCATCCTTGATCATCCACTCAACCTTATAATTATGCGAGAACAAATCTGCCTGCAGGACTAAAGCATAATTATCTTTATGAGCTTTCAAGAGGACATCATCACCCGAATATATTTTTCGGACACGGTTTCCTTCTATAGTCAATATCCCACTCTGTATATAATGTCATTGCCTAATACATAAATTCGTAATTTGAAATAAATTACTTAACTTATGAGTCAAGGCATGTGCATTAAATACAAGTGTCAATAACTATATCCGGATTAAGAACCTAAGCAATAATAACTTCGTAGAATCCTAGTTCTTTATTGTCAGAATTAAAGAAACAATTATTCCACTATTTTGATCCCGTTCAATATACACAAAGTATACAAGTATTATTCAATAGTCAAGATAAACTATTTCCAAATAATACTTCAGTCGTTCCAGTGGTTTATCTAACACCACCTCGACTGTAAACCTTTATTATATTTATATAAGGAACTCGACAATCTAATCTTCTGCTATCCCATTTGATACTAGATTCTCTACAATATATAATATTCAGACAATGTGAAAACATGCATTCAAGATTCTCAAATAATTTTTATATACTTCAAACGAATATTTCAGTATAACCCTAACAGTACGTGCTTCTGACATTCTTTGGTATGATTTAAGAAAGTCATACTGTGTCAATCAGTATGACATTTTCCTTAAGTCATGTGTCTTGTGTCTATATGAATTTAAATGTCATACCCTTTGATGCTCTATGTCACACCCCAAACCAACACACACACTCGAATTGATATAATATGAACAAGAGACAGATAAATAATAAATCCGGAAATTAGGATTACATAATTTATATCCCAAAAGAATAACATTTAGTTAATTACAAATCCAAAAAGGTGAAATAAAGTCCCAAAAGATCTTATAAGTTCAGAGTGTGGATCAGCCCATCTAACTAGTACCAAACATAATAGCGAAAGCCGCTTATATCATATATGCTACCTTCGCCCTTAAACAATTCTCTGCGTAGCCAGTGGTCGATTTACGTGCTGTTTGCTTTGTGCGTACCATATTTGCTAGCTGTAAAAGGGGTTAAATACGAGAATATGAGCAAAGACGCTCAGCAAGTACTAACAGTCCTAAACACATGGCATCATAATAATATCAAAGGTGTCCGAAACAAATTCAAGAATAAATGATAAAGCATTCATTAAGGTTCATGATAATATGATGAATGGACATGGCAAAACACATGGATAATCATGGCATCATGGCAATATGGCAACATGTTATAATCATATCATCATCAAAATTCATTTTAGGACGCTACGGATTACAGCCGGTGATCAGCCGCGAAGTAATCCCGAACCGCGCTGGGTTCTCAAATATAATGGGATCCCTAGGCTATCTGTGAGCCTAATAAAATGTGAAGAGGACTTGCGTCTAGTCCAAATCACTAAAGAAAACATTTTATAATTCATTTTGATTTATAACATGGATGCCGGAAAAAGGTTTATATCATCTTTTATTGAAATATGGCAAAAGGGTTCAAGTTCACTAATAATGTGTCAACGCATATTGGACTTAAGGGGATAAGTTCCAAAGTCAAAAGAAAATCGATTCTATCAAGTGTTATTCGGTATTTATGAAAGTGTACGTGTCATGATCTTATTGGAGGTTTTATTAGGAAATCTATCGTTTTGTGGTTTAAGGGTAAGGGAATATGTGGAAAGAAAGGTACTAATATGATCGGGAATTTATGTCAAGGTATTTGCGAATATAATAGGCATGGTGATTATTGCAACAAAAATACTCGCGAGGATTTATGAGTCACGGGTGCACATATATTTGCAACAATTGTAAGGTTAAGGATGTAGTAACTTGCCTTTGCAAGATTCTGAGATTATTCAATCTTGATGGTACGAGCTTTTCCTTTTGCCTCGGAACCTACACATTATATTAACCTCGTCACTAAAGGGCACTTTAAGTCTAATTTATATTACACGCGCCTATTCTCTAGTTACGTAACCTAATACTCTATTATTAGCTAACTATCGCTATAAGAGTCATTGCACGTATTTAATTATAGGTATACATGCTCATTTATACATATAAAGATAATTAACGTAATCATGTAATCACATACTCCACATAGTCACATAATGACATGGCATGATTTATTAACTATATATATTATATACTATATACTTAAACTCCTAAACACATAAGCAAGTAGCACATAAAGGCTTATTTCTAAACTTCTAAACTCCCCATACTGACCTTATCTTAATCCTAAAAGTGCTTGCAAAAACTCAGCCCTTATACCCTTGACAATCATGCAAGAGTTGCACTTACAACTCTCCAATGACTCTCTAAGGTTGCTCTCGGTTACTTAGTGAAAATAAGATGCTCTAACTAGGGCCTTCACTCTAATTTACTTTTAATAGGTTGCTAAGACTCTAAACTTACTTGTGCAATTGATACAATACAAAGGCCTCACACAAATTGGTTTAAAAAGTTAAAAGGGCACAGTGAGGTTCTCTGTTGTAACCTCTCTGCACTACCTGCATCCTAACTGAGATAACTCAATGTGTACTAAGTGCATTCCTACCAAATCAATTCACA
Source organism: Daucus carota subsp. sativus (assembly GCF_001625215.2). Taxonomy (NCBI): domain Eukaryota; kingdom Viridiplantae; phylum Streptophyta; class Magnoliopsida; order Apiales; family Apiaceae; genus Daucus; species Daucus carota. The sequence goes on from NC_030382.2 coordinate 25,474,066, forward strand.
TGGATTCCCAACTCTTAAGGTTATCTCTCAGACTTGGTTTCACTCCAAGGCCCCCTCTGAAACTACCCAGGTTATTATTCAAAGTTGACACTGCTGAAAACTACCCTGTTTCCCAACTGCCTTGTGTTTACTGATTTAAAACTCTGTTTTCTCACTAGGTTTTGGGTTCTAATGGTATGTTAGGCTTCCTTAGGGTTCACTAAACTCAGTTAAGCCAAGGCCCCATGAAGGCCTCACTCATGACAAGGTGAAAATCTCACAAGAACACAGATTACTCAATTCTGCCCTGTTTTGGGGTATCTACTGTTTTGAGTGTGTATACCTACCTAAATGCAGGGGATTTGGTGATTTAAGCCTACTGGAATCATAACAAAACTAACTCCCAACTCCTGGACACTTGGGACAAGTAAAACCCAATCAAATCAACACCAGAACTCCTAGTTTCTATGTGCAAAAATCTGTCCAGTGCTAGTGTGTGCCTCCTTCCACCTTATCACCCATCTTAACACCATTCAACATCAACCAAGCCAACAACTCTAATCTATAATCTATATACCACTACTGTATAGCCTTATACAAGAAATTACAACACAATTCAAGCCTCAATAATCACATTACCGAAGCCAAAAATCACAGCAGAGCAGAGCAGATTGGTTTTCAGCATTTTTAAGCATGATTTCGAACTCATAATCCATATAAAGTCACATAATACATCAAAACTGAACATGACTAATCATGGCACATATTATACTAGCATTTTATGGCAAAAACCGAGGCATGCAATGATTAAAAACCAGTTTAAAAAGTGACAAAATCAGCTTACACTTTATACTATGAAAATCATGACATGCACTTATAAACTCTAACTTTCTTGGCAAGATCTTGACATGCAATGTTTAAAACTTTGTATAACAACCTTGTAGAGACTAAAACTCAAAGATCCCAGCAAGAAACATCTCATTCCATCCACAAAAATATCCAAATCAATGGATTCCCTTCGGCTCCTTGGGAGTCATTGCCGAGGGCTTGAACCAAGGTTATGGCTTGACAAATGGGGGTGATACACTCCCTCAAGACCACTCCTTGTCCAAGTATTTAAGCCACAATGATTCCAACTCTAGATTCACATGAATCAAAGTTGAAAATCTCGGCTTGGTGACATGCAAGTACTCAAACTAACCTTAAATGGAAGCTTGTGACTAGGAGATGATTTTTCTCTCTTGGATGAGTTGCAAAATATGTGTGTATATGAGGTTATGAAGAGAAAATTTTAAGGGTTTGGGAGGGAGGTAGTATTCGGCTGAAATGAGAGAGAGAGGGAGGAGAGTTTGGTGGGTTTAATTTGGTGTGTAGTGTAGAGAATGATGAGGTCTTGTGCTTTTGACTAGACTAGAAGTGAGTGGATTTGGGTAGTTACAATTCTATCCTTCTAGTAGCTTTAGGTGAGAATGCATGCAAGGTTTTAGTGGTAATTACAAGAGTCAAATGGTGTGAATAGTCGGTCATGCCCTTGGACTCTATTCTCAACCAAAATGCATGCAAGGGTACTAGTGTAATCTTATAATTATTAAAAGTATGAATAAAATGAATGGATTTTAATAAATAAACTACAATTCCATAAATCATCAAACTAATACTATAAATACTATGAGATTTTACAAGTTTAACAAAATCATGATCAAAAATTTTGGACAAAGAAATATTTTTAAAAGCATTTTCAAGTATTACCCTCTAATATATAATCTATGTATAAAAAGAATAATACACGTAATAATTCACAACGAAACAACTTTCCACTACAATTATATATGTATATCATATCACGTAATCGCTCGCATTACAATTTACCACTATTTACGATAATCTCTACTATTATTAAATCGCGTAGCCGCAACTATTAAATTAACACCGAATCGTGCAAGATAATTAATCGCGTAGCGAAATCCCTCGCATACGACTATTTATACACGAAATAGAATCTAATTATGCCATCAAGTCATGTATAAATCCCAATTATCACTAAATCGCGTAACAAGAAATCTTACTCGCGTACAAAATATATCGCGTAGAAATTATATTAGTGATACTTGCAATACCACATAACAAGAGAATATATATATATACACTCTTATATAACGATTCCACGTATCGACATAATAACATAGAATATAAGTATCGTGCTTATGAAAAAGTTCAAAATTACCGGTTGTTACATCCTCTCCCCCTTATAGGATTCTGTCCTCAGAATCTAGGAGAATAATTGAGGATACCGATTCCGCATATCAGACTCTAGCTCCCAAGTGGCTTCTTCTACCCTTGGATTCCTCCACAACACTTTTACCAAGCTTACTGATTTCTTCCTAAGTTTTCTTTCTTGCCGATCTAGTATTTGTACGGGATGTTCTTCATATGATAAATCAGTCTGGATCTCCACTGGTTCACTTTCTATCACATGATTGGCGTCCGGGTTATACTTCTTGAGTAATGAGACATGAAACACATTATGCACGTGCTGATATTGTGGTGGCAATGCTAACTCGTAGGCAACTTTTCCAACTTGGTTCAAGACTTCAAAAGGTCCAATATATCTTGGTGCTAGTTTTCCTTTCTTACCAAATCTGGTCAAACCCTTCTACGGTGATATTTTTAGCAATACAGCTTCCCCAACTTCAAACTTCACATCTTTTCGAGCGGGGTCCGCGTACTTCCTTTGTCTGTCTTGTGCAGCAATTAGTCTCTTCTTGATTACCGTGATGGTGTCCTTCATTTGTTGTACCAATTCAGACCCTAAAACCTTCCCTTCTCCAACTTCATCCCAATTCGTCGGTGTTCTGCATTTCCGTCCATATAAAGCTTCGTATGGTGGCATGCCAATGCTGGAATGGTAACTATTATTGTATGAAAACTCCACAAGGGGCAAATGTTCGTCCCAACTTCCCGAAAAGTCAATGGCACAGCTTCGCAACATATCTTCAATGGTTTGGATTGTTCGTTCGCTTTGGCCGTCAGTTTGTGGATGACATGCCGTGCTCATGTTCAATTTCGTCCCTAAATGTTCTTGAAATTGCCTCCAAAATCTCGAATTGAATCGTGGGTCTCGATCTGAAACTATTGATATAGGTACACCATGTCTCAACACGATTTCGCGTACATACATATGAACTAGTCTGTCTAAAGAAGACTTCTCATTAATTGGAAGAAAATGTGCCGATTTCGTAAGACGGTCAACTATTACCCAAATTGCATCGTGTCCAGAACGCGTTCGAGGTAATCCTACTACAAAGTCCATGGCAATATTTTCCCACTTCCATTCTGGAATCTTCAATGGCTGAATCAAACCACTCGGTCTCTGATGTTCAGCTTTTACCCTTTGGCATGTATCACATTTTGAAATCCATTCTGCAATTTCTCTTTTCATGTTCGGCCACCAGAAATTCTTTCTCAAGTCTTGGTACATCTTGGTGCTCCCCGGGTGAATCGAAAATCTAGAATTGTGTGCTTCTTGCAAAATGTCATTCTTCAATTCAGTCACATTTGGAATCCAAATCCTTGATGAAAATCTTAACACACCTTGCTCATCTTTCTGTGTACAAATTTCTTCTCCCGTCAACTGATTATCTTCTCGCGTCATCATTTCGTCTTGATATTTCTTTATCTTCTCTAACAGAGTTGGTTTAAAGGTAATGGCATAACACATCTCTTCTGCCCCTCCAAGTTCACAAAACTCCAATTGCAACTTCTCAATTTCATTTGACAACTCTCTTGGCATTGAAATCACATTTAACTTCTCTTTTCTACTTAATGCGTCCGCTACCACGTTGGCCTTCCCGGGATGATATTGTATCGAACAATCATAGTCTTTGATCAACTCCAACCATCGGCGCTGTCTCATATTTAGATCTTTTTGAGTGAAAAGGTACTTCAGGCTCTTATGATCTGTATATATCTCACATTTCTCCCCGTACAAGTAGTGTCTCCACAATTTCAAAGCAAAAACTATCGCAGCCAATTCTAAATCATGAGTTGGGTACTTCTGTTCATGTGGCTTAAGTTGTCTTGAAGCGTACGCTATTACTTTTCCATGTTGCATCAACACGCATCCAAGTCCTTTGTAAGAGGCGTCACTGTATATCACAAAATCTCCCTTGTCATCGGGTAATGCTAAAACCGGTGCAGTTACTAGTCTTTGCTTCAACTCTTGAAAACTACTTTCACACTTCTCCGTCCATTCAAACTTCTCATTCTTCCTTGTTAATTTGGTCAATGGTACGGCAATCTTCGAAAAATCCTTCACAAACCTTCGGTAATATCCTGCTAATCCCATGAAACTTCTCACTTCTGTTGGTGTCTTCGGTCTCTCCCAATTCATCACAGCCTCAATCTTTTCGGGGTCCACTCTAATCCCCTCACTTCCAACAATATGTCCTAGAAATCTTACTTCCGTCAACCAAAACTCACATTTCGAGAATTTGGCATACAATCTCTCCTTTCGCAACACTTCCAACACTATTCTCAAATGTTCTTCGTGATCAGCTTCCGTCTTTGAATACACCAAAATATCATCGATGAAAACTATAACGAATTTATCTAAATATTCCTTGAATACCCGATTCATTAAGTCCATGAAAGCAGCCGGTGCATTCGTCAATCCAAAAGCCATAACAAGGAATTCGTAATGTCCGTATCGTGTTCGAAAAGCTGTCTTCGGTATGTCTTCAGCCTTAATCTTCAATTGGTGGTATCCCGACCGTAGATCAATTTTCGAAACACAAGAAGCTCCCTTGAGTTGGTCAAACAGATCATCAATTCTAGGCAAAGGGTACCTATTCTTAATCGTCAATTTGTTCAATTCTCGATAATCTATACAAAGTCTCATACTCCCGTCTTTCTTCTTCACAAACAAGACCAGCGCGCCCCAAGGTGAAACACTTGGCCGTATAAATCCCTTGTCTAATAGTTCTTGTATTTGCTTTGCCAATTCCTTCATCTCTGACGGAGCCATTCTATAAGGAGCCTTCGAAACAGGTTCGGTGCCAGGTGCAAGTTCTATTGTAAACTCGATTTGTCGGTCCGGGGGTAAGCCAGGAAGCTCTTCGGGAAACACATCTATAAAATCTCTTACTACTGGAATGTCTTCAGGGCTAGAAACTTCTTTACTCTTATCAATTACATATGCCAAATACGCCTCGCATCCCTTCCGAATCATCTTCTTTGCTTGCATCGAAGTAAGAAATCTTTGAGTTTGCCTTTGACCCTTAAATGTTACCTTCTTGCCTTGTGGTGAACTCAATACTACCGTTTTGTTCTTGCAATCTATTTGAGCATTGAAGCTTGTCAACCAATCCATCCCTACTATCACGTCGAATTCGCCTAACTGGAAAGGAATAAGACTCGCAGGAAAAACGTGTCCGGCTATCACTATTGTACAATGGGGGCACACATGTTCTACAGATATTCTATCTTGATTAGCTAAGACAACGGATAGGGGTTCATGCATCAATTGGGTTTCACAGTTCAACTTATCAACAAAAGATTTCGAAATAAAGGACCTTGTAGCTCCCGAGTCAATCAATACTTTAGCACTAGCAGCGTTCACAGAAAGCGTACCTGAAACTACATCAGAACTTTGAATTGCATCCTTTACATTCATGTTGAAAGTCCTTGCTTGTGCCGGATATGTCAAAGCTGGATGAGATGAGGATGATGCCATTTGAGGTTGATTGAAAGGCATTGGAAATGATGGTGCTGGCATAGGAGTTGCTTGATTCATCGGATACGGCATAGCAGTCATTTGTAGCAATTGATTGTTAACCGCTCCTTTGCATTCCCTCGACACATGTCCTACTTTACCACACTTGTAGCACGTGACATTGGCCTTCTGATTCTTACATTCATGAGCATAGTGGCCTTTTGCGTGACACTTGTAACAAACTACATTCGCCTTGTTGCAAATCCCCGTATGCTTCTTATTACAAACTTTACACTCCGGAATTGATCCTTGCAGGGGTTTCTGTCCACTCGATTGAAATCTGTTTTCTTGTGACTTGTTCCCAAATTCTTTCTTCTTGAAGTTTCCGGGTCCACTTTGAGGTTTAAACCTTTGATTAACTTTCTGATTCTGGCCCTTGTGACTTGTGCCTTCTTCTCCCGATTCAAATCTTCTCTTTTTGTTGCCTTTCTCCTTCTGATTCTGCTCACTTTCGCCTTCAATTACCATTGCTTTTTGAACTACTTCAGCATAAGTAGTCAATTCAAAAGCTGCCACCCGACTTCTCAACCACGGCTTTAGTCCTTGTTGAAATCTCTTCGCTCTCTTCTCTTCAGAATCAACATACTCTCCCATAAATCTAGATAGTTCAGTGAACTTCTTCTCATACTCCCCAACTGTCATATTATCTTGTTTTAATTCAAAGAACTTCATCTCCATTTGTGTTTGCATATAGCGAGGAAAGTACTTATCCAAAAACATTCTCTTAAATCTGTCCCAAGTAATAATTCCTTCGGGTTCTAAAGCTTTTGCTGTTTCCCACCAATAGTTCGATTCTCCTTTAAGAAAATAAGCAGCATACTCCACTTTCTGATTATCTCCAACATTTGTCAAGGCAAACGCCATCTCCATCTCCTTTAACCAAGCATGAGCTTCAACCGGATCTTGGGTTCCTATGAATTCCGGGGGTTTTACGGATTGGAAGGTTTTGAAAGTGGTGACATTTCCTGGAGGTGGTTGTGGTGGTTGCATTTGTTGAAGAAGTTGTGTAAGTCTAAATGTAAAGACAACCCTATCTGTTACATAGGGATGATAACTCAACAATAGAACAGGACAAGTAAATAACACTACGCCTGCACCGGAATCGGAAGATACGAAGACAAAGGTTGAAGAAGCCATCTACAGTCTTGAAGGAATAAGTTCACTGGAAGAAGTTCATTAATATGTTCATGCCTCAGTGAAGAATAAATATTGAAGTATTCAAGATTGTGGAAGTAATGAAGATGTTGTCCAAGTACTCGAAAGATTTCAGTGCAACCCCTGAAGCAAGATATTTCTCTATATCTTGGTTGGTTATTTACAATCAACAATTGAAGCATAAACTAACCCTGAACCGACTGATCAATGTTTGCTGACAAAGAAGGTACAATGTTTGACTTCAGTGTTAGTCGCTTGTGAACCAGACCAGTGCACTAAGCGTCAACACATACGGAGTTTTCCAAAGTATTTATCAATCGAAGAATTGATCAAGTCATAACAAGTCATTTGTTCCAAAGCCAAGCCAAGCCAAGCCAAATGCCTAGCCTCTGCAAGCTATGCCAAAGTGACCTATCTTTTATATGTGTGCACTTATATATTTGTATATGTACAAATATAATTATATATGTATATATGTATATTTAATTAAATATAATATATATAGTATATATGTATATATGTTTTTAAACATATGTATATGTATATTTATATGTATATATATTTAAATAAATATATATGTATATAATATATGTATTTATATTTTACATAAACATTTATATATTTAAGTGTATATATATATTATATTATGTGCATAAATATATCTATATTTAGAGAGAGTTATATATATCTTTATATATATATTTATATTTATATTTACACATAGTTATATGTATATTATATATATTTAAATATATGAGAATATATTTAAATATATGTGTATATATATGTTACTATATGTTTATATAAATATTATATATATGTATATATTTATATATACTTTTCTTTATATATATTTATGTTTATATTTATATTTATAAATAACTATATATATCTCTATATATATTTATATATATATATTTACATTTGTATTTACATATAATTATATATTATATATATTTAAATATATGAGAATATATTTAAATATATGTACATATATTATTATATGTTCATATAAATAAAATATATATGTGTGTGTATATTTATATATATTTTTATTTATTAATATAATAACAACATAATATATTATATTATATATATTATGCATGCATGTGATGATGTCAGGTGTCTAGGGCAACCTAGGGTTTGCATGTGTCCATGGAGCTAGGGTTTCAATCTCTTTAATCAACTGTGTTCACTGTGAGGCGCAACTTGCATTTGATTCAAGCAGAGACTAAGGCAAACGACATATACATACAATGTATGCTGTGTTGGCGCAACTTCAAGTTGGAAATAAATCTAAGGCACTCCGCATACAGTATACACAGTATATATCATGAGGCGCAAGTTGCTTAACCAGGAGAGAGAACATGGTGAGGTGGTTCTACTGTGTGGCGCAAGTTCAATGGGCTTAGTATTTTTCTAAGTCATATGACTAATACAGTGGAACTCAGTAGCGCAAGCTTTGACCTGGAAGTCAAAGCGCAAGTTTAAATGACAAGAATTTTTCTAAGTCCCTACAACGGAGCATTGAGGCGCAAACTCTACTGGGAAGACAACTTGTAGCGCAACCTTTGACCAAGTCAAAGGTTGCGACTCTAAGTCATCTCTCTGTGGCACTAGTTGAAGAAACTATATTTTGTCTAAGTAGAAGACACACTGTGGACACTGGACGGCGCGAGGTTTGACCAAACATTGGGCGCCAACTTTGACTTCTTATATATGCACACATATGTACATATCCAAGCGCAAGTTTGTGATATATATATATATATGTGTGTGTATATGTAAATGGCGCCACTTCTTGTGCTGGGGAGTTAGATTTATTTTGGATATCTGAAGTCGTCCAGGACGAACTCGTTAACCAGGGTTAGTTAATGAAAAGTCTATAAATACTTGAGATGTGAGTTCATTTTTCACACACACTCTCCACCACCTTTATGGTGGAATGGCTTTGTGCCTTGCACACTACTACACACAAATAAACTCTAGCTTAGTTTTGTATTATATATATATTTAGAAGCTAGGGTTTGTGAGTGTAAGTAGTAATAGCCATTGTAGCCAACCTTCGGGTTTGGATTTATAGCACCTTCGAGGTATTTATCAATATACAGATATACCTTGGAAAATATTGTGTGTTGGTTTAATATTTTTATATCCTCAGAAACCGACTCAATAAATATCCGGAACACGAAACCCATTACAGGACTGCAATTTGTTTATCCGCAAGATTCGAAAGAATTTTAAATTGTAGTGAGTATCGTATTCAACCCCCCCTTCTACGATACTTTGGACCTAACAATTGGTATCAGAGCCAGGTTGATTGATATACAAATCAGGATCCTAATCGTACGGAAAATCAAGAACCTAGCTTTTGATATTTGATTAGGGGAAATGTTCTTCCGGTTTGTGTTGCTGAATTTGTCCGTAGGCCTAAGCAAGGATTATTTGTCGGATACTGAACTTTGGACCGGGACTTATAAATTTATACTTTAAATTTTAAAAAGTTTATTTTATAAATTTGACTTAATTTATTTTAAACTTATTAATTGAGTTTATTATGAATTAATTAAATTTATCTTATAAACTTAATTAAATTTACTTTATAAACTTTACTAAATTCATTTAATAAATTTGCTTAAATTTATTTCAGACTTGTAAAGTTTACTCTTAGACTTTATCAAGTTTATCATAAATTTTTATAAATTTATTATTTAAATTTGTATAGTTTATGATTTAAATTTAAGTTAAAATATAAAATATAAATTTTAGAGGATTTTAACTGATTATGGATATAAGTTCAAGTTCAAGGGTTCAATTTAGTTTGTTCTGGAAGCTATGATTTAATTGGAGACGAGACACTTGAATATTTTCAAAAATTAAATTTATATAATAAATTTTAATATATTTACTACATGAATTTGTAATAAATTTGTTCTAAACTTGTTCAGTTTATTATGAATTTATTTGAATTTATTTTTTAAATATAATTAAATTTACTTTATAGATTTAACTAAGTTTATTTTATACTTTATTTTCTTTCATCTTTTAAAACTTATTTTTAAATTTATTTTCTTTATAATTTAAACTTAGTTTAAATAATCAAGTGTCCCGTAACCTTTTTAATTATTCTACTCCAAGACAAATCAGATTGACATTTAGTTGAGACAGATCAGGCTGACAGATTACAAGACAAACACCGGGCTTTCAAATACCAGATTCTCAGAACCGGTAATGGAAGTACATTGATGACCCAATCCAATTGATTACTCAAAGAATCATTAGAAGCAGTTTTCTATGTTCGACAAAGCTGATTGTGATTCGAAGAAGATTCTATTGAAGACTGATTGGACACTACTGACAGTGAATTTTGAAGAAGGTACTTCAGGCCTTGATCTGAGTAATTACTCCTACTTGATTATCAGATCACTAGATCAGGATGGGAATTTGCTACATCTGCAGTGAAGCATCTTCCCAGGGCTCGGAATGTCAACTTTGAATGGCACCACTAGTAGTAGGAAAAGAGAAGTTTTTACGGAAGAATCTTCAAGGGATTTCAATCTAACTCAGTGATTCAGGGATATACAATTACTCAGTGAATTGTACTGATGCTAAATCCATCCAGAATCAACTGAACCAAAGACAGAGAACTGTGGAGGTTTAAGGATATAATTATCGAGTTACTACCGCACCAAATCAGTTTCGTGCATTTATGTCAGAACCTTAGGATTGAACAGAAGAGTTTGTAACTACTGAATTTGAGGAAGCTCAAGTCGACGAAAGTTAACACTTTTGAAGAATGTGAGGACATAACTTCAAGGATTAGCATAACACTATCTGAGAGGTTTAGTCATGTCAGATTCAGATGGAATCCATTGGTTTCAAGTGGAGACTCTTCGGGGTTCAGTTCGACAGGTTGTTTGAAAACTGAGTTGGTCAGTACACACAATATTGTTTGGTATCTTAAGCAAAGAAGGGTTGCTATATATATTGAAGCCTCGACAAACAAGGATGATAGGGCTTGTCTGAAATTCAAGTGGATGTTTTGAAAGAAACATCACAACAAGTTCTTATGCTATTTTAGGAAAGGTGTGAGCTGGATCAGTTGCTGATGAGAAGGATGATTATGGTTATCTGGCTATCCTAGCATTCTCTGAAGATGACTCAACTCGCACATCTCAGGTACGAATTCTTTCTAACTATGCATTACATATTTCTTTATATTCAAAGCATGTTATAAATCTCTGAGTAGAATTGTTTAACACACAAGCACAAGCATGATAGCATCACAATAGATAATGTTGAACTAGTATGCTAGATCACTGTTCTGGTAACTAGGATTGATGATAATCTTGTGCATGTGTCTTTAGCAGATTCTTAACATGTGTATGAATATTTAGGATTTGATTATTTGCAATGTTGAGATTAGAAGCTTTCCTTTGGAACACGACTCTTAGTTTTATGGGTTATGATCCTAGCATATATAACTTTGTTAAAACACTTAGTTTCAAATTCCCTAGTACAACTAGATTTGCTTATTTATCTGAATTGTTTGTTAAGGAATTTATTTGTTCTATGATGGAATGTCTACCTTGTGTCAGTAGAACTTTTAGGACTTCATGTTAGATCTAAAACTGACTTAGGTAATAGAGATAGTATAATGCCATATAACAACAGATTGGAATTAGATCCTTATGCTCTTGGAAGATTATTGAATATCTGTAATTCTGCTTTCTACCTGTTACACTTGTGTTAATTGGTTTAAGTAGAGAGTACTGAATCTTCTGAATTGCATAACTGCCTGTCTTGCTATTGTCTTATCTTTGATTGTTTGCCATGTGTATTCAACATCATGTCTGCTTATTTTCATGTCATGAATGCATGTCTTTGTACTTGCATTGATTTTAGAAAAGCATGTTTGAGAATCACATTAGGGCAATGTCTAAATAAGAAGTAGCATGTTAAGGTTGATTCTGTTGTTACCACTGTTAAAGAAAAATCTCTAATCCATCCGGACCCAGTTATGATTGGGGACCATAGAACACTTTCCATTTGTGATTGCAGGTTACATATGATCCATATGATTTTTGGTGCACTCTGTTTGCTGAGTAGCTGAAATCATATGATTCACCAAAAGTACCCTGTTAGCAAATGTGATCATGTGAGCAGTTCTGTCAATAATCTTTGAAAGATGACAACAAAGATTCTCTTGCGGGACATGCCTGTTTTCCTGGAATGTCATCATGGAAGTATATCTTTCTTGGAAGAGTCAAAGCACACAAATTCTGAGTATCAGACTATTCTCTGACAAAGGACATTATGTCAGTTCATGGAATAGTGCTTTATCTCAAATCAGGAAAGATGTGAATCTGCTCGTAGCTAATATGGAACTTCAACTGAAGATGAAGTGAGCTATTTTCGATAGTAAAGCTTCATCGGATGAGTGTTAGCTATGGAACATGAAGCTCTCACACTTGTATGTCAAAACAAGGAGCTCTTTTTATTCGTAAGAAGAGAATTGGTGAGAGGACTACCTCATCTGGGATTCTATATGGATGAAGCTTATGAGGTATGTCAATAGGGAAGTCGAAGGAGCATCACAAAGAAGCAAAGATATGATCAACATTACTGAGCCGCTTCAGATGATACATATGAATTTCTACGGATCAGTTAATGTTATATCTACAACAAGCCAGATATCTTTTTGTGATGATCGTTGACTACTCTAGAGTCTTTTGTGTTGTTCGTATGTGTTCGAAGGACAAGACGTCACAAATGAAGGTTGATCAAGATGAACCCTGATCATTGATAAATCCAGAAAGACACCATTCTTTCCAGTGGCCAATCAGAAGCAAACACTAACTCTTGGTATGTGTTTGGAGGAAAATGCCTCTTTGAAAGTCTTGCATTTGAAGATCAAAGAATATTTTCCTCGGCTACTCAATGGAGTCTACAGTCTACAGGGTGATTGTGATTAATCAACAGAAGGTGATTGTAAGTCTAGACGGGACATTGAATGACACTTTGCTCCAAGCTGTTAAAGGTGATTGTATTTGTTTAATAATGATTCAGATCCTAGCAGAATCTCTTTGCAAGGATAAGGATTATTAAGAAGATCCCAACAACAGCTTAGGGGGAGCATTTGGTGGATCCACTAGTCAAACTCAACACCACATTGAAGATGAACAGGACATATCAAGAACGTATCTGCTTAGACAAAGGGTTTGAAATCAATATCATTCTCGGGTTCTAGTTCTTAAATGTTCCTAATGGTGAAGTGAAGACTAGGAGAGCTATGGTGAAAGGATGTTATTTCTTTGGGTTTCAATCTAAAGTGAAACTTGGGGAAGATTCAAAAGCTCTTAATGGGATCCAGATTGAGTGATTGCACGGCAAGATGATCTCAGTCAGTTTGAAAGCAGATTATGCGGAGTCTGATACCCTGACCTAATGACAATTCAGTACTTGGTATTTGTCGGGTATTTAGATTCCAACTGGATGTTTTTGGCTCTGTTACGAGGGACAAGCCAATTTGGTTGCTCAGAGTTATTACAAAGGAGAAGGTTATGAAGATGATGGAAACAGAATCTTCAAGTTCAGGACTCTACATCTTAGGGGACTCAACGACCTTCATGATTTAACTAAAGCACCATTGACGAGACTCGGGTTCAGGATATTACAGTGAGCTAGAAGATGAAGCTTCATGCAACATTTCAAGGACTTTTGCAGTTGCAGATCCAACGGAATTTGTATTCTCTTTCTTCATCAGCTCTCTATGAGTTACTCTCCAAGACCTGATGATCGTCATAGACATGGTATGACTTCTGACTAGCATATTATTTTAATATCTGTTTGCTAGAATCATATTTGGTATCCAAATTGTTACCTCTCATGATACAAGGCACACACAATACAACTATCTGTGCTGTGATACCATGATTATATTATATGTGGACTAACATCACTTGTGCAAGATAATTGCTAAGTGAATGCAGATTAGTGATATGATGAGTAATTTGTTGGAAAGTTGCAATTCTTTATGGTCTACTAGTTAGCCTAAAGAATGATGGCAATAAGAGGAAGTTAAGGATCTTTTGAATATGCGCATTTTGGAAGATCCTAGACCTGCCAAGACTTAAGCCAACAACCACTGAACTTGATCAGTACAAGAAAGGTACATCAACTGAAATGTCAAGTCTCAGAGGTATTCAACTTATCATTTTACTTAACTGCAAGTGGATCACATACTATATTTTTCATAAGGTATTACTTATTTCATGAGCATGTCTATCGTATTTATTAAATGAATTCATGAGTATTAAATTGTCTATACATAGGACTTGTGAATTTATTTAAAATCCAGTACCTCGTGCTTTTTGCTATTCTATGTGATTGCCATGTTTATTGTTTTGCATGCTTAGATGGTGATTATATGTTTTAGCATGAGTGTTTGTTATTTCAAATTATTTAAATTATGGTGCATGACAATTAAGTGACTTATTTGTTCATGATTTAAATGATTAGAGATGACATGAAGCATGACTTAATTATGTTATTTTTCTTGATCTATACCTTTTCAACAATTGGTATCTAGTAGAGAACTTTGTCATAATATGGTCGTGATATATCTGTATTTGTGAACATACTTAGGATTATTTTCTAGGTTGAATTCACTTTTATAGGTATAAAATCTGAAGCATGACTTATTTGTTTCTAGACTTGTGACTTGTATCAGTAATTGGTATGTGGTTAGAATCTAGTTAGAATTTAGTCATGATATACTAGTATTTGTGGAGTTACTTAGATTCTCTCTAGGCAGAATCCATTTATATTAGTGTATATATGTGAAGCATAGCTATTTGTGTTAGATATTTGATGATTTATTAATTGGTATTTTATTTCATGTCTAACTGCATATAGGTGTGATACTTTTAGTGTTAGTGATATTTTGCATGCTTATATGTAGATCACTAATATTAATTGTTAATATTTTCTGCGAGGAGTTGTGTGAGTTTACTTGTACTCAATGCTTACATGTATAGGACTTGTGAACTTTTCTTCAACTTTCCCTCGGGCTTACGAATATCTTTGTATGATTGTCATGATTTTAGTTGTTATATGCTGATCTGATAATTATATGATATTGCGTAAGTAATTATTATTTTATCTTAGTTAAATTGTGATCCATGACAATTATATGCTTATTTGTTTCATGATTGACTTTGATAGATTAATAGAAGCATGATTAATTCACGTTTTGAAATATTTAATTGGTATCTCTTTTTGATGCTTTATTGATGTTTTATTTGTGAATTGATTGTGATGTATTGGCACTGGTGAAATACTGTTGCATATTTCTTAAAACCACTAGTGCTAATATATTTTAGGTGTTTAATATTCTGAGTACAAGGGAGACAACATAATCTTTATTATGTCTCATATTTATGTTCTAGAGTGGTGAGTTTCTTCAAAGAAATTTTCTTATCAATTGATTTCAACAATTGGTATTCACTACTCTATTTCATAAATATTTCTTAGAATATTTTGCATCTATACATGTAGCGTCATAGGACGAGACATTGATTATCTTGTATTTGTGTACTTGGTGATCTTTGTCACTTGCAGCATCTGTTTTGACGATGTGCTAGTATGATGCCTTTTTACTAATTATTGTGATGAGTGCTTTATACACTGTAGCGCATAAATTTTCTTGTTTCCTTTTTAAATTGTAGTGAGAAACAAGAGTCTGTGTCTTTTTCAAAGACAAGTTCATTTAAAACTTTTATGCATAGATTCAGACTCTCGTACTCAAACAAGTTTTAAAGGAAAACTTTGATTCTTTCATCGGTTGTGATTGTCATTCTTTATGAAAATCATTTTACACTCACAACTGATTCATTTTTCTCAAAAGATTAAATGCAATTGCTTTCATTTAAAATCATAGATTTTCTAAAATGCATTTATATCTCATCTTGTTCTTCGGAACTTTATCAGCCTCTTGGCTTTCCTAGATAGTCATAAGGTTGAAAACCAACAATCTTTATCCCAGACTATAAAACCAAATTCAGAACACATCCCAACTTTCCCCCTGGAGTGATAAGGAACTTATTAGACTAGAGGTCAATGAGGGAGAAACTGTACTTGTTGCAGCAAATAAGGATGTGAGGGATATACCCACAGCTCTACCTCTCAAGAAGAAAAGGTGTTTTTGAACTTGAGGTAACTGTTGCTCATCTGTATTCTCTCAAAAGAATATAGAGCTGAAAAGGCAATAAAACAGTCTCTGGAATCATTCTCTCAACAGGATGAGTCCATTGAAATTCGCTCGTCAGCCAGAGCATCTTGTATTGAGTCAAGCACATCATCAGTAATCACTCTGATGAAGAGCCTAAACAGAAAATCTTATGGACACAATACAAGAGAGTGCACAGTAAGGTTAAAGGTTTTGTTCCAGAAGCAACTTCTTCATTTACCATTTTACGGTAAATAAGATGGTTGATGCCTTTACAGGTGTAAGGAGGAAACGAGGATCTCAATTGCCAAATCTTCAGGATTCTCGTCTCCCTCCCCAGATAAGAACAGATCTGGATCCAATCGGAATGGATTTCCTATTTATAGGAGATCGGCAACTCTCTGACTATGAGTCAATTTATTGATGAGTCGGTTGAGGGTCGGGGATTTACGAAACCCCATTGCACCGCCAGTGACCTCTCTTGAAGGGGCTATGGTGACTTTCTCATGCAGGTACAGAAGACCATACTTTGAGTGCTGAGAGAAACACTATGAGCCAAACACTAAGAGTTCAACACTTGGTGAGATTCTGAGAAGAACAAGTGAGATATCAGAATGAGAAATATGTGAGCATGAGTGAGTGCAAACACATAGGATATTGAGAAGAGTGAAACACTTGTGAGGTACATATAATAATAATTGGTATTGAAAGCTCACAAGTTGTTGAAAGAATTGACGGAAGCAACTACGGTTCATTCCATTTCACGTTGTGAACCTATG
Source organism: Daucus carota subsp. sativus (assembly GCF_001625215.2). Classification (NCBI taxonomy): domain Eukaryota; kingdom Viridiplantae; phylum Streptophyta; class Magnoliopsida; order Apiales; family Apiaceae; genus Daucus; species Daucus carota. The sequence goes on from NC_030382.2 coordinate 25,490,978, forward strand.
GTTGATGATTCTCTTGAATCAAGTGTCTTCACAGACATTGAGGAGGACTTAGGCCTTTGCCATAATTAAGCCTTTGTCTAACCTCCCAGAGCAAACAACTCTGGATCCTTAATTGGATAATCCACTTAGTGGTTGGCAACTTGTGGACCATGATTCGGATTTATCTGATGAGTCTGCAGGGACTGGGAATTACGAACTCCCATTGCACCACCGGTGACCCCCTACAAGGGCGGCTAAGGTGATTTTCTTGCAGGTACTCAGCATTTTGGAAGCTCAGTATTTGTGTGGAGGGATACACTTACAGAACTCGTGAGTGACACCCTTACCCAAAAACCGAGAGAAATTTGAGTGTTGAGTGATACACCTGCAGAACATTTTAGTGAGACACCCACTAATTACCAAATTAATACCTAAAGACAAAGTGGATGTTGTTACTGGAATGTTAGTTTTTACTCATTATTTTTCCGTTTGGAACCTATTCTTTCAGCATAGGGACCAACCCAATCAAAGTAAACCCTTCTTCTGAACTCTTTCTTCGACCCCAGCTTTAGCGTTGTTTAGTTCTCTATGGGGAGATTATCTTTTGGTACAGGAAGTATTGTACACGTTCCTTGACCTATTTGATACCACATATCCTCGGAGGATTCCACAACTAAGGGGGAGAATATATTTAGGGGGAGAATATATGAAAGGGGGAAGAAAAAGTAAGTTAGCTTTCTTTAGCTGTCTACAACTAAGGGGGATTAAACTACTCTTTAGCTGTGTACTACTGAGGGGGAGATTCTTCTTTCAACTAAGGAGGAGGATTGATCTTTCATCTAAGGGGAGACAACTACTTATCACTAAGGGGAACCTGATCAAGGTAACGGGAGGAGAAGTATAAGGTGATACATTTATTCTTCAGTAAGTGGTAGACAGGAACTTATTCATTACCACTGAAGAATTCAATGAAGCTGCTGATTGTTCTTTGCATAATGGAATGTTTTGAATTCTCTTCAAGACAGACTATGAGGATTATCTGGCAGGTAAGCAAGAACCAGAGAAATAAAGGTGATATGCACATCTGTTATTTCTATTCATGAAATCTGGAAATGTATTATATGATCCAGAAACTTTGTAGCATTATTTACTAGTCCAGGACTTTACTTTTTCTAGTGTTAGTTGAGTTATCCTCCAGAGGATTTGCTTGTTATGATTAACAAACAAATAGGGGGAGATTGTAAGTCTAAATGTAAAGACAACCCTATCTGTTACATAGGGATGATAACTCAACAATAGAACAGGACAAGTAAATAACACTACGCCTGCACCGGAATCGGAAGATACGAAGACAAAGGTTGAAGAAGCCATCTACAGTCTTGAAGGAATAAGTTCACTGGAAGAAGTTCATTAATATGTTCATGCCTCAGTGAAGAATAAATATTGAAGTATTCAAGATTGTGGAAGTAATGAAGATGTTGTCCAAGTACTCGAAAGATTTCAGTGCAACCCCTGAAGCAAGATATTTCTCTATATCTTGGTTGGTTATTTACAATCAACAATTGAAGCATAAACTAACCCTGAACCGACTGATCAATGTTTGCTGACAAAGAAGGTACAATGTTTGACTTCAGTGTTAGTCGCTTGTGAACCAGACCAGTGCACTAAGCGTCAACACATACGGAGTTTTCCAAAGTATTTATCAATCGAAGAATTGATCAAGTCATAACAAGTCATTTGTTCCAAAGCCAAGCCAAGCCAAGCCAAATGCCTAGCCTCTGCAAGCTATGCCAAAGTGACCTATCTTTTATATGTGTGCACTTATATATTTGTATATGTACAAATATAATTATATATGTATATATGTATATTTAATTAAATATAATATATATAGTATATATGTATATATGTTTTTAAACATATGTATATGTATATTTATATGTATATATATTTAAATAAATATATATGTATATAATATATGTATTTATATTTTACATAAACATTTATATATTTAAGTGTATATATATATTATATTATGTGCATAAATATATCTATATTTAGAGAGAGTTATATATATCTTTATATATATATTTATATTTATATTTACACATAGTTATATGTATATTATATATATTTAAATATATGAGAATATATTTAAATATATGTGTATATATATGTTACTATATGTTTATATAAATATTATATATATGTATATATTTATATATACTTTTCTTTATATATATTTATGTTTATATTTATATTTATAAATAACTATATATATCTCTATATATATTTATATATATATATTTACATTTGTATTTACATATAATTATATATTATATATATTTAAATATATGAGAATATATTTAAATATATGTACATATATTATTATATGTTCATATAAATAAAATATATATGTGTGTGTATATTTATATATATTTTTATTTATTAATATAATAACAACATAATATATTATATTATATATATTATGCATGCATGTGATGATGTCAGGTGTCTAGGGCAACCTAGGGTTTGCATGTGTCCATGGAGCTAGGGTTTCAATCTCTTTAATCAACTGTGTTCACTGTGAGGCGCAACTTGCATTTGATTCAAGCAGAGACTAAGGCAAACGACATATACATACAATGTATGCTGTGTTGGCGCAACTTCAAGTTGGAAATAAATCTAAGGCACTCCGCATACAGTATACACAGTATATATCATGAGGCGCAAGTTGCTTAACCAGGAGAGAGAACATGGTGAGGTGGTTCTACTGTGTGGCGCAAGTTCAATGGGCTTAGTATTTTTCTAAGTCATATGACTAATACAGTGGAACTCAGTAGCGCAAGCTTTGACCTGGAAGTCAAAGCGCAAGTTTAAATGACAAGAATTTTTCTAAGTCCCTACAACGGAGCATTGAGGCGCAAACTCTACTGGGAAGACAACTTGTAGCGCAACCTTTGACCAAGTCAAAGGTTGCGACTCTAAGTCATCTCTCTGTGGCACTAGTTGAAGAAACTATATTTTGTCTAAGTAGAAGACACACTGTGGACACTGGACGGCGCGAGGTTTGACCAAACATTGGGCGCCAACTTTGACTTCTTATATATGCACACATATGTACATATCCAAGCGCAAGTTTGTGATATATATATATATATATGTGTGTGTATATGTAAATGGCGCCACTTCTTGTGCTGGGGAGTTAGATTTATTTTGGATATCTGAAGTCGTCCAGGACGAACTCGTTAACCAGGGTTAGTTAATGAAAAGTCTATAAATACTTGAGATGTGAGTTCATTTTTCACACACACTCTCCACCACCTTTATGGTGGAATGGCTTTGTGCCTTGCACACTACTACACACAAATAAACTCTAGCTTAGTTTTGTATTATATATATATTTAGAAGCTAGGGTTTGTGAGTGTAAGTAGTAATAGCCATTGTAGCCAACCTTCGGGTTTGGATTTATAGCACCTTCGAGGTATTTATCAATATACAGATATACCTTGGAAAATATTGTGTGTTGGTTTAATATTTTTATATCCTCAGAAACCGACTCAATAAATATCCGGAACACGAAACCCATTACAGGACTGCAATTTGTTTATCCGCAAGATTCGAAAGAATTTTAAATTGTAGTGAGTATCGTATTCAACCCCCCCTTCTACGATACTTTGGACCTAACAAGTTGTTGTTGTTGGGCAATAGTGGCTGTCTGTTGGCGTACCAATTCTAGAAGTTGTGTTATGTCAAGGTTCTGGTTCGCGTTTCGATTTCCTTCTTCCGCATTTTCTCGGTTATTAGAGGGTCTTCCTCGAGCTCTTTTAGGTGCCATATTCTGAAATAAGAGTTATACAATTTTAAATGATACAAGGTTACGGTATTATTCGCAATTATCATGGTATGCAGTTCAATATAAGCAATAGAAATGATGCATGGTTATAAGCAAATTTAAAGAGCAATATAGGAATCAAGGAAAGTGCATTACTGGATTAAAACATGGTTCGAAACGAAAGATACGAATGTCAAAGTACGAAATACGAGTACAGATCCGAATCAAAATAGTACGAAAGTCTAGAAACGAAAATAAACAACATAGTGATAAAAGGAACAGCCTAAGGAACTAAAGGTCACGTCCTCTAGTCCTCGTCCTCCTCCTCGGTCTCCTCCTCACGGGTCCTAGGGATGTTAGGGGTCGTGTCCTCACGCAGCATCTTGACCATGCTCCTAAGTTCATCCGCTATCATCTGCACAGTGAGCTGGCTGGACCGGTCACGGTGTACTGGCATCTTCTCCAACCTAGATGTGGCCACCTGGATCAATGATTCGAGCCTAGAGATGGTCTTCTCCTTAGGTCCGTCACCCATGATATGATCACTCGAATAAACCTCCTCAATGCGCTCCATGAGCCTGTCATACTTCCCTTGGATAGTGTCGAGCTCCAACCTCAAGTCAGCATAGACAGAAAAGGGAATAGGTTCAGGCGGCGGGACCGAAGATGAGTGCGCACGTTGCTGTCAATAATATATATATATATACAAAAGGGTTAGATACGATTAAATCGAACGACGCATAATAATACTCCCGATATATATATATATATATATATATATATATATATATATATATATATATATATATATAATATACTTATACACCCTATGATCCTAATTGGGCTGTCCAGGGACTCTAAACCTAGGCTCTGATGCCAAAAATGTCACACCCCAAACCAACACACACACTCGAATTGATATAATATGAACAAGAGACAGATAAATAATAAATCCGGAAATTAGGATTACATAATTTATATCCCAAAAGAATAACATTTAGTTAATTACAAATCCAAAAAGGTAAAATAAAGTCCCAAAAGATCTTATAAGTTCAGAGTGTGGATCAGCCCATCTAACTAGTACCAAACATAATAGCGAAAGCCGCTTATATCATATATGCTACCTTCGCCCTTAAACAATTCTCTGCGTAGCCAGTGGTCGATTTACGTGCTGTTTGCTTTGTGCGTACCATATTTGCTAGCTGTAAAAGGGGTTAAATACGAGAATATGAGCAAAGACGCTCAGCAAGTACTAACAGTCCTAAACACATGGCATCATAATAATATCAAAGGTGTCCGAAACAAATTCAAGAATAAATGATAAAGCATTCATTAAGGTTCATGATAATATGATGAATGGACATGGCAAAACACATGGATAATCATGGTATAGAAATCATGGCATCATGGCAATATGGCAACATGTTATAATCATATCATCATCAAAATTCATTTTAGGACGCTACGGATTACAGCCGGTGATCAGCCGCGAAGTAATCCCGAACCGCGCTGGGTTCTCAAATATAATGGGATCCCTAGGCTATCTGTGAGCCTAATAAAATGTGAAGAGGACTTGCGTCTAGTCCAAATCACTAAAGAAAACATTTTATAATTCATTTTGATTTATAACATGGATGCCGGAAAAAGGTTTATATCATCTTTTATTGAAATATGGCAAAAGGGTTCAAGTTCACTAATAATGTGTCAACGCATATTGGACTTAAGGGGATAAGTTCCAAAGTCAAAAGAAAATCGATTCTATCAAGTGTTATTCGGTATTTATGAAAGTGTACGTGTCATGATCTTATTGGAGGTTTTATTAGGAAATCTATCGTTTTGTGGTTTAAGGGTAAGGGAATATGTGGAAAGAAAGGTACTAATATGATCGGGAATTTATGTCAAGGTATTTGCGAATATAATAGGCATGGTGATTATTGCAACAAAAATACTCGCGAGGATTTATGAGTCACGGGTGCACATATATTTGCAACAATTGTAAGGTTAAGGATGTAGTAACTTGCCTTTGCAAGATTCTGAGATTATTCAATCTTGATGGTACGAGCTTTTCCTTTTGCCTCGGAACCTACACATTATATTAACCTCGTCACTAAAGGGCACTTTAAGTCTAATTTATATTACACGCGCCTATTCTCTAGTTACGTAACCTAATACTCTATTATTAGCTAACTATCGCTATAAGAGTCATTGCACGTATTTAATTATAGGTATACATGCTCATTTATACATATAAAGATAATTAACGTAATCATGTAATCACATACTCCACATAGTCACATAATGACATGGCATGATTTATTAACTATATATATTATATACTATATACTTAAACTCCTAAACACATAAGCAAGTAGCACATAAAGGCTTATTTCTAAACTTCTAAACTCCCCATACTGACCTTATCTTAATCCTAAAAGTGCTTGCAAAAACTCAGCCCTTATACCCTTGACAATCATGCAAGAGTTGCACTTACAACTCTCCAATGACTCTCTAAGGTTGCTCTCGGTTACTTAGTGAAAATAAGATGCTCTAACTAGGGCCTTCACTCTAATTTACTTTTAATAGGTTGCTAAGACTCTAAACTTACTTGTGCAATTGATACAATACAAAGGCCTCACACAAATTGGTTTAAAAAGTTAAAAGGGCACAGTGAGGTTCTCTGTTGTAACCTCTCTGCACTACCTGCATCCTAACTGAGATAACTCAATGTGTACTAAGTGCATTCCTACCAAATCAATTCCCATGGATTCCCAACTCTTAAGGTTATCTCTCAGACTTGGTTTCACTCCAAGGCCCCCTCTGAAACTTCCCAGGTTATTATTCAAAGTTGACACTGCTGAAAACTACCCTGTTTCCCAACTGCCTTGTGTTTACTGATTTAAAACTCTGTTTTCTCACTAGGTTTTGGGTTCTAATGGTCTGTTAGGCTTCCTTAGGGTTCACTAAACTCAGTTAAGCCAAGGCCCCATGAAGGCCTCACTCATGACAAGGTGAAAATCTCACAAGAACACAGATTACTCAATTCTGCCCTGTTTTGGGGTATCTACTGTTTTGAGTGTGTATACCTACCTAAATGCAGGGGATTTGGTGATTTAAGCCTACTGGAATCATAACAAAACTTACTCCCAACTCCTGGACACTTGGGACAAGTAAAACCCAATCAAATCAACACCAGAACTCCTAGTTTCTATGTGCAAAAATCTGTCCAGTGCTAGTGTGTGCCTCCTTCCACCTTATCACCCATCTTAACACCATTCAACATCAACCAAGCCAACAACTCTAATCTATAATCTATATACCACTACTGTATAGCCTTATACAAGAAATTACAACACAATTCAAGCCTCAATAATCACATTACCGAAGCCAAAAATCACAGCAGAGCAGAGCAGATTGGTTTTCAGCATTTTTAAGCATGATTTCGAACTCATAATCCATATAAAGTCACATAATACATCAAAACTGAACATGACTAATCATGGCACATATTATACTAGCATTTTATGGCAAAAACCGAGGCATGCAATGATTAAAAACCAGTTTAAAAAGTGACAAAATCAGCTTACACTTTATACTATGAAAATCATGACATGCACTTATAAACTCTAACTTTCTTGGCAAGATCTTGACATGCAATGTTTAAAACTTTGTATAACAACCTTGTAGAGACTAAAACTCAAAGATCCCAGCAAGAAACATCTCATTCCATCCACAAAAATCATCCAAATCAATGGATTCCCTTCGGCTCCTTGGGAGTCATTGCCGAGGGCTTGAACCAAGGTTATGGCTTGACAAATGGGGGTGATACACTCCCTCAAGACCACTCCTTGTCCAAGTATTTAAGCCACAATGATTCCAACTCTAGATTCACATGAATCAAAGTTGAAAATCTCGGCTTGGTGACATGCAAGTACTCAAACTAACCTTAAATGGAAGCTTGTGACTAGGAGATGATTTTTCTCTCTTGGATGAGTTGCAAAATATGTGTGTATATGAGGTTATGAAGAGAAAATTTTAAGGGTTTGGGAGGGAGGTAGTATTCGGCTGAAATGAGAGAGAGAGGGAGGAGAGTTTGGTGGGTTTAATTTGGTGTGTAGTGTAGAGAATGATGAGGTCTTGTGCTTTTGACTAGACTAGAAGTGAGTGGATTTGGGTAGTTACAATTCTATCCTTCTAGTAGCTTTAGGTGAGAATGCATGCAAGGTTTTAGTGGTAATTACAAGAGTCAAATGGTGTGAATAGTCGGTCATGCCCTTGGACTCTATTCTCAACCAAAATGCATGCAAGGGTACTAGTGTAATCTTATAATTATTAAAAGTATGAATAAAATGAATGGATTTTAATAAATAAACTACAATTCCATAAATCATCAAACTAATACTATAAATACTATGAGATTTTACAAGTTTAACAAAATCATGATCAAAAATTTTGGACAAAGAAATATTTTTAAAAGCATTTTCAAGTATTACCCTCTAATATATAATCTATGTATAAAAAGAATAATACACGTAATAATTCACAACGAAACAACTTTCCACTACAATTATATATGTATATCATATCACGTAATCGCTCGCATTACAATTTACCACTATTTACGATAATCTCTACTATTATTAAATCGCGTAGCCGCAACTATTAAATTAACACCGAATCGTGCAAGATAATTAATCGCGTAGCGAAATCCCTCGCATACGACTATTTATACACGAAATAGAATCTAATTATGCCATCAAGTCATGTATAAATCCCAATTATCACTAAATCGCGTAACAAGAAATCTTACTCGCGTACAAAATATATCGCGTAGAAATTATATTAGTGATACTTGCAATACCACATAACAAGAGAATATATATATATACACTCTTATATAACGATTCCACGTATCGACATAATAACATAGAATATAAGTATCGTGCTTATGAAAAAGTTCAAAATTACCGGTTGTTACACTCTATGACTTATTAAGTCATACCACTTGATTCCTTATGACTTTGGCTAGTTAAGTCATGCCAAATGACCCTTGAAGGCCAAGGAAATAATGTCATACCGTTTGTATCAGTATGACATTCCTTTAATATGTCATTCCTTCATTCCTTTTGGCATGGCTTTGCTTTGTAATGTCATTCCTAAGCTAGAAAGTCATTCCTTTCAATGTCATACCTAGTTCCAAGTGATTTGCCTATAAATATGGCTTCACTTCTTCATTTCTAAGTTGTTCAAGCATTGTAAAAGCTTTCAAGTTGTTTGTAACTTGCAATTGTTATATCCACGGTTTTATATGCTTTGATCACTCGGTTGTTTTAATCACTGAGCTAGAATACATTCTGTCGAATTTATTCTACGAACTTTAGTGGACATTAAAAGGAACCATATTAATTATATAACGACTTAAAACGTTGTTATATTAATTAATTAAAATCTGATTAACAAGTTATATTCTAATCAGATTATTCCGCCGCGATTTTTAGTGACGATTGTATTCAACCCCCCTTCTACAATCGTTTCAGTACCTAACAATTGGTATCAGAGCCAGGTTGATACCATCTTTCCGTATTAGATCCTATACACACTCTGTAACGTCCAAATATTTTTTATTCGAATTAATTTTATTCCAAAAATTAATTTTGATTTAAAATATTTTTCTTTCTGTTAGGTCCAATCAGACGTAGAAGGGGGGGGGGGTTGAATACGTCGTACCAATTTCTTCGATTTAATTTAATTGCGGATAATATTTGTTTCAGTCCATGTTAAATCAATCGTAAATAAATAACTCCAGCAAGTCGGGGAATATTCTTGTATTAGAAAAAATCCTCGGGTGCTACAAATTCCAACACAAGTGTCGGCTGCAGAGACTACAATCACTCTATTACAAACTCTCGATAAATATGATCTTCTAATTGAACTCTCGAGAACGTGTATAGTGTGTGCACTTACAAAGTGTGTAGTTGTTTTCAAATGAAAACACTAAGCTCTATTTATAGGCTTTCCAACAACTAACCATGGTTAACGAGTTCGTCCTGGACGACTTGAGTTCGTCCTGGACGGATTCGATTTATAAAAATAAATCTAACTCCACAATATGCAGGAAGTGGCGCCAACTTTATATACATATATATACTTGTATATATATATAACAAAGTTGCGCTCCATTTACTTATTACTGCATTCCCTTTACTTAGAATAAATCTCAAGTAAAAGTGTGTGAGGGGACTGTATTGAAAGGAGGCGCAACATTTGACTTTTGGTCAAATGTTGCGCTCCATTCATTAGTGGAGTGGCCTTCACAGTGTAAACAACTTAGAAAATTAGTGAGAAGTGGCGCTCAGGTTGCTTTACTGTATGAGGGTGGCGCCAACTTTGACTGGAGTCAAAGTTTGCGCCCATATACCTCCAGTAAGGTGTCCTCGTACTTAGACAAATTTCCAGTGCTTGTATATGTGCATTGGACACTGTTGAAGTCGCAACCTTTGACTTGGTCAAAGGTTGCGCTCCATCTCACTGTGTAGTCCATTGCCTTAGAATATTTTGCCTTAGTCTTCCATTTGCACTACTTATTAAATATATATATATATATATATATATATATATATAGAATTAATTGTGTTTAATTAATTACTTGAATTATTTATGTTCAAGTAATTCACAATTAATATATATACATATACATATGTATATTAATAAGTTCTTTGACGATATTCTGGAGCAGCTCGATTGACTTGATCAATTAATTCGTTGATCGAATTCACTGAATACTTTCGTACGTCCTGACGTCCTGTGCACTGGTCTGGTTCACGAACGACTCGAACTGAAATAATCCTTTGAATCCTTTGCTTGATAATGTACTTGATCAGTCATTCCGGGTTAGATGTTGCTTCGATAAATTTGATTACAGATAATCAATTTAAATATACTGGAATCTTCTGGTCTTTGATACTTGATCTTCAGGCAATCTTGATAGCAGACACATTGAACTTTATTCTTCACTGAGGCTTGAACATGTTAATGAACTTCTTTCAGTGGACGGATGCTCATCTCAGATATCTTGATTGTCTTTGTCTGTTCGTATCGAATCTCCAACCTGTAGATTCCTGTATAATACTTACATATTGTTTCCTGTCTTTTGTTGTGTTGAGTTATCGTAATTACAGTTACGTTACATTATGCTTTACAATCTCCCCCTATTTGTTTGTTAGAGTTCGACAAGCAAATCCTTTAAGAGGATAACTCAACTGACACAATGAAAAAGCATACTAATTTAAACAGGAAATAATACTAAGTACAGTCTGGATTATATCTTACATTTTCCAGAAATCAAAAAGTAAATACAAGCAGCCATTGTTCCTCTAGCCTGAACTAATCTTTCCTTGGTTTCTTGGCTCTTGCATTAATCAGCTTCTGCTCAGCTTTCCTCTTTGCAGCTCCTTCTACTCTCTTCTGAGTAAGCTTGTTTTCAATCTCTTCAATCCTTGCAGTAATGGTACTCAGTGCCACTTGCTCCAGTGTATTCTCAGGTGGAGGTTGCTCTAGATTTTTCTTCATCTTCTCTAAAGTTTGCAGGTGAACCATCTTCTTCAACTTCTTAAAAGTGACATTCATCTCCATTCCTTCAATTTTCATAATGATCCTTGATGGATGAGCACGAACTCTAGAAGTGTTGTGGACAGTCTCTACAGCTTTTCTTATCTCCAGAAGATCAACCAAATCTTTGAGCACACTCTTGTCTTCTTTTACCACTGACCACTTAACAGCTGCAACTGCACGAGTGATTCTTTTGGAATTGAGTTTTCCAATCTCTGTGAGTGGTATAGCAGTGACTTCAGAGTCTTTCTTCTTCTTGAATATTACAGATGTAGGATTGTAAGTGACAACAGGTGCATTTGGAATTTCAGGAACTTCAGGGTCTAGTGGAGGCAGTGGATATGGTGGTTGACGATTGATGGCTGACAAGTCTAATTCTCTCAGAGCAGCAAAGTTCAGACGGTAAGCATATAGCAATTCAGCAGTTAATCTTCCCTTGCTAGTCCTTGAGCACTTCTCCCTGACTTGAGCTTCCAGATATTTCAGTATACGAGGATTGTATGTTGATAATGCTTCATCAGTGAGTCCTATACTCTGAATCATACCATCCTTGAAGTACTTAATAACTGAGGGCTTGTCATGAATTTCAACTCCAATATCAGTGATCCATTCTTCCACCATATCTCTGAATACTTCATTATGCTTTCTGCCGGTAGAGATGATCTTGTTTCTTACCACAAACAGCTCAGTTAAAGATAGATCTCTGAGAAACTGACTTGACACATGCTTGAGTCCATGGCCTTCTCTTTGTAGCTCAAATGATATGTTCACCATCCATCCTCTCCTGGGAAGAACAGCAACAGACACAGTAGAAATGATATCATTTAACACCTCGTGATAATCATGTAAATCCTTGTAGTTGTTTCTGAAGGAGTCAAAGATATCTTTTACTTCGTCATCATCATTGTCTTGAGTGACCTCGGGGAAATCAAACACAGATCTAGCAGCATCCCATTCAGCTCCATCTTTATGTAAGTTGGCAAGTCTCCTTTCCCTTCGAATCCGTCTTTGATTTTCTAACTTCTCCCTTGCTCTCTTTTGCTCAGCATAATCCCTAGCAACATTAGCAATGTCTTGTGGATTTGCAATTTCAAACTCTTCAGCAGGAAAGATGTCATTGTGATATGCAAGTTCATCAGCAAAGACTTCAGCGTCTGGGATTTCTCCTTCTTCAAGATCTTCATTCTCAGCACCAACCATTCTTATCACCCTGTCATCCACAAACTCAGGGATGTATTCATCATGAGTGTAACTGAATTGATGCCTAAGAGCAGAATCAATCAGTTCTTCAGACACCCCTGTTATCACCCTTTTTCCTTTAGCTTTTTCTGCTGCTCTCTCCCCCTCAGTTGAGTAATCCTCTCTGGAAGGTTGAGATGCCAGCAACTTAGCCTCCAGGGCAGCCAACCTTTGCTCCATTGTTGATTTTATTTCTACCAACTCCTCCCGTAGAACAAGATTCTCAGCTTCTAAGTGTTGAACTTTGAATTTCAGAGCTTCAAATTCTGTCACAGATACAGTTGGAATGGCAGATTCAATTGTAGGTTGGGATGAGGGGTTCTCACTAGTACGTTCTGCAGGTGTTTCTCTCATTTCACTCAAAGCTAGAACACTCAGTGGGTCAGAGGGTTTCTGTATAGCAAGTTCTGTTGGTGTTTCCCTCTCACTCAAAGAAGTTCCAGCATCTGTTGATGTACCTGCAAGTGAAATCTTCTTAGCCTCTTCTAGAGAGGTCACAGAAGGTGCAATGAAGGTTCGTAAGCCTTCGTCCTCGGTTTCCTCGTCAGATGAATCTGAGTCATAAGAAACAAGTTGCCGACCACTTGAAAGTGATGAGTCCTTTGATGGATCCTGAGTTGGAATCTCAGGGTGGGTAGACACAGGGCTCGAAGGATGTGATCCTTGAATTGGCGAAGCACCCTGGTTTCCCACAACTGCCTTTGATGGCGAAAGACTTTGTGACAAGTCCTCTGTAACTGGCACACTTCCTGATACGAAGGGCTCAGAAACAGATTGCCGTTCACCTTCGAGAGGTGAAGAGTCCTTTGAAGGATCTGGGAATATTCCTCCCAGGGGGGTAGACAAGGATGTAGAAAGTGGCATTTCATCCAAGTTTCCCCCAGAAGCCTGTGAAGGCATTTGACCCTGAATAGGATCAGAAACAACAGTGTCTATCCCTGACATGGACGACAAAGTGTTCGCAACCGTCAATTCTTCAACTGTGTGTGCAACCTCACTGTGCATTGGAATAATATTTGGCTGAGGTGGTGAAGAAAAAGACAGTTCTGCAGTTGTCTCAGGTTCTATTCTCCTTTCCTGACTAGGAGACAGAGCTGCAGATTCAGAAACAAACTCCTTGTGTGGTGCACTTAAGGCACTTTCTCCCTCTCTCTCAGAAATAATAAGTGGTTGGCTGAGGGGTTGAGTAGTTTCTGCTTCAGGTGTTTGTGAAGTGGTGCCTTGGTTATGAATTTGGGGGATTTCAAATTCATTGGCACTTGTGAGAGGTGGTGAAAGCTGATTGGAATCCAAAAGATTCTGAACCCAATCAGGTGCATCAAATGACAAGTTGTCAGAGTCAGAAGGAATACCTGACTGTAGCAGTGGATTGTAGGTGTTAGAGAAAAGTTCATCAACATCCACCATTACATCAGCTGTAGTGGATTGAACAGGAGTATTCACTTCATCTTCAGAATCAGTGGAGTTGTCTTGCAGTGAATCCTCTCCTTCAGATTGAGCATTGTCATCTGAGGATGTCTGTGCATCTTCCACTATCACCTCTTCTTGAATTTGAGAAGTTTGAGTCTCAGGAATGTCAGCTTGATGAGATGACTCAGGAACTTCTGCACTTTGTGTTTCAGGGACCTCCTCTTCCTGAACCACTGGATCAGCAACATTTTGAATGTGGGGTGGAGGCACATTTGGATTGTTCAGGAATTCTTGCATTGCCTCCGGAAGAACCACAGCTTCATTGTTGGTGTAGGTTTGATGATTTTCCAGCATAGAGATGACCCTGGTAGTCATGAAAGAGCATATGACATTGTCTATATTAGGATAGACAGCCCTTTCAGCAGGAGTCAGCAACTGGTTGAGCACAATCTGGAAAAACCTAGGATAGAGTAGTATGTTTCTGTTTTTCCTTAGGGAGTCCTGAAAAGCTCCCATGATCATGTGTCCTAGATTTATTCTTGAATTCTGAGCTATTGCAATTCCAATCTCCTGGTTGAAGGTTGTGATGCCATGGAACCCTCCAGTCTTTGGTGCAAATACATGAGAAATGGAATTAAAGAAGAAATTCCATTCTCGAGGTAAATGCTTGACGTACATTTTGCTTGGAAGGTCACCATTCTCCCTTTGGCAGTGAATAGCAAAGAAAAAATTAGTCCTTTCAGCTCTATCAGGAACAGCTTCAAAGTCTTCAGTTGGCAATTGGAGTGCATTGTTCAGGGTGTGCTCAGTTATCATCAGTGTTCGTCCCTGAATGACGCACTTGAGTCCAAATACCTGTCCTTCATTTACAACAGAAATAGAAGACAGAAAATCTCGAAGTAGAGATTTGTTAAGATAAACTGATTCTGTCATAGCAAATCTAGCAAATGAAAATTCTGACATGTAACGAACCCAGCGTCGATAATTCGCTTGCGTAATTAAATTATTATTTTCAACAATAGTGAAATTTGTTTTCGGAATATCAAAATTTGCAGCCATTTTTAATTAAAATTAAAAATGATTATAAATTTCGTTTCACGAATAAACACGAACAAATATTCACTTTATGTCACGAAAATAATTAATTAATAACGCTCCGAAAAACCCTAAGTCCAAGAATTTCAGATTTTGATGAAATTTCAGTATGTTGTACTTCTTGAAATTCTAAGAATAATGGTATCGGTTTCGCAAATTATTGATGCTAAACTCACGTTCAAACCTAGTCGAGAAGTTCAAAAGTTTCAAAACCCTCTCCGAAAAATATCAATGGATCGTCACAAGATTTAGATGAAACTGAAGCTCTTGTAAAGGGGTTCACGAAACAGGTCTCAGAAATCCAAATGGACAAGATTTCGACTTGGTTTTGTGAATTTGAAAAACTCGTTTCTTTGAAAAAGAATGGCAGTGGGGAGTAGTTCTTAAGTCGTGTGTATATATGCGTGTAAGTGTGGAAGATGAGAAAATAAAAAGAACAAGTGTATCATATATATGTGTACAGGAGAGGGGAGGCGCAACAATTGAAAAGACATACGTGCCCCTTATCCTAGACACAGATAACTTAAGTTGGCGCAACTACTGAATTGACTGTTTTGCCCCTTATACACATACAGTGTATAAGTGGCGCAAGTTCATTTTGAACTTAGAAATTTCAGAGTGGAAGAACACAGTATACATATGTACGCATAGGGGCGCAACTTTTGACCATAAAGTCAAAAGTTGCGCTAGATAGAGTACACACCATGCCTAGAGACTGAGAAAAACTTCTAAGTCGAAGTGAATACAGTGTACAGTGTTAAGAGGAGTGGCGCAACGTTTGACTTTGGTCAAAAGTTGCGCTTCTCCTCATGCAACACAGTGTTGCTTTTGAAGAATTTCGAACATAAAGATCCAAAAGCAAACACTCACCTATCATTTTATTAAATAGATTTTGATTAAGTCAAAATTATCTAATAATTTGATTAGGAGAAAGTCACAATTAAATCAAATAAAGTTTAACTAAATTAATTTAGTCAAACAATATTTCATTAATTATGCTGCAGTTGTTTTAATTAAAATTTAATTAATGGTCAACTTAAAATAATTTGAATTGCTTCAAATCCATTAATCAAATATAATTAAAATATGAATTGAATAAACACTAATATTCATTAATTGAATATAAGCACTTAAATAATTCAAGAAAATTAATTTTAAATATCTACCACTTAGCAATTAATCACATAATCATGCAAATCATATAAATCATGGCAAATAATTAAAACTAATTATCAGATTAATATGTAAAATACTGGATGTACTTTGTAAATTCACAAGTCCTGAAAATATGTACATTTTAAAACGTGTGAACTTACGAACAAATTGCAGTTATTTCTTGTCTAATTAGTTAGACATATTTAACATCCCAAGTTCACCAACCAGTCTAGAGAAAGTGGATTCGTCTAGTGGTTTAGTGAAGATGTCTGCAATTTGTTGATCAGTAGGTACGAAGTGTAACTCTACTGTTCCATTCATGACATGCTCGCGAAGGAAATGATACCTGATATCAATATGCTTTGTCCTGGAGTGTTGAACAGGATTGTTGGCAATGGCAATGGCACTCGTGTTATCACACAGAATCGGAATTTTATCCAACATGAGTCCATAATCTTGTAGTTGATTCCTCATCCACAAGATTTGAGCACAGCAACTTCCAGCAGCTATGTATTCAGCTTCCGCTGTAGACGTAGACACGGAGTGTTGCTTCTTGCTATACCAAGACACCAACCTTCGTCCAAGAAACTGACAGCTTCCTGAAGTACTTTTCCTATCAATCTTACATCCTGCAAAGTCAGAATCTGTATAGCCAACCAGATTAAAACCTGTATCTTTAGGGTACCAAATCCCTAGATTGGGGGTTCCCTTAAGATACCTAAAAATACGCTTAACAGCTATAAGATGTGACTCTTTAGGATCAGCCTGGAATCTAGCACATAAACAAGTTGCGAACATGATATCTGGTCTACTAGCAGTTAAGTATAAGAGAGAGCCAATCATACCTCGATACTTTGTGATGTCAACTGACTTACCAGATTTGTCCTGATCAAGTTTGACAGCAGTTGGCATAGGGGTTTTGGCAGTAGATGCTTCTTCCATTCCATATTTCTTCAGAAGATCCTTGATGTATTTAGATTGGCAGATAAAAATACCGTCAGGCTTCTGAATGACTTGAAGTCCTAGGAAGAAGGACAATTCTCCCATCATGCTCATCTCATACTTGCTCTGCATTAACTTAGCAAATCTCTCGCACAAAAGATCATTAGTAGAACCAAATATAATGTCATCGACATATACTTGTACAAGAATTATATCATCCTTATGCTTTTTATGGAAAAGAGTTTTATCGATGATACCTCTGGTGAAACCATTTTCAAGTAAGAACTTGGAAAGAGTGTCATACCAGGTTCGAGGGGCTTGCTTCAGGCCATAGAGTGCTTTGAAGAGAAAGTATACGAAGTCTTCAAATTCTTTGTCTTCAAACCCAGGGGGTTGTTCAACATAGACTTCCTCTTCCAGATCACCATTCAGGAATGCACTTTTCACATCCATCTGATATACTTTGAAGTTGGAGTGTGCTGCAAATGCTAAGAACATCCTGATTGCTTCAAGCCTAGCAACTGGAGCATAGGTTTCATCATAATCAATTCCTTCTTCTTGTGAATAACCCTTTGCAACCAGTCTTGCCTTATTCCTCGTAACAATACCATCTTCATCCAGTTTGTTTCTAAAAACCCATCTGGTGCCAACTATAGATTTTCCTTCAGGTCTTGGCACCAGCTTCCAAACTTTCTGCCTTTCGAATTGATTGAGTTCTTCCTGCATTGCAGATACCCAATCTGGATCACTTAGAGCTTCTTCAACTTTCTTTGGTTCTATCTGAGACAAGAATCCAGCAAAGTTGCATTCATTCTGAGTTGCTCTTCTAGTCTGTACTCCTGTGTCTGGATCACCAATGATTTGTTCAACAGGATGATCTCTACTCCATACCCTTTGTCTTGGCAGATTCAATCTTGATGATTCACTAAAATCATAGTTGTGTTGAGTGTGATGACTAGTAGATCCACTTTGACTTACTCCCCCTGAGCTGATGTATATCCTATTTGATGATCCTCCACTTTGACCACTGTGATCATGATGATCATTTGTATTGTTGCCAATACTTCCTCCAGATGGTTCAGGATCATCATTCTCTTCATTTGCATTAGGATCTCTTATATCAGCTTCAGGTTGATCTTCTCCTAAATAGATGTCTTCTAAATTCTCAAACTCCAGAGAATCAGATTCATTTTCTTTTTGAAGACTTGGGAGTTTGGTATCATCAAATCTTACATTGATGCTTTCAATCAGTTTGTCGTCATTGATCAAATAAACCCTGTAGGCCTTAGACTCCAAAGAATAGCCCAGAAATATGCCTTCTTCAGCTTTGGCATCAAACTTTCCCAAATGCTCTTCTTTTAACACAAAGCATTTTGCACCAAACACATGAAAGTAACTCAGTGATGGTTTTCTGTTGGCCATTATTTCATAAGGAGTCTTATCCAAATCTTTGTTAATCAGGGTACGATTTTGAGTGTAGCAAGCAGTGCTTACAGCTTCAGCCCAGAAATAGATTGGAAGTCTTGATTGACTAATCATTGTCCTTGCTGCTTCAATCAAGGTTCTGTTCTTCCTTTCTACGACACCATTTTGTTGTGGAGTCCTTGGAGCTGAATACTGACGAGAGATGCCCTTATCAGTACAGAAGTCATTAAGAACAGCATTACGAAATTCTGTTCCATTATCTGATCTGATTGCCCTTACTGGCAGATCTGCTTCCTTTTCAATCTTCTTGATATGATCAATGATGACGAGTGCTGCTTCATCCTTTGAATGTAAGAATAATACCCATGTGTATTTTGAGTAGTCATCGACGATCACAAGAGCATATCTTTTCCTTGATATAGAAGGAATGTTGACTGGTCCAAACAGATCCATATGAATCAGTTGAAGGGGTGAACCAATATCAGTCATGCCTTTGCTCCTGTGTGATGCTTTCTTTGACTTCCCTTTTTCACATGCATCACAGAGTCCTTCTTGACAGAATTCTTTCTGTGGCAGTCCTCTCACAAGTTCCCTTTTAACTAAAGAGTTCATAGTCTTAAAGTTCAAGTGTGAGAGCTTCCGATGCCATAACCAACTATCATCAGCAGAGGCCTTGGTGTAGAAACACTTGACCTCCCCCTTACTTGCTGAGTCTATGTCGGCTATAAACAAACTTGATTTTCTTACACCACGGAGTGTAAGATCCTTGTTCTTCCGGTTCTGGATTAAGCAAACTTCCTTCTGAAAGATTACGTCGTATCCTTTGTCACAGAACTGACTGATACTCAGTAAGTTGTGCTTAAGTCCTTCAACCAGAGAGATATCTTCAATGATGACATTTCCAACTTTCAGCTTACCATATCCCGTTGTAAAACCTTTGCTGTCATCTCCAAAGATTACAATTGGGCCGGTTCTCATTACCACATCTGTGAGCAGGGACTTTTCTCCAGTCATGTGTCTTGAACAACCACTATCAAGAACCCACACAACTTTTCTCTTCTTTCCTGTGCCCTGCATTCACAAATGGATTAAACTTTCTTTGGTACCCAGACATTCTTGGGTCCAGGTGATTTAGTAGAAACAGGATTATCAACAGAAACTGGTTTAACATGTGCTTGTTCAGGGGTGACTGGACTCTTCTCCTTTTTAGTCTTAGCAGAAGTGCTTCTAGACTTGGAGTTGGGAGTTTCCTTCTTCTTAGAAGGACAAGCAGTCTTTGCCACAGAGGCAACAGGAGGTGCAGGCATATTCATATTCATGGTAGATGGTGCAGAAAAAGATGCATTCAACATGGTAAAGCATGCAGACATCATATTCATAGCACATAACATGCAACCTACTCTACCACATGGCAAATGAACAGCATTCATGTTAACAGTATTAGGAATGCTAGAAACAGAATTATCTACTTTAATCACTTTACATGCATGAGTAAGATGATTAGTAGAATTGCAATTAGTACAAACCTTTCTAGCATTAGAATTCCTAGAGTTGGTGTTCTTAGGATCTAACTTGCCATTCCTGTTGTTCTTCTTTTTGTTGGAACTAGTACTTCCTAATCCAGTTTTATCTGAGTCATCTCTGACTTGGGAACTAGAAGGTACATCTTGTGATTCCTGTTTTACTTGAGGCTTAACAACTTCCTCATTTTTCAACTCTTCTTTGATTACAAGATCTTCTTCTATCAGAGGTTCTGTTTGTGCCATTCTAAAGATAGGGGTCTTGGTGTTCTTCAGAATTTTAGGTATATTTGTTCCTTCAGGAGCATTCTCAGTTCCTGCTGAAACAAATATGCCTTCATTCTCTTTTCTTTTCTTTCTTTTAGCTCTTTCCAAAGAACTATAGTCAAGGCCAATAGCAACCTTCTTATCAACCCTTTGACTATCCAAGATCTCTTTCTGTAGAAAGGCAGAATTCTGATAGGCCTTAAGCTTAGTTTCTAGGTCAGCAATCTGAGACCTAAGGGACTCCTCAATTTCTGCACTACACTTCTCCTTATTCTCTAGATATTCAATTCTATCTTTAAGGTTAGTGTTTATGAGTTTCTCTAAAGCTAATTCATCTACTCTTTCTTCAAGTTTAGCTATCTTTAGAGAAAGACTACTGTTATCTGATTCTGAAGCTAATAAACTAGTGTGCAAGTTATACATCTCTTGACCTAGTTCATTTATAGTCTTTTTATAATCAGCAGTAGTCATGTCATCAACAGAAATTTCAGGAGATACCTGAGATGGAGATTCCTCGACAGTGTCAGCCATTAATGCAAATGCATAATTGCTCTGGACAGGTTCATCATCAGAATCTGTGTCATCCCAGCTTTTTCCCTCAGCAATGTAAGCCTTTCCTTTGTGCTTGGCCACCATTGCTTCCAACTTAGCTTTCAGCTTCTCATTCTCTTTCTTCAGATCCTCATAAGAATTCTTCTTATCATATGAGTTGCTTCTGACAGGAGCAGCTTTGGGTTTCCTGCATTCTGTTGCAAAGTGCCCTAAGTCATTGCAGTTGTAGCATCTGACCTTGCTCTTGTCGTACATGTTTGGTTTGAAACTGCCAGTAGTCTTTGACCCTGAGCCTGAGTATCCTCCTTTACCCTGAAACTTGTTCCCTGAAGTTTTCTTGTACCGGGGGTTCTTCCTGAACTTGATATGCTTGAACCTTGCAGCCATATAAGCCATTGACTTATCTTCCAGCTGCTCCAGCTCTTCTTGAGTGTAGAACTCATCCTCCGGTTCTTCAGAAACTTCATCAACTTCAGCTTCTACAATCTCAGTAATGGTAGAAGGATAGTCAGCTTTGATGGATGAACAATCACTCTGAGCAACAGTGTGATCATTGATACCATATTCAACTAATTGTTGATAACCAAAGTATGGTTGATCAGCAATCAGTGCAGTGGTCTTCTGTAAGGCCATACTCTTGGATTCTGTTGATCCACCACCATATATGATCTTTCTCTGTTCAAGTTCCATCTCAAACGTCTTCAGTTTTCCAAACAGCTTTTCCAAAGTCATAGTCCTGAAGTCGCTTCTTTCCCGGATGGTCTCTGTCTTAACAACTAGATGGGGTGGCATCACAAATGAGAACTTTCTGTTTATCTCTTTCTGTGGATAAGTCTTTCCATGCAGGGTGAGTTCATTCAGTAACAACATGAACCTCTCGTAGATTTGAGAAATGTTCTCTCCAGGTATTGCCTGAAATGCTTCATATCTGGCAATTAGCATATCGTATCTGTTTTCCCTGACTTCTTCAGATCCCTCCATCAATGCCTCAATAGTGTCCCACATCTGCTTTGAAGTTTTCAGACTTAGTATCAGATGTGTCATTGTCTTGGTCATTGATTCAACAATTATGAGTTGCAGATTATGATCTTTTGCAACATATTCCTTATCAGTGTCAGTGTATTCACTTTTCTCTTTGGGAACAGACTTCTGTGGAATACGAACACCATTTTCAACAGATTCAGGATTAATCTTCATAGGCACAAATGGACCATTTTCCAGAATCCCAATAAACATGGGATTAGCAACTCTGATGTACAGCAACATCTTCATCTTCCAGTTGTTGTAGTCATCCTTGTCAAATGGAGGTACTTTGATTCCTAACTTGTGTGTCGACATTGTTATCAGATAAAATTACGATTGTACGGACAGCTAGCTTTTCAGATTGGTTACGGATCTCAGATCTGTATATCGATCAGCTAAGCTCTGATACCAATTGTTAGGTCCAATCAGACGTAGAAGGGGGGGGTTGAATACGTCGTACCAATTTCTTCGATTTAATTTAATTGCGGATAATATTTGTTTCAGTCCATGTTAAATCAATCGTAAATAAATAACTCCAGCAAGTCGGGGAATATTCTTGTATTAGAAAAAATCCTCGGGTGCTACAAATTCCAACACAAGTGTCGGCTGCAGAGACTACAATCACTCTATTACAAACTCTCGATAAATATGATCTTCTAATTGAACTCTCGAGAACGTGTATAGTGTGTGCACTTACAAAGTGTGTAGTTGTTTTCAAATGAAAACACTAAGCTCTATTTATAGGCTTTCCAACAACTAACCATGGTTAACGAGTTCGTCCTGGACGACTTGAGTTCGTCCTGGACGGATTCGATTTATAAAAATAAATCTAACTCCACAATATGCAGGAAGTGGCGCCAACTTTATATACATATATATACTTGTATATATATATAACAAAGTTGCGCTCCATTTACTTATTACTGCATTCCCTTTACTTAGAATAAATCTCAAGTAAAAGTGTGTGAGGGGACTGTATTGAAAGGAGGCGCAACATTTGACTTTTGGTCAAATGTTGCGCTCCATTCATTAGTGGAGTGGCCTTCACAGTGTAAACAACTTAGAAAATTAGTGAGAAGTGGCGCTCAGGTTGCTTTACTGTATGAGGGTGGCGCCAACTTTGACTGGAGTCAAAGTTTGCGCCCATATACCTCCAGTAAGGTGTCCTCGTACTTAGACAAATTTCCAGTGCTTGTATATGTGCATTGGACACTGTTGAAGTCGCAACCTTTGACTTGGTCAAAGGTTGCGCTCCATCTCACTGTGTAGTCCATTGCCTTAGAATATTTTGCCTTAGTCTTCCATTTGCACTACTTATTAAATATATATATATATATATATATATATATATATATATAGAATTAATTGTGTTTAATTAATTACTTGAATTATTTATGTTCAAGTAATTCACAATTAATATATATACATATACATATGTATATTAATAAGTTCTTTGACGATATTCTGGAGCAGCTCGATTGACTTGATCAATTAATTCGTTGATCGAATTCACTGAATACTTTCGTACGTCCTGACGTCCTGTGCACTGGTCTGGTTCACGAACGACTCGAACTGAAATAATCCTTTGAATCCTTTGCTTGATAATGTACTTGATCAGTCATTCCGGGTTAGATGTTGCTTCGATAAATTTGATTACAGATAATCAATTTAAATATACTGGAATCTTCTGGTCTTTGATACTTGATCTTCAGGCAATCTTGATAGCAGACACATTGAACTTTATTCTTCACTGAGGCTTGAACATGTTAATGAACTTCTTTCAGTGGACGGATGCTCATCTCAGATATCTTGATTGTCTTTGTCTGTTCGTATCGAATCTCCAACCTGTAGATTCCTGTATAATACTTACATATTGTTTCCTGTCTTTTGTTGTGTTGAGTTATCGTAATTACAGTTACGTTACATTATGCTTTACACTTTCAAAAATCCAAATCTCATCCAAACACTATTCACTTCAAATCCTTAAATATGAGTACACAAAAGATTAGTAGCATTAAAATCCCACCGTTCAACAAAGAACACTTTGGCCTATGGAAGAGGCACATGTTACTATTCCTCCGCACTGCGAACAGAAAATATATCGGGATATTAAACAAGGGTGTTTCTACTCCGTTGAAGCTTATAATGGCACACGAAGAGGATGGTGTGTTAATGCCTCATAAAACTGTTCCGAAAGAACTTCATGAGTACACAGATGAAGAGAGTGAACAAATGAACATAGATGATGCTCTTCAACTGATCTTAGTTGAATCCCTAGATCCTGTCATGTACATTGCTGTTGTTAATTGTACAAACGCAAAGCAAATATGGGACACTCTAGAAATCATAAACGAAGGCTCAGAAGAAGTTAGGGAGAACAAGAAAGAGATACTGATGGCTCAGTATGAACAGTTTGGCTCCAATCCCGGAGAAGGGATTTCAGAAGTATTTATCAGACTTAATAATCTGATTAATAACTTAAATCTGAATGGGAAATACTACGACAATAAAGAGGTCAACATGAACATCTGTAACACAGAATCACTGCTATCAGGGAAAGTAGAGATTTGAATGAGATTTCTCTGGAAAGACTCTACGGAGTTTTGAAAACTTATGAACTCGAGCAAGTTCAAAGTAAGCAGAGATATGGCTAGGGTAAAACACTGAACCATTCAAGAGCTCTAGTTGTTGAATCACCTGCACCGGAAGAAAAGAAGGATGTTGTTGTACCTTCCAAAACCACTCAGGAGTTTGTTGTACTTGAGATGGGTTAGACTGCTTCTTCTAGTGGTGATGATGAGTTCTATACAATGGAAGAGCTAGAACAGTTAGAAGATCAATCTCTATCACTGTTTGCCAAGAAATTTGGAAACATGAGATTCAGAAAGAACTCCTCCAACAAGTACAAACCTACTGCCAACAGGTTTTAAAAAGGAGGTTATTCATCTTCTACGAGCAAAGGAGGATACAAGACTGGGATGGTGGACAGAAGCAAGTTTAAATGTTTCAACTGTGGTGAACCGGGACTCTTTGCAACTCAATGCAAACAGCCCAAGGTTCAGGGAAAGAGAAAAGATTCCTACGACGAGCTGAAGCAGAAGTATGATGCATTAGTGAGAAAGCATCAGGGTACTTCTGGAAGTCAAAGTTTCAAGAGCAAGTCTTATCTTGCAGAAGGGAAAAGCTGGGATGATACAGACGGTGATGAAGAAGAGCAGATTGGGAATGTTGCTCTAATGGCTAATGCTGGATCATCTTCACCTCCTCCTGCTGGAAGCTTTCAGGAAGATCCTACATGCCCTAAACTTTTTATGCAATTAGGATTAGAAAGAGATGATGCTATTTAAAAGCTGAAAGCTGCCAATCTTAAAATTGATACGTTAGTCTTAGATATTCATGCTTATAAGATGAATGAGATGAATGTATTGAAACCTAAAATTGAACAACTGACTATGGATTTAGGATTACAAGTTGCTAAAGTCAGAGTTCTAGAGAAAGGTGAGATTGCTTTAAGACTTCAGCTAGACGAAGAGAAAGTGAAATGTAAAGCCTTTAAGGAAGCCTCCACTATAGTCAAAGAGCTTAATGATAAACAAGAGATCAAGAGAACTGTTGGAATAGGTTTTGACTATAACAAATCTGTAGGTAAGGCTAGTAACATTACTCCCTTTAAGAAGAGTGCTAAGGAGAGAGGAATTCCTTTTGTTTTGAAGGATTCCCCTCAACCTTTGTTCAAATCCTCAGAAGCTGAACCTCTGTTAGAAACTCCTGTTGTCATTAAATATGAACTCAAACAGGAAGACCTTAAAATGAAAGAGAGTAATGAAAAGAGAGATGAGATCCTGACATCACTGAAACCAATCAAAGTGAAAGGCAATGTTAGGTTGCCTAAAGCTGGTTTAGGTGTCAACTTTGAGAGAACTAAATTCAACAAGCCCAATAATTTTGTGAATCGGAAGAAAAAGAAAAATAGATGTCATTCTACTGAGAACTTTAAATCTGTTAACAAGGTTAGACTGGAATCTATTGATGTTCCTACTACTATGACTGATATTCCTGTTGTTCCTGCTTTTGATGCATGTCATAAATCTTGTCGTGTTGATAACTGTATGACTTGTGCTTTCAATATGATGTCTGCTTATTTCAGAAATTTGCATGCTAAAAATGAAAACACATCACCTAGACAACATACAAACAACAAGCATGCTAGATCAAAGACTGCTAGTCCTCCTCGTGTTAGGAAGGAGACTTAAGTTCCAAAACCTAAAACCAAGGTTTATAAAGCTGTTCTTAAGGAAGTAAGTTCAGTCAAATAAGAACCAAGTATCAGTCCAAGAGGCTCTGTTGTATTACCTGATAGAAATCACTTCTTGAAGTTTGCTGGACCCAATCAAGTGTGGGTCCCAAAGAAGGTTTAATCAAGTTGTCTTTTGCATGGTGCCAGTGGAGTTGTTCGAGTTGCTTGGGTGCTTGACAGTGGAGCGTCAATCCACATGACTGGTACAAGATCCCTGCTAGAAGAAAGAAGAGAAACAACTGGTCCGACAGTTACTTTTGCTGACAATAGCAAAGGTCGTACTGTTGGATATGGCAAGTACAAAGTTGGAAGGATCATCATAGAGGATGTTGCCATAGTTGAAGGACTTCAACATAATCTCCTGAGTGTCAGTCAGTTTTGTGACAAAGGATATTATGTTCACTTTGAAAAGGAGATATGTATCATTAAACATATCAAGGATAAACGTCCTTCACTATGTGGCATAAGGAAAGGCAATATATTCGTAGCTGATTTGTCTTCAGGACCAGGAAACGAAATTCACTGTTTCTACGCCAAAGCGTCTGCTGAAGATACTTGGTTATGGCACAAGAAGCTCTCACATCTCAACTTCAAAACCGTGAACTCTCTAGTCAAGAGAGATCTAGTGAGAGGTTTGCCTTCCCTGGAATTCTCAACTGATGATCTCTGTGAAGCTTGTCAGAAAGAAAAAGCGAAGAGAGCATCTCACAAAGGCAAGACCATCAATACCATTACAAATCCACTTCACTTACTTCATATGGATTTGTTTGGCCCCATGAATGTTGCATCAATTGATGGAGGAAGATATGCCTTGGTCATTGTGGATGACTTCTCAAAGTTTACTTGGGTTTACTTCCTGACTTTTAAGGATGAAACCCCGTTGACAGTGATTGATCATATAAAGCAAGTTGAATTGGATAAGGGTGTGCCAGTGAAAGCTGTAAGGTCAGATAATGGCACGGAATTCAAAAATCAAACTCTAATCAACTTTTACTCTGAAAAGGGAATTAGAAGGCAGTATTCAGCACCAAGGACCCCACAGCAGAATGGAGTCGTCGAAAGAAAGAATCTTACATTGATTGAAGCTGCAAGGACTATGATTGCTGAATCAAAGCTTCCACTGTACTTTTGGGCTGAAGTTGTGTCTACTGCCTGCTATACCCAGAATAGAACTTCCATCAACAAGGATCATATGAAAAATCCATTTCTTCTATATAACAACAAGAAGCCATATGTCAAACATCTTCATGTCTTTGGAGCTAAGTGCTATGTTCTCAAAGATCGAGAAGAAAACTTGAACAAGTTTGAGCCAAAGGCATCTGAAGCAATTTTTGTTGGTTATACAAATAATGCTTATAGAGTTTTTGTAATTGATACTCTGTCAGTGAAAGTTAGTGTCAATGTTACATTTGATGACACTAATCTTCCAAGTTTACAATCTACCAATCAATCTGAATCTCTGAAGTTTGATAACTATCCAGATTCTGATTCAGATGATGATGTGCCACCTGAGGTTGCAACAGGTGATGACAACAATGATAATGATCCAGGCAATGATGGAGGAAATGGCAATAATGCTGGAGATTCCACTGATGCTAGTGGTGGATCATCAAGTCAACCCGGCAACAACTCAGGAGGAGCTGGTGGATCAACTAGTCATTCACATCAGCCTAATAATAATACTACTGAATCATCTAGGACACAACTTCCAAGGGAAAGGATTTGGAGCAGAGATCATCCTTTTGATCAGATTATTGGTGATCCTGATGTTGGTGTAAGGACTAGAAGTGCTACGACAAATGAATGTCTATTCTCTTGTTTTCTATCACAATTAGAACCAAAGAAAGTGGATGAAGCACTTGCTGATCCTGATTGGGTTCTTGCCATGCAAGAAGAACTCAATCAATTTGAGAGACAAGAAGTCTGGGCCCTGGTTCCAAGGCCTAAGGGTAAATCTATAATTGGAACTAGATGGGTCTACCGGAACAAGTTAGATGGTGATGGCATTGTTGTGGTCGCAAAAGGTTATTCCCAAGAAGAGGGAATTGACTACGATGAAACCTATGCTCCAGTTGGTCGTCTTGAAGCCATTAGAATATTTCTTGCATTTGCTGCACACTCCAACTTCAAAGTTTATCAAATGGATGTGAAAAGTGCATTTCTGAATGGAAAGCTGGAAGAAGAAGTATATCTGGAACAACCCCCTGGCTTTGAAAATCCAGAATTTGTTGATTTTGTATACTTCCTATTCAAAGCTGTCTATGGACTCAAGCAGTCACCAAGGACTTCGTATGACACACTCTCTGAGCTTTTAATTGAAAATAATTTCACTAGAGGTGTCATAGACAAAACTCTCTTTTACAAATTGCATGATAATGATATGATATTTGTTTAAATATATGTTGATGATATTATATTTGGTTCTACTAACGATAACATGTGCAAGAGATTTGCTAAGTTAATGCAGAGTAATTATGAAATGAGTCTGATGGATGAGCTATCCTACTTTCTTGGTCTTCAAGTAAGCCAAAAGGAAGATGGAATCTTTATTTGCCAGTCAAAGTATGTCAGACATCTTCTACGGAAGTACAATCTAAAAGACTGTTCACCGGCAAAGACACCCATGGCCACTGCCACTAATCTTGACCAGGATAAATCTGGTAAGAAAG
The DNA here is from genome assembly GCF_001625215.2 of Daucus carota subsp. sativus. NCBI lineage: Eukaryota > Viridiplantae > Streptophyta > Magnoliopsida > Apiales > Apiaceae > Daucus > Daucus carota. Next base: position 25,519,991 of record NC_030382.2, read on the forward strand.
TTGATATCTCAAGCTATCGAGGTATGATTGGCTCATTACTCTATCTCACTGCTAGTAGACCAGATATTATGTTTACAACATGTTTGTGTGCTAGGTTTCAGGCTGATCCTAAAGAATCACATCTAATAACCGTCAAAAGACTCTTTAGATATCTTAAGGGTACACCTGGTTTAGGTATTTGGTACCCTAAGAATACTGGTTTTGACTTAACCGGCTATACAGATTCTGATTATGCAGGTTGCAGGATTGATAGAAAGAGTACGTCTGGAAGCTGTCAATTTTTAGGACGTCGGTTGCTTTCCTGGTACAGCAAGAATCAACACTCAGTGTCCACTTCTACTGCTGAAGCTGAGTACATAGCTGCTGGTAGTTGCTGTGCTCAGATTCTCTGGATCAGAAACCAATTGAATGATTACGGCATCTCTGTCGACAAAATTCCAATATTTTGTGACAACACCAGTGCCATAGCCATTTCAAACTATCCGGTGCAACACTCCAGAACCAAGCACATAGATATCAGGTATCATTTTATTCGAGAACATGTCATAAATGGTACTGTTGTGTTACATTTCGTACCCACGGCTGATCAGATTGCAGACATCTTCACGAAACCACTTGATGAATCCACTTTCTCTAAGTTGGTTTGTGAGCTAGTGATGTTAAATATGCCACGATTCTCGTTGTATATATTTTATATGTATTTTATATATTGTTATATATTTTTGTGAATTTTCTGTGTAATTATATTTATTTTATTAGATTTTATATAATTGTTTGTAAATTATCTGATAATTTTCTGTGTAATTATGCATGTTCATATATGTCTCTATAATTGTTCTAAGTGCTGCATACTCCCCTGTAATATTCTCTGCTGGTATTTAGATAATTATATGTATTTTGTATTTTTCAAAATTAATTACGCATAAATATTTGATTTTAAGTTAATTCATTTTAATGAATTAAAGTTAAATTTATAAGTATTTATATTTAATTAAAGTTGAATTTTACAAAATGTATGTGTAATATATTATATATTATGAGTATTAAATTTTTGATTAAATGTGCAAAATGTTCTATTATTTTTAATTCATCAAAAATCATAGTATTTTCTTTTATTTTTGTTAAGAAATCTGTTTTTGAGCGCGGTATGACTTTGTCATACCGACTGTAGCTTATGGAACACACCTCACTACGGCATGACTTTCCAAAAGAAAGTCATACCGTAGTTTTCACCAACCTCCTGTTAAAACTCGGTATGACATTTATATACAATGTCATACCGAATCAACGAGAATCCCATGCTCAGCCTCTCGGTATGACTTTACTTAAGAAAGTCATACCGACCATTCCCATATCTGTATGTCTTATCAAAACAATCTCATACCTCCTCCTCACTTCATCACTTTCATGTTATACTCGTATATCACTACACCAAATTCGCATTCACACAACGGTCATGAGACAACGGTTGAAAATATACCCGTTTTCCTAAAAAATCATACAACGGGCTTTTCTTTGCTATGAAAAAACTGTTGTCTTGCTTTCCATCCAACAACAGTTATAGAGGATTTTGCACACTATTGTCTAAGCTGTTCGATTTGATTTTTTTAGACAACTGTGTTTTCATGGACTATTGTTCATAACTATTTTACACAAGGGTGCACAAATGTTGTATGTACAAAAATTCATTCTATCTTAAGACAACTGTTATTTTACGAGCTGTTGTTTGTAAACCTTTTACACAATGGTGCATGCATGTTGTATGTACAAAAATTCATTCTATCTTAAGACAAAAATTTTTGACAACTCCGTTTTCTAATTTAGACAATGGTTTACTAAAACTGATATCCTAGACTCTATCAAACAATGGATTACGAATACCATTGTAGAAAGCAAAGTTCATAGACAATGGTTATGGATTCCGTTGTGTAAATGAGTCAACATAGAAGCATCAAACAACGGTTTTACAATTTTGAAAAAAAAACTGTTGTCTGTTTACAAAAAATAATGGCACCACCTGATTGGTGGAAAATATTTCACTTGGATTGCTGACTTGAATCTGGCACGATTCCCGTTCTAAGGACTAGTACTTTCACCGTATTTTCATAAAAAAGTCGTACAAGATAAAATTATTATTTTTTGATTATTTATTTACATGACTAAAATAAGTGGGTGTTAACATCCGTACGGTTGGGTCGTTGAAAAATTGATTTCAAAAATTTTTTTAGTCAATTTGGCACGATTCTTGTTCTAGGGACTAGTACTTTCACCGGATTTTCATTAAAAAGTCGTACAAGATAAATATATTATTTTTTGATTATTTTTTTACATGACTAAAATAAGTGGGTGTTAACATCCGTACGGTTGGATCGTTGAAAAATTGATTTAAAAAATAAGTCAGTCAATCCGGCACGATTCCCGTTCTAGAGACTAGTATTTTCACCGAATTTTCATAAAAAAGTCGTACAAGATAAATTTATTATTTTTTGATTATTTTTTTACATGACTAAAATAATTGGGTGTTAACATCCGTACGGTTGGATCGTTGAAAATTTGATTTCAAAAAATATGTCAGTCAATCTGGCACGATTCTTGTTCTAGGGACTAGTACTTTCACCAAATTTTCATTAAAAGTGGTACAAGATAAATTTATTGTTTTTTGATTATTTTTTACATGACTAAAATAAGTGGGTGTTAACATCCGTACGGTTGGATTGTTGATTTCAAAAAATATGTCAGTCAATCTGGCACGATTCTCGTTCTAAGGAATAGTACTTTCACCGAATTTCATTAAAAAGTCGTATAAGATAAATTTATATTTTTTTGATTATATTTTTACATGATTAAAATGGTTATTAACATCCGTACGGTTGGATCGTTTAAAAATTGATTTCAGAAAATATTTCAGTCAATCTGGCACGATTCGTGTTTTAGGGACTAGTGCTTTTAGTGGATTTTCATTAAAAAGTTGTACAAGATAAATTTATTATTTTTTGAATATTTTTTTACATGACTAAAATAAGTGGGTATTAACAACCGTACGGTTGGATCGTTGAAAAATTGATTTCAGAAAATATTCCAGTCAATCTGACACGATTCCCGTTTTAGGGACCAGTGCTTTCACTATATTGTTATTAAAAAGATGTACAAGATAAATTTATTATTTTTTGATTAATTTTCTACATGAATAAAAGTGGGTATTAACATCCGTACGGTTGGATCGTTGAAAAATTGAGTTCAAAAAATATTTCAGTCAATCTGGCACGAATCCCGTTTTAGAGACTAGTACTTTTACTAGAGTTTTATTAAAAAGTCGTACAAGATAAAGTTATTATTTTTTGATTATTTTTTTACATGACTAAAATGAGCGGGTATCAACATCCGTACGGTTGGATCGTTGAAAAAATCATTTCAAAAAATATTGCAGTCAATATGCCACGAGTCGCGTTACAGGGAGCAATACTTTCACTATATTTTTATTAAAAAATCGTACAAAATAAATTCATTAATTTTTAATTATTTATTTACATGACTAAAATGAGTGGTTATTAAAATCCATACGGTTGGATCATTGAAAAAATCATTTCAAAAAAATATTACAGTCAATCTTGCACGAGTCCTGTTATCTAGACTAGTATTTTCACTAGATTTTTATTAAAAAGTCTTATAAGATAATTTTTTTTTAATTTTTATACATGACTAAAGTATATGGGTATTAACATCCATGAAGTTACATAGATGTAAAACTAATTTAAAAAATAAATTCCAAAACGATGCATATATATATATTTTTTAGGAAAAAACAATGCATATATATGAAGAAATAAAAAAATTATTTATCTTTTCAAAATTTCATCCCTTTTCCATTCCCCCTCCAATTTTCGTTTGCCCCTTATTCCAAAATTTATTTCCCCCTTATGTTTCCCCTCTCACATCTCTTACTGTCTCCCTCTAGTTGCTGGTAAGAGCGTTGGGAGTGAGTGGGTAAGATTTGAGCTAAACTCTCAACAACTATAGCGGTTCCGTGCATATCAGTAGCTTCTACAATCTCTGTTAGCCTCAATCCTAAAGCAGCCCTCAACATTTCCCCCAAATCCAGACAAACCCTAGCTACTTCTGCGATACACCTTTAGTTATAATTTCTCGCCCAACTGGTAAGTTTACACATTGGAACAGGAGAGGGCTTTCTTTGAAAGACCTAGCATCGATGGTTTCCACTAAATCTTTGTGTTTTAACTATCCTGTTTGTGCTTGTGATTTGTGGCTATACAGTTCTTTGAATAAGGGCTTTGGATTTGGGTTTTTTCAGCTGATTTAGGGTTTTATGCTGATATGGATTTCGATTCAGGGTTGCATCATCATGTCTAAATCTGTTTATTCCAAGAACTTGCAATGATCTTGAGAGGAAGAGAGGCTGATATGAAGGTTCTAGGGGTACTCCAGGGAGATATGAGCTTCGGGGTACACCAGGTATGCTTCCAATGAGCCTTGACTTACACCTAAGATGTCTTTTGGTAGGATGAAACAAAACTGTTGAAATTTTGAATGGAGTTAAATTTGATATTATATTTTTCTGGGGTTCTGTAAAATTAATAGATAAAATTCTACTCTGTTTCAATTTAAAGGATACAAATTGTATATCTTTCACATTTTAGAGGGTATTAAAGAATACATCAATACAATGAACATCCAGGGTTGCTTTTGAGCTTGCTCTCTTCTTAAAATTTTAACTTATTGTTCTATTTAGACAGATCTGACTGGGATAATGGCAGATGGGAATGGGAAGATTCACCATACAGGGATAGTTGTCCTGGTAGCAGCAGGAGACATCACCCTTCACCAGCCCCTATGTTGCTAGGAGCATCTCCTGATGTACGATTGGTTTCACCATGGCTGGGGGGCCACGGTTTATACTCTTCTGGTATGATCCTTTATCTGCTCAATCTTTTTTTTTTTCCAAGTTAAATGTTATGATAAAATGATGTATTGATGCTCAATCACTGTTCTAAAATTTTAATCCACAATTAGATTATATTACCTAGTTACCCTTCTTTTCCATTAGAAATGTTTCAAACTAGGAGGATTACTTGTTGCTGCTAATGCTCTGAACCTGAAGCTTCTGCTGTTAGTCATATGGACTGATCCTATCTGTGTTGATATATAATTGGTCCAGGGTTTATATTTGTATCCACTTTCAATACAGGAACAACAACATACTTTGCACTCCACATTTGCTCAAGAAAACCAGCCCACAAAGAGGCAAAAACTGGATGCAGGATGATCTAGACAGGTGAGAAGAAGAAGGGTGGGCCACTTTAATTGATCTCTCTTTAAATTATCTAGGGGCAACACAATTGTGAACTTGTGATTGTCATTTTCACCAACTCTTGCAAGAGTATTTCTTTAGTTTTGCCCTCTTCTTTTCAGAAATTCCCACTTATATTCTGTGTGCAAATATGATTCTTCGGTAAAGTGTGCCTCAGAGAATAGATTCCCACTAAAACTCTGTATCTCTTCATTCCTGGGGCATATCTGAAGGCTTGTTCAAAAGAATGCATAAATTATACTACTCGATATTCCAAAAGACCGTAAATACTTGTCAAGTACTAGGTCTATAAATACTTGCCAAGTACTAGGTCTATAAAAATGACAGCTAAAGTAGACTTGTTTATCAATGAGCTAATTTATTGATTGAAACTTAACAAGATGCAAAGTACACAGATAAGCACCAGATGCAAAGTACAAAGATGCATTACATATATGATATTTATACAATTATTATATGTTTTGACTCTTATTTAGAATTTTAGTTAATGGACATCTTCCCTCAAACTTTGTGTTATCGTATGCTGTATGATTTACTTATGGAGCCTGCCAGATAATTTTGATTTTTGATGTACCTCGTCTTTCCAGTTGGACCAAATATTTATCTGTAGCAGAAGTAGCAAATACTTGTAGACTGATCTGATTTTCTTGATATTACAGTTTATATTTTAGTATATGCACTTTCCTTGTCTGCAATATTTGATTTCTGTTTTCTTTCTCTAACATGTTGTCTATACAAGTTATTAATTAAAACTTTGACCGTGTAAAAACTTATGGTTTAGATGTGGTAATAGGGTCTAACATTAACATTTGTGTTGTGATCTGATATCTTTTTGTACATTTCAATGACTCAAGATGCAATACTAGCAGTATTTAATATCTATTAGTTTAGTGTTGAATTACTGAGAGCCATTTAATCTCAAAGGTCCTAACTCATGTATGCTTCATTTTAATCACAGATGCGCACTGAGTCATATCATTTAGACTTGAAGAACAAGGTCAAGTGAAAAACTCAAAGCCTCAAGATGGTTCTGGTGCCATTGAAGAAAGAAGTTGTTCGCGATGGTGATATCAATCCAAATAAAAAATCACAAGTGATGTAGGGATATTAAAATTCTTTGAAATCATTTGATGTTAGCTTGACATGATCAAACTAGTTTTGTATCTAGTTTTTAGAATTTGGAATTTTGTAAATACTTTGGTTTCGAGGTCATGTTATATATAAACCATTGTGTCAAATAGAAATAACTATGTTTTAGACCTAAACTATTGTGGCTACACTTTCAGACTACAGTTTTTATTTACTGAACGGGGTAACTTTTAGAAGATGAAAGTTTGTTGTTTAAAAACCTAACCTACAATGTAAGTTAAAATTAAAATATGGTGTGAAGATCTTTCAGACAACAGTTAACCACAATTGTTTTGACAAAGCGTTGTGGTATAGTTACAATACTTGTGGTCCAACTGCTTATCTAACATAGCCCAAGATAACAATTTTTCTCAAAACATGTTGTGGCAAGGCTTTCAAATAACATGGTACTAAAATAACCGTTGTTTGAAATATATTTATTTAATGAACTTCGGAACTCTTACTTCACGTCTAATAACAGTTGTCTGTTTGGCCAAACCATTGCATGTAGTTGTTTCCAACAACATACGGTATATTAAAACTGTTGTTTCTTTTATTCTTCAACAACCAGTATAAAACTATTGTGTTTCTTCTTTCTAGTAATGGTTCCTGTAACTGTTGTCTGATCTCAATCAGACGGCTCCTCGATAGTCAACGGAAAATTTTGATAACAGACAATGGTGAAAAACAATTGTATGAGCTTGTTTTTCTTGTAGTGTATACACACGACTGTGTTCTTGCTTGCTCCGATTTTTTTCAAGTTTTTGCCATAAAACTTGTTGGTTACTCTAATTCAAGTGTAAAAGCTTGCTTGTTTCGATTGTTTTCAAGTAAACAAGTGGAATTGCTGCCCAAATCTTCACTGAGTTCGAACCGAGTCACTGAGTTGGACCGAGTTGCCCCGATTCTGACCGAGTTTGAACAATCTTGTGCCGATTTCGTGATTCCTGGACCATGTTTTATCAGTATAGATCAATTTGTGGTGATTTTAGTTCAACTGATTTGAAACCCTTGATCTTGGATTCGAAATTTTGGGGTTTGTGGAGCAATTTGGGGATTTTTAAATTAATTGAAGTTTAAGGCCGTGTTTGGGACCTTGTAAAGCCATTTTGAGATTAATTAAATTTTAATTTGATTTTACTCATTTAAATCGAATTATTAATTAATTAATTAATTGATATTTAATTATTAATTGAAATTTGTGAGAAATTTGAGAATTAATATTTTATTTGAAAAATTCTCACTTAATTCAATTTTTGATTTTAAAAATGGCCGGTCGCTTTGTAATTGAGGAGACGAATTTGAATGGATTCTTCGACCTCGAGGCCAGTTTGGCTCGTTTTAGACCGTGGGTCCGTTTTCTGAATAGTCAGTCACTCGTCAGCACTGTCGTTACAGCTCACGCAGAACTTCAGATACAACCAATTCAGGACTTCTACTCGACAGCCCTGAATACTACTTCGAGGTCGAACAAAGTAGTATTCAGGGCTGACAAAGTACGTACCATTCATATCAACACTGATGATGTGAATAGGATACTAGGGTTTCGAAGGGATAATTTTGCTGAACTCCCTACTGAAGATGAACTCACCCAATTCTTCCAGACAATTTTATATCAGGGAGAAATCAACTTGCCTAGGATGTTGAAAGGCAATCTGAAGCCGGAGTGGGATCTTTTCTTCGACACTTTGGCTAAAGTGTTTGCTCCTACCACTCGCAAGAACTTCAACGTTATATCATCTTTGCTTCAGAAGATTGGGTTCTGTATTGCTCATAATCGCCCAATCAACTTTGGTAAGCTTATTCTTCAAGCTATTCTTACAAAGTTGGGACCCCTAAGGAACAGATCAGTCGAGTAGAATGCAAAAGTCTCGTGCTTTTATCCAAGATTTATCATGTTGTTTCTAAATGATAAAATGATTGATGCTGAGAAGGAACACTACATCAACTTTCCAGTGGCACCAGTTCCTCGTGCTTGCACTAAGTTGATGACTCAGCTAGATAACAAGAATAAATTTGCAGCTGTTCCTCTTGTCACCACTCCTCATATGCTGCTGATAAGTGGATTTTATATCCATTTGGAAGCCTTCGTTTTGACTTAAATTGATGGAATGGCCTCAAGCTTTTGATGTTTTTGATATGTTTTAGTGTTGTGTTGTGTAGGTTTTTTGGAAGGAGAACGAAGAGGAGAATCATAGCTTTCATTGAAAAAAAACGGTGAAGCAATCGGATGCTCGAGGAGAAAGATACGGACGCGTAAAGGTTGGATGTCAGGGCTGCCACTTTGGCGCGGCCGCCTCGTTGGCGCGGCCGCCCCAACTCTGGCGCGGCCGCCCCAACTCCTGGACGGGGGGGGGCTGCCACTTTGGCGCGGCCGCCCCGTTGGCGCGCCCGCCCCAACTTTGGCGCGGCCGCCCCACGACCTGAGCGGGAATTTTGGCTCTTTTTGCCCGTTTTTGATCCGTTTGAAGGCCCGTTCGCTGGGAAACTTAAAGGAAGGCTTGGGGGACTTAAAACACAACCTAGAAACATTCTAAGGAGCACGTGACGGCTACGGAGAAGATCGAGATCGAATTTCATACTCTTTACTTTTGTAATTCTTCGAAGTAGGCGTACCTTTGGATGCTCGTTTCGGATTTGTTTCTCAACTCTTATTCTCGTACTTTGACTTTGTTTTTCATATTCAGTACCATGTTTACATTCGAACCCATGATGATGAGAAGTTCGATTATGAACTAATCATTATCGTGGGATACTAGCGGATTTATATATGGATTTCAGTAGTTGATTTGCCTTAATTATTTGTGTGATGAATGATTGATTTCTTCGTATTGGTTGTGCTTATTCTTTTTGGATGCGTAGCTAACATCTAAGTTGTGGGATAATCTTTATTGAAGCGACAGTGGATATATTGATTTAGAACTTGCCATGCGAACATAGGATTATGTATTCGATATACATGATTAGTGGTGTGATTTTAACCATCTTGCATCGCCCTATGTAATCTTGATAGATAACTTGTTCTTCAACCGTTATGCTTTCAAATTCTATAGACATATAGGGTCTAAGCATAATTGGTGTCTGTTTACCTTCTATCTTAATTGTGGATGTGTAGCAGTATGGTGCACGTATAACGACAGTTAGCGTGTATCAGTTTCGTGTTATCTGATTAGTTATCAACCATCACATATCGATAAGGCATAATTCTGAATGAAGTATATGATGAAGTTAGAATCCTATGTTTTATTCTCATTAGTAAATCGTTATTCTCTTAGTTTATAATTCTTAGTTTCATAATTCAAATCGAATTAGTTAAGTAGAAAACCAGAACCCAATTTGATACTTGTCTAAGCATTGAATAATAATCATACATTGGTGCATAAGTGCATAATTCTGAATACACCAGTCTCTGTGGGAACGAACTGAAATTGATTCTATACTACTTGTGACCACGTACGCTTGCGTGATTTTGTGCGAACAGCTGCAAATATTCAACGCTCCTCTGTAGCCTTATCAAATTCAAGTGGTTCCTCCTCCGCAACAACAGCAACAACAACCGCAACAACCTCAACCCCTGCAGATTCAACAACCACAACAACAGCCACAACAACAACAACAACAACAACATTCACCTCAACAATCCCAAGAAGCACAATCACAACACCAATCATCAAACCAATCATCATATCACTCACCTCTTCACCAGCAACAACCTGACTTTTCAATTGAAGATGAAACATTGGAATATGATTTCTTCAAGAATCAACCATCTTCATTTGAACCACTACCACACCAAACACACTCCCAAATAATACCACAAACACAATCAACCTCACAACCCCTTCACTCTGACTCTCCTATCAACCAGGAGTTGCAGTCCTTTCGTCAGGACCTACAGGTAGCTCAGGTACTTACTAACTTCTCATCTAATTTTAATGTTGATACGTCGGATTATGGTTGTGACCTTGATTTTGTTTAACAGCATGCCAACAATGAACCTGACAACACACAACACATCAATCAACACTTCTATGCAACCTGTTCGTAAAGTTGCAAGGAAACGGAATACGAGTAGTTAACTGGGTCAACCCGCAGCTCCGTCTCCCTCAAAGAAGCAAAGGGTGGAAGCCGTGGAGACAACTGCAGCCTCATCTTTGCCTTCCCAACAAGGCTCAGATTTTGACATGGCAATAAAACAGTCTCTGGACCCATTCTCTCTACTGCGCTAGCACTCACGCTAGTGCAAGCCCAAACAGATTCACAGGTTAATATGTTTACTGAGTGAACAGATTTTCAAAATCAATGTCTTATGTATGAAAACTTTTCTGATCACTCTTTCTTTTCTGATCAGGCGGAACTTGGCAGCGTGCAAGTTAATCTGCCCTCACAGGCTTCTGGAGGACAATTTGTTCCTCCACTACCTTTGAACCCATCTCAGGGGACATTGGTAGTATATACAGGTACAACAGGAAGAGTGAATACTATGAGTGAATAAAGGCAAACACCGAACGATACACATGCACGTGAGGCTAGTGAAACAGCTTTGAGTGTACGCGAGGTGAGCGCACACACTGACCCTGCTCTGTTTGAGGAACAAATGGCTAAGTTAAGAGCTGAACTAGCCAAGATGATAGCTGAGAATGAAAAGCTCAAGGGTGCACAGTTGGTGACCCTAGCAGAGAAAGCTGAGGAAAGGCCATCCAGTTCTTACAGGGATGAGCTTAAAGAGGAAATTCATGAGTTAGCTGTTGAAATGAGATCCAATCATGAACTTTACATGGCTAAGTTTGATTCCATCGACAGCAAACTTGATCAACTCCTCAGGAATTCAAAGTCTGATGATCAACCCTCCACAAAGGATCCTTCAACTAAGAGGGAGAATAGAGGAGACGAAGGAAACAAGGATGATAAAGGAAACAGCTCAAATCAATCAAACAAAGGAAATACCACTTCTGGATCTGCCCCTGACAAGGAATATGAAAAGTCTAAAGGCAAAGAACCGTTACATCAGTCCGACAATGTCTTCAACTCTGATAGTTATGATGACTATCCAAATGATATGGATGATGATGTCGTCTTCGATGCTACTTACCGTCAAGCAGAAGAAGAAGGTAAATTTGATGAGAGTTACATGTTTCAGGAAGAACCTGTTGATCTAAAGCATGAGGAGAATGTCCGGAAGTTCAAAGTTGAAAATGAAGCTAGGAAGCGTAAGTTTCGTAATTATCAGAAACTTCTAGAGGACAAGCTGATCACAGAAGAGCAAATCAAGATCGAGAAACAGAAAATCTACGATGCTGCGTGCAAGCAGAAGAATCTTGATATCAAAAGAAAAGAAGGAAAAAGCTGGGACATTGCAAGAAGAATCTTTAATGGACCTCAATGGGAATCTTTCGATGACAGAAAGTTTTTATCTCTGATCTATGATCTCCGAGAGGTAAACCCTGACGAGGATGTCTTTATGCATGCCTTTGCTTTAGAATTGCAATATGTAACTGTTGCAGTTAAGGGATTGCTAGAAGAATGGGAGCTGATTGTCTATACACAGAGGAATGGTTCTTTCAGACTATTTGTTGAATTTCTGAAATCATTCTCTGTATCTGAGCTCTGGGTACTTTGCAACAAGGTGAAGCGTTGCTCCAACCTGAACGAACTCCTTCGAGACAAACTGCTGGATTGTGTTGTCTTCAACTGTCCTCAGGTTGTTAAGAATCCTTACTGTGTCAAGTTCGTTCACAAGGTGATCTTCTGCACTGTCTATCTCAATGAAGAGGCCTTGCCAAAGTATCCTGCCAAGCGTCTGGCTCTAGCATCCCCCTTACTCAGAACCAAGGGCTTCGCTTCTAAAGCCAAGTCTGATGCTAATGATGTAATCTTATCATACTGCACCCGAAGAAATATTTCTCAATACTTTCGAAGGATGAAGGGTGTCACTAAATCTCAGCCATCAGACTTCCGTGAAGACCCTGTGGAATTGGAGGTACTTCATCAACTGGCTCTGGAAAGGGAACGAAAGAAGCATGGTGAATCCACTACATCTGAAGTGCCAACCAGGGAAGAACCGTCAACTCCTATCCTTCACAATTCTGATATCGAAGAAGGAGAAGTTGATCTTTAGATTCATTAGGGATTTGTAATATATGTTCAGTAAGAACATCCTTTTGTAATCTAATGTAATCTTTTGAATTCTGGTCAATGTTTAATTAAATACCAGAAACTTTTTGCTATTTACAATTCATGTTTAATCCTTTGTCTTATCAGTTAGTTGAGTTATCCTCTCGATAATTTGCATGTTATGTTAACAAACAAATAGGGGGAGATTGAAAGGCATATGTTTAGCCTATTTGTAATTAAAGAGGTACCAACTCAACTCTGATAAGAAAGCAAGGTAAATAGCAAGTACTGTTGAAGGAATCCATACGAAGAACGTCAAGTGATTTATTTAAATTATATGTCTGAAGAATTTCAGGATGCTGCTGCACACCACTGGAAGAAGTTCATTAATATGTTCAAGCCTCAGTGTACAAATAATCTTTTGTAGCACGTCCAAAAGGTATAAAGTTTTAATACTTTATTTATTCAGAAGATTCCATACTATTGTTACTTATGAAGAAGAACTAGGAAGACAAAGACTCGACGAACAAGCCACGTCTCAAATGTTTATTTGATAAAGAATATTTAATTCAGCTAGATACAGATGAACCAGATAGTACATTTGTGTGTCAGCTACTCAGATTAAGTGTTCTGCATCAACTATAAGTGGCCGTTCAATCAAGACGAAGATCTACATCGTTTTACAATGTCTAGAGTCCCTGCTGCTTAAGGAAAAGAATTCTATAAATATTTCTTTAATTACTTCACTTATCAAAATAATTAAATTGGTTGTATAATTTATTTATTAAATTGATTCACCTTCGAATTAATTTAATTTATGAATTTATATGATTAATATAATTAATTGAGTGATTATTGAATATTTATTTATTTAAAAACACATGTTTTATGCATTATAGCAGTCGGTATGACTTTGTTTTACAATGTCATACCGTGTCTCCCATTATGACTTTCCTGCCATGACTTAAGAATGTCATTCTGATGAGCTTATCATGGTTTATTCAGTCGGTATGACTTTATGAAAGAAAGTCATACCGTGTACGTGCTTCTGACATTCTTTGGTATGACTTAACAAAGTCATACCGTGTCAATCAGTATGACATTTTCCTTAAGTCATGTGTCTTGTGTCTATATGACTTTAAATTTCATACCCTTTGATGCTCAATGACTTATTAAGTCATACCACTTGATTCCTTATGACTTTGGCTAGTTAAGTCATGCCAAATGACCCTTGAAGGCCAATTGGAAATAATGTCATACCGTTTGTATCAGTATGACATTCCTTTAATATGTCATTCCTTCCTTCCTTCCTTTAATTTTGGCATGGCTTTGCTTTGTAATGTCATTCCTAAGCTAGAAAGTTATTCCTTTCAATGTCATACCTAGTTCCAAGTGATTTGCCTATAAATATGGCTTCACTTCTTCATTTCTAAGTTGTTCAAGCATTGTAAAAGCTTTCAAGTTGTTTGTAACTTGCAATTGTTATATCCACAGTTTTCTGTGCTTTGATCAATCGGTTGTTTTAATCACTAAGCTAGAATACATCATGTCGAATTTATTCTACGAACTTTAGTGGACATTAAAACGAACCATATTAATTATATAACGACTTAAAACATTGTTATATTAATTAATTAAAATCTGATTAACAAGTTATATTCTAATCAGATTATTCCGCCGCAATTTTTAGTGACGATTGTATTCAACCCCCCCTTCTACAATCGTTTCAAGACCTAACACAAACTCAAAGTACGAGAGTAAGAGTTAAGAAACAAGTCCGAAATGAGCATCAAAAGTTAAGCCTACTTCGAAGAATTACAAAAGTAAAAAGTATGAAATTCGATCTTGATCTTCTCCATAGCCGTCACGTGCTCCTTGGAATGTTTCTAGGTTATCATTTAAGTCCCCCAAGCCTTTCTTCAACTTCCCCAGCGAACGGGCCTTCACACAGTTCAAAAACGGGCAAAACGGGCCTAAAATCGCGCACAGATTATGGGGCGGCTGCGCCAAAGTTGGGGCGGCCGCGCCAAAGTTGGGGCGGGCGCGCCAACTCAGCAGCCCTGACATCCAACCTTCGCGCGTCCGTATCTTTTTCCTCGTGCATCCGATTGCTTCGCCATTTTTTTTCACTTAAAGCTATGATTCTCCTCTTCGTCCTCCTTCCAAAAAAAACACAACACAACACTAAAACATATCAAAAACATCAAAAGCTTGAGGCCAGATCATCGATTTAAGCCAAAACGAAGGCTTCCAAGTGGATATAAAATCCACTTATCACACCCCCAAACTTAAACCGATGCTTGTCCTCAAGCATAGACACACAAACTTAGGTGACAAAGGAAGGCGCCACTTCACTACTGTTGCCATTTGAAGATACGAACTTGATTATAAACATATATATAATCAAGTGGCGCTAGTTACATTTCATTGAGGCACCACTTGAAAATATATGTATATTTTCTAAGTCAAAATTACTCAACTACATACTAAAGGGAAGCTTGGTGCCAACTCAAGTATATTAACCACACTTTGGTTGATATTGAAGTGATCCTGGATCACTTGGATCTTAACTATACTTGGTTAAATTCTAGTGATCCTGGATCACTTGGAAAGTTAACCACCCATGGTTAAACACAACAGATTTAGGATCACTACACTGATCAAAGATCACTACACTAATCCAGGATCAATTGGCCTAACCATGGTTAGATGTTGAAGCCTATAAATAGAGATTGTAGTTTCATTTGAAACTAACTACACACTTTGTAAAGTGCACACACTATACACATACGAGAGCAAGATAGAATATCTGTGATTACGAGCGTTTGTGTTTAGAGTTACTTGTAGTCTCTGCAGCCGACACTTGTGTTGGAATTCGTAGCACCTGAGGATTATTTCTAAAACAAAGAATATTCCCCGAACTTGTTGGAGGTGTTTGATTACGATTGAATTATGAATTGAACAGAATTATATTCCGCAATCGAATCGGTATAAGACGTATTCAACCCCCCCTTCTACGTCTGATTGGACCTAACAATCTTGTTTTTAACCAAAGTATCATTAGAAAATACCTATCAAGTATCATTAGAAAATACTTCAGTTGTAAAATTAACTCTTGAGAGGAGTGACTTTCGATAAATGAGGAAGAGAATTTTAATCAAGAAAGATCGTCAATGGTACATGTGTGTCAAATACTGATAAATTAATGACAAATATAATTATCAGTTCCTGGTATCAGTATCAGGATCAGTAGCATGAGTGTATCATCAACCTATCCTTTTGTTGGGTTCCGAGGCACAAAACGCAGCGGATATACGTAAATAAAACGAAAATTTTCAAAACCCAAGAACAGGATCCATGTATAATTATGGGCAAATTATGGAGATGAAAGGCATATGTTCAGCCTATTTGTATTTAAGAGGTACAACTCAACTCAGATAAGAAAGCTCAGTAAATAGCAAGTTATTGGAATCCGTATGAAGAACGTCAAATGACTTATGGGAATTATATGTCAGAAGAATTCAAGGATGCTGCTGCACACCACTGAAAGAAGTTCATTAATATGTTCAAGCCTCAGTGCACAAATAATCTTTTATGGCACATCCAGGAATTCAGAAGGTATAAAGTTTCTATACTTTATTTATTCAGAAGATTCCATTTAATGAAGAAGAACTTACAAGACGAAGTCTTGACGAACAAACCAATTTCATATTGTTTATTTGACGAAGGATATTTGATTTAACTAGATACAGATGAACCAGACAGTACATCTGTGTATCAGTTACTCTAATTAAATATTCAAAGTCAAGCATAAGTGGTAGTTCAGTCGATCGACTAATCAAGACGAAGTTATTAAAATTTAAAGAAGACAGGAAGCAGTTCTACTGAAGATTGGGTGATTAAATATTTAATAGACTATTATTTCACTTCTCAAATAATTATATTAATTGTGTAGTTGGTTTATTAAGTTAATTCAATCTCGAATTAATTTAATTTATGAATTTATATGATTAACTTAATTAAGTGGATACTTTTATATTTAATATATACTACAATATTACATTTATAATCACCGAAACAAGCTCAGCAAGACAATCCACGATTGTCTTACCGAGCTTGCTTCAAGGAAGGAAGGAGAAGTGCAAGACAATTAAAATGAATTGTGCTGAATGGAAGAGAAATCAGCAAGACAATTCAAATGAATTGTCCTACCGAAATGGTTTGATGGCAGCAAGACAATCTAAGATTGTCTAACCGTTTGCTTCATGTGTGGCCAAGACAAAGCCACTTTGTCTTTCTGCCGTGTGCAAAGACTTAGTAAGGCAATCAAATTGTCATACCTTGTGTCAAATTGTCTTGCCCCCTTTAAGATTGTCTTGCCCTTCACATTTTTGTCTTTCTGGCGAGTTTAAGGCTTGGTAGGCAATCCTGAATTGTCTTACCTTACCTTGTTTTGTCTTGCCCAAGCCTATATTGTCTTGCCCCTCTTGTATTTGTCTTTGCAAGCTTGTAATTGTCTTTCCTTTGCATTGTCTTACAAGTTCAATGCTTTGCCTATAAATATGGCATTCATTCTTCATTTCTAAGTTTTCATCACTTTGTAAATCAAAGCATTTGTAAAGCTTTCAAGTTGTTCGTAACTTGCTTGATCGGTATATCCACAGTTTTTCAGTGCATTGATAACGCGGTTGTTTTAATCACTATTCTAGAATATACCCTGTCGAATTTATTCTACGAACATTAGTGGACATTAAAACTGAACCATATTTATTATATAACGACTTAAAACATTGTTATATTAATTAATCATAATCTGAGTCATATTCCAATCAGATTCACTTCCGCGATTATTTGGTATCGATTGTATTCAACCCCCTCCTTCTACAATCGTATTTGGACCTAACAATTGGCATCAAGAGCGGTTAATACGAATACACCGTATTAGATCCTATACACACTCTGTAGCTTTTCAAATATTTTTTATTCGAATTAATTTATTCCAAAAATTAATTCTGATTTAAAATATTTTTCTTTAAGTAATCCAAATCTCATCCAAACACTATTCACTTTAAATCCTTAAAAATGAGTACACAAAAGATTAGTAGCATTAAAATCCCACCATTCAGCAAAGAACACTTTGGCCTATGGAAGAGGCACATGTTACTATTCCTCCGCACTGCGAACAGAAAATAAATCGGGATTCTGAACAAGGGTGTTTCTACTCCGATGAAACTCATTCTAGCACACGAAGAGGATGGTGTGCTAATACCTCATAAAACTGTTCCGAAAGAACTTTCTGAGCACACTGATGAAGAGAGTGAGCAGATGAACCTAGATGAACCTAGAGTGAGCAATATGCACTTATGCAACAATGTATGATTATTATTCAATGCTTGGACAAGTATCAAATTGGGTTTTTGTTATCTAACTTGACTAATTCAATTCGAATGATGAAACTAAGAATTATAAACTAAGAGAATAACGATTTACTAATGAGAATAAAAACATGGGATTCTAACTTCATTATATACTTCCTTCAGAGTTATGCCTTATCGATCTGTGATGGTTGATAACTAATCAGACAACACGAAACTGATACACGCTAACTGTCGTTATACGCACACCATACTGCTACACATCCACAATTAAGATAGAAGGTAAACAGACACTCATTATGTTTAGACCCTATATGTCTATAGAATTTGAAAACATAATGGTTGAAGAACAAGTTATCCATCAAGATTACATAGGGCGACACAAGATGGTTAAAATCACACCACTAATCATGTATATCGAATACATAATCCTATGTTCGCATGGCAAGTTCTAAATCAATATATCCATTGTCGCTTCAATAAAGATTAACAAACAATCTAAGATGTTAGCTACGCATCCAAGACGAATAAGCACAACCAATACGAAGAAATCAACATTCATCACACAAATAATTAAGGCAATTCAACTACTGAAATCCATATATAAATCCCCTAGAATCCCACGATAATGATTAGTTCATAATTGAACTTCTCATCATCATGGGAACAAAAGTAAACATGGTACTGAATAGGAAAAACAAACTCAAAGTACGAGAATAAGAGTTAAGAAACAAATCTGAAACGAGCATCCAAAGTTAAGCCTACTTCGAAGAATTACAAAGGTAAAAAGTATGAAATTCGATCTTGATCTTCTCCATAGCCGTCACGTGCTCCTTGGAATGTTTCTAGGTTATCTTTTAAGTCCCACAAGCCTTTCTTTAAGTTCCCCAGCAAATGGGCCTTCACACGGATCAAAAACGGGCAAAACGGGCCTAAAATCGCGCACAGATTATGGGGTGGCCACGCCAAAGTTGGGGCGGGCGCGCCAACTCAACAGCCCTGACATCCAATTTTCGCGCGTCCGTATCTTTCTCCTCGTGCATCCGATTGCTTCGCCATGTTTTTTCACTTGAAGCTATGATTCTCCTCTTCGTCCTCCTTCCAAGAAAGTAACACAACACAACACTAAAATATATCAAAAAAATAAAAAGCTTGAGGCCATATCATCGATTTAAGCCAAAACGAAGGCTTCCAAGTGGATATAAAATCCACTTATCACACCCCCAAACTTAAACTGATGCTTGTCCTCAAGCATAGACACACACACAAATACTACTATTGAAATGTATGAATGCAACTAAATGCCTACATCTAAGCGAATCATGAAGTGTAATCCTTGTTAACATAGCATCCTCAGAATATGCAACACTCTCGGCATTTATCTCTTTCACATATTAGCCATGTTCTCTTCGACTACAAGTGTGAAGTGCATCGTGTGTGCTAGCATGCTTTCTAGTGAAACAAAACAAAGACCCTCAAACTTCAACAGAGTACTCACTATGAGCCGTTAATCAGAATCAGGTTTAAACACTTCTTTACTAAAGAGTCAACTACAATTTAGGGTCACTAAAGAATTCCTATGGACTCTCCTAGTTTTTCAATTTTTTTTTCTTGCAAAGTCTACGGTTGGGACGCTTCTCAGTGTAAGTGAGTCACGACCTCCATTCGACTTTGCTTATTCATTTTTTTCTTTTTTTTAATCAAGTAATTCTCTAGTGATCAAGGGTTGTGAAAAGTCACCAAGAATTTGCTTATTCTAATACATTTGCACTTAATACCAGCACAAGTACATGGATCGTCCCTTTCACATGACATTGCATTTGCCCATTGATCTCAAAGGAGTACTAATAATTTTTATTCTTTTTTTCTCTCTTTTTTTTTAGAAAGGCATATTCATCCCTTAACACCCCCAAACTTAAGATTTACAAACTCTAAGTTCAAAAAGGGAATAATCCAAACTCTACGCCCGACTCAACGCAAGGACTCAAGAAATAAGTTAGTCTAAGTCTTATCTCTAGAGCATAAGTGTAATTACAATTTTCACACAAGCAGTTTCCAAATAACACGGCATCATAGATGATCAAGACTACTAGCCAAGAAATTATGCACATAAACTCATCATCGGAAATCAACTTGGAACACAACTTCAAGATTCATGCAAATGCTACTATATGAAACTACTAACACATACTAAAAACAAGCATATATATATAATAAAAAAACACGTACTAATATACACACTATTGATATAATATGCTAAACCAAATGCATCATGCAACCTATATGAACACACACTACTACTAGTCCTTAGATTACCACCCACAAACTTAAAATCTTCAATGTCCTCATTGAAGGTGATAAAAAGTATCGAATGTACCTAGAAGGAGTCGGAACGATCACTCTCCTCACCCTCATCGGGTGAAGAGTCAGCCGGAGGAAAAACCTTGTCAGCACCGAACACAAGCCACTCAACGTCTACGCCCGTAGCACGAAAAGCAGTCCCCAAAGCCTGTGTCAAATCCCTAGCAAAACGGCTATGCATATCATGCATAGTATCCATGCGCCTAGCAAGCCTCCTATACTGCGAATCACTGAAACCACTGCTTCCCATACCAGAGTGATCCACAGTCCGAGAAGGGCCCGCTGTAGCTCGATCTGTTGAAACCGGCCCTCGATCTGGTGAAGCCGGAGGTGGTGCCCTGACACGTCTTCCATTGGCATCCCTATAACCCAACCCCCTAGAGTGGGGTATGCCTCCATTCCACTCAAGTAACCGCTCTATAATAACATGATCAATAGCGGCACTCGGCATCTGCAACTGCTCCTCAGCCGACCAACAAACACCCACCGCCGTATACAACTTAGTCACTATTGTTGCATGCAGTATGGCCACACTAGTGTGACTCTTCAGAAATCTCATAATGTTCTAATGGATGACATATGCAATATCCACATACTCCCCACTCAGAATCCTAAACAATAGTATAACACGATCAACATTGACATCGTGTGGGTGCCCCGATGGCATAATACTAGCACAAATGAACAGGTTCCAAGCTCGGGCATACCTGTTCATAGCAGATGCAGGGAAAGAGACGCGCACATTAGTGGTAGGATTGCGCTTCCACACAGTACCCGGAACACACAACTCATAGACAATCTGATCCAAATCAATGTTCCTATTTTCCTTGCGCACCCAATCATCCTGAGTTGGCTCCATCTCTGTACCCCCAATAAGCCTTTGAATTGCCTCCAAGGTGTAGTCCACAGTCAAACCCCAAACTACCGAATACTCATCCTTATCCGCCCGAGCATTGGCATAGAATTCCCGCACAATACTCAATGGCACGGCCTCCGGTGCCTCACAAAACGACTCCCACCCCCTACTTTGAATCATCTGCAACAACCCACCATCACCCGGTGAAGGCAAAAAACCCCTCTCCTTAGCAATTGGCTTACCCATAAGCCTAGTAAACTCCTCTTGCGCTTCCGGAATTGTGAACTTGTTAACCCCAGAACCCATACCCGATGAATCCTTGGATTGGGCTTGTACACTACTACTCTCGGATCTTCTAGCTCTCTTGGGTGCCATGGAATTGAAAGTGTGTGTGGTGGTAAGTTGTAGTAGAGAGATTGGGTGAAAAGAGATGAGATTGGGTGTAGATGGGTGTGTGTAGTTGTATGTATATGTATGTATAGTTGTAATTAGAGGAGATGAAATGGGTGTATGTGGGGAGGAGATTTGGGGGTCTAATTAGGGTTAGAAGAGGAGTATGAGGGCTGGGAAATCAAAGAAATTCGGCTTGTTTTATGTGAAAACGAGCAAGCCACAAAACAACACAAAAATTATATTTTTTTATATATAACAACGCGCTACTCATTTCGCGCGGGCGCCTCGTCCCAGCGCGGCCGCGCCGCTCCCGCGTGCGCGCCAGCCGTGGCACGGGGGCCCCGAAATGGTAGTGCATATGTTTGGTTCTCGCGGCTTCCCCTGGCAACTTGGCGCGACCGCCCCGTGTTGGCGCGCCCGCCCCATTTTGTTAGGGGGATTTCGCCCGAAAATTTTTTAACCCCTATTTTTTTTATAAGTAAAAACTTGAAAAATACGCATGGGTTGACTCCCACGAAGCGCTTGTTTTACGTCATTAGCTTGACGTGTAGTTCCAAAAATCAGACAAGAGTAAGGATGGTGCTTACCGACTCGCGATTCATCGGTCCCCCGAAATATGGCTTCAATCTTTGTCCATTCACTTTAAATGATTCCTCCGGTGTTGTTTCATAAATTTCTATAGCACCATGTGGAAACACCGTCTTTACTGTGAAAGGACTAGACCATCTAGATTTCAACTTTCCTGGAAATAGTCTGAGACGAGAATTATAAAGTAACACTTGTTGGCCAATGAAGAACTCTTTTTGCACCAACTTCATATCATGCCATCTCTTGACTTTTTCCTTGTAAAGCTTATTGTTCTCATACGCCTGAAGCCTAAACTCGTCGAGTTTATTGATTTGAAGCATTCGTTTCTCACCAGCAGCTGTCATATCAAAGTTCAATTTCTTTAAAGCCCAATATGCTTTATGCTCTAACTCTGCTAGCAAATGACATGCCTTCCCATAAACCAACTGAAAAGGAGACATCCCCAATGGAGTCTTATAAGCCGTTCTATAGGCCCAGACGGCCTCATCAAGCTTCAACGCCCAATCTTTCCTCAAAGGACTCACAACTTTCTCTAAGATTCGCTTGATTTCACGATTAGATACCTCAGCTTGCCCATTCGTTTGAGGATGATAAGCAGTAGCAACTCTATGATTGATACCAAACAGTTCCATCAGCGCTGTGAACTTGCGATTGCAAAAGTGGGATCCCTCATCACTGATTATAACTCGAGGAGTACCAAAGCGAGTGAATATGTTCTTCTGAAGGAAACTTGTTAGGTCCAGATACGATTGTAGAAGGAGGGGTTGAATACAATCGATACCAAATTATCGCGGAAGTGAATCTGATTGAATAAAACTTGTTAATCAGATTATAATTAATTAATATAACAATGTTTGAAGTCGTTATATAATTAATATGGTTCAGTTTTAATGTCCACTAAAGTTCGTAGAATAAATTCGACATGGTATATTCTAGATTTAGTGATTAAAACAACCGGGTTATCAAAGCACAGAAAACTGTGAATATAACGATCAAGCAAGTTACAAACAACTTGAAAGCTTTACAAATGCTTTGATTTACAAAGTGATGAACACTTAGAAATGAAGAAACTAAGCCATATATATATGCAAAGCTTTGTACTTGTAAGACAATGCAAAGACAAGACAATCTAGAAAGGAAAGACAATTTAAATGTCTTACAAAGCCATTTACATAGCAGAAAGACAATCCACAGGAAGGGCAAGACAATTTGACTTCGGTAGGACAATTACAATTGTCTTGCAGAAACCATTCGGTCAGACAATCTTGGATTGTCTTGGCAGAAGACATTCGGCCAGACAATTTATGATTGTCTTGCAAGCATCCATTCGGTCAGACAATTGATGATTGTCTTGAAGGCAATCACAAGGCTTCGGTCAGACAATCTAATTGTCTTGTAGGCAACCATTCGGTCAGACAATTGATTGTCTTGCAGACTTCATGATTTCTTCGGTAAGACAAATGAATATTGTCTTGGCTGTTGCTTCATTCATCCTACAAACAGATTCGGTAAGACAATCTTGGATTGTCTTACTGAGTCTGTTTTGATGATTAAGGATGTAATTTAAGATATATATTAAATAGAAAATTATCCACTTAATTAAATTAATCATATAAATTCATAAATTAAATTAATTCGAGAGTGAATTAATTTAACAAATAAATTACATAATTAATATAATTATTTGTGAAGTGAAATAATAATCTATTAAATATTTAATCACCTATTCTTCAGTAGAACAGCTTCCGGTCTTCATTAAACTTTAATAACTTCTTCTTGAATTGTCGAACGAACGAACTACCACTTCTGCTTGACTTCAAATATTTAATTTGAATAACTGATACACAGATGTACTGTCTGGTTCATCTGTATCTAGTTAAATCAAATATTCTCTGTCAAATAAACAATAAGAATTTGATTTGTTCTTCGAGTCTTCGTCTTGTAAGTACATCTTCATTAAATGGAATCTTCTGATAAAATAAAAAGAAACTTTATATCTTCTGAACTCCTGGACGTGCCACAAAAGATTATTTGTGCACTGAGGCTTGAACATATTAATGAACTTCTTTCAGTGGTGTGCAGCAGCATCCTGGAATTTATCTGACATATAATTCCCATAAATCATTTGACGTTCTTCGTACGGATTCCGATGACTTGCTATTTACTGAGCTTTCTTATCAGAATTGAGTTGTACCTCTTTAAATACAAATAGGCTGAACATATGCCTTTCAATCTCCCCCTATTTGTTTGTTAACATAACATGCAAATTTCCTAGAGGATAACTCAACTAACAGATAAGACAAAGATTTAAACAAAGGAATGTAAATAGCAAAAGTTTATGGCTTTGCATTAAACGTTAAACCATATTCATAAATAGATTACAAAAGGATGTTCCTTGAACATATCTAACAAATATCCTAATCAATCTATTCACTCAGAACGAGTGACTTCTCCTTCTTCAGCATCTGAACAGTGAATAATTGGAGTAGAAGGCTCACTCTGAGTAGGCTCTTCAGCTGCAGTGGATTCTCCACGCTTCTTTCTTTCACGAGCCAATAAAAGATGATATTGAACTTCTATGTCCACAGGGTCTTCGATGAAATCTGCTGGCTGAGATTGGTTGATATACTTCATCTTTCTGAAGTATTGTTGAATGTTCCTCCTTGTGCAGTAGTTCACAATCTCAGTATCAGCATCAGCTTTGGCCTTAGAAGCGAAGCCCTTGGTACGTAGAATTGTTGAAACAAGAACCATCTGACTAACATCATACTTAAGAAGATGTTGGTGGTCCAGGTAGAAGGTTCCAAACTTTCCCTCGTGAATGAACTTAACACAGTAGGGATTTCTGACAATTTGTGGACTGTTATGAATTGCACAATCCATAAGTCTGTCACGTAGGAGTTCATTCAGATTTGAGCTGCGTCTAATCTTGTTACGAATCACCCAGATTTCAGTTAGAGATAGAAACTTGAATAAATCAATTGAAACCCTGAATGTTCCGTTTCTCTGAGTAGAAATAATGATCTCCCATTCATTGAGAAGATTCTTGACACCAATAGTTATGTATTCTAACTCGAGAGCAAGAGCACGCATAAACATATCCTCATTAGGGTTAGCCTCTCTCAGGTCATAAATGAAGGATTTGAACTTACCATCATTGAAAGGTTCCCTTTGAGGTCCAGAGAGGATTTGCCTAGCAATATCTCAGCTTTCACCAACTTTCCCGGAGATATCCTCTCTCTTTTCCTTGCACTTTGCATCCCATATCTTCTGTTTCTCCAGCTTGACCAACTCATCAGTTGTCCTCTTCTCATCCATCAGTTTCTGTAGTTCCTGAAGTTTTGCTTTGCTAGCTTCATGTTGAGCTTTAAACATTCTGACCTTTTCCATGTGCTCAGGGTCCACAGACTGATCTTCATTGAAAAGAAAGCTTTCCTCGAAACGACCTTCTTCCTCAGCTTCAAAATAAGCAGAATCAAAAGCATCATCATCATCAACATCTTCAGGAATGTTGTCATAATCCTGATTAGTGAAGATGTTCTCAGATTCAGGCATTTTGCCTTTAGACTTGTCAGCTGCAGAAGAATCCTTTTCACTTGCTCCATCTCCACCCTTATCACTCCTATCAGTATCTCCATCCTTATTACTCCTATCAGCAGCATCAGCATTGCTGTGATCATCTTTGTCATCCTTATCCTTCTTATCTTTCTCCCCCTTAGTTGAGGGATCCTCTGGAGTAGACTGAGATGTTGACGGATTAATCTTTAAGTGTGAACAACTTGAGCCAGAGTTTGCTCCAAGTTGTCAAGCTTCGTCAGACAGAGCTCCTGAGTCTTATCAAATTTGTCCATCCTAGAGTGAATGCCCTTTACATGATCATCCAATTCCTTTTTCAGAGAAGTAAAGGAGGGATCAACAACCTTCTCTTGCAGAGTCACCAGCTCTCCACTTCTGAATCTGGCATTCTCAGCATTCAACCTTTCAATCTCAGCTTTCAGAGCAGCCATTTGTTCCTGTAACAGATCTGTGTTGGTGTGTGCACTCACCTCACGAACACTCAAAGATTTTTCACTATCCTCTTGTGCATGTGTTTCGCTTGGTGTTTGCCTGATTTCACTCGTAGTTTTCACACCGTCACCAGAACCTGTATATACAACCATAGTTCCCTGAGATGGAACTGTAGGAAGTGAAGGAACAAATTGTCCTTCAGATGCCTGTGAAGGCTGATGTACTTGCAGGTTTCCAAGTAGATCCTGATCCAAAAAGAAAGAGTGATCAGAAAATTTTTCATATAACATGTTTTGAAATTCTGTGCTTTCTCTAAGTGAAGAATCAAAAGACACAGGTTCAGTGTTTACTAGCGTGAGTGCTAGTTGTGTGCTTGACTCTTTACAGGATACCGCGGTCGGACGGCCAATTTCAATAAATGCATTCTGTGGAGAGAATGAATCTAGAGACTGTATATTTACCATTTCAGTGTCCAAATCCTTTTGGGAGGAAATGGATGCAGCTGCAGTTGTCTCTGGTTCTGCCACCCTTTGCTTCTTATGAGACAGAGCTGCGGGATCTCTCAAAATTGCACTCCCACTCCGTTTCCGGGCTACCTTTCTAACAACAGGGGTTGAAGTAGTGTTGTTTGAAGTGTTTGATGAAGAATCAGTGGTTGAAATGGAAACGTCAGCTTGGATATGAACCTGGGTGTTTTCAGGTTCAATGCTGGGAGTTTGGAAATCAAATCCAATATCACAATCAAAATCTGCAATATCAATATTAAAGGTATCAGTGAGATTAGAAAGTACCTGAGCTACTTGTAAATCAGCCCTGAAGTCCTGTAGGCCTGGATTGATAGCAGAATCAGCAGGCAGTGGCTGAGAGGTGGATTGAGGTTGAGGAATGGTATGTGTATGTGTAGGTGAAGGTGTTGGTTCAGATTGAGAGGGAAGAATGGAGGCTTGTTGGTCTGGGAAGAAGTTGTAATGTGGAGGGGATTGGTGTTGGGATTGGTGAGGAGAATTGTATGATGATTGGTGAGGTGATTGATGTGGTGAATTGAAAGGAGGGTTGGAGGGAGAGTAATGTGAGGATTGACTGGATGATTGATAGTCATGAAGAAGTTGTAGTGGTTGAGGGTTTTGTGGAGGTGATTGTTGTTGCAGTTGTTCTGGTTGAATGTCTGGATGAGCCTGTTGTTGAGCTTGATATTGTTGCTGTTGTAGAGGTTCAGGAACTTGAATAGGTTGAAACGGAACACTGAATTGCTCTAGCATGAAGGGAGTCACCACCAGTGGCACATTGTCATGCTTTTTCTTGTTTACCAGCCGGGTCTGGATCTTGGCACAAGTCTTCTGAATAGGAACAACAGGAGAATCGATGTACATGTTCCTATCAGCATCATTCATTTTATCATTCATAAATAACATCAGAAACCTTGGATAGAAGCATTCAACTTTCTCATTCTGATGAATTGATCTCTGTGTAACAGACCCCATCTTTCTTATAATCTCCCTCAGCAATATCTTCCCAAAGTTAATACGACGGTTATAAGCTATGCTGAATCCAAAGATTTGCAGCATCGAAGATATATTCCCAAAATTCTTTCGATTAGTGGGAGCAAACACCTTTGCAAGGGTGTCAAAGAACACATCCCATTCAGCCTTCAGATTTCCCTTTGACATCTTAGGGAGAAAAATCTGAGCTTGATAGTGAATATCCTGAAAGAATTGTCTGAGTTCATCATCTGAGGGATCTTGCTCAAAATTTTCCCTTGGAAATCCTAGGATCCTGTTCACATCATCGACAGTGATGACAATCCTTTTCCCGTTAGGTAGATCCCCTATAATCTTGTAGTTCTCCAGGGTCATAGAATTGACAGCATTTGAGTAGTAGTCGAATAGAGGTTGCAGTTTAATCGGAATATCTGATGTAAGTGCAGTACTGACTAGACTCTGTCTAGAAAGAAATCTGACCCAAGTCCGGAATCTATCAGAGCAATCATCAGGGTTAAGGCTGGCACAGTAGTTAGTCTCAGCAATCACGAATTCTCCGGCCATTTTTAATAATTAAAAATTGAATTAAGCGAGAATTTTTCAAATAAAATGATAATTCTCAAATGTCTCGCAAATTTCAACTAATAATTAAAACTTGATTAATTAATTAATAATTCGAGATATTAGAATAATATCGAATTAAAAGTTAATTAATTTAAATGGCTCCAATCAATCCAAACACGCCCTTAGCTATAAATCCCCAATTAATCAATTATAAGCTAGCCAAACGCGTCCTTAAGTCCAATTAATCTTCAAATATCAACAGCCAAACACAGCCTTAGTGCCAAACCCCCAAATCGAATAAGAACCCTAATTCCACTACTGTTGATCTCGTTCTTTGTTAAAACAACCGATTACAGATGATTAAACTAAAAACTTGATCGAACCCAGCAGCAAACCACGAAGTATGATCGAAATAGCTCAAGAACACACAAACCCAGTCAATAAAATTCGCGACAAACGGGCAGAGCTTCGACTTGTAATCGAACAAATCGAAGGTAACCAGCAAGCTTAAGCTTGAAAACGAACACAGCAAGTTTGAGAAACTTGAAAACAAAGATCGGGTGTGTGTGATGTTCTTGTATGCAGTGGTGAAGAAGATGAGGGCAACGGGCAAGACAATCGAATTGTCTTGCTCGAATTGTCTTGAGATATATATATACATACAGCAAGACAAAGAGGGGAGTGGTCTCGGTAAGACAATTCAAAATTGTCTTGCCGAGACCGAGTAATGCAGACAAACGGTGTGTCAGTAAGACAATTAGATTGTCTTACTAATACATCAAAAGACTTATGGCAGACTCGGTAAGATAATGGGATTGTCTTGCCGAGTTGTTTGAAAAACAGGCAAAAACCAGTTCAGCAAGACAATTTAATTGTCTTGCCGAGCCAACCTGTAGACAATGCCATTGTCTGCCGAGAAAAAAAAAACAAATAATAATAATAATAATATGATTTTTGATTATTTTAAAAGATAAAACATTTTGCATTTAAAATCAAAAACCTATAATAAAACAATAATATATATTACACGAATATTTTGTAAATTTCAATTTTAATTAAATATAAATATTTATGATTTTAACTTTAATTCAATAAAATGAATTAACTTAAAATCAAATAATTATGCTTAATTAATTTTGAAAAATACAAAATAACTACACATAATTATCTAAATGCCTAGAAAATATTATAGGGGAGTATATGAGCACTTAGAAAATTACAGAAAAACTTACAAACATGCATAATTACTCAGAATATTATCAGATAATATACAGAATATCATATAAAATCTAATAATATAGAAATAATTACACAGAAAATTCACAAAAAATATACAAAAATATATAATACTTATGAAAAATGTATTCAAGAGAACTATGTCATATTTAACATCCCTAATTCACAAACCATCTTAGAGAAAGTGGATTCATCCAGTGGTTTAGTGAAGATGTCAGCAATTTGCTCAGTCGTGGGTACAAAATGTAACACCACTGTACCATTCATGACATGTTCTCGAATGAAATGATACCTGATATCAATGTGCTTGGTTCTTGAATGTTGAACCGGATTGTTGGAAATGGCTATGGCACTTGTATTATCACAAAATATAGGAATTTTGTTTACTACAACACCATAATCATTCAGTTGATTCTTGATCCACAAGATCTGAGCACAGCAGCTACCAGCAGCTATATACTCAGCTTCAGCAGTAGAAGTAGACACGGAGTGCTGCTTCCAGACGTACTTTTCCTATCAATCCTGCATCCTGCATAATCAGAATCTGTATAGCCGGTTAAGTCAAAACCAGTATTCTTAGGGTACCAAATACCTAATCCAGGTGTACCCTTAAGATATCTAAAGATTCTTTTGACGGCTATAAGATGTGATTCTTTAGGATTAGCTTGGAACCTATCACACAAACATGTTGCAAACATGATATCTGGTCTACTTGCAGTGAGATAAAGTAAAGAGCCAATCATACCTCGATAGCTTGTGATATCAACTTTCTTACCAGATTTATCCTGGTCAAGCTTTGTGGCAGTGGCCATGGGTGTCTTTGCCGGTGAAGTGTCTTCTAGATTGTACTTACGAAGAAGATCTTTGACATATTTAGATTGGCAAATGAATATTCCATCTTCCTTTTGGCTTACTTGAAGACCAAGGAAGTAGGACAGCTCACCCATCATACTCATCTCATAGGTACTCTGCATTAACTTAGCAAATCTCTTGCACAAGTTATCGTTAGTAGAACCAAATATAATATCATCAACATATATTTGTACAAATATCATATCCTTATCGTGCAATTTGTAAAAGAGAGTTTTGTCTATGACACCTCTAGTAAAATTGTTTTCAATTAAAAACTCAGAGAGAGTGTCATACCATGTCCTTGGTGACTGCTTGAGCCCATAGACAGCTTTGAATAGGAAGTAAACAAAATCAGCAAACTCTTGATTTTCAAAGTCAGGGGGCTGTTCCAGATATACTTCTTCTTCTAGCTTTCCATTCAGAAATGCACTTTTCACATCCATCTGATAAACCTTGAAGTTGGAGTGTGCAGCAAATGCAAGAAATATTCTGATGGCCTCAAGACGAGCAACTGGAGCATAGGTTTCATCGTAATCAATTCCTTCTTCTTGTGAATAGCCTTTTGCAACCAGTCTGGCTTTGTTTCTCACAACAATGCCATCACCATCTAACTTGTTACGGAAGACCCATCTAGATCCAATGGTAGATTTTCCTTTTGGTCTTGGAACCAGGGCCCAGACGTCTTGTCTCTCAAATTGATTGAGTTCTTCTTGCATGGCAAGAACCCAATCAGGATCAGCAAGCGCTTCT
This sequence comes from Daucus carota subsp. sativus, assembly GCF_001625215.2. Lineage (NCBI taxonomy): Eukaryota > Viridiplantae > Streptophyta > Magnoliopsida > Apiales > Apiaceae > Daucus > Daucus carota. The sequence continues at coordinate 25,551,020 of NC_030382.2, forward strand.
TCTATTTTCTTTGGTTCTAGTTGAGATAGAAACCCAGAGAATAGGCATTCATTTGTCGTAGCACTTCTAGTCTTGACACCAACATCAGGATCACCAATAATTAAATCAAAGGGATGATCTCTGCTCCAAATATTTAACTTTAATTCATTAAAATGAATTAACTTAAAAACAAATATTTATGCTTAATTAATTTTGAAAAATACAAAATAAATACATATAATTATCTAAATGCACAGAGAATATTACAGGGGAGTGTGCAGCACTTGGAGAATTATAGAAACAAATATGAACATGCATAATTATACAGAAAAATTATCAGATAATTTACAAATAATTATATAAAATCTAATAAAATAGATATAATTACACAGAAAATTCACAAAAATATATAATAATATATATAATACATATAAAATATATACAATGAGAATCATGGCATATTTAACATCCCTAGCTCACAAACCAACTTAGAGAAAGTGGATTCATCAAGTGGTTTAGTGAAGATGTCAGCAATCTGATCAGCCGTGGGTACGAAATGTAACACCACAGTACCATTCATGACATGTTCTCGAATGAAATGATACCTGATATCTATGTGCTTGGTCCTGGAGTGTTGCACTGGATTGTTTGAAATGGCTATGGCACTGGTGTTGTCACAAAATATTGGAATTTTGTCGACAGAAATACCATAATCATTTAATTGATTCCTGATCCAGAGAATCTGAGCACAGCAACTTCCAGCAGCTATGTACTCAGCTTCAGCAGTAGAAGTGGACACTGAGTGTTGCTTCTTGCTGTACCAGGAAACCAATCGACGTCCTAGAAATTGACAGCTTCCAGACGTACTCTTTCTATCAATCCTGCAACCTGCATAATCAGAATCTGTATAGCCGGTTAAGTCAAAACCAGTATTCTTAGGGTACCAAATACCTAAACCAGGTGTACTCTTAAGATATCTAAAGATTCTTTTGACGGCTATAAGATGTGATTCTTTAGGATCAGCCTGAAACCTAGCACACAAACATGTTGCAAACATTATATCTGGTCTACTAGCAGTGAGATAGAGTAATGAGCCAATCATACCTCGATAGCTTGAGATATCAACTTTCTTACCAGATTTATCCTGGTCAAGCTTAGTGGCAGTGGCCATGGGTGTCTTTGCCGGTGAAGAATCTTCTAGATTGTACTTTCTTAGAAGATCTCTGACATACTTAGACTGGCAAATAAAGATTCCATCTTCCTTTTGGCTTACTTGAAGACCAAGAAAGTAGGATAGCTCACCCATCATACTCATTTCATAATTACTCTGCATTAACTTAGCAAATCTCTTGCACAAGTTATCGTTAGTAGAACCAAATATAATATCATCAACATATATTTGAACAAATATCATATCATTATCATGCAATTTGTAAAAGAGAGTTTTGTCTATGACACCTCTAGTAAATTTATTTTCAATTAAAAATTCAGAGAGGGTGTCATACCATGTCCTTGGTGACTGCTTGAGTCCATAGACAGCTTTGAATAGGAAGTACACAAAATCAGCAAATTCTGGATTTTCAAAGCCAGGGGGCTGTTCCAGATATACTTCTTCTTCCAGCTTTCCATTCAGAAATGCACTTTTCACATCCATCTGATAAACTTTGAAGTTGGAGTGTGCAGCAAGTGCAAGGAATATTCTGATGGCTTCAAGACGAGCAACTGGAGCATAGGTTTCATCATAATCAATTCCTTCTTCCTGAGAATAACCTTTTGCAACCAGTCTGGCTTTGTTTCTCACAACAATGCCATCACCATCTAACTTGTTACGGAAGACCCATCTAGCTCCAATAGTAGATTTTCCTTTTGGTCTTGGAACCAGGGCCCAGACTTCTTGTCTCTCAAATTGATTGAGTTCTTCTTGCATGGCAAGAACCCAATCAGGATCAGCAAGTGCTTCATCTATTTTCTTTGGTTCTAATTGTGAAAGAAACCAGAGAATAGACATTCATTTGTCGTAGCACTTCTTGTCCTTACACCAACATCAGGATCACCAATAATCAGATCAAAGGGATGATCTCTGCTCCAAATCCTTTCCCTTGGAAGTTGTGTCCTTGATGATTCAGCTGTATTGTCAGTAAGCTGATGTGTATGACTAGTTGATCCACCAGCTCCCCCTGAGTTGTTGCCAGGATGACTTGATGATCCACCACTAGCAACAGTGGAATCTCCAGCATTATTGCCATTTCCTCCACCATTGCCTGGATCATTATCATTGTTGTCATCACCTGTTGCAACCTCAGGTGGAACATCATCATCTGAATCAGAATCTGGATAGTTGTCAAACTTCAGAGATTCAGATGGATCAGCAGATTGTAAACTTGGGAGTTTAGTGTCATCAAATGTAACATTGACACTAACTTTCACTGACAGAGTATCAATTACAGAAACTCTATAAGCATTATTTGTATAACCAACAAAAATTGCTTCAGATGCCTTTGGCTCAAACTTGTTCAAGTTCTCTTCACCATCCTTGAGAACATAACACTTGGCTCCAAAGACATGAAGATGTTTGACATAAGGTTTCTTGTTGTTATACAGATGAAATGGAGTTTTCATATGATCCTTGTTGATCAAAGTTCTATTCTGGGTATAGCAGGCAGTAGACACAGCTTCAGCCCAAAAGTACAGTGGAAGCTTTGATTCAGCAATCATAGTCCTTGCAGCTTCAATCAGTGTATGATTCTTTCTTTCGACGACTCCATTCTGCTGAGGAGTCCTTGGTGCTGAATACTGCCTTCTAATTCCCTTTTCAGAGTAAAAGTTGATTAGAGTTTGATTCTTGAATTCTGTGTCATTGTCTGACCTTACAGCTTTGACTGGCACACCTTTATCCAATTCAACTAACTTAATATGATCAATCACTGTCATTGGGGTTTCATCCTTAGAAGCCAGAAACTAAACCCAAGTAAATTTTGAGAAGTCATCCACAATAACCAAGGCATATCTTCCTCCATCAATAGATGCAACATTCACGGGGCCAAACAAATCCATATGCAATAAGTGAAGTGGACTTATGATGGTATTGATGGTCTTGCCTTTGTGAGATGCTCTCTTCGCTTTTCCTTTCTGACAAGCTTCACAGAGATCATCAGTTGAGAATTCCAGGGAAGGCAAACCTCTCACTAGATCTCTCTTGACTAGAAAGTTCATGGTTTTGAAGTTAAGGTGTGAGAGTATCTTATGCCATAACCAACTATCTTCAGTAGACGCTTTGGCGTAGATTCAGTGAACTTCGTTTCCTGGTCCTGAAGACAAGTCAGCTACGAATATATTGCCTTTTCTTATGCCACATAGTGAAGGACGCTTATCCTTGATATGTTTAATGATACATATCTCCTTTTCAAAATGAACATAATATCCCTTATCACAAAATTGACTGACACTCAGGAGATTATGTTGAAGTCCTTCAACTATTGCAATATCTTCTATGATGATCCTTCCAATTTTGTACTTGCCATATCCCACAGTACGACCTTTGCTATTATCAGCAAAACTGACTGTTGGGCCAGCTCCTTCTCTTATGTCTTCCAGCAGGGATCTATTGCCAGTCATGTGCATTGACGCTCCATTGACAAGCACCCAAGTAACTCGAACAACTCCACTGGCACCCTGCAAAAGACAACTTGATTAAACCTTCTTTGGGACCCACACTTGATTGGGTCCAGCAAACTTAAAGAATTGATTTCTATCAGGTAATACAACAGAGCCTCTTGGACTGATACTTGGTTCTGATTTGACTGAACTTACTTCCTTAACAACAGCCTTATAAACCTTGGTTTTAGGCTTTGGAACATAAGTCTCCTTCCTAACACGAGGAGGACTAGCAGTCTTTGATCTAGCATGCTTATTGTTTGTGTGTTATCTAGGAGATGTGTTTTCATTTTTAGCATGCAAATTTCTAAAATAAGCAGACATCATATTGAAAGCACAAGTCATGCAATTATCAACACCACAACATTTATGATAAGCATCAAAAACAGGAGCAACAGGCATATCAGTCACAGCAGTAGGAACATCAATGGATTCTACTCTAACATTGTTAACAGATTTAAAGTTCTCAGTAGAATGACATCTATTGTTCTTGTTCTTACTATTCACAAAGTTATTAGGCTTGTTGAATTTAGTTCTCTCAGAGTTGACACCTAAAGCAGCTTTAGGCAACCTAACATTGCCTTTCACTTTGATCGGTTTCAATGATGTCAGGATCTCATCTCTCTTATCATTACTCTCTTTCATTTTAAGGTCTTCCTGTTTAAGTTCATATTTAATGACAACAGGAGTTTCTAAAAGAGGTTCAGCTTCTGAGGATTTAAACAAAGGTTTAGGGGAATCTTTTAAAACAAAAGGAATCCCTCTTTCCTCAGCACTCTTCTTAAAGGGAGTAATGTTACTAGCCTTACCTACAGATTTGTTATAGTCAAAACCTATTCCAACAGTTCTCTTGATTTCTTGTTTATCATTAAGTTCTTTGACTATAGTGGAGGCATCCTTAAAGGCTTTACATTTCACTTTCTCTTCATCCAGCTGAAGTCTTAAAGCAATCTCACCTTTCTCTTGAACTCTGACTTTAGCACATTGTAATCCTAAATCCATAGTCAGTTGTTCTATTTTAGGTTTTAATACGTTCATCTCATTCATTTTATAAGCATGAATATCTAAGACTAGTGTATCAATTTTAAGATTGGCAGCTTTCAACTTTTTAAAAGCATCATCTCTTTCCAGTCCTAATTGCATAACAAGTTTAGGGCATGTAGGATCTACCTGAAAGCTTCCAGCAGAAGGAGGTGAAGATGATCCAGTATTAGCCATGAGAGCAACATTCCCTATCTGCTCTTCTTCATCACTGTCTGTATCATCCCAGCTTTTCCCTTCTGCCAGATAAGACTTGCTTTTGAAACTATGATTTCCAGAAGTACCCTGATGCTTCCTCACTAGTGCATCATACTTCTGCTTCAGCTCATCGTACGAATCTTTTCTCTTTCCTTGAACCTTGGGTTGTTTGCATTCAGTTGCAAAGTGTCCAGGTTCACCACAGTTGAAGCATTTGAACTTGCTTCTATCCACCATCCCAGTCTTGTATCCTCCTTTGCTTGTAGAAGATGAGTAACCTCCTTTTTGAAACCTGTTAACAGTAGGTTTGTACTTGTAGGAGGGGTTATTTCTGAATCTCATGTTTCCAAACTTCTTGGCAAACAGTGATAGAGATTGATCTTCTAATTGTTTTAACTCTTCCATTGTATAGAACTCTTCGTCACCACTAGAAGAAGCAGTCTGACCCATCTCAGGTACAACAAATTCCTGAGTGGTTTTAGAAGGAACAACAACCTCCTTCTTCTCTTCCGGTACAGGTGACTCAACAACTAGAGCTCTTGAATGGTTCAGTGTTTTACCCCAGCCATATCTCTGTTTACTTTGAACTTGTTCAAGTTCATAAGTTTTCAACACTCCGTAGAGTCTTTCCAGAGATATCTCATTCAGATCTCTGCTTTCCCTGATGGCAGTGATTCTGTGTTCCAGATGTTCAGGAAGTGTTAAGAGAAATTTCATGTTGACCTCTTTCTTGTCGTAGTATTTCCCATTTAAATTTAGATTATTAATCAGATTATTAAGTCTGATAAACACTTCTGAAATCCCTTCTCCGGGATTGGAACCAAACTGTTCATACTGAGCCATCAGTATCTCTTTCTTGTTTTCTCTAACTTCATCTGAGCCTTCATTGATGATCTCTAACGTATCCCAGATTTGCTTGGAGTTTGTACGATTAACAACAGCATTGTACATTACTGGATCTAGAGATTCCACCAATATTAGTTGAAGAGCGTCATCTAAGTTTATCTGTTCACCCTCTTCATCTGTGTACTCATGAAGTTCTTTTGGAATGGTCTGATGAGGTATTAACACACCTTCTTCTTCGTGTGCTAATATGACTTTCATCGGAATAGAAACACCTTTGTTTAATATCCCGATATATTTTCTGTTGGCTGTGCGGAGGAATAATAACATGTGCCTCTTCCATAGGCTGAAGTGTTCCTTGCTGAACGGTGGGATTTTGATGCTACTGATTTTCTGTGTACTCATGTTTAAGGATTTTAAGTGAATAGTGTTTGGATGAGATTTGGATTTTTGAAAGAAAAATATTTTTAATCAAAATCAATTTTTGGAATTAATTCGAATAAAAAATATTTGGACGTTACAGAGTGTGTATAGGATCTGATACGGAAAATGGTATCAACCGCTCTGATGCCAATTGTTAGGTCCTGAAACGATTGTAGAAGGGGGGGGGGGTTGAATACAATCGTCACTAAAAATCGCGGCGGAATAATCTGATTTGAATTAAACTTGTTAATCAGATTTTAATTAATCAATATAACAATGTTTTAAGTCGTTATATAATTAATATGGTTCGTTTTAATGTCCACTAAAGTTCGTAGAATAAATTCGACAGGATGTATTCTAGTTTAGTGATTAAAACAACCGAGTGATCAAAGCACAGAAAACTGTGGATATAACGAATAGCAAGTTACAAACAACTTGAAAGTTTACAATGCAATGAACAACTTGGAAATGAAGAAGTGAAGCCATATATATAGGCAAATCACATGGATCTGTAATATCCGGGATTTCGACATGTGTTTATTTATACCAGTATGTAAATATTTTGTGAATATTATGTGAATTAATTGTGAATTATATGTTAAGTGACTTGTTGAATGATCGTCTATGTATGTTATGACTTGTTAAATTATAATTTTTATATGATCAGATCAAAATATGGAGAATTTAGGCACTCATTTGGCAAATTATGGATTATTATATGATTTGATATTTGATTTAAGGATTTAATTAAGTATATTATAAAATATTATTATTAAATTGATTTTAAACCCGTTTACTCGATAATTAAACCCCGGGGGGCTTCCGGGAAAGTTTCGCCGGTTGGTTATTTGAGACATTCTGAATAACTTTCGTGCTTTAACTTTTCCCATCTGGTGTACGGATTTACGTGAAAGATTTTCGGAACGATTTTATGAATATTTTATTATTAATTATCGTATCAATAATTGTGTACACCGGATAATTTTAACACCCCAAATTATCTTGACTCAAACATTATATTTTCGTACTTCGTGCCAGACAGAGCTCGGAGCCCCATAAGTTTCTCGTAATGTGTGTATTTAATATTTATCTTTAAAGTCGGTCCCGAACGGATCAGTTTTATTAATACTTAATGATTAAGAAGTGTATTTTTATATCCGATATGATCCAAATGGGGGCCAGTTATTCGTAATTATAAATAGGATAATTACTATTTTAATTTTCATAATTATCTTTTCAATACACGAGAATCGAGAGAAACCGGGTTATCGTTCTTCGTGTTCTTGGAGTTCAATCGAAGATTTGAGGACGTTATCGGACTCAGAATCGAGCGTGCAAGCAGTCAAATCGAAGATATCGAAGCGTAGAATCCATATCCAGTATCAAAAACCACTCTAGATTCACAGGTTAGAAGTAATTTGAGTTTTAAAATTCGAATTAACTAGGGTTAAATTAGGGCTTTTTGATTTTGATGTGTTTTATGTGATTTTATGCTTTCATGTTGTAGATAATCTTCTCCTGATCATTTTGGTATATCATATGCATGATTTGGAGTTCAATAACATGTTCAAAATTGAGTTTAATTGTTCGAATTAGGAATTAGGGTTTATGCCCGATGAATGTTTTCAATTGAAAATTAGGGCTTTTTAATCCAGGAGGTAGAAGTGAAATTGGAGGATACCATCATGTTTTTCATGTCTCCAGGAGTGTGTACACATGTTTAAATTGTATCAGAGGTTCAGGAATTGGACGAATCGACGAGAAGAAAACTCGCCGGCGACGGCGAGTTTCTTCAAGTTTTTCCGGCCAATTCCTGGGTCGATTGTTCAAATTGCTGGTGTCTACAAGTTTGTGAGGGAGAGTAGTGTGATTCTGGAGAGTTTGAAAGCCAACGGAGGCCGGGAGAGTAAGCTCCGACGAAGGTGGCGGTGGCCGACGGTAAATTACCGTTTGGTCACCACACTTTCGAAGATGGTGAAGTTATCGCACTGTGGTTTCGTTTTTAACAATTTAAACCCTGTAGTTTTAAAACTTGCAATTCAGACCCTCAAGTTTTCAAAACTTGCAGTTTAAACCTTGAAGTTTCAAAAACTTTTAAAAACAGTTTTATTTAAATTATTTTTATTTCGAAAATCATTTAATTATTTTCAAAAATAGTTTTTAATTATTTCTTTATTCAAAAATAAATCTAATTTAATTTATTAATTAACTTTAATTAGTAATTAATTATTATAATTAGTCAATTAATGTTAATATTAATTGATTAATTGTTTTAATTATTTATTAATTGATTTTAATTGATTTATTAATTAGATTTAATTGTTTTAATTGTTTTAAAAATCCATAAAAATAGTTTCAAGCTTTAGAAAATTATTCTAAAGTATATTGAAGGTTTGTTAATTGATTTCAAGTGATTTCGAACCTTATTTCGAATATTTAAACTTGTTTATTTAATTATAAATTGATTCTTTTACCCGTTTTTATTCTGAAAAATGTTTAAGAATTTATAACAAATACCAGAAAAATCATTTTAACCCCAAACCTTTTCTGAAAGGTTACTTGATTGAGTAACTTATGTGTTATGTGCTATGTGTTACTTGATTGATATGAGAAATACTTATGTGAACACTGTATGATTGTTTTAATAGTATCTTTTGAACCGTATATCGGATTTAAGTGAAACGAGGGGTAGCTAGAAGCTTGTTTCGATTATGAAACAAATAGAATGATATAAGATTGAGTATTGATAGATGAATATTGTGATTATCAGAGAAGGACAGGCTTAGAAAGGGAAAGCAAGTAGTATTGGAGTGATTCTGTTTAGTGAAAGCTCTAAAGAGAAGTAAATCTTCAGGATAAGGCAAGTGCTCTATTCTCAACTTATACTTCTGTAAACTCCTTGAGTTACTCTTCTGCATATAGTGTCATTGTTCTGGATAGATTTGAAAGTACTTTTGTTGATATATTGTGCTATTGATCCTGATTATTGATAAACCTTATTCAATCCTTTCAACACCTGAATTACAAGCTGAACCTTGATTTTGATTTCGATTAAACTTATACCCATTTCTTTGAGACTTGACAACACAGATCACTTGCTCCGATATTCTTCCATCCTTGAATGCCCAAACAGTACAAGCCATATGCTACAATACTTCACCAAATTATACAATGTCTTACCAAATACCTATATTACTCTTTTGAAGAATGTTTACACATATACACCCTAATACTTGAAATCCCTACAAGTTAAACATATTTGAAACCTCAAGCTATTTTCACTTACATTGTTTTCTCTACAAAACCTCAGATTAGCTTCACCATATACTTGATCTTTCTTTCAACCTCAAGACATTCTTCAAACATATTGTGAGGATACTTAAACCTATTTCTGAATTGTCCTTTGATCCTGATATTCATTACACCACAAATTACCATGATTCTGATTTATTGAGATATTGTTGATTTCATTTTATTGTTAAAGAATTGGATGGTTTTATAAATGTGGACCAGATTCGTGGTCAGACCAGATTCGTGGTCATTAGGCCAATGTGTGCCTTGGATCCAGTGATAGAGCTTGGTATGTTCCTGGCTCGGGGTTAGTGCGTGACTGATCAGCAACCTAACCTTGGTTTTAAATAAAAACTTGAATATCCAATTCTAATCATTGTTTTAAAAAGAGAATTTGATGCCTTGATTCATTCTTGTTGATAAAAGTTGAATTTCAGTTATTGTTTATATTACTTGCTGAGCTGTAAGCTCACTCTTGCGATGCCTTATGTTCTTTTCCAGTGAAGAAAGAGACTACTGTTAGCGAGGACCCACAGGCTAGCCATCAAGCTAAGATATCAGGATGAGTGTTGGAAAGCCTTGCTAGGAGTTGCTGATATTATAAACTTTTGAGTATCGTTGTGTGTAAGCACTGCGTTTTATGTTTGTAAGTTGTAAGATATGGATTGGGATTTGACGTATTGTAATATAACTTAAGTTGTGGCTTGTTTCATACTATAACCTGGAGCGATCCGTGGATGTTTAGGGTCAATGCATATATTATTATGGTTTACAGGTTTATATTGTTGTGTGTGACCCCCAAGTCTATGACCCGGATTTGGAGGGTGTCACAGGATCTAGGTATGACATTGAAAGGAATGACTTTCTAGCTTAGGAATGACATTACAATGGAAGATATGACATTATTACACAAAGCCATGCCCTAAAACAAAGAAGGAATGACATATATAAGGAATGTCATACTGCTAGGGGCGGTATGACATTTTTCCTTGGCCTTCAAGGTTCATTTGGCATGACATAACCAAAGAAAGTCATTCGGTTGAGCCTTGTATGACTTTTTAAGTCATTTATAAGCAAGTCATACACACAATCAGGGAATGCCTGAATCAGAGACACGGTATGACTTTTTAAAGTCATACCAGACAAAGTCTGGATTATGCAAACGGTATGACATATTTCTTCAGCAGCAAGGACTCCAGGCTTTGTAAAACTTTGTAGATCTCTGTCTTGATCGAACGGCCACTTGTAGTTGATGCAGAACATTTAATCTGAGTAGCTGACACACAAATGTACTGTCTGGTTCATCTGTATCTAGCTGAATTAAATATTCTTTATCAAATAAATATTTGAAACGAGGCTTGTTCGTCGAGTCTATGTCTTCGTAGTTCTTCTTCATAAGTAACAATAGTATGGAATCTTCTGAATAAATAAAGTATTAAAACTTTATACCTTCTGGACTTCTGGACGTGCTACAAAAGATTATTTGTACACTGACGCTTGAACATATTAATGAACTTCTTCCAGTGGTGTGCAGCAGCATCCTGAAATTCTTCAGACATATAATTTCAATAAATCACTTGACGTTCTTCGTACGGATTCCTTCATCAGTACTTGCTATTTACCTTGCTTTCTTATCAGAGTTGAGATGGTACCTCTTTAATTACAAATAGGCTAAACATATGCCTTTCAGTTTTGGTTAGTTATATTGTATATAGGATAGATTTAAATTTTGGTATAATTTGGAGTTGTTTTGCCTTGATTTGGGTCTTGTTTTGGTCACAAAATGGGTAGTTTACGGGCTATTTAGTGTAGAAATTAGTGTCAAATCTTGTTTAGAGGTTAGTGGGGGTTTGGTTAGTTAAAATTGGAATGGTTTGATTTTCCGGCAAGATTTGAGCTATTCTGGGCATCTCCATTTATTCCGGCGGAAGTTCACGAACATATGTTTATTCAGTTTGTTTTAGCTGACTTATACTATTCCTGTTTTGTTTGATTATTAAAATATGCGATTAATTCTATTTGACAAATTTGAGACTTACTGAGTTACTGTCCATTAATCAGTTTTTGTGTTCAATCTGTGTGGTCGCTTTCTGTTTGATTTTTTTTTCTTCTTACTCGGTCGTTGTTGATTCCCCTGCGCGACATTACCTGCACTGTTTTGTTTCTTTTGTTTATTTCTTTTTCTCCATGAACAAATTATTTTTCTGTTTTTTTATTAGTTTCGTTAATTTGTTTTTACATTTTTATTTGCTTTCAGTTTTTCTTTCACGATTATAAAAAATTCGAAGGTGAATTAGTTTTTTTCATTTAGATTATAAAATCTTCAAAAATCTTTTGGTCTAATTTGATTAAGTTAAAAATTAAGTTTTCGCGAAAATAAAGATAGTCCTTGTGGATCGAATCTTTTATTACTAAAACGTGATCGTGCGCTTGCGATTAATTTTAAAATCATATTTCTAGCACATCATCGCCTCAATACAAGATGCTCTGGATGACGAGGGAATTTCAATGGACTTGTCATGTTGAGAGAATGATTTCAGAGACTGTTTTATTGCCTTTCCTAGCTCTGCAATTTGTTGAGAGAACGCAGTTGAGCAACAGATACCTCAAATTTAAAAACACCTTTTCTTCTTGAGAGGTAGAGCTATGAGTACACTATCCCTCACATCTTTATTTACTGCAATGAATACAGTTTTTACCTCATTGACCTCTAGTCTAATAGGTTCCTTATACTCCAGGGAAAAGGTTGGGATGTGTTCTGAATTTGAAATAATAGTCTAGGATAAAGATTGTTGTTTTCGACATTATGACTATCTAAGAAAGCCAAGAGGCTGATTAAGTTCCGTAAAATAGAAAGAGATATATCTTTTCAATGTTAGAGAAAATCTGTGAATTTAAATGAAATCATTACATTATATCTTTTGCGAAAAATAAATCAGTTTTGATTGTAAAAATCGTTTTCATAAAGAATGAGAATCAAAACCGATGAAAGAATCAAAGTTTTCCTTCAAAAACTGTTTTGAGTGCAAAAGTCTGACTTTATGCATAAAATTTTAATGACCTTGTCTTTGAAAAAAAGCACAGACTTCTGTTTCTCAAGATAATTTACGAAGGGTAAAAGAAAATTTAAGCGCCATAGTGTATAAAGCACTCGTCACAATAATTAGTGTAAATGCTTCATGCTAGCACATCGTCAAAACAAACACTGCATATAAAAAAAATCCCAAGTATACAAATACAAGATAATCAATGTCTTGTCCTATGACGCTCAATGTATAGATGCAAAATTTTCTAAAAAAAATATTTATGAAATAAAGTTATGGATAGCAAATGTTAAAATCAATTGATAAGAAGTTTCTTTGAAGACACTCAAGAGAACATAAATACGGGAGTAAAGATTATTGTTTTCTAGTACTTAAAATATTAAACACTTAAAATATATCAACACCAGTGATTTTTAGATATATGTAATATTATTTCACCAGTGCCCACACATCATAATCAATCCACAAACAAAACATCGATAAAGCATCAAAGAGAGATACTAAATAAACATTCTAAAATCAAAGTAATTATGTTTTTATTATGTTATCAAAGTCAATCATGAAACAAATAAGCATTTAATTGTCTCAAATCACAATTTGGCTAAAATTTAATAAAAAATTATCCACGCAATATCATATAATTAACATATCAACATATAGCATCTAAAATCATGACAATCATACAAAGATATCCATAAGCCCGAGGGAAAGTTGAAGAAAAGTTCACAAGTCTTGTACATGTAAACCTTAAGTACAAGTGAACTCACATAACCCCTCACAGATATACATTAACAATTAATATTAGTGATTTACATATATGCATTCAAAATATCACTAACACTAAAAGTATCACAACTATTTGCAATAAGACAACTAATAAAATACCAATTGATAAATCATTAAATATCCAACTCGTCTAAATGGATTCAACCAAGAGAGATTCTAAGTAATTCCAAAAATATCAATGTATCACGACTAAATTCTAACTAAATTCTGACTGGATACCAGATATTGATACAAGTCAAAAGTCTAGGTTTAATTAAGTCATGTTACAGATTATATACAAATATAAATGAATTCAACCTAGAAGATAATCCTAAGTATATTCACAAATACTGATATATCACCACTAGATTGTGATAAAGTTCTCCACTAGATATCAATTATTTAGAATGATATAAGTCAAAAACTATAACAAATTAAGTCATGCAGCATGTCATCTCAAATCATTCAAATTATGAACAAGTAAACATTTAATTGTCATGCACTATAGCTTAAATTCATTGAAACAACAAACACTTTGCTAAATTATATAATCACCATCTAAGCATGTAATAGAGTAAACATGGGAATCATATATAATAGCAAAAACACGACGCACTGGATTAAATAAATTCACATGTCTATTATATAGATAATTTAATACTGATGAATTCATTCAAGAAAAACGCAAGACATGCTCATAAAAAAAAAGTAATACCTTATGTCAGCAAGTAACGGATCTAGCAATAGGTCTTTTGGTTCTAAACAAGTTCCTAGGACCCAATAGCAAGACCCGATCCTTAGATTCCAGAGTTTAAAGAATGCTTTATAGAGTTGTTGGAGATGGTCTCAATTCTTTGTTCTCGACCTCTTCTCATTATACAAAAAATCAATCTCCCTTTTGTCCCTCTTGTACTTTGACGTGTGCTTTATGGGTTGGTATGCTTTGGGTAACTGTTTTGCTTTTTTGTCCTGTGCACGTGAGAGTGGGGGATAGTTGTCACACTATGAGGTAGTCTTTTTGTTTTTTTCATGAGACCCTATTTGACAAATATGTATCCCCGTGTTTTTGAACAAAAATCTGTTTTTGAGTTTTCGTAGGAAACTGTCACATATTTTATTATTAAATCTCATAAAATATTTATTTTTATATTATAACTCAAGTTATGCAAATATTAAAATTTTATTAAATTAATTATCTAATTTCTGAAAAATACTTTTTATCAATATTTTTCTAACAAAACGGTGAATTTTAAAATGACTCCGGAATAGGAGTTGTGCTATTTAGTTGCGTAATTTAAGAACTAAACTAAGAGACTCATAGTTTGAACTTCTTAGGTACTTCTGCAGTTCTGCTTGTTTCACAAGCAGGGGACTGAACTGACTCAAGCCGAGTAGTTATAGGTTCGAGCTCGGTTCAATTTAGGCAGATTTTAAACTTAAGCACAACCTGAGTGAAGTTCAATGAGCTCGAGCTTGGGTAGAAAGCTCAATCCAAATTCCAAATTCGACAAGATAGGACAAGAAGCTATATTTGATAGCACACAAAGAAAACCAGATAACACACTGCAGCAACATAAATTAAAATGCCAATAATAATTTTTTTAAAAGCCAACAAAATAATTTAAATATTCAAGAATAAATTAGTCACAGAAAAGTCTGATCCAGGTTTCCAAAATAGAACATATTATTGCTTGTTAAAGCCAAACCACACATAAATTTATTTGATAACACTATTCCAAACCTCTCCTAAGCTGCAGACCTGACATCATTAGATAGATAAGGAATCAAGTCTTTCAACAGTCACTGTGATTCTTGTGTTCCTGGATTGATAGATAAAGAACGAACTTTTTCAACAGTGAGTTGAGATTTTTGTGTGCCTTGGTTGATTTCATACTCATCTCCCAAGCCAAAATGAGCCATGAGTAACCAAACAACAGTTATGAGCTCTCCGCCTCTACTTAGCTGCTTAGCATGTGCACTTGACCTGATATGAGTTGCCGCGTATGATAGCAGTTCGACCCACAATTTGCTTATCATTAACCATTTTGTTTCCGATGGTAACAATTGAAGCTGTTTGGCCAATACAGATGCATTGGTGAAGATATCTGTATCCAGCTGTATGCTTCCGGGCTCAACTTCTCTGTCGATGCTAAGAATTGTTTCACAGGCCTTTCTCTGTAATGTTTCTTTCTCTTCCTTGCTCTTCCTGCGAAAGAAATTGCAAAACCTTTTTTTCTGTAGTTGAGGTAATTCAGAGTCCAAAAACTTGCTAACCTTTGTGCACGTATCCTGGAACTTTATTTCCCCAATGCTCGAAACTCCAGACATCATATCAGGCTTCACGACCATGAGATATAGCATGTAGTCCGACAGCTTCTTTGCAGTGTCACGTAGTTTGTTATCAGCAATTTGGTCTTGGCTGTCGTTGTAGCAGAGTTCAGTAGCAATGTGCCACAAAAGAAGGATGTCGTCGTAGTTAAAATTAACAACAAAATCAAGAAAAGTACTGCAATCTTGTTCCATTTCAGAAAGGATCCTCTCTCCTTTGGATGAACAGATATCTTTAGCCACGGCTAAACTGCTGGCCATCTTCGACTTCCTTTTTAGCTCGTCGAAAATGAAACCAGTCATGTGATCGTTGAGTGGTTGGGGTTTTACATACAAAACCCCATTAAGAAAACTGACAAGACCGAAATAACCATAAAAGATTTCAGTACCTTTGGAACATCTATGTAAACAATAATATATCAAGTTGAATGTCGACAAAGAATTAGCCCACCTGCTATCCTTGGAATCTGACTTTGTATGATGATCACTATCTCCAACAAAATGAAGAAGCCTGTGTAGTAAGGCATTTCTAGTCTTATTAACAAGCAGTATGCAACTGAGAAACTTATCTTTCCATGATTTACCATTGTGATTTGCATGAGACAGAGGCCTGAGCTTAATAACTGTCCAGTCGCAGAAAAGCAGCATATAAAATGCAATCACCTCTAACACAACTGCTCCGATAAGCAAAATGTAAGTAATCACTACATCACAGTTATCATTATGAACCGGTCTTTCTAGAGTCGCCACACGGTCCTGAGGCCGATCTTCTCCCTGATTAAATGCATAATGATCCAAATGGAAAAGGGTAAAGGAGGCCACAACTGTGGAAAAGGATAGAACTCGACAGCAGTAGCCGAGTTTTTGATGCAGCACAGGAATCTTGGTGAAAAGAACATCATAGATGTAATTCAACTCTACCTCAACTAGATTGAAAGAGTCTTTGCAAGATGTTGCAAGGAAGAACTCTCGGCTCTGGTTACGTTCATGAATGCTGAGTCGGAGATTAACAACAAGTCCTTTGAAGGCCGTGAAGTATACAAAAGCATACTGCAACACTTGTAAATGGGACAATTCGTCCCCAATTTTAATAGTTGGTAGTTTGGATTCTTTTTTAAGTTTGGCATCCAGAGATTTTGACAGCATGGAATTGCGGAAGCTATTTGCACTTCCATAATAAAGGGCAGCAGTACGCTCAAAGCACTTGATGATTCCGCACAAACACATGAGCAGCATTGGGATCATCAGTAGGTGACGTTTAAGATGTTCAGACTGATAGAAAGCATAAGCTACAGCAATGCACTCTGTAGCCAGAATGA
Source organism: Daucus carota subsp. sativus (assembly GCF_001625215.2). Classification (NCBI taxonomy): domain Eukaryota; kingdom Viridiplantae; phylum Streptophyta; class Magnoliopsida; order Apiales; family Apiaceae; genus Daucus; species Daucus carota. Next base: position 25,567,905 of record NC_030382.2, read on the forward strand.
ACAAATGTCTCGGCCACAGTTCATTGTCCTCAGGCGCGAAAGCAGTAATAGTGTCTGGACCGCCAAGGTGTACCAGAAGAAAAGGAGCCCAGAAAAAGTAAAAGCGATCTTTGGAACCAGAGAAGGATACTTTAAAATTGAGAGATCTCCAGGTGTAGTTGGAAGATAAGAAAATGAAACTCTGCCTGCTGGCAATGAGTCCGAGTCCAAAGAGAGCAATGACTTCTGCAAGCAAATAGGCTAGCCAAAGAATGATGACTATCCATTTGTGGGATACCAACCTTCTAAAGGTTCCTCCAAAACTTAAAATGATTTGAAGGAAAAGACTGAGCAAGAGACTAGCCCAGAGGTCCCATTCAGCAAAGATATCATCCAATTTTACCTTGATGCTCTCATCCGACTTGCTCATACCCGATAGCTGACCCTTAAGCTGACTAGCAAGCTCTGGTTAAGTGCTGCTAAAGCCTGCTAGCTGCAAAGCCTATATTTGTTTTGTAAAGTTTTGTGTATCATTTGGGCTACATCAATTACTATCTTCCTCTCTATATCTCTAAAACAGGTTGCGTGCAGAACATGCTTGATGTCATAATTAACTTAAGCCAGAAAATAAGAAGAATCCTAACTCATAATTAAGAAGCATATGAAAGTTATTTGGAGACAATTAACTTAAGTCTGAAACTATAAATGAAGTAAATTAAAATTGCACCATCGGTTTAAACAAGTATGAACACAACTAAATGTTCCTGGTCTAATTACCAAGAGTGTGATAATTCGATTAATATTTATCCGAGTTAAATGTATGTAGGAACCAGACACTGACCAGATAAATAACGAAAAACTAAACAAGCATTAAAACTACTCTAATCTAGTCGATACTCCTCTTCTCCTGCAAAAGGCGAGGAAGTAAACATGTGCATGTGAGTATCTAAGTTTTCCTAATTAACAGTACTAGAGAAATAAACATAAAGGTCACTAATGAACTTATATCTTTCATTTATTTTACCTGTTCTCTTCAAGGTTTATATTTCCTTTTCAGAGGAAAGCAAAAGAAAAAACAAAGTATCATACAGTACAATCTTCTTTACAGTGGAGTATTAGAGAACTCAACCTGACAGTATTGCATGTTCTTTGGCTTGGCCCCCAAGGAGGTAATTTATACTCTCTTTTCGTTTATCACGAGAATGTGCGTTAATCATTTCTACTTCACTCGAGCCCTGTAACTTTAAACTTAGTTCCCAGATTGTTTTATATGACAGGGGTGCAAATAGCCCCACCTGCAGGTGCCCCAGATATGCAAGGCTCCCAAAGTCTTATGTTCTTCGTTATATTATTAGTTCTTTTAAAGGAATTATGTATACTAGTATTTTTGCCGGCTAGGCATGGTGTTTATGATTTTATTATTTTAAATAAATTATTTATATTTATAAAATTCATTGATTTAAAATACATTTATAAATAACATGTCATTTTTGTTTAGTGCACATGAATCATAGTTAAACCTTATAACCGATCTTATATGTGTATTTCTGCTAATTTAATCTTGAAAAAGAAAATTATAATTCTATATTTTAAAGTGTGTTTCGCGTAAATGAAGATATACAATTATGGTAACAGATGAAATATGAAATGTATATATATTTTATATCTATCATACGTTTGATGAAGACTATTCAGTATTAAAATAATTTATAATTCCGAAATGATATGTTATCCCCGTAAATGATATGTAACATTATCTTCTGACCGAAATACATTATATTTTTGAAATATAAAAAACTATTCAATATAAATATTTTCTTTTCGATAAAAGACTTCTCGGCATGGCCGTTATCATAATAAATTCAAATATCATCATTTTCTATAAAAATAATAGCAGTAAATTCTCAAATTTATTTATATTATTAAAATAACTGATGTTATTATTTAATTTCTCATGAATCTAAAAAGTTGAAAATCCTAATTTTTTTTAATGATTTATCCTCGTTCTTGACATTATATTTTATAAAAATATATGGATCCACTTTAAAAGATAATATATAATATTTATTATTTTAAAGATAATATTTATACTCGATAAGTTATATTTTAAAAAATTATCCAAACACATAAATTAAAGATAATCTCACATATATAAGTAATGAGCATTTTCTTGTAAGATAATCTCAATGACCCTATTATATCTAATCAATATACTTATATAAAGGAGAAGCGACAGGCGTGTAGGTGGCGCTTCTCAGATAGCTCCGTTCTATTTTTCTAATTTTCTGGAATTTTTGGATGAAAAATATCAAAAATTAAAACTACCTTTTTTAGTTCGGATATATTGGAGGCAAGTTTCAGAAATATTATGGCTTATATTAATTTGATTTTGTTTTAGATTAATTGATATGGTATGTATCTTGGCATAAATTAATATGATTCTGTTTCGGTTTATTTATGGAATATGGTAGCTTGGGCATGTAGGTGGCGCTTATTAGATAACTCCATTCTATTTTTCTAATTTTCTGGAATTTTTGGATGAAAAATATTAAAAATTAAAACTACCTTTTTTAGTTCGGATATATTGGAGGCAAGTTTCAGAAATATTATGGCTTATATTAATTTGATTTTATTTCAGATTAATTGATATGGTATATATCTTGACATAAATTAATATGATTCTGTTTCAGTTTATTTATGGAATATGATAGCTTGAAAGTTTTAATCTGATTCTGTTTTAGATTATTTATACAGAGGAAAATATTATTCATGCAACACTTTCACAATATATCTGTTTGCTCGGTTCAAGCACCTGCAAATAAGGGTAGATATAGACCGTCATCTCATGAATTCAAACTGATGTTCCTGCGGACAACCAGCCAAAAAAAATAGGAGGAAGGAGTCACTAATATACCACTACATGGATTTGAGTTCATACGTCCCAACATAATTAATGTTCGTATCAATGACAATGATATACTCTCAGGTATTTTTTGTTTCGGAGTCGCATCTCAATCTCTTTCAAAATTTTACACACTTATGTTATTGCAAGCTTATTGTCTGTTTTATTGACCAACCGACGACTAGAGCCGTATAGTTTTTATATGTAGGTGGTGGTGTATATGTCTGAGAAATAGTGTTTGGAAAAGTTAACTGACAATGTTAGTAAAGAACATGATTACTTTTAAAAAATACTACAGCTAAAATTAAGATTCGTCGTACTTTAAATCGTTAATTACATGTAGAAATTTATTTTCATTTTCTCACTCATGGATTATAGTCCAATTTTACAATTTTAAATATTAATATTGATATTGCATCGAGATGTTAATAATATAAAATTTATTACATTATACAAATATTAATTTTGAATCATTAATATAATTCTTATAAGCCGCCGCAATGCGCGGCTTCCCAACTAGTTATGATATGTAACATTATCCTCTGACTGAAATATATTATATTTTTGAAATATAAAAAACTATTCAATATAGGGTCTATTTGGCAATGCATAACAATCACTTCTTTTCCAAAGAAGTTGGCTTGTACTTTTATTGACCCGCTTGCATAAAAAAATGGAAGCACTTTTTAGAAGTTACAAATGTTAGCTTTTCTCTTACAGATTCTACTTCTTTCCCAAACACTTTAATCACTTATAAGTCTTAACTTGCTTCTAACTTCTATTTCAATTTTTAACAATAATCAAGAAGCACTTATTTTAAACTCATCTAAACGGCTCCTATAAATATTCTTTTTCGATAAAAGACTTCTCGCCATGGCCTAACCTCGATCATAAAAAATTCAAATATCATCATTATTCTATAAAAATAATAGCATAAAATTCTCAAATTTATTTATATTATTAAAATAACTGGTGTTATTATTTAATTTCTCATGAATCTAAGAAGTTGAAGCATAATTTTTTTGTGACTGAACCTCGTTTTTGAATTTTTAGTTTATAGAAATAAATAGTTCCACTTTAAAAGACAATATATAATATTTATTATTTTAAAGATAATATTTTCTACTCGATAAGTTATAGTTTAAAAAATTATGCAAACACATAAATCAAATCTTAGTTTTTGTTTGTAATTAATATCTCGCATATAATAAGCATTTTCTTTTAAGATAATCTCAATGGACCCATTATATCTAATTATGATTTGTAAACATTATCTTCTGACTGAAATATATTATATTTTTCAAATATATTTGATATAAATATTTTCTTTTGGATAAAAGATTTCTCGGCATGGCCTTTAATGATAATAAATTCAAATATCATCATTATTTTATAAAAATAATAGCATAAAATTCTCAAATTTATTTATATTATTAAAATAGTTGGTGTTATTATTTAATTTCTCATGAATCTAAGAAGTTGAAAAGCATAAATTTTATTAGTGATTTATCCTCGTTTTTGAATTTTTAATTTATAGAAATATATAGATCCACTTTAAAAGATAATATATATAATATTTATTATTTTAAAGATAATATTTATACTCGATAAGTTATAGTTTAAAAAATTATCCAAACACATAAATTCATTTTTAATTTTTGTTTGTAATTAATATCTCGCATATAAGTAATAAGTATTTTCTTTTAAGATAATCTCAATGGACCCATTATATCTAATTATGATATATAAACATTATCTTCTGACTGAAATACATTATATTTTTCAAATTTAAAAAAATATTTAATATAAATATTTTCTTTTCTATAAAAGATTTCTCGGCATGATCTTTAATGATAATAAATTCAAATATCATCATTATTTTATAAAAATAATAGCATAAAATTCTCAAATTTATTTATATTATTAAAATAACTGGTGTTATTATTTATTTTCCCATGAATCTAAGAAGTTGAACATACTAAAAAAATATTTAAAAAAATTTAGTGACTTATTCTCGTTTTTGAAATTTTATTTTATATAATATATAGATCCACTTTAAGGTTTATATGGAATTTTCGGTCCCCATCCCCGGCCTGATCGGGATTCGGGGATACCCGCGGTGATTCGGGAATCTTTAATTTAAGCTTAAATTTCTATTTAAATACTTAAATTCATAATTACGATTAGTTTCTAATATGTCTAATTAATACCTAATCATTTTAATAAATAGATTTTCAATGATTTAATTATGACCTTTTTAGGTTTAAGACCTATATTAATAGAGATAAATATTAAAATTTATTTCAATAAATTTAATTATATTAAAGAGGTATATAAACATATTAATAAATGATTATAAACATGTGAAAATCCATGACTGAAATTAACCTTAAAGAGATATATAAACGTGTTAATAAATGATTATAATATATATTTATATATTTAGATTATATATCTATACTATACTATAAAAAGCCAACATGGGTATAATTTGTAGTCGTACAAAATTTTGGTTTGGTACACTCCTCTAAAACTAAAAGTCTGCAACATGTAGATATCTATTAAACAAGTTTCATATACTAAAAACACTCCTAATGTATATTAATATCTTTTATATATAATTTATAATTAGTTGAAAAAAGGTGAAACTATTGTTAATAACATATATTAGTATTAAAAAATACTTATAAATAAATGTATAACTAATTATAAATATACAATTTTGAATATCTTTTGTCTAAAATACATATAAATAATTGAAAACGCTACTTTTTAATTATAACGTATTCTACTCGAAATTTAACTGTAACATGTTATATTTCATTACAAATATGAACCATTACATAACATATGAAGATATATGATATATGAAAATTTTGATTTAAAATTAATTGAATAATAAACTGTCACATATCAATATCAGAAAAATATTTATAGATAGATAATAAATTGTGAAAGCTAAATTTCCGTTAGAAGATATAATCAGTTGGTTAATATAATTTAATTAGAATTCAATTCATTAATACTAAAATACTAATAAAATGACGTTACGATTTAAATTGTAATTAATAATTTAAGAATTATATACGCGCCCGTGCTTTGCACGGGTTAAAGGCTAGTAATATATAATATATAATATAATAATCGGGTCGGGGATCGGGTCGACAATCGGGGAAAATCGGGTCGGGGATCGGGCCGGGGAAATGTGAAAAACCGTACCCGACCCGATCCCCGATTTTTTTTCAAAGTCATCACCGATCCCCGGCCCGTACCCGAAAAAATCCCCGAATCCCCGCACCATTTGGTGCGAGGATCGGGTCGGGATCGGGCGGGTCGAGATTAATGCCCATCCCTATCCCCAAAGAAATGATGACTATTGATAAGGCAGAAAGCAAAAACATATCATCAGTACTTTGGATGACCAAATATGTAAGTGAAGGTTTCTAAACTCTCCCAAATCACACTGATTATACTCATTCTAATTAGAAGTTTTAAATCCTTGCAACATTGTAATAAAATTTATTCTTCCCCATTGTGATATATTATTTATGAGTTATGACTACTTAATTATTGATTAATCAAGCCAAGTACTCAAGTTTCATCAACTTTCTGATATGTATCTAGCACAACCTGTCACTTTACTTCCAAATCCATTGTCACATTATGCAATGCCTGATTAGGAAATGTGTTTGAGTCTTTGGACGCTACAACTCCTACTTAAAGTATTAAACTGATTTCATTAAGTTGAATGAATGACTAAGATATGAACATGACAAATAATATATCATAAAAAGGCAAAAAATGAATAAAACAACTATATATACTGTGCAAATATAACCACGGATTTAATGATCCAAATACATGTGAAAGGCAAATGTTTAGCCTATCTGTAATTAAAGAGGTTTCAACTCAACTATGATAAGAGAGCTAAGTAAATAGCAAGCTCTGTTGAAGGAATCCGTACGAAGAACGTCAAGTGATTTATTAAAATCATATGTCTGAAGAATTTCAGGATGCTGTTGCACACCACTGATAGAAGTTCATTAATATGTTCAAGCCTCAGTGTACAAATAATATTTTGTAGCACGTCCAGAAGTCCAGAAGGTATAAAGTTTTAATACTTTATTTATTCAGAAGATTCCATACTATTTCTACAAATGAAGAAGAACTACGAAGACAAAGACTCGTCGAACAAGGCACCTCTCAAATATTTATTTGATAAAGAATATTTGATTCAACTAGATACAGATGAACCAGACAGTACATTTGTGTGTCAGCTACTCAGATTAATTATTCTACATCAACTATAAGTGGCCGTTCAATGAAGACAATGACGGAAGACCCTGCAGCTGAAGAAATAGAATTTTATAATTATTTATTTAATTATTTCACCTCTCAAAATAATTAAATTGGTTGTATAATTTATTTATTAAATTGATTCACCTTCGAATTAATTTAATTTATGAATTTATATAATTAATATAATTAAGTGAATAATTATTTAATTGCAAAATCATGTTTTATACATTTATAACTCGGCATGACATTATCAAACAATGTCATACCGAGCTATTTTGGTACATTTCTCAGTGGGCATGACATTATCTGATAATGTCATACCGTGTCCCCTGGGTATGACTTGTGGAGATGTCATACCGCACCTGCCTGACATGACTTGTGCATGTCATACCGAATGCATCCGTATGACATTCCCTTCATATGTCATACCGTGCCCTGTCTGTATGACTTGTGCATGTCATACCGTGTCCTCTCTGTATGACTTGTGCATGTCATACCGCACCTGTCCCGTATGACTTGTGCATGTCATACCGCACCTGTCCAGTATGACTTAGCTATGTCATACCGAGTTTTTCAGTATGACATTGCCTTATAATGTCATACCCTCCCCTGTTTCAGTATGACATTGCCTAATAATGTCATACCTTGTTCCTTGCATGTCATACCTTGTTCCTTGCATGTCATACCTATACAAGTCATACCCAAGCAAGTCATAGCATGGCATGTCATGCTAGTTCAAGTGGTTTTCCTATAAATAGGTCTCCACTTCCTTCATTTGTAAATGTTCAAAGATTGTAAAGCTTTCAAGTTGTGCTAAACTTGCTATTTGTTAAATCCACAGTTTACTGTGCTTTGATCATTCGGTTGTTTTATTCCGCTAAATTAGAATACTTCCTGTCAAATTTATTCTACGAACTAGTGGACATTAAAACGAACCATATTAATTATATAACGACTTAAAACATTGTTATATTAATTAATTAATTAAAATCTGATTAACAAGTTTATATTCAATCAGATTATTCCGCCGCGATTATTTTTAAGTGACGATTGTATTCAACCCCCCCCCTCTCTAATCGTTCCAGGACCTAACAATTGGCATCAGAACGAGGTTGATACCATTTTCCGTATCAGATCCTATACATACTCTGTAACGTCCAAATATTTTTTATTCGAATTAATTTTATTCCAAAAATTAATTCTGATTTAAAATATTTTTTCTTTCAAAAATCCAAATCTCATCCAAACACTATTCACTTCAAATCCTTAAACATGAGTACACAAAAGATCAGTAGCATCAAAATCCCACCGTTCAGCAAGGAACACTTTGGCCTATGGAAGAGGCACATGTTACTATTCCTCCGCACTGCAAACAGAAAATACATAGGGATATTAGACAAGGGTGTTTCTATTCCAATGAAAGTCATATTAGCACATGAAGAAAATGGTGTGTTAATACCTCATCAGACTATTCCAAAAGAACTCTCTGATTATACAGATGAAGAGAGTGAACAAATGAACCTAGATGATGCTCTTCAACTTATTTTGGTGGAATCTCTAGATCCAGTTATGTACAATACTGTTGTTAATTGTACAAACGCAAAGCAAATTTGGGATACACTAGAGATTATAAACGAAGGCTCAGAAGAGGTCAGAGAAAATAAGAAAGAGATACTGATGGCTCAGTATGAACAGTTTGGTTCCAATCCCGGAGAAGGGATTTCAGAAGTATTTATCAGACTCAATAATCTGATAAATAATTTAAATCTGAATGGGAAATACTATGACACGAAAGAGGTTAACATGAAGTTTCTCTTAACCCTTCCCGAACATCTGGAACACAGAATCACTGCTATCAGATAAAGCAGAGATCTGAATGAGATATCTCTGGAGAGACTCTACGGAGTTTTGAAGACTTATGAACTTGAACAAGTTCAGACAAAGCAGAGATATGGCTGGGGTAAAACACTGAGTAACTCAAGAGCTCTAGTTGTTGAGTCACCTACACCGGAAGAAAAGAAGGATGTTGTTGTTCCTTCTAAGACCACTCAGGAATTTGTTGTACCTGAGATGGGTCAGACTGCTTCTTCCAGTGGTGACGAAGAGTTCTATACAATGGAAGAGCTAGATCAGTTAGAAGATCAATCTCTATCACTGTTTGCCAAGAAGTTTGGAAACATCAGATTCAAGAAGAACCCCTCCTACAAGTACAAACCTACTGTCAACAGGTTTCAAAAAGGAGGTTACTCATCTTCTTCAAGCAAAGGAGGATACAAGACTGGGATGGTGGATCGAAGCAAGTTCAAATGCTTCAACTGTGGTGAGCCTGGACATTTTGCAACTGAATGCAAACAGCCCAAGGTTCAAGGAAAGAGAAAAGATTCGTACGATGAGCTGAAGCAGAAGTATGATGCCTTGGTTAGAAAGCATCAGGGTACTTCTGGAGGTCATAACTTCAAAAGCAAATCATATCTGGCAGAAGGAAAAAGCTGGGATGATACAGACAGTGATGAAGAGGAGCAGCTAGGGAATGTTGCTCTTATGGCTAATGCTGGATCATCTTCACCTCCTCCTGCTGGAAGCTTTCAGGTAGATCCTACATGCCCTAAACTTTTTATGCAATTAGGACTTGAAAGAGATGATGCTATTAAAAAGTTGAAAGCTGCCAATCTTAAAATTGATACATTAGTCTTAGATATTCATGCTTATAAAATGAATGAGATGAACGTATTAAAACCTAAAATTGAACAACTGACTATGGATTTAGGATTACAAGTTGCTAAAGTCAGAGTTCTAGAGAAAGGTGAGATTGCTTTGAGACTTCAGCTAGACGAAGAGAAAGTGAAATGTAAAGCCTTTAAGGATGCCTCCACCATAGTCAAAGAACTTAATGATAAACAAGAGATCAAGAGAACTGTTGGAATAGGTTTTGACTATAACAAATCTGTAGGTAAGGCTAGTAACATTACTCCCTTTAAGAAGAGTGCTGAGGAGAGAGGGATTCCTTTTGTTTTGAAAGATTCCCCTAAACCTTTGTTTAAATCCTCAGAAGCTGAACCTCTGTTAGAAACTCCTGTTGTCATTAGATATGAACTCAAACAGGAAGACCTTAAATTGAAAGAGAGTAATGAGAAAAGAGATGTGATGCCGACATCACTGAAACCAATAAAAGTGAAAGGCAATGATAAAACTAAATTCAACAAGCCTAATAACTTTGTGAATAGTAAGAACAAGAACAATAGATGTCATTCTACTGAGAACTTTAAATCTGTTAACAAGGTTAGAGTAGAATCTATTGATGTTCCTACTTCTGTGACTGATATTCCTGTTGTTCCTGTTTTTGATGCATGTCATAAATGTTGTGGTGTTGATAATTGCATGACTTGTGCTTTCAATTTGATGTCTGCTTATTTTAGAAATTTGCATGCTAAAAATGAAAACACATCACATAGGCAACACAAAAACAATAAACATGCTAGATCAAAGACTGCTAGTCCTCCTCATGTTAGGAAGGAAACTTATGTTCCAAAGCCTAAAACCAAGGTTTATAAGGCTGTTGTTAAGGAAGTAAGTTCAGTCAAATCTGAACCAAGTATCAGTCCAAGAGGCTCTGTTGTATTACCTGATAGAAATCAATTCTTTAAGTTTGCTGGACCCAATCAAGTGTGGGTCCCAAAGAAAGTTTAATCAAGTTGTCTTTTGCAGGGTGCCAGTGGAGTTGTACGAGTTACCTGGGTGCTTGACAGTGGAGCGTCAATGCACATGACTGGCAATAGATCCCTGCTGGAAGACATAAGAGAAGGAGCTGGCCCAACAGTCAGTTTTGCTGATAATAGCAAAGGTCGTACTGTGGGATATGGCAAGTACAAAATTGGAAGAATCATCATAGAAGATATTGCAATAGTTGAAGGACTTCAACATAATCTCCTGAGTGTCAGTCAGTTTTGTGACAAAGGATATTATGTTCATTTTGAAAAGGAGATATGTATCATCAAACATATCAAGGATAAGGGTCCTTCACTATGTGGCATAAGGAAAGGCAATATATTCGTAGATGATTTGTTTTCAGGACCAGGAAACGAAGTTCACTGTTTCTACGCCCAAGCGTCTACTGAAGATAGTTGGTTATGGCATAAGAAGCTTTCACACCTTAACTTCAAAACCATGAACTCTTTAGTCAAGAGAGATCTAGTGAGAGGTTTGCCTTCCCTGGAATTTTCTACTGATGATCTCTGTGAAGCTTGTCAGAAAGGAAAACCGGAGAGAGCATCTCACAAAGGCAAGACCATCAATACCATAACAAGTCCACTTCACTTACTGCATATGGATTTGTTTGGTCCCGTGAATGTTGCATCAATTGATGGAGGAAGATATGCCTTGGTTATTGTGGATGACTTCTCGAAATTTACTTGGGTTTACTTCCTGGCTTCTAAGGATGAAACCCCGATGACAGTCATTGATCATATTAAGTCAGTTGAATTGGATAAAGGTGTGCCAGTGAAAGCTGTAAGGTCAGACAATGGCACTGAATTCAAGAATCAAACTCTAATCAACTATTACTCTGAAAAGGGAATTAGAAGGCAGTATTCAGCACCAAGGACTCCACAACAAAATGGAGTCGTCGAAAGAAAGAATCGTACACTGATTGAAGCTGCAAGGACTATGATTGCTGAATCAAAGCTTCCACTGTACTTTTGGGCTGAAGCTGTGTCTACTGCCTGCTATACCCAGAATAGAACTTTGATCAACAAGGATCATATGAAAACTCCATTTCATCTGTATAACAACAAGAAACCATATGTCAAACATCTTCATGTCTTTGGAGCCAAGTGTTATGTTCTCAAGGATGGAGAAGAGAACTTGAACAAGTTTGAGCCAAAGGCATCTGATGCAATTTTTTCTGGTTATACAAATAATGCTTATAGAGTTTTTGTAATTGATACTCTGTCAGTGAAAGTTAGTGTCAATGTAACATTTGATGACACTAAACTACCAAGTTTACAATCTGTTAATCCATCTGAATCTCTGAAGTTTGACAACTATCCAGAATCTGATTCAGATGATGATGTGCCACCTGAGGTTGCAACAGGTAATGACAACAATGATAATGATCCAGGCAATGGTGGAGGAAATGGCAATAATGCTGGAGATTCCACTGATGCTAGTGGTAGATCATCAAGTCAACCTGGCAACAGCTCAGGGGGAGCTGGTGGATCAACTAGTCATACACATCAGCCTAATGATAATACTGCTGAATCATCAAGGACACATCTTCCAAGGGAAAGGATTTGGAGCAGAGATCATCCCTTTGATCTGATTATTGGTGATCCTGATGTTGGTGTAAGGACTAGAAGTGCTACGACAAATGAATGTCTCTTCTCTGGTTTTCTATCACAACTAGAACCAAAGAAAGTGGATGAAACACTTGCTGATCCTGATTGGGTTCTTGCCATGCAAGAAGAACACAATCAATTTGAGAGACAAGAAGTCTGGGCCCTAGTTCCAAGGCCAAAGGGAAAATCTACAATTGGAACTAGATGGGTCTACCGTAACAAGGCATTGTTGTAAGAAACAAAGCCAGACTGGTCGCAAAAGGTTATTCCCAAGAAGAAGGAATTGATTACGATGAAACCTATGCTCCAGTTGCTCGTCTTGAAGCCATCAGAATATTTCTTGCATTTGCTCCACACTCCAACTTCAAAGTTTATCAGATAGATGTGAAAAGTGCATTTCTGAATGGAAAGCTGGAAGAAGAAGTATATTTGGAATAGCCCCCTGGCTTTGAAAATCCAGAGTTTGCTGACTTTGTGTACTTCTTATTTAAAGCTGTCTATGGACTCAAGCAGTCACCAAGAACATGGTATGACACCCTCTTTGAGTTTTTAATTGAAAACAATTTCACTAGAGGTGTCATAGACAAAACTCTCTTTTACAAATTGCATGATAATAATATGATATTTGTCCAAATATATGTTGATGATATTATATTTGGTTCTACTAACGATAACTTGTGCAAGAGATTTGCTAAGTTAATGCAGAGTAACTATGAAATGAGTATGATGGGTGAGCTATCTTACTTTCTTGGTCTTCAAGTAAGTCAAAAGGAAGATGGCATCTTCATTTGCCAGTCAAAGTATGTCAGAGATCTTCTGCGAAAGTAAAATCTGGAAGACTCTTCTCCTGCAAAGACACCCATGGCCACTGCCACTAAGCTTGACCAGGATAAATCTGGTAAGAAAGTTGATATCTCAAGCTATCGAGGTATGATTGGCTCATTACTCTATCTCACTGCTAGTAGACCAGATATTATGTTTGCGACATGTTTATGTGCTAGGTTTTAGGCTGATCCTAAAGAATCACATCTTATAGCCGTCAAAAGAATCTTTAGATATCTTAAGGGTACACCTGGATTAAGTATTTGGTACCCTAAGAATACTGGTTTTGACTTAACCGGCTATACAGATTCTGATTATGCAGGTTGCAGGATTGATAGAAAGAGTACGTCTAGAAGCTGTCAATTTCTAGGACGTCGGTTGGTTTCCTGGTACAGCAAGAAGCAACACTCAGTGTCCACTTCTACTGCTGAAGCTGAGTACATAGCTGCTGGCAGTTACTGTGCTCAGATTCTCTAGATCAGAAACCAATTAAATGATTATGGTATTTCTGTCGACAAAATTCCAATATTTTGTGACAACACAAGTGCCATAGCCATTTCCAACAATCCGGTTCAACATTCCAGAACCAAGCACATAGATATCAGGTATCATTTTATTCGAGAACATGTCATGAATGGTACTGTGGTGTTACATTTCGTACCCACGTCTGATCAAATTGCTGACATCTTCACTAAACCACTTGATGAATCCACTTTCTCTAAGTTGGTTTGTGAACTAGGGATGTTAAATATGCCATGATTCTCATTATATATATTTTATATATGCTTTATATAATTTTATGAATTTTCTGTGTAATTATATATATTTTATTCGATTTTATATAATTGTTTGTAAATTATCTGATAATTTTCTGTGTAATTATGCATGTTTTTCTATATTTATTTAATTCTCTAAGTGCTGCATACTCCCCTGTAATATTCTCTATGCATTTAGATAATTATATGTATTTCTTTTGTATTTTTCAAAATTAATGAAGCATAAATATTTGATTTTAAGTTAATTCATTTTAATGAATTAAAGTTAAATTCATAAATATTTATGTTTAATTACAGTTGAATTTTACAAAATATATGTGTAATATATTTTATATTATGTGTATTAGATTTTTTGTTTTTATTTGCAAAATGTTTTATTTTTCAGAAAATCAAAAATCATATTATTTATATATATAGTTTTATTTATTTAGCTCAGTATGACTTTGTTAGCACAAGTCATACTGATTTAACTTGCTGCATACACCATCTGGCACGGTATGACATTACTTAATAATGTCATACCGAGTTATTAACCTCTCCAACACCAGTCGGTATGACATTATTAGATAATGTCATACCGAGTTAATCAACAACACACACACGGTCGGCATGACATTACTTAATAATGTCATACCGCACGCTCCGAGTATGTCATACTCAAGAGCTCGGTATGACATTATCTTATAATGTCATACCGACCCTTTTCTTCCCCTATGACATTATATTGATATGTCATGCCGCCCTCCTTCATCTCCCTCATATACACGCGATACATACACACACAGCCATTGATTCTTGCTCGATTTTTTTCAAGTTTTTGCATAAAACTTGCTGGTTTCGATTGATTCAAGCTTTAAGCTTGCTGGTTACTACTCCTGATCGAGTTTCTAGTCGAATTGCTGCCGATTTTTCACCAAAAATCGACCCAATTTGCTCGCTTTTTGCTCGGTTCTTGACGATTTCGTGACTGATTCTTGGTTGTTCTAGGAGTCAACTACTGTAATTGATCGTTTCTTGACAGATTTATTGGGTTTTTGAACAACAATTTCGAAACCCTCTTCTTTGGGTTCTTTCGAATTTTAGGGTTCTTAAGAGAGGATTTGGGGCTTTTTGGATTTATTGAAGCTTTGCGAGTTGTTTGGACTTCAATTCTTGCCATTTGAATTAATTAAATTTTAATTCGAATTTAATCTTTTAATTCGAATTATTAATTAATTAATTAATTGATGATTAATTATTAATTGAAATTTGCGAGATATTTGAAAATTAATATTTTATTTGAAAAATTCTCGCTTAATTCAATTTATAATTATATAAATGTCTGGGAGATTTGTAATTGAGGAGTCCAATTTGAATGGTTACCTTGACCCGGACATCAGTCTTGCTCGTTTCCGACATTGGGTGAGATTCCTAAATAGTCAGTCTCTCGTCAGTACTGCAATTACGGCTAATGTAGATCTTCAGATTCAGCCGCTCCAGGACTTTTACTCTACTGCGTTAAGTACAACCTTGCTTGACAACTACCGGATAACTGGAGATATTACTGGTGGACGATCAATCACCATAACCACTGATGATGTGAATCGGATACTTGGGTTTCCAAGGGAGAATTTTGCTGAGATCCCTTCAGATGAGGAGTTGGTCCAGTTCTTTCAGACCATCTTATATCAGGGAGAGATTTATTTGCCAAAAATGTTGAAAGGCAATCTCAAACCAGAGTGGGACTTATTCTTTGATACTTTAGCCAAAGTATTTGCCCCTACCACTCGCAGGAATTTCAACAACATATCTTCTCTGCTTCAGAAGATTGGATTCTGTATAGCTTACAATCGTCCGATCAATTTTGGTAAGCTAATTCTTCAGGAGATTCTTAGGAAGTTGGGACCGCTGAGGAGTCGATCTGTTCAGGAAAATGCAAAGGTCTCGTGCTTTTATTCAAGGTTCATCATGCTGTTCCTTAATGACAAGATGACCGATGCTGAGAAGAACTTTTACTTCAACTCTCCTGTTGCACAAGCTCCTCGATCCTGCACTAAATTTATGAAGCAGCTGGATAATAAGAACAAGCATCTTAATGTTCCTTTGATTGTCACTCCATATATGCTGGAACAGTTTAATGCTCAGCTGTAGCCCTTTCAGATTCCAGTGGCTCCTCCTCAACCGCAACAACAACCAGATCATCAACTACAACTTCAACCTCCTCAACCACAACAGCATCAACAGCAACAGCAACCATCTCAAGAAGAACAATCACCGCATCAATCCCCTCACCAATCACCACATCACTCCCCTATACATCAAACACAACCTTCCCTTTCATTTGAAGATGAGCCTCAAGAATACATATTTTTCGAAAATCAACCATCTTCATCTGAAACTCTACCACACCTCCACACCCAACAAACACCACAAACACAATCAACCTCTCAACCATTACCCTCTGACTCTCCTATCAACCAGGAGCTGCAGTCCTTTCAACAGGACCTACAGGTAGCTCAGGTACTTTCTAATTTCTCATCTAACTTTAATGTTGATACGTCAGATTATGTTTGTGACCTTGATTTTGTTTTCCAGCCTACCAGCATTGAACCTGACAACACACAGGTTCATATCCAAGCTGATGACATTCTTCAACAAACTCTCTCTTCTCCAAACACATCAACCAACACCTCTTTGCTACCGGTTCGTAAAGTTGCCCGGAAACGGAGTGGGAGTAGTACTTTGAGTCAACCCGCATCTTTGTCTTCTTTCAAGAAGAAAAGGGTGGAAGCCTTGGAAACAGCTGCAGCCTCATCCTTGCCTTCCCAAAAAGGCTTGGAACTGGAACAGGCATTGAAACAGTCTCTGGACTCATTCTCTCTACAGAATGAAGCCATTGAAATTGACCGCTCTGCCACGGTACCCTGTATAGATTCAAGCACTGCGCTAGCACTCACGCTAGTGCAAGACCAAACAAATACACAGGTTAATATGTTTACTGAGTGCACAGATTTTCAAAATCAGATTGTTATGTATGAAAACTTTTCTGATCACACTTTCTTTTCTGATCAGGGACTACTTGGCAAAGTGCAAGTAAATCTGCCATCACTGGCATCTGGAGGACAATTTGTTCCTCCACTACCTTTGAACCCATCTCAGGGGACATTGGTAGTCTATACAGGTACTGCTGGAAGTGTGCATGATACGAGTGAAATCAGGCAAACACCGAGCGATACACATGCACGTGAGGATAGTGAACATTCTCTGAGTGTACGTAAGGTGAGTGCACACACTACACGGAATCTGTTACAGGAACAATTTGATACTCTCAAGGCTGAATTTGAAAAGATGGCAGCAGAAAATGCAAGGTTGAAAGGTGGACAGTTGGTCACCTTAGAGAAGAAAGCTGATGAGCAGCCATCTAGTTCTTCCAGAGATGAGCTCAAAGCTGAAATCAAATATTTATCCCTCCGAATCGATTCTAATCATGAGCTCTATATGGCAAAGTTTGAGGCTGTGGAGCAATCACCGGCCCAAGTCCTCAGACTTTTGCAAGATTCCAAATCAAATGCTCAAGGCTCTGGAGAGGATCCCTCAACTAAGGGGGAGAATAGAGGCGACAAAGGTGACAGGGACGATAGAGGGAATAGCTCAAATCAAAGCAACAAGGGAAACACTTCTGGCTCTGCCCCTGACAAAGAATCTGACAAGTCTAAAGGCAAAGAACCGTTACATCAGTCCGACAATATCTTCAATTCTGATAATTATGATGATTATCCTCTTGACATGGATGATGATGACGTCTTCGATGCTACTTATCGTCAAGCAGATGAAGAAGGCAAATTCGATGAAAGCTATTTGTTTCAGGATGAAGAACCTGTTGACCTAGAACATGAGGAAGAAGTAAGGAAGTATAAGGTAGAAAATGAAGCTAGGAAGCGTAAGCTTCATGATTTTCAAAAGCTTCTGGAGGACCGGCTAATCACAGAAGAACAAATCAAGATCGAGAAACAGAAAATCTTTGATGCTGCCTGCAAGCAGAAGAATCTTGATATAAAGAGGAAAGTCGGAAAGAGCTGGGATATGGCAAAGAGGATCTTCAATGGACCTCAAAGGGAGCCTTTCGAGGATAGAAAGTTTCTATCTCTCATCTATGATCTTCGAGAGGTAAACCCTGACGAGGATATTTTTATGCATGCCTTTGCTTTGGAAATAGATTATTTAACTGTGGCAGTTAATAACTTGCTGGAAGAATGGGAGCTGATTGTCTATACGAAGAGAAACGGAACATACAGACTCTCAGTTGATTTTCTTAAATCATTTTCTGTAACTGAGCTCTGGGTGCTTCGTAACAAAGTTAAGCGCTGCTCCAACTTGAACGAACTCCTTCGGGACAAACTGCTGGATTATGCTGATTTCAACAGTCCACAGGTTGTTAGGAATCCATATTGTGTGAAGTTCGTCAACAAGGGTGTCTTCGGTACTGTTTACTTGAATGAAGAAGCACTTTCTAAGTATCCAACCAAACAGCTTGCTCTGGCCTCCACTCTCCTCAGAACCAAGGGCTTCGCTTCTAAAGTCAAGTCTGATGCTTATGATGTGATTTTTGCATATTGCACCCGAAAGGATGTTTCTCAGTACTTTCGGAGGATGAAAAAGGTAACTAAATCTCAGCCATCAGACTTCCAGGAAGACCCTGTGGAATTGGAAGTACTTCATCAACTGGCTCTGGCAAGAGAACGAAAGAAGCGTGGTGAAACCACTACATCTGAAGTGCCAACTAGACAGGAACCATCAACTCCTACACTTCACAGTTCAGATATAGAAGAAGGAGAAGTTGATCTTTAGATTCACTAGGGATTTGTAATATATGTTCAGAAAGAACATCCTTGTGTAATCTAATGTACTGTTTTGAATTCTGGACAATGTTTAATTTAATACCAGAAACTTTTGCTATTTACAATTCATGTTTAATCCTTTGTCTTATCAGTTAGTTGAGTTATCCTCTCGATAATTTGCATGTTATATTAACAAACAAATAGGGGGAGATTGAAAGGCAAATGTTTAGCCTATTTGTAATTAAAGAGGTTTCAACTCAACTATGATAAGAGAGCTAAGTAAATAGCAAGCTCTGTTGAAGGAATCCGTACGAAGAACGTCAAGTGATTTATTAAAATCATATGTCTGAAGAATTTCAGGATGCTGTTGCACACCACTGATAGAAGTTCATTAATATGTTCAAGCCTCAGTGTACAAATAATATTTTGTAGCACGTCCAGAAGTCCAGAAGGTATAAAGTTTTAATACTTTATTTATTCAGAAGATTCCATACTATTTCTACAAATGAAGAAGAACTACGAAGACAAAGACTCGTCGAACAAGCCACCTCTCAAATATTTATTTGATAAAGAATATTTGATTCAGCTAATACAGATGAACCAGACAGTACATTTGTGTGTCAGCTACTCAGATTAATTATTCTACATCAACTATAAGTGGCCGTTCAATGAAGACAATGACGGAAGACCCTGCAGCTGAAGAAATAGAATTTTATAATTATTTATTTAATTATTTCACCTCTCAAAATAATTAAATTGGTTGTATAATTTATTTATTAAATTGATTCACCTTCGAATTAATTTAATTTATGAATTTATATAATTAATATAATTAAGTGAATAATTATTTAATTGCAAAATCATGTTTTATACATTTATAACTCGGCATGACATTATCAAACAATGTCATACCGAGCTATTTTGGTACATTTCTCAGTGGGCATGACATTATCTGATAATGTCATACCGTGTCCCCTGGGTATGACTTGTGGAGATGTCATACCGCACCTGCCTGACATGACTTGTGCATGTCATACCGAATGCATCCGTATGACATTCCCTTCATATGTCATACCGTGCCCTGTCTGTATGACTTGTGCATGTCATACCGTGTCCTCTCTGTATGACTTGTGCATGTCATACCGCACCTGTCCCGTATGACTTGTGCATGTCATACCGCACCTGTCCAGTATGACTTAGCTATGTCATACCGAGTTTTTCAGTATGACATTGCCTTATAATGTCATACCCTCCCCTGTTTCAGTATGACATTGCCTAATAATGTCATACCTTGTTCCTTGCATGTCATACCTTGTTCCTTGCATGTCATACCTATACAAGTCATACCCAAGCAAGTCATAGCATGGCATGTCATGCTAGTTCAAGTGGTTTTCCTATAAATAGGTCTCCACTTCCTTCATTTGTAAATGTTCAAAGATTGTAAAGCTTTCAAGTTGTGCTAAACTTGCTATTTGTTAAATCCACAGTTTACTGTGCTTTGATCATTCGGTTGTTTTATTCCGCTAAATTAGAATACTTCCTGTCAAATTTATTCTACGAACTAGTGGACATTAAAACGAACCATATTAATTATATAATGACTTAAAACATTGTTATATTAATTAATTAATTAAAATCTGATTAACAAGTTTATATTCAATCAGATTATTCCGCCGCGATTATTTTTAAGTAACGATTGTATTCAACACCCCCTTCTACAATCGTTCCAGGACCTAACAACATGTTACTTCACTTAGTACAGATGAAGGACATTAGTTTCAAGCAAGAATAAGGATTATAAATAACATAACAACTTCAGTCAGAGTCTAATCAAAATATATGTAGAAGTGATGTATATTTGTATTAGTATATGTATCACTGCCATGTTGAGCAAGCTCATCCCAAATGCTAACCTTGTGGGATAAACTAAAAAACAACATAGCATATCTGAGTTGACGGAGCAAGAGGTATTGTTTTATATGTAGATTATAAATTACACTGATAGAACACATATCAATCATCGGTTAATTTAAATCTGTGAACCGGCCGCTGTCCATACCATGTCAGTCGTAATCTTGAGAACCACTCCCATATGTCATCTGCAATACCTCCAACCAATTAACTTCTCATATTGCATGAAGACTTTGTATTCATAAATATTGAAAATCTTAATATAGAATATTTTGATATAACTTTTTCCGAAAACTTCAATTTATTTATAGCAAGGATTCTGATTCAATTGATCTTAGCAAGCCACATCAATAGCTCAAGTAAGATACATCACCAAAGGAATAAGGATTCTGATTGGGAAAAAAAACAGAGTAAAATCACCCAAATGACAAAAGATTAGGTGAACTCCACAACCAAAGAAAGAACAAATAAACATACAGATACACCAAAGAGTACCAAGATTGAAGCAAGAATCAAGAATACGTACATAAGTATTGAGCTGCCTGACAAAACTTGAGAAGTTATCGTGCTTAAAGTATCTTGGTAGAAGATTGGTGGAGAAAACATGAGGGTCCCAGACAGAAAAGCTGAGACCCCCTCTACTCCAAGAAACAATTTCAGCAGTGGCTGGATCATCCACCATATCAAAAGTCTTGTTGAGAAAAGGTGGAGGCCCTATCTCATTCGGCTGCTCCATTGGCACCGGCAGCCTTATCATCCCACCCTGATCCCCCCGATGAACTGGATGCTTCACAATATTTGTTAACTGGGTTTGAATCATTCATGATCAAGATTACAAAAAAAACACAAACTTTTAATCAAACTTCACAAACTTAACTCTGACCTGGACACACACAATTCAAAAGATCCAAAATGAAAAAAAATAAATAATAAATAAACATAAACATCAAGACTCTTAATGAGAGAAACTTACTATGAATTTCTTACTATAGAAATGGTTCAGGTTGAGTGTGCTTAATTTATAAGAAGATGAGGATGTTTCTAGCTTTCTAAGAAAAGTGAATTTTTTATTAACAGAAAGTTCTTAGAAGTTATGAAGGAGGGCTAGTATATAAAATGAAGCTTCTGTAAAGCATAATGTAACGTAAATGTAATTACGATAACTCAACACTTCAAAAGACAGGAAACAATACGTAAGTATAATACAGGAATCTACAGGTTGGAGATTCGATACGAACAGACAAAGACAATCAAGATATCTGAGACGAGCATCCGTCCACTGGAAGAAGTTCATTTACATGTTCAAGCCTCAGTGAAGAATAAAGTTCAATATGTTTCTGCTATCAAGATTGCCTGAAGATCAAGTATCAAAGACCAGAAGATTCCAGTATATTTAATTTGATTATTTATAATCAAATTTATCGAAGCAATATCTAACCCGGAATGACTGATCAAGTATATTATCAAGCAAAGGATTCAAAGAATTATTTCAGTTCGAGTCGTTCGTGAACCAGACCAGTGCACAGGACGTCAGGACTTACAAAAGTATTCAGTGAATTCGATCAACGAATTAATTGATCAAGTCAACTCCATCTGAATCAACAGAGAATTTAATTTAAATTTAGTTATATATATATGTATGTATATATTATTAATTGGAACTTACTTGAATTCATAATATTTCAAGTAATTCATAAAACAATTAATTATATATATATACATATAAATATCTATTAAATTTAATTTAAATTACAAGTGGTGATTTGACTTAGTCAAAGTCAAGCTAGTTTTTCATCTCAGAAAAATAGCCAAGTAAAGAATTCCACTCTCCACAGTAGAAGTGGAGCGCAAACTTTGACTTTAGTCAAAGTTGGCGCCACCCCTTCACTCCTTCTACTTGGCGCAAGTCTGTTTACTTTGAGAAATGACTAAGTCATTGTACACACTGTGCTACTCAATTGGAGCGCAAACTTTGACTAAAGTCAAAGTTTGCGCCTCCAACTGTGTCGTCCACTTAGAATATTTCTAAGTCTGTTTTCACTGTGTACACTGATGAACTTGAAGCGCAAGGTTTGACTGGGGGGCTCCATGTTTGACCCCAGGAAAGCGCAACCTTGTGATACATGTATATATACATATATATATGTATATGTAAATGTAACTTGCACCACTTTCATTATAGTATGGAGTTAGATTTATTTTTTATAAAACGAATCCGTCCAGGACGAACTCAAGTCGTCCAGGACGAACTCGTTAACCATGGTTAGATTTTGTAAAGCCTATAAATAGAGCTTTGTGTTTTCATTTGAAAACAACTACACACTTTGTAAGTGCACACACTATACACATTCTCGAGAGTTAAATTAGAAGATCGTATTTATCGAGAGTTTGTAATAGAGTGATTGTAGTCTCTGCAGCCGACACTTGTGTTGGAATTTGTAGCACCCGAGGATTATTTCTAATACAAGAATATTCCCCGACTTGCTGGAGTTATTTATTTACGATTGATTTAACATGGACTGAAACAAGATTATCCGCAATTAAATTAAATCGAAGAAATTGGTACGACGTATTCAACCCCCCCTTCTACGTCTGATTGGACCTAACAATTGGTATCAGAGCTTAGCTGATCGATATACAGATCTGAGATCCGTAACCAATCTGAAAAGCTAGCTGTCCGTACAATCGTAATTTATCTGATAACAATGTCGACACACAAGTTAGGAATCAAAGTACCTCCATTTGACAAAGATGACTACAACAACTGGAAGATGAAAATGTTGCTGTACATCAGAGTTGCTAATCCCATGTACATTGGGATCCTGGAGAATGGTCCGTTTTTGCCTATGAAGATTATTCCTGAATCAGTTGAAAATGGTGTTCGTATTCCACAGAAGTCTGTTCCCAAAGAGAAAAGTGAATACACTGACACTGATAAGGAGTATATTGCACATGACCATAATCTGCAACTTATAATTGTTGAATCAATGACCAAGACTATGACACATCTGATACTAAGTTTGAAAACTTCAAAGCAGATGTGGGACACTATAGAGGCATTGATGGAGGGATCTGAAGAAGTCAGGGAAAACAGATACGATATGCTGATTGCCAGATATGAAGCATTTCAGGCAATACCTGGAGAGAACATCTCTCAAATCTATGAAAGGTTCATGTTGCTGTTGAATGAACTCACACTACATGGAAAGACTTATCCACAGAAAGAGATCAATAGAAAGTTCTCATTTGTGATGCCACCCCATCTAGTTGTAAAGACAGAGACCATCCGGGAAAGAAGCGACTTCAGAACTATGACTTTGGAAAAGCTATTTGGAAAACTGAAGACGTTTGAGATGGAACTTGAACAGAGAAAGATCATATATGGTGGTGGATCAACAGAATCCAAGAGTATGGCCTTACAGAAGACCACTGCACTTATTGCTGATCAACCATACTTTGGTTATCAACAATTAGTTGAATATGGTATCAATGATCACACTGTTGCTCAGAGTGATTGTTCATCCATCAAACCTGACTATCCTTCTACCATTACTGAGATTGTAGAAGCTGAAGTTGATGAAGTTTCTGATGAACCGGAGGATGAGTTCTACACTCAAGAAGAGCTGGAGCAGCTGGAAGATAAGTCAATGGCTTATATGGCTGCAAGGTTCAAGCATATCAAGTTCAGGAAGAACCCCCGGTACAAGAAAGCTTCAGGGAACAAGTTTCAGGGTAAAGGAGGATACTTAGGGTCAGGGTCAAAGAGTACTGGCAGTTTCAAACCAAACATGTATGACAAGAGCAAGGTCAGATGCTACAACTGCAATGACTTAGGGCACTTTGCAACAGAGTGCAGGAAACCCAAAGCGGCTCCTGTCAGAGAAAGAAGCAACTCATATGATAAGAAGAATTCTTATGAGGATCTGAAGAAAGAGAATGAAAAGCTAAAAGCTAAGTTGGAAGCAATGGTGGCCAAGCACAAAGGAAGGGCTTACATTGCTGAGGGAAAAAGCTGGGATGACACAGATTCTGATGATGAACCTGTCCAGAGCAATTATGCATTTGCATTAATGGCTGACACTGTCGAGGAATCTCCATCTCAGGTATCTCCTGAAATTTCTGTTGATGACATGACTACTGCTGATTATAAAAAGACTATAAATGAACTAGGTCAAGAGATGTACAACTTGCACACTAGTTTATTAGCTTCAGAATCAGATAACTGTAGTCTTTCTCTAAAGCTGGCTAAACTTGAAGAAAGAGTAGATGAATTAGCTTTAGAGAAACTCATGAACACTAACCTTAAAGATAGAATTGAATATCTAGAGAATAAGGAGAAGTGTAGTGCAGAAATTGAGGAGTCCCTTAGGTCTCAGATTGCTGACCTAGAAACTAAGCTTAGGGCCTATCAGAATTCTGCTTTTCTACAGAAAGAGATCTTGGATAGTCAAAGGGTTGATAAGAAGGTTGCTATTGGCCTTGACTATAGTTCTTTGGAAAGTGCTAAAAGAAAGAAGAGAAAAGAGAATGAAGGCATATTTGTTTCAGCAGGAACTGAGAATGCTCCTGAAGGAACAAATATACCTAAAATTCTGAAGAACACCAAGACCCCTATCTTTAGAATGGCACAAACAGAACCTCTGATAGAAGAAGACCTTGTCATCAAGGAAGAGTTGAAAAATGAGGAAGTTGTTAAGCCTCAAGTAAAACAGGAATCACAAGATATACCTTCTAATTCCCAAGTCAGAGATGACTCAGATAAAACTGGATTAGGAAGTACTAGTTCCAACAAAAAGAAGAACAACAGGAATGGCAAGTTAGATCCTAAGAACACCAATTCTAGGAATTCTAATGCTAGAAAGGTTTGTAATAATTGCAATTCCACTAATCATCTTACTCATGCATGTAAAGTGATTAAAGTAGATAATTTTGTTTCTAGCATGCCTAATACTGTTAACATGAATGCTGTTTATTTGCCATGTGGTAGAGTAGGTTGCATGCTATGTGCTATGAATATGATGTCTGCATGCTTTACCATGTTGAATGCATCCTTTTCTGCACCATCTACCATGAATATGAATATGCCTGCACCTTCTGTTGCCCCTGTGGCAAAGACTGCTAGTCCTTCTAAGAAGAAGGAAACTCCCAACTCCAAGTCTAAAAGCACTTCTGCTAAGACTAAAAAGGAGAAGAGTCCAGTCACCCCTGAACAAGCACATGTTAAACCAGTTTCTGTTGATAATCCTGTTTCTACTAAATCACCTGGACCCAAGAACGTCTGGGTACCAAAGAAAGTTTAATCCATTTGTGAATGCAGGGCACAGGAAGGAAAAGTAAAGTTGTGTGGGTTTTTGATAGTGGTTGTTCAAGACACATGACTGGAGAAAAGTCCCTGCTCACAGATGTGGTGATGAGAACCGGCCCAATTGTAATCTTTGGAGATGACAGCAAAGGTTTTACAACGGGATATGGTAAGCTGAAAGTTGGAAATGTCATCATTGAAGATATCTCTCTGGTGGAAGGACTCAAGCACAACTTACTGAGTATCAGTCAGTTCTGTGACAAAGGATACGACGTAATCTTTCAGAAGGAAGTTTGCTTAATCCAGAACCGGAAGAACAAGGATCTTACACTCCGTGGTGTAAGAAAATCAAGTTTGTTTATAGCCGACATAGACTCAGCAAGTAAGGGGGAGGTCAAGTGTTTCTACACCAAGGCCTCTGCTGATGATAGTTGGTTATGGCATCGGAAGCTCTCACACTTGAACTTTAAGACTATGAACTCTTTAGTCAAAAGGGAACTTGTGAGAGGATTGCCACAGAAAGAATTCTGTCAAGAAGGACTCTGTGATGCATGTGAAAAAGGGAAGTCAAAGAAAGCATCACACAGGAGCAAAGGCATGACTGATATTGGTTCACCCCTTCAACTGATTCATATGGATCTGTTTGGACCAGTCAACATTCCTTCTATATCAAGGAAAAGATATGCTCTTGTGATCGTCGATGACTACTCAAAATACACATGGGTATTATTCTTACATTCAAAGGATGAAGCAGCACTCGTCATCATTGATCATATTAAGAAGATTGAAAAGGAAGCAGATCTGCCAGTAAGGGCAATCAGATCAGATAATGGAACAGAATTTCGTAATGCTGTTCTTAATGACTTCTGTACTGATAAGGGCATCTCTCGTCAGTATTCAGCTCCAAGGACTCCACAACAAAATGGTGTCGTAGAAAGGAAGAACAGAACCTTGATTGAAGCAGCAAGGACAATGATTAGTCAATCAAGACTTCCAATCTATTTCTGGGCTGAAGCTGTAAGCACTGCTTGCTACACTCAAAATCGTACCCTGATTAACAAGGATTTGGATAAGACTCCTTATGAAGTAATGGCCAACAGAAAACCATCACTGAGTTACTTTCATGTGTTTGGTGCAAAATGCTTTGTGTTAAAAGAAGAGCATTTGGGAAAGTTTGATGCCAAAGCTGAAGAAGGCATATTTCTGGGTTATTCTTTGGAGTCTAAAGCCTACAGGGTTTATCTGATCAATGACGACAAACTGATTGAAAGCATCAATGTAAGATTTGATGATACCAAACTCCCAAGTCTCCAAAAAGAAAATGAATCTGATTTTCTGGAGTTTGAGAATTTAGAAGACATCTATTTAGGAGAAGATCAACCTGAAGCTGATATAAGAGATCCTAATGCAAATGAAGAGAATGCTGATCCTGAACCATCTGGAGGAAGTATTGGCAACAATACAAATGATCATCATGGTCACAGTGGTCAAAGTGGAGGATCATCAAATAGAATCTACATCAGCTCAGGGGGAGTAAGTCAAAGTGGATCCACTAGTCATCACACTCAACACAACTATGATTTTGGTGAATCATCAAGATTGAATCTGCCAAGACAAAGAGTATGGAGTAGAGACCATCCTGTTGAACAAATCATTGGTGATCCAGACACAGGAGTGCAGACTAGAAGAGCAACTCAGAATGAATGCAACTTTGCTAGATTCTTGTCTCAGATAGAACCAAAGAAAGTTGAAGAGGCTCTAAGTGATCCAGATTGGGTATCTGCAATGCAGGAAGAACTCAATCAATTTGAAAGGCAGAAAGTTTGGAAGCTGGTGCCAAGACCTAAAGGAAAATCTATAGTTGGCACTAGATGGGTTTTTAGAAACAAACTGGATGAAGATGGTATTGTTACGAGGAATAAGGCAAGACTGGTGGCAAAGGGTTATTCACAAGAAGAAGGAATTGATTATGATGAAACCTATGCTCCAGTTGCTAGGCTTGAAGCAATCAGGATGTTCTTAGCATTTGCAGCACACTCCAACTTCAAAGTATATCAGATGGATGTGAAAAGTGCATTCCTGAATGGTGATCTGGAAGAGGAAGTCTATGTTGAACAACCCCCTGGGTTTGAAGACAAAGAATTTGAAGACTTCGTATACTTTCTCTTCAAAGCACTCTATGGCCTGAAGCAAGCCCCTCGAACCTGGTATGACACTCTTTCCAAGTTCTTACTTGAAAATGGTTTCACCAGAGGTATCATCGATAAAACTCTTTTCTATAAAAAGCATAAGGATGATATAATTCTTGTACAAGTATATGTCGATGACATTATATTTGGTTCTACTAATGATCTTTTGTGCGAGAGATTTTGCTAAGTTAATGCAGAGCAAGTATGAGATGAGCATGATGGGAGAATTGTCCTTCTTCCTAGGACTTCAAGTCATTCAGAAGCCTGACGGTATTTTTATCTGCCAATCTAAATACATCAAGGATCTTCTGAAGAAATATGGAATGGAAGAAGCATCTACTGCCAAAACCCCTATGCCAACTGCTGTCAAACTTGATCAGGACAAATCTGGTAAGTCAGTTGACATCACGAAGTATCGAGGTATGATTGGCTCTCTCTTATACTTAACTGCTAGTAGACCAGATATCATGTTCGCAACTTGTTTATGTGCTAGATTCTAGGCTGATCCTAAAGAGTCACATCTTATAGCTGTTAAGCGTATTTTTAGGTATCTAAAGGGAACCCCCAATCTAGGGATTTGGTACCCTAAAGATACAGGTTTTAATCTGATTGGCTATACAGATTCTGACTTTGCAGGATGTAAGATTGATAGGAAAAGTACTTCAGGAAGCTGTCAGTTTCTTGGACGAAGGTTGGTGTCATGGTATAGCAAGAAGCAACACTCCGTGTCTACGTCTACAGCTGAAGCTGAATACATAGCTGCTGGGAGTTGCTGTGCTCAAATCTTGTGGATGAGGAATCAACTACAAGATTATGGACTCATGTTGGATAAAATTCCGATACTGTGTGATAACACGAGTGCCATTGCCATTGCCAACAATCCTGTACAACACTCCAGGACAAAGCATATTGATATCAGGTATCATTTCCTTCGCGAGCATGTCATGAATGGAACAGTAGAGTTACACTTTATACCTACTGATCAACAAATTGCAGACATCTTCACTAAACCACTAGACGAATCCACTTTCTCTAGACTGGTTGGTGAACTTGGGATGTTAAATATGTCTAATTAATTAGACAAGAAATAACTGCAATTTGTTCGTAAGTTCACAAGTTTTAAAATGTACATATTTTCAGGACTTGTGAATTTACAAAGTGCATCCAGTATTTTACATAATTTTCTGATAATTAGTTTTGATTATTTGCCATGATTTATATGATTTGCATGATTTATGTGATTATGTGATTAATTACTAAGTGGTAGATATTTAGAATTAATATTCTTGAATTATTTAAGTGCTTATATTTTATTAATAAATATCAGTGCTTATTTAATTCATATTTTGATTATATTTGATTAATGGATTTGAAGCAATTCAAATTTCTTTTTGTTATCCATTAATTAAATATTAATTAAAATGCAGCACAATTTGTTAAATATCTCTCAACTAAATTTTAATTTAGTTCAAAGTTATTTAATTTAATTGTGATATCAATTTGCTAGAATATTTTGATTTTAATCAAAATAATTTACGCAATTGATATGCCTTGGAAAGAAATTTCGATTTTCTTTAAGTGTAACAGGCGCAACATTTGACTAGTCAAATGTTGCGCCCCAGGATTGACTGTGTACACTATACAAGAAACTTTCGAATTTTGTTTCTAAGTCACATATACTGTGACTATTCTTGAGAGCGCAACTTTTGACTTTTCGGTCAAAACTTGCGCCTCTCAGTACTCGTATGTGATGTTTTAAGAAATCGTCTAAGTCGCGAACTTGCGCCTCATACAGTGTATGTATGAGGGGTATTTTCGTAATTTAAATCGTTGCGCCACATCATTGTTCCTATGTGACCCATGGAGGGCAACTTGGTAAATAACCAAGTTGCGCCTCGGTTTACTGTGAGTATATGCATATGACTTTGCATTTTTCATTCGTTTTATTCACATATACACACACAACTATACACACTCGTCTGCTCTTCTCTTCCATATTCAAAACCGCCGAGACTCACCTTTTTCAAATCCACAATACTCAGACCAAACCTTGTTCGTTTTAAGTTCTGAGACCTGTTTTGGATTCCTCTCGACGAAACCTTTCTTTTGATACCAGAATCTCAACGATCCATTACAGTTTTTCGAGAGGGTATTTAGTGACTTTCGAACTTCTAGGCTAGTTTTGTACGAGAGTTTAGTGTCGAAAATTTGCGAAACCGATACCATAATTCTTAGAATTTCAAGGAGTATAACATACTGTAATTTCATTGAAATCTGAAATTCTTGAATTTAGGGTTTTACGGAGCATAATTAATTAATTATTTTCGTAACATAAGTTGGAATTTGTTTGTTATTATTCGTGAAACGAAATTTATAATCATTTTTAATTCTAATTAAAAATGGCTGCAAATTTTGAAATTCCGAAAACAAATTTCACTATTGTTGAAAATAATAATTTAATTACACAAGCGAATTATCGACGCTGGGTTCGTTACATGTCAGAATTCTCATTTGCTAGGTTTGCTATGACTGAGTCTGTATACCTTAACAAGTCTCTTCTTCGAGATTTTCTGTCCTCTATCTCTGTGGTGAATGAAGAACAGGTATTTGGACTTAAGTGTGTTATTCAGGGACGAACACTGATGATTACTGAAAACACCCTGAACAATGCACTTCATCTGCCAACTGAAAACTTTGAGGCTGTCCCAGACAAGGCTGAACGAACAAATTTCTTCTTTGCTATCCATTGCCAGAGGGAAAATGGTGACCTTCCAAGCAAAATGTACGTGAAGCATTTACCTCGAGAATGGAATTCCTTCTTTAATTCTATTTCTCATGTATTTGCACCAAAGACTGGAGGATTCCATGGCATCACAACCTTCAACCAGGAGATTGGAATTGCAATAGCTCAGAATTCAAGGATAAATCTGGGACACATGATCATGGGAGCTTTTCAGGACTCCCTGAGGAAAAACAGAAATATACTCCTCTATCCTAGGTTCTTCCAGATTGTGCTAAACCAAATGCTGACTCCTGCTGAAAGAGCTGTCTATCCCAATATAGACAATGTCATATGCTCTTTCATGACTACCAGGGTCATTTCTATGCTGGAAAACCATCAAACCTACACCAACAATGAAGCTGTGGTTCTTCCGGAGGCAATGCAAGAATTCCTGAACAATCAAAATATGCCTCCACCCCACATTCAAAATGTTGCTGATCCAGTGGTTCAGGAAGAGGAGGCCCCTGAAACTCAAAGTACTGAAGTCCCTGAGTCATCTCATCAAGCTGATATCTCTGAGACTCAAACTTCACAAATGGAAGAAGAGGTGATAGTGGAAGATGCACAGACATCCTCAGATGACAATGCTCAATCTGAAGGAGAGGATTCACTGCAAGACAACTCCACTGATTCTGAAGATGAAGTGAATACTCCTGTTCAAACCACTGCAGCTGATGTGATGGTGGATATTGATGAACTCTTCACCAACACTTACAATCCACTGCTACAATCAGGTATTCCTTCTGACTCTGACAACTTGTCCTTCGATGCACCTGATTGGGTTCAGAATCTTTTGGATTCCAATCAGCTTTCACCACCTATCACAAGTGCCAATGAATTTGAAATCCCCCAAATTCATAACCAAGGCACCACTTCACAAACACCTGAAGCAGAAACTACTCTACCCCTCAGCCAACCACCTATTATTTCTGAGAGAGAGGGAGAAAGTGCCTTAAGTGCACCACATAAGGAGATTGTTTCTGAAACTGCAGCTCTGTCTCCTAGTCATGAAAGGAGAATAGAACCTGAGACAACTGCAGATATGTCTATTTCTTCACCACCTCAGCCAAATACTGTTCCAATGCACAGTGAGGTTGCACACACGATGGAAGAATTGACGGTTGCTAACACTTTGTCGTCCATGTCAGGGATAGACACTGTTGTTACTGATCCTACTCAGGGTCAAGTGCCTTCACAGGCTTCTGGGGGAAACTTGGATGATATGCCACATTCTACATCCTTGTCTACCCCCCTGGGAGGAACATTCCCAGATCCCTTAAGGGACTCTTCACCTCTCGAAGGTGAACGGCAATCTATTTCTGAGCCATTCATATCAGGAAGTGAGCCAGTTGTAGAGGACTTGTCACAAAGTCATTCGCCGTCAAAGGCAGTTGTGGGAAACCAGGGTGCTTTGCCTATTCAAGGATCACATCCTTTGAGCCCTGTGTCTACCCACCCTGAGATTCCAACTCAGGATCCATCAAAGGACTCACCACTTTCAAGTGGTCGGCAACTTGTTTCTTATGACTCAGATTCATCTGACGAGGAAACCGAGGACGAAGGCTTACGAACCTTCATTGCACCTTCTGTGACCTCTCTAGAAGGGGCTAAGAAGATTTCTATTGCAGGTACATCTACTGAGGCTGGAAATCCACTGAGTGAGAGGGAAACACTTACAGAACATACTAAACAGAAACCCTCTGACCCACTGAGTGTTCTAGTCTTGAGTGAGATGAGAGAAACACCTGCAGAACATGCTAGTGAGAACCCCACAAACAAACCTACAATTGAATCTGCCATTCCAACTGTATCTGTGACAGAATTTGAAGCTCTGAAATTTAAAGTTCAACACTTAGAAGCTGAGAATCTTGTTCTACGGGAGGAGTTGGTAGAAATCAAATCAACAATGGAGCAAAGGTTGGCTACCCTGGAGGCTAAGTTGCTGGCAACTCAACCTTCCAGAGAGGATTACTCAACTGAGGGGGAGAGAGCAGCAGAAAAAGCTAAAGGAAAGAGGGTGATAACAGGGGTGTCTGAAGAACTGATTGATTCTGCTCTTAGGCATCAATTCAGTTACAGTCATCATGATGAATACATCCCTGAGTTTGTGGATGACAGGGTGATATGAATGGTTGGTGCTGAGAATGATGATTTGGAGGAAGGAGAAATCCCAGACAATGAAGTCTTTGCTGATGAACTTGCATATCATAATGACATCTTCCCTCCTCAAGAATTTGAAATTGCTAATCCACAAGACATTGCTGAAGCTTCTAAGGATTATGCTGAACAAAGGAGAGTAAGGGAGAAGTTAGAAAATCAGAGACGGATTCGAAGGGAAAGGAGACTTGCCAACTTACATAAGAATGGAGCTGAATGGGATGTTGCTAGATCTGTGTTTGATTTTCCAGAGGTCACTCAAGAAAACAATGATGACGAAGTGAAAGATATCTTTGACTCCTTCAGGAACAATTACAAGGATTTACATGATTATCACGAGGTGTTAAATGATATCATTTCTACTGTGTCTGTTGCTGTTCTTCCCAGGAGAGGATGGATGGTGAACATATCATTTGAGCTACAGAGAGAAGGTTAATTTAAATCTGTGAACCGGCCGCTGTCCATACCATGTCAGTCGTAATCTTGAGAACCACTCCCATATGTCATCTGCAATACCTCCAACCAATTAACTTCTCATATTGCATGAAGACTTTGTATTCATAAATATTGAAAATCTTAATATAGAATATTTTGATATAACTTTTTCCGAAAACTTCAATTTATTTATAGCAAGGATTCTGATTCAATTGATCTTAGCAAGCCACATCAATAGCTCAAGTAAGATACATCACCAAAGGAATAAGGATTCTGATTGGGAAAAAAAACAGAGTAAAATCACCCAAATGACAAAAGATTAGGTGAACTCCACAACCAAAGAAAAAACAAATAAACATACAGATACACCAAAGAGTACCAAGATTGAAGCAAGAATCAAGAATACGTACATAAGTATTGAGCTGCCTGACAAAACTTGAGAAGTTATCGTGCTTAAAGTATCTTGGTAGAAGATTGGTGGAGAAAACATGAGGGTCCCAGACAGAAAAGCTGAGACCCCCTCTACTCCAAGAAACAATTTCAGCAGTGGCTGGATCATCCACCATATCAAAAGTCTTGTTGAGAAAAGGTGGAGGCCCTATCTCATTCGGCTGCTCCATTGGCACCGGCAGCCTTATCATCCCACCCTGATCCCCCCGATGAACTGGATGCTTCACAATATTTGTTAACTGGGTTTGAATCATTCATGATCAAGATTACAAAAAAAACACAAACTTTTAATCAAACTTCACAAACTTAACTCTGACCTGGACACACACAATTCAAAAGATCCAAAACGAAAAAAAATAAATAATAAATAAACATAAACATCAAGACTCTTAATGAGAGAAACTTACTATGAATTTCTTACTATAGAAATGGTTCATGTTGAGTGTGCTTAATTTATAAGAAGATGAGGATGTTTCTAGCTTTCTAAGAAAAGTGAATTTTTTATTAACAGAAAGTTCTTAGAAGTTATGAAGGAGGGCTAGTATATAAAATGAAGCTTCTGTAAAGCATAATGTAACGTAAATGTAATTACGATAACTCAACACATCAAAAGACAGGAAACAATACGTAAGTATAATACAGGAATCTACAGGTTGGAGATTCGATACGAACAGACAAAGACAATCAAGATATCTGAGACGAGCATCCGTCCACTGGAAGAAGTTCATTTACATGTTCAAGCCTCAGTGAAGAATAAAGTTCAATATGTTTCTGCTATCAAGATTGCCTGAAGATCAAGTATCAAAGACCAGAAGATTCCAGTATATTTAATTTGATTATTTATAATCAAATTTATCGAAGCAATATCTAACCCGGAATGACTGATCAAGTATATTATCAAGCAAAGGATTCAAAGAATTATTTCAGTTCGAGTCGTTCGTGAACCAGACCAGTGCACAGGACGTCAGGACTTACAAAAGTATTCAGTGAATTCGATCAACGAATTAATTGATCAAGTCAACTCCATCTGAATCAACAGAGAATTTAATTTAAATTTAGTTATATATATATGTATGTATATATTATTAATTGGAACTTACTTGAATTCATAATATTTCAAGTAATTCATAAAACAATTAATTATATATATACATATAAATATCTATTAAATTTAATTTAAATTACAAGTGGTGATTTGACTTAGTCAAAGTCAAGCTAGTTTTTCATCTCAGAAAAATAGCCAAGTAAAGAATTCCACTCTCCACAGTAGAAGTGGAGCGCAAACTTTGACTTTAGTCAAAGTTGGCGCCACCCCTTCACTCCTTCTACTTGGCGCAAGTCTGTTTACTTTGAGAAATGACTAAGTCATTGTACACACTGTGCTACTCAATTGGAGCGCAAACTTTGACTAAAGTCAAAGTTTGCGCCTCCAACTGTGTCGTCCACTTAGAATATTTCTAAGTCTGTTTTCACTGTGTACACTGATGAACTTGAAGCGCAAGGTTTGACTGGGGGGCGCCATGTTTGACCCCAGGAAAGCGCAACCTTGTGATACATGTATATATACATATATATATGTATATGTAAATGTAACTTGCGCCACTTTCATTATAGTATGGAGTTAGATTTATTTTTTATAAAACGAATCCGTCCAGGACGAACTCAAGTCGTCCAGGACGAACTCGTTAACCATGGTTAGATTTTGTAAAGCCTATAAATAGAGCTTTGTGTTTTCATTTGAAAACAACTACACACTTTGTAAGTGCACACACTATACACATTCTCGAGAGTTAAATTAGAAGATCGTATTTATCGAGAGTTTGTAATAGAGTGATTGTAGTCTCTGCAGCCGACACTTGTGTTGGAATTTGTAGCACCCGAGGATTATTTCTAATACAAGAATATTCCCCGACTTGCTGGAGTTATTTATTTACGATTGATTTAACATGGACTGAAACAAGATTATCCGCAATTAAATTAAATCGAAGAAATTGGTACGACGTATTCAACCCCCCCTTCTACGTCTGATTGGACCTAACAGCTTCATTCCTATAATAAGATTGGAACTTTCTGGAACTTCAATAAGAAAGGTATGGGGGAGGCATGGGTGGCTGGCAAGAATATAGTTATTTTAGTTTTCAATGTATGTCTTTGTGCAATCTAATTGGTTGATGCAAATGACCCTGACAACTGTCTAGTACACCATGGATTCACATAATTGTTATAATGTAAGATCCTCATAAAAAACTTTTGTTAGGTCCAAAGTATCGTAGAAGGGGGGGTTGAATACGATACTCACTACAATTTAAAATTTTTTCGAATCTTGCGGATAAATAAATTGCTGTCCTGTAATGTGTTTCGTGTTCCGGATAATTATTAGGTCGGTTTCTGAGGATATGAAAATATTAAACCAACACACAATATTTTCCAAGGTATATCTGTATATTGATAAATACCTCGAAGGTGCTATAAATCCAAACCCGAAGGTTGGCTACAATGGCTACTACTACGTACACTCACAAACCCTAGCTTCTAAATATATATATAATACAAAACTAAGCTATGATTTATTTGTGTGTAGTAGTGTGCAAGGCACAAAGCCATTCCACCATAAAGGTGGTGGAGAGTGTGTGTTAATTATGAACCCACATCTCAAGTATTTATAGGCTTCTCACTTAACTAACCCTGGTTAAATCCATAAAGCCAAACTTGCGCCACTTTTGAAAGTCAAAAGATGTTCCTCAGTCAAAGCTTGCGCCTAGATCTCACAGTGGGGGGACTTAGACATTTCTTCAAAACACGAAGTTGCGCCAAGTATAGTTAGGGTCAGAGGCGCAACAATTGACCAGAATTGGTCAAAGGTTGCGCTTGACCTAAACTTGCGCTTGATCCATTTTCTGTCCTGCATTGCCAGCAAATACATGTACATACAGTACACATGCAATATTAATATAGCGCCAACTGGTTATTTCCAGTTTTACCCTTAATAGTTGGCGCCACAGGAATCATGCAGCAGTGTATATGAGTATCTCTGCCTTAGTCGAATGATTAATAACAGCAACTCCCCTGCAAGTTGCGCTCACATTGAGTTTGCGCCTCCATTGGTCCCTGTGAGATAATATGACTTAGAATATATGAGATGAACTTGCGCCCCATAGCATGCTAACTCCACAGTTATCTCTCCATTGACCTAAACTTGCGCCAGTCAAAGTCTGCGCCTGCAATGTGCTCCACTGTAGTCATATAGTATATACATGACTTAGACAAATTCACTGGATTGTGAACTTGCGCCACTCAGTGCTCTACTCTGTATCTGTTATCTCTCCTACGTGCATGGCTTCAGTGTACAACAGTAGCTTAAAGAGATTGAAACCCTAGCTCCATGGACACATGCAAACCCTAGGTTTCCCTAGACACCTGACATCATCACATGCATGCATAATATATATAATATAATATATTATGTTGTTATTATATTAATAAATAAAAGTATATATAAATATATACACACATATATATATTATTTATATGAACATATAATAATATATGTACATATATTTAAATATATTCTCATATATTTAAATATATATAATATATAATTATATGTAAATACAAATGTAAATATATATATAAATATATATAGAGATATATATAGTTATTCATAAATATAAATATAAACATAAATATATAAAGAAAAGTATATATGAATATATACATATATATAATATTTATATAAACATATAGTAATATATATATACACATATATTTAAATATATTCTCATATATTTGAATATATATAATATACATATAACTATGTGTAAATATTAATATAAATATATATAAAGATATATATAGCTCTTTCTAAATATAAATATATTTATGCACATAATATAATATATATATATATATACACTTAATTATATAACTGCTTATGTAAAATATAAATACATATACTATATACATATATATTTATTTAAATATACATACATATAAATATACATATACATATGTTTAAAAAAACATATATACATATATATTATATATATTATATTTAATTAAATATACATATATACATATATATAAATATATTTGTACATATACAAATATATAAGTGCACACATATAAAAGATAGGTCACTTCCTGATATGGCTTTGTGTGGAAGCTTGACATATGGCATTTGAGCACAGACTTTGGCATAGCTGATGGAGACTAGACATTTGACTTTGCTTGGCTTTGGAACAAATGACTTGTTATGACTAGATCAATTCTTCGATCGATAAATACTTTGCAAAGCTCCGTACGTGCTGACGCTTAGTGCACTGGTCTGGTTCACAAGCGACTAACACTGAAGTCAAACATTGTACTGTCTTTGTCAGCAAACATTGATCAGTCGGTTCCGGGTTAGTTTATGCTTCAGTTTGTTGATTATAAATAACCAACCAAGATATATAGAAATATCTTGCTTCAGGGGTTGCACTGAAATCTTTCGAGTACTTGGACAACATCTTCATTGCTTCAACAATCTTGAATACTCCAATCTTTATTCTTCACTGAGGCATGAACATATTAATGAACTTCTTCCAGTGAACTTATTCCTCTAAGACTGTAGATGGCTTCTTCAACCTTTGTCTTCGTATCTTCCGATTCCGGTGCAGGCGTAGTGTTATTTACTTGTCCTGTTCTACTGTTGAGTTATCATCCCTATGTAACAGATAGGGTTGTCTTTACATTTAGACTTACAATCTCCCCCTATTTGTTTGTTAATCATAACAAGCAAATCCTCTGGAGGATAACTCAACTAACACTAGAAAAAGTAAAGTCCTGGACTAGTAAATAGTGCTACAAAGTTTCTGGATCATATAATACATTTCCAGATTTCATGAATAGAAACAACAGATGTGCATATCACCTGTATTTCCTTGGTTCTTGCTTACCTGCCATATAATCCTCATAGTCTGTCTTGAAGAGAATTCAAAACATTCCATTATGCAAAGAACAACCAGCAGCTTCATTGAATTCTTCAGTGGTAATGAATAAGTTCCTGTCTACCACTTACTGAAGAATAATTGTATCACCTTATACTTCTCCTCCCGTTACCTTGATCAGGTTCCCCTTAGTGATAAGTAGTTGTCTCCCCTTAGATGAAAGATAAATCCTCCTCCTTAGTTGAAAGAAGAATCTCCTCCTCAGTAGTACACAGCTAAAGAGTAGTTTAATCCCCCTTAGTTGTAGACAATAAAAGAAAGCTAACTTACTTTTTCTTCCCCCTTTCATAAATTCTCCCCCTAAATATATTCTCCCCCTTAGTTGTGGAATCCTCCAAGGATATGTGGTATCAAATAGGTCAAGGAATGTGTACAATACTTCCTGTACCAAAAGATAATCTCCCCATAGAGAACTAAACAACGCTAAAGCTGGGGTCGAAGAAAGAGTTCAGAAGAAGGGTTTACTTTGATTGGGTTGGTCCCTATGCTGAAAGAATAGGTTCCAAACGGAAAAGTAATGAATAAGAACTGATATTCCAATAACAACATCCACTTTGTCTTTAGGTATAAATTTGGTAATTAGTAGGTGTCTCACTAAAATGTTCTGCAGGTGTATCACTCAACACTCAATTTTCTCTCCGTTTTAGGGTAAGGGTGTCACTCACAAGTTCTGTAAGTGTATCCCTCCACACAAATACTGAGCTTCCAAAATGCTGAGTACCTACAAGAAAATCACCTTAGCCACCCTTAAAGGGGGTCACCGGTGGTGCAATGGGAGTTCGTAATTCCCAGTCCCTGTAGACTCATCAGATAAATCCGAATCATGGTCCACAAGTTGCCAACCACTAAGTGGCTTATCCAATTAAGGATCCAGAGTTGTTTGCTCTGGGAGGTTAGACAAAGGCTTAATTATGGCAAAGGCCTAAGTCCTCCTCAATGTCTGTGAAGACACTTGATTCAAGAGAATCATCAACCATAAGTACACACCGTGAAATAGAATGAACCGTAGTTGCTTCCGTCAATTCTTTCAACAACATGTGAGTTTTCGATACTAAATATTATAATATGTACCTCACAAGTGTTTCACTCTTCTCAATTTCCTATGTGTTTGCACTCACTCATGCTCACATATTTCTCATTCTGATATCTCACTGGTTCTTCTCAGAATCTCACCAAGTGTTTAACTCTCAGTGTTTGGCTCACAGTGTTTCTCTCAGCACTCAAAGTATAGTCTTCTGTACCTGCATGAGAAAATCACCATAGCCCCTTCAAGAGAGGTCACTGGCGGTGCAATGGGGTTTCGTAAATCCCCGATCCTCAACTGACTCATCAATAAATTGACTCATAGTTAGAGAGTTGCCGATCTCCTATAAATAGGAAATCCATTCCGATTGGATCCA
Organism: Daucus carota subsp. sativus; assembly: GCF_001625215.2. NCBI lineage: Eukaryota > Viridiplantae > Streptophyta > Magnoliopsida > Apiales > Apiaceae > Daucus > Daucus carota. The sequence goes on from NC_030382.2 coordinate 25,608,444, forward strand.
GATCTGTTCTTATCTGGGGAGGGAGACGAGAATCCTGAAGATTTGGCAATTGAGATCCTCGTTTCCTCCTTACACCTGTAAAGGCATCAACCATCTTATCTACCGTGAAATGATAAATGAAGAAGTTGCTTCCGGAACAAAACCTTTAATCTTACTGTGCACTCTCTTGTATTGTGTCCAAAAGATTTTCTATATAGGCTCTTTATCAGAGTGATTACTGATAATGTGCTTGACTCAATACAAGATGCTCTGGCTGACGAGCGAATTTCAATGGACTCATCCTGTTGAGAGAATGATTCCAGAGACTGTTTTATTGCCTTTTCAGCTCTATATTCTTTTGAGAGAATACAGATGAGCAACAGTTACCTCAGGTTTGAAAACACCTTCTCTTCTTGAGAGGTAGAGCTGTGGGTACACTATCCCTCACATCCTTATTTGCTGCAACAAGTACAGTTTCTCCCTCATTGATCTCTAGTCTAATAAGTTCCTTATTACTGCATGGGGAAAGTTGGGATGTGTTCAGAATTTGGTTTTGTAGTCTGGGATAAAGATTGTTGGTTTTTCAACCTTATGACTATCTAGGAAAGCCAAGAGGCTGATTAAGTTCCAAAGAACAGAAAGAGATATAAATGCATTTTAGAAAATCTATGATTTTGAATGAAAGCAATTGCATTTAATCTTTTGAGGAAAAATGAATCAGTTGTGACTGTAAATTGATTTTCATAAAGAATGACAACCACAACCAATGAAAGAATCAAAGTTTTCCCTTAAAAACTAGTTTGAGTACGAGAGTCTGAATCTATGCATAAAAGGTTTAAATAAACTTGTCTTTGAAAAAGACACAGACTCTTGTTTCTCACTACAATTTAAAAAGGAAACAAGAAAATTTATGCGCTACAGTGTGTAAGGCACTCGCCACACTAATTAGTGAAAAGGCCTTATACTAGCACATCGTCAAAACAGACGCTGCAAGTGACAATGAATCACCAAGTACACAAATACAAGATAATCAATGTCTCGTCCTATGACGCTACATGTATAGATGCAAAATATTCTAAGAAATATATATAAAATAGAGTAGTGGATACCAATTGTTGAAATCAATTGATAAGAAAATTTCTTTGAAGAAACTCACCACTCCAGAACATAAATATGAGACAGAATAAAGATTTTGTTGTCTCCCTTGTACTCAGAATATTAAACACCTAAAAGATATTAGCACTAGTGGTTTTAAGAAATATGCAACAATATTTCACCAGTGCCAATACATCACAATTAATTCACAAATAAAACATCAATAAAGCATCAAAACTAGATACCAATTAAATATTTCAAAAATGAATTAATCATGCTTCTATTATTCTATCAAAGTTAATCATGAAACAAATAAGCATATAATTGTGGATCACAATTTTACTAAGATAAAATAATAATTACCTACGCAATATCATATAATTATCAGATCAGCATATAACAACTAAAATCATGACAATCATACAAAGATATTCGCAAGCCCGAGGGAAAGTTGAAGAAAAGTTCACAAGTCCTATACATGTAAGCATTGAGTACAAGTAAACTCACACAACTCCTCGCAGAAAATATTAACAATTAATATTAGTGATCTACATATAAGCATGCAAAAATGTCACTAACACTAAAAGTATCACAACTATATGTAGTTAGACATGAAATAAAATATCAGTTAATAAATCATCAAATATCTAACACAAATAGTTATGCTTCAAATATATACACTAATATAAATGGATTCAGCCTAGAGAGAATCTAAGAAACTCCACAAATACTAGTATATCATGACTAAATTCTAACTAGATTCAAACTAGATACCAATTACTGATACAAGTCACAAGTCTAGAAAGAAACAAGTCATGATTCAGATTTTATACCTATAAAAATGAATTCAACCTAGAAAATAATCCTAAGTATGTTCACAAATACAGATATATCACGACTAAATACCAATTGTTGAAGAGGTATAGATCAAGAAAAATAACATAATTAAGTCATGCTTCATGTCATCTCTAATCATTTAAATCATGAACAAATAAGTCACTTAATTGTCATGCACCATAATTTAAATAATTTGAAATAACAAACACTCATGCTAAAACATATAATCACCATCTAAGCATGCAAAACAATAAACATGGCAATCACATGTAATAACAAAAAGCACGAGGTACTGGATTTTAAATAAATTCACAAGTCCTATGTGTCGACAATTTAATACTCATGAATTCATTCAAGAAATACGATAGACATGCTCATGAATGAAGTAATACCTTATGTAAAATATAGTATGTGATCTACTTGCAGTTAAGTAAAGTGATAAGTTGAATACCTCTGAGACTTGACATTTCAGTTGATGTATCTTTCTTGTACTGATCAAGTCCAGTGGTTGTTGGCATAAGTCTTGGCAGGTCTAGAATCTTCCAAAATGCGCATATTCAAAAGATCCTTGACTTCCTTTTATTGCCATCATTCTTTAGGCTAACTAGTAGACCATGAATAATTGCAACTTTCCAACAAACTCATCATATCACTAATCTGCATTCACTTAGCAATTATCTTGCACAAGTGACATTAGTCCACATATAATATAATCATGGTATCACAGCACAGATTGTTGTATTGTGTGTGCCTTGTATCATGAGAGGTAATAATTTGGATACCAAATATGACTCTAGCAAACAGATATTAAAATAATATGCTAGTCAGAAGTCATACCATGTCCGTGACGATCATCAGGTGTTGGATAGAAACTCATAGAGAGCTGGTGAAGAAAGAAAATACAAATTCCGTTGGATCTGCAACTGCAAAGTCCTTGAAATGTTGTATGAATCTTTATCTTCTAGCTCACTTTAATATCGTGAACCCGAGTCTCGTCAATGGCGCTTTAGTTCAATTTTGAAGGTCGTTGAGTCCCCTAAGATGTAGAGTCCTGAACTTGAAGATTCTGTTTCCATCATCTTCATAACCTTCTCCTTTGTAGTAACTCTTAGCAACCAACTTGGCTTGTCCCTCGTAACAGAGCCAAAAACATCCAGTTGGAATCTAAATACCCGACAAGTACTAAGTAATGAATTGTCATTAGGTCAGGGTATCAGACTCCGCACAATCTGCTTTCCAACTTGATTGAGATCATATTGCTGTGCAATCACTCAATCTGGATCCATTTAAGAGCTTCTGAATCTTCCTCAAGTTTCACTTCAGATTGAAACTCAAAGAAATAACATCCTTTCACAATAGCTCTCCTAGTCTTCACTTCACCGTTAGGAACATTTAAGAACTAGAACCCGGGAATGATATTGTTAGGTCCAAAGTATCGTAGAAGGGGGGGTTGAATACGATACTCACTACAATTTAAAATTCTTTCGAATCTTGCGGATAAACAAATTGCAGTTCTGTAATGGGTTTCGTGTTCCGGATATTTATAGGGTCGGTTTCTGAGGATATGAAAATATTAAACCAACACACAATATTTTCCAAGGTATATCTGTATATTGATAAATACCTCGAAGGTGCTATAAATCCAAACCCGAAGGTTCGGCTACAATGGCCACTACTCTCACTATTACAAACTCTAACCACTACTGATATTTCTATTACAAAGCTAGGCTAGGGTGTGTGTATAGTGGGAGTAGCCGTACAGAGCACTTGGCCATTTCATCCCAAAGGATGATGTAAATTGTGAGAGCACAACTTACATATTTATAGGCTTTCAACAAAACTAACCATGGTTACTTGAATAGTCATCTTGCGCCAATATATATATACAAGTATATATATATATATCAAGCTTGCGCCAATACAGTACTCCAGGAGAGAGTCAAATGTTGCGCGGTCAAACCTTGCGCTTGCATCCTCCATTGTCCACTGTATATATGACTTGGTTTTTCAGTGGTGCAAAGTTGCGCCCAGGGGAGACAAATGGGAGGCGCAACATTTGACCGAGTCAAATGTTGCGCTCCAAGCCTTTGTACAGAGTGAAATGCCTTAGAGGATTTTCAGAGGTGATCCATGGCGCAGGTTTTGACTAAGTCAAAACTTGCGCTCCTGTACATATGCACCTTGTGACTTAGAATAAATCAAGGAAAAGGAACTTGCGCCAACACAGTGGAAGAGTTCCACTGTTATCACTCCAGGTTAAGACCTAACCAACTTGCGCCTAAAAAGAGCCTCCTGTACACCCCTGTTCTCTCTCCAATCTTGCGCCACTTAGTTTTTGTTTAAGCAAAAACAAACTTGCGCCTGTACAGTGGAGGACTCCACTGTTATCTCTCCTTGGACTTGTTCCAGGTCAAACCTTGCGCCATGTATGCTTCCAGTGTGTTCACAGTATAAATGACTTAGAAAAAATCATTCACAAGTGTAATGTCTTGTGTGAAACCCTACATGCACATGCAAACCCTAGGTTGCCCTAGACACCTGACATCATCACATGCATGCATAATATATATAATATATTATGTTGTTATTATATTAATAAATAAAAATATATATAAATATACACACACATATATATTTTATTTATATGAACATATAATAATATATGTACATATATTTAAATATATTCTCATATATTTAAATATATATAATATATAATTATACGTAAATAAAAATGTAAATATATATATATAAATATATATAGAGATATATATAGTTATTTATAAATATAAATATAAACATAAATATATATAAAGAAAAGTATATATAAATGTATACATATATATAATATTTATATAAACATATAGTAACATATATACACATATATTTAAATATATTCTCATATATTTAAATATATATAATATACATATAACTATGTGTAAATATAAATATAAATATATATATAAAGGTATATATAACTCTCTCTAAATATACATATATTTATGCACATAATATAATATATATATACACTTAATTATATAATTGCTTATGTAAAATATAAATACATATATTATATACATATATATTTATTTAAATATACATACATATAAATATACATATACATATGTTTAAAAACATATATACATATATATTATATATATTATATTTAATTAAATATACATATATACATATATATAAATATATTTGTACATATACAAATATATAAGTGCACACATATAAAAGATAGGTCACTTTGGCATAGCTTGCAGAGGCTAGGCATTTGGCTTGGCTTGGCTTGACACAAATGACTTGATATGACTGGATCAATTCTTCGATCGATAAATACTTTGCAAAGCTCCGTATGTGCTGACGCTTAGTGCACTGGTCTGGTTCACAAGCGACTAACACTGAAGTTAAACATTGTACCGTCTTTGTCAGCAAACATTGATCAGTCGGTTCCGGGTTAGTTTATGCTTCAGTTTGTTGATTATAAATAACCAACCAAGATATATGAAAATATCTTGCTTCAGGGGTTGCACTGAAATCTTTCGAGTACTTGGACAACATCTTCATTGCTTCACAATCTTGAATACTTCAATCTTTATTCTTCACTGAGGCATGAACATATTAATGAACTTCTTCCAGTGAACTTATTCCTTCAAGACTGTAGATGGCTTCTTCAACCTTTGTCTTCGTATCTTCCGATTCCGGTGCAGGCATAGTGTTATTTACTTGTCCTGTTCTATTGTTGAGTTATCATCCCTATGTAACAGATAGGGTTGTCTTTACATTTAGACTTACAATCTCCCCCTATTTGTTTGTTAATCATAACAAGCAAATCCTTTGGAGGATAACTCAACTAACACTAGAAAAAGTAAAATCCTGGACTAGTAAATAATGCTACAAAGTTTCTGGATCATATAATACATTTCCAGATTTCATGAATAGAAACAACAAATGTGCATATCACTTTTATTTCTCTGGTTTTTGCTTACCTGCCAGATAATCCTCATAGTCTGTCTTGAAGAGAATTCAAAACATTCCATTATGCAAAGAATAATCAGCAGCTTCATTGAATTCTCCAGTGGTAATGAATAAGTTCCTGTCTACCACTTACTGAAGAATAAATGTATCACCTTATACTTCTCCTTCCGTTACCTTGATCAGGTTCCCCTTGGTGATAAGTAGCTATCTCCCCTTAGATGAAAGATCAATCCTCCTCCTTAGTTGAAAGAAGAATCTCCCCCTCAGTAGTACACAGCTAAAGAGTAGTTTAATCCCCCTTAGTTGTAGACAGCAGAAGAAAGCTAACTTACTTTTTCTTCCCCCTTTTATATATTCTCCCCCTAAATATATTCTCCCCCTTAGTTGTGGAATCCTCCGAGGATATGTGGTATCAAATAGGTCAAGGAACGTGTACAATACTTCCTGTACCAAAAGATAATCTCCCCATAGAGAACTAAACAACGCTAAAGCTGGGGTCGAAGAAAGAGTTCAGAAGAAGGGTTTACTTTGATTGGGTTGGTCCCTATGCTGAAAGAATAGGTTCCAAACGGAAAAGTAATGAATAAAACTAACATTCCAGTAACAACATCCACTTTGTCTTTAGGTATAAATTTGGTAATTAGTGGGTGTCTCACTAAAATGTTCTGCAGGTGTATCACTCAACACTCAATTTTCTCTCGGTTTTTGGGTAAGGGTGTCACTCACGAGTTCTGTAAGTGTATCCCTCCACACAAATACTGAGCTTCCAAAATGCTGAATACCTGCAAGAAAATCACCTTAGCCACCCTTAAAGGGGGTCACCGGTGGTGCAATGGGAGTTCGTAATTCCCAGTCCCTGCAGACTCATCAGATAAATCCGAATCATGGTCCACAAGTTGCCAACCACTAAGTGGCTTATCCAATTAAGGATCCAGAGTTGTTTGCTCTAGGAGGTTAGACAAAGGCTTAATTATGGCAGAGGCCCAAGTCTTCCTCAATGTCTGTGAAGACACTTGATTCAAGAGAATCATCAACCATAAGTTCACACCATGAAATGGAATGAACCGTAGTTGCTTCCGTCAATTCTTTCAACAACATGTGAGTTTTCGATACTAAATATTATAATATGTACCTCACAAGTGTTTCACTCTTCTCAATTTCCTATGTGTTTGCACTCACTCATGCTCACATATTTCTCATTCAGATATCTCACTGGTTCTTCTCAGAATCTCACCAAGTGTTTAACTCTTAGTGTTTGGCTCACAGTGTTTCTCTCAGCACTCAAAGTATGGTCTTCTGTACCTGCATGAGAAAATCACCATAGCCCCTTCAAGAGAGGTCACTGGCGGTGCAATGGGGTTTCGTAAATCCCCGATCCTCAACTGACTCATCAATAAATTGACTCATAGTCAGAGAGTTGCCGATCTCCTATAAATAGGAAATCCATTCTGATTGGATCCAGATCTGTTCTTATCTGGGGAGGGAGACGAGAATCCTGAAGATTTGGCAATTGAGATCCTCGTTTCCTCCTTACACCTGTAAAGGCATCAACCATCTTATCCACCGTAAAATGGTAAATGAAGAAGTTGCTTCTGGAACAAAACCTTTAACCTCACTGTGCACTCTCTTGTATTGTGTCCATAAGATTTTTGTTTAGGCTCTTCATCAGAGTGATTACTGATGATGTGCTTGACTCCATACAAGATGCTCTGGCTGACGAGCGAATTTCAATGGACTCATCCTATTGAGAGAATGATTCCAGAGACTGTTTTATTGCCTTTTCAGCTCTATATTCTTTTGAGAGAATACAGATGAGCAAACAGTTACCTCAATTTTGAAAACACCTTTTCTTCTTGAGAGGTAGAGCTGTGGGTACACTATCCCTCACATCCTTATTTGCTGCAACAAGTACAGTTTCTCCCTCATTGACTGTCTGTTTGAAAAGTTCCTTATTACTCCAGGGGGAAAGTTGGGATGTGTTCTGAATTTGGTTTTATAGTCTGGGATAAAGATTGTTGGTTTTCAACCTTATGACTATCTAGGAAAGCCAATAGGCTAATAAAGTTCCGAAGAACAGAAAGAGATATAAATGCATTTTTGAAAATCTATGATTTTGAATGATAGCAATTGCATTTAATCTTTTGAGAAAAAAAAAATGAATCAGTTGTGATTGTAAAAATGATTTGCATAAAGAATGACAATCACAACAGATGAAAGAATCAAAGTTTTCCATTAAAAACTGGTTTGAATACGAGAGTCTGAATCTATGCATAAAAGGTTTAGATGAACTTGTCTTTGAAAAAGACACAGACTCCTATTTCTCACCACAATTTAAAAAGGAAACAAGAAAATTTATGCGCTACAGTGTATAAAGCACTCGCCACACTAATTAGTGAAAAGGCCTCATACTAGCACATCGTCAAAACAGACGCTGCAAGTGACAAAGATCACCAAGTACACAAATACAAGATAATCAATGTCTCGTCCTATGACGCTACATGTATAGATGCAAAATATTCTAAGAAATATTTATGAAATATAGTAGTGGATACCAATTGTTGAAATCAATTGATAAGAAATTTCTTGACAGAAACTCACCACTCCAGAACATAAATACGAGACAGAATAAAGATTTTGTTGTCTCCCTTGTACTCAGAATATTAAACACCTAATATATATTTGCACTAGTGGTTTTAAGAAATATGCAATAATATTTCACCAGTGCTAATACATCAAAATCAATTCACAAATAAAACATCAATAAAGCATCAAGAAATAGATACCAATTAAATATTTCAAAAATGAATCAATCATGCTTCTATTATTCTATCAAAGTCAATCATGAAACAAATAAGCATATAATTGTCATGGATCACAATTTAACTAAGATAAAATAATAATTACCTACGCAATATCATATAATTATCAGATCAGCACATAACAACTAAAATCATGACAATCATACAAAGATATTCGCAAGCCCGAGGGAAAGTTGAAGAAAAGTTCACCAATCTTATACAAATAATCATTAAACACACGTGAACGCACACAACTCCTCGCAGAAAAATATTAACAATTAATATTAGTGATCTACATATAAGCATACAAAATATCACTAACACTAAAAGTATCACAACTATATGCAGTTAGACATGAAATAAAATATCAATTAATAAATCATCAAATATCTAACACAAATAGCTATGCTTCAATTATATACACTAATATAAATGGATTCAGCCTAGAGAGAATCTAAGTAACTCCACAAATACTAGTATATCATGACTAAATTCTAACTAGATTTCAACCACATACCAATTACTGATACAAGTCACAAGTCTAGAAACAAATAAGTCATGCTTCAGATTTTATACCTATAAAAATGAATTCAACCTAGAACATAATCCTAAGTATTTTCACAAATACAGATATATCACGACTAGATTATGACAAAGTTCTCTACTAGATACCAATTGTTAAAGAGGTATAGATCAAGAAAAATAACATAATTAAGTCATGCTTCATGTCATCTCTAATCATTTAAATCATGAACAAATAAGTCACTTAATTGTCATGCAACACAATTTAAATAATTGAAATAACAAACACTCATGCTAAAACATATAATCACCATCTAAGCATGCAAAGCAATAAACATGGCAATCACATAGGATAGCAAAAAGCACGAGGTACTGGATTTTAAATAAATTCACAAGTCCTATGTATAGACAATTTAATACTCATGAATTCATTCAAGAAATACGATAGACATGCTCATGAAAGAAGTAATACCTTATAGAAAATATAGTATGTGATCTACTTGCAGTGAAGTAAAGTGATAAGTTGAATACCTCTGAGACTTGACATTTCAGTTGATGTACCTCTCTTGTACTGATCAAGTCCAGTGGTTGTTGGCATAAGTCTTGGCAGGTCTAGAATCTTCCAAAATGCGCATATTCAAAAGATCCTTGACTTCCTTTTATTGCCATCATTCTTTAGGCTAACTAGTAGACCATAAAGAATTGCAACTTTCCAACAAACTCATCATATCACTAATCTGCATTCACTTAGCAATTATCTTGCACAAGTGACGTTAGTCCACATATAATATAATCATGGTATTACAGCACAGATAGTTGTATTGTGTGTGCCTTGTATCATGAGAGGTAATAATTTGGATACCAAATATGACTCTAGCAAACAGATATTAAGATAATATGCTAGTAAGAAGTCATACCATGTCTGTGACGATCATCAGGTGTTGGATAGCAACTCATAGAGAGCTGGTGAAGAAAGAGAATACAAATTCCGTTGGATCTGCAACTGCAAAGTCCTTGAAATGTTGCATGAAGCTTCATCTTCTAGCTCACTGTAATATCCTGAACCCGAGTCTCGTCAATGGTGCTTTAGTTCAATCATGAAGGTCGTTGAGTCCCCTAAGATGTAGAGTCCTGAACTTGAAGATTCTATTTTCATCATCTTCATAACCTTCTCTTTTGAATTAATTCTAAGCAACCAAATTGGCTTGTCCCTCGTAACATAGCCAAAAACATCCAGTTGGAATCTAAATACCCGACAAGTACTAAGTACTGAATTGTCTTTAGGTCAGGTATTAGAATCCGCACAATCTGCTTTCAAACTGATTGAGATCATCTTGCTGTGCAATCACTCAATCTGGATCCCATTAAGAGCTTCTGAATCTTCCTCAAGTTTCACTTCAGATTGAAACCCAAAGAAATAACATCCTTTCACCATAGCTCTCCTAGTCTTCACTTCACCATTAGGAACATTTAAGAACTAGAACCCGAGAATGATATTGATTTCAAACCCTTTGTCTAAGCAGATACGTTCTTCATATGTCCTGTTTATCTCCAATGTGGTGTTGAGTTTGACTAGTAGATCCACCAAATGCTCCCCCTAAGCTGTTGCTGGGATTTTCTTAACAATCCTTATCCTTGCAAAGAGATTCTGCTTGGATTTGAATCATCATAATACCAATGATATCACCTTTAACAGCTTGGAGCAAAGTGTCATTCAATGTCCTGTCCAGACTTACAATCACCTTCTGTTGATTAATCACAATCACCCTGTAGACTGTAGACTCCATTGAGTAGCCGAGGAAAATATTCTTTGAGCTTCAAATGCAAGCCTTGCAAAGAGGCATTTTCCTCCAAACACATACCAAGAGTTAGTGTTTGCTTCTGATTGGCCACTGACAAGAATGGTGTCTTTCTGGATTTACCAATGATCAGGGTTCATCTTGATCAACCTTCATTTGTGACGTTTTGTCCTTCGAACACATACGAACAACACAAAAGACTCTAGAGTAGTCAACGATCATCACAAAAAGATATCTGGCTTTATTTGCAAACATGACATTAACTGATCCGTAGAAATCCATACGTATCATCTGAAGCGGCTCAGTAATGTTGATCATATCTTTGCTTTTGTGCGATGCTCCATCGACCTCCCTATTGACATACCTCATAATCTTCATCCATAATGAATTCCAGATGAGGTAGTCCTCTCATCAATTCTCTTCTTACTAATAAAAAGAGCTACTTGTTTTGACATACAAGTTTGAGAGCTTCAAGTGCCATAGCTAATACTCATCTGATGAGGCTTCACTATCAAAACAGCTCACTCCATCTTCAGTTGAAGTTCCATATTAGCTACGAGCAATATTCACATCCTTCTTGATTTGAGATAAAGCACTATTCCATGAACTGACATAATGTCCTTTGTCAGAGAACAGTCTGATACTCAGAATTTGTGTGCTTTGACTCTTTCAAGAAAGATATGTTTCCATGATGACATTCCAGGAAAACAGGCATGTCCCGCAAGAGAATCTTTGTTGTCATCTTTCAAAGATTATTGACGGAACTGCTCACACGATCACATTTGCTGACAGGGTACTTTTGGTAAATATATGATTTCAGCTACTCAGCAAACAGAGTGCACCAAAAATCATATGGAACATATGTAACCTGCAATCACAAATGGAAAGTGTTCTATGGTCCCCAATCATAACTGGGTCCGGATGGATTAGAGATTTTTCTTTAACAGTGGTAACAACAGAATCAACCTTAACATGCTAATTCTTATTTAGACATTGCCCTAATGTGATTCTCAAACATGCTTTTCTAAAATCAATGCAAGTACACGGACATGCATTCATGACAAGAAAATAAGCAGACATGATGTTGAATACACATGGCAAATAATCAAAGATAAGACAAGAGCAAGACAGGCAGTTATGCAATTCAGAAGATTCAGTACTCTCTACTTAAACCAATTAACACAAGTGCAACAGGTAGCAAGTAGAATTACATATATTCAATAATCTTCGAAAAGCATATGGATTAGACACAAGAAATTAATAATCACATTATCAATTCATACTAATCCCAATCTGTTGTTATATGGCATTATACTATCTCTATTACCTAAGTCAGTTTTAGATCTAACATGAAGTTCTAAAAGTTCTACTGACACAAGGTAGACATTCCATCATAGAACAAAATAAAATCCTTAACAAACAATTCAGATAAATAAGCAAATCTAGTTGTACTAGGGAATTTGAAACTAAGTGTTTTAACAAAGTTATACATGCTAGGATCATAACCCCTAAAACTAAGAGTTGTTTTCCAAAGGAAAGCTTCTAATCTCACCATTGCAAATAATCAAATCCTAAATATTCATACACATGTTAAGAATCTGCTAAAGACACATACACAAGATTATCATCAATCCTAGTTACCAGAACAGTGATCTAGCATACTATTCCAATCATTATCTATTGTGATGCTATCATGCTTGTGCTTGTGTGTTAAACAATTCTACTCAGAGATTTATAACATGCTTTGAATATAAAGAAATATGTATTGCATAGTTAGAAAGAATTCGTACCTGAGATGTGCGAGTTGAGTCATCTTCAGAGAATGCTAGGATAGCCAGATAACCATAATCATCCTTCTCATTAGCAACTGATCCAGCTCACACCTTTCCTAAAATAGCATAAGAACTTGTTGTGATGTTTCTTTCAAAACATCCACTTGAATTTCAGACAAGCCCTATCATCCTTGTTTGTCGAGGCTTCAATATATATAGCAACCCACCTTTGCTAAAGATACCAAACAATATTGTGTGTATTGACCAACTCAGTTTTGAAAACAACCTCCTTGAACTGAACCCTGAAGAGTCACCACTTGAAACCAATGGATTCCATCTGAATCTGACATGACTAAACCTCTCAGATAGTGTTATGCTAATCCTTGAAGTTATGTCCTCACATTCTTCAAAAGTGTTAACTTTCGTCGACTTGAGCTTCCTCAAATTCAGTAGTTACAAACTCTTCTGTTCAATCCTAAGGTTCTGACATAAATGCACGAAACTGATTTGGTGCGGTAGTAACTCGATAATTATATCCTTAAACCTCCACAGTTCTCTGTCTTTGGTTCAGCTGATTCTAAATAGATTTAGCATTGGTACAATTCACTGTGTAATTGTATATCCCTGAATCACTGAATTAGATTGAAATCCCTTGAAGATTCTTCTGCAAAAACTTCTTAGAATCTTTTTCGAATCACAATCAGCTTTGTCGAACATAGAAAACTGCTTCTAATAATCCTTTGAGAAATCAATTGGATTGGGTCATCAATGTACTTCCATTACCGGTTCTGAGAATTTGGTATTTGAAAGTCCGGTGTTTGTCTTGTAATCTGTCAGCCTGATCTGTCTCAACTAAATGTCAATCTGATTTGTCTTGGAGTAGAATAATTAAAAGGTCACGGGACACTTGATTATTTAAACTAAGTTTAAATTATAAAGAAAATAAATTTAAAAATAAGTTTTAAAAGATGAAAGAAAATAAAGTATAAAAATAAACTTAGCTAAATCTATAAAGTAAATTTAATTATATTTAAAAAATAAATTCAAATAAATTTATAATAAACTGAATAAGTTTAGAACAAATTTACTTCGAATTCATTTAGTAAATATATTAAAATTTATTAGATAAATTTAATTTTTGAAAATATTCAAGTGTCTCGCCTCCAATTAAATCATAGCTTCCAAAACAAACTAAATTGAACCCTTGAACTTGAACTTATATCCATAATCAGTTAAATCCTCTTAAATTTATATTTTATATTTTAACTTAAATTTAAATCATAAACTATAAAAATTTAAATAATAAATTTACAAAATTTATGATAAACTTAATAAAGTCTAAGAGTAAACTTTACAAGTCTAAAATAAATTTGAACAAATTTATTAAATGAATTTGATAAGGTTTATAAAATAAATTTAATTAAGTTCATAAAATAAATTTAATTAATTCATAATAAACTCAATTAATAAGTTTAAAATAAATTAAATCAAATTTATAAAATAAACTTTTTTTAAAATTTAAAGTATAAATTTATAAATCCGGGTCCAAAGTTCAGTATCCGACAGATAATCCTTGCTTAGGCTTACGGACAAATTCAGCAACACAAACCGGAAGAACATTTCCCCTAATCAAATATCAAAAGCTAGGTTCTTGATTTTCCGTACGATAAGGATCCTGATTTGTATATCAATCAGCCTCGCTCTGATACCAATTGTTAGGTCCAAAGTATCGTAGAAGGGGGGGTTGAATACGATACTCACTACAATTTAAAATTCTTTCGAATCTTGCGGATAAACAAATTGCAGTTCTGTAATGGGTTTCGTGTTCCGGATATTTATAGGGTCGGTTTCTGAGGATATGAAAATATTAAACCAACACACAATATTTTCCAAGGTATATCTGTATATTGATAAATACCTCGAAGGTGCTATAAATCCAAACCCGAAGGTTCGGCTACAATGGCCACTACTCTCACTATTACAAACTCTAACCACTACTGATATTTCTATTACAAAGCTAGGCTAGGGTGTGTGTATAGTGGGAGTAGCCGTACAGAGCACTTGGCCATTTCATCCCAAAGGATGATGTAAATTGTGAGAGCACAACTTACATATTTATAGGCTTTCAACAAAACTAACCATGGTTACTTGAATAGTCATCTTGCGCCAATATATATATACAAGTATATATATATATATCAAGCTTGCGCCAATACAGTACTCCAGGAGAGAGTCAAATGTTGCGCGGTCAAACCTTGCGCTTGCATCCTCCATTGTCCACTGTATATATGACTTGGTTTTTCAGTGGTGCAAAGTTGCGCCCAGGGGAGACAAATGGGAGGCGCAACATTTGACCGAGTCAAATGTTGCGCTCCAAGCCTTTGTACAGAGTGAAATGCCTTAGAGGATTTTCAGAGGTGATCCATGGCGCAGGTTTTGACTAAGTCAAAACTTGCGCTCCTGTACATATGCACCTTGTGACTTAGAATAAATCAAGGAAAAGGAACTTGCGCCAACACAGTGGAAGAGTTCCACTGTTATCACTCCAGGTTAAGACCTAACCAACTTGCGCCTAAAAAGAGCCTCCTGTACACCCCTGTTCTCTCTCCAATCTTGCGCCACTTAGTTTTTGTTTAAGCAAAAACAAACTTGCGCCTGTACAGTGGAGGACTCCACTGTTATCTCTCCTTGGACTTGTTCCAGGTCAAACCTTGCGCCATGTATGCTTCCAGTGTGTTCACAGTATAAATGACTTAGAAAAAATCATTCACAAGTGTAATGTCTTGTGTGAAACCCTACATGCACATGCAAACCCTAGGTTGCCCTAGACACCTGACATCATCACATGCATGCATAATATATATAATATATTATGTTGTTATTATATTAATAAATAAAAATATATATAAATATACACACACATATATATTTTATTTATATGAACATATAATAATATATGTACATATATTTAAATATATTCTCATATATTTAAATATATATAATATATAATTATACGTAAATAAAAATGTAAATATATATATATAAATATATATAGAGATATATATAGTTATTTATAAATATAAATATAAACATAAATATATATAAAGAAAAGTATATATAAATGTATACATATATATAATATTTATATAAACATATAGTAACATATATATACACATATATTTAAATATATTCTCATATATTTAAATATATATAATATACATATAACTATGTGTAAATATAAATATAAATATATATATAAAGGTATATATAACTCTCTCTAAATATACATATATTTATGCACATAATATAATATATATATACACTTAATTATATAATTGCTTATGTAAAATATAAATACATATATTATATACATATATATTTATTTAAATATACATACATATAAATATACATATACATATGTTTAAAAACATATATACATATATATTATATATATTATATTTAATTAAATATACATATATACATATATATAAATATATTTGTACATATACAAATATATAAGTGCACACATATAAAAGATAGGTCACTTTGGCATAGCTTGCAGAGGCTAGGCATTTGGCTTGGCTTGGCTTGACACAAATGACTTGATATGACTGGATCAATTCTTCGATCGATAAATACTTTGCAAAGCTCCGTATGTGCTGACGCTTAGTGCACTGGTCTGGTTCACAAGCGACTAACACTGAAGTTAAACATTGTACCGTCTTTGTCAGCAAACATTGATCAGTCGGTTCCGGGTTAGTTTATGCTTCAGTTTGTTGATTATAAATAACCAACCAAGATATATGAAAATATCTTGCTTCAGGGGTTGCACTGAAATCTTTCGAGTACTTGGACAACATCTTCATTGCTTCACAATCTTGAATACTTCAATCTTTATTCTTCACTGAGGCATGAACATATTAATGAACTTCTTCCAGTGAACTTATTCCTTCAAGACTGTAGATGGCTTCTTCAACCTTTGTCTTCGTATCTTCCGATTCCGGTGCAGGCATAGTGTTATTTACTTGTCCTGTTCTATTGTTGAGTTATCATCCCTATGTAACAGATAGGGTTGTCTTTACATTTAGACTTACAGATATTGACTCCAAACCCTTTGTCTAAGCAGATACGTTCTTGATATGTCCTGTTTATCTTGTGTGGTGTTGAGTTTGACTAGTGGATCTACCAAATGCTCCCCCTAAGCTGTTGCTGAGATTTCTTTAATAATCCTTATCCTTGCAAAGAGATTCTGCTTGGATCTGAATCATCATTATACCAATAATATCACCGTTAACAGCTTGGAGCAAAGTGTCGTTCAACGTCCCATCCAGACTTACAATCACCTTCTGTTGATCAATCATAATCACCCTGTAGACTGTAGACTCCATTGAGTAGCCGAGGAAAATATTCTTTGATTTTCAAATGCAAGACTTTCAAAGAGGCATTTTCCTCCAAACACATACCAAGAGTTAGTGTTTGCTTCTGATTGGCCACTAGAAAGAATGGTGTCTTTCTGGATTTATCAATGATCAGGGTTCATCTTGATCAACCTTCATTTGTGACATCTTGTCCTTCGAACACATATGAACAACACAAAAGACTCTAGAGTAGTCAACGATCATCACAAAAAGATATTTGGCTTTGTTGTAGATATAACATTAACTGATCCGTAGAAATCCATATGTATCATCTGCAGCGGCTCAGTAATGTTGATCATATCTTTGCTTCTTTGTGATGCTCCTTCGACTTCCCTATTGACATACCTCATAAGCTTCATCCATATAGAATCCCAGATGAGGTAGTCCTCTCACCAATTCTCTTCTTACAAATAAAAAGAGCTCCTTGTTTTGACATACAAGTGTGAGAGCTTCAGATGCTATAGCTAACACTTATCTAATGAAGCTTTACTATCGAAACAGCTCACTCCATCTTCAGTTGAAGTTCCATATTAACTACGAGCAAATTCACATCCTTCCTGATTTGAGATAAAACACTATTCCATGAACTGACATATTGTTCTTTGTCAGAGAACAGTCTGATACTAGGAATGTATGCTCTTTGAATCTTGCAAGAAAGATATGCTTCCATGATGACATTCCAAGTAAAACTGGCATGTCCCGTAAGAGAATCTTTGTTGTCATCTTTCAAAGATTATTGACGGAATTGCTCACACGATCACATTTGCTAACAGGGTACTTTTGGTGAAGCATATGATTTCAGTTACTCAGCAAACAGAGTGCACCAAAAATCATGTGGAACATATGTAACCTGCAATCACAAATGGAAAGAGTTCTATGGTCCCCAATCATAATTGGGTCCGAATGGATTAGAGATTTTTCTTTAACAATGGTAACAACAGAAGCAACCTTAACATGCTAATTCTTATCTAGACATTGCCCTAATGTGATTCTCAAACATGCTTTTCTAAGATCAATGCAAGTACAAAGACATGCATTCATGACACGAAAATAAGCAGACATGATGTTGAATACACATGGCAAACAATCAAAGATAAGACAATAGCAAGACAGGCAGTTATGCAATTCAGAAGATTCAGTACTCTCTACTTAAACCAATTAACACAAGTGTAACAGGTAGAAAGCAGAATTACAGATATTCAATAAATCCCCTAAAAGCATAATGATCATAGACAAATTAATAATCATATTATCAGTTCATACTAATCCCACTCTATTGTTATATGGCATTATACTATCTCTATTACCTAAGTCAGTTTTAGATCTAACATGAAGTTCTAAAGTTCTGCTGACACAAGGTAGACATTCCATCATAGAACAAACAAATTCCTTAACAAACAATTCAGATAAATAAGAAAATCTAGTTGTACTAGGGAATC
Source organism: Daucus carota subsp. sativus (assembly GCF_001625215.2). Lineage (NCBI taxonomy): Eukaryota > Viridiplantae > Streptophyta > Magnoliopsida > Apiales > Apiaceae > Daucus > Daucus carota. Next base: position 25,627,084 of record NC_030382.2, read on the forward strand.
TGAAAGTAAGTGTTTTAACCAAGTTATACATGCTAGGATCATAACCCCTAAAACTAAGAGTTGTGTTCCAAAGGAAAGCTTCTAATCTCATCATTGCAAATAATCAAATACTAAATATTCATACACATGTTAAGAATCTGCTAAAGACACATGCACAAGATTATCATCAATCCTGGTTACCAGAACAGTGATCTAGCATACTAGTTCAACATTATCTATTGTGATGCTATCATGCTTGTGCTTGTGTGTTAAACAATTCTACTCAGAGATTTATAACATGCTTTAAATATAAAGAGATAAGTATTGCATAGTTAGAAAGAATTTGTACCTGAGAAGTGCGAGGTGAGTCATATTCAGAGAATGCTAGGATAGCCAGATAACCATAATCATCCTTCTCATTAGCAATTGATCCATCTCACACCTTTCCTTATGTAGCATAAGAACTTGTTGTGATGCTTCTTTCAAAACATCCACTTGAATTTCAGACAAGCCCTATCATCCTTGTTTGTCGAGGCTTCAATATGTATAGCAACCTTCTTTTGCTAAAGATACCAAAAATATTGTGTGCGCTGACCAACTCAGTTTTCAAACAGCCTGTTGAATTGAGCCCTGAAGAGTCTCCACTTAAAACCAATAGATTCCATCTGAATCCGACATGACTAAACCTCTCAAACAATGTTATGCTAATCCTTGAAGTTCTGTCCTCACATTATTCAAAAGTGTTAACTTTCGTCGACTTGATCTTCCTCAAATTCAGCAGTTACAAACTCTTCAGTTCAATCCTAAGGTTCTGACATAAATGCACGAAACTGATTTGGTGCGGTAGTAACTCGATAATTATATCCTTAAACCTCCACAGTTCTCTGTCTTTGGTTCAGCTGATTCCACATAGATTTAGCATTGGTACAATTCACTAAGTAATTGTATATCCCTGAATCACTGAGTTAGATTTGAAATCCCTTGAAGATTCGTCCGTAAAAACTTCTATTTTCCTACTACCAGTGGTGCCATTCAAAGTTGACATTCCGAGCCCTGGAAAGATGCTTCACTGCAGATGTAGAAAATTCCCATCCTGATCTGGTGATCTGATAATCAAGTAGGAGTAATTACTCAGATCAAGGCCTGAAGTACCTTCTTCAAAATTCACTGTCAGTAGTGTCCAATCAGTCTTTAATAGAATCTTCTTCGAATCACAATCAGCTTTGTCGAACATAGAAAACTGCTTCTAATAATCCTTTGAGTAATCAATTGGATTGGGTCATCAATGTAATTCCATTACCGGTTCTGAGAATCTGGTATTTGAAAGACCGGTGTTTGTCTTGTAATCTGTCAGCCTGATCTGTCTCAACTAAATGTCAATCTGATTTGTCTTGGAGTAGAATAATTTAAAAAGGTTACGGGACACTTGATTATTTAAACTAATTATAAATAATAATAAAAAAAAATTATAAAAAATAAAAGAAAATAAAGTATAAAATAAACTTAGTAAAATCTATATAGTAAATTTAATTATATTTAAAAAATAAATTCAAATAAATTCATAATAAATTGAATAAGTTTAAAATAAATTTATTTCAAATTCATTTAGTAAATATATTAAAATTTATTAGATAAATTTAATTTTTGAAAATATTCAAGTGTCTCGTCTCCAATTAAATCATAGCTTCCAGAACACACGAAATTGAACCCTTGAACTTGAACTTATATCCATAATCAGTTAAATCCTCTTAAATTTATATTTTATATTTTATATTTTAACTTAAATTTAAATCATAAACTATACAAATTTAAATAATAAATTTATAAAAATATATGATAAACTTGATAAAGTCTAATAGTAAACTTTACAAGTCTAAAATAAATTTAAGCAAATTTATTAAATGAATTTAGTAAAGTTTATAAAGTAAATTTAATTAAGTTTATAAGATAAATTTAATTAATTCATAATAAACTCAATTAATAAGTTTAAAATAAATTAAGTCAAATTTATAAAATAAACTTTTTTAAAATTTAAAGTATAAATTTATAAGTCCCGGTCCAAAGTTCAGTATCCGACAGATAATCCTTGCTTAGGCCTACGGACAAATTCAGCAACACAAAACGGAAGAACATTTCCCCTAATCAAATATCAAAAGCTAGGTTCTTGATTTTTCGTACGATAAGGATCCTGATTTGTATATCAATCAGCCTGGCTCTGATGCCAATTGTTAGGTCCAAAGTATCGTAGAAGGGGGGGTTGAATACGATACTCACTACAATTTAAAATTCTTTCGAATCTTGCGGATAAATAAATTGCAGTCCTGTAATGTGTTTCGTGTTCCGGATAATTATTTGGTCGGTTTCTGAGGATATGAAAATATTAAACCAACACACAATATTTTCCAAGGTATATCTGTATATTGATAAATACCTCGAAGGTGCTATAAATCCAAACCCGAAGGTTGGCTACAATGGCTACTACTACGTACACTCACAAACCCTAGCTTCTAAATATATATATAATACAAAACTAAGCTATGATTTATTTGTGTGTAGTAGTGTGCAAGGCACAAAGCCATTCCACCATAAAGGTGGTGGAGAGTGTGTGTTAATTATGAACCCACATCTCAAGTATTTATAGGCTTCTCACTTAACTAACCCTGGTTAAATCCATAAAGCCAAACTTGCGCCACTTTTGAAAGTCAAAAGATGTTCCTCAGTCAAAGCTTGCGCCTAGATCTCACAGTGGGGGGACTTAGACATTTCTTCAAAACACGAAGTTGCGCCAAGTACAGTTAGGGTCAGAGGCGCAACAATTGACCAGAATTGGTCAAAGGTTGCGCTTGACCGCTTGATCCATTTTCTGTCCTGCATTGCCAGCAAATACACGTACATACAGTACACATGCAATATTAATATAGCGCCAACTGGTTATTTCCAGTTTTACCCTTAATAGTTGGCGCCACAGGAATCATGCAGCAGTGTATATGAGTATCTCTGCCTTAGTCGAATGATTAATAACAGCAACTCCCCTACAAGTTGCGCTCACATTGAGTTTGCGCCTCCATTGGTCCCTGTGAGATAATATGACTTAGAATATATGAGATGAACTTGCGCCCCATAGCATGCTAACTCCACAGTTATCTCTCCATTGACCTAAACTTGCGCCAGTCAAAGTCTGCGCCTGCAATGTGCTCCACTGTAGTCATATAGTATATACATGACTTAGACAAATTCACTGGATAGTGAACTAGCGCCACTCAGTGCTCCACTCTGTATCTGTTATCTCTCCTACGTGCATGGCTTCAGTGTACAACAGTAGCTTAAAGAGATTGAAACCCTAGCTCCATGGACACATGCAAACCCTAGGTTTCCCTAGACACCTGACATCATCACATGCATGCATAATATATATAATATAATATATTATGTTGTTATTATATTAATAAATAAAAGTATATATAAATATATACACACATATATATATTATTTATATGAACATATAATAATATATGTACATATATTTAAATATATTCTCATATATTTAAATATATATAATATATAATTATATGTAAATACAAATGTAAATATATATATAAATATATATAGAGATATATATAGTTATTCATAAATATAAATATAAACATAAATATATAAAGAAAAGTATATATGAATATATACATATATATAATATTTATATAAACATATAGTAATATATATATACACATATATTTAAATATATTCTCATATATTTGAATATATATAATATACATATAACTATGTGTAAATATTAATATAAATATATATAAAGATATATATAGCTCTTTCTAAATATAAATATATTTATGCACATAATATAATATATATATATATATATATATATATATATATATATACACTTAATTATATAACTGCTTATGTAAAATATAAATACATATACTATATACATATATATTTATTTAAATATACATACATATAAATATACATATACATATGTTTAAAAAAAACATATATACATATATATTATATATATTATATTTAGTTAAATATACATATATACATATATATAAATATATTTGTACATATACAAATATATAAGTGCACACATATAAAAGATAGGTCACTTCCTGATATGGCTTTGTGTGGAAGCTTGACATATGGCATTTGAGCAGAGACTTTGGCATAGCTGATGGAGACTAGACATTTGACTTTGCTTGGCTTTGGAACAAATGACTTGTTATGACTAGATCAATTCTTCGATCGATAAATACTTTGCAAAGCTCCGTACGTGCTGACGCTTAGTGCACTGGTCTGGTTCACAAGCGACTAACACTGAAGTCAAACATTGTACTGTCTTTGTCAGCAAACATTGATCAGTCGGTTCCGGGTTAGTTTATGCTTCAGTTTGTTGATTATAAATAACCAACCAAGATATATAGAAATATCTTGCTTCAGGGGTTGCACTGAAATCTTTCGAGTACTTGGACAACATCTTCATTGCTTCAACAATCTTGAATACTTCAATATTTATTCTTCACTGAGGCATGAACATATTAATGAACTTCTTCCAGTGAACTTATTCCTCTAAGACTGTAGATGGCTTCTTCAACCTTTGTCTTCGTATCTTCCGATTCCGGTGCAGGCGTAGTGTTATTTACTTGTCCTGTTCTACTGTTGAGTTATCATCCCTATGTAACAGATAGGGTTGTCTTTACATTTAGACTTACAATCTCCCCCTATTTGTTTGTTAATCATAACAAGCAAATCCTCTGGAGGATAACTCAACTAACACTAGAAAAAGTAAAGTCCTGGACTAGTAAATAGTGCTACAAAGTTTCTGGATCATATAATACATTTCCAGATTTCATGAATAGAAACAACAGATGTGCATATCACCTATATTTCCTTGGTTCTTGCTTACCTGCCATATAATCCTCATAGTCTGTCTTGAAGAGAATTCAAAACATTCCATTATGCAAAGAACAATCAGCAGCTTCATTGAATTCTTCAGTGGTAATGAATAAGTTCCTGTCTACCACTTACTGAAGAATAATTGTATCACCTTATACTTCTCCTCCCGTTACCTTGATCAGGTTCCCCTTAGTGATAAGTAGTTGTCTCCCCTTAGATGAAAGATAAATCCTCCTCCTTAGTTGAAAGAAGAATCTCCTCCTCAGTAGTACACAGTTAAAGAGTAGTTTAATCCCCCTTAGTTGTAGACAATAAAAGAAAGCTAACTTACTTTTTCTTCCCCCTTTCATAAATTCTCCCCCTAAATATATTCTCCCCCTTAGTTGTGGAATCCTCCAAGGATATGTGGTATCAAATAGGTCAAGGAATGTGTACAATACTTCCTGTACCAAAAGATAATCTCCCCATAGAGAACTAAACAACGCTAAAGCTGGGGTCGAAGAAAGAGTTCAGAAGAAGGGTTTACTTTGATTGGGTTGGTCCCTATGCTGAAAGAATAGGTCCCAAACGGAAAAGTAATGAATAAGAACTGACATTCCAATAACAACATCCACTTTGTCTTTAGGTATAAATTTGGTAATTAGTAGGTGTCTCACTAAAATGTTCTGCAGGTGTATCACTCAACACTCAATTTTCTCTCCGTTTTAGGGTAAGGGTGTCACTCACAAGTTCTGTAAGTGTATCCCTCCACACAAATACTGAGCTTCCAAAATGCTGAGTACCTACAAGAAAATCACCTTAGCCACCCTTAAAGGGGGTCACCGGTGGTGCAATGGGAGTTCGTAATTCCCAGTCCCTGTAGACTCATCAGATAAATCCGAATCATGGTCCACAAGTTGCCAACCACTAAGTGGCTTATCCAATTAAGGATCCAGAGTTGTTTGCTCTGGGAGGTTAGACAAAGGCTTAATTATGGCAAAGGCCTAAGTCCTCCTCAATGTCTGTGAAGACACTTGATTCAAGAGAATCATCAACCATAAGTACACACCGTGAAATAGAATGAACCGTAGTTGCTTCCGTCAATTCTTTCAACAACATGTGAGTTTTCGATACTAAATATTATAATATGTACCTCACAAGTGTTTCACTCTTCTCAATTTCCTATGTGTTTGCACTCACTCATGCTCACATATTTCTCATTCTGATATCTCACTGGTTCTTCTCAGAATCTCACCAAGTGTTTAACTCTCAGTGTTTGGCTCACAGTGTTTCTCTCAGCACTCAAAGTATAGTCTTCTGTACCTGCATGAGAAAATCACCATAGCCCCTTCAAGAGAGGTCACTGGCGGTGCAATGGGGTTTCGTAAATCCCCGATCCTCAACTGACTCATCAATAAATTGACTCATAGTTAGAGAGTTGCCGATCTCCTATAAATAGGAAATCCATTCCGATTGGATCCAGATCTGTTCTTATCTGGGGAGGGAGACGAGAATCCTGAAGATTTGGCAATTGAGATTAATAACAGCAACTCCCCTGCAAGTTGCGCTCACATTGAGTTTGCGCCTCCATTGGTCCCTGTGAGATAATATGACTTAGAATATATGAGATGAACTTGCGCCCCATAGCATGCTAACTCCACAGTTATCTCTCCATTGACCTAAACTTGCGCCAGTCAAAGTCTGCGCCTGCAATGTGCTCCACTGTAGTCATATAGTATATACATGACTTAGACAAATTCACTGGATAGTGAACTTGCGCCACTCAGTGCTCCACTCTGTATCTGTTATCTCTCCTACGTGCATGGCTTCAGTGTACAACAGTAGCTTAAAGAGATTGAAACCCTAGCTCCATGTACACATGCAAACCCTAGGTTGCCCTAGACACCTGACATCATCACATGCATGCATAATATATATAATATAATATATTATGTTGTTATTATATTAATAAATAAAAGTATATATAAATATATACACACATATATATATTATTTATATGAACATATAATAATATATGTACATATATTTAAATATATTCTCATATATTTAAATATATATAATATATAATTATATGTAAATACAAATGTAAATATATATATAAATATATATAGAGATATATATAGTTATTCATAAATATAAATATAAACATAAATATATAAAGAAAAGTATATATGAATATATACATATATATAATATTTATATAAACATATAGTAATATATATATACACATATATTTAAATATATTCTCATATATTTGAATATATATAATATACATATAACTATGTGTAAATATTAATATAAATATATATAAAAATATATATAGCTCTTTCTAAATATAAATATATTTATGCACATAATATAATATATATATATATATATATATATATATATACACTTAATTATATAATTGCTTATGTAAAATATAAATACATATACTATATACATATATATTTATTTAAATATACATACATATAAATATACATATACATATGTTTAAAAAAACATATATACATATATATTATATATATTATATTTAATTAAATATACATATATATATATATATATATATATATATTTGTACATATACAAATATATAAGTGCACACATATAAAAGATAGGTCACTTCCTGATATGGCTTTGTGTGGAAGCTTGACATATGGCATTTGAGCAGAGACTTTGGCATAGCTGATGGAGACTAGACATTTGACTTTGCTTGGCTTTGGAACAAATGACTTGTTATGACTAGATCAATTCTTCGATCGATAAATACTTTGCAAAGCTCCGTACGTGCTGACGCTTAGTGCACTGGTCTGGTTCACAAGCGACTAACACTGAAGTCAAACATTGTACTGTCTTTGTCAGCAAACATTGATCAGTCGGTTCCGGGTTAGTTTATGCTTCAGTTTGTTCAGGGGTTGCACTGAAATCTTTCGAGTACTTGGACAACATCTTCATTGCTTCAACAATCTTGAATACTTCAATCTTTATTCTTCACTGAAGCATGAACATATTAATGAACTTCTTCCAGTGAACTTATTCCTCTAAGACTGTAGATGGCTTCTTCAACCTTTGTCTTCGTATCATCCGATTCCGGTGCAGGCGTAGTGTTATTTACTTGTCCTGTTCTACTGTTGAGTTATCATCCCTATGTAACAGATAGGGTTGTCTTTACATTTAGACTTACAACTTTTCCCTAACACCTCGTAAAAGCTAACGTATTACCTTAAACTCTTTCGAAGGGCATGAAGGACCCGTCACCATAATTATCATGCAACAGGGATAAAAAGAAATATATATAAAATACAGTATCCTATTTGACAGTAGTCCGTACCTTGCAGCTCTTTCAAATGCCTCATTTTCTGCAAATTAAATAAACATAGATTCCCAAGTTTGAAAGTCCCCAGATCTTCACGAAAACACCTAGGACTACAAAAATATTAAGAATACAAAGATCTTTGAAAATATAGAAAGAAATTTTAATTTTTCCAGCATCAATTACTTCAGAAATTATATTTCCCAAACTAAAATATAGTACTTTTGTAGTATCTACAGACCGCAACTCTAAAACCAGAGAGCTGAGACTGCCCATTTAGGCTACCCTCATTGTACCCAAGTATGTATCTAACCAAACGTGTGAAGAAAACAACCTACCTTATAAACATGGTATTCGCAGGCAATTATATGAGGAATAGTCTGTTTTTGACGAATAAGCTATTTAATCTGTTGTGTTCTTTGTATAATTCTATTGAGGTTCGTCTACTTGCGGCCCACTAGCTATTACTACAAAGCAATTATATGAAAATTCTGAATCCAATTCCATACATAAATAAAGAGAAAAATACACTCTGCATTTTACAGCTCTGAAATGAGAATAAGAAAGGAATATAATTATAAATTCACAAAAGAAAGAAAAGTGAAGTAAATCAACCTCCTTTTCTTTCTCTTATTCAGGAACAGGCGGAGGTGTGAGGTTAAAGAGTTTTGGTATGAAAAGAGATGAGATCTGAATGAGTTTGAATGATATGAATTTGAATTTTGAATTTGAAATCACAACAAAGCAAATGAGGAAGCAAAGCAGACGGTACTACAGCTGCAGTTTCGTTTGTTTTTGAAATAGGGAAGAAAGAGATGTGAATATGGAGAATTGCATTTGACATGTCGTAAAGCAGTGAAAAGCTCTGGACAGTCAATATATGACTCAGTGGCATGGAGTGTAATTAGGCATGAACTCTTGGGGTATGCCCTGGCAAGAAGTGGCAAAAAGAGTAGTAGGATTTATTATATAGTTTATAGTCCAGGTCATGCGAAATTGATACCTGCAGCACACTTTGAGTTGCACAACCCTAGCCTAACGGCTTCATGCATATGTCCGTTAGGGATATTAGTAAGCCATTATAATTTGCTTGGATTGCATCAACCTATAAAAATCATAAGAATGACAATAATTAGAAATGAAAAGGGCAAGATATAACAATTTTAGCTACAAAGTGGAATCACCATTGATGACATTTACAGAAGGAGATTTACTCCTTATGTCTGATACCTATATAATTTTCATTCATAAAGTAGAGAACAGATGAAAACAGATAAAAACCTTTTTCTGTATCTAAAAAAGTAACTTGATGTTATCTTCAGTTACAATTTTTGGCGAATTCCCATGCTCTGGATCCGGTTTTGTTGCAATTATTAGCTGCAAAAGAAAACAATAATGTGAAATAGGAAAAGCAATAAAGAATTTGTAGAGTCCTGAAAATCTTTCTAATCTGTTATGCTCATCAGCTCATGCCAACATCAGTGAGCAGCTCCAGAAATTTAAGATAGAAATTTAAAAAAAATATGTAGGAATTACTATACATAAAAAAAAAAAAGACAGTTGTTGCTCATTTATGTACTCATTAACAATACATATAGAGTCAAAAAAGATATATAATCTTAGGAACAAAATAGAGTGATTTAGTTTTGGGAAAATTAATTCTAAAGTCCCTAAATTATAGGCACTTTTTTTTCTATGTCCCTGAACTATAAATGTCAATTCATAAGTAATTCAACTCTTGATTTTTTCCTATATGGGTCCTTCCGTTAGTTCTTTTTAAGTTCATGAGAATCAATGATAACTTTGAAGGTGATTCCGGTATCCAAATTTGAAGCTTGAGTAATCAAATTGCTCGTTTTTCAATCCCCTATCCATCTATACCATCAAAATTTAGTTTGGTAATTTTCCGAATTTTGAGTTGAATATTAGTTTTCATTTTAATAGCTTTTATTCGAATTATAATGATGTAGATTGATAGATCGTGTGATTATGAGCGTGTTCATATAATTTTCGTGATTTTTAATGTTCAAATTAGCCTCGTCGGAAAATTCGAGCACACCGGATTTGAGCTTTTCCGACCAAGTTCGCCGGAAAAACTAACGCCGTCAAACCAGATCTAACGGAAGGGCCTAGGTGGGAAAAAATCAAGAGTTGAATTACTTATGAATTGACATATATAGTTCAGGGACCTAGAAAAAAAATGCTTATAGTTCAGGGACTTTAGAATTAATTTTCCCTTGAGTTTTTTATGCAAGGTAATAGCATCAAATAGAAGTAGTTGGAGACTATAATCTGCTAGGGATTGAGAAACCAAGAGCAAGCTCTAGAAGTCAAAATGCAAGATTCTTAACAAAGTAGTTGCAACAGTTACAACTTACAACCAAAGTTTAAGTCCCCAATCCAGTTTATAGATTTCAACTGTTAAACTGAATAATATAGGCATAGTTCCTACACTTATCCGTTCCAGATAACAAAGTAACAGAAATAGTTAAGAGAATGCTAAACAAACTTACCCGAAGCCACCAAGGCAAAGAGTGCCAAATCAAATATTTAGTTGTCAATCTAAAACCTTAACATAACACCAAATAATAACCTTTTTTTATCATCCAAAGGAAATATATACATAATATTTCCAGGGAAATGTTATTGACATCGCAATATCTCTTGCTCTCTTCTTTAGGAGTGCTTCTCTTCAATGAAACGGGGAGGCCCTTGCACTTTCTAGCACTTTCATCACCCATTATTTGCCTTATAACATAGCATATAATATAGGCATGTTTACATGAACACATTTTGAATGTTTTTTTCTTTGTACACGTAACTCAGATGTTATAATGCTATACGAAATGATATTTCTGTTATTAAAAAATAAATAACCTCATACAATGTAGTAGGATGCGAGAATTTGAAAAGTTCTTGTCTCTTTGATGTTATTTAATAGACGTGCAAGGCCAAATTGAAGTCTTCTCAGATATTAGTCCCTCTGAACATTACCAACATACAAAACAGTCTGAATGCAATATCTGATTCGATAAATCTTTACAGTTTTTCTTATACTGTACTCTCTGCTTATGTAGTTGGTTTCTGAATTTTATACAAAGTGACCACACTGTCAGCAGCCACATAAAAAAATATTGCAAGAAGGATCTCGAGCTTCTAATCATTTAAATCCTACAAAATCAATTGGTCTACCTCTCCTCATAAAACTTGACATCATTAATAATGAACAATATTGGCAGAATTGGGACACATAAAAATATACTTGTAAACACGATGGTTAATATTAAAATATTACATGTTTATTTAGTAGTCAACATGCCTTTAAGGAAAGCAGCAATTGTTGCCTCTTGCACCTTAGTCATTTGAATATATCCAGCTGAAGTAATAGCCTCTACCGTTAATGGAAAAGCATCAAATTCGTCAAACCTGCAACAAACAGAATTTCAACCATTTAAGCACCATTACTCAAATTCTGAGTGATAACTTCAAATCAAATTCCAACATACAAAAATTAGGATTCTTGTACCTTTTCTCACTCATAATAGATTCTTTCTCATTACTTTTCTCCTCAATCCCTACCAAACTCCTCTCGATAAATTCCTTCCTAATCATATTTAAATTTTTTTCCTAAATTAAATATGTAAACAAATAAATTTAAATAAATTTTGTGTGTAATATATATTATTTTGTTTTAGTAATTTTAATTAACTAATCACCGATCTTTATTTATTTACAATGTGGTTCAGAGCTTGATCAGAACATGCATTTTCTAGAGAAATGCTGCATTTTCAATATTTCAGTACATAACCAGTTAGAAGGTATACTTGATTGAGAGACTAGGCTGGACACCTCATCCTGTTTCTGGACAAAAGAATTCTCATCTGGAGCAATCAGCAAATTCACATAGGATTCTTGTTTCACCAATGACAAATGCAGCTCTAGACCGTTCACTGTTATGTTCCACGGCTACAACTGAATTTACTTCAGCCTGTCAAACAAAAAAACAATAATAAAAAAGCAATCCAAAGGAGTATGGATTAAAACCAACAGAAAAAAAATATTATTTTTAATGTTAGATGATGATATCAAAAGCAGAAAAAAAATTAGCTAGTTCTTAGTAAGCATAACATTAACTCCAGCCCAATGCAATTTATTATTACACTCATAAGAATGTACCAAAACACCTTTGACAACATTAATTGAAGGATCTGGCTGGCTGGCTATAGTATTTAGTATTCACAAAATGAGGAACCAAGATCAAAATATGTTAAATTTAGCAAAGGATACTTCTCAATTATATAAAGATCAAATCAGTCCATGTATGCATCAAGAGTCAAAACAATAATCAAACATGATTTTTGCAAACCCATATGTAAGCTCCAATATTTAGGAATCTCAAATTAAGCAAAAATCCATCTCAATATATTTATCAGAATATTTCCACGAAAATTGAATAGACAGGCAAACCTACAGAATGTGTGTTCTTGGGTCGCCTCAACCCTATCACTTATAATGAATGTGCTGTTAGGAGTTGTCCCACATCGGTTGTGGGAGGGGCAGAAAGCTAGAATATACGCAGCCAGAACAACTCCAATAGAACGAAGCCTTTTGGGAGATGCCCAAAAACAAAGCCGTGCGAGCTAGGCCCAAAGCGGACAATATCGCACTATTGTAGAGTTAAGCTCGCTTAGCTGGCCCAACAAGTGGTATCAGAGCCAGGTTCGAACGATCCGTAACAATCTCTGATGGGCTCCAGAATGGACCTCGGAAGAGGCGGATGGGCTACCCAGAATGGGCTAAAGGATAAGGCAGGTGGGCCTTCCATTTTGGGCCTAGGGGGAGCCAAATGGCCAGACGGACTTCCAGTATGGGTTTAAGGGGGAGCCCGATCGCACATCAAGAGGCGGAATTCGACAGGTGTCGAGCCCGATGTGTGAAGAGGGAGACTGTTAGGAGTTGTCCCACATCAGTTGTGGGAGGGGCAGAAATCTAGAATATAAGCAGCCGGAACAACTCCAATAGAACGAGGCCTTTTGGGAGGTGCCCAAAAACAAAGTCGTGCGGGCTAGGCCCAAAGCGGACAATATCGTACTATTGTGGAGTTATGCTGGCTTAGGTGGCCCAACAAGTGGTATCAGAGCGAGGTTGGAACGATCCGTAACAATCTCATGTGGGCTCCAGAACAGGCCTAGGAAGAGGCAGATGGGCTACCCAGAATGGGCTAAAGGATAAGGCAGGTGGGCCTTCTAGTTTGGGCCTAGGGGGAGCCAGATGGCCAGACAGACTTCCAGTATGGGCTTAAGGGGGAGCCCGATCGCACATTAGGAGGCGGAATTCGACAGTTGTCGAGCCCGATGTGTGAAGGGGGAGATTGTTAGGAGTTGTCCCACATCGGTTGTGGGAGGGGCAGAAAGCTAGAATATAAGCAGCCAGAACAACTCCAATAGAACGAGGCCTTTTGGGAGGTGCCCAAAAACAAAGCCGTGCGGGCTAGGCCCAAAGCGGACAATATCATACTATTGTGGAGTTAGGCTCGCTTAGCTGGCCCAACTCCACAATAATACGATATTGTCCGCTTTGGGCCAAGCCCGCACGGGTTTGTTTTTTGGGCACCTCCCAAAAGGCCTCGTCCTATTGGAGTTGTTCTGGCTGCTTATATTCTAGCTTTATGCCCCTCCCACAACCGATGTGGGACAACTCCTAACATGTGCTTAGTCATTGATTAAGAAAATATAGTTAACACTTTCATGCAAGTTTAAAATGGTACATTTTTTAAGCTGACAATGCTGCTCCAAGCCACTCAAATGTAATATAATTATTGAATCTGCAAAAAAGAAGAAGAGAGATTTGTATTAGGAATTTTATCAAACACTTAGAAAACATGCTATAAAATATACTCCATAACCATATATTTACCCAAGAACATATCCATAACAAATGTATATTTGAAGGTGACATCTTCACTTTCTTAAAATCATACCAATATACACCTGAAATAATGGACAACAAATCATCAATCAGCAAATTTCAATCAAATTCATACGAACAAATATACATAGTATGCATACGATACCCTTAACTTTTGTAAATCACAAAAGGAAATCGCATCCTTCATACTATCTAGCCATAAAGATCACTATTGTTTATGTCAATCATAATGAATATAATGATAATTATATGCATTAAGTAATAGTAAAATCGGAATGCAATTATAGTTTAACAGATTTTGAATAGTAGAGACCTTGTTGTCTCAGACTGATCATAATCTTCGTTCTTTCGCGGCGCATAAATGTCTCATGGACAATATGTCGAACAATACCAATATCATCCATATTTGGTCTCCATGACTCAATCAAACATAAAATAATTAGTACATAAATTGAGAAAAAGAACAACCTAAATCAGTAAAAGAAAACCCATCGCTTCCAAACCATCGTTTTAGACACTTATGCTTCTGAAGATATTTGGAACCTGAGGGGGAGTTGAAGCAGGAATGCTCAATGCCGGATCATAAAGAAAAAGTCTATAGCGAAAGCACAGGAACCGGGTCTGATTAAGAAATGGAAAAAGGGTAGAGAGAATACCAGCTCCAGCGAGATATATAGACTTAATCAGAGAATTGATTTTCCACTGGCGATACGGCCTTGAAACCCTAGAGGAGGGGCACACAGCAGAGAGAGAATATGAGTTTTTATGAGGGAGAGAATAATGGCTAGCGTGTGTAAGAAACGTAAGAGTCAGAGAAGAAGAGAGTTTTGAATTTTGAATTCTCGGAAAAGAAGACCGAAAGGAAAGCTTCCTTTGGAAGCCAAAAGCTCACGTGCAGCAGCAAAAGATTAGGAAAACTGTGTGAGTCAAATGTTGACCTCAGTGGCAAAAAATGTAATTAGGTAGCAAGTCTTGGGGTATCCCCTGTTTAGAAGTGGCAAAAATAGTAGTAGGATTTATTATATAGTTTATGATTTCTGTTGGATTAATCTCCATTATGAATCTATACGTGATTATATTACCAAAAACAATATATTCCCAGTTCTGATTCATTTATACAAATTTGACATATATAATAATTTTAATAGATAGCTAAATATTCCATTAACCATCAATTATAATGCTTCCTTTCACAGGTCAATCTCATAGTGATCTCCCAAGCCAAAATGAGCCATAAGTAACCAAACAACAGTTATGAGCTGCCCACCTTTACTTAGCTGTTCAGCATGCGCACTTGACCTGACATGACTTGCCGCATATGATAGCAGTTCTACCCACAATTTGCTTATTATCATCCATTTTCTCTCGGAAGGCATATCTTTTAGCTCTCTAGCCAATACTGATGCAGTGAAGAATAAACTTTTATCTCTGCATACAGTTACCAGCTCATCAACTTCTGTTTTGGGCCTAAGAATTGTTTCACAGGCCTTTTTCTGTAAGGGTTCCTTCTCTTCCTTGCTCTTTCTGTGAAAGAAAGTACTGAACTTTCTTTTCTCTAGTTCAGGTAATTTGGTTTGGAAATATTTGCTGACCTCGGTGCAAGTGTCTTGGAACTTTGTTTCGCCAATGCTAGAAACTGCAGACATCATCTCAGGCTTCATAATCATAAGATATAGCATGTAGTCGGATAGCTGCTTTGCAGTGTCGCGTAGTTCCTTATTAGTTACCTGGTCCTGGATATCATTGTAGCATAGTTCAGTGGCGATGTGCCACAAAAGAAGGATATCATCATACTTATAGTTAGTCACATAGGGAAGAAAAGTACCACGGTCTTCTCCCAATTCATTAAGCACCCACTCTCCTTTAGACGTACAGATTTCTTTTGCCACGGCTAGATTGCTAGCTATCTTTGATTTCATTTTCAGCTCGTTGAAGATGAAGCTAGCTATGTGTTGGGTGAATGGTTGTAATTTTACATACAAAAATCTATTTAGAAATCGGGAAAGGCCGAAGTAAGTATAAAAATTTTCCCTTCCTTTAGAACATCTATTTAAACAATAAGATATCAAGTTGAATGTTGACAAAGAGTTAGCCCACCTTCTATCAGTAAATTTGGCCTCTGATGATTTCTGTCTCCAATAAGCCGAAGAAAGGAATTATAGAACGCACTTCTAGTATTGTTAACAGACAGTATGCAGTCAAGGAACTTGTCTTTCCATGATTTGTGATTGGGGTTTGCATCAGACAAAAGCCGGAGCTTAACAACTGTCCAGTCGCAGAAAAGTAGCATGTAAAATGCAATCACCTCTAACACAATTGCTCCGAAATACAAAATGTATGTAAGGACTAAATCGATCTTATAATTGACAACTTTTACCCCAAAATCACAATAGAAGACCACCAAGGAAGAAACAACTGCCATAAAGGATAGAGTGCGACCACATAGGCCAAGTTTGCTATGCAACACAGGGATTTTGGTGAAAAGAACATCATAGAGGTAATTCAACTCTACTTCAACTAGCCTAAAAGCGTCTTGGCTAGACCTTTGAAGGAAGAAGTCACGGCTCTGGTTGAGATCATGGATGCCAACACTGAGGTCCACTACGAGTCCTTTGAATGTCATGAAGAATACAGAAGCACATTGCAGCACTTCTATATTAAATAAAGCCTCACCATTCATTTTTATCAGCAGTGTGTCCTCTTTTTTTGAAAAATCATTGACCCCCAAATTACTTTTTGAAAGCATGGAATTGCGAAAGCTTTTAGCACTTCCATAATACAGAGCACACGTACGCTCAGTGCACTTGATGATCCCGTACAAAAACAAGAGTAGAATCGGGACCTCTACTCTGTAATTAGTCTCTACAGACTGATAGATAGCATAAGCTACTGCAATGCACTTTGAAGACAGATAAAACAAATTTCTGAGCCACAGTTCATTGTCCTCGGTTGCAAAAGCAGTGATGGTGTCTGGACCGCCAAGGTGCACGAGTAAAAAAGTAGCCCAGTACATCAGAATATGATCATCTTTGCAACTATCAGAAACCCCGTGCACCATGCAACGAACTTGGACGATGTCATCCTTGTAATCATTGTATAATAAACTTTGCCTGCTCACAATGAGTCCGAGTCCAAAAACAGCAACAAATTCTGCAAGAAGATACGCGAACCAGATAATCTTGACAATCCATCTTCGGGAGGCTAACCTTCTAAACGATCCGGCCACAACTAAGAAGATTTGGAGAAAAAGACTAAGTAAGATGCAAGCCGAAAGTTTCCATCCATCATAAAACACCATGCCTGATATATGATTGCTAGCTCAGGTTAAGTGGTTATCAAGCCAGCTACAAGGTCTATATCATTGAGAAACTTTGGTTGTGTGTGTTTGAGATTGTAATATAACGAATAATTATATTGGTGTAGGTTTCACTTGTCCTTCATGGACGAGGTTGGATCCAGCAATGCTTTAGAATATGTTCTAAAGTAGCTGCATAATCCGTCAATTCAAGTGAAATTAAATTGGATATTATTTACTAACATGATCATAAAAATTTACTAGTGGTGAAGCAAAGTTTCATCTTGGACCATATTCTTTACAGAGTATCCTCTGACTCAATTGGTTTGTTCCTTGTTCATGAGTGAGCATTTCTGAAAATAAGAATCGAAAAGGTTCATCTTGTAAAGAGAATGGTTCACAAATTCTGGAAATAGTTTTGTAAAAAAAAAACATTTCAATTGCATGGTTAAGTATCTAGTTGTAGTTTTTACAGTATTTATGCAGCAGCTATGTTTCGAATCCAGAGTTAACTGTTTTCGAACAAAGAAGCGGTATTCTACGTGCTATGATGTAACATGTATTGAAGTCTATGTCTTTGTGAAGTTTCTGGTGTATTTGTTTTTGATTCTGAATGTCTGTACTACATCAATATATAGCGAATAATTATATCGTGGTAGGCTTCATTCGTCCTGGGAAGATAAGGTTTGAATCCAGCAATGTTTTAGAATATGTCCTGAAGTGATTGGGTGCACAATATGTGCCACGGATATGTCAATTCAAGTGAGATTAAACTGAGTTGTGTCTGGTATTAATATGTCGATTTACTTAAAGTTCAAGCTGGTTAATCGCTCTTACAAATGTAGTTTGTATATAGTAAGTTGAACATCAGCTAGTTATTCTTATTTGCAAACATGAGCAAGAAAAGTATGAGTGGTACATTACGAAAAAAGAAAAAGAAAAGCAAGTATCATTTTGTACCATGTTCTTTACAAAGAAACTTCTGGCATAAGTGTTTGTTTTTGGTGGACTAATGAGCAAGAAGTAAGCTTTCCAGCTACAAATGCAAGCCATGACAATTACACCTACTTCAATCATGCTCAATGGCATAAGTCAATAAAAAGGCTATTCTAAGAGGTTTAGTATCTTGATTTTTTGAACTATCTTTCTCTTGAAATGTGTAGTCTTGACAATATTCATTACAGAAAATGATCTCACAGACGCTGGAAATTACCATGGGTAAGAAAAAGGGGTGGGCTGTGGTTTTAGGTGGGTTTAGTCTAAAATTAAATTTAGAAGACCACTTAGCATGAACCACAGCATATCCTGGACATGAAATAAGTCTGGCACTGGCTGCTCAACTGTGGAGGAGACCGTTAAGAGGTGATTATATGGTAAGCCCTGCTTGTTGGGGGTGGTGTGTCTTGGTTTAGGTAGCTGGTGGGAGAGTATTAAGGGGCTTCCATTGGATTTTAAAAGATTTTTTTTTTATTCATGAAATGTGAGGATATTCAATTGAGATTGTCTAAAATTCATTAAAATCTTGAGATATTCAATTGGAATTTTAAATTATGCTACAAAATTTGGTGGTATTCAATCAGGATTTTAAATTATGTTTTAAAATTTGATGGTATTCAGTTGAAATTGTTTAAAATTCATTAAAATATGATGATATTCAAATACTAATGGATTTTTTTGGATTTCATAAAATGATGGATTTTATGGAATGTCTTAGTGTATTTTAAATTTTTTGAAATCCCACCAAAATTCATAAGATTTTGAAACAATGTGCTTAAATCCTAAAAAATCGGTATCAGCTCTATGACATTTCATCAAAAATCCATTAAATCCATAGATCAAAAACAATCTATTAAAATCTCAATTGAATACACCCCGAATATGAATTAAGTTACTCCCGTTCTTGAACAAGGTTTCGGTTTTGGTTCTTTAGTAAACTTCACATTTGTGCCGTTATTCGGCAAATATTAATATATTAAAAATATATATTATGCATATATTTTAAGTGTTACATTTATATTTAAACCAAATAATCAAACAAAAAAATTTATTATTCTTAACAATTTACATAATAATTATTTGATAACACAATTATTGCATTATAAAATATTTAAGTGAATAAGTAATCAATTATTTATGGAATCATATATTGACTAGTGTTATATGCATAAATTGTATAAAATTTTGAACAAAATGATATAACAATTGAGGTGGGATATTTTAGTTGTTGCTATATACTCCCTCTGTCCCAAAATATATGTTCCTGTTCACTTTTGACTAGTTAAATTGACTATATTTGACTCTAATTAACATGTATTATATAATTTAAAAAATAAAAAAATTATACCGTTACAAATTACATATATTCTATTTTAAAATGTAATTTTTTTATTTTATAATATAATAAATAAATATTTTTGAATATAGAATCAAAAATCAGTTAATTTGACTCCTTGAAAATCGAAACGGACATTCAAATTGGGACGGAAGGAGTATGTGAATAGAGGAGCCACCCGATTCAAAACTTAACAAGAAGTTTAGTTAGAATAAATAATATCTCAAACTCATACCTCAAATCTCAAAGTATCATACGGAGGTATGAGTGAGGATCAATTTAATTTTGTCAATGTTTGAGTAATTAAATATTAACATTTAATACATGAATAATCAATGATATAAAGTATATAATAATAACAATAAATTTATTGATATTTTTAATTAATATAAGTTAATAATTTTTAAAAAAAATGAATATATTGATTCGAGCATCATACCAAAGTAACTCAATTTGTCATTCCAACCTCATATCATTCCGTGAACCAATCAACCCCTTAACGAGTACTCCCTCCATCCCCTTTTACATGTCCCTTTGAAAATTTTTTTTTTTCCAAATTACTTGTCCACTTCTCTTTTCAAAGCAACTTTTTGTATGTTTTTTCAAAATGTAACAACTTCCAATGTTTGACTAGCATATATATATACACAACTCTATCTAATTCATCACATTTATTAGGGATATGTATGAAAACAAGATATCCACCTAACATTTTCTTAAGATGCGTTAACTTTTCAAAAGGGACAAGTAAAAGGGGACGGAGGGAGTATCTCGGAGCATCCGTGAACACCGAACAATCTCCAAGAATTGAGTGCGCGACGAGCACAAACAAAAAAAATCCTGCTTTCGGGTCGCTGAGCAGTAGAATTTATGAGTGAACTATTTGAATGTTATACATTAGAAATCCCTGTTATTTTCTTATGAAATTCTTGGAACAACTGGTCGTTTGTGGAGCAATTACTCAACTTCGGTAAAAATAAAGACCATTACTCAGTATATGGAGCAGTCAGATCTGTAGCGAATTGGCGGATCATTGAGAACTGTCTGAGCAGCGGGAGACGGCATCAGCAGTCAGACCCGTGAACAACACTGTTTGAGCCCCCTAAGTCTAAGTCCTGGTTTCCTGGACGATTAAAAATCAAGTATTCATGACCCAAAGTTCTGCAATCCATATTTGTTGTTCGAGTGTACCCTAGGCAGATGTAGGTCTAAGATATAGTACAAACGTCACGTGTAAATAGTCAAACGCCTTATACATAGGACCACAGGGAGTATTTCAGATGACATATACTCATGACCGTCATTAAAATAATGATTATTAGTGTAGAATATAAAGGAAGCAATGGGTGCAGTGAAGTGTTCGACATCAGTAGCGGAATTTGTGATGCAACACAGGAAAGTTGGTGAAAGTTGCGAGGAAGAACTCATGCTCTGATTACATTTAAGGATGCTGAGAATGAGATCAACAAGAGTCCTTAAAATGCTTTGAATATACTAAAGCTTCCGCTTTTATTTTAATCAGATGTTTAGACTCTTTTTTTTATTAATATTTTGCATTCAAATCAGATTTTGAAAGCATGGAATTGCGAAAGCTATTTGCAGTACCAAATAATATAAAATTTCATTTCATTACTTCTGAATTCATTCATCCCAACCAAGCACAACATCGGTGAATTGTAACCCCAAGGCCAAGTTGCATGCTTGCATTCCAAAAGATCAGTATGCCATGATCATTTGGTGTGTTTCCAAATGTTATATTTTATATCAATATTAAATCTAAATTCCCTAAACAAAAACAAATGCATGGGAGGCTATAGAACCACATAAAACTACTAGAAAACACTTGGTAAATCTATTCTTATTGATCCCTAATGCATAAGAAGGAAATTCATAATAAAGTTTTTACTAGAAAAGTGGTCAATCTACAGAATTAAGAAGTTAAAGTTCCTGTGTAATGGATGATCATAGTAAATCAAACTTGAAATAGAACATTACACTTTTAAACAATCAGGTAAAATGCTCCGAGGGGTTAAAAACACACTGATCACACAATCAGGTAAAATGCTCCGAGGGGTTAAAAACACACCGATCACACAAGCGTAAATAAGAAACTAGTGACAAAACAACGGCATTCCACACCTCTACTTAGCTGCACACATGATATTATTTAACTGCACACATTATATTTTTAGATAGATAACGAACGAACTCTTTCAACAGTCAGTTGTGATTCTTGTGTTCCTGATTCTTGTGTTCCAGAGTTGATCTCATACTCATCTCCCAATCCAAAATGAGCCATCAGTATCCAAACAATAGTTATTAGCTCCCCGCCTCTACTCAGCTGAACAGCGTGCGCATTGGACCTGATATTAGCTGCTGCATATGATAGCAGTTCCACCCACAATTGGCCTATTATCAACCATTTCTTCTCTGACGGTAACATTTTTAGCTCTTTGGCCAATACAGTTGCAGTAAACAATATATTTCTATCCCTCTTTACAGTCACCGGCTCACTCTCTCTGTTGAAACTGAGAATTCTTTCACAAGCCTTTGTAAGTAAGGCTTCCTCCCCTTGGCTTTCTCTCTTAGAGAAACAAAAAGATCTCCTTTTAAGTTGGAGTGATTCGCCAGTGTCAAATAATCTGCAAACCTCACTGCAAATATTTCGGAACTTTATTTGCCCAATGCCACAAACTGCAGACATCCTGTCAGGCTTCATTACCATGAGATAGAGCATGTAGTCTGATAGCTGCTTTGCAGTCTCACGTTGGGCGTTATTAGTTTCTTGGACCTGACTGTCATTATAACAGAGTTCAGTAGCAATGTGCCAGAGAAGAAGAATGTCATCATAGTTATAATTGTCAACAAACTGAAGAAAGGTTTTGTTTTCACGAAGTACCCACTCTCCTTTGGACGAACAGATTTGTTTAGCCTTATCTAAACTTTCCGCCATCTCTGATTTTGTTTTCAGCTCGTCAAAAATGAACTCAGCCATGTGTTTGGTTAGTGGTTGTGGTTTTACATACCAAATCCAATTTAAAAAACGCACAAGGCCAAAAGAACTATAAAAATTTTCCCTCTTCTTTGATGGCCTTTTTAAACAATACAATATCAAATTGAATTTTGACAAAGAATCAGCCCACCTGCTATCAGTAAATTTTGGCTCCGGATTATCATATTTATCTCCAACAAAACGAAGCAACCATTCTATAAACACACTCTTACTGCGATTAACTAACAGTATCCAGTTGACAAACTTATCTTTCCATGATTTATTTTTCGGGTTGTCATCAGACAGCGGTTTGAGCTTAATTACGGTCCAGTCACAGAATAGTAGCATAAAAACTGCAACTACATCCAGCCCAACTGCTCCTACAAGCAAAATGTAGGTAATCACTACATCAAGCGTTGTATAGTAGTCCCTTGCAACATAATGGAAGAGCAACGAGGAAGCAACAACCGCCACAAAGGATAGAGTTCGGCAGAAGTAGCTGATTTTGTGGTGCAATAGAAAGAGCTTGGTATAAAGAACATCATAGAGATAATTCAACTCTACCTCAACTAGCCAGAAAGCGTCTTTGCAAGATGTTGCAAGGAAAAACTCCCGGCTCTGATTGCGTTCATTGATGCTGAGATCCAGATCAACAACAAGTCCTTTGAACGCTTTAAAGCACACAAAGGCATACTGCAACACTTGTAAATGAGTTAAATCATTCCCATTCTTCCGAATCAGAAGTCTGGACTCTCTCCTCGTAATCCTGTCATCCTTATCGGATTTTGTCAGCATCGAATTGAGGAAGCTATTTGCACTACCATAATACAGGGCAGCCGTACGCTCAAAGCACTTAACAATTCCAACAAAAAACATGAGTAATGCTGGAATAATTAGTCGGTGATTAGATAGTAAAGACTCATACAAAGCATAAGCCACGACAACGCACTGTGATGCCAAATAAAACCAATGTCTAAGCCACAGTTCATTGTCCTCGGGTGCAAAAGCAGTGATGGTGTCTGGGCCGCCAATGTGTACAAGCAAAAAAGGAGCCCAGTAGAGATGAATGTGATCTTTGTAACAGTAATCAGGCTCACCATCTTTGCAATTCTTGGAAAACGAACTTTGCCTGCTGACAATGAGTCCGAGTGCAAAAACCGCAATTATTTCTGCAAGCAAATAGGCTAACCAGAGAAGGACCACTATCCATTTGTGAGATGCTAACCTTCTAAATGTTCCCGCAACAATCAGGAAAATCTGAAGATTAAGACTAAGTAAGATGCAAGAACGAAGTTCCCATTCATCAAACAAGTCTGTCAGTAGGATCTTGTGGATCGGCACACGCACCATAACACCTCTTGATATTAGCAAGCTCTGTTGCTAAAGACTGTATGCACAAAGCTAGTTCTTTGTCAAATTTTTGTATGGATGTAGGTGTGATTCTCATGATCATGTTGATATATTTAGGACAAGTTAGGACCACATTTTAAGAAAAGAAAAAGAAAAATCAAAGTATCATATGCAATTTTCTTTACAAAGTATATCATCTCTGACATTGTTGCATGATTGGTCTTAACTTGTCCACAAATATGTAAGCATTTGTCTTTGCTTCCTGCAGGGATGTGATATCTATTCTCTTTTCGCTTATCATGCCAACATGTGTTTCTCGAGTACGTATCTTTCATTTAACTTGTGTTCCAAGCTTCTTTAGCATTGAGACTAAAGTATAGTTTCCTTCCGTATTTGTGGGGTTATCTGATTTCCAAATACACTTAAGATCCCCGCGGAGAGGGATATGGAACCGTCAGTATGCTTGCCCGCTACGCATGACACATATAATTTTTCTCTGATAATTTTTTGATTCTGTTTTTTTCATTACTTCTTACGCATGTGACATTCATTACTTCATACACAGGCACTTGTAATTTTTCTCTTACCTATACCGAATGTGAATCGGGGATCATCCTTCGCATTCTTGTCATTGCAGCTGGTGGATCCGATCGTAATATCTCAGCAGAAAACTGGTCCAACAACAACATTTACACAGTTTGACGCACCAGGCACATTGACACAGTTTGACACACAAGGCTTGTATGTAATCGTGATGCACGAAAAGAGTGTATAAACTGCCTCGTCGGTGGTCAAAAAAGAAATATCCTCGTACACTTAGTCACAGACAAGGAACAGACTGTTTTGTTAGAAGTTCCTTTCTAAAGGATATGGCACAAAACGATATTTTGATGATCATGTTAGTTAATATATAGCCGATGTTCAATGGAGTAGCAAATTTAAATTTCATTTGAATCAGCATTCACTACTAAGCACACTGCAAATTTTGTAGTCACAATTTAGTCTCGCTTGGCCGTTTGGTTCATGGTATGAGCCCGGTTAACGGGAATCGGCTCCTAAACAGTTGATGTTTGGATTAGCCATTTTGTTGTATGGAATGAGAATCTCATTCCTACTTGGATAGGTAAATCATTCCTTCCATATCCCTTGGGATTATCATTCCCATACCCCTCAGTCTCATTCCCGATTCCAGTTCTCATCTACCATCCAAACGACCTCTTGAATTTAAAGTGCACTAGACGTCCCGACCACTGTAGGACATATTCTAAAGCTAGCACTGCTTAATACAATCATTGCCTGTCAAGTTTCTAGCTCCTGGGACGACGGAATCCTACCAGTACATCATTTTTCGCTATATATATTGATACAGTACAGACATTTATAATCACAAACACACACACCAAAACCTTCACAACCACATAAACTTGTAGCAAGCTTGACAATCACTAAACTCGAGCAGCTTGCTAATCGATGAAAATCATTTATACTTCTACATCATGGATGGTTTTGGGGTGGGAACTTCGGGCTTGCATCTTACTTAGCCTTTTCCTTCAAATCTTCTTAGCTGTTGCTGGAACCTTTAGGAGGTTAGCATCCCAAAGAAGGATTGTCAAGATTATCTGGTTAGCATATCTGCTTGCCGAATTTGTTCCTGTTTTCGGGCTGGGACTCATTGTCAGCAAGCAAAGTTTGTTATATTATTCAGACGCCGATTCAGCCCCTATAGGTTCTTCAAATTCCGTGGATGACCACTTTGAAGTTCATTGCTTTCGGAGCAACAAGGTTGTTGCTTGCGGAGACGAAAATATTCTCATGTACTGTGCGGCCTTTTTACTCGTACATCTTGGTGGTCCAGACTCCATCACTGCTTTCGCGATGGAGGACAATGAACTGTGGCTCAGAAATTTGTTTTATCTGGCTTCAAAATGCATTGCGGTAGCTTACGCGATCTATCAGTCTGTACTGACTATTCACAAAGTACAGGTCCCTGTTCTGCTCTTGTTTTTGTACGGGATTATCAAGTGCACTGAGCGTACGTGTGCTCTGTATTATGGAAGTGCTAAAAGCTTTCGCAATTCCATGCTTTCAAAGAGTAACTCGGGGTTCAATATTATTCCAATAATCGACAAAAGTCTGATTGAAATGAATGTGAAGGATTTTGAGCATGTAGAAGTCCTGCAAAATGCCTTTTTACTATTCACGGTGTTCAAAGGACTTGTAGTAGATCTCAGTGTCAGCATCCTTGAACGCAACCAGAGCCGTGACTTGTTCCTTGCAAAATCTAGCGCAGACGCTTTTAGGCTTGTTGAAGTAGAGTTGAATTACCTCTATGATGTTCTTTTCACCAAAATCCCATTGTTGCATAGCAAACTTGGACTCTGCTGTCGAAGCCTGTCCTTTATTGCAGTTGTTTCTTCCTTGGTGCTCTTCAATTCAAGCTCTGAAGGCTATCACCACACTAAGGAAATGTTTCCCTACATTTTGTTTTCAGGAGCAATTTTCCTAGAGGTAATTGCATTTTATATGCTCCTTTTCAGCGACTGGACAGTCGTTAAGCTCGAGCCTCTTTCTGAAGCATTCCCCCACCGCAATTTATGGAAAGATAAGTTCCTTAAGTGCATACTGTTTGTTAACCGTACTAGAAATGATTTCTATCATTTCTTCCTTCGTCATGTAGGAGTAAATCATCATATCGGGTCCGAATTTTCTGATGGCAGGTGGGCTAATTCTTTTTCAACTTTCAACTTGACATGTTATTGTTTACATAGATGTTCAAAAGGAAGGGAAAAAATTTATACTTCCTTGCGCCTTCTCCGGTTGTTGAATGGGTTTGTGTATGTACAATCACAACCACTCTCCCAATTCATAGCCAGTTTCATTTTCGATGAGCTAAAAATGAAATCAGAGATAGCGGAGACTGTAGTCGTTGCAAAACAAAATATGTTCGTCTAAAGGAGAGTGGATGCTTAAAAAGGAACTAAAAGAAGATACTTTTGGTCCTTATGTTGAAAATCACGATTTTGATGATATCCTCCTTATGTGGCATATCGCCACTGAACTATGCTTCAACGACAGTGAGGATCCAGAAGCTGATAAGGACCAACGTGACACTGCAAAACAGCTATCAGGTTACATGTTGTATCTTCTGGTCATGAAGCCTGATATGATGTCCGCAGTCTCTAGCATAGGGGAAACAAAGTTCCTAGATGCTTGCAATGCGATCTGCAAAGTATTTGACAAGGAATTAGGTGGAACAAAGAAGCAAAAGTTTTGTCAGTTCTTTCGCGGAGAGAGCAAAGGAGAGAAGGAAGCTGTACAGAGAGAGGCCAAAACAATTCTTAGCGTCAACAGAGAAGTTCACCCTGTACAAATGGATAATGAAATTTGTTTCCATGCTTTTATGTTGGCCAAAGAGCTTAAACTGTTACCCTCCAAGGAAAAATGGCTGCTAATAAGCAAATTGTGGGTCGAACTGCTTTCATATGCGGCTACTCATATCAGATCAAGTGCACATGCTGAACAGCTAAGTAAAGGCGGAGAGCTCATAACTGTTGTTTGGTTTCTGATGGCTCATTTTGGCTTGGGAGAACTGTATGAGATCAACCAAGGAAAAACCAGATCATAAGCCATCTATCAACAATTACATTTGTTATTTGATCAAGTAATGATAATTTCTACAAATGTATTGATTTAAATAATTTTTTCTACGATGTAAGCCTTGTTTTCTTATTTTATTTTTATCAAACGAAGTTCTTTCTCCCTGTCTTAGATATGTAATTGAACTCTCACTGTTTCTCTTCTTCACAGTTAGACAGCGTCTTAATGGATATCCACTTTATCGGCTTCTTCTTCTGGAACATTTTCTCCCCACTTCTTTAGGAACCTAAACTTCTTACTAAATTGTAGAGTACTTCTTTTAATCATTTAAGTTAACAGAACCTAGCGGATTTAGCAAAACTTTCAAAAATCATTGATCAGTAGTGAAAAATCACAGCATGATTTCTACCTCGTCCGTCAGTAGTTGGCTACTATATTTTCTATAGCCGACAACAATCAGATTATATTTTCTCATTGTGAATCAAGTTGTCTACTACTCGCTCTGTCCCCTAGTAGTTTACCTTGGACGATGAAAGTTTGGCACCGAATGCTCATTGAAAACATAGTTCTGTGACTTATTTTTTAATCTTTTTTCTTTTGAATGAAATTTTGATGTTTGAATTTTTATACACAAAAAGAGAATCTCAAAAATAAGTTACGGACCTATGTTTTATAAGAGCCTAAAAATGCGTGTCGAGCAGTGAAAGAACTGTAAAGAAATGGGAGAGACGGAGGGAGTATATAATTTAAGCTTAATGATCATTGTTGTGAGAGTCGTTGGTACAACGCTAAAAACATAGATTAGCTATATAACATCATAAGCTAAAATTTTGAGGAATATGAATAAAAATTCACTCCAGAAAGTCTCTGCTCATTCCGTAAATTTTAGGATCCATTTTTTTTTTTGAAAAAAGCTGGGGATTTTATTCATTACTAGACTCCAACAAAATACAATCAAGAAATTCTGTATGGATATCAGTCCTACCAAATCTACGATCAGGGTATTTAAACGAAGCTCTAGCAAAGCAATGAGCAACTGTATTAGCAGATCGTTTAATGAATAACAAAGATAATATGTTTGAAAGTCGGAGCTCCCGCCGACACTCTTCCACCGCTAAACCAAAGCTTGATCTCATCTCCACTGTACTTTTAATTGCTTGCACAGCCGCCAAGCAATCTGATTCCATTAACACCTCCTGCCAGTCATGTTCTTTGATCCAGGACAACGCCTCTTTGATGGCTAAAGCTTCTGCATCCTCTGCTGACACCTTGTCTGCGAAACAATGAGTTCTTGCAGCGACCACCTTGCCATCTGCATCTCTAGCTACCAAACCCAGACCATATTCATCTCGATTTTCAAATAGAGCAGCGTCAACTGTTACCTTTATTGAGTTATCTTGAGGCCTGACCCAAGTAATAGCACCGTCCCCTTGAACTTCAAACCTGGATGGTGCACTAGAACAATTAACCTGGGCAAATTTCCACCGTAAAAGGTACTGCTTTGCTGATGCTGCGACTCTGTTTACATTTGAGAATTTTCTATTCCATACCACATCGTTTCTGTGCCTCCATATCGCCCAACAAACTGTCACCATCTCTGCACACCTGTTCTGATT
The DNA here is from genome assembly GCF_001625215.2 of Daucus carota subsp. sativus. Lineage (NCBI taxonomy): Eukaryota > Viridiplantae > Streptophyta > Magnoliopsida > Apiales > Apiaceae > Daucus > Daucus carota. The sequence continues at coordinate 25,656,397 of NC_030382.2, forward strand.
ATTACTTTGAAACACATCCCCTGTCCACTCTTCAAAGTTCTCGACCTGTACCACCTGAAACACATCTCCTTTTTTTAATGATTGCTTCATAGATGGATTATTTTATTCTCTTCTAAATGATTATTATTCATGAATCAATATTATTTGAGATTTCGGTATCTATTACTTGATTCAAGATTCACTATTTATTATAAATCTTTATTCTGTAATTTGTTTGTTGATGTTTTTGTATCTTGAAATTAATAACACTGAAAAAATGTTGTATCGTCAACTCAAAACTGTTTTGACGATATTATTATAATCATGTTAAAAGTTGTAAATGCGTTTACCTGATTGGATGTATAATTGAAAATAGATATTCATTAATGAATTTAAAAAAAATTAACTTAACTGTGTGCTTATCACGTTGGGGTGTTCATCAAACCGCAAAAACGATTTTTATTTCTCGTGTTGCGGTTGCGTGTTGAAGTTTTAAACATGGCGTTGCTGTACATGTTGCAGTTTGACATTATACAACCAATATTCAAATCGCACCGCACCGTTATTTTCAAATATATAAAAATATATCACATATAATTATAAATATTTAAATCATAAAGTTAGATTATTATTATTATGTTATCTTCTATATACATGTGTGTGTGTATATATATTCAAGTTACTGAACTACATTTTAATAATTTCACAATATAAATTATGGTTAGTTCTAAAACGACAAATTAAATATTATAATTATATCTATATTTTATATATATAATTTATTGGTGTTGAATCATCTTCATCATTATCATACTTATATTTTAGTTTACTACTTTTAAATGAGTATCACAGCTCTAAATTTATAATTATATATATATATATATATATATATACATATATATATATATAAATTTATTATAAAATTTATTTCTAAATATATATGATTTAAAATTATATTTATATTATCAATTAAAAGTATAAATATTTTGAATGTATAACTACACAAACTACACCAACCGCACCGCAATTTTGTGACGGTTTTTTTATTATACGACGTAGTTGCATGCGGACGAATTTGCATGTGCGGATTAGTTCACTTCACGAGGTTTTCCCCCGCATGCGCACGGTGACATCTCTGGTATACATAAACCTCCCAACAGTGACAATTCCGTTGTGATGGACTGATGGGTGACGAGTAACGCTCAGTGCAAACATGTCAGAGCTTTCAATTAACTTCGATCCATAGCTCTCCACGACTCAGGTAATCAACGTATCAATACATCGTTATTTTTTCAGAAAGGCCACTAGTCTGTTATGTTCCCTGTTAATAGTTAATCATGAGGTTCCAAGTGTTTGATCAATGTCCCTGTTGATTCTTAAACACACATATGTTCTATTAATTCGCTGCTATAGATTCTTTCTAGCTTATTTATGAAATGATACATTCAGGGTGAGGTTTAAAGAATAATTATACTTAAAATAAAAACTGAAATCCAACATATTACACCCTTTTTTCCCTGTTGCAGAATTGTACATAACATTTGTAAAATTACAATTAATCTAGTTCTCACAGTTTTTCGGTTCACTGGGCATGATGAAGTAATTGCTACTGAAAATTTACAATTGAACTATGCTAGTTTCATCTAATCGCTAGAACCATTTAAACTTATTGAAACATATCAATTAGATAGCTATACCTCTCATATTTATGGGGTTAATTATCTGATTGAGCACTCACTTCACACCAATATATCATCCGTGGCACTCTCAAATTTTCAGTCTCATTTGAAACACTGTTTTCAGAAATTGTATCAGTCTTAAAAGTAAAAAGTTAAATTCAAAAACAAATCGACAGTTTGAGAAGTGTTACTCATGGGGATTTAACACAGTACGTTATAGAGATTATGTAGGTATGATTAATTGGATTTCTGCGTCCAAAAAATGGCTATATATGGAATAGTAGGGTGCTTCATAACTCATCTCTTCCACCATCAATTTTACCCATTTTTTGGATGCGGAAATTCAATTAATTGTACCTACATAATCTCTATAGTCTACTGTGTTAAAGCCGTATGAGTAACACTTCTTAAACTGTCGATTTGTTTTCGAATTTGACGTTTTATTTTTAAGACTGATACAATTTCTGAAAACGATGTTTCAAATGAGACCGAAAATTCTAGAGTGCCCCGGATGATATATTGGTGTGAAGTGAGTGCCCAATTTGATAATTAACCCCATATTTATGTATCTGTAACGCATTTAGGCAGGGGTAACAAATAAGTCATACATATAATACTACCAATTTCAATAAGTTATTATCAATTGTCGAAAATGAAAGCTGTATTTCCTAGGTAATGGATGATTAAAATTAAGTGAAGAAATTTAAAACAAGACAAGTATCAAACAAATCAATCTATTGATTATTTATTATTACCTATTATATCTATTATATATAGGAAAATTTTAACTAGAGTAGACTCGGATTGAGTACTAATTAAAGTAATAACTAATAAGTCGCCTCCAACAGAACAGACTATGCAGCAAAGGATACTCATACTTACAAGACAAACCCTTAATTCTCACAATTTATGTGATCTTTTTTATACTTCAAATATAACATTTACAACACGCGTGTGATTGTAAAAACTGGACTTTCATGTATACATGTATCATGTATAAGTATAACCCTTGAAAATTTAAGGGATAATAAGCTAGGAAATACCAAGTGCCATAAATCTGATCGATTGCACCTTTTACACGCCGACACACCAAATACTTTCACTTAGATATACCAAGACACCAAATACATACTTGCTGACAAAACACAAAATACTTATATTTAGAGCTTCTTCCACGGGCTAAGAAGCTAGTTGCTTCAAACCACATATGACACTATTTGATAAATAACCTACCTTTTACAACAATCAGCTATCGGCTTCTGTTCCAGGGATGATCTCAAACTGATTTCCCAAGCCAAAATGAGCCATGAGTACCCACACAATAGTTATAAGCTCCCCACCTCTACTTAGCTGCTCAGCATGAGCACATGATCTGATATGAATTGCGGCATATGATAGCAGTTCTACCCATAATTTGCTTATTATTGACCATTTTTCATCTGACGGAGACACTTTACTTAGCTCTTTGGCCAATGCAGATGCCTTAAACAATAACAATTTATTTCTGTTAGTCTGCATGGTAGCTGGCTTAATTTCTCTGTTGACATTAAAAATGATTTCACAGGCATTTCTCTGCAAGGTTTCCTTCTCTTCCTCGCTGTCTCTGCCAAACAAACAAAACTTTTTCTTGACCAGATCTGGCAATTCATGAATGTCAATTAATTTGCTAACCTCAGTGCATGTATCTCGGAACTTTATATCCCCGGTACTAGCAACTGAAGACATCATATCAGGCTTCATGACCATAAGATATAGCATGTAGTCTGATAGCTGCTTGGCAGTGTCACGTTGTTCCAAGTTAGTAAGCTGATCTTGGCTGTCGTTGTGACAGAGTTCAGTCCCTATATGCCAGATAATAAGGATCTCATCAAAGTTAAAATTAGAAACAAATTGAAGAAGATTAGGTTGCCTTGCATGTTCAAGTATCCACTCTCCTTTGGATGAACATATTTCTTTAGCTTTGACTAAACTTCCCGCAATCTCTGATTTCATCCTCAGCTCGTTGTAGATGAAACCAATCATGTAAGAGGTGAGTGGCCGTGGTTTCACGTACCAAATTCCATTCAGAAAACTTATAAGGCCAAAATAATCATATAGCTTTTCCCTTTTCTTTGAACTTTTATGTAAACAATAATATATCAGATTGAATGTTGACAAAGATTGAGCCCACCTGCTATCAGTAAATTCTGATGCATGACGGTCTCTATCTCCAACAAAACCAAGTAACCAATCTAGGAACTCACTCCTAGTATTATTAACATGCAGTATCCAATCGGCAAACCTATGTTTCCATAATTTTTCATCAGGGTTTGCAGCCGACAAAGGCTTGAGCTTAACAACTGTCCAGTCGCAGAAAAGTAGCATAAAAAATGAAATCATGTCCAACACTATTGCTCCAATTAGCAAAATGTATGTAATGACCACGTCAAGTAGGTGATAGAAGTTCCTATTTACCACAATATGGAAGAGTGCCAAGGAAGAAACAACTGCGAGGAAGGATAGAATTCGACACCAGTAGCCAAATTTATTCTGCAACACAGGGACTTTGGTGAAAAGAACATCATAGAGGTAATTCAACTCTACCTCAACTAACCTGAAAGCGTTTTTATAAGATGTTGCAAGAAAGAAGTCCCGGCTTTGGTTGCGTTCGTGGTTGCTGAGATTGAGATCTACAACAAGTCCTTTGAATGCAGTGAAGTATACAAAAGCATACTGCAGCACTTGCAAAGAAGAAATCCTGGCTCCGGTTGCATTTATAAGTTTGGACTCTCCTCTTGGATTGTCAGATTTTGAAAGCAAGGAATTCCGAAAGCTTTTTGCACTTCCATAATGCAGAGCACGCGTACGCTCAGCGCACTTAATGATCCCACAGAAAAGCATGAGCAGCGTTGGGATCCTGAGTTGGTAATTAGTTTGTAGAGACTGATAGAAAGCATAAGCCACAGCAATGACCTGTGAAGCCAGATAAAACAAATGTCGGAGCCAGAGTTCATTGTCCTCGGGTGCGAAAGCAGTGATGATGTCTGGACCGCCAAGGTGTACAAGTAAAAAAGGAGCCCAGTAGATATGAAGATGATCGTTATAACAAGAAGTGCCTTCATCCTCATTGCAATACTTCGCAAACAAACTTTGCCTGCTGACAATGAGTCCGAGTCCAAAAGTAGCTAGAATTTCAGCAGGCAAATAAGCTAACCAGAGAAAGATAACAATCCATTTGTGGGATGCTAGCCTTCTAAAGGTTCCAGCTACATTTAGGAAAATTTGAAGGAAAAGGCTAACTAAGATGCAAATGCGAAGTTCCCATTCATCAAATAAGTCATCTTGTTTGAAGTGGGGTAAACAGGGGATACTCATACCTGAACTCTGCCCTTTTTGATGGATTTGTATTTCCTAGTTAAGTATCTACAGTTTATCGCAGTTTCTGTTGGTACAGTTTATTGCGGTGTTGAGTTGGTATGAGACTCTAAATGTTCGCGTACATCCGTAGCAGACAACTTAGATTTTGGTAGGGCTCCTACCGTCCCCGGAAACTGGAAACTTGACGGATAATGTTCAAACATATCAATGACCAAGTAAAGTATAACTTGGGCTTCATAATTACATATTCCTCGTTTTCTTAAAAAGTTGTTCCATGAAGAACATGATTTGTTACGAATATGAATATTCTGTAATTCTAATACTGTTAAAAATTATCCACAAATCTTAATGATTTACAATATTGTTCCTTCTCACTCCTTAGGTGTGTTCTGAACTGAAGACATGAGCTTATTGCAGGTATGAAATAATTATGTATGTTCTCCACATGTATTATATATGTTATAAATCATATGCATTTACATTAAGATTGTACATGGGAAACAAAACGGGCTACTTTTCGCGTGCTTCTCTTATATTACTAAACTTACTATGGTATAGCAGATCCTTTTGGCGAGCTTGAATTAGAAATGTTATGGATTTTAGGGGGCAAACAATATTTTAGATACAATTCTATAAGAAGAGTTATTGTAGACAAAACTTAAGAAGACAAGCAGCATTTGGTCTGATTACTGATGTATATAGTCTTATTCCTTCTTTTTGCAGCCTGCCAATTAGACAAGCATGTATACACCTGCATGTGAAATTATGCTTACAATTTATATTAGGAAGGATATATAAGTTTGTCTGGCTGCAGTACTACAATCAACTCATTAAATTGGTTCAGGGCCCTGAAGTTTATTCATGTTCGAAATTTGTATGCTAGACAACTCATTGCATGTTTTCTGGTTTGGTTTTGGCTAAAAGAAAAAGAGAAAAGAGCTAGGACCAAAAATTCAAAGGACTAGAAGAAGCTAAAGCAAAACGAGGGAAACGTTAAGTATTTTTTTCTTTCATTATGTTCAATAATGCTTTATCTTAGCTATTCGTGTCCCTTCATTAGCTTTAGAAAACTAATCTTTAAAAACTATTCTATTCTTCAAAAGAGAAAGAAAGTGAAGGTATAAAGCTAATTAACTATAAACAAAAGAAGTATACAAATATGATAAAAGAAAAATAAAGAGTAAAAAAAGACCAACATGAAGGCAAGAACAGAATAAAGACCTAATGGTCCACCTAATGCATTAACTTTATCTTTTAGGAGTAGTTAGTTATGTACTTGAGTTATATAGAAAATAGCATGTTCCATGCAAGTTAAAAAGTTGGACATCATTTGAGCAATCCTATAGCTAAACTAACTTTTAGTTCAACTCCTCCATTAGAGGATTTACTTCCTTCAGCAAACCTAATACTTGTTGCATAGTTGGTCTTTTTCGTGGCACTTCTGCTGTGCACAAGTATCCAACTCGGAGACTCTCCACCATCTCACTGACGGTGTCACCACCACGTCTTAACCTCGAGTCCAATGCATTTAGTCCATGTCCCTCCCTAACTAATCTCCTAACTGTGTTCACGGTCTCATCTGAACTGATTTGACCAGTTAACAACTCGATTAAGACTGTACCAAAATCATACACGTCGGCCTCAGGGGACCTGCCGACCTGATCTGGGCCTAATGCAAAATCTGCAATTTTTGGTTCCAAGTCGTCGGATAGTAAGATATTGGATGGGACTAGATGGCCATGCACCACTGGTTTAGAGAGGCCGTGGTGGAGGTAGGCGAGTCCACGAGCAATGCCAACTGCAACGCGATGGCGAGTGAGCCACTCCATTTTGTCAGGGGATGAAATGTGGTGTCTATTCGCAATTTCATTGCTATGCTCCCAAGTGTCAGTGCTCCAATCCTCTACATTGGTTTTACCAGCTGGAAGCTCGTGAAGCCATTGATGGAGATTACCATTGGCCATAAACTCGTACAACACTAACTTCTCATTGCCTGCAAGAAATTAGTGAATCAATTCGATGAAACTTCTGCAAGAATAACTTAACTGGCTCTAGTGAATAGCAATGTAATTTGGGCACTAAATACGTTTAGTTATACTTTGTTAAGGACCAAGGACCATATTGTCTTGTACATATACAATATGTGACCATCATGTGAGACTGTAATCATGCTTCAGGAATATAGGGCTTATGTTTTTTCTAGTTACATGTTTATGTGCTTGTGTTCATTTGTATGCATGCATAGAGTATTTCCAGACTTCATTCTCCCTCTAACAATTGAGACTGGCATGCCTAAAAGATAAATTTAACAGCCTCAACAATTTTGGGAATTTAATTAACCCTAAATCTTATATAACAACAAATAATATTGATACAAATGGATGTTCTAGAAATCGCTAGGCGGGTGTTGACCACTAGGCTGTCCTTCTGTCCTCCGGACATTGATCCAATGATGGATTTTTAACCGTTTGTGTTATATATTTTTTTCTCGTTGAGAAACACGAACTTAAATTTTCCACAAAATAAACCTTGTCAATATTCTTCTAATTAACACTAAATCAGCAAACAATCCATCCAAATTTACCCGGACCTACTTGAAAGCCATTGAAAAAGTAGGTGAAACAACCAAGAAAATCAGTTTAGCTAAAGAAATTTACCTGCAATGCAGTAACCAGAGATGGGCAACAGATTGGGATGTTTAAGCCTCGAGATGTCATCAAAAATGGCCTTCATGTCACCAATATCAATGTACCTAGCACTCTCCAACACCTTGATGGCCACATGGAGCTCACCTGGCAGAATAGCTCTGTAAACAGGCCCGCACCTACCTTCTGCAAGCAAGGATTCTTTCCCAAAATGTGACGTGGCAGCAATCAAGTCCTTGAAGGTAAGATAGTTCATCAGAGGCTTCTCAAACATTACTACAGCTGCTGATGATGGTTCTTTGATATCGGCCACCCATGAGGTCCCTGACTCTGTCTCAAATGAAAAGGGTCCTGATTTTTCAACTTTAAATGGTATTTGAGCTGGTTTCGAGATTGCCCATCTGTTTTTCTTTGCTAGTTTTCTTTTTCTATGCATATAGAAAATGTACATAAACATGGCAATGACCAAAATTGTGGCTGAAACAGATACAGCTAGAGCCAGATGCTTGTGCTTTGAAGTATGATTACTTTTCTTAAGGTTTTCTTGATGTTGCGCATCGTTTTCAGGTGGAATTCGTATTGAATGAGGTACTGTTGTGGGACTTCTGTTGATGTTTTTGGAACTTGTGTTGAATTTTCCGGCATGAACAAAGGCAGAGTGGCCGAATTCTTCGATATTGGCTGAAGTTAAATTGCCACTAAAATTATTAAATGAGATGTTCAAGAATTTGAGGCCAGAAAGCGGAGGGAATTCAGAAGGAAATTCACCAATCATGTGGTTTATCGAGACATCCAAGTAAGTTAACGAGCGAAGATTTGAAATGGGATTTAAACTACCTGAAATGTTACACTTTGAAAAATCAAGATATTGTATGTTGATCAGCATGTTGAGACCAAGAGGCAAGAATTTGAGATTGTTATGTGAAAGATCAAGAGCTGTAAGATTTGGAAAATGGGAGATATTAGCCAAGTTTGTGAACCTATTTTCGGACAAATTGAGGTGCCTGATTGATGAAAATGGACCAGATTCTGAACTGATTTTGAAACCAATGGTACCTACAAGCTTGTTCTTGGACAGATTAAGCTCAACCAGGGTTGGAATAGCCCAAAACCAGCTTGGAACATAGCCCTTGAGAGAATTGTTGGAGAGATCAATTGTTTGAAGATAAGACAATTTCTTGAAATATTTCCATGAAACTGAACCATTCAGATTTCTTGATGAGAGGTTCACATGTGTAATATGTTGGCTTTTACAGTTCAGATCATGAGAGCTAAACCAATAAGATTTGAAGCCAGAGACTGAGCTGAAAGCCTTGATAAGTAGCTCTTGGTCAGTGGTGATGTTACATGTAGAGTCTCCTAAGACTATACATGAAGTGAAAATCATGAATATCAAGAGCATCATCATCTTCATCTTTCTGTATTTCAAAAGAGTCACCTCCTCTGCAACTTTGGCTTACATGAGTTTTGTTAGAGAAGTATAGCACTAAAGCACTTTAAACCCAAGTTCCAAGGTTCTTTTTGGGTACTCAAGGGTCATGTATAAAGATTAAAGAGGGAATCACTGCCTAAAATAGTGTTGGAAGGAAGAGGAGGGACTTGGGATTATTTTTACAAGTGTCTATATAGCCAAAGAAGAAACAAACTACACTATTCTAGAGTGAGAAGTGAACAATACGAGACAGAAGCAGGATTGTAAAAATCACGAATATTATAAGCGATGAAAGGAACTCTACCATGGTTAGTAAACAGATTAAAAATAATTAGTTATAATATTAATATATCGAAAAATGAAATTATGTCATGATAAGAATTTAATATATAATATTTATAATTTATATATTTTGTATTGAATATAATTATAGTTATATTATAAAAAAAGACAAAAAGTTAATATTTTGAAATTAAAAATTAACAAGTTAACATATCTTGACCGCTTAATCTGGTTGATAATCTTGTAATCCGCCTAATAATCTTCTTAATTTTCAAAAATATTTAATCACCCATTTTGAAATCTTTATATTTTATTTAAAATTAAATATACTCGCAAACTCGTGTTTTTATTGAGAAATTTAAACATAAATTCCATTTCCAAATGTTTAACTAAAATATGATGATATTATCAAAATTAACTGATCTAGAAAATTTTGAATCTAATTTATGTTATATTTTCACATTATCTCATTTTTCTTTTCTTCATAAAAAATCATAAAAGAACCGAAGAAATATATAGGTACATTATTTAGCTTCATACTGGTTTTTGACTTTGATAGTGTCATATGTTTCCCTTGTATATTTTACATGTGAAACATGCAAACCATGTACTCACTCGGTACCATTTTAATTGCTTTTGATTTTTTTACACGTATTTTAAGATGTTAAAAAAATCATATCTAAACATAATCATTCTTTATAAAATTTATATCAAATAAAAGTTTAGAATCTAAACTTTAATTTGATATAAAAATTGAATTTTTTTATTAAGTGTAGATATAGGTTTTTTGCATCTTAATATACGTGTCAAAAAATCATATATCAGTTAAAATGGGACAGAGGGAGTACATGTTTACAAGTTACAACAAACATGCACTCCTAACAAATCAGAACATTGAAAGTAATGCTAGCGGGATATTATTCAAATAAAAAGGTATTTCGCCCATACACAAATATAAACACGTTATCCAGAGCCAGGAATCAGGATTAAATTATACAGTGATTTCACATCTTTTGTGACAAAATATTAAATTCCACCGCACCTCTACGATTTAAATACAATTTTGTAGTAAATCTGCAAGCAGCAAAGTCTACTTTTTGTGAAAGTGCGACTGGCGCACAATATATTTTTGTATTTTCCATGCGGTATTTCATAAAAATTGGTGGTGCTGTGCTCGAAATTCCTCCTGCCATCCAAATTTAAAAGCAAACTTTTTTGCTAAAAAATAAGTGAAAATTATTTGTCAAATTTAAATAAGTTTTCTTTAATAACAGTTTTTAACGGAAAAGTTGTTTTTACGGTATTTTAAAAAATATGTTTTTCAACTTTTGCTGGAAGCAATCATAGATTTCACAATTAAATCTAATTAAAAATATTTTTTATATTATAACTCAAAATAAGCAAATACCAATAATATTATCAAACAATTATTTGATTTGAACCACTAACACTTTATTTACTAGTATTTTTTCTAATAGCACAGTAATTTTTAACAACGCTTTTAAATATCACTAAGACAGCCACTATGTTGATCCTAGGGTCTTAGACTAATATGATACAAATTAATTCAAATTATAAATTTATAAATAATAAATTAATGTAAAATAATGTAAGCCATGTCATCTACGCTTGTTTTTTCAGCTGTAAATTCATAAACCTAAAAAAATAATTACATATCTGAAAATATACAAATAAATAAGACCGAATCAAATAAATAAACGAGTGTGGGAGGTAACCAACTTAACTTTTCACTTTTCCCATCAACCCATTTAAAATGCTTGTATTGTCAAGTCATACAAAATTATGATACCAGCTCCTCATCTAATTTCATACAGTAAGAATTTAGGTCGATTTGAATAACTTTTAATGTCATTGTATAAAATCTGTGCAGTGAATTAAACTGTTAGTATAAAAGTCATGTACTCCTCCCGTCCGCTACGTGCACTTTTTACACGCATTTTGAAACTCTAGTAAAATATAGTTCAATAATGTATTTTTAATTTTTCTTTTTTTGAATAAAATTTAAACTTCAAACTTTTTTTTCAGATTTTTTTAAAAAAAATTATATAATGTAAATATACTTTATAAGAGTTTTAAAATGCGTGTCAAAAAGTAACGTAAAAAACCTGATGGGACGGAAGGATTATAAATTAATTAGTGATATGTATTTATTTTTGTTTTTAAAGTATTCTAGACATAATCCTTTTATAACAATGAAAGAGTAGTTATGTGGATTACGGAGCCATGCATAGAGGTGCAAGTCAGTCACTGAATCATCGAGAAGCCCATAGTTCATATTTATCTGGCCGACAGTACATACAAGATATATGGGGCAATATCGTGCATGTCTCTATACTTTGTAGCTTTTTCACAATAAAAAGACAGGAAAAATGATATATATGTGACATGGTTAATGAAAACTGAAAAGTCAAAAATACGTAAAAAGCATGGCCACATATTACATAAAAGATCATTTGGATGAGTTTAAAATAAGTGCTTCTTGCTTAAAATAAAAAAGTGGAGTAGAAGTTAGAAGCAAGACCTATAAGTGATTAAAGTGTTTGAGAAATAAGTAGAAGCCCTGAAACAAAAACTAGCATTCCTAACTTTTTATAAATACTTCTTGGTTTTTTACACAAACCGTACGAAATAAGTGCTTCTAACTTATAAATCCAGAAGCCGGTTTTTAAGCCGTTGTCGAACAGCCGCATATACTACATGCCATTTTCTATTATATTGGACTAGTCAAAATTTATTTAAAGGCCTGATTCTAGGTAAATTCCTTTGACGTGACTTTGGTTGGTTGCTAGATGTCTCTATACTACAAACCCTAACCACTACAGATATTTCTATTACAAAGCTAGACTATAGTGTGTATAGTGGGAGCAGCCGTGCAGAGCACTTTGCCATTTCATCCCGAAGGATGTATGTTAATTGTGAGAACACAATTCACATATTTATAGGCTTTCATAACTAATCATGGTTAAGTAAGTGATCCTGGTTCTGTTGGAGTGATCCTGCTTCTGTTGTTTAACTGCACGTGGTTAATAAATTAACCAAGTGATCCTAGTTCTTTAACATTTTACCAGAGGTGGTGAAAATAACCAAGTGATCCCGGTTCTGTAGCATTAAACCATACTTAATTAAACTAACCAAGTGATCCTAAGTGCTTTCAATATGTGTGTATGTAAAAATCTCATGCCTTGGAAAGTTTTCAAGCATTAAGCATCCATATAGAGCATCGGTGCTCTAAGAGGCTGCACAGGGCGCAAGTGGCGCTAGCATCCACGAAGGGCATCACTAGGGCACACACCAGGCGCCACTCCAACAGTTAGTCTCCACAGCATCCCCACAGGATATCCCTAAGGCGCCACTCAACTCCATAGTCTCCACAGCGCTCAGCAACATATATCAGCATACAGGGCGCTCTAGGGGCGCCACTAAGCACAGTGTCCATACAGGATGTTCTAGAGCCCCACTTAGCATTCCACTAGGCGCCACACAAGGCGCTTCTCCAGGTGCCACTTAGGGCGCACTCCAAGCACACAACAGGCGCCACTCCTTCCTTAGCATCCACAACACCTTCAGGCGTACAAGGGCGTCCGTGCAGGCACTAGGAGCACCACTCTAGGCACTATCTAGGCGCACCTTGGGCGTTACAGTTGGCGCTCATGCAATCCAGCGCTCAGGCATGACATCATCATATATGCATGCATAAATTATATATTGTATATTATATTATATAAATATATGTATAAATAAAGGTATTTATATATATATATATATATATATAATATTTATATAAACATGTAGTGATATATGTATATATATAAATATATATTTTAATATATTCTCATATATTTAAGTATATATAATATACATATAATTATATGTAAATATAAATATATATAGAGTTATATATAATTATCTATAAATATAAATATACATATATTTAAGCACATAATATAATATATATATATATATATATATATATATATATATATACACACACACACTTAAATATATAAATGTCTATGTAAAACAAAAATACATATATTATATAGATATATATATTTTTAAATATATATACATATAAATATATATATAGGGATAGGATCAAATAAAAACTTTTTTAAGTTACAAACTTACAAACTTTTTTTTATTCTCCCATCGTGTTAATCCTTAGTTATATAAAGTATCTATGTTGAAAATTCTTCAAAAAAAATCACAATTTTTAAAAATAACGCATAAATAAATCGCGTTTTCAACACATTTATAGCTGGGGTTCAACATCGGATGTTGAACACTAATTATCATTGTGTTGAATATATCTAAAAAGATGTTTAAACTATACCTCTGGGGTTTTGGTAAGGTCTAGAAACATAAATATTAGTTATATAACATGTTTACCTTAGTTCTTACATTTAAAAATTGGTTTACGTACTTCTCCACCACTATTTTAATCGATGTTCAACAAATTATGTTAAAAAAATGTTGAACTCAAGTTATATATGTGTTGAACAAAAAAAGTTTGTAAGTTTGTAAGTTTGTACCAGAACCCTCCCCTATATATATATACATATGTATAAAAACATACACACATACATACATACATACATATATAGGCAAGTGATAAAATACAAACCAACTCTTAAATGCAAACTAAAAACCAGTTTCTCTACCACTATTTATAACTACGGGTATCACTAATTTATACTGCACTAATCACTGTTTTTATACGGCATGTAAACAGCGATTTTTATTATCAAAATTGAGAAAATCTACTTATCTAAACTATTGATAATCGATTATAGATGATTAATTTCATCCGTGGGAAGGTTCTTGGCGGTAGGAAGTCGCAAGAGAAGTTGTATGTTGATGGTAAGTAGTCGTTAGTTTTTATAAGTTATGATGGAAAGTGTATGTGACTATTGGTGATGGTAGACAATGGTGGCAAGTCATGAAAACATCTGGTTATGGTGGTAAGAGGTCCATTATTACGGGTTGGGTGAAGATGATGGTCATATACGTTGCGTATATGTGTGTATGTGTGTGTGTGTGTATATATTTATATTCGTGAGATATGCTATATATAAATTAGTGATATGTTATGTACAAATCAATGAATCCTGTAGTTATAATAGTGATAAAAAAAAACTGTCCAGAAACTGATTTTTAGTTTTTAGGCTAATTTGGTTTCTATTGGAGTAGGACTATATATATATATATATATATATATATATATATATATATATATATATATATATATATATATATATATATATATATATATATATATATATATATATATATATATATATATATATATATATATATAGGCTTATGATCAAATAGAAACCACTCTTAAAATAAAAACTAGAAACCAGTTTCCCTACCACTATTTATAACTACGGGTATCACTAATTTATACTGCACTAATCATTGTTTTTATACAATATGTAAACAACGATTTTTATTATCAAAATTGAGAAAATCTACTTATCTAAACTATTGATAATCGAGTATAGATGATCAATTTCATCCGTAGGAAGGTTTTTGGCGGTAGGAAGCCGCAAGAGAAGTTGTATGATGATGGGAGGTAGTCGTTAGTTTTGTAAGTTATGATGGAAAGTGTACGTGACTATTGGTGATGATAGAAAATGGTGGCAAGTCACAAAGTCGTCTGGTAATGGTGGCAAGAGGTCCATTATTACGATTTGGGTGAAGATGATTGTCATATACGTTGCATATATGTGTATATATATATTTATATTCGCGAGATATGATATATATAAATTAGTGATATGTTATGTACAAATTAGTGATTTCTTCAATTAAAAATAGTGATAAAAAACTGTCCAGAAACTGGTTTTTAGTTTTTAGGCTAATTTGGTTTCTATTGGAGTAGTACTCTATATATATACATACATACATACATATATATATATATATATATATGTTAGGAATCAATAATTTTTGATGATAACATAAACACCTTGTAACATGTTTTATTTAGAATCTTTATCAAATTTCAGTTGTAATTGTTATACTTCTTGTCTTTGGGAATTATCAATGGATGGGTAGAATAAGATGGCTAATTGTAAATATCCAATGCCATGTAATTTTATCTAAGTGAAGGATATTCAACTGATGAGATGTAACTATTCAACTGATGAAGACTGGGTCATGTTTCAACTGATGAAAACCAAGCATTCAACTGAAGACAAAGTATTCAACTGATGATGCTAAGGAATTCAACTGATGAGACTGGAACAACATTCAACTGATGAAGTCTGTAATTCGTTCAACTGATGAAGGAGCTTTCAACTGATGAAGTCAAGAGCAGTTGAAAGTAACCAGAACTTTCAACTGATGAAGCAAAGAGCAGTTGAAAGTGACTAGAGCTTAAGTCTGACAAATCACATGGATCGAATTACACTAAAATAGACATGGAAGCCTGATTAGGAAAATAAAGAAGAAGCAGAAACATTCTTATCTCATGCAATGCAATCTGGATCAAATCAAGATGATGGTCAAAGATGAAGACAACTCAGAAAGCATAAGACAAAGATGTGCAACATTGTTTAGATTAGAGTGCAATTTGTATTCTAGTTAAAATCTTTGTATAACTTGGAGTATATAACTAAGTTAGTAGCATCAGTTGAACTCGTTCGAAAAACTTGAGAGAAATTCTGAGAGTTAGAAACTGTTCAAGTGATGAACCTGCAGCTGTGCGAATTGGAATCAATCCACAGATTCTTCAATATAAAATCTCACGGGTGGATCATTCAATCCACCCGTATTTTTAATACTTGGTGTTTATCTGTTTTGTTGTTTTAAAGTGTTTGTTCTTGAATCTTTTATTTTGCAAAAGATTGTATTCAACCCCCCCTTCTACAATCTTTCTTATAGTTGGTGTAAAATAACAATTGGTATCAGAGCGAGGTTCCCAACAAACGGGGAAAAAGATCAACACTACTAGAGGAAGATGGGAAAGAAGGATGCTGGAGTGAAGATTCCTGTTCTTGACAAAGATAACTACTTTCACTGGAAAGTTAGAATGCACCTGCATTTGTTGTCTATTGATGAAAGCTATGTTAACTGCATTGAGAAAGGACCTCATGTCCCCATGAAGGTCTGCACCAGTATTGGAGTTGATGGTGAAGACATGGTAGGTAAAATGATTCCAAAACCTATCCATGAATACTCTCAAGAAGATACTGAAGAAGTGCACAAGGACAAGAAAACCATGAATCTTCTGTTTAATGGTTTGGATCAAGAAATGATTGATATTGTTATTAGCTGCACTACTGCCAAAGAAGTTTGGGACACCATCAGAACTATCTGTGAAGGGAATGAGCAAGTAAGAGAAAACAAAATGCAGTTGCTGATTCAACAATATGAGTCTTTCCATTTCAAGGCTGGTGAAAGTTTAAGTGACACATTTAACAGATTTCAAAAGCTGTTGAATGGCCTGAAACTTTTTGGAAGAATATATCAGGTTAAGGATTCAAATCTGAAATTTTTGAGAGCTCTTCCTAAAGAATGGAAGCCCATGACAGTCTCTCAGAAACACTCAAGAATTCAAAGACTACACTCTTGAGAGACTGTATGGAACTTTGAAAACCTATGAGCTTGAAATGGAACAAGATGAAGAGATAGAGAAAAGCCAAAAGAAAGGGTATTCATCTGTGGCTCTAGTTACATCTCTTGAGGAAACAGTCAAGGACAAGGGAAAATCTCAAGTTGAAGAAACTGAGAAGTTGGTTAAAGAAGAGAGCTCAGAATCAAGCAAAGGAAAAGGAAAAGATGTAGCTGATTCTGGTGAAGAAAGTGATGGGATTGATGAGCACTTGGCCTTCCTGTCAAGAAGATTCTCCAAACTGAAATTCAAGAAGAATTTCAACCCTGCAAAATCATTTAAAGGCAATTCCAAGCCTGATAGAAGCATGGTGGATAGATCCAAATTCAAATGCTTCAACTGTGGAAATGCAGGTCACTTTGCAAATGAATGCAGAAAGCCAAAAGCTGAGAAGAGGTCCAGTGAACATATGGATTACAAAAAGAAATATTATGAACTTATCAAGCAAAAAGAAAGAGCATTCATTACAAAGGATGATTGGGCAGCTGGAGATGATTCTGATGATGAGGAGTTTGTCAATCTTGCTCTAATGGCCAACTCCACAGATCAAGAAGAAAACACTGGAAGCAGCAGTCAGGTATTCACTACAAACTTAGTAGAGTTAACTAAAGATGAATGCAATGCTACTATCAATGAAATGTCTACTGAATTATATCATTTTCATCTGCAAACTTAGTAGAGTTAACTAAAGATGAATGCAATGCTACTATCAATGAAATGTCTACTGAATTATATCATTTTCATGTCTCTTTGAAGTCTCTTACTAAGGAAAATTGTAGAATTAAGGAAGCTGACACCTTTCTTAGTAATAGAAACAGTGCTCTAGAAACTCAGTTCATTGAGTTTGAGAAACTGAAGATTGAATGTCAAACAGCCAAGGATGATCTTTTGGCTGTCTTAAAAAGAGAAGAGATCATAAGAAAACAGCTTCATAAGGAACAAGAAATTATTGCTAAATGGAAATCTGGGAGAGATGTTTCCACTAATATCATCAACATGCAAGGTAGAGAAACCTTTGTGGAGAATGAATGAAAAAGGAATAAGAAAGCTCTTGAGATCTCTGAGATCAGTTCAAGTGATGAGAATACTGATTATGATCATCAGTTGAAAAACAAAGCTTCAACTGATGAAAGTCATCAGTTGAACAAAAACTCATCAGTTGACAAGAAAGTTCTCAAGAAACTCAACAAGAAATATGGTCCTGTTAAGAAGAACTTTGTCAAAGGTGAGAATAATTCTTTTGAGACTAGTGAGAGTGTAAACAACATTCATAATTCCAGTAACAAGACCAAAAAGAAATTGGATGCTAGTGAGCTTAAATCAGAAGAGACTAAGAAGAAGAAGGGGAATAGAAATGGTAAAATTAGAGTCAATAAGCACACTAACTACACACCCAATGCCAGTGCTCCCAGGAAAACTTGCAGTAAATGTGGTAGTGTAAATCACTTATCTGCTAATTGTAAAACTATGATTGCTCCTAGGTCTCGTTTGTTACGCTGCAACCCAACGCAGTAACCTACACTTCCATGGAACTCATCTAGATGACAGTGTTTGGTATACAACTTTTAATTTAAACTATGTAACCCAAACTTCCTAGGTATCTGAAGTTACAACAAAACACCGTAACCTAGTTACATTGCTCAAACGTGGTTTTTCTGAGTTACCGCGTGAATGTACAATATTTGTAATATATTTTTCAAACTTTTCCTATTTATAATATAATTATTATATATAAATTATTGTTTTGACTTTTGATATAATATTACTTGTTTATATACATTGATCTTTTTTTTGAAATTTTATATACATTGATCTTAGTTTACTTTTAACTTCATATTTTACATATGTTGCAATTACTTCCAATACTAATTGTTATAATAATTTTATTTCACAATTTTTGTATGTCAATATTTATAAAATCATGTTTATATAATTTTAATTTGTACTTCTTTTAATATAATTATAACTAATTATATTTAATAAGTTGTTTTTAATGATATACATAAATACAATTTTAATTTTATAATATTACTAATATAATTATATTTATATTTATTTATATTTTTATATAATTAATTTATCTAATTATAAATTTTAAAATTTTATTTCTATATTTAATATATTAGCTTATTTAAATAATTTTTTTATTTTCTTATAGATATCAATATATACTTTTTTCTTTTACCATTATATTAAAATTTATATAACTTTATTTAATATTATATATCAAATAATTTTTATTTTATATGTTTGTGCAAATTTATTAATTTAATATCACATAAATAATCATAATTTACATAGTTACGTACATGTATACATCAAACATACCAAACACAATTTTTAAAGTTACACGTTAACTGCATGCTGTAACCTAGTTCCAGGTAAGTTCTAGTTACTGTGTAACTCTGAGTCCTGCTTACCAAACGAGGCCCTAATTTATCATTGCCTATTCCTATGCCATCTGTTCCTCACATGAACTTATCTGCTATGAACATGATGCCTGGTTTATTACCTCACAATTCATATTCTCAGCCTGGCATGCCATATATGTTCAATCCATATTTCAATGCTTTTAACATGCCTCAATTCCATTCAAACCTGCATGGTATAAACAATGTATGCATGCCTCAAATGCCTGTGTTTAAAAACAATGTTGAAATCCCAATTTCTCAACCAAAACCAAAGATTGAACCACTTCAATCCAAGGGAAAAGTTGAGAATGAAGGAAAAGCTGTTAAGACTAACAAATCTGGACCCAAAGCAATTTGGGTACCAAAATCAACTTGATCTGTTTTTGAAATGTGTGCAGGGAAACCATAAGAAGAATTTGTGGTACTTAGATAGTGGATGCTCCAGGCACATGACTGGTGATTCTTCCCTGCTCACAAACTTTGTAGAGAAAGCTGGCCCTAGCATTACCTTTGAAGATGACAGCAAAGGATATACTATGGGATATGGCTTGATAGCAAAAGAGAATGTCATCATAGATGAAGTTGCATTGGTGTCTGGTCTTAAGCACAATTTGCTTAGCATCAGTCAACTTTGTGACAAAGGATACAAAGTCAATTTCACTCCTGCAGCCTGTGTTGTCACCAAAGGAGATGACAGCAATGTGCTACTAATTGGACAAAGAAAAGGAAATGTGTATGTAGCTGACTTCAATTCTGTCAAGTCTGAATAAGTCACTTGTTTTCTCAGCAAAGCAAGCTCAGATGACAGTTGGCTATGGCACAAAAGATTGTCTCATTTAAATTTCAAGACATTAAATGAGTTGATCAAGAAGGATTTGGTAAGAGGAATACCAAAGATGGAATTCTCCAAAGATGGTCTGTGTGAAGCTTGTCAGCAAGGAAAGCAAAAGAGAATCTCTTTCAAAAGCAAATCTCTTTCATCAATTGTGAAACCTCTTCAGCTCTTGCATATGGATTTGTTTGGACCAGTCAATATAATGTCCATTTCAAAGAAGAAATATTGTCTAGTGATTGTTGATGATTTTTCAAAATTTACTTGGACTTTCTTCCTACATTCTAAGGATGAAGCTGGGAAAATCATTATCAATCATATCAAGGCACTAAACAACAATCCAGATGTCAAAGTTGAAAGAATAAGAAGTGACAATGGGACTGAATTCAAGAATTCTATGATGAAAGAATTTTGTGAAGATAAGGGAATTATTCATGAGTTCTCTGCACCAAGAACTCCACAACAAAATAGAGTGGTAGAAAGGAAAAACAGAACTCTCATTGAGGCTGCAAGAACCATGATAAATGAAGCTCAGCTTCCAACCTATTTTTGGGCTGAAGCTGTGAATACTGCCTGCTTCTGTTAGGTCCTGAAACGATTGTAGAAGGGGGGGGTTGAATACAATCGTCACTAAAAATCGCGGCGGAATAATCTGATTTGAATTAAACTTGTTAATCAGATTTTAATTAATTAATATAACAATGTTTTAAGTCGTTATATAATTAATAAGGTTCGTTTTAATGTCCACTAAAGTTCGTAGAATAAATTCGACAGGATGTATTCTAGTTTAGTGATTAAAACAACCGAGTGATCAAAGCACAGAAAACTGTGGATATAACAATTGCAAGTTACAAACAACTTGAAAGCTTTTACAATGCTTGAACATTTGGAAATGAAGAAGTGAAGCCATATTTATAGGCAAACCACTTAGATCTAGGTATGACATTGAAAGGAATGACTTTCTAGCTTAGGAATGACTTAAAACAACAAAGCCATGCCAAACAAGGAGAAGGAATGACATTTTAAGAGAAAGCCATACTGAAAAACTCGGTATGACTTAATCAGACTTGGTCACTAAGTCATTCGGTATGACTTTGAACACAAAAGCCATTCTGATCACTTCGGTATGACTTTATTAAGTCATAATCACTCAAGTCATACACACAAAGCAACAAAGCCTGATCACAGGACACAGTATGACTTTTTAAGTCATACTAGTGAATGTCTGATACCAACACACGGTATGACATTCAATAAGTCATACAACAGAACTCGGTATGACTTGTTAAAGTCATGACAACAAAGTCTGTTGAACAGACACGGTATGACTTTATTAAGTCATGCTGTAGGAAGCCTAAATACATGACACGGTATGACATTCTCTGAGAATGTCATGCCGAGTCATTTAAACAATAAAACCTTTATAAATAATTGAATAAATACTCAATAATTACTCACTTAATTATATTAATTATATAAATTCATAAATTAAATTAATTCGAAGGTGAATCAATTTAATAAATAAATTATACAACTAATTTAATTATTTTGATAAGTGAAATAATTAAAGAAATATTTATTAAATTATATTTCTTCAACAGCAGGGACTCCAGGCTTTTGATGAACGTTGTAGATCTTTGTCTTGATCGAACGGCCACTTGTAGTTGATGCAGAATACCTAATTAGAGTAGCTGACACACAAATGTACTGTCTGGTTCATCTGTATCTAGCTGAATTAAATATTCTTTATCAAATAAACATTTGAGATGTGGCTTGTTCGTCGATTCTTTGTCTTCGTAGTTCTTCTTCATTAGTAACAATAGTATGGAATCTTCTGAATAAATAAAGTATTAAAACTTTATACCTTCTGGACTTCTGGACGTGCTACAAAAGATTATTTGTACACTGAGGCTTGAACATATTAATGAACTTCTTCCAGTGGTGTGCAGCAGCATCCTGAAATTCTTCAGACATATAATTTCAATAAATCACTTGACGTTCTTCGTACGGATTCCTTCAACAGTACTTGCTATTTACCTTGCTTTCTTATCAGAGTTGAGTTGGTACCTCTTTAATTACAAATAGGCTAAACATATGCCTTTCAATCTCCCCCTATTTGTTTGTTAACATAACATGCAAATTATCGAGAGGATAACTCAACTAACTGATAAGACAAAGGATTAAACATGAATTGTAAATAGCAAAAAGTTTCTGGTATTTCATTAAACATTGACCAGAATTCAAAAGATTACATTAGATTACAAAAGGATGTTCTTTTTGAACATATATTACAAATCCCTAATGAATCTAACGATCAACTTCTCCTTCTTCGATATCAGAAGTGTGAAGGATAGGAGTTGAAGGTTCTTCCCTGGTTGGCACTTCAGATGTAGTGGATTCACCACGCTTCATTCGTTCCTTTGCCAGAGCCAGTTGATGTAGTACTTCCAAATCCACCGGGTCTTCGCGGAAGTCTGATGGCTGAGATTTTGTAACATTTTTCATCCTTCAAAAGTATTGAGCAACATTCTTTCGAGTGCAGTAAGCAAGAATCACATCATCAGCATCAGACTTAGCTTTAGAAGCAAAGCCCTTGGTTCTTAAAAGAGTGGAGGCAAGAGCAAGTTGTTTAGCTGGATACTTTGGCAAGGCTTCTTCGTTGAGATAGACAGTGCTGAAGATCTCCTTGTGAACGAACTTAACACAATAAGGATTCCTGACAACCTGAGGACTGTTGAATACAGCTTGTTCCAGCAGTTTGTCACGAAGAAGTTCATTCAGGTTGGAGCTGCGCTTTACCTTATTCCGAAGCACCCAGAGCTCAGATACAGAGAATGATTTCAGAGATTCGACAGATAGTCTGAAAGAACCATTCCTCTGTGTATAGACAATTAGCTCCCATTGCTCTAGCAAATTGTTGACCCCCACTGTCACATAATTCAATTCCAAAGCAAAGGCATGCATAAAGACATCCTCGTCAGGGTTTACCTCTCTAAGATCATAGATCAGAGATAAGAACTTGTTGTCGTCGAAAGGCTCCCTTTGAGGTCCATTAATGATTCTTCTTGCAATGTCCCAGCTTTTTCCTTCTTTCCTCCTTATATCAAGATTCTTCTGCTTGATTGCAGCATCATAGATTTTCTGTTTCTCGATCTTGATTTGTTCTTCTGTGATCAACTTGTCCTCTAGAAGTTTTTGGAAATCACGAAGCTTACGCTTCCTAGCTTCATTTTCAGCTTTGAACTTCCGGACATTCTCCTCATGTTCTAGGTCAACAGGTTCTTCATCCTGAAACAAATAACCCTCATCAAATTTACCTTCTTCTTCTTCTGCTTGACGATAGGTAGCATCGAAGATGTCATCATCATCCATATCCTGTGGATAGTCATCATAACTATCAGAATTGAAAACATTGTCGGACTGATGTAACGGTTCTTTGCCTTTAGACTTATGAGTTTCTTTGTCAGGGGCAGATCCAGAAGTGGTATTATCCTTGTTGCTTTGATTTGAGCTATTGCCTCTATCATCCCTGTCACCTTTGTCTCTATTCTCCCCCTTAGTTGAGGGATCCTCTCCGGAGGGTTGATCATCAGACTTGTTGGAGTTTCTGAGGAGTTGATCTAACTTGCTGTCGATGGTCTCAAATTTGGACATGTAAAGCTCATGATTAGACCTCATTTCAACAGCCAAGTCATGGATTTCCTCTTTAAGCTCATCCCTGTAAGAACTGGATGGCCTTTCCTCAGTTTTCTGTTGCAGGGTCACCAACTGTGCACCCTTGAGCTTCTCGTTCTCAGCAATCATTCTGGCAAGCTCAGCTCTTAGCTTTGCCATTTGTTCCTCAAACAGAGCAGGGTTAGTGTGTGCGCTCACCTCACGTACACTCAAAGCTGTTTCACTAGCCTCACGTGCATGTGTATCGCTCGGTGTTTGCCTTACATCACTCTGTTCATTCACTCTTCCCGCTGTACCTGTATATACTACCAATGTCCCCTGAGATGGGTTCAAAGGTAGTGGAGGAACAAATTGTCCTCCGGACGCCTGTGAGGGCAGATTAACTTGCACGCTGCCAAGTTCCGCCTGATCAGAAAATAAAGGGAGATCAGCAAAGTTTTCATAAATAATACATTGATTTTGAAAATCTGTGCACTCAGTAAACATAGTAACCTGTGTATCTGTTTGGTCTGGCACTAGCGTGAGTGCTAGCGCAGTGCTTGACTCTGTACAAGTTACCGCGGCCGGACGGTCAATTTCAATGGCCACATCCTGTAGAGAGAATGGGTCCAGAGACTGTTTATCTGCCATATCAAAATCTGAGCCTTGTTGGGAAGGCACAGATGAGGCTACAGTTGTCTCCAAGGTTTCCACCCTTTGCTTCTTTGAGGGAGACAGAGCTGTGGGTTTATTCATTAAACTACTCGAACTCCGTTTCCTCGCAACTTTACGAACAGGTTGCATTGAAGTGTTGGTTGATGTGTTTGGAGAAACGAATATTTGTTGAAGAGAATCTTCAGCTAGGTTATGAACCTGTGTGTTGTCAGGTTCATTGCTGGTAGGCTGGAAAACAAAATCAAGGTCACAAACAAAATCACAACCATAATCTGACGTATCAACATTAAAATTAGATGATAAATTAGAAAGTACCTGAGCTACCTGTAGGTCCTGACGGAAGGACTGCAGCTCTGGATTGATAGGAGAGTCAGAGGGTAGGGGTTGTGAGGTAGATTGTGTTTGTGGGATGATTTGGGATTGTGTTTGGTGTGGGAGAGGTTCAGATGAAGATGGTTGATGCTCGAAGAGATCATAATCCAAAGTTTGATCTTCAAATGAAGGGTTAGATTGTTCTGTTTGATGGATGGGGGAGTGATATGATGATTGGTTGGATGAGTGGTGTGAAGATTGTGCTTCTTGGGATTGTTGAGGTGAATGCTGCTGTTGTTGTTGTTGTAGAAGTTGTTGTTGATGGTGTTGTGTAGGTTGTTGAGTCTGCAGGGGTTGAGGTTCTTGAGGTTGCTGCTGCTGCTGTTGTTGTTGTTGAGGCTGCTGAGGTTGTGGTGCAGGAGCCACTTGAAGTTGATACGGTTGAAGAGGAGCATTGAACATTTGGAGCATGTGAGGAGTGGTGATTAGTGGAACATTGGCAAATTTATTCTTGTTATCCAACTGAGTCATAAGTTTGGTGCAGGCACGAGGAACTTGTGCCACAGGAGAGTTGGAGTAGTGTTCCTTCTCAGCGTCAGTCATCTTGTCATTCAGAAACAGCATAATAAACCTTGGATAGAAACAGGAAACCTTTGCGTTCTGTTCAACAGATCTGTTCCTTAGGGGCCCTAACTTGGAAAGAATGGCTTGCAGAATAAGCTTTCCAAAGTTAATCCGACGATTATAAACAATGCTGAACCCAATTTTCTGAAGCAGCGAGGTTATTACATTAAAGTTCTTGCGAGTGGTCGGAGCAAACACTTTAGCCAAAGTGTCGAAGAAAAGATCCCACTCAGGCTTCAGATTGCCTTTCAACATTCTAGGCAAATTGATCTCTCCCTGATATAAGATTGTCTCGAAGAAATTGGAGAGTTCAGCTTCGGTAGGGAGTTCAGCAAAATTCTCCCTGGGAAACCCCAAAATCCGATTCACATCATCAGTGCTGATAGTAATCGTACGTCCTCCGTGTAAATCTCCAGAAACCCGATGATTATCCAACAACGTAGTATTCAGGGCTGTCGAGTAGAAGTCCTGAATTGGTTGTATCTGGAGGTCTGCATGAGCTGTAATAGCAGTGCTGACGAGCGACTGGCTATTCAGAAACCGGACCCACGGTCTAAATCGAGCCAAACTGGCCTCGGGGTCGAAAAATCCATTCAAATTAGTCTCCTCAATTACAAAGCGACCGGCCATTTTTAAAATTAAAAATTGAATTAAGTGAGAATTTTTCAAATAAAATAATAATTTTCAAATTTCTCACAAATTTCAATTAATAATTAACAAATCAATTAATTAATTAATTAATAATTCGATTTAAATGGGTAAAATCGAATTAAAATTTAATTAATCCTTAAAAAGGCTTAACAAGGTCCCAAACAATGTCTTAGCACCCACTAACTTCAAAAAATCCCAATTGGCTTCTCAAAACCCTAATTTTCGAAATCAACAAACAGGGGTTTTGAAATCAGTATGCACAAACCACCACAAATCGCACAAAACTGGTACTACACGGCCACAGGAGCACAGAATCGGTCAAGAATCGTTCAGACTCGGTCAAAATCGATGAAACTCGGTGACTCAGTCTAACTCGGGTCGAAGGGTTTCAAAATTTTCAAAATTTCAGCAGCAATTCGACTTGATTTCTTGAATATTCGAAGTAACCAGCAAGCTTTAAGCTTGAAATAAGTAACCAGCAAGTTCTTTGAAGCAAAAACTTGAAAAACTCGAATGAAACAACAATGTCTGTGTATGTGCGCGTGTAAGTGGTGAAGTGGAGAAGATGAATGAAAGCGGTATGAGATTATTATGTTAAGTCATACAGACTTAAGGGGGTCGGTATGACTTTCTTTCGAAATGTCATACCGTGCACTTGAGAAAGACATTCTCGTGCAACCGGTATGACATTTCTAAAGAATGTCATACCGAGGAAATGAAAAGGGGAGTTAGCAGCATACGGTATGACTTTCTTAAAGAAAGTCATGCCACACAGCGAAGTGTGCGACAGAAGCTAAACGCGGTATGACTTTTTCTGAAAAAGTCATACCGAGCTTTTAAACACAGAATAATAAAAAGTATTATGAATTTTGATTATTTAAAAGCAATAAAACCTTTTGCACATTTAATCAAAAATCCAATACACATAATATATAATATATTACACATATATTTTGTAAAATTCAACTTTAATTAAATATAAATACTTATGAATTTAACTTTAATTCATTAAAATGAATTAACTTAAAAACAAATATTTATGCTTGATTAATTTTGAAAAATACAAACTAAATACATATAATTATCTAAATGCATGGAGAATATTACAGGGGAGTATGCAGCACTTAGAAAATTATAGAGACGGATATGAACCTGCATAATTACACATAAGTTAATCAGATAATTTACAAACAATTATATAAAAACTAATAAAATAGATATAATTACACAGAAAATTCACAAAAATATATAATAATATATAAAATACATATATATATACAAAGAGAATCATGGCATATTTAACATCCCTAGTTCACAAACCAACTTAGAGAAAGTGGATTCATCAAGTGGTTTAGTGAAGATGTCTGCAATCTGATCAGCTGTGGGTACGAAATGTAACACCACAGTACCATTCATGACATGTTCTCTAATGAAATGATACCTGATATCTATGTGCTTGGTCCTGGAGTGTTGCACTGGATTGTTTGAAATGGCTATGGCACTGGTGTTGTCACAAAATATTGGAATTTTGTCGACAGAAATACCATAATCATTTAATTGATTCCTGATCCAGAGAATCTGAGCACAGCAACTGCCAGCAGCTATGTACTCAGCTTCAGCAGTAGAAGTGGACACTGAGTGTTGCTTCTTGCTGTACCAGGAAACCAACCGACGTCCTAGAAATTGACAGCTTCCAGACGTACTCTTTCTATCAATCCTGCAACCTGCATAATCAGAATCTGTATAGCCGGTTAAGTCAAAACCAGTATTCTTAGGGTACCAAATACCTAATCCAGGTGTACCCTTAAGATATCTAAAGATTCTTTTGACGGCTATAAGATGTGATTCCTTAGGATCAGCCTGAAACCTAGCACATAAACATGTTGCAAACATGATATCTGGTCTACTTGCAGTAAGATAAAGTAAAGATCCAATCATACCTCGATAGCTTGTGATATCAACTTTCTTACCAGATTTATCCTGGTCAAGCTTTGTGGCAGTGGCCATGGGTGTCTTTGCCGGAGAAGAGTCTTCTAGATTGTACTTTCTTAGAAGATCTCTGACATACTTTGATTGGCAAATGAATATTCCATCTTCCTTTTGGCTTACTTGAAGACCAAGGAAGTAGGACAGTTCACCCATCATACTCATCTCATAATTACTCTGCATTAACTTAGCAAATCTCTTGCATAAGTTGTCGTTAGTAGAACCAAATATAATATCATCAACATATATTTGAACAAATATCATATCATTATCATGCAATTTGTAAAAGAGAGTTTTGTCTATGACACCTCTAGTAAATTTATTTTCAATCAAAAATTCAGAGAGGGTGTCATACCATGTCCTTGGTGATTGCTTAAGCCCATAGACAGCTTTGAATAGGAAGTACACAAAATCAGCAAATTCTGGATTTTCAAAGCCAGGGGGCTGTTCCAGATATACTTCTTCTTCCAGCTTTCCATTCAGAAATGCACTTTTCACATCCATCTGATAAACTCTGAAGTTGGAGTGTGCAGCAAATGCAAGAAATATTCTGATGGCTTCAAGACGAGCAACTGGAGCATAGGTTTCATCATAATCAATTCCTTCTTCTTGAGAATAACCTTTTGCAACCAGTCTGGCTTTGTTTCTCACAACAATGCCATCACCATCTAACTTGTTACGGAAGACCCACCTAGATCCAATTGTAGACTTTCCTTTTGGTCTTGGAACCAGGGCCCAGACTTCTTGTCTCTCAAATTGATTGAGTTCTTCTTGCATGGCAAGAACCCAATCAGGATCAGCAAGTGCTTCGTCTATTTTCTTTGGTTCTAATTGTGAAAGAAAGCCAGAGAATAGACATTCATTTGTCGTAGCACTTCTAGTCCTTACACCAACATCAGGATCACCAATAATCAGATCAAAGGGATGATCTCTGCTCCAAATCCTTTCCCTTGGAAGTTGTGTCCTTGATGATTCAGCAGTATCATCATTAGGCTGATGTGTATGACTAGTTGATCCACCAGCTCCCCCTGAGTTGTTGCCAGGTTGACTTGATGATCCACCACTAGCATTAGTGGAATCTCCAGCATTATTGCCATTTCCTCCACCATTGCCTGGATCATTATCATTGTTGTCATCACCTGTTGCAACCTCAGGTGGCACATCATCATCTGAATCAGAATCTGGATAGTTGTCAAACCTCAGAGATTCAGATGGATCAGCAGATTGTAAACTTGGTAGTTTAGTGTCATCAAATGTTACATTGACACTAACTTTCACTGACAGAGTATCAATTACAAAAACTCTATAAGCATTGTTTGTATAACCAACAAAAATTGCTTCAGATGCCTTTGGCTCAAACTTGTTCAAGTTCTCTTCACCATCCTTGAGAACATAACACTTGGCTCCAAAGACATGAAGATGTTTGACATAAGGTTTCTTGTTGTTATACAGATGAAATGGAGTTTTCATATGATCCTTGTTGATCAAAGTTCTATTCTGGGTATAGGAGGCAGTAGACACAGCTTCAGCCCAAAAGTACAGTGGAAGCTTTGATTCAGCAATCATAGTTCTTGCAGCTTCAATCAGTGTACGATTCTTTCTTTCGACGACTCCATTCTGCTGAGGAGTCCTTGGTGCTGAATACTGCCTTCTAATTCCCTTTTCAGAGTAGAAGTTGATTAGAGTTTGATTCTTGAATTCTGTGCCATTGTCTGACCTTACAGCTTTGACTGGCACACCTTTATCCAATTCAACTAACTTTATATGATCAATCACTGTCATCGGGGTTTCATCCTTAGAAGCCAGGAAGTAAACCCAAGTAAATTTGGAGAAGTCATCCACAATAACCAAGGCATATCTTCCTCCATCAATGGATGCAACATTTACAGGGCCAAACAGATCCATATGCAACAAATGAAGTGGATCTGTAATGGTATTGATGGTTTTGCCTTTGTGAGATGCTCTCTTCGCTTTTCCTTTCTGACAAGCTTCACAGAGATCATCAGTTGAGAATTCCAGGGAAGGCAACCCTCTCACTAGATCTCTCTTGACTAGAGAGTTCATAGTTTTGAAGTTGAGATGTGAGAGCTTCTTATGCCATAACCAACTATCTTCAGCAGACGCTTTGGCGTAGAAACAGTGAACTTCGTTTCCTGGTCCTGAAGATAAATCAGCTACGAATATATTGCCTTTCCTTATGCCACATAGTGAAGGACGCTTATCCTTGATATGTTTAATGATACATATCTCCTTTTCAAAATGAACATAATATCCTTTGTCACAGAATTGACTGACACTCAGGAGATTATGTTGAAGTCCTTCAACTATTGCAATATCTTCTATGATGATCCTTCCAATTTTGTACTTGCCATATCCTACAGTACGACCTTTGCTATTATCAGCAAAACTGACTGTAGGGCCAGCTCCTTCTCTTATGTCCTCCAGCAGGGATTTATTGCCAGTCATGTGCATTGACGCTCCACTGTCAAGCACCCAGGTAACACGAACAACTCCACTGGCACCCTGAAAGCTTCCAGCAGGAGGAGGTGAAGATGATCCAGCATCAGCCATGAGAGCAACATTCCCAATCTGCTCTTCTTCATCACTATCTGTATCATCCCAGCTTTTCCCTTCTGCTAGATATGATTTGCTCTTGAAGCTTTGACTTCCAGAAGTACCATGATGCTTTCTAACCAGTGCATCATACTTCTGCTTCAGCTCATCATACGAATCTTTTCTTTTTCCTTGAACCTTGGGCTGTTTGCATTCAGTTGCAAAGTGTCCAGGTTCACCACAATTGAAGCATTTGAACTTGCTCCTGTCCACCATCCCAGTCTTGTATCCTCCTTTGCTTGTAGAAGATGAATAACCTCCCTTCTGAAACTTACTAACAGTAGGTTTGTATTTATAGGAAGGGTTCTTCCGGAATCTCATGTTTCCAAACTTCTTGGCAAACAGGGATAGAGATTGATCTTCTAACAGTTCCAGCTCTTCCATTGTATAGAACTCATCATCACCACTGGAAGAAGCAGTCTGACCCATCTCAGGTACAACAAACTCCTGAGTGGTTTTAGAAGGAACAACAACATCCTTCTTCTTTTCTTCCAGTACAGGTGACTCAACAACTAGAGCTCTCGAATGGTTCTGTGTTTTACCCCAGCCATATCTCTGTTTACTCTGAACTTGCTCCAGTTCATAAGTTTTCAAAACTCCGTAGAGTCTTTCCAGAGAAATCTCATTCAGATCTCTGCTTTCCCTGATGGCAGTGATTCTGTGTTCCAGATGTTCAGGAAGGGTTAAGAGAAACTTCATGTTGACCTCTTTCTTGTCGTAGAATTTCCCATTCAGATTTAAATTATTTATCAAATTATTAAGTCTGATAAATACTTCTGAAATCCCTTCACCGGGATGAGAACCAAACTGTTCATACTGAGCCATCAGTATCTCTTTCTTGTTTTCCCTAACTTCCTCTGAGCCTTCATTGATAATCTCTAACGTATCCCAGATTTGCTTGGCGTTCGTACAATTAACAACAGCATTGTACATTACTGGATCTAGAGATTCCACCAATATTAGTTGGAGAGCGTCATCTAAGTTCATCTGTTCACTCTCTTCATCTGTATACTCAGAAAGTTCTTTCGGAATGATCTGATGAGGTATTAACACACCATCCTCTTCGTGTGCTAATATGACATTCATCGGAGTAGTAACACCTTTGTCCAAGATCCCGATGTATTTTCGGTTCGCGGTGCGGAGGAATAGGAACATGTGCCTCTTCCATAGGCCAAAGTGTTCTTTGCTGAACGGTGGGATTTTAATGCTACTGATCTTTTGTGTACTCATATTTAAGGATTTGAAGTGAATAGTGTTTGGATGAGATTTGGATTTTTGAAAGAAAAATATTTTAAATCAAAATTAATTTTTGGAATAAAATTAATTCGAATAAAAAATATTTGGACGTTACAGAGTGTGTATAGGATCTGATACGGAAAAATGGTATCAACCGCTCTGATGCCAATTGTTAGGTCCTGAAACGATTGTAGAAGGGGGGGGGTTGAATACAATCGTCACTAAAAATCGCGGCGGAATAATCTGATTTGAATTAAACTTGTTAATCAGATTTTAATTAATTAATATAACAATGTTTTAAGTCGTTATATAATTAATAAGGTTCGTTTTAATGTCCACTAAAGTTCGTAGAATAAATTCGACAGGATGTATTCTAGTTTAGTGATTAAAACAACCGAGTGATCAAAGCACAGAAAACTGTGGATATAACAATTGCAAGTTACAAACAACTTGAAAGCTTTTACAATGCTTGAACATTTGGAAATGAAGAAGTGAAGCCATATTTATAGGCAAACCACTTAGATCTAGGTATGACATTGAAAGGAATGACTTTCTAGCTTAGGAATGACTTAAAACAACAAAGCCATGCCAAACAAGGAGAAGGAATGACATTTTAAGAGAAAGCCATACTGAAAAACTCGGTATGACTTAATCAGACTTGGTCACTAAGTCATTCGGTATGACTTTGAACACAAAAGCCATTCTGATCACTTCGGTATGACTTTATTAAGTCATAATCACTCAAGTCATACACACAAAGCAACAAAGCCTGATCACAGGACACGGTATGACTTTTTAAGTCATACTAGTGAATGTCTGATACCAACACACGGTATGACATTCAATAAGTCATACAACAGAACTCGGTATGACTTGTTAAAGTCATGACAACAAAGTCTGTTGAACAGACACGGTATGACTTTATTAAGTCATGCTGTAGGAAGCCTAAATACATGACACGGTATGACATTCTCTGAGAATGTCATGCCGAGTCATTTAAACAATAAAACCTTTATAAATAATTGAATAAATACTCAATAATTACTCACTTAATTATATTAATTATATAAATTCATAAATTAAATTAATTCGAAGGTGAATCAATTTAATAAATAAATTATACAACTAATTTAATTATTTTGATAAGTGAAATAATTAAAGAAATATTTATTAAATTATATTTCTTCAACAGCAGGGACTCCAGGCTTTTGATGAACGTTGTAGATCTTTGTCTTGATCGAACGGCCACTTGTAGTTGATGCAGAATACCTAATTAGAGTAGCTGACACACAAATGTACTGTCTGGTTCATCTGTATCTAGCTGAATTAAATATTCTTTATCAAATAAACATTTGAGATGTGGCTTGTTCGTCGATTCTTTGTCTTCGTAGTTCTTCTTCATTAGTAACAATAGTATGGAATCTTCTGAATAAATAAAGTATTAAAACTTTATACCTTCTGGACTTCTGGACGTGCTACAAAAGATTATTTGTACACTGAGGCTTGAACATATTAATGAACTTCTTCCAGTGGTGTGCAGCAGCATCCTGAAATTCTTCAGACATATAATTTCAATAAATCACTTGACGTTCTTCGTACGGATTCCTTCAACAGTACTTGCTATTTACCTTGCTTTCTTATCAGAGTTGAGTTGGTACCTCTTTAATTACAAATAGGCTAAACATATGCCTTTCAGCTTCACTCAAAACATTTCTCTAATTACCAAACCTCAAAATCTAACTCCTTTTCAACTTTTTAAGGGAAATAAGCCAACAATCAGCTTTCTTCATGTATTTGGTTGCAAGTGCTATGTTCTAAGGGATCAAGGTGAAAATCTTGGAAAATTTGAAGTCAAAGCAGATGAAGCTATCTTTGTTGGATATTCTAATGGAAAATCATTTAGAGTATACAATCTGAGAACCAACATTGTTATGGAATCAATTCATGTAGTTTTTGATGATAAAAAGATTCAAGGATTGACAGATGAAGGATTTCATGACAATCTTAGATTTGAGAATGAAGGTGAAGGTGATCTGTATGACAATGATGATGATTGTGATGATGCTGTTCAGAATGCTGGAATTAATCCTGGAATTAATATTCCAACTGATGAGACCTTGGTACAAGAGACAACTGCCATTGAAAACTCAACTGAAGCATTAGTTGAAACTACTTTGGAGGCTTCAGTTGAAACCCCTCAAGGATCATCAGTTGAAAGAATGTCTCAAAATTTCAATCAATCCAGACATAATGAGATGTCAAATTTAGGGGGAGCTTTTCAACATGGTAATCTGAACTATAACAATGAAGCTACATCATCAAGACAATCATTTCCACCTCAGAGAAAGTGGACAAGGGATCATCCTTTTGAATTAATTATTGGAGATGCAAATGCATCTGTACAAACAAGAAGAGCTACTCAAGATGAATGTTTATACAGTGCATTTCTTTCACAGGATGAGCCTAAAGTAATAGAAGATGCTCTCAAAGATGCTGATTGGGTTCTTGCCATGCAAGAAGAATTAAATAAATTTGAGAGAAATAAAGTATGGAAGATGGTACCCAAGCCTAAGAATAGAACAATTGTAGGCACAAGGTGGGTATTCAGAAACAAGATGGATGAGAATGGAGTTGTCACCAGAAACAAAGCAAGGCTTGTGGCTAAAGGATACTCTCAATCTGAGGGAATTGATTTTGATGAGACATTTGCACCAGTTGCAAGATTGGAAGCCATAAGAATCTTCTTGGCCTATGCTGCTTATGCAAACTTTAAAGTTTATCAAATGGATGTTAAAAGTACTTTTCTAAATGGTGAATTGGAAGAGGAGGTGTACTTGGTTTTGAAGATCCAGAATTTCCAGAGTATGTTTACTTTTTATTAAAAGCACTTTATGGATTAAAGCAAGCACCAAAGGCATGGTATGACACTCTATCTCAATTCTTGTTAGATAATCATTTTTTTAGAGGAACTGTGGATAAAACACTATTTTACAGAAATGTAAATGATGCCTTTATTTTAGTTCAAATTTATGTAGATGATATAATTTTTGGTTCTACAGATGAGAAACTTTGCAAAAAGTTTGCTAATCTAATGAAAAGTCAGTATGAAATGAGCATGATGGGAGAGCTCACCTACTTTATTGGTTTACAAGTTAAACAAGTAAAGGAAGATATATTCATAAATCAAACTAAGTACATCTATGATTTACTTAAAAAGTTTGATTTAATGGATTGCAAAGAAGCCAAGACTCCCATGCCAACTACCACTAAATTGGAGTTAAGTCATAATGAGAAATCTGTGGATATCTCTAATTATATAGGCATGGTTGGTTCTCTTTTATATCTGACAACTAGTAGACCAGACATTATGTTTTCTACATGCCTCTGTGCTAGATTTCAAGCTGATCCTAAGGAATCACATCTTATTGCTATAAAAAGAATATTCATATATCTTAAGGGAACACCAAATCTTGGTATTTGGTACCCTAAAGACTCTGGATTTGATCTAATTGGATATTCATATGCTGATTTTGCAGGATGCAAAATTGATAGAAAAAGTACAACAAGCACCTGTCAATTTCTTAGAAATAGGCTGATTTCTTGGTTTAGCAAAAAGCAACACTCTGTTTCAACCTCTACAGCTGAGTCTGAATACATTGCAGCTGGAAGTTGTTGTGCACAAATATTGTGGATGAGAAATCAATTACTTGATTATGGTTTAAATCTCTCAAAAATCCCAATATTTTGTGACAACACCCGTGCTATCGCTATAACTGAAAATCCAGTACAGCACTCAAGAACCAAGCATATTGACATCAAATATCACTTCATAAGAGAACATGTGATGGCTGGTACAGTTGAAATGCATTTTGTTCCAAGTGAAGAACAAATTGCAGATATTTTCACAAAACCTCTTGATGAATCCACATTCACAAGGTTGGTAAGTAAATTATGTATGTTAAACTTCTCCTAATTTATAGTGAATTTTTCTGTAATTTGGCAGCCAGAATTTTACTAATTTCAATTTCTCAAAATTAAGTTAGTTATAATTCTGGATAAAATGTGTAATATTCCAACTGATGAAGTAGTAAAATTGTTTCAACTGATGTTTGAAACAATACTCTATTGTCTTGTTTTCATTCAACTGATGACATTAGTTGAAAACACTTTCAACTGATCATCATCAGTTGAATAAGAAGTTTAAAGAGGCGCTTACTTCATCCGTTGAAACTATTATCAGATCTGAGCCGTTGAAATTTCTTTTATCTCTCCTCTACTTTATACATACGATTGTGTCTGTAATTTTTGTAGAGTTAAATAAGAGTTATTTCTTCTCAACGGTAATTTCTCAGCCAATCACAGCAATTTTCTGAGAAAGTATTTAAGTGTTTTAGTTTATTTTCATTTCTTTTTCACTACACTCTTTCGAATTCACAAACCCCCTTCTCTCTCTGTGCAAAGAAAACTTTCATCTTCTTCAAGCTTTTTTCTGTAACTGCAATGGCGCCAATGAAGAAATACACTTCTCGCACTAACTTTATCTATGAGAAGAACAACTTTGCCTCCTTTGTGGACACCAAGGCGGTAGAGGAGAAAGAGTATCACCGAATGATGGAGTTCATCAAAGCAAGTCAACTCTCTCATGCCATGCTTTCAACTCCAACTGTCTATCATGAGGTTGTAGAAGAAATATGGACCTCTGCTGAATTCAATAGTGAGGATGATAATATTTCTTTCTCTCTTAAAAATAATGTGCATGTTATTAACTGTGATGTCATGAATGCATGCTTTAAGATTCCTGATAACACTGTTAATTCCTTGCCTTCTGATGTTCAATTGGTTAACATGTTCTATGCCATGAATTATGTTTTGCCTACTGATGCTTTAGGTAAAATAGAGAGGAGAGGTCTTAGGAGAGAATGGAGTTACTTATGTGATGCCTTTGTTAAATCATTTTCTGGCAAAATTAGTAACTTTAATGCTATTACTTCTCTGATTCTGCAAATGCTTTATATGTTCTTGACCAATGAGTACTTTAACTTTGGTACTTTGATGATCCATAAAATTGGGGAGAAGCTAGGTGATAGGACTGATAGGCCTAAGAACATATACTATGTTAGATTTTTGATGATGTTGGCTAACCATGTTGATAACAAGTTAGTCATCACTAACCAGGAAGCCAAGCTTCCAAGTTTTGTGCAGGAAAAGAGGGTGTTCAAAGACCTCTTGAGGATGAATTTATACCCCTCTTTAGAGGTGGTCTACCTGCCAATAATGGAAGCTGTTAAAGAAAAAGAGGTACATGGTTTTCCCTCTACTCCTTCTCAACCCTCATCTTCTTTGCTTTCTACCATCAGGGCTGTTGAGGAGGCCCATCAACAGTCCACACAAGAGGCACAACCTTCAAAATCCAAATCCTCTAAACCAACCTCAGGTGCCTCCCAAAAGGCTTCTGTTGTAAAATTCAAGAAACACAAACCTGAGGGGAGTGTGGTAGGAGTAAGTGAGGAGGAGGGACAGGGTGAACATAAAAGAAACCCTGAGGATAAGGCTGGAGAGGTGAGTGATAACCAGCCTAGCCAATCTGCAGTCTCCCAAAAGACTATAGAGCTTAATAAGGATTCAAACACATCCCTAGCAGTATCCTCCCAAAAGGATGTTGCTATTGAAAATAGTCCCCATCCAGGGACACAGCAAAAGAGGGGGAGGGACACACCATCACCTATAAAAGCCTATGGGAGAAAGAAGCTCAAAGGTGACAAGTCCAAGCACATTGCACACACTGAAATTTCTCAAAGTCAGCTTGATGTGGCTCCAAAAAATGTGGAGTCACAGCCCCCTTCTACTTCTCAATTTATCTTGCACATACATGATCTTACTATTTCTACAGTTCAAACACAATCCCCCACCTCTTCTGTGGATGTGGAATTAATTCACACCACACTTGTAAATTCTCCATCTTTGGATTTCATGGAGAAACCCCTCTCTGAGATTGATCATCATCATCTTGATGATTTGTTGGATCTCTCTCATTACATTCAAAATCAATCACCACAGACTCAACTGTCACAGCTTCCTTGCCTTTTTCTTCCTTATCTTCAACTGATCTTTTTCATCAGTTGAACAGTGTTTGTCCTTCAACTGATGTGCTTAACAGCCTTCATCAGTTGAAAGCCTCAACTACTTATGTTTCAACTGATGTCCCTCATCAGTTGACAACTGCTGCTACTTCAACTAATCTGCCATCCTCTACAGCAGTTGATCACATGGTAGCACAAACACTTTTAGGACTGAGTGAAGTGAGTTCTGGAGTGGAGAGGCAGCCTTGGTAGCTGGCAAAAGGAGAGGTAGTAGAGAGTCTGGCTATTTCTTCAAGCCAGAAAAAAGGAGAGGAAATGAGTGGCCCTTTAAAAAGGGTAAGCGAGGGAGAGGTAAGGTGTGTGGTGAGCCAAGGGGAGCCCATGATGCAAGAACAGAGAGAAAATGAGAGAAATGCAGGTGTCAATGAAGGGTTTAGTGAACAAGAATATCAAGCAGAATACAGATCCATATTGGATAGTGTTTCACTAGACCCTTAGACTTTTACTCATGGAATGCCTTCTGTTCAGGCCTTTCCAAGACTGGACAATCTAGCAGTTGAGAGGAGTTTAAATCTAATTCACACTACATCATCCATGATGATAGTGATGAACACCTCAATGAAGCTCTTGAGGATTCTCTTGGTGAAGAGCCTACAGTCTCTCTTCCTTCTTGGCTCTCTATTCAGTCTGCCAATGCAACAGTGGTCAGTCTAGAGTTGCAGAGGCAAGCCACATCACTTCTCCATCCACAATGTGGGAGCTCTTCCTCTTCTCCATCCATCACTGCTACTTTTGCTAGTCAAGCCTTGGAAAATCTCAGACTGCACAAGTATCAGTCTCTCCATTTCCAGAAAGAAGCTGAACATCTCAACTCTCTCATCACTTCTGTTAAAACTGATTTATCTAAACGGATTGATGAGAAGTTCTCTACTCAAGTCAAATATGCACTGTCTGCAACTGAAAAGAAGCAAGCTCAACTGGAAAAGCAGGTGGAAGCTCTGGAGGACAATGTCCAAATTTTGAATTCAAGGATGGAAGAGATGCTCCAACACCAAAGAGTGCAAACTGGACTTCTCCAACATCTTCTTCTGGCATCTGGCATCTCTCTTCCCAGTCCTTCTACTGCACTTGATGCTAACAAAAAAGGGGAGAAAGAACCCTTGCCTTCTCCTGCAGAGTTGGTGAGCAGAATTCCTCCTCCTTTCCATACTGCTAAAGAAAAGAAAAGGCTTGAAAGACTTGCAACTCTGGACTCCATTGAAAAGAGATTGGCTCTGTTGGATAAGAAAGCTTCTGCAAATTCACAGTCCACATCTACAGCCACAACAGTTCCAACTTCTTTTCCCACCACAACTACAATTCTTAGGGTAATCACACCTGAAATTGTCATGCCTTCAAAGAAAGAAAAGGGTGAGCCATCAATTGTGAATGAATTCAAAGCCACCCTATTTCCAAATAGTTGTGGTTACTCTAGGCCTGGCAAAGAATCAAGTTCAATCTACTTTCCACCAGCCAGGCCTGACAAGAATGAGTATAAGCTTTTGGGCCAGGAAATCAAGAGCTACAAAGATTCTAGAGATGTGGCTTTAAAATCACATTTTGCCATCATCTATAGAGAAGGCCAAAAGTTGTTCATTGGAACTGGCCATCCTCGCTACTCATTTGCAAAAGCTGAAGAGGTGGCCAGAGATTGTGAAAGAAAAGAGTATGAATCTCAACTCTCTAAGAATCAAGAAATAGAGGTTGATGAAAGATATGCAATTGAGCTGGAAGAGGAGTTGGCAGCTGAACTTCAAAGTGAAAATAGAATGGCTCTTGAGAATCCTCCAAAAAAGAAGAGAGTCAAGTCTAGATCTAAGATGCCTGAGGCTGCTAAGAGAAGAGAAGAATTGTCTGAAAAGTCTGTACTAATCTCAAAACCTTCTTCTCCAATCAAAGACACCACAGTGATGCATCCAGATGTCAACTTCCATGATGAGCCAATTATGCCAAAGGAGGAGCCAATTGATCTTGACAATATTCCAATCCCAGCCTTCCTTGTTCAAGAATCTCCTAAGCCAAAGAAGAAAGTGAAGAATGTGGCTAAGAAAATGGCTAACCCTCCAAAACCTCCAAAAGAACCTGAAAATCCAGATGACTATCTTGTCATTGCTAACATTGAAGAAATTTCTGAGTTGAAACTGGAATTGGATGATCTTCAAGAAGTTAGAGGAATAGAGGCAACTTCCAAGCTTCCTGAAAGATTGGCATTCTCATACAAAAGCAAAGGTGATGTCATCTGGCCTCTTCACAGGGTTCTGAGTTCTGAAGGATTCAGCTCTTTAACCAAGATTTATGCTTCCATGAAGAGGACATGAGGATTTACACCACCTGCCAAGTAGATGGTATTGAAGAGAATACTTGAAATCAGGAAGGAATGTTCCTCAGATGCTAGTCTACAAAGAAGGCTGAAAATCCCCTACACTGGAACGAAAATTCATCATGAACCAACCCCAATCATGGAGTTCAGAGACAGTCAAGGTGTTTGGGGAATTTTTCAGACCTAAGGATCAACTCAAGGTTGCTAGCTTAAATACTTTGAAGACTCTCCAATCCAAGCTCAACAGACAGGACAGTGATGAAGAATGGTTCTACAGGATTTTTCAGAAACAGATTGATATACTTGAAAAAAAGCTTAAGTCCAGAAGAAGAAGATCTTCTAGGAACAAGTAACCTGCTCAGTCTAGAGGAGCATAATCATCTGTAAATTTTTCTAACTCTTGTATTTAAATTTTGCATTTTATTTTATTTGTGTTTTGTTATCATCAAGTGTAGAATTTATGTCTGCATCTTCTCCAGTCATAAATTGGGGGAGATTGTTAGGAATCAATAATTTTTTATGATAACATAAACACCTTGTAACATGTTTTATTTAGAATCTTTATCAAATTTCAGTTGTAATTGTTATACTTCTTGTCTTTGGGAATTATCAATGGATGGGTAGAATAGGATGGCTAATTGTAAATATCCAATGCCATGTAATTTTATCTAAGTGAAGGATATTCAACTGATGAGATGTAACTATTCAACTGATGACGACTGGGTCATGTTTCAACTAATGAAACCCCACATTCAACTGAAGACAAAGTATTCAACTGATGATGCTAAGGAATTCAACTGATGAGACTGGAACAAAATTCAACTGATGAAGTCTGTAATTCGTTCAACTGATGAAGTCAAGAGTAGTTGAAAGTAACCAGAACTTTCAACTGATGAGCAAAGAGTAGTTGAAAGTGACTAGAGCTTAAGTCTAACAAATCACATGGATCGAATTACACTAAAATAGACATGGAAGCCTGATTAGGAAAATAAAGAAGAAGCAGAAACATTCTTATCTCATGCAATGCAATCTGGATCAAATCAAGATGATGGTCAAAGATAAAGACATCTCAGAAAGCATAAGACAAAGATGTGCAACATTGTTTAGATTAGAGTGCAATTTGTATTCTAGTTAAAAGCTTTGTAAAACTTGCAGTATATAACAAAATTAGTAGCATCAGTTGAACTCGTTCGAAAAACTTGAGAGAAATTCTGAGAGTTAAAAACTGTTCAAGTGATGAACCTGCAGCTGTGCGAATTGTAATCAATCCTCAGATTCTTCAATATAAAATCTCACGGGTGGATCATTCAATCCACCCGTATTTTTAATACTCGGTGTTTATCTGTTTTGTTGTTTTAAAGTGTTTGTTCTTGAATCTTTTATTTTGTAAAAGATTTTATTCAACCCCCCCTTCTACAATCTTTCTTATAGTTGGTGTAAAATAACAATATATATATATATATATATATATATATATATATATCAATATATTGCTACATATACAAATATAAAAGTGCTCACATATACGAATGTCACTTCCCAATATGGCTTTCTGTGGAAGCTTGACATGTGGCTGTTGAGCAGTAGTTGCATGACACTGTATCAGCTGACTCTGGAGATATTCTGAAGGCTTGACTTGGAACAGACGACTTGATAACTTGATTAATTTCTTCGATTGATAAATACTTTGCGTAACTCCGTATGTGTTGACGCTTAGTGCAATAATCTTGAATACTTCACTATTTATTCTTCACTGAGGTATGAACATATTAATGAACTTTTTCCAGTGAACTTATTCCTTGAAGACTGTAGATGGCTTCTTCAACTTTTTTTTTTAATTTTTCACTGAGGCATGAACATATTAATGTTGTGTATCTCAATGATGATACTACTAAAGATAATTAGCCTTCTTGTAATGCACCACACAAGTGATGGCGTCCCATCAAACTTCTATCACACATACAGATAGTCCTTGTGATTCCTAAAGATAGGGTTTTTCATCTCAGTTAGGGTTGAAAATATGAGATAATTTCAAAATTAGATTAATAATTATTTTCCTTTAAGGAATGAATCTCAATTGCACATCTTGGGTTTAAATTTGAATATATTCCAAAGGTGCTAATTCCGATAAAAAGAATAATTAATAATGATATTGTAAGCACAAGTATCATTCTACAACTCATGAGAGAGAAGATATAATTTTTATCAAACATTTCTATGAAAAGATGTCAAAATCGAATGACTCCATATGGACTAGGTTTGATGAAAACAATAGTCAAAATGATACAATAAACATACGCATCATTTGATAACTTATGCAAAAGAAAAATTGATACTTCATCAAATATCTTTCGGAAAGAGATATCAAAACAAGTCACCGAGGGGAAAAATAATCAACATAATAAATGAATGAGTAAGGCACTGCCAAGATTTTTACATATGTCTTCTTGATTGACTCCTCCGATGACTCATTTCGATTGTAATGATTCTTCTCGACGTCCTTAATGATCAATTACGCATATCATCGTTATGCAAAAGAAAAATTGATACTTCATCAAATATCTTTCGGAAAGAGATATCAAAACAAGTCACCGAGGGGAAAAATAATCAACATAATAAATGAATGAGTAAGGCACTGCCAAGATTTTCAAATATGTCTTCTTGATTGACTCCTCCGATGACTCATTTCGATTGTAATGATTCTTCTCGACGTCCTTAATGATCAATTACGCATATCGTCGTTGACTTGTAATCATCTCTGAAGATTTTATCACCACTATCCATGGTAGCAGGAAGTCCTATCCAGCTTGGTATTCTCAAAAGTCATATCCAACTTTATGTAATCAACATTGTAGAGCGTTTACGTTTTAATCTACTCATAACACTATATCGAGCAGTCTAATACTAATTCTATATAATTCTCAGATCAAGAACTATACAACTTGCTTCTCAATCTAATCCACCAAATCTCATACTCCTTCTATCACACTATATGAAATAATGGATTAACCTCCACCCAATACTCGAGAAGTGGTAAAGATAGTAAGGAACATTTCAGACTAGACAGGTTTTTCCACAAGTCTAGATGGCACTGATTACTCAAAAAATCAATCTCAAGCTTTGAAAGGTTAGAAACTAAAGATATTCAATCAGGTTTCTCCTGAGATCCAACTCACTGGTTTTATTTGGTGGTTTGTGGTTCTATTTTGTTGTAAGCATCTTGTGTTATACTATTGATATATACTTTTAATGATGTTCATGCTCAGCTAGTCAATTGATATCTACGAGTTAAATAACTACATGTTCTAATTTAAATGCAACTAACATGAATTTCCTAAATTTAAGACAAGGCAATATACAAATTTTTTTCTATTTTTTCTATTTTTTAATTTTAATCATATATAATTTTTTGTTGGATTTTTTCATTCATTAAGAACTCATCCCCACACTTAAATGGTTCATTGTCCTCAATGAATAAATTAATACTAATATAGTCCTAAAAATACAAAAAGAATAAAATAAAAATTATACAAAGAAAGGTTAAAAATACTCCCCTAATGCATAAGCACGAAGTGCCGATGGAAAAAAAGTGAAGTGTGGCTCCACTTAATTAAAGATTCCATCTCCAAGAAAGATTCAAACGCGGTATTGCACAAATCTCACAAAATGTGTGACTTGTCCGAGCGGTTGTGAGCAGCTTTGCAAACTTCTGGTTGTGGTTCAATTCCTTTCTCAGACATTCTTTTTATGAGCAACCAATGCAAAGCTGGGCCTGGACTAGAAGCTGCGCTACACACAGGTGGACTGGGCAGTACAGAAACTCAGTTGGGCAATATCAATGGAGACCGCCAGGAGCCGTGAACCGGCGAGTTGTGAGGAGCTTAGCCCTTTTTCCTATTCCAAAATTGTTATAAATAT
The DNA here is from genome assembly GCF_001625215.2 of Daucus carota subsp. sativus. Taxonomy (NCBI): domain Eukaryota; kingdom Viridiplantae; phylum Streptophyta; class Magnoliopsida; order Apiales; family Apiaceae; genus Daucus; species Daucus carota. Next base: position 25,700,764 of record NC_030382.2, read on the forward strand.
TTTTTTATTCCTGAAACACTTCACACAATTTATTAAGACACCTTGAGGGAGTAAAATAAAAATTTCTAATCTAAAAAAAATACAAAAATAAAATAAAAAATTACTAACCTTAAAAATTATGGGTTGCCTTCCAAGAAGCGCTTGTTTATTGTCATTAGCTCGACTTATTTAAATAGCTAATATTTATCAATGAGGTGAAAACGCAAATAAATGTACATATCTCCTAATATCAATTAATCTATTTATTTGAGCACCAATTTAATCACCAAGAAGATATATAAAGTGACACCCGAGACTTATATGATGCTCAAGAAATTAGGGTATGTGAAAGTATTTAGAAAAATCATCTCTAACACGATTATAGTTACTTTTCACAAATTCCTCCCAAATCAGATCGACCAAAGGCATATACAAATTCTCAATCCTAACATCAATTAAGTCAATCTCATCCAATCTTGGTTCTATCTCATCTACCACAATTAAATGCACAATATCCATATCCGAATCAATTTCCACCATAGATATATTATCACCCTCATCAAATAGCATGCAAAAAGAGTCATCTAAGAAATCAACATCAAAATTATCACAAGATTTTTCACATATGTTAATTTCTTGAAAAACATAAGGATCAACAAGGGTAAGATTTTCAAAATCATCATCATCTTCATCATCAAAGTCATCAATAATGATCTTACCGTTACTTACCTCGTTTGTAGACTCTTTGACCTCCTCACCATTCCACAAAGTTGCATCATCAATTTGACTAGTAGGTTCTCTATCCGTTTGAGTGCGCATCTCTACAAATTGAGTGAGCTGTTGAGTCATTTGATCCAGTGTCTTTTCCATCAACTTGGTATGAGCTTGCATATCATTGTGATGTGTCTTGAACTCTTCATTTTTTTTTCTCTTGTGCTGAAATAAATTCTTGCAAAAGAATTTCCAAGTTGGAATTTTGGGGTGGTTGAGGATAATTGATTTCAGGTGGTTGTGCTTGGCATGGACTAACTTGAATCTCTTCAAACTGAGGATAATATTGTTGATTTTGAGAAAATTTGGAGATAAAAGTTTCCAAGGCAGTTTCCAAGCTAGACTTTTGTGGTGGTTGTGCAAAAGTTTCGAGTGTGTTCCTGCATACCGCAAACTTCACAAGTAGTAACCAAATATGAAGGAATAGACTTAATTTCATCGATTGTCCAAGATAATGTAAGCAAAGCCTTAGTCAATGCCTCCATGCGTTCTTCTTCTTCCTCCATTCACTCGCTTACTTTCTTGTCGTAGAAACCTGAAACTCAAATATTGCAAGAAACAAGAAAAACCACAAGTGAAGGATTAAACGGAACAAGAATAATAGCCGAAGCAATTAAAAAAAATTAGTTGAATCTTATCAAAAACAAACTAATCGAATACCGCTTTGTCCCCGGCAGCAGCACCAAAAATTTGACAAGGCTGTCGCGTGCCTATCAAGTAATAAATATCTAACAAACCTTCCAACTATGTAGTAGGGTAAGTCAGAGTCGTTCCCACAGAGACAAACGTATCAAACACTAGCTATCCTCGATTCAATTTGTTATGGATCAAAAATCGAGGGGTGAGCTTCGTGCTTTTTGACTGATCTCGCGAGTCGGAACTCAGACGGGTCCTCACTGAAGGAATTTACGGAAGAGCGGAAGCATGATATAACAATTATCAATCCGTAAATCATGAATCGCGCATATAGAAAGACACATAAATTACACATACGATTTATGAAATAGTTTTAGAATCGAATTCTAACCTTTAAAAGCGATCCAAGGAAGACAAAGAGAGGTCCTAGCAGTTGCTTCTCAATGCGTGAAGCACTCTACCGGTATCCACCAAGATTAATCCTTCGATGAAGCTTTTATAAAGATGGAGCCCTTCTACTTTTGAGAGAGAGAGAGAGATGAAGAAGGTGAGGGAGGCTACTAGGTTTTCACAAAACCCCAGTTCTCTAAAGCCTTCTCATCTCTTTCTTTATATAGGGCCCTCCTAGGTTTTACACAATTATTATATCAATATATATTAATATATATAAATCCCACACTTTATCTTATAAAATGTTTAAATAATAATTAAAACTATTTTAATTATTATTATTTTCTAAACTCCTTAGAAAATAACCTGCTCTCTCAAAAAATCCCTTCATCAATAAATTAATCTTTTTATGGTGTGACCCTGTAGGTTCAATATTATGCCGGTAGTAGAAATAAATAATAATAAACCTTTTATTAATTATTTATATGAATTCTAAAATTCACTAAATATAATTAACTGATTAATTATATTTATTCTACATCGTGAGTGATGCTTCTCAACATATCGCGACTATCCGGATAATATGAATTCTCTGCTTAGAATAACAAGAACCTGTCAGTGACTAGTTACCGTACAATTAATTCCTTCTACCCTTACAATATCCCGATTAAATACAAGGCATGGATCTCGTGTCAAGCCTATCAAATTTAATCATATGATTTCTTGTTCTTAATGCGGAGTTCATATTAATGCAAATTAGAAACTCCTTTCTAATTTCATACACTCTGGCCAGAGATTCCAGAACTTGCATAGAAAGAATAACATAGGATATTCTCTTCCTATACTGGAAGGGGTAGATCCTCTATTGACGTTAACTATCTCTATACATAAATCCCTATGCCCAGAATAGTCCTAATGGTTGTCCTTGAGACTAAGGACTAAACCAAAGCACAGTTCTTTATATATAAGATAACTTTAACGATCTCAAGTCTTAGGACACTTGTACAACTATCACTTAGTGAATAACTATTGACACGTGAGTAATCTCCATTAGTTATTCAACTTATCGAGTCATGTTCAGTGAACTTATTCCCCAATAAGCACCTACATACTGGCTATAGTGTCACCACACAAATGCCTATGAGAACAGACATCCTCCTCAAGGGAGCAAGCACAGTATGTACCAATCTTTGCGGATTTACTAACTTCCGATTAGTTATCCTATGATCAGGAACTGTTTAAGTCCAGAGTTATCATCTTCTAGATCTCACTATTATAATCTCATTATAATTCTAGAAGCTTTACTCCAAACTATGGAACATCTTATTTAAAACACTTTAAATAGATAAATCCCATAATAAAATCAAAACTATTCTTTTATTAATATTAATGAAATCAAATACGAATACAAGAAAGTATTTCCTAACTCATCATACATGATTGGATTTAGGACAAACACTTTCAATCTCCCACTTGAACTAAAGCCAATCTCCCTGATATCTAATACCCATCTTCTCTTTATGACGATCAAAGTGAATCTTAGATAATGACTTTGTGAGTGGGTCTGCTACGTTGTTATGTGTGTCAACTCTCTCAATCTTGACATCTCCTCTTTCAATGATTTCCCTAATCAAATGAAAGCGTCGCAAAACATGTTTGGAATTTTTATGAGACCTAGGTTCCTTGGCTTGTGCTATTGCTGCATTGTTATCACAATACAACACAATAGGCTCCTCAACGCTAGGAACAACTCCCAATTCAGAAACAAATTTCCTCATCCAAACGGCTTCTTTTGCAGCCTCACTTGCAGCTATATATTCTGCTTCCGCTGTGGAGTCAGCTGTAGTAGACTGTTTGGAACTCTTCCAACTAATCGCACCACCATTTAGAGTAAACACGTACCCTGACATGGATTTACTATCATCACTTTCTGATTGAAAACTAGAGTCGGTATAACCCTCTATTTTCAACTCAGATTCACCACCAAAAACAAGAAAAATATCCTTAGTCCTTCGCAAGTACTTAAGGATGTTCTTCACTGCTTTCCAGTGGTCTTCACCTGGATCGGACTGATATCTGCTCGTCACACTAATTGAATAAGCAACATCAGGCCTAGTACACAACATCGCGTACATGATAGATCCTATTGCTGAAGCATAAGGAATCTTACTCATACGCTCTCTTTCCTCAGGTGTCTTAGGAGACATCTTTCCAGAAAGAGATACTCCATGGCTCATCGGTATGAGACCTCTTTTGGAGTTTTCCATGCTAAACCTTTTAAGCACCTTTTTGATGTATGTACCCTGGGTAAGACCTATCATTCTTCTAGATCTATCCCTATAGATCTTCATACCGAGAATGTAGGACGCTTCTCCCAAGTCCTTCATAGTGAAGTTCTTTGATAGCCACACTTTGACTGATTGCAGCATCGGTATATCATTTCCTATAAGAAGTATGTCATCCACATACAATACAAGAAATGTTACCGCGCTCCCACTAACGTTCTTGTAGACACATGGTTCATCTATGTTTTTGATAAAATCAAACTCTTTGATTGTCTCATCAAAACGGATGTTCCATCTACGAGAAGCTTGCCTCAAACCATATATGGTTCGTAGTAGCTTACACACTAGGTGTTCATTTCCTTTGGAAAGAAAACCCTCTGGTTGTGTCATATACACTTCCTCTTCAAGTTTCCCATTGAGGAAGGCCGTTTTCACGTCCATTTGACAGATCTCATAGTCGTAGTAAGCAGCGATTGCAAGCAAAATCCGAATTGATTTTAACAGGGCTACAGGCGAAAAGGTTTCATCAAAGTCAATTCCTTGCCTTTGTCTGAATCCTTTTGCCACGAGCCTGGCCTTATAGGTCTCCACCTGGCCATCTGCTCCAATCTTTCTTTTGTATACCCATTTGCACTCAATAGGCTTCACGCCCTCAGGCGCTTCGACCAAAGTCCATACTTGGTTGGTATACATAGATTCCATTTCGGATTCCATGGCACTTTGCCATTTCTCTGAGTCAACACTACTCATAGCCTCATTGTAGGTTATAGGGTCGTCATCATCAATGAAAGACAACTCATTGTCATTCTCAATGACAAGGCCATAATACCTCTCAGGTTGGCGAGTCACTCTCCCTGACCTACGAAGGGGCTGTTCCACAGAAGGCTGTTCAGTCTGAACAGGTGTTTCCTCTTGAACCGTAGTAGTTTGTGCTTCTTGAACTTCACCAAGTTCAATTTTGCTCCCACTGTTCCCTTCAAGGATAAAATGCTTTTCCAAGAAGGTAGCATGTCTGGAGACAAACACCCTATGATCGGTGTAAAAGTAATACCCTAAAGTCTCTTTAGGATATCCCACAAAGCTACATTTTATGGATCGAGATTCCAGCTTATCAGGGTCAACTTTCTTGACATGAGCTGGACATCCCCAAATCTTAATGTGCTTAAGACTTGGTTTCCTTTGTTTCCATATCTCATATGGAGTTTGAGGAACAGATTTGGAAGGCACCTTATTCAGTAAATATGCTGAGGTTTCCAATGCATAACCCCATAGGAATACTGGAAGATCCGCATAGCTCATCATGTACCGAACCATGTCTAACAAAGTTCGATTTCTCCTTTCAGATACCCCATTTAACTGTGGAGTATATGGAGGAGTCCACTGAGAGACTATACCATTTTCTTTGAGATAATCTAGAAACTCTCCATTCAAGTATTCACCACCTCGATCTGATCGAAGAGTTTTAATACTACGTTTGGTTTGTTTCTCTACTTCATTCTTATATTCTTTGAACTTTTCAAAGGCTTCAGATTTGTGTTTCATCAAATACACATATCCGAATCTAGATCGGTCATCTATGAAGGTAATGAAGTATGAAAATCCACAAATGGCTTGCGTAGACATTGGTCCACATACATCTGTGTGTACCAATCCTAGCAAATCCGCAGCCCTTTCTCCATGTCCACTAAATGGAGATCTGGTCATTTTGCCCAATAGACAAGACTCGCATGTAGGATATGATTCAAAATCAAAGGGTTCAAGTATCCCTTCCTTTTGCAATGTCCGTAGTCTATTTTCACTAATATGACCAAGTCTGCAGTGCCACAAAAAGGTGAGATTTTCATCATCCCTTTTTCTTTTATTAGTACGTTCAATTTGTAGTAAATTATGCTCTACATCACATATATACAGACCATTATTTAAACTACCACTTCCATAAAGAATGTTATCTCTTTGAATTAGACATTTATTATTTTGAATAACAAACGAAAATCCATCCAAGTCTAACATGGGAATAGAAATAATATTCCTTATAATCGAGGGAACAAAGTAGCAATTATTCAAAACAATAGTCTTGCCCGTAGGCATATATAAATGAAATGATCCTACAGCTTCAGCAGCAACTCTTGCTCCATTACCCATTCGTAGAATCACCTCCTCTTCCCCAAGAGTCCTACTTCTCCTTAGTCCCTGCAACGAATTGCAAATGTGAGAACCACAGGCGGTATCTAATACCCAAGTAGAAATTTGACTTATTGACATATTCACTTCAATCATGAACATACCTGAAACAGAAGCGGTAGTCTCACTACCCTTCTTCTTCTTCAATTCTGCAAGGTAAACCTTGCAATTCCTTTTCCAGTGCCCCGACTTGTTACAGTGAAAGCAAACAGCTGTGCTTTTGGGGTCAACCTTGGCCTTCGCTGGATTAGTCTTATTCTCACCACCTTTCTTCTTTTTCTTGGGAGGGGCCCTCTTCCTTTTCTTGGAAGTAGAACCCTCACCAATAAGAAGAACAGAACTCTTCTTGGAAGGGAAACTCGACTCAGCAGTTTTCAACATGTTATGGAGTTCAGGCAAGCTAACATCCATCTTATTCATGTGAAAGTTCACAACAAACTGCGAGAACGAATCTGGAAGCGATTGCAAGACCAAGTCTTGGCTTAGCTCCCCATCCATGACAAAACCAAGTTGTCCTAAACGTTCAATCAAATTGATCATCTTGAGCACATGGTCATTCACAGATGTCCCCTCTGCCATTTTACAACGGAACAGCTCTTTCGATATCTCATATCGAGCTGTCCTCCCCTCAACATGATACAACTCTTGTAGATGAATCAGTATAGTGTAAGCATCCATGTACTCATGTTGCTTCTGAAGCTCAGAGTTCATGGAGACCAACATAATACACTGGGCAACATTTGCCTCATCCATCCACGAGCGATGAGCTTGATGCTCATCATAAGGTGCATCATCAACAGGGGCCTTAGGCAGTGGTGAGTTAATCACATGGTCCAACTTCTCAGACTTGAGAACAATTCTCAAGTTACGAAGCCAATCAGCAAAATTGGGACCAGTCAACTTGTTAGCATCAAGAATGCTACGGAGTGATAGTGCAGAAGACATAATGTATATAGTAAATCTGTAAATGATGAACACATAACAACACTTAGCAAATATTCAATTTCATTTAAAAACACTATATGAATTGGGTCTTTATTCATAAGTGGCTCCCACTAGTTTATCCAATTTATACAACCCCCTAACTGAAAAATTAAGCATTCATAATGCTAGTGGGAATAGGGATCCTACATTCCATCACACAACCTCGGCTGTAGCACGAAACGTCATGCGACGTTCAATAGGCAGACAACTCTTGTCAATTACATCTTATGTTATTCCCTAATAAAACTTTAGCCTCTTGAATAATTGAGTCACGGCTGTAGCACGACAAACTCAATATTCTAAGTCAAGTCTAACCCAACATCTCGTACAATTAAATCAGTTTCCAACGGCCCACGGCTGCAGCACGTAACGACCAGTAGATTCTAATTCAATGTACACATCTCTATGTAATAGACAAGTATTTCTTATTTCGAAATCAAAGCCCTCGGTTGTAGCACGAAACGACAATGATTTAAAAACAAGAGCTACTTTCTACCATGTTGGAAATGACCGACACAAGCCCGTTGTGTCATTGGCCAATTATTACTTGATATTATTTAATTTTAGAGGGATTATATTATATTACAATCATAATCATATTATAAAGAGATTCTTCCTTTTAAATTAAATATTTCAAATCAATAATCGATAATTGGATGATTCCCAGATCGGGGGGAGCATTGTCAAGAGGCGTCACTTAATACCCCTTTCTTACAGATCGAAATCCGCTTTTGACAGAACCATCCTTTCTCTCAATATTGAAAATTCATATTTAATTACGTGTTTCATAAACACAAGAATCTCATGATTGTAATCATAATATTTTTATTAAGGCAAGAAACGATTCCTATTCTAGATTTTCTAGAGCACGCCTTATATTGATTTAAGTTCACCTAAATCTATCATCGCATGGTAAACATAAGCATATATCTCATATATAAAATTAAATAAACAAGTAAGAATGCAAATAAAATCATGTTACATATTGATATAATGATGTATGGATTTATTATAGCATGTAACACAATTATAAGCAAGATTGCAAATAATGGGATGCATCAAATATCATCAAACAAGGCATTCAACACACTCCAAGGGCTGTAAATATATATTTTTTTTTAAACAATTTAAAAAATCTGTTTCTTTATTCCATCAGATGCGTCTCGAAAAAACAAATCCAACGGTACCTTACACGTCTCAATCGGAGTTCGGACGCACCCGGAAAAGCCAAAAAACGAAATCAAGCGCGCGCGTCAACTGATGACGTAGCGCTGACCTGGCAGTTGACCAACCAGCGCTGACGTGGCGCTGACGTCATCAGATGACGTGGCGCTGACGTCAGCTGCTGACTCGTTTGCACAGTCAACACTCCCAGCCAATCAGAATGCGACACGTGGCAGATCCATGTCATAAATCGGAAAGTAATTTTCAGGGAGAATTAAACTTAAAAAATTCAAGAAAAATACTTTCTGACCTCAGAAAATTTCGAAAAAAATATGGAAATTTTCAGAAAAATACAAGGAACCCAGATCTGAAAAGAAACAAGCCTTTAAAAAGATTTACGATTTAATTCATAATTAAATCAATAAAGCCCTCGAATCATAAAATCAATTTAAAAATCCATACGTATGAATAAAAATCTGAAATTTTTATCATGAATCTATATGCATACAACCTGGCTCTGATGCCATTGAAGGAATTTACGGAAGAGCGGAAGCATGATATAACAATTATCAATCCGTAAATCATGAATCGCGCATATAGAAAGACACATAAATTACACATACGATTTATGAAATAGTTTTAGAATCGAATTCTAACCTTTAAAAGCGATCCAAGGAAGACAAAGAGAGGTCCTAGCAGTTGCTTCTCAATGCGTGAAGCACTCTACCGGTATCCACCAAGATTAATCCTTCGATGAAGCTTTTATAAAGATGGAGCCCTTCTACTTTTGAGAGAGAGAGAGAGAGATGAAGAAGGTGAGGGAGGCTACTAGGTTTTCACAAAACCCCAGTTCTCTAAAGCCTTCTCATCTCTTTCTTTATATAGGGCCCTCCTAGGTTTTACACAATTATTATATCAATATATATTAATATATATAAATCCCACACTTTATCTTATAAAATGTTTAAATAATAATTAAAACTATTTTAATTATTATTATTTTCTAAACTCCTTAGAAAATAACCTGCTCTCTCAAAAAATCCCTTCATCAATAAATTAATCTTTTTATGGTGTGACCCTGTAGGTTCAATATTATGCCGGTAGTAGAAATAAATAATAATAAACCTTTTATTAATTATTTATATGAATTCTAAAATTCACTAAATATAATTAACTGATTAATTATATTTATTCTACATCGTGAGTGATGCTTCTCAACATATCGCGACTATCCGGATAATATGAATTCTCTGCTTAGAATAACAAGAACCTGTCAGTGACTAGTTACCGTACAATTAATTCCTTCTACCCATACAATATCCCGATTAAATACAAGGCATGGATCTCGTGTCAAGCCTATCAAATTTAATCATATGATTTCTTGTTCTTAATGCGAAGTTCATATTAATGCAAATTAGAAACTCCTTTCTAATTTCATACACTCTGGCCAGAGATTCTAGAACTTGCATAGAAAGAATAACATAGGATATTCTCTTCCTATACTGGAAGGGGTAGATCCTCTATTGACGTTAACTATCTATATACATAAATCCCTATGCCCAGAATAGTCCTAATGGTTGTCCTTGAGACTAAGGACTAAACCAAAGCACAGTTCTTTATATATAAGATAACTTTAACGATCTCAAGTCTTAGGACACTTGTACAACTATCACTTAGTGAATAACTATTGACACGTGAGTAATCTCCATTAGTTATTCAACTTATCGAGTCATGTTCAGTGAACTTATTCCCCAATAAGCACCTACATACTGGCTATAGTGTCACCACACAAATGCCTATGAGAACAGACATCCTCCTCAAGGGAGCAAGCACAGTATGTACCAATCTTTGCGGATTTACTAACTTCCGATTAGTTATCCTATGATCAGGAACTGTTTAAGTCCAGAGTTATCATCTTCTAGATCTCACTATTATAATCTCATTATAATTCTAGAAGCTTTACTCCAAACTATGGAACATCTTATTTAAAACACTTTAAATAGATAAATCCCATAATAAAATCAAAACTATTCTTTTATTAATATTAATGAAATCAAATACGAATACAAGAAAGTATTTCCTAACTCATCATACATGATTGGATTTAGGACAAACACTTTCACTCACGAGGTGCCTACGTATCTTCAGCGGGTTGAAGAATCAAGTCAAAAAACATAGTTCTAGTTTGGAGGGTTAGAGCCCTTTATATAGATGTCTCAGGGTTAGAGACTGATTAGAAGTAGGATCCCTGGTGTTAGAGATCGAGTCGAAGTAGGGGTTTGAGTCAGAGATAGGATAGGACTGATCCCTAATCCTTATCTTGAGCTGTTGAAGGTTATCTAGGAGTCTAGATAGTTATCTCCGAAATTCAAAGTTCTTGTAGGACTGTCGAAGTCCTGGACTCGTAAGTCAGACTCCTAGTAGGACTAGGATTCGAGTTCTGGGCCCTGACCAGGCTGGAGGCTCGTACCTTGAGATTAGGCAGCCCACGTTTCCCAAACGCGGATGCCCAACGGGCTTTTTATAACCGCAATCTGCCAGCTACGAATTTTGGTTAATAAACCCAGACCCCGGGCCTTATACTCAGTGCTTTCATCACACCCCGAGCTCAAAATAACCCAATAAATTTTAAGGCCAATTTCAGACCCATATCATTTGCCCCCCAACTTTGGATAAGTTTCGTAGAAACTTTTCTACAGATTTTGCACATTTTAGACTACATCTCGAGCCTATTCCGAGTAAAGTCAGGCAACTGGGCCGATTACAGACTTTCCTCGGTCGATCCGAGGGATTCTGGGGTAAACCAAGTTTTCTGGGGGCGCTTTCCGAGCGTTTATCAGGCGCTTCCAGGGCGCTAGACCTCGACCACGTCGATTTAGGGCGTTTTGGCGTCAAGTTGTGAGTTCTTTAATAAAGAGAAAGTCGATAGGAAGCGGGAACCCCCGCAGAATAATCAAAATGTTGGAAAGAAACTTTGGAATCATAGTATGAAGGAACCTTCTGGGAAGTAAGAGATGCCGCGAGCAGAGAACATAGGTATTATAGAAAGAAATCAAAGGTTTAGACTTTCACAGATTACAAGTGAGACCTCTGTTGCTTAAGTATAAGATCCGTGCCTCGAATAGTAAAGAAAAGTCAATACCCTTAGCAGAAGCGATGAGTATGGAATTAGTTGACCAGGAAATAAATATGGTAAATCAAGTTGTCCAAGTTATGAGATAACCGTTCAAAAACAAATCTTTGAGATAAATCTTGTTTCCTTGATATTTCTTCAATCCGATTGGGATGAACAACCCTAATTATAGGGGACACAAGGTATACCTGTCTGTGTGATAGGAGTTGGATGGGACGCCATCACTTGTGTGTGTTGTGATTACAAGAAGGTTAAAAACCTTTAGTAGTGTCTTAACTTAGACACGCAACACTCAGTTCACTTGATCATAATTGATCTCCCAGTCATCCTTTTACTTCAAATGAAATCTATTTTGAAAACTCCTTGATCAGTGATTACCATTGTTAAAGACTTCTAAGAAAGTTTTAAAATCCTTATTTCCTTTGAGTTCTTTTCAAAATGCTCAGATTTCAAATTCTTTGATTTTGTTCTTTTTAGAAATACAGTTTTTTTGGAAAAAGTGTTTTAAGAAGGTGTTGTATTAAGACGTCAGATCTAGACCCCGGATTTGAAGGATGCCACATCGATTATTGAGAGTTCAATAAGATGACCATTTTTGATGATTTGTTTGACTAATTGAAGGACGCATCTTATTTTTCAAAGCTAGACTTGAGATCTGAATACCATCAATTAAGGATCAGACCTGAAAATGTACTTAAGATGGCCTTTAGGACCCGACATGAACATTATGAGTTCTTAAGAGATGCCTTTCGAATTGACTAATGCACCTATAACATTTATGGTTCTTATGAATAGGATGTGTTCTTATGTAGCATGGAAAAGATATAGCATATGCTTCTAGGCAACTTAAGGACTACGAATTGAGATATCCTACCCATAACCTCAAAGTTAGCTGCTTTAATATTTGCTTTAAAGATTGGCAACATTACTTGTATGGTGGAAAGTGTGAGATATTTACTGATTATAAGAGTTACCTGGTTACTCAGGAAGAGTTGAATATGAGACAAATGAGATGGTTGGACTTGATAAAGGACTAGGACTGTACGATTAACTATCACTCATGGAAAGCAAATGTAGTTGCTGATGAATTAAGTAGAAAAGAAAGAGTTGATGATATATATGTCTTTATCAAAGGAGTTGATTAAGGCAATTGAAAAGTTAGGATTCGAAATTAAGAATTCAGAGCATAAAGAGGGAAGGATTTATGAGATGTTAGTACAACCGGAGTTAATAGAAAGAAGTTACGTGCGAATTAGAATATGTAATGAGAAATACTACCCAGAGTTGTTCAGCACCAATCGGGATTCCGAGGACGGAATCCTTTAAGGAGGGAAGAATGTAACATCCCTTAAATTTACAATACGTAAAATATACAATTATTTGATTTAAATTATTAATTATGCAAAAAGACTATTTATTAGTCTCGGATTTAATAAAAATTCATGAGACAGGAGGTATTAATTAAAATATTATAGTTACGAGAATGCTAGAAAATACGTGAGTCGTATTGTCTGAGCCGGTCGTTAATTTAAATAGGTTCGTTAATCCGAGAGTTGCGTTTATACGAAAAATATAGTAGACACGAATATTTGTTTATTTACCGACTCTTGAATAAATATTATCGAGATGATTGTTTTATCTTTATTATTTTATAAATTTGGAAATTGATTAGAAAATATCGAATATTTTATTTATTTAATTATTTTGTCTGATATTTAAGAATATTATATTCGCGTTTATTAAAATCGATACGAGAATAATAGGAAACCGGATTTTAATAAATAGGTGAGACGTTACTTGGGGGACAAGTTGTGCTACTTGGTGCCCAAGTAATACTACTTGGGGCCCAAGAAATCACATAATTAGGCTTAAATTAATAAGTACTTAAGGAGATAATTACATTTAATAGTGTAGTATAAAAGTTAAAGAAATGAGTCAAGCATCTCTTTTACGAAAGACACTGAAAGAGATTGTGAATGTGAAGGATAGCCAGGAGCAATTTGGGTGCACTATCAATCATATTAATAAGGTAATTGTTTCCTTTTATGCAGGAACAACCATGAGTTAACAAATTTATTCTTTATTACATTACAATGACCCCACTAGCGAAGCTGTTGAGTTTTATTAACCTGTAATATTGCTTTATACATATAAATAATCTCTAAGATTGTAAAATCAACCTCTTTCCAACCTAATTAATTAATTAGGGTTTGTATACTAATTTGGGGATTATACACGGAAAAGTCTATTGGGTTATTGATTTTGTTGATAGTTGAGTTTGGCTGAGCAGAATTGATGAAGGTTGAAATCGGTTGGGAGGGCGGCAGGGGAGAGGCCGGAGCTCACGGCGGAAACGCCGAAGGAGCTTCGCGGCGGGAAGGATGGCGAGGGGGAAGAGGGGGTTTGAACGAGAGAGAGAGAGAGAGAGAGATCGGGCGGGGGAGATGGCAGGCCGCCGGAAATCTTTCCGGTCGGCAGTGGTGGTGCTGGGTTGAGGAGGAGGGAGAGAGGAGAGATGAGCAAGGATAACTTAGTAATTTTGTTAAAAACGATTTCTGATAAATAATTCGCTGGGCATCGATTTGATGTCGGATCATAGAATAAATTACATATTTGGATTCCTTGTTAAAAAATAGATGGAATGGACTCTTGAATCAAGTGATTTGGATGAAAAATGAGTAAGTTATGGTCGGTCAAAGTTTGGCCATGAGTGTTGACTTCGGGGAGAGAGAAACTAGATGGGTGTGTTGGAGAAGATGATGACGTGGCATCTTCTGATTGGTTATAATATTAATAATTAGTGTTTAATTTATTTGAGGGACTAAATGATAGTATTAGTAAAAGTGTAAAACATGAAAGTTTAAGTAAATGATTTTTCAGATTTAATGGTGAAGTCTAATTTTGGGTTCGAGAGATATTAAATAAATTTATATTTTGGTTGATTTATTAAATAACAAGTTAAATTGGTAGATTTAGTTAGTAATTGAATAAAAGGGATATTTATAAAAAAGTGAGATTTTTAGGATAATAACATGAGTCAGTAAAGAATATTTTACTTAAATCAATAATAAGAGAAGAATAAATGAGAAACGATCTAAATGAGGAATTATAAGTAGATTTTACGAGATCGTCATTTTAAGATAAGATTCTAAATGTATTATTTTGTGACATAGAAGATTGTTTATCTGGAAGGCGAGCTTGATTAGTCAACTTAAATTGGAACGTGAGTCAACTTAAATTGGAACGTGGTGCGCTGTAAGTATATACTGTACCCTTCACTGTTGATATTTTGTGATGTTTCCGTGAACATTTTGTTGATGATTTTAATGAGAAATGAGTATTCTTGCATTGATACTTGATGAACTGATAATGATGCTTCCTTATTGGAAGTAAAGCTAAACCAATTGTTTAGCTGGCCGGGATCCCAACTTGATGAATTGATGAACTAATCATGCTTGAATACTCATACTCATACTCATCTTGGTGTGTGAAACTTGTTTTGATGACTCTGGTGAAATATTGATTTGGTTCACCAAGTTTTGTGAATAAAACTCAGTTGAAATGTCGTATATGCTTACTGAGCTTTATGAGCTCATCCTTTCTTTTATGTACTAACTTTACAGGAAAGAATTCTGGAGAAGAATATTCAGGCAAGGGTAAAAGTGAGATGAACTGAAGTGCTAGACTTGGTTGGATTTGCAAGTAGAAGTATTATGTAATCGACAGAAGTGTTTTAAATGTGTACTTCGTAGTAGACTTGTGTCCTGGACGTTTATAGAAGCTATGTAAGACTTCTGATATAAGGTAAAATATACATTTAAGTTATATTAAGTTTGAGATTATGAAGATATAGTTCGTTGTGTTCAGTAGAATGGCACCCCCGGGTCGGGTTGCTGAGGTCATCCCGGGCCGGGGGCGTCACAGGTGAGATCCTCAAGCGCTCCTCGGGCGTCCTTGGCGCTCACGGGGCGCTCATAGGGCGTTTCTAAGGCACTCATGGGCGTTGGGTGTTTTTCAACACCCAAGTTGATTGTCGACCTCACCCAGGTCGATTTAGGACATCTTGGGTGCCCAGGCCAACACTGGCGCACAGCTTGGGCGCACATAGGGCGCTCACGGGCGCTCGACCTCCCCCAGGTCGATTTAGGGCGCTCAGGGCGTCCAGGTCGAGCTTGGGGCGCACTTCATGCGCTCGTCGGCGCTTATAGGGCGCTCTCGGGCGTTGGGTGTTTTTTAACACCAAGTCGATGGTGGAGATCACCCACGTCGATTTAGGGCGTTTTGGGTGCCCAGGTCGACCGTGGTGAGATCCTCAAGCGCTCCTCGGGCGTCCTTGGCGCACACGGGGCGCTCCTAGGGCGTTTCTTGGTCGATCTCGGGCGTTGTATGTTTTTCAACTCCCAAGTTGATTGTCGACCTCACCCAGGTCGATTTAGGGCATCTTGGGTGCCCAGGTCAACACTGGTGAGGTCCTCAAGCGCGCTCGGGCGATCTTGGCGCTCCTTGGGCGCTCATAGGGCGCTCCCGAGTCGTTTCCGGGGCGCTCTCGGGCGTTGGGTGTTTTTTAACACCCAAGTTTATAATGGAGCTCACCCACGTCGATTTAGGGCGTTTTGGATGCTCAGGTTGACCGTGGTGAGATCCTGAAGCGCTCCTCGGGCGTTCTTTGCGTTCACGGGGCTCTCATAGGGCGCTTCTAAGGCGCTTTGGGCGCTCTCGGGCGTTGAGTGTTTTTCAACACCCAAGTTGATTGTCGACCTCACCCAAGTCGATTTAGGGCATCTTGGGTGCCCAGGTCGACCGTGGTGAGACCCTCAAGCGCTCCTCGGGCGTTCTTGGCGCTCCTCGGGCGCTCATACGGCGCTCCCGGGGCGCTTCTAAGGCGCTCTCGGGCGTTGGGTGTTTTTGAATACCCAAGTCAATGGTGGAGCTCACCCACGTCAATTTAGGGCGTTTTGGGTGCCCAGGTCGATCGTGGTGAGATCCTGAAGCGCTCCTCGAGCGTTCTTGGCGCTTGCGGGGCTCTCATAGGGCGCTTCTAGGGCGCTTTTGGGCGCTCTCGGGCGTTGGGTGTTTTTCAACACCCAAGTTGATTGTCGACCTCACCCAGGTCGATTTAGGGCATCTTGGGTGCCCAGGTCGACCGTGGTGAGATCCTCAAGCGCTCCACGGGCGTTTTTGGTGCTCCTGGGGAGCTCCCAGGGCGTTTTTTGGGCGCTCTCGGGCGTTGGGTGTTATTTAACACCCAAGTTGATTGTCGACCTCACCCAGGTCGATTTAGGGCATCTTGGGTGCCCAGGTCGACCGTGGTGAGATCCTCAAGCGCTCCACGGGCGTTCTTGGCGCTCCTGGGGCGCTCATAGGGCGCTCCCAGGGCGTTTTTTGGGCGCTCTCGGGCGTTGGGTTAAACATGGATTATGCAACCATTAAGTGTAATCATATTTGGTCATGATAGACCTCGTTGAGGTTGAATTAAGAGTTTAGGAGGCGTTAAAGTCGAGCCTCGCGGTGTCGAGGTAGCTTAATGTTTAATCGAGTCTAACCTTTATTTGTTAAGTTGAACAATAATCACTCGGGAATATCATAAGCCAATATCTTAACTAAGACTGAGCCTTGACAAGTATTTCAGAGGCCCTTTCTAGGCTAATTCCATAAGAGGGTTCTCCTAGACCTTATCAGGCTAAAGCTTGGAGGGATCAAGATGAGGGCCATGAAAAGACCACAGAACCCCTGTTTCGAATTGATTCATTCATTGTATATAAACAAACACTCAAGGCAAACATTGAAACATTAGATAGGGAATAATCCTCAAGAAATTTTATTAAAACTATAGTAGAAGAGATAAATATCTGAAATCAACTAAGATTGAAACTAAATGGCAGTGGTCTATCGGACCTTATTCAATGGTTATTTACTTACTAAGACAATCAAACATAATAAATATTCAAGTTGGTGGCTTGCCAACTCCTTGGAACCTCGACTCCATCCCGGGTCTGAAGCTTGTACGAGTCGCGACCAGTGACACCACTGCTTTGGCCCCACAAGCTAACGGAAAGACTTCAAGTCTTGAGTCTCCACAGACTATTAGGTTCTCGACTCTCAGAGTTCTAGCTAGTCCAAGGCCAGCCATTAAGGCTTCACATTCAGCCTCGTTGTTTGTGGCTGAGAAGTCTAGCTGTATAGAAAACTCAATGATGAACCCATCAGGGGTTTGGAGCACAAGGCCTGCACCATTTGTTTTGAAGCTTCGTCAAAAAGCTCCTTAAGTTTCTCCTCTTTTTTGGGTTCCTCTACCTTACTCTCCTGCCCCCCGACTTCCTAGTTGTCAATGGTGCATTCAACGAGGAAGTCAGCTAGAGCTTGAGCCTTGATTGCCACATGTGGCTTGTATCGAATGTCGAATTCTTCGAGCTCTACTGACCATTTCATCAATCTTCCACTAGCCTTCAGGCAATGCATTATGATCCTAAGGGGTTGGTCTGCCAAGACTTCAATCTTATGTGTCCTCAGGACTTTGAAAGCCTCTCTCAGGTGCTCAAGGTGATCAGCTTTCTTCAAGCTCTTCACTAGCATATCATCAACATAGACCTCCATGGTTTTTCCAATATGATGTTTAAACATCTTATTTGATAGGCGCCAATACGCGGCTCCTGCATTCTTAAGATCAAACTCCATAACTTTTTCTGGTTTATCTAGGTACAAGGAGATGGGAACCAATTCCTTAATTGATAGAACCTGCCCCCCGACTCCCCCGGGTTTCAAGGCTGCAACATAACAACTCTTGGCCATTTTCTGGTCTCCTTTTTATTCTCCAACTCCGTTTCTTGTGGGGAACTTGATTTTCAAGTGATATGTGGATGCTATGGCTTGAAAAGCATGCATCCTAGTCCTTCCTAGGATAGCGTTGTAGGTTGATGAGGCCTTAATGACCAGAAAGTTCAACATATAAGTGGCCTGTCGTGGCTCTACTCCCATCGTCACTGGTAATTGAATCATTCCTTCAATCTTGGATTCTACTCCGTTGAAACCATAAATCGGCATGTTGGACGGTGTCAACTGTGAATCAGCATACCCCATCTTTTGATAAGCATCATAGAAGAGAATGTCTACAGAAGCTCCATTATCTACAAGAACTCTCTTAATAAATGAGTTTCCAATAACGGGAGTTATGACCAACGGGTCGTTATGGGGGAACTTCACCCCTTCCAGATAGATCAGAATCATCAAAGGTTAACGCAACCTCGGTCTTGGCCCTCTTCGGGGGTTCTCCAACAATACACATCACTTCACGAGCATAAGCTTTTCGTGAGTTACTAGACAAGCCTGCTGCAGTCGGTCCCCCAGAGATCATATTGATCACGGGCCCTCGAGGCTCGGTTCTCCTATCATGATCATCATTGTCCCTATCTCGACTATCATTGTCAAGGGTATTCCTATCTGCATCCCTAGTATACTTGGACAACTTTCCTTTCCGGATCAAAAACTCAATCTCATCCTTCAACTGTCGACAATCATCGGTCTTATGTCCCGTATCCCTATGAAACCTGCAATACAAGTCCATGATTCTTTGTTCGGGGTCGGTCCTAATTGGCTTCGGCCATCGAACACTTCCCTCTTTCTCAATTTCCATCAAAATCTGACTCCTAGGGGCATTCAGCCTTCCATACTCTGTGAACCTCGGTCCTGATTGCTTCTTGGTGGGTGACTTCTCACCATCTTCCCTTTTCATATACTTGTTATCAGCATCATATTTAGTATCGTTCCCACGCTTCTTAGAGTCCGTGGTTGGTCCCTGGTTGTTCTGGGATTTTCTCATGCTTTCCTCTGCCTTAATATACTTCCCGGCTCTCTCCTGCAGCTCATTCATGTTGTCAGGGGGCCTCTTGGCTAGTGAGCGGCGGAAATTATCATCCGTGGTTCCTTGTTGAAGGGCGATCATCGCTAGCTTTTGGTCCAAATCCGGGACTTTGAGTGCCTCCTTGGTGAACCTATTCATATAGTCTCGAAGGGATTCGTTCCTGCCTCCGTGAAGGTTCATCAACGAAGCGTGGGTTTTGCTCCCAATAAACTGGCCAATGAAAGCTCGGCTCAAATCTCCAAACGAGGATATAGAGTTAGGGGGTAGTCGACTATACCAGTGTTGTGCCATCCCGCTCAAGGTTTGGGAAAAGGCTCGACACTTAATGGCCTCCGTGACTGGTTGCAACAGCAATGCATTCATGAAGGTTCGTACATGATTCGCGGGGTCACCCCTTCTATCATACGCCTTAATAGTGGGCAACTTGAACTTTCGAGAAATCCTTGCTGCCATGATCTCCTCGGTGAATGGGGGGATCGGGTTATCTAAATCACCTGCAGCCAACAAGTGAATTCTATTTATACCTGCGTTCTGAGGGTTTTCAGTCTGTTGCCGAGGTTCGGGCGGTGGCTGCCTGGCCTGGTGTGCCGTCCTGTCTCTTTTCAACTGAGGTATCTCCTATTCATAAGCTCGAATCCTGGCTTTGTACTCCTGGTCCGTGGGCCGACGGGACTCGGGGTCATTCGGCCTAGTGTTGTGCTGGGAGCCTCGGCTCTGGTTTCTGTCTCTCCTTCTTCGTGGGGGAATATCATAGTCCTTCTCTGAATCTTCAGAAGAGTCATCCGTATAAACTACATACTCATCTGTTGGTCCTCTTGTGGTTGTCACAACGGTTGAGTAATGAGTTCCAAAATCAGTGGCTGTGGCCACAACATTAGTAATAGGGGGCAGCGTGCCAAAAATCATGGGAATCGAGGTTTGAGCAGCGGTGGTTGTGCCACTGCTAGCAAGGGTCAACGTGACTGGTGGTGTGGTGGTGACGGGATTCGAGGTTCCCGCGGTGACCTGAGAAGAGGGTGGATCCTGGGTTGCAATGTTGTCTCCGTTTGAAGGAGCATGAATTTCTGAGCGTAATCTGGTGGACACCATGGTTGTTGTCTTCTTCCCACAGACGGCGCCAAATGTTATGGATCAAAAATCGAGGGGTAAACTTCGTGCTTTTTGACTGATCTCGCGAGTCGGAACTCAGACGGGTCCTCACGAGGTGCCTACGTATCCTCAGCGGGGTGAAGAATCAAGTCAAAAAACGTAGTTCTAGTTTGGAGGGGTAGAGCCCTTTATATAGATGTCTCAGGGTTAGAGACTGATTAGAAGTAGGATCCCTGGTGTTAGAGATCGAGTAGAAGTAGGGGTTTGAGTTAGAGATAGGATAGGACTGATCCCTAATCCTTATCCTGAGCTGTTGGAGGTTATCTAGGAGTCTAGATAGTTATCTCCAAAATTCAGAGTTCTTGTAGGACTGTCGAAGTCCTGGACTCGTCAGTCAGACTCCTAGTAGAACTAGGATTCGAGTTTTGGGCCCTGACCGGGCTGGAGGCTCGTACCTTGAGATTGGGCAGCCCACGTTTCCCAAACACGGATGCCCAACGGGCTTTTTATAACCTCAATATTCTAGCTACGAATTTTGGTTAATAAACCCAGACCCCGGGCCTTATACTCAGGCCTTTCATCACACCCCGGGCTCAAAATAACCCAATAAGTTTTAGGGCCAATTTCAGACCCATATCACAATCCAACTAACAAGTAACACAATAAAAATTGGGAGATTATTAAACTGATATAAATAATATCTAGAAAATAATTAAATAAAAATATCTAGAATCAAGTATCCCCAGTAGCATGAATCAATACAAATATGATTTTCTCCCCCAATCAATCATGTTAGGAATATGTGATGTTTGATGATACAAAGTGTTTTATTCTTACTTAAAATAAAACTGTATGTAGCTGATCAATGGCTAGCATGCTAAGGCAGTAGCAATTGATCAGATTAACCCATCAACGGATGATGAGGTACTGTAACAAAGCTGGAGCATCTTAGCGATTGATATGATAATAATGTATACGTTTAGAATAGCAGTTGATCTATCAATGGATGTATCGATAGGGCGACATAATTGTAAATATCTGAAGTCATGTAATCTATCCAAGTGAAATGAAGATCGATCGCTAGTCATGAAGTATCAATGACTAAATTGAAGAGTTTATCAATCACTGCATCAACACATCAATTGATAATCAAGGAAGGCTATCAATCGATAAATCAAGAAGGTTATCAATCGACAGTTCAAAGATATTATTGATTGATAACATTAGCAATTGACTGTTATCAATTGACAGCAACAAGTCAAGTAAAAGACAAGAAGCACATGGGCTGATGTGACAAATGCTGCACCAGTTTTGGAAGCTAAACCAAAAGCAGTTTAGTCAAATATTGAGAACCTCGAAGCCTACCATTTCTGGAAAAGCAACAAGAATTTCAAGCTGTATCAAGACCAAGAAATTCTATATTTGTAATAGCTAGAAACTGAGTAGGAAAATACTTTTACATACTAGTTTTGTTTGTAGTAGTATATATTCACTTTGTAATTTACATTTCAAAGTATCCAAACACTGAGAACTAAATAGCAAACCAGTAGAGATAGTGAGCAAGAAATTGTAAGCTTCTGCTCTTCATTCTTTTGTAAGCAGCCAAGTAATTTTACTTAGGAGGTTCTTGATATAAAAATCTCTCAGGTGGATCAAACAATCCACCTGAAATTTTTAAGATCCTTGTCTTTTAAAGTTCTTAATTTTCTCTTGTAGCTTGAATATAGTATGTTAAGCAAAAATTAATTTAAATTTTTGCAGATTGTATTCAACCCCCCCTTCTACAATCTAACTTATTGTTTGCATTGTCTGAATAACAATTAATATTAGAGCCGATCTTCTAACATACAAGAAGTTCGAGATCCTAAAGACAATCAACAATGGGAAGAAGAGATGAAGGAGTCAAGATTCCAATGTTGGTCAAAGAACACTACTTTCACTGGAAAGTGAAGATGAGGATGCATCTCTCTCCTTAGATCCTAGCTACATCAACTGTATTGAAAAAGGACCACATGTTCCAGTCAAAATCAACACTGCCTTGAGACTTGATGGAAGTGAAGCTGATGATGTTGAAGTGCCCAAAAATCCCTCTGAGTTTACTGAAGAAGATGAGAAAGAGGTGCACAAGGACAACAAGGCCATGAACATTCTGTTTAATGGTATTGATGATGACATGTTTGACAGTGTCATCAATTGTCCTACTGCTAAAGAAGTATGGGACGCTATTCAAACTCTATGTGAAGGCACTGATGAAGTCAGGGAAAACAAGATGCAGTTGTTTGTTCAACAGTATGAAAGCTTC
Organism: Daucus carota subsp. sativus; assembly: GCF_001625215.2. NCBI lineage: Eukaryota > Viridiplantae > Streptophyta > Magnoliopsida > Apiales > Apiaceae > Daucus > Daucus carota. The sequence goes on from NC_030382.2 coordinate 25,723,536, forward strand.
CACTCCAAATCTGGAGAATCTCGACATGATTTGTTTAACAGAGTTCGGAAACTGTTAAATGGATTAAAGCTGTATGGAAGAATCTACATGGTCAAGGATTCAAATCTCAAATTTCTAAGAGCCTTGCCTAGAGATTGGAAGCCCATGACTGTTGCTTTGAGATAGGCTCAGAATTTTAATGAATACTCACTGGATAAACTTTATGGTATTCTTAAAAATTAAATTTTAATGAATACTCACTGGATAAACTTTATGGTATTCTTAAAAATTATGAGCTTGAAATACTGTAAGATGAAGAACTGGAAAGGAACTCCAAAGAGGAGAAAACTGTGGCTCTTGTAGCTGAGAAGGAAGAAGAAGAGGAGAAGGCATCAAAATCTGTAGTTGCTGGTAAAGCCTCAAGCAATACTGCTTGTGAAGGAAAGAATGAAGCTGGAAAGAATAAAGGAAATATCATTGAAGAAAATAAGGAATCTTCAACCCAAGATGAGCTAGATGATCTTGATGAACACCTAGCCTTTCTTGCGAGAAAATTCTCCAAACTCAAGTTCAAAAGAAATGCTGTCAGCTCTCGACCCTTCAACAGAGGAAATCAATCCAAACCATCTAATATGGTTGATAGATTAAAATTCAAATGCTTCAACTGTGGTCTACCGGGGCATTTCTCAAATGAATGCAGAAGACCCTCTGTTGAGAAGAAGGGATCTTCATCTGAAAGTGTAGATTACGGAAGAAAATATATTGATCAACTCAAGTAGAATAAGGAAAAGGCATTTATAACTGAGGATGGTGACTGGGCTGCTGATGAAGGTGACTCTGACAATGAGGAGCATGTCAATTTGGCTTTAATGGCAATTGGAGATGAAGCTGATTCTGCCATCACCAGCAATGGATAGGTAAAAAACACCAACACATCTGATCTCACTAAGACTGAGTGCAAACAAATCATTGATAACATGTCTAATGAAATTTATAATCTCAGAGTCTCTCTTAAATCTCTAACAAAAGAAAATGTTAGAATTAAAGGGACTAATGATTTGTTTGCTGAAAGAAATGGAAAGCTTGAAAATAAATTAAATTCAAAAAGTCTTCTGAGCTTGCTAAAGATGAGTTGTTGGCTGTCCTGAAAAGAGAAGAAATTCTCAAAAAGCAATTGGAAAGGGAACACGAGATAGTAGCTAGTGGAAAGATTCCAGAAATGTTCTTGAAAACATGTGTTCTACTCATGTTCCTGAAGAATCCTACAAGAATTCTTTGAAGAAGAACAAAAAGTTGTTAGATGAGTCTGATTTCTTATTGGATAGTGATCATCCATTGATAGATAGTCCATCAACGGATGAGAGTTCTCCATCGAAGAATCAGACAGTAGTTGATGAAGACAAACACAAAAAGCCTGACAAGAAATATGGGCCCATCAATAAAAACTTTGTGAAAGAATCTGGTAGTTCCAAAAAGATTGAGGAAGAAGGGATTTGTCATAGTGCAGAGAAGGTGGAGGCTGGAAAAGGAAAGAAGAAGAGCTCTAGGAATGGAAAAGTTGGGATCAATAAAAGGAAAGATTACACACCTGATAAAAATGTTGTGAGAAAAACTTGTTATAAATGTGGTAGTGTTAATCATCTTGCTATTAACTGCAAAAATGTTTTAACTGATCATTGCATGCCTAATCATACGATAAATGTTCACTTGCCTTATATGCCTATGTTCCCAAATGCCCCCATTCAATATGCTAACATGCAATTTATGCCTAATCCTTACTTTAGTGCATTTAACATGCCTGTTATGCCCATTCATCATGATAACATGAATCATGCCTTTGTCAATCAATTTCCTGTGAACTCTACCAATGTTGGTTCTTCTAATTCTGCCGTGATGCCTAAAGTTAAGAAGCATAATTCTGAGGATGAAGTTGTTTCTAAACCTTCTAAATCCAAAGAAAGTAATGCTTCTAAACCAAAGGTGGTTTCTAACAAATCTGGACCCAAGACAACTTGGGTACCAAAGTAAACTTAAAATGTTTTTGAACTATGCAGGGAGGAAGAAAGAATCTTTAGTACCTTGACAGTGGATGTTCAAGGCACATGACTGGAGATTGTACTCTGCTCAGCAAGTTTGTGGAAAGAGCTGGCCCTAGTATTACCTTTGGAGATGATGACAGCAAGGGATTTACTCTGGGATATGTCTTGATTTAAAAAGGGAATGTCATAATTGACAATGTTGGATTAGTTAAAGGTCTTAAGCACAATTTGCTTAGCATCAGTCAACTATGTGACATAGGACATCAAGTTTGGTTCTCAATAGAAGCCTGTGTTATCTCTGACAAGAAAGATAAGAAAGTGGTGTTAACTGGAAACAGGAAGGGAAATGTCTACATAGTCGACTTCATTCTACCAATGCAGATTCACTCACTTGCTTGTTTAGCAAAGCAAGTCTGAATGATAGTTGGTTATGGCACAAGAAACTTTCCCACTTAAATTTCAAGACCATGAATGATCTTGTGAGAAAAGATCTTGTTAGAGGACTGCCAAAATTGGAATTTTCCAAGGATGGTCTCTGTGATGCTTGTCAAATTGGAAAGCAAAGAAAGTCATCTTTCAAAAGCAAATTGAAATCTTCGATTGATAGACCTCTACAGCTTCTGCATATGGATTTGTTTGGACCAGTCAACATCATGTCAATATCAAAGAAGAAATACTGTCTTGTGATTGTGGATGATTTTACAAGATTTACTTGGACTTATTTCCTTCATTCCAAGGATGAAGCAAGTGAAATCATCATCAATCATATTAAGATAGTTGACAACATTGATCCAAAAAGAAAAATGTCAAGGATCAGAAGTGACAATGGGACTGAGTTTAAGAATTCCATAATGAAAGACTTCTGTGAGGAAAAAGGAATTCACCATGAGTTCTCTGCTGCAAGAACCCCTCAACAAAATGGTGTGGTTGAAAGGAAGAACATAACTCTTATTAAAGCTGCTAGAACAATGCTTGAAGAATCAAAGTTACCTACATATTTTTGGGCTGAAGCTGTTAACACAACATGTTACACTCAAAACATTTCTTTGATAAATCAAGCACAAGGGATGACACCCTATCAATTGTTTAAAGGAAAGAAGCCAACTCTGAACTTCCTACATGTCTTTGGATGCAAGTGTTTTGTACTGAGAAATCAAGGTGAAAATCTTGGAAAATTTGAAGCAAAGGCAGATGAAGGAATTTTTGTTGGATATGCTGCTGTAAAGGCCTATAGAGTCTACAATCTGAGAATAAAAATTGTTATGGAATCTGTTCATGTGATGTTTGATGACAAGAAAATTCAAGGCTTGGAAGATGAAGGATTTTATGATGTTCTTCAATTTGAAAATGAGTCTAAAGGAGTGGAAGAGCTGGACAGTGATGATGATGATCATGCTGAAAATGTCAATATTGGTGGAAGCATTTCATCAATTTCTAATAATACATCAATTGCTAGAACAGCAATTGATGTATCTCATACCTCATCAATGGCTAATGTTCCATCAACTACTAGTCCATCAATGGCTAGTAGTTCAAGGTCCACACATTTAGGGGGAGCTTCTCTGAATGAACATGACTTCACAAATAAAACAAGTTCATCCAGATCAACACTTCCTCCTCAAAGAAAATGGACAAGGCCGGATCACCCCTTTGAACTCATTATTTGAGATGCAGCTGCAGGTGTCAAAACAAGAAGAGCCACCATAGATGAATGTCTGTATAGCAGTTTTCTATCACAGGAAGAACCTAAAAAGGTTGAAGAAGCTCTTCTTGATCCTGAATGGATTTTAGCTATGCAAGAGGAGCTAAACCAGTTTAAAAGAAACAAAGTATGGAAGCTAGTGCCCAAATTAAAAGATAGAGCTATTGTTGGTACAAAATGGGTATTCAGAAACAAGATGGATGAAAATGGTGTTGTAACAAGGAACAAAGCAAGACTGGTTGCTAAAGGCTACTCTCAAGAAGAAGGGATAGACTATGATGAAACATTTGCTCCGGTAGCCAGACCTGAAGCAATTAGAATTTTTCTTGCTTATGCTGCACATGCCAATTTCAAAGTCTATCAGATGGATGTCAAGAGTGCCTTTCTAAATGGTGAGCTAGAAGAAGAAGTCTATGTTTGTCAGCCACCTGGTTTTGAAGATCCAAATTTTCCAGAATTTGTATATCTTCTCTTGAAAGCTCTCTATGGACTGAAGCAAGCACCTAGAGCCTGGTATGACACCTTATCACAGTTTCTATAGAAATGTTAATGGCTCTAGTATACTTGTTCAATTTTATGTGGAAGACATAATATTTGGTTCTACAGATGAGATACTTTGTAAGAAGTTTGCCAAGCTTATGCAAAGTAAATATGAAATGAGCATGATGGGAGAACTAACATACTTTCTTGGTTTGCAAGTCAAACAAGTTAGTGATGGCATTTTTATTAGTCAAACTAAATATGTCTATAACTTATTGAAAAAGTTTGATCTAGTAAATTGCTCAACTGCTAAAACTCCCATGGCCACTGCCACTAAACTTGAGTTAAATACTAAGGAAAAGAAAGTGGACATCTCAAGTTACAGAGGCATGGTTGGCTCACTTTTGTATATAACAGCTAGTAGACCTAATATAATGTTTGCCACCTGTCTTTGTGCTAGATTCCAAGTTGATCCTAGGGAATCTCATTTGATAGCAATTAAGAGGATTTTCAGATTTCTCAAGGGTACTCCAAATCTTGGCATTTGGTATCCTAGAGATTCTGGTTTTGATTTAATTGGTTTTTCAGATGCTGATTATGCAGGGTGTAGAATTGATAGAAAAAGTACAACAGACACCTGTCAATTTCTAGGAAATAAGCTGGTTTCTTGGTTCAACAAAAAGCAAAATTCAGTTTCCACGTCAACTGCAGAAGCTGAATATATTGCAGCTGGAAGTTGTTGTGGACAAATCTTATGGATGAGAAATCAATTGGTTTATTATGGTTTAAAAGTCTCCAAAATTCTTATCTTCCGTGACAACACAAGTGCTATTGCCATAACTGAAAATCTAGTACAACATTAAAGAACAAAGCACATAGACATCAGGTATCATTTCATTAGGGAACATGTGATGAATGGAACTATTGAGCTTCATTTTGTTCTCAGTGAAAAACAACTAGCAGATATTTTTACCAAGCCACTTCATGAATCCACATTCTCAAGATTAGTAAGTGAACTTGGTATGTTAAACTTCTCTAGTTAATTATTTGTGTTTTTACGCAGCCTGTGATATGTGACAGTTTGGTTAAAATTCTGTTTAAGTCAAAATAACCTATCGATCGCTATTTTAGCAATCGATAGTATATCACATATCACTGGATAAATGAAAGTATCTTTGATACATCGATGGCTAATTTTTTTCTCTCATATTAGCCATTGATATACTAAAATATCAACCGCTAGTATCCAGTTACTTTATCGATCGATACATACATACATACATATATATATATCGATTGATGACGCTTGGCTACTTTTTGAATCGTTGCTAAAGGCTACTCTCAAGAAGAAGGGATAGACTATGATGAAACATTTGCTCCGGTAGCCAGACCTGAAGCAATTAGAATTTTTCTTGCTTATGCTGCACATGCCAATTTCAAAGTCTATCAGATGGATGTCAAGAGTGCCTTTCTAAATGGTGAGCTAGAAGAAGAAGTCTATGTTTGTCAGCCACCTGGTTTTGAAGATCCAAATTTTCCAGAATTTGTATATCTTCTCTTGAAAGCTCTCTATGGACTGAAGCAAGCACCTAGAGCCTGGTATGACACCTTATCACAGTTTCTATAGAAATGTTAATGGCTCTAGTATACTTGTTCAATTTTATGTGGAAGACATAATATTTGGTTCTACAGATGAGATACTTTGTAAGAAGTTTGCCAAGCTTATGCAAAGTAAATATGAAATGAGCATGATGGGAGAACTAACATACTTTCTTGGTTTGCAAGTCAAACAAGTTAGTGATGGCATTTTTATTAGTCAAACTAAATATGTCTATAACTTATTGAAAAAGTTTGATCTAGTAAATTGCTCAACTGCTAAAACTCCCATGGCCACTGCCACTAAACTTGAGTTAAATACTAAGGAAAAAAAGTAGACATCTCAAGTTACAGAGGCATGGTTGGCTCACTTTTGTATATAACAGCTAGTAGACCTGATATAATGTTTGCCACCTGTCTTTGTGCTAGATTCCAAGTTGATCCTAGGGAATCTCATTTGATAGCAATTAAGAGGATTTTCAGATTTCTCAAGGGTACTCCAAATCTTGGCATTTGGTATCCTAGAGATTCTGGTTTTGATTTAATTGGTTTTTCAGATGCTGATTATGCAGGGTGTAGAATTGATAGAAAAAGTACAACAGGCACCTGTCAATTTCTAGGAAATAAGCTGGTTTCTTGGTTCAACAAAAAGCAAAATTCAGTTTCCACGTCGACTGCAGAAGCTGAATATATTGCAGCTGGAAGTTGTTGTGGACAAATCTTATGGATGAGAAATCAATTGGTTTATTATGGTTTAAAAGTCTCCAAAATTCTTATCTTCCGTGACAACACAAGTGCTATTGCCATAACTAAAAATCTAGTACAACATTAAAGAACAAAGCACATAGACATCAGGTATCATTTCATTAGGGAACATGTGATGAATGGAACTATTGAGCTTCATTTTGTTCTCAGTGAAAAACAACTAGCAGATATTTTTACCAAGCCACTTCATGAATCCACATTCTCAAGATTAGTAAGTGAACTTGGTATGTTAAACTTCTCTAGTTAATTATTTGTGTTTTTACGCAGCCTGTGATATGTGACAGTTTGGTTAAAATTCTGTTTAAGTCAAAATAACCTATCGATCGCTATTTTAGCAATCGATAGTATATCACATATCACTGGATAAATGAAAGTATCTTTGGTACATCGATGGCTAATTTTTTTCTCTCATATTAGCCATTGATATACTAAAATATCAACCGCTAGTATCCAGTTACTTTATCGATCGATACATACATACATACATATATATATCGATTGATGACGCTTGGCTACTTTTTGAATCGTTACTTCATTTATTTTACTGAGAGTATAAATAGTTTGCCTTTAATTTTATTTCATTTCTCACCTGCATTTGCAAACTCTTAATTCTCTCTCTTCTACAAAACTCTCTCGAGCCCTAATCTCTTTTCAAGTTTTCTCATCAATGGCGCCTGTAGTCAAAATCACAAGTACGACTGGGTTTATCTACGAGCAGAACAACCACGTTGCCTATATGGACAAAGAGGCCAAAAAGACTGAAGCCTTTCATACCATGATGAATTTCATCAAGAAATGCAAGTGCTCCTATGCTATGCTTCATGCTCCAACAATCTACTGTGAGATTGTAGCACAAATATGGACTTCTGCCAGGTACAACCCTGAGTCCAAAACTCTGTCTGTTGTGATTAATAATGTTAGCTATAATATTGATGGTGAAACTGTTAGAGTTGCTCTTAATTTGCCTAGGATCAATTCTACTGATAGAGTGCCTAATGATAAAAAAATTGTTAAAATGCTTAGAGATATGCATTATAATGGTGATTTGTCAAACTTAGGACAGATTCTTAGGCGCCATATGCACAAGGAATGGAGTTTTCTGTGTGATTCCTTTATTAAGGTGTTTTCTGGTAAAATATCTAATTATGATGCTTTCACAATGTCTATGCAAACTATGTTCCATATGCTATTAACTGATGATTATTTTAACATTGGTGACTTAGTTTTGAATGAAATTGTTGCTAAATTGGATCCTCATGAGGGCAGGCCCAAGAAAATCTATTTTGCTAGATTTTTGATGATTATTGCTAACCATTTAATCAAGAGTCTAGTAATAGCACAGCCAGACAACAAGCTGGATTGTTGGGTGCAAAGCAAAAGAGTGTGTGGTGATCTGTTGAGGATACTTTCAAATGATCAAGTACCCTTGACATTACCATCACTCATGCAGATATCTTCTCATCCTGTTAACTCTTCCAACCCCCAAATTTCTTCTTCTTTCAGTGCAGCTATGGAAGTTGAACACTCCCAACTTCCTACCCAGGCTGCCAAACCAAAGAAAATTATCAAAAAAAAATCTAAGAAGCCCTCCTCTGGTGTCTCCCAAAAGGCACCAGTTGTAACAACTACTTCACAACCAGAGAGAAGTGTGAAGGAGGTGAGTGGTGAGGGAAGGGGTGAACATCAAAGAAGCCCCCAGAATAAGACAGGAGAGATGAGTGAAATCAGCCAAGCCATCCCACATCTTCTCAAAAAGATGTGGTGATTAATATGGATTACACACATCTTTGGTGACATCTTCCCAAAAAGATGCCACTATTGAAAATAGCTCTCCTCCAAGAGCACAGAACAAAAGGGGAAGGGACACAGACCAAACACCACCCAAAACCTTTTCTAAGAGACCAAAGAAAAGGGCACTTCGTGCACACACTACAGTACTGTATAAAATCACAGATTTTGTGACAGTACAAAATTCATCTTCTCAAATTCAGTTTGATGTGACTGCAGCAAATATGGAGTCACAACCCCTTCAAATTGATACACTCATTCCTAGCTCAGATCTCCAAATGGAGGAAGTTGATTTACTATACAACTTCCCCCACCCAAATTCTCCAACTCTGCACTTGGAGAAGCCAATTTATGAAACTGATGATCATCTTTCACAAGGTTTGTTGGGTCATCAGTCTATTCTTTCCAGGACAACTAGTGAATTTGTGGAAATACCAAGGCCTTCATTCTTCACAGATTTTCTAGTTGTTTCTACATACAAATCAACTACTAATCTTTCTACATCATCGATCGATATCCCTCATCGATCGATAAGTGCATTTTTGTCAACGGATGTGCTTAACAACAGTCAACCGTTGATGAGTGACAACATACCATCAATGGCTATTCCTCAGTCATTGATATAAGAGAACCCACTAGCAGTTGACACACAATTAGATCATCTTGCTATCACAAGGGCTGTTAGTGAGGAACTCATCATTGTTACTGCACTCTTAGGATTGAGAGATGGTGAGTTAGAGGAGAGGCTGCCTTCAGAGCAGGAAAAAAGAGAGGCTGAGAGTGAGGGGCTGGGAATTTCTTCCTCCCAGGCAAAAGGAGAGCTTGTGGGTACCACCTTAGATGGTGAAGGTGAGTGTGAGGTGGGCCGGGGTGAGACCCTAATGCAAGAACAGAGAGATTTTGAGAGAAATGCAGGTACTGGAGACATAAGGATGGAGCCTGTTGTGGACAACTTGGATGCTTCTCAATTTGCACACCCAATACCAGCCTATCAAGTTATGGCTGGTCAATCCAGTGTCCAAGCGGAGGAGACTTTGGGGTTGCTACACACATCTGAAGCATTGGAGAGAGCACAACTTTCACATGCTGCTATTCCTAAGGGCATGCTCTCTACTCAGGGTGATTCAAAATATGATGACTCCCTTGCTGATGAAGATGATGATGAAGAGGATGAAGTGGCTGGTCCTGCAGAAATTCCAGATTGGGTGTTCAGCCAAAATTTCTCCTTTGGTGACACCAAGATGGAAATCCTAAGGTAGTACAAAAGAGCTATGGAGTGGGAAGCAGATGAAGATCCCATCAAGAAGACTCTTTCTATGTTTGTGAAAGACAATTTGAGACTTCACAAATCTCATTTTGATCAAATCAGACAAGAAGTCCATGATCTTAACAATGCCGTCTCTGTAGTCAAGGAGGATAACAAGCAAAATCTAGAGGAAAGGATTTCTTATAACACCATGGCCAATATCTGATCCAAGCTTCATCAAGAATCCACCTTCTCTGCCTCCATTGATGCTTTAGACAACATTGTTTCAGAAGTTGAATGCCGATTGAATCAAGTTCTCATCAATCAAAACAATCAACAGAAGTTACTTCTCACTCTCCTTCAGGCTCAGAACATTCCCATTCCAACCCTGCATGATGATTACAAAAAGGGGGAGAAGTCTAAAAGGTCAACTGCTCTAGCTACCACATCCACCACCACAACTACTAATGCCAATGCCAATCCTATTCCTCAAGTTTCAACAGCTCCAACAGTTTCAACAACTCCAACTGCACTTGCCACCTCCTCTACAAACAACACAAGTCTTGCCATTGTCACATCTACAGTCCCATCATCAACCATCCCTGCAAACTCTACAGCTCTTCCTCCAGTCTCTACAGAACAAGTGCCTACAACTGAGGGGGAGCCACCAACTAAGGGGGAGCAACTTGCTCTAGTCCCAAAATCTAAAGCCCCTCCAGCTTCAAAGAAAAGACAGCCACCAAAGAAGAAGACAAAGACTATTAAAGTCAAGAGCATCAAATGTCAAGGTGAGCCATCTTATAATAATCAATTCAAGCCTTGTTTGATTGAACCTCCATCTCCAGAGAAGCCACATGGCAAGAACAAGATTGTTGAAGATTTTCCCATGCCAAAATCTGACAAATCAAAACTACTTGGTCTTGCCATCCATATGGGAAAATTTGGCAAGAAGTGGGATGAGATTGAAGAAGAGAAGAAGAAAAGGGAAATGGGTGAATAGGAGAAGGCTGAGCTAGAAGCAAGAGATATTGCAGAAGGGAAGCCTGTCAAGCCAAAGATAGTTGTTGGCAAACTAGATCAAGACTCTTTGTGGAGATCTGAGTTTGCCTACATAACAAGGAACAATGAAATCATCTGTGTGCCTCCTGGACACCCCTTGTATGCTAAGGCCAAAAAAGAACAAGAAAGGAACAAAGGGCCTTCTGCAAATGATGATGCAGAAATTGAGAGATTTGTTGCACAGCTCCAAGACGAACTTGATGAGGAGCGTTTTGGCCTGGCTGATGATGAATCCAACATTGCTATTCAGCAACAAATTCTGGATAAGGCCAAGAAAAATCTGGAGAAAAAGAAGAAGAAGCCAAAGAAGGCTAGAGCTGGTGTGAAAAACATAAATTCAAACATAACTGTGGAACCTCAAGATGAAGCAGTTAATGTCCCAAAACAAGATCCACCTCCTCCTACTTCAACAGCTCAACCTGAAAATCTCTTCAATCCAGAAGAACTCAAAGAAGAGCCAATAGAGTTTGACCTCTCATCTATGCACTTTCCAAAGATTTTTGTAACAAAAGAAGATGAGCTGGCAGATTCCTTGAGACCAAAGAGAAGCAGAACTAGAAAAAGGACAAAGCACATGCCTGGAAATATCAAAAAGAAAAGTGGAAATCCAAAAAGATATGATCCAGTTGGGCTTGTTCAAGTTAGATCTTCAACAAGAGATGGTAATTCCACCTGTGCCAGAAATTGTCAAGGTTCCCAAATCTACCTATGCACATGCATTTCACATTAGTGAACAACCTCCAATTGAGCTGATCCTAGATGAACTGGCATCTGTAAAGGCCTTTACAAGGACCAAAAGATTTCCAGAAAGGTTGGAATTTCACTAGTCTTCTGGATCAAAGATTCCATGGACATTGCAAAGGATTCTAGATCGAGACTATCATGTTCTCAGGTATGTGTATATGAAGCTAGATACCAAGACATCATTCTCACAAGGAATCAGAAGTGAAGTTCTCAATAAAATTGAAGACATAAGGAAAAAATGGAATGAAGCTTCTGATTTGCCTTTGAGGTTATCTCTTCCAAACACAAGCAGTTGCATTAATAATCATCCCTCAAGATTGATGACCTTCAGAGATGATCAAGGTATTAAAAGATTCTTCAGATTGGTAGATCATGCCAGAAATGCAGATGTTGACATCTTGAGGGAAATGCAAAAGAGACTTGATAACAAGATCACAAAAGAGGCTAAATTCATTAAAGACTTGCAAAGGGAGATCAACAAGAAACTTGACAGGCAAAAGAAAAATCAATCATGAATATCTGTGCTCAGTCTAGAGGAGCAAAAATTCAATCATTGTAAAAATTCTTATCTTTCAGTAATTTAATTCCCCTTTCAATTCAAAGATATTTATTTTCTTTATTTGGTGTTTTGTAATCATCAAGCACCTCAAATTTATATCTGAATTTCCTTCAAATATAAATAGGGGGAGATTGTTAGGAATATGTGATGCTTGATGATACAAAGTGTTTTATTCTTACTTACAATAAAACTATATGTAGCTGATCAATGGCTAGCATGCTAAGGCAGTAGCAATTGATCATATTAACCCATCAATGGATGATGAGGTACTGTAAAAAATCTGGAGCATCTTAGCGATTGATATGATAATAATGTATACTTTTAGATTAGCAGCTGATCTATCAATGGATATATAGATAGGGTGACATAATTGTAAATATGTGAAGTCATGTAATCTATCCAAGTGAAGTGAAGATCGATCGCTAGTCATGAAGTATCAATTGCTAAATTGAAGAGTTTATCAATCGCTGCATCAACACATCAATTGATAATCAAGGAAGGCTATCAATCGATAAATCAAGAAGGTTATCAATCGACAGTTCAAAGATATTATCGATTGATAACATTAGCAATTGACTGTTATCAATTGACAGCTACAAGTCAAGTAAAAGACAAGAAGCACAGGGGTTGATGTGACAGATGCTGCACCAGTTTTGGAAGCTAAACCAAAAGCAGTTTAGTCAAATATTGAGAACCTCGGAGCCTACCATTTCTGACAAAGCAACAAGAATTTCAAGCTGCCAAATATTGTATCACGACCAAGAAATTCTATATTTGTAATAGCTAGAAACTAAGTAGGAAAATATTTTTACAGACTAGTTTTGTTTGTAGTAGTATATATTCACTTTGTAATTTACATTTCAAAGTATCCAAACACTGAGAACTGAAGAGCAAAGCAGTAGAGATAGTGAGCAAGAAATTGTAAGCTTCTGCTCTTCATTCTTTTTGTAAGCAGCCAAGTAATTTTACTTGGAAGGTTCTTGATATAAAAATCTCTCAGGTGGATCAAACAATCCACCTGAAATTTTTTAAGATCCTTGTTCTTTAAATTTCTGTTTTAGTTCTTAATTTTCTCTTGTAGCTTGAATATAGTCTGTTAAGCAAAAATTAGTTGAAATTTTTGCATATTGTATTCAACCCCCCCTACAATCTAACTTATTGTTTGCATTGTCTGAATAACAAATCAGATAAATTACCCAAGAGGAAAGATGCACCCTATAAAATACCAATAACCTCTTCTGAGTATTAATGGCTTCTCCAAAATACAATCAAGCCTATTTCCATGGTATCATGTAGTTTAGAGACATTAAACACAGCATCCTAACTTCCAAACAATCCATTCTACCTATTCTCATGGAAAATTTCTTGTCCTTATTGGATAAATCACAACCATCTAAATCCAACTTCCGAAGGTAGATAGATATCGGTTCAAGCAATACACCGAATCACATCTAACCTGTTATTGTTAATTAGCACACTCAATAAGCAAGAGCAAATAACCTAATCAATCAGAGATCATCAAAAATCATGCATCAACCATAACTAAGGTTCAGCTTAACTCTGAAATAAAATCTACTCTAACATAATAAAAATATGAAAGAAAATAAAGATGGATATTACAATTAAATTCTCCAATCCTGAAGTCTTGAAGAAGAAGAGACAAAGTCTTTTTAACATAACCTGATTATACAATACCCATCCCTCTCTCTAATATATTTGATTTTAATACTTACAAGAAAATACAAAACAGTTTCCTAAACAGAATAGGTTTCTTCAAGAAAATTCGTAGCTCTGTTTTCTGCCTATTTCTGGGCTGATTCTGTTGGATTTTGGATATTGGACCATCTCTGAATTAAAGAAAATTCACTAAGATTCGTGTGGGCTGTAAGATCACCCAATTCTGACTTCTAGAACTCAAGATATGGTCCAGACAGTGAATCAAGTGCTACCAATCCAACAAATCCGAATTTCCTTCAAATTAATCTCCAATTTAAGCTTTTTATTCCAATTTCTTTCAAGTTTAGGAACTCCTTGCTTCCTACAATAAAACATTAAAAATCTATTACATACATATCAAATTCAATGCAAAATATAATAAATATGATAATGAAATCATCTAGAATATATGTAAATATATACTCTATCAGCCTACTTGATCATTTTATTAACGAAGGCAGAGCTGAACAATAACCTTTATTGATATGTTAATTTTAATATGCTAATCTGTCTATATATTATAATATAAAATTAAAATCAGTTAATTGATTATAATGGCGTTGTCCTCTAAAAAAAGGTAGTTGACACTTTTATTTATTTATTTTTCCTACAATTTTAAGGGATATATGACATGATTATATACTGGTCGATGTACAGGATATCAATGGACTTGGAGATCTCTAAGAAAGCTTCTCATGTGGAGGATAAAGTTAAAAAAAAACTGAAGACAATCCTCAGACATATGGCTGAGAAAGAATCTCTCACTACATATTAATTTTAAAGAACTATATGCTAGTGGTTAGAATTAACATGAGTCGAATGCCGATAGCGATGCAGCTGATTATTCATGATCAGTAGTACAATGTTCTAGATTTGGCCCAATTAATTTTGATGTCCAAAATTTGATGTACTTACCCTATTTTGGCCTATTTCCATTAGTGTTCGACTCAAAATTGTTTTCTTGTCTAGTAAACATGGTACTGATCTTGGCTGTGGTTGTCTAGCAATGATCATACGTGTTATTGGTAACAGTCTTAGTACTGTTTTTGGGATTTGTTGGCGTTGAACTTTTTATGATGGATTAATATATTTTTGAAATGGTCATGTCAATTTTTTTATTCATACTGTTGCAATATATGATTATAATGTTGCCATAGAGGTTGATTTTGCTATTGTAAATCATTTAAATAACAATGTGTTGGGACAAAATTTTGTTGCAATAAAAGAACAAACTAAAGCAATGATTTAAATAGCATTGCTATAGAGGAAAAATTGTTGCAATATGTGGCTCTAGCAATGATCTGTCACACCCCAAACCAAGACACAAACACACACAAATTAATATGAACATGGGGAATATAATTAAACCCATAACTAAAGATTACATAATATAAATCCCAAAAGACAAGAATAAGTCGAGTACAAATCCAACCAAAGGTGAAATACAAATCCCAAGATTTTACAAGTTTAAATTTTGAAACAAACCATCTAACTAGTACAAAATATAATAACGGATGTCGCCTATATCATATATAATCTACCTTCGACCTCAAACAGTTCTCGGCGTATCCGGTAGTCGACTTACGGGCAGTTTGCTTCGTTCGTACCATGATTTCTAGCTGTATAAGGGGTTAAATACGAGAAAATGAGCTAAAATGCTCATCAAGTACTAACAGTCCTAATATACATGGCAATATTACAATATCAAGGGTATCTGTATCAAGAATCATGGATAAGTGATAAAAATGACATTAAGTAACATGATGACATAATGAAATAGGCATGGAAAAATCATATAGATAATCATGGTACAAGAATCATGGCATTATGGCAACATGGAAACATGTTACAATCATATAATCATCAAAATTCATTTTAGGACGCTACGGATTACAGCCGGTGATCAGTCGCGAAGTAATCCCGAACCGCGCTGGGTTCTCAAATATGATGGGATCCCTAGGCTATATGTGAGCCTAATAAGTGTGAAAAGGACTTGCGTCTAGTCCAATCCACTAAGTTAAGAAAACATTTTATAATCATTTGATTTATAACATGGATGCCGGAAAAGATTTGGTAACACTTTTATTAGAAATATGACAAAGGGATTCAAGTTCACTAATGATGTGTCAACGCATATTGGACTTAAGTGGGTAAGTTCCAAAGTCAAAGAAAGTCAATTCTACATCGTATCAAGGTGATAATTGGTATTTATAAAAATGAATGTGTCATGATTTTATTAGGAGTTTTAGTAGGGAATCTAACATTTGAGGTCTAAAGGGTAAGGGAATATTTTAAAGGTAAGGTACTAATACCATCGGGAATTATTAGTCTCTCTCAAAAATGCTGTCAAGGATCAAATTGATGAAAAGTTGCCTAAAAAGCTAGTTTCTACACTTTCTGAGTCTGACAAGAAGCATGAGAAGCTTGTACGTACAAAGATTGGATGGTCTTGATTCAAGAGTGAATACTTTGGATGCTAGAATGCATGAGATGTTCCAACACCAGAGGGTGCAAACTGATCTTCTCCAACATCTTCTCCTTGCATCTGGTGTGTCTGTTCCAAGACCTCCTTCACTTGATGCTAACAAAAAGGGGGAGATAGTGCCACTTCCCTCTCCAGATGATCTTGTGGCTACGATTCCTCCTCCCTACTATACTCCAGTTGAATTGAAAGTGATCAAGGAGAGGGTTCTATAAAGACAAGACTTGAAGAGATGGAGAAGCCAAGGCACCAAGGCCAATTCTTCTTCTTCTCAACCATTAGCTATAATTCTCACTTCATTTCGAACCACCACCAACACTATTCTCAAGGTTATCACACCTGAAATTGTGATTCCTTTTATTAAAGAAAAGGGTGAGCCCTCTTTCATAAATGAGTTCAAGCCTATTCTCACTCCTTCAAACTCTGAGTATTCAAGAGCTGTCAAGGAATCCAGTTCCATCAATTTTCCTCTTGCAAGGCCAGACAAGTACAAGCTTCTGGGCCAAGAAATTAAAAGCTACAAAGAATCAACAGATGAAACTCTCAAAGCTCATTTTGGCATCATATACTGAGAACGCCAAAAGTTGTTCATTGGTGCTGGCCATCCACATTACTCTTTTTCTAAAGCTAAGGAGGTGGTTAGGGAATGTGAAAGGAAAGAAAGGAAATCTCAGCTTGCTCTTAATACAAAAACAGAAGTGGATGAAAGGTATGCAATTGAGCTGATGCAAGAGTTGGAAGCTGGGCTTCAAGCAGAAAAGAAAAGAGAATAATCAGGAAAAGAATTAACTGTAAAGAAGTCAAGGCTCAAAGCAAAAACTAAGATGCCTATGGAAGCCAAAATAAGAGAAGAAGAACCAGTCAAGGTTTCTAAGCCTACTCTTCCAATCAAGGAAAATGTTGTTGTCCATCCAGATGTAAACTTCTTTGAGGAACCAATCATTCCGAAAGAAGAACCAATAGACTTCAGCAACATAAAGAAGAGCCTCCACAGAAGAAAAGAAAAATCAAGGCTAAAAAGATGGTAAATGAACCAAATCCAGCTAAGGAGCCTGAAAACAAAGATGACTATCTCTTCATTGCCAACATTGAAGATTTCTCAGAACTTGACATTCATTTAGATGATCTACTTGAAGTCAGGGGAATAGACTCCACTTCAAGATTGCTTGAAAGACTTGTCTTTGTCTATAAAATCTCAACTGATGTCATCTGGCCTCTTCATAGAATTCTTCAAGAAGGGTTTAACACTCTCACAAAAATATTTTCTTCTATGAAGAGGACTGGTGGCTCTACATCTCCAGCTAAGAAGATGGTGTTGAAAAGGATTTAAGAAATTAGAAATGAATGGGATTCTGATACTAGTTTGGCAAGGAAGCTGAAGATTCCTTGCACTGGAAAAAAAGTCATCATGAACCAGTTCTAATTATAGAGTTCAGAGACAGTGAAGGAACTAGAAGATTCTTCAGACCAAAAGAACAACTCAAAATGGCTAGCATCAAGACCCTAAGGGATCTATAGAACAAGCTAAACAGAGAAGACAGTGATGAAGCTTGGTTCAATAGAATCCTTCAAAAACAGATTGAGATTCATGAAGAAAAGCTTAGGACCAGAAGAAGATCTTCTAGGAACAGGTAAACTGCTCAGGCTAGAGGAGCAATCTCATCTGTAAATTTCTTATCCTTTGTATTTCAATGCTTTATTTTTATTGTTTTGTGTTTTGTTATCATCAAGTGTAGAATTTATGTTTGTATTTCCTCTAGTCATAAATTGGGGGAGGTTATTAGGAATCAATAAATTTTGATGATAACATAACACTTTGTAACATGTTCAATTAAAATCTCTATCATTTTATCAGTTGTAATGTTATATGAGTTATCTTAAGATGCATCAACGGATGGGTAGAATAGGATGATTAATTGTTAGTATCCAATGCCATGTAATTTTATCTAAGTCAAAGATGTTCAACGGATGAATCTTAGTATTTCGACTGATGATGGCAATACAAATTTCGATGGATGAATCTCAAGAACCTTCAACGACTGAAGCTTATATAGTGTTCAATGGATGAGGTCTGTAAATTAATCAACAAATGAGTCATATTTCAACGGATGAATCAACAGCCGTTGAAAGTGACTAGAGCTTAATTCTGACAAATCGCATGGGTTGATTAAACTAATTTGGACATGGTAGCCTATTTGGGACAATAACGAAGAAACAAAAACACATCTGTTTTATGCAATGCAACTTGGATTATTCAAAGAAGATCAGTCAAGGATGAAGATAATTCAGAAGACTTGCATAAGACAAATGTGGTGTATTAGAGTGCATTATTTGTATTCTAGTTATCTTTGTAAACTTGGGATATATAACCAATTTTGTAGCAATATTAGAACTGTTCGAAATATTAGAATAACTTAAGCATTCTTGTAAGTTCTAGTGTTGAACCGACAGCTGTGAGAATTGTAACCAATCCATAGATTTCTTCTTAATATAATTTTCACATGTGGATCAACCAATCCACCCGTATTTTTAAATACTTGGTGTCATTATCTTTCTGCAAATTTGTGTGTGTTTTGTTCTTGAATCTTTTAAGTTTTAAAAGATTGTATTCAACCTCCCTTCTACATCTTTCTTTAGTTTTGTGTAAAATAACCAAAGTGTGATTGATTTGTTCGTTAATCATGAAACTCCAAGTTCCGCAAATTCCACCTCACAAAAAATAAAACTGTTTCATCTATATCTGGTCTATTTTGATCAAATTTTCATATAATTATTTTTTGGGCATTATTTGGTTTCCTTATGATATTAAACAAGATATTTGAGTTCTTTTGGAGGTTGGCTAACCGGCAAACTTATAATTTTTATAAGGAAATTGATGAAAGCTTTATTATCTGCATATTTTGTTTAAATTTATAACAATTGATGTATTTAAGTATAGAGACTTATATAGTCTGTGTCACATTAATTTTTATTGCGTGATTTTGTCTTTTGAATCGATATTCGTATAAAATATTTATATTTTAACTCTTACACACATTAGGGGCTGTGCATTCGATTTGGATTTTAATGGATGGCTTTTAATGCATTGAATTTAATGGATTGTATGTGATTTTGATTTTGTGCAGATTTTTGATAAAATGTTTCAGAGTTGATATAGATACTTTATGATTTACGCACAATCTTATCAATTTTGTGTGAGATTCCAAACCCTTTAAATAGACTGAGCAAATCTTATGAATTTTGTGTGAAATTCCAAAACCTTTAAATTGACCGAGCAAACAAAACCCAATTGAATACCATTGGATTTTTAAGCATAATTGAAAATCTTGACTGAATACCACCAAATTTTGTAGTATAATAAAAAAAACCCAGGTGAATACCCCCAATATTTTAATGGATTTTAAACAATCCCAATTGAATACCCTCAGATTACGTGAATTATAAAAATATTCTTTAAAATCCTAATAAAAAACACCCACTAATTTTAATAACTTATTTCTCATATCATATTGTTTGATCGCAATTTGTTAATAAAAAAAATATAGGTGTACTCGATAAAAAAACAAAAAGTTCATTACATGTATCATGTTTTTTGATCATAGTTTATTAATGAAAATATATAGGTTAATTCGATTGGAAAACAAAGAATCATTATCCGTGTGCGTAAGCATGGGCAAATAATGCCACCAATCAGTTAACACACGTGAGAATGTAATCAACGGACAATGAGTGATGAGAATATGTCTTGATCGGTTATTCAAAGTTAGTCAGTTTATTTGGTCTAAATCGACAAGGCCTATTCTAGAATCATTTCAATAATCCAAGTAGCAATATGAGGGAGTTTGTTTGTCTAACCAACTGGTAGAGGGTCAATTTCAAAAATTCATCATGCAAACTAAACAACAGGTTCACCATAAACATAAACATGGGAAGTAAGAAAAAAAACATGAAATATTTAATCATAGAATATGAAAAACCTCACCTGAATTCCCTCAAGTCTTGATCCCACCTCTCGCAGGCCTCATGGCTGCCACGGCCGCTGCCCCTCACAAAACCACCAGAAAAAAACAACGAGGGGGGCTTTTTTTAGGCCGTTACGAGATCGGAAAACTTCTCGGCCATGGCAGCTTCACCAAAGTTTACCATGCACGTAACATCAAAACAAACGAAAACGTAGCAATCAAAGTTATCGACAATGAAAAGATTCTTAAAGACGGACTAATTGCACACATTAAACGCGAGATTTCGATCCTTCGTCGCGTTCGACACCCTAATATTGTACAGTTACACGAGGTCATGGCTACTAAAACTAAAATATTTTTCATAATGGAGTACGTAAAAGGCGGTGAACTTTTCGGTAAGGTAGCTAAAGGAAGATTAAATGAAGAAAATGCTAGGAAATATTTTCAACAATTAATCTCCGCGGTTGTCTTTTGTCATTCTCGTGGTGTTTTTCATCAGGACCTTAAACCCGAAAATATTTTGTTATATGATAACGGGGATATCAAGGTTTCGGATTTTGGATTGAGTGCCATTTCGGAACAAATGAAAGGGGATGGTTTATTTCATACTCTTTGTGGTACTCTAGCTTATGTTGCACCTGAGATTTTAGGACGAAAAGGCTATCATGCTGCCAAGGTTGATATATGGTCTTGTGGGATAATTTTGTTTGTGTTAATGGCTAGTTATTTACCTTTTCATGATCAGAATATAATGATTATGTACAAGAAGATTTGTAAAGGGCAATTTAGATGTCCTAGATGGTTTTCACCTGACTTGACTCTGTTATTAACCAGACTTAACTCGGATTACAATTCCAGAGATTATGAATAATCGATGGTCTAGAAAAGGGTTTAAGCATACCAAGTTTTATGTTGAGGATTATAAGTTGTGTAGTGTCGAAGATAATGTTGATGATGGGATTGATTATTTTTCGGATATATCTATCTCTGAGATGGAACCAGAGGATTTTAGACCATCTAGCCTAAATGCCTTTGATATCATTTCAATGTCGTAGGGTTTTGATTTATCAGGGTTGTTTGAGGAGGAAGGGAAGCATTCTAGGTTTGTTACTCATGCACCTGTGCCTGTAATTATGTCCAGATTAGAGGAAATTGGGAAGGTGGTTGGTTTTAGTGTGAGGAAGAAGGATTGCAGGGTGAGTTTCGAAGGTTCCACAGAGAGTTTTAAGGGGCCATTGACTGTTTCTGCTGAGATATTTGAACTAACACCATTATTAAGGGTGGTAGAGGTGAGGAAGAAAGGAGGGACAACAGAGAGTGCGAAGAGTTTCGTGACTGTGAATTAAGTCCGCGGTTACAAAATCTTATGTTGTTCGACTCTGCTCAGTCTTCGCATGTGCCTTCAGATTCAGAATAGAGAATAAAAAGATGGGCAGAAGGTTACAAGCCTTTTTTCTCTGATTTTTATTCATTATTTGACACTTTATATAGGTGTTGTTTGTCTTTGGTTCTGTAAATGTGCCTTTTAGTCTTAGTTGGGACTTCAGATGTGTGTATCTTGTGATCTTTGCTTTGTTTCACCAGAAATGAAATCACTGAACAATTCTATATAAATGAGGCGCAGGTGCGCATCTAAGTTCAGATATTTAACACAAAAGAATGTTAAAGTGCCAGGTTGATAATTCAATAAATTTTAACCTGGTTGCCTTCTTTTTATCATGGATACTTGTGGATCATGGTTACAGATTACTTGAATTGTACACAGAGGCTTTCATTTCTTTTACTACACAAAATTGCAGAAAGAGTTGCCGTTTCTATGAAAAATCTTGCATTTATTGCAGATTTCTTTACGAGAGTTTATGAAAGATTAAACTCTAAACAATCAATTTTAGACAAGAGAAGTAAACTGAAGTAACACTTTTGGCTAATATAGTTCTTCCTTCTTTCTTTATTATTCCTTCTACAAAAGTGATTGCTAGTACCAACTGCTAACCTATGAACCATGCTTTGTTTTGTTGGTAAAAAATTGAATTCATCAAGAATTTAATATAAAATTGTCGATTATTCTGAGGTCAAAGAAATGATGCAAGAAAAAATTTGTAGAAACAATGAGAGAGTGCATCCTTTCTTTGAGCTAAGCTCAAGGCTTAGGCAATGAAAAAGAGATTCATTCACAGATCAGAAAATCTTCCATCAAGGATCCTTGTCGTTTGTATTTGTGTCGTGGTTTTTCTAACTACATGCCATCATCATAGATTTGTAGTAGCACAACAGTCGAACAAGTCGTATATTTTACACCATAGGATAAAGCCCCTCTGGTATAAGTCTGCAATAAGTGAAATTTAATGACAAACAAAGAAATAATATACAGAAAACAATTTTATACCTATATTAATAGGCTCTATAGAAAGAGGTGAGGTGAGGAGATCTACGTAACTTTGTACTTTGTATACCAGCTATGCATGTTACAATATGGACAGTCTCAAATTAAGCTGCTTCCGCTGACAAAATCTCTAGCTCAGCCCACCAAAGGGGAGAGAGTCTTGGAGTAGCTGCATCAGGAGATACCTTGATAACTTCTCTCAGCTTTGGTATTATTTCGTTTATAGTCGGTCTCTTCCTTGGATCTTGTTGAATGCATTCTTGAAGAACATTACATATAACTTCAAGCTCATCATTTTTGAAGGACTTCAAGATCGGATCAATCATGAGTTTGAACTTACGACTATCTTCCAGGTACTCGGATGCCTAAAAAGAAAAGATATGCTATGCTTAATTAGTTACAAGTATAATCAGGATTGTAAAAATATATACATCTATGTGTAACTATTGTTTACCCATTTTGTAATGCTTCCTTGCTCTTCTGAATACGGAAGCCTCCCGGATACTATCTCGAGCAGCAAAATTCCATATTTGTAAACATCTGTCTCAACATCTGGAAGTGGTGGTAGCTCACAATTCCCAGAATCATCTGCAGTAGTAACCCTTGATTTGTAATGAAGATCATTCCAAAATTCAATCTCAGCAACCTGGAAGGGAAGTGGGGAGAACAAGAGTGTAACTAATACAAGAAAATTTGAGTATGTCTATCATCTATGAATGTTCACACAACTACATTATCTTATTTCTTGGTGAAGGCAAATTTAAGCAATCCCAGATATAAAGCTTCTTGAATTAAAGGATGTTGAGAGAGAAGCATACTTTTGCAGCATAATCGTCAGTTAAAAAAATTGCATCTGATTTAAGGTTGGAATGTGGTAGCGGAGGTATCAAGTCATGCATGTATTGTAGGCAGTAAGTTGTACCCATTATGATCCTCACCCTAGCATTCCAATCAAGATGTTCTAATTCCTTGACTGAGAAAAAAACATAAAAACGAGGATCACCTCAGTATGTCTGATTAAGCTAGCTACTAAAAGCGTAGGGATTTTATAATACTTACTGTGTAGATGCTCAAATAGTGTCCCATTTGGAGAAAACTCAAATACCATCATCCGAACAAAAGGTTCATTCTCCTCACAGTAACCAATAAGGTTGACAAAGTTCTTGTGGTTTATTCGTGAGAGCGAATCAATCTAAAGAAATCCCAAATAGAGCAGGAGGCATGTAATTAATCTTTGCTGTATAAGACTAACTGTTCAAACATGTAATGTATTCGATGCATACACAAGCGACTAACCTGCTTTCTGTACCCAATTTCAGAACGTCTTGACCATCTTCTACGAGAAGGAACCGTGGTTGAGGTAACAGAAATTTCAACTCCACTTGTTAATGTTCCCTTGTAGACAGTGCAGGATTCGTGAGTTTCTATAATGTTACTGAACTCCTCACAAGCGGTTTCTAGCTCATGCAGGTTTAGCTTAGGGACACCTGAATTTTTAGAACATTATCCTTAATTTAAAACATTATAAATTTAGACCATCTACTCCAAATCATAACAATAATAGACTGATATATTGATCAGTCAATAAGTTGGTCATTTGAGTTTAAGAAAATTGACTTAAATGGCCTACACAACAGATCTCAAATCTAGTTATCAACACAGGTCCCATGTCTGGAGAACTGACCACCACATAATAGTGTCAGAACTATTAGGATGTCAACTGAGAATAGTTGTAATATTCTATAAACAATTATGAATTTGACAAGATCAATGATAAAACCTAGAATTAAGGAATCTAATAGGAACAACAATGATGACCAGTAGACCAAAAGTATGTAAAACACTGAAAGCATAAATATAGATAAATAAATGAGCAACTTGCACCGCTAATGTTATAATTCAAGATTTCCAGGAAAATTTGTATATATTAGAAAATTTTATGTGAGTCCTCGCATGTTGCTCTTATCGAGTAATGTGTGTATGATGCATTGGTGCATCTCTTTACACACAAGATGAGTGTGTGAGCGTGTTTAATTATCAAAAGTAAAAAAAACTTAATAAGTGTACAAAGCCTCATTAAATCAATGCAAGCTTAAGAAACTGATATTTTTAGAATAAACATATTTCAGGTTTCAGGGTTAGGCCAAAAATGTGTTATGCTTCAGCTTAAGATAATCACAAAGGTCTAAAGAACTGTAGTTGGCAGTTCAAGTTAGTTAAAGTCCAGAAATTTGTCGTGTAATTTGAACTCCGGTCTTGTGGTTAGATGTGTACACATGGAAATATACCTGTAACAAATGCTTTCTGCAACTGTCCACTCAATCCAGATTTCCAAGGTGTTATGTTTTTTACTGCCCTGGTGCGGCAGACAAAAAATATGATCGTAGCCACTAATACGACAAAAAGAGCAACCAACACTCCAACTAGATATTTCCATTTCTCTCCAGAATGTCTATCTGCTTCCTCCAATTTTTTAGGTTTAGCAGCAGCATGGTGAGGCACTTGTGGAGTTTCAGCATGTGCAAGAGAAGTGTTTTTCTTTTCTTTTGGTACAGCAGGAAACGAACCACTACTTCTAGTACTAGGAAGGGCAATAATGGGTTCCTCAGGAAAACTACCACTAGCGGGGGTAGCAGCCAAATTGGTGGACTCTTCAGCTAGCCTACGACGTATAGAGTTAACTGCACTTTTTATATGTGGCTCAATAGCACCTGCAGAATGTAAACATTCTCCTCAGTAAAATCACACGCTTAAATTTCAGTCGATGTTATTTACATACTAAATATCTTGTACATACTTGTTAGATTTTCACAACAATCCTCTGCATTTTCAGAAGAGGAGCCTTCTTCAGATTTGAACCTTCAAACATCATAATAGATTAAGATAAACAATATTCATAACCTGAGTAGCGTAAAAATGGGCAAAAGGTGTAATATTTTTATATAAAGGTCTTTTTAAGTAAGTGCTCACAATCTCTCCTCCCCACCTCAAAAGCAGCAATGAATATTTAATAACAATAGAAATATGGTAAAAATTAATTATGTTGATCATGTATTAATTAGGTTTTAGCTCCTTTCTAGGAAATGGATGAAACAGATACGGTTGGAAGCCTAAAAATTGTACATGCATATGATAATAAAAGTATGATTTATGTATTCTTTATTTTCAAGCAAAAGACCATCTATGAACAAACTCAAGTGGATAGTTTCCCAATACTTTCAAAATCCAGATAAACAAGAACAGAAACATGTAAAGAATCATTAGGAATTTGAGATTCTTACGAAGGCATAATAGGCCGATAACGATTCAGTGTCTCTTTGATCTGTGTGGTGAAGAGTTCTGCTTTCAAAACGGATTCTGATCTCATAAATGCTTCAGTTTTTTTTAATGATAATATATCACAATGCGAGATGCTACACAAAGCAAAATAAAGATGACACTGTAAATAGAGATTCTAAAAACACCTTTTTTTCCCCAAGCGGAAATATTAAAAATTGCATTTTGCATGTTAGACAAATTAAAGGAATAGTAAAATTTCTAGATAATGTCCACAACATGCCAATAGATGTGCAGGTAAGGAGACAATTATATTGTACTTAGTTTCCCACGATCTCACAAGGCTAGGCCAATATAGATCTTCTAAGAATCACGGTCGAATAGATATAGCAAACCAAACAAGGTGAGGTTAAAATCTGCTGAAGAAAAAGTATATTCTCTGTAGTTAACACCTAACAACATATGTCAAATTGTAGACCTATTTAATTTTGTTCTCTCGGCCCAATTACAGTTCTGTTCTGAATTGGTTGCAACACTCTGTGCTTTATTATGTAACAAGAGGCTGAGCAATCTAGAAATTTTGTAGTTTACTGCGAATAAATTTTGCTACAACCAATTTTGTGTGCTTGAACTTCAGTTTAGTAAACGGGAGTTGAATTCTTAATTTTTATCATGTATGTGAGTATGTTCAACATTTAGTAATGAGGGTTTACACATACTGCAGATAATGAGAGTCTTCTACATGTGCCCTGGCAAGGATCAATTTGGAAAACTAACAAATGTAGCATTCTTGTCGTGAAAGCTACAAAACCAGAGCAGGGTAAAAAGATAGCAAAACGTACAGGTACAAGTGTAAGGAACTAAAATATCTTACCAGTGCCCAAACTTTCTATTTAGACAACCATATTCCGCAGCAGCACCAGTTACAGGGCTTCCATCGGATTGCAATTCAGATGGCATTTCAATATTTTCGTGTTGTGATGAAGCTACCCCTTCAAACTTATTATTATGAAGTAACCTGGTTTAGGTATATTGAAGTTGAAGGTCTCTTATGTAACATAAAAACAAGATACTACATATTGATTTAATAATTTCACAAGAGTACATCAGATAATGGACTTACAAACACTTCAGTGCAGGCATCGCTCCTATCTCTGAAGGAATCGTTCCGTTTAAACTATTATTTCTCAAGTCCATTATCTCCAGCATTGCAAGCCCACCAAATTCCTTAGGGATAGAGCCAGAAAATTGGTTCTGAGAGAGTATCCTGTCAATATTAAAGCATGGGAGAACTTATAACAGTGCAGAAAAATTTGTACTTCTATCAACCAGTGTAAACACAATGAATAAATAACACTAATATAAAAGGATTATCGCCAATGCTATGCATCTCGTAGAAACTCATTTTGATCTTCAACAACATATTCAAAGTCCATAAAAGTAATAAATTCACAATCGACCTAGGTAGATAAAGTTAATAATCTTCAAACACAGAAACACATGAACATTCATTATTCTTACACAAACATTTATACTGCAAATTCATGTAGACGAGATCCTAAGCAATCAATTTTGTTGACATAGTACCAAATGAATTTAAGATATTAATATGGTTGCTGAGATACTCATTCACAAGTAAACCATATAAAAATTAGCTTCCATAATAAACTGTATGCGAGTCAAAATTATAAGGTTATACTTACAGTATCCGTAGGTGAGATAGTTTCCCAAGATCTGGTGCTAATAGTCCTTCCAACGAAAGCCCATTGAGATTCCTTTTGCACAAAGGAACAAATAACATGTGAATAAGCATAATGCACATCTCTTCTCACATTAACAGTTGACCACATAAATTCCTATGATTGTGACACGCATATGACAAATGAATCACTCTCTTTTTGATATAGTTTCAAACAATAAGATTTATTCAAAACAGATGTAGTTACTACTAATTCTGGACAAATCCTCTAAATATAAATAATCAAGACATTGATTTCATTTTCAATCAGCAACAAGTGTGATTAAATCTATCTTGAACATGAAGTACGATTAACAATAAGAAATTGATTTTTTTTCCTATCGGCTACAAGTGTACGTAACTCTATCTTGAACATGAAGTATGATTAACACTCACAGCATTTGCACTTGACCATCAACACAGTGAACACCTGACCACATGCATGGATTGCAGTCATCAGGATTCCAGTCCCTAAAAGCACCTTGTGGATCCATTTCAACCGCTGCACGAAAAGCTAATAATACCAATCCTGCATTTCCATTTCAAGGCATGTCTAAGTTTTATTTTTAAGAAAGCAAAGACAGACACAAAGATACACTCTGATCATAAGTAATACCTTCAGAATTCAGGAAGCAATGCCCTTGAATTTTTAAAAGAAGAATGAAAAATGTAAAAGAGGATAGTTGAATTCCAGTTGTGTTCAATCTAACCCCCATCGCTCGTGAAACCATATACTACGATGGTGGAGGCAGTGATAATATCTGCCAAATGCCAGGACTCTGAACACGCTGCTATAAAAAATCGCCAGATTTCTTTTACAACCCACGCTCCGAGTTATAAACCACTCGGACGTGTGATTTACAGCAACAACAACAATACCACCAATTCATGCAAATTCACAAACTAATATGTACCACCAAACATTGCACTGCACCCAAACTATATCACAATAAGAAATAAAAATCTCTCTTAAACATACTGACCACTGCGGTCCCTCATCTTGGATTCCTATTACACATATTTAATGTCACAACTTTGTTATCTCCATCAAAAATTGCATAGCCTGGTGCATTTAAACATAACAAAATTATAAATATTCTTGGAAAACATGGGGGTGCAATATAACATGTAATTTTCAAGGAATAATAGCAAAAGAATCAACTTATGATCAAAGAGCAAGCAATGTGGTGAAAAGAAAGGTGAAATGTAAAGATAGAGGAAGAATATACCAGAAAAAAGGGCCAAAAAGCATAGTTAGAATAATCCAGCTGCTCCTATTTAATATTGCAAATTCCCCTCAGCAGAACAAAATTGCATGCAATTCTTGGAAAAGGTTGCAAAGAAAATGAATGCTCTGAAAAATCAGATTACAATTGTACAATAACAAATATCATGAAAATTATATATATCGTAATTTTTTCACTGTCTTTTCAGGTTAATCTTTGGAGAGGAACCTCTATTTTGTTTTCCTGAAGCTTTCTTTCTCTATGTTGGTTGGTTTTCTCCCTCAAGAAATTCTCACTGTTTTCTCTCTCCGACCCAATGTTGCCATTCCACAAACTGTGTGTTATATTTTCCCTGTTTTTCTCTGTTTTCAGTTCTTGTATTTTGTTTAATCACCCCTGATTGCCATGTCTTAATCAATATTTCTGATATTTATAAATTTTATTTTTAAAATTTAGCTTTCACTCCCATAGAAGCCACCACAAATGCACGGGCACACAATACTAAATTAGACCATTAAACTATGTCAAATAATTTACAAACATATCATAAACTATTTGTAATCTTTATTTCTGAATTTTTTCCCTCGCGATCAAAACCACAACAATGTCATGATACAATACTAAATTATACCACTAAATTATATTTTATAACTTTCGGTTAAGCACTTGAATGAAAAGAAAAATTAAAAACATATCATAAATTATCATTATTACGATCATAAAATTTTATTTTAAAATCTTACAAAACTTTCAAATGTAATGAATATTAAAAACCATCATTATTATGCCCATGCAGGGCGGACCATAGCATGGACGAGCTTCGGTCCTGTAATATCATTATATTTTTGTGTCACAAGACTTTAGCCCGAATGAATATAATTTCTTACCTGTCTTTTTCAAATATCTTTATCTTTATCTGGGTACTCGGAGTTCTTCTTTCCTTTCATATACTAGCTTATTTTAATAATTTTGCACTAATTACTGTAGTTTTAAAATTAAAAATATGTCATAAAACAAGTTAGATTTATTAGTTATATATATAATTGATTAGTGCAAAATTTATTTCTCTCTTCACCAAACACAATTAAATTGGAACTTCTATATTTTTTTATATTTCTGAGTAACTCCTAAACAAATTCTTTATTGACAGCATATTAGTGAAGACACTATTTGATGATGATTAAAAAAATTAAAATATTATGAAATAATTACATGCATATTGTAATTTTAAATTTATTTTTATCAAGGTGGGTTTGTTTAAATAGAATAAATATATGAATTTAAATTTTAAGCAAAATCCATGAGTTTACTAACAATTTTAATTAAATTAATAATTTGTTTTAATATGGTGTTTATAAGATTCGAACCTTAGACTTTTAGTAGTGTAAAATATGAAAATTATAATCTAAATTATAGTCTACTTTACCAGACTACAAATCAATGACCAAATTTTTACATATTTATCTTTAATATTATAGTATACATAACGGTAGATTATGAGTTTTGAATTTATATCTTAGGCATATAAAAATTTCTTTTAGCCAAGTGAGTATTAAACGCCAAGTCCGTCACTGACGATCGTAATAGAGTGAATTTCTAAATCTTACACAACTATTCAAATGTGATGAGTATTACAATAGAAATGGTAACTTATGCCAGCTAATTTTGACGTAGGAGTTATATCAGAGTCTATGTCAAAATAAAAAATCATTATACTGAGAATTTGTAATATCTGGCTAACTGTACTAAGTCATATATTTCTTTCTTTCTTTTTTTTTTTGTCAGGGTCTGCATACTCGCAGATGAGTTGTATCATAGATACAATAGCTGCATTAGGGATTCCTATCATCCAACAAAGTTTATCATCTAACCGAAAGATACGTAAAATATCTCCAGACGTTTAGATAATAAAACTTTAAAGTCTGAATAAGAAAACCCATAAAGTCCCTTTCCATGATCCTGAAAATCAAAATAAGCAAAAAGAAACATAAGAATGATAATTTAGTTAAGTAGAAAAAAATATACAGTGGGAAAAATAAATCCAATAGTGACATAAATTTCTTGACAAACAAACATAACATCCTAACCAACAAATAAGAATATCATAACTATTAAAATATGAGAAAAATTATAATGTCTAACCAAAGCGAGAACTTTGGTTAGACACACAGAATACTAAAATATTCGTAAATCATACTAAGCTTTTCTTATGAAAATAATAATAACATAAACAAAGAATTTTATATTTTTGTCAGGAAAAATCAATCATTCTCTTTATGATAAAAATATAATATAAATATATTACACTACTATTTAAACTCTGCAAAATATTGACATTAAAATATAAATATATTAAAAATCTTCCATAAGTAATAAATATAAGCTCACCATATATATATATATATATATATATATATATATATATATATATATATATATATATATATATATATATATTAATTGATATTTAGAAATATATACATACAAAAAATTAAGATAGAGCTAACAAGTGGTAAGTGAAATATAATACAATGACTAAGACTCTAAATAATTAACAACGTAATAATATATTAATATATACTCATCGTCAAATATGACCCAAAATACCTCTTAAAGGCACAATTATGCCATCAATCATGGCCCCCCAAAATGGTACTTTGACTATAAAAGTCACCAAACAAGCCATAAGACTTGACCACTTAATCAAAATCATTTATGAGCAATAAAGAAAATTAAAAGATATTTATAACACATTTGCACAATATAAATCCGTCTAATTAACAACATTTATTTGAAAATATTCAAAATTTGAATCTTAAGAACTTAATAAACGGAATCAATTATAAGAAGCTAATTGATTATAACATATATCACTCAAGTATAATTGACCAACTTTAAACACATTTAAAAGAGCATTAAACACACAATTAAGACATATAAATCAAAATAATTTCTTGCCTTAAAAAACATCACCATATGAAGATCGTAAAAATTCTCAAGATCCTTAATAACTTAAAAGTGAAAAAGGCCGATAAACAAAATTTGTATAAAAGAAAATCATGAAAACACACACACAAACTAATATATTTTATGGATATATCTTTTGATCTCAAGCAATAACGAAAGGATAAGAATTTAAAGTAAATTATACGTACAAAGATTATAGAGACAACACGAACAGATAATCATATATCTCAATTTCAAGAAATTTATAAAAATGCACCTCCATGCACACTAAATCAAGAAGATATAAATCAAAAGAAACATCCAAACCTAATTTAGCAATAAAAAGATTCACAAAAAGTCTCAAAAGGATGGTTCATAAGACAAATAATACATACTAAATTATGAACAAAGATATAAAAATATATAAGATTGACAATAAATCAAAACTAAATTCATGATGAAAAAGAGGTTTTAATTATAAGGATACGAATTTCAGAAAGAACCTGGCAAAGATCGTCTTGATTTCGAAGTGATTTTTCAATCTTAAAGAGAAAAACTTACTTAGTATATAACTCAACTGATCGTACCGGTGTCTTTTCACTTTGATATAGCCTGTGCCAACAACCAAAGCAACAAATACCTTTGTAGCACCAGCATCTAGACTGTTGTATATAAGCTCTTCCACCAACCTTGTGAATCGAACACCATGCCAAAAACCCAGAACGAACCGAACTCTTCTTTGAATCATGCTTTTTGAAAGGGCATGGAGCCTATCAAATCAAATCAAATCTTATTTATTGTGTGTATAATAACAAGAGAAATAGGGCCACGCCCATGGGGAGGGAGAGTACAAAGTAAAGAATTTTGATTAGGGACAGAGGAATAAGTCATATATTTCTTATATGGTCTAAGTTAGGTATATATAGAAACTGTTGAAACAAAATTCAATGGGAACTTCTTCTCATGTCTTGCATTATTGTTGTGATAGAAGAGTAAAAGTTAAATAGCTTAAAAATCTAATCTCTAAAAAAGTCTCTAAATATTTGTTTACTATTTCAGGTGAAATAATAACCTGAAAATCTGTTAAATATCTATTATATATAACTAGATCTACATTGAGCCTGAGTTGTGTGTTTAAGATGCCACGATGGATAAAGGCTTTATGTTTATATGGATTTACATATTTTTGAGAGGTGTGATGTCCCCCAATACGACGCGTCATGAGGAATGTATCGTGATATCTGTAAAGTCTTTGTTTATTCATGACCGTGGGTCCATGCTATTCATACTGTTACACTTAAAGTCTTTCAAGGATTTATCTAATTATCCATGGTCAATTCTGGATGTTGTGAATTGTAACCATCCACGACCCGTTCTGGATGTCAACTATTATCTATTCTAGATACTATATTATTTATATATCCATGATACATTCTAGTCATTATATTCAAAAATCCATGATATGCTCTCGATAGAACTTTACCTTATTAGATCAAAAATTTCCCATCGAGCTTGAAGTGCCAGGACCAGTGTATTAATAGATTGGAGTGTATTTTATGATACCCCATCGAGCTATAAGTCTTGGGACTCGTGCGATGCACCGAAACTTTATTAATATTTAAATCACGATAAGATGCATGATAATCGTAATACCCCATGTTGGATGATGTATAGACTTGGGGGGTATTTTATCGTCAGGCTTTGGCTTACAGGTGAAAGAGAACATCTAAAAGTGTTCATTCGGAGCATTCAAGTAGTTATTACCACTTCTACAAGTGTTAGAAGGATGCACTCTATGCTTGCACAATGGCTTGGAGAGTGATCTATAACTAAAACACCATTACAAAAGAATAAGTAATGTTATGCCCCTCTCTTTGTAACAGTTAGGTTGCGCCTTCTACGTACTTGTTCAAACTTCATGGACAGAATAAGTAAGGTTGTGTCATTCTATCAACAACAGATAGGCCGTACCCTCTGCTTACTTGTCCAAAGCATCATTATAAAGGTAACGGGGTCTGTTGATAGGCATATGTTGATGAAAACAGTCTTGAACCTTTATATTGTACGTAAAGGCGGGCCCTTCTCTTGATATAATTCATCCATGATAAAATATATGGATTTCGGCATCGATCTAAAATCAAGCATGCCCTTTTGAAGGAACATGTAAGGCTACTTCGTCCTGTTAATAACATATAGACTGCGCCCCCAGCTTCGAGTCTATGCATAAGGAGTGTTCACTGTTTATGAACATATCATGAAGGAAAGCCAACTTTAAGCTTAGTCATCTGGGCGGTGATAGAAATTTAATAAAAGTACAATGCACATAACAAAAGGAAAAGATAGTAATATCCACCAAGACACGCCTTCAAGAATGGACGCAACCTCTATGTGAAAACGATGAATACGAGTAAGTAATGTGCTGGATTGTTTATTTGATGAAAATTCTCTTGACATTTTCAATATCAAGAGAATTTTGGGAGTACTTATTATAGCCAACTTTAGCTAGGCCCCTATCGGTCCAGGTATGTACCTAACTGGGCTGGACAATTATGAATTGAGTTGAATCCCTTTGAGAAACTGATAAGGATGAGTGCCATCTCTTGCTATGGATGAATGGGGGCAATCCTTGATGGCTTTTGGTGTCAAGTTGGCTGGCTAAGGACAATATGGTTGGAAGTGGTCCTCTATGTGTAATCATAGGCGGCGCCCTCTAGTGGCTTAGTTCTATGAGCAAGTTATAATTGTTGAGGTATCGTCATAAAGATAACCCCTCCGTGGGATATGAAGACTTAGGCACCTGGAGCCCATCCGGCGTGATCTACAATCCCCCACCCTGTATTCTGCCGACTTGTCCTCGTGTGGAGGCTTAAGGTGATCATAATTCCTATTGATGGCCCTCCGAGGTGGTATGAAGAACGGTGACATGTATGGATCCTGCATTCTGGTGAGTTACGTACCCTCATCGGGCATTGAGACAATCGTATGTCCTGATTGTTTAGGAAGAGACCTTGCCCTGTATTCTGGTGGATTATCCTCACTTGGGGGTAATGCCGAATCTATTATGTATTTGAATTAGGATTTACTTAGTTGGCCTCAAGGCTAGTCCTTAGCAGAGTTGGACTCACCTTCCAAGAATATTATGTATTATGGAAGGAGTCGTCTGGTACAGCCATGACCACCCTTGAGGTGTAAGGACGCGTCTTTACTCACCGGTGAGGATAACCCACTGGAATACAGGGCACGGTCTCCTCCTAAACATTCAGGACATACGATTGGCTCAATCTCCTGATGAGGATAACTCACCAGAATGCAGGATCCAAACATCTGACTGTTCTTCATACCAACCCATTTAAAAGGGTCCTCAATAAAAATCATGATCACCTTAAGCCCCCACATGAGGACAACCCGGCAGAATACAGGATTGAGGATGAGCTCTAGGTGCCTAAGTCCTTATATCCTCTGAACTGGTAATCTTCGTATCTCTCAAAAAGATATTCTTCATGTCCCCTGAAGGAGTTATCTTTGCAACAGTACCTTAAGAATCATAACATGCTCATAGAATAATTAGTAACTAGTGGACGCGCTTGATTACACATAAAGGATCACTTCCAATCACATAATCCTAGTGGTTGGAAGTAACCCGAAAAGGTTTGGATCTGGATGTGGATTTGGATCTCAGGTATTCCGAACTGAGATCCGAAACCCGATTTCAAACCGATCTGAACTCGAAACCCGATAAGACCCGATACAAGATATTATATATATATATATATATATATATATGGTCTTGCTCAAATGAGAACTCCAACTAATGTGAGATATGAAATCTAATTTCAGCACCACATTTTTATCCCTTAATTAAATCACAACCACAGATTGAAACCTTTATTTTGTAATTCATCGCTTACATTCACCACCCACCCCCACCAAACCACCCACCCACCATCAACCACCACCACCCACCGACCACCACCCAGTCGCCCCTGCTGTTCATCTCTCTCCCTCTGTAGCCGCTGCCACCACAGCTCCGATCTGCCTCTTTCTTTGCTGCTGCCGCCGGTGTCGCGGTGGGGTTTTCACCGCCGGTTACACTACAACCCAATCCTCCCTCTCCCCTCCACCACCTCCGGTCGCAATGAGCCCCACACCCCCAGCCGCCATCATCTTCACCCGCCAGCCTCGTCTTCTTTTCACCTTGACTTGTTGTTGCTGTTGTTTTTGTGCGCTCAGATCTGGAGCAAATCGCCGATGATGATTAATGCTAGTCACCGAAGCTGGTTGTTGCCAAAAATGGTTGTCGCCGGTATTTATTTTTTGCATTCGATGGAGATTTTGGTCGAATCTGGTGGGCAGAAATAATAATTGGATGTGGTGATTTTAGTTTTTCGGTGGTGTTTTTGATTTTTTGATTTTCAGATGGTGATTTTGTTTTGTAGTTGGTGGTTTTTTCGGATTTGGGGGTGGTGGTGGTTTGTAGATGGTGGTGGTGTGGTGATTTTAATTTTCTGGTGTTGATTTTTAGTTTTCTGGCGGTGATTTTTGGTTTTGAAGTGGTGATTTATAGTTTGACGGTGGTGATTTTATGTTTGCCGGTGGTGATTTTCTAGTGGTCGTCGAAGGTGGTGGTGGTGGTCAGCGGTGGTTGAAGGTGAACGGTAGTTTAATTAGAAGATGATGAAATATTAATATATTAAATGAATGGTGAGAGATGAATATAATGTATTTAAATGAGTGGCTGAGATTACATCTCATATCTCACCATAAGAGTGGTTCTCATTTGAGCAAAACCATATATATATATATACATACATACATACATACATATATACATACATATATATATATATATATATATATTATATGTTACATGTTAAGTATATATATTGAAATATTATGAATTATTAGGCATGAATATTAACATTTTACTTAATTTTATATGCGCAATACAAAATTTATATTCATTTCATCAATATTTATTTTTTCTCAATTATTGTACGTTAAAAAATCTAAATATAATAAAAATAATAAAATATAAATGATAAGTTGAATGATTATATACAATTAAGTTAACATGTTTTACATGTTTATTGTACTAGATGAAACCAGTAATTCCCTTTTTTATATTCCTAAATTTTAAAAAAAATCAATAATCACAGTTTTTATAAATATATAATTTTTTATTTTTATTTAATTTTATTTTTTAACATATCCGAATTAGACCCGAATTAACCCAAATCGAAACCCGGAAAAACCCGATGGATCGGATATGGATCTTCGTTTTCTGGACCGAGACTCGTTTCCAAACCGGACCGAAATATAATAGATCGGTTCTGAATCTCAAGAAACTTCACCTGATCCGACCGGTTGCCATTCCTATTTTTTGGCAACTATAATATGCTAAAATACTCCTTTGTTCACTACACCAATTCTGGCCAATTACGACGGATATCTTACGACGAAAAAGGCGGAGCGCAAAACTTACGACGGAATTCAAACATTCGTCGTATTTTCTCGTCAATACTTACGACGAAACAACTTTTCGTCGTATGTTTTGCTAGAATTCAGGCGCGCTCTAATAAAAAATAATAAATATTTTTCCCGCGAAAAAACCGTCGTAATTTAACCATCGTAAGTTAACATATCTACCTAAATAAAGTCAAAAAATAAATGAAAATAAAGTTTTTACTTTTTCGTCGTAAATACGCCGTCGTAAGTTCATATAATTATATAATTATATCTGTTTTAAAAATGAAAAATAAATGGAAATTTAAGTTTTAATTGTTCGTCGTAATTTAACCGTCGTAAATTAACATATCTACCCAATTAAAGAAAAAAATAAATGAAAATAAATTGATTTTCTCTTCCGTCGTAAATAAGCCGTCGTAATTTTATATGATTATATAATTAAATCTGTTTTAAAAAAGGAAAATAAATAAGAATTATAAATTTTAATTTTTCGTCGTAATTTAACCGTCGTAAGTTAACATATCTACATAAATAAAGACAAAAAATAAATGAAAATAAAGTATTTTCTTTTTCCGTCGTAAATACGCCGTCGTAAGTTCATATAATTATATAATTATATATGTTTTAAAAATTAAAAATAAATGGAAATTATAAGTTTTAATTGTTCGTCGTAATTTAACCGTCGTAAGTTAACATATCTACCCAATCAAAGGAAAAAAATAAATGAAAATAAATTGATTTTCTCTTCCGTCGTAAATAAGCCGTCGTAAGTTCATATAATTATATAATTAAATCTGTTTTAAAAAAGGAAAATAAATAAGAATTATAAATTTTAATTTTTCGTCGTAATTTAACCGTCGTAAGTTAACATATCTACTGTTAGGTCCTATAAATTCACTATATAATCTGATATAGTGATCACAATCTGTAACACAGTAAGACAATATAAGAGATTGAAAGCAGTAAACTCTTATATTCACAAAGCTTGAATGGTTACAAAAACTCTCTCAGTGATTTATAATGTATCACTAAGAGCTGCTAGGGTTCTGTAAAATATACTCGATAACTCAACTCCTCTAGAGTAACCCTAATCTGTGTTTATATAGACACAGTTACAAAATCAATCTCTGATTTGATATCCTATATATCTGCTATGAATTCTATCAATCAAAGATTGCTCCAGTTTTCTGTTTAGTTTCCATAGCCAGTAAATCACTCCTCCGCTTCTATCCTTCCTTGAAGTATATCCGCTTCTGAGCTCTTTCCACGTGTAAACTCTGACGAGTCTTGACTATGTAAACTCTGGTCAGACTTTATCAAACTCTGTCAGACTTTATCAAACTCTGTCAGACTTTGCTAAACTCTGATCAGCTTCCAGATTAAACTCTGATGATTCCTGTTCTAAAACAGACTTTAAGAATATTAGTAATCATCAATTATATCTAACAATCTCCCCCAACTTGTGCATAAACAAGTTATGTGCAAGTTAACAGATAATTGATGATGTCAAAACATTTAAGTCAAATGCAACAGAGTTTAACTATATAACAGAAAACTTTTAAAACTTACAGATACTTTACTCCTTAGCTGCATAGACACCATTTGCTGTCTGTAGATACCCTCTGAGGAGTTCTCTCTCAGCTTCTTCAAGCACTGTAGTCATTTGTCTCTTGATCTCTCTCAGCTCTGGGTCTGAAACTCCAGTTTGATAAATTGCAGCTCTGAGATCATAGATCTTGTTCTTCTTCAAGTCCCTATCCAGCCTGATATTGTAAGCTTTATCAGACTCTTCATTAAATGCAAGAGTTCTGATTCCACCTATTGTTTCAATTTTTGCTGAATTTTTCTTCATCTCCACCAGCTGTCCTTTATGATTGAGGTATTTAGGAATGAAAGGTCCAGCATTTTTATTTCCTGTAATCCCCATCTTTCTTCTGATTTGATCCTTGAGCAGGTTGGAGATGTGCTGGCATGAC
Source organism: Daucus carota subsp. sativus (assembly GCF_001625215.2). Taxonomy (NCBI): domain Eukaryota; kingdom Viridiplantae; phylum Streptophyta; class Magnoliopsida; order Apiales; family Apiaceae; genus Daucus; species Daucus carota. The sequence continues at coordinate 25,762,664 of NC_030382.2, forward strand.
TTGTTCTTCACAAGAAATATGTGTGAGACATATCTCAATTCTTCCCAGTGTTTAGCATAGAGATCTGCTTCAAGTACTCTAAACACTGTTCCATCAGACATGAAGTAGATAAGAATATTATCTCCTCTGTCATTCTTCACCAGCTGGACTGAATCAAGCTTGTCCATTTTGTCTTGCAATACTCCAGTCTTGGGAGCACAGAGAGATGAGGGGTCATCTGGTCTTGATCCTATACTCTGATCAAATTTCTCATATTTGGATCCCAGCCCTCCTTTATCTCTTCCTGCCTTACGATGAGAGATTGGTTGAATTGAGCCCTTTTCAAAGCTTATCTCAGTCATCAGAGTAGGCTTTGCAAATCCAGCCAGTGGAGTAGTTGTTGGTTTAAACACAGCTTGAGCTTTGTCAGAGGTTGTGTCTGTCTTTGCATCCTTATTAACTTGAGCTTTGTCAGAGGTTAATATTTCTTTTTGAGGTTCTGCAACATGAGCTTTGTCAGAGATTGCAGCTTCTAATTTCTTTTCCTTTACAACTTGATCCTTGTCAGAGGTTGTAGACTTCTTCTTTTCCCAGCCTTTCTCCAGACGTTCATCTACTTTGCTTTTGCCCTTGGAAGTATATTCATCTTCAGAGTATACCTTTTTGACTGGTAAACTCTGATCAGCAACAGTAGGTTCCTTTATCAATATTCCTTTCTCTTTTGGCTTGGTAGTTGACTTTGCAGGCTTTTGGATCTTTCCAGAGTTTATAGCTTCAACATGTTCCTTTTTCAGCTCAGCTTCCTCTGCAGCAATCAACTCCAAATCCAAATTGGCTTCTGGATTTTCTTGTTCAAAAACTAATCTAGCAAGCTCTTCATCAGTCATTGGTTTGTCTGATCCAGTCACTGGTCTTTGCCTAGATCCAGATGTGAAGTTATGTGTTGGACCAGACTTTGTACTTTGCTTAGATTGTTTCTGACTGTCAGAGTTTGAAACTCTTCCACCAGTCCCTGCTTGAAATCTCTTGTGCTTGGTGAAATCATCAATATCATCATCATCATCCTTCTTCTTTCTCTTCAGAGTTTGAGTAGTAGACTTGCATTTGACTTGAGCTACTCTCTCCCCCTTTTTGACATCATCCTCATCAGGAATCAGTATGGATGTGATCAGAGAAAGTGAAGATTGGATGGCTTCAAGCTGTTTGGACATCTTCTCCTGAGTTGACTCAATGATAGTCATTCTCTTGTCCAGAGATTCATTTGCAGTCACCAGCTTCTGTACATTCTCTTTCAGAGGAAGCATGGTCCTTTTCTTTTCAAGATCATTTGTCTCCTTGATACTTGCCACCTCTGTTCTGAGACTATCTATGGATTTAGATGTCTGAGCATGAGCAGGATGAAATGTCTTCAGATAAAGAAAACACAATTGATGGTGATCCATTTTCACCACCATTGTCGTACTTACCCGTCCTCCAAAAACTGATGATTTGGCTTCCTGAGAGTCTGGCAGGAGCGGTAAGAGCTGTAGCAATAGCACTCTGGGCAAGAAATTGCTGCATGGGATGATAATCCCTTGGAGCTTCGGCAGTGTCAAGAATTGCTGTATAGTTATTGGGGACAAAGTCCACACCTGCATGAGTGAATGTAGTAGTTGCCATTATAACAGAGTTTGTGAGTAGAGAAAGATGTTTGAGAAAATGTGTGTGAGAAGATTTGAATTTCAGAGAGAAGAGAGTAAGAGTTTGTGAAGAGAGTGTGTGTAGGGATTGAGTGTATAAGAGAATAATGAGCAATAAAATCTGATGTGATAAACCCTTCAGATTTTGTGTAGCTGTACACGCACGTCTCTTTGTTCACATGGACACCTGTCAGTTTTTAACTGGTGGACGAGAGTTAGTGGCATGGAGAAAAGAAAGTAATCATTATGAGCGCAGTAAAACAGTGCAGTTATAAATGCTGATTACACGTTCTCCTATGAAAATGTTTTTCATGTAAACCCACTAACAATACATCCGTTTGAAATACTCCCTTCATATTCTCTGAATATTTTTGTACTCCTGAAATGTACAAGATTTAAAAATCAAGATTAAATCTCTCGAATTTTAAACTCTGAGATTTTCATCAAAGAAAATAAATTTCTAAGTACCTCAGAATAAAGACATGATTTTTAGAAAATTCATCAGAAAATCAGAGTTTGTCACAAAATCCATAGCTCAATAATGTGCTTGTGACAGTATGTGTGTGTTTTAACATATTAAATTAGAGACTTGAAAATTTCACAATTTCGTAATTATAAGGTAGACAAGAATAATTTATTTAAACTCTCAAGACATAGACAAAAGATATACTCTGATGGAGAAATATATAAAATAACCCAACCCTTTTTTTTTTTTTTTTTTTTTCAAGGACGCTTTTCGGTGTAAATGAATCACGACCTTTATTATTTTTGCAACAGTATTTCTCCAGTAATCAGAGATTGTGACTGGTCACCATAGATTATAAAATCTTGGCAATTACTTAATACCAGTAAGTGTTTGGGTCTTCCCAGTCACTGTCATATAGACATCTAAGATCTCAAAGGAGTACCATGCTTATTTGCAGGGGTGTATATATCATCAGAGTTTATAATCACTGTCTAATTTACTGAGAGAAAATGCAAATTAGTCAGTCTCACTTATAATTAAGATATGTGAAATAATAGAGTCTCAATGATATCAATATGCATATAGTGTTAAGTAGTAGCACAAAATTGAGATCAAGATTAAAGAACTGAACTGAGATTCATGATTACTAATTCATATCATGCTTCATAGTATCTTCACAGGTTTGTTTTCTCAGAGAAATAAAAATGAAATCATTAATCAAGATTCAGAGTTTACAAACATCAGAGAATATCGTCAGAGAATGACGATCAGAGAATGTCATCAGAGTATAGCACACAGAGTATATCATCAGAGAATGTCATCAGATTTAGCAATCAGAGTATATCATGGCAAATTTGTGAGTAATACATATTGTAATTTGACAATTGAAATTTGAAAGATCTGACCAGTATGTTTACTCAGTTCCTGATATCATTCCTAGCTCATTCACCAGCCTAGTGAAGGTTGCTTCACTGAGTGGTTTGGTGAATATGTCTGCTAGCTGCTGTTCTGTGGGAACAAAGTGAAGTTCAATGGTTCCTTCCTCCACATGCTCCCTTATAAAATGATATCTTATACTGATGTGCTTTGTCAGAGAATGTTGAACTGGATTTCCTGTCATAGCAATAGCACTTTGGTTATCACAATAAATAGGAATTTTAGAAAATGCTAACCCATAGTCCAACAGTTGATTCTTCATCCAAAGAATCTGAGCACAGCAGCTGCCTGCAGCTATATACTCTGACTCTGCTGTTGATGTTGAAATAGACTTCTGCTTCTTGCTGTACCAAGAAACTAGTCTTCCACCTAGAAATTGACAACTCCCACTTGTGCTTTTTCTGTCAATTTTGCAACCTGCAAAATCTGCATCAGAGTATCCAATTAGACTAAAATCTGATTCTCTAGGATACCATAATCCCAATGATGTGGTTCCCTTGAGATATCTGAATATCCTCTTTACTGCAATCAGATGAGGCTCTCTTGGATCTGCCTGAAATCTTGCACATAGACATGTGGCATACATGATGTCTGGTCTACTTGCAGTCAGATAAAGCAGAGATCCAATCATGCCTCTATAGTTTGTGATATCCACTGATGCACCAGTATCTTTGTCTAGTTTGGTTGCTGTTGCCATAGGAGTAGTTGCAGCTGAACTGTCTTGCATACCAAACATCTTTAAGAGATTTCTGGTATACTTGGCTTGATTTATAAAAATCCCATCTTCAGTCTGTTAAACTTGTAAACCCAGAAAATAACTGAGTTCCCCCATCATGCTCATTTGATACCTGGACTGCATGAGCTTGGCAAATCTTTGACAGAGTTTAGCATTAGTGGAGCCAAAAATAATGTCATCAACATAGATTTGAACTAAAAGCAGATCATTACCATGATTCAAATAAAATAGAGTTTTATCTATGGTACCTCTGGTAAATCCATTCTCAAGAAGAAATTGAGCCAGAGTTTCATACCATGCTCTTGGAGCCTGCTTTAGTCCATAAAGTGCCTTGTCCAATCTATAGACATAGTCTGGATGCTTTGGATCCACAAAGCCTGGAGGTTGTTCAACATATACCTCTTCATCCAGTTTCCCATTTAGAAAAGCACTTTTGACATCCATCTGAAATACCTTGAATTTCTTGTGAGCAGCATAGGCCAGAAAGATTCTGATTGCCTCCAATCTTGCAACTGGAGCAAATGTCTCATCATAATCAATACCTTCCTGTTGTGAATACCCTTTTGCCACAAGCCTTGCTTTATTCCTTGTAATGACACCCTCACTGTCAGTTTTGTTTCTGAACACCCATTTTGTACCAACTATGGATCTGTCTTTAGGTCTTGGTACTAGGGTCCATACTTTGTTTCTCTCAAACTCATTTAGCTCCTCTTGCATGGCTTGAATCCAGTCAGCATCTTGAAGAGCTTCCTCCACTTTCTTTGGTTCAGTTTGAGACAGAAAGCAATGATGTAAACACTCATTTGCTGTAGCTGTCCTTGTTTGCACACCTGCTTCTGGATTTCCAATTATTAAATCAGGTGTGTGAGATTTTGTCCACTTCCTAGCATGTGGAAGTTGACCATTTTCATCATTGGATCCTCCCCCTTGATCCATGCTCTCTTGATTCTGTTGATTATTCTCTGTAGCTCCCCCTAAGTTTGTGCTATCAGAGTTTGAATCAGTATTCTCTGATGAGTTTGAATCAGCATTCTCTGATGAATCTTGGGTAGAGTCTGAAACATTCTGATGCTCCCCCTCAGCAAGTGCTTCATCATCATGAACTTGTAAATTTTCATCAGAGTTTGCTGTATCTTGTTCACAGTCAGAGTTTGACTGTTCATCAGAGTTTATCGAATCAGAGAATATTTCTTCATTTTCAAAATGCAGTTTTTCATGATCATCCATATCTATTAAGCCCATGATTTTCTTGTCATCAAATGACACATGTATGGATTCCATGATCACCTTGGTTCTTAGATTGTAGACTCTGAAGGCCTTTGTTATCAGAGGATAACCTACAAAGATGCCTTCATCAGCTTTTAAATCAAACTTGGTAAGCTGTTCTGGATGAGTCTTCAAGACAAAGCATTTGCACCCAAATATATGAAAATACTTCAGATTTGGCTTCTTTTTCTTCACCATCTCATATGGGGTCTTGCCATGCTTATTAATCAAGGTTGCATTTTGAGTGAAACAAGCTGTTTGAACAGCTTCTGCCCAGAAATAAGTAGGCAATTTAGCCTCATCAAGCATAGTTCTGGCAGCTTCAATAAGAGTCCTGTTTTTTCTTTCAACTACACCATTTTGCTGTGGTGTACCAGGTGCAGAGAATTGTTGCACTACACCTCTTTCTTTGCAGAACTCTTCCATTGTTGAATTTCTGAACTCAGTTCCATTATCACTTCTAATGATCTTCACTTTGTCTTCAGATCCATGGTCCAGTTGTGTCACATGATCCATCAGATGCAAGGCTGTTTCATCTTTAGAGTGAAGAAAATATACCCAAGTGTATCTGGTATACTCATCAACAATGACAAGAGCATATTTCTTCCTTGCAATGGATGGTACATTAACTGGTCCAAATAGATCAACATGTAGAAGATGATATGGTTTCTTTATTGAGAATTCAGTCTTACTCTTGAAAGATGTCTTTCTCTGCTTGGCCTTTTGACATGAATCACATAATCCATCAGATGTGAGTAGTGATTCAGGGAGTCCTCTCACAAGCTTTTTCTTTATAAGCTCATTTATAGAGTTGAAATTCAGATGTGAGAGCTTCTTATGCCACTTCCAACTTTCTTCTGCAGAGATCCTTGTAGACAAGCAGATTGCTTTTCCTTCAGAGTTTGTAGGCAAGTGGATTTCATAAATATTCCCATGTCTGTGAGCAATCACTGCCACTTTGCCTGTTGACTTGCTTACTATCTCACTGTGTTCTTCATAGAAATCAACATGATATCCTCTGTCACAGATTTGACTGACAGAGAGTAAATTGTGTTTTAGCCCTTGAACAAGAGCTACATTTGATATGATGACATTTCCAAGATTGATGTTGCCATATCCCAGAGTCCTTCCTATGTTGCCATCTCCATAAGAAACACTTGGGCCAGCCTTTTCCACAAACTCTGACAGCAGGGCCTTATTTCCAGTCATGTGTCCTGAACATCCACTGTCCAAGACTAGAATATTCTTCCTGTTGCCCTGCAATCACAAAGACCACTAATTGTTAGTTTTAAGGACCCAGACTTGCTTGGATCCCTTGGCCTTATTAAGTTTGTTAGCTTTTGCAGCGGTATTATTATCAGAGTTTGAGCTAACAGACTTTGCAACAGAGTTTGTACTAGAAACAGATTTTGTACTTGCAGAGCTTTTATTAAACTTCTTCAAAGAAGGTTTCAATTGATAATAATCATAATACAAACTATGATATTCTTTGCAAGTATAAATAGAATGCCATAAACTACCACAATGAAAACATGGATCTTGTGGTTTATATCTAATACTACTTTTTCTAACTCCAGACTTTGTAGGTAAAGAGTTAATGTCCTTGTTCTTCCTGCAAAAATTAGCAAGATGATTAGTATTACCACAGTTATGGCATGTTTTCCTAGGTGCATTTGGAACAGGCATGTAGTTATTACTCTTGTCTATTCCAATCTTGCCATTTCTGTTTTTCCTAGGCTCCTTGTTTTTGTCATTAGTCTTACTTCTTTAAGCTTGTGTTTAAGCTGTTTCTGAGTCATCAGTCCTATGTTAACCTGTTTGGGCTTATCAGATTTTAAATTTTTGTTAATCTCTGATTTTGGTCTACTCTGTTTAGACTTAGAGGATTCAACAACAAATTTGACAGGTTTAACCTTAGGTTTTTGAGTTTTAACAAACTCTGTTTTTGATGACTCAGCTTCAGAGTTATCAGTGTAACCTAGTCCCTTCTTCCAGTTTCCACTACCTAAGATATCCTGAGTAGTTTTGCCTGAATTAGTCCATGTTTTAATAATTTCCCTTTCCTTAGCAAGTTCTGATTGAAGAGATGCATACCTCTTTAATAATTCATCTTTGATAATGACAGCATCATCTCTTTCTTTCTGAACTTCCAACATCTGAACTAATTCTTTTTCAAGATAATCATTCCTTTTCTTTACACTTAGAGTTTCAGATTTTAATCTTTCATTTTCTAAAGTCTGATCTCTAAAGCTGGTATGCAAAGTTTTAAGAAACAATCTTAACTCAGTTATATCTTCAGTATCAAAGGCAAGAGTAGAATGAGGTACCTTAGCAGGAGATTCAGAGTTGTTGTCAGTGTTTGCCATCAGAGCATAATTGACTTCTTCTTCTGAGTCAGATGTATCTGTCCAGTTTCCTTTCTTGGTGATAAAGGCTTTTTCTTTTTCCTTCTTGGCTTTCTTGCATTCAGATGCAAAGTGTCCCTTTTCACCACAGTTGAAACAGGTATACTTGTCAGCTTTTCCAGCTTTTCCTTCTTTGCCCTCATTCTTCTTAAAGTTCTTCTTGTCATAAACTCTGTCAGAGTTTCTGTCTTTCCTTGAAAAACTTTTGCCTTTGTTGAACTTTTTGTAGGCCAACTTCTTGAAGCTTTTCACCATCAATGCTGCTAACTGCATCATCTCATCATCACTTTCTTCAGAGTCTGAGGGAACATCAGAGTTTGAGTCATCAGAGTTTGATGACTCAATGTCAGACTTTGTGACATGAGCTTTTCCTTTGCTCTTAGCAGCTTCCTCTTGAACTTTCAGAGCAACAGACTTTGATTTTCCTCCATGACGTTTGCTCCTTTGCTCCATTTCAAGTTCATGAGTCTTCAGTCTTCCATAAACATCATCAAGAGACATTTCTCCAAGATCTAGATTGTCTCTTATTGTGGTGACTTTCAAATCCCATTTTTCAGGAAGAGCCAGAAGGAATTTGAGATTTGAGTCTTCAAGATCATATTCCTTGTCCACCATAGATAAGTCATTCAATAGTTTGACAAATCTGTCATACAGATCTGTCAGAGACTCACCAGATTTTGAGTCAAAGTGCTCATACTCCTGTGTAAGGATTGTTTTTCTGTTTTTCTTAATGGCCTGAGTTCCTTGACATCTGGTTTCCAGAGCATCCCAGATTTGTTTAGCAGTTTTGCACCCAATTACCCTATTAGAAATTGCATTGTCAAGAGCACTGTGCAAAAGGTGTTTCACCTTTGAGTCTTTACTAATTGACAGGATGTCCTCAGGGGTATAATCTTTCTTTTCTTTTGGAACCATCTTCTGAGGTTCATCAGCAAGCCCAACAGAGAGCTTGGTGGGCATATGTGGTCCATCAAAGATTCTGTCAAGATATTCTGGATCAACAGAGTCTAAGAATATTATCATTCTCTCTTTCCAGACTGGATATTCAGATGCCTTAAGGATTGGAACTCTAAAGGATGAAGCTTGTGATTTTTCAGACATGATTGTGTTTAAGATCTCACTGTAGTAATCTTAACAGAGCTGGCTCTGATACCACTTGTTAGGTCCTATAAATTCACTATATAATCTGATATAGTGATCACAATCTGTAACACAGTAAGACAATATAAGAGATTGAAAGCAGTAAACTCTTATATTCACAAAGCTTGAATGGTTACAAAAACTCTCTCAGTGATTTATAATGTATCACTAAGAGCTGCTAGGGTTCTGTAAAATATACTCGATAACTCAACTCCTCTAGAGTAACCCTAATCTGTGTTTATATAGACACAGTTACAAAATCAATCTCTGATTTGATATCCTATATATCTGCTATGAATTCTATCAATCAAAGATTGCTCCAGTTTTCTGTTTAGTTTCCATAGCCAGTAAATCACTCCTCCGCTTCTATCCTTCCTTGAAGTATATCCGCTTCTGAGCTCTTTCCACGTGTAAACTCTGACGAGTCTTGACTATGTAAACTCTGGTCAGACTTTATCAAACTCTGTCAGACTTTATCAAACTCTGTCAGACTTTGCTAAACTCTGATCAGCTTCCAGATTAAACTCTGATGATTCCTGTTCTAAAACAGACTTTAAGAATATTAGTAATCATCAATTATATCTAACATCTACCTAATTAAAGAAAAAAATAAATGAAAATAAAGCGATTTTGTTTCCGTCGTAATATAACCGTCGTAAGTTAACATATCTACCTAATTAAAGGCAAAAAATAAATGAAAATAAAATGAATTTTTTCCGTCGTAATATAACCGTCGTAAGTTTACCTAACGCATTAACTCCCACCTGCCCACATTGAAATCAAACGGGAGGATATTCATTTTTAAACAGAACTTACGACGGATACGATAATTCCGTCGTAACTTACCATATATCCCTCAGAAGCTACTGCCTCTTTCTCCCCAACATCATTTCTATATGCTCCTAACCAAAACCAAAAAATATGCTCCTGATCGAATAAATGTGATATAGCAAATTACACTCAACACTTGCATCAATCGTTCTTGTAAGTATTTCTTTTCTATCTTTCCATTTAAATTGTAGAAATTTTGATCTTCCATATATTATTTAGATTTATATAATTTTTCAATATTTGTATGTGGGCTTGTGTGCATATTTATAATTGAAATTTTGTTATTTATTATTCATAGATGTCTCCGGATCGTAGTTGGATCACTAAGCGAATAAAACCCGGTGGATATGGTTTTACGGATGAATATAATGAGGGGGTTAAATATTTTTTGGCATTTGCGCGAAGTAATTCTAGTAAGCCGAATGATCCGAATCTTTTGATTAATTGTCCTTGCAATACATGTCGGAATGCATTATACCAACTCATTCCCGATGTCGAGTTCCACTTATTTGCAAACGGTTTTCTTGAGAGTTATACTATATGGAGCTTTCACGGTGAAGCTAGTGCATCAAGAAATGAACAAATGGATGATCGTGAAGATGTGTTTGACGAGTATGAAATGTTTATGGATGCTATTGGTGGGGGGGCATTTGGAGCGGAAAATAGTAGCAACGAGGACCCGAATGAGCAAGCATCAACTTTTTTAGATAACGTGAATAAAGTTGGTGAGCCAATATACCCGGGCAATCTCAAATATTCTCGATTGAAGTTTGTTACGAAATTACTACATTGGAAGAATCGCAACAAATGTAGTGATAAAGCTTTTGAGGAGCTGCTCTTTTTGCTTGGAGATGTGTTTCCGGATAAACATAAGCTTCCTCTCAACTATTATGCTGTTAAGAAGATGGTTAAAAGGTTGAGTTTGGGATATGAAAAAATACATGCATGCGAGAATGATTGTATGTTGTTCTATGGCGGTGATAAAGATCTAAGAAATTGCAAGTATTGTAAATTGAGTCGATATAAAGCTACAACAAATGCTGGGAATAATACTGTTCCAAGAAAGGTTTTGAGACATTTCAAAATCACTGACCGTTTGCAGCGTCTGTACATGTCTACCCGCACGGCTGCACATATGAAGTATCACAAGAACAGAATTGTGACTGAAGGGGTTCTCACTCATCCTGCAGATGGAGAAGAATGGAAAGAGTTCGATAAGAATTTTCCTGATTTTTCAGCAGAGATTCGTAATGTCAGACTTGGCCTTGCAACCGATGGATTTCCCCCGTACAGCAATGCTACCTCTACTGTTTACTCAGTATGGCCTGTTGTCCTACTTGTGTACAACCTTCCACACACTATGGTTACAAAGGATCCATATATGTTCATGACACTGCTGGTACCCGGGCCGAATGATCCAGGAAAGAATTTGAATGTTTATCTCAGGCCTCTAATTGATGAGTTGATCACTTTATGGAATGTTGGTGTGGAGACATTTGATGCTTCTGCGAAGACTAATTTTATGATGCGAGCAGCCATATTATGGACTATAAGTGACTTTCCTGGGTTGAGAATGGTTAGTGGATGGTCAACTCACGGGAAAATGGCTTGTCATGTGTGTATGGGTGGAGTTAAAGCTAAACAACTGCCACACAGCAGGAAGTCAAGTTTTTATGGGTTGCATAAGGGGTTCTTAGATAAACGACGAAAAAACCGGATGAAAGGTTGCGTTATTCGCAACAAACTTGATAGTATAATTTTTCCACAACCTGGGAAACCACATTCCAAGGAAAGGGCAATTGGATTTGGAGATTGGCATAACTGGACGCATGTCACTTGCTTTTTTGACTTGCCATATTGGGATTCCTTGCGTCTTCGTCATTGCATTGATGTCATGCACACAGAGAAAAATGTATTTGATAACATTTTTCACACTATTCTCGATAGCGTAAAAACAAAGGATACCATCAGATCGAGAAAGGACTTGGAAGCAATGGGCATCATGCAAGAGTTATGGCTTAATGGTACACGCAAGCCAAAAGCTAGATATAACCTAACCCGGGATCAGTTAAAATTGCTATGTAATCGGGTTCATCGAGTGAAACTCCCGGATGGTTGTTCATCAAACTTGAAGAGGTGTTGTAAGAGATCCCAGTTAAAATTTCAAGGCATGAAGTCACATGATTGTCATGTATTTATGCAGAAGGTATCAGATGGATTTAAAAAGAAATCTGAAGCTGGCAAGGCTGCCCGGGCTGCAGTCAAAATTCCTCACACCTCTGGCGCGTGTTCATTTGATCGTCGTCATCGGGTATGCTAAGTAATGTATAAACTTAGTTACTATATAGAATTAGTTAATATATAGAATTAGTGTCATTAATTTCGTTCCGCGTAGTTACAGGACATGATTCGTTAAACTTCCTTGTTTGACAAACAGGATTATGCGGAAAAACATGGCAAGCTCGATTATACTGTTGTCTATAAGGACTGCCATACCTTGAAAGACAAAGAGAGGAAGGGCAACTGGATTACCGAGGAAGCCAAAAAAATCATTGTAAGTATTTGATTTTATTCTTCATTGTAGCACTGCTAGTTTCAGTATGATGTTTTCAGAAGTGTACTTTTAGTTAGCTGATTTTATATGGCACTATTTGTGTGTGTATTTATGTATGTAATCTATAATAAAACTATTTAATGTTTGTGGTTGAGATTACTCATTTTGATTGTTTATGGTCTATAATTCCTCTTACGCACTGGTATGAACTTGTTTATAAACTAGATGCGCATTATTAGAGATTGAGGGACCAGATTTAACCCCCCACTAGATCATATATTCTGGTCTGCAAGCCCTTTAAAGCTTTTTTCCAAGTAGGGGATAATTAGGGTATTCCAGTTTGTTACTGATCCTATGGCACATTATTAGAGATTGAGGGACCAGATTTAACCAATGTTCTGTAGCAGGTTAAATAAAATTAAAGGACTGAAATTGAAAGCCGCTATGTTAATTATGCTTTCTCCCTCACAGTTCATATCTAGCACTGCTAATTAATGTATGCTTTTTAATCAGATTTTGGCAACCTTGGTTTCTTCTACATAATACTCCCATTTGTATGTAAAAAAATCTATTTTATAGGAGCGGTATGTTAATATATGTTCAGAGCAAGGGGTAGATCCTAAGAAAGGTAATATCCAGACTTGGCTAGAGGCGGTAGGTGGTGCTCGCAAGAACACAATTCTTGGACATCCGCGTATTCGGCCTGCTGATGTTCCAAGTACAATTTTGTTATATAGTTGAATTGTTTCGCATATAAGATAGAATTTTTTGGTACACATGTGTCTAATTAATGAAACATACTGGTATACATATAGGTCTAGAATTAGATTCATCGCGGCCTCGGAAAGGTGAGGGCTCTGGTAGATCTTCCATGGCTCGCATACAAGATGATATGTTTTTGCGAGTTGTGGATGAGACCCTAAACCAGGCCCGAGCACATCCGGAGGAGTACACGCTCACACCCGAGGAAGTACAGCTTTTAGCAAGGAATGTTATTGGAGGATATTCTGATCTGCCTCAAGACCATCCCGCGATGAGAGAGATAAGAAATTCTATTATTCGGGTGGCGATAGAGGTACTGAACAATCTATACAAGACACACGGACCAGGAAAAGAAAAGGTAAATAATTAATTATTGCTCATAAGTTAGTACGTTACAAAAATTCTGGTGTTAGTACTGCTTATAATCAACTGATGACAAATGGTTGGAAATTCCTGGCACTAATTGGTTTTTTTTTTTGGCTAAGAAATCAGTTTTGGTTTAGCTCTAGGCAAAAAATCTATTTAATATTTTCTGTGGTGACTTCTACACATGCGTATAAAAGTATAGAACTTAACTAAATACCTGTAACCTATAGATTTGTTCCAGAATAAAGGTACTTCATTGCCGACTCTAACAGCTATGTAAGATAAGACATTATGCCCAATTTAGACCTGGGAGACAGAAAACTGGAATGTAGTCAGAGATATCCAGTAGACATAGATATTACATATATAAGCAGGGAAGTAACACAAATCTTTATGCAAGAAATTAAGTTCAGAAGCAATCACATAAGTAGGCTTTGGTTTCACCTAAAATTCTCAACATGTTCGCATATATTCTAGGATTAAATCTCCTTCATTAGTAACTAGCAAGCATACAGAATCACACGAATCATAAAAAAAATGAGTGGAAAAACATATGTACTAGTTAAGTAATGAGCAGTAGTTATAACAAGCATCTGAAACCTTATAGCTAAGACAATAATTAACAAACAACACTTAAAATCACATTTCGCAAATGTTATTTAGTGCATAACTTGTTGCAGTACCCATGTCAATGTTCATCTAGTTTACACTTTGTATTTTTTTCTCCGGTTTCATGTTACATTTTCTGACACGGACTCCCTATGAGTTTTTTTTAACAGAGTAGCTATTACATGATAACCTATCATATATACTTTTTAGCATAATAGGTAATACAAAACTAGCTATGAAGGCAAAAAAATCAGGGCTCACAAATAAGATAAACTTGTGCACAGGAAACAAGAAATGGACCTAAGAGTCCTTTTGGTCTTACAATAAGCTAAGTCCTTTTTTGTGATTAGAGTTATAAAAGTGATTAATCAAGGATGTCTTATCTTAAAGAACAAATAGAGCTCTAATAATTATTGCACACTTTAAGTGAAAGATAACTTCTAATGTTAATAACCAACTTTAGAATGCTCCAGGAGATAATAGCATTTACCTAAGAATGAATACAGTTATTTCTTAAATCTAGATAATAACATGTAATAATGAACTAGTACTTCAATTTTTATTCATTAATATCCCCTATTGGAAAAACCAATGACAGAGATCCCTGCTTCACTAACAGGGCTCTATATAAAATAAAATAAAATAAAAAGAACACACCTATTAGATGGAGAGGAATGTCCTGATTTGATTAACTCTTGTTCCTAATGAATCAATTGCTGGGAACCAAATTTAATCCCGAGTATGTACACATGAATACTCAGGCTTGAGAGTTGGTCTTTTTTACAGAGTATTGCTTAATCTTTCAAAAGGATGAAACTTTTGGTGAAAACAGTCCCTATTAGTTGGCAAGGAGCCTTCATGAATTGTTCAAATTTAATAGATTTAAGTGTGATCTCCTAGCTATGCTAGAGGGACGACTTGCCTTCATAATACTTGATTGGAAAAAAGATACGGCAAGTACATATAAATAATTTACATATACTGTAATTTACATAGACCTAAGTGTGATCTCCGAGATATAATGTTTTACGATGTAGTGCATATTCCTTGCACAGGTTGTAACCCTGTTGTAAATTTGTGTGGGCAGTTGTGAATTTTTTTAGTCTTTTCCTGTACCGAGTCATGATTACTGCTTGAAAGCTACTTATTGCAATGCTTAATTTCTAAATTAGTAACTCTGGATTATCCATTTATGGTCAACTCAATTAACTAATATTTCCCTCTGCAATGTTATTGATATAGGTTATTAGACTCTTTGGGTATAATTCTGAGGTTACATAAAAATATATAAACACACATCAGTGTGATGTGTAGTTTAGTTATAACTGATGGAAACCATTTTACCATTTAAAATTTGATTTCATAATTACTATATATGATCCTTTAGAAAAGCAACAATAATAAATACCATTACGACTTTAAAAATATGCCGCTTATGACTTATGATTATCTTTTCTTTTATGTACAGGGGAAGGCCCTCGCTGAAGATGATGGCAACAATGAAAAAGAGGGGAACTTTGACGAGGATTGGAGCATAGAATCTGATGAAGATGGTGAAACCCGGCCACCACCTAATGTAAGGTCTAAAGGTGGCCCGGTGATCAAGGGTTAATTTCCAGTATATAGTTGTTGAACCTTGGAAAACAGTCAAACAAAACTTTTGCTTAACTATGTAGTACTAAGTTTATGGCAGACTTTTGCTTAATTATGTAGTACTAAGTTTATGGCAGAATGTTTGGTACCGATAGATGGCCTTAAGATACTTTTGGCGCCAATGATTGGTCTTTTTGATATAAAAACTTTAGTATTTTATCTTATATATATATATTTTGCTACAATTGATATTGGATGGAGTTTTGGTTGTATGGTATTGGCAGGTTTCTTTTTATATAATTTTGTATGCCAGAATAATGGCTGGGAACTGGAAAAACAAAATATTTTATATTAAAATTACAGCTATTTACGACAGAAAAATCTGTCACATTTTATGGTTGAGAATATGGTCATTGGGGTCCACACGATAAACATACGACGGAATATTTCGTCAAAGATTACAGTCCTGTGGCTGAACTAACGACGAATATTTCGTCATATATTGTCGATGCTGATTAAGCAGTGGGGTCCACACTTAAAATACGACGGATTTTTCCGTCATATGTTCTAGTTAATGAATTGAGCAGCGGGGTCCACGTGGCTGAATTTATGACGTTTTTTCCGTCGTAAACATGTAGGCCCCACGATATAAATACGACGGACTTGTCCGTCATATATTGTGGTCTAATAAAATTAAGTTTGGAATTTACGACGTTTTTTCCGTCGTAAATATGTAGGCCCCACGATGTAAATACGACGGATTTATCCGTCATATATTATGGTCTAACAAAATTGAGCAGTGGGGTCCACATGGCTGATCTTACGACGGATTGTATGACTAACCTTTTCTTTCGTTCTTTTTAAGATCTATATTTTTTATTATTTGTTCTGTTTTACCATCGGTTTCCTTTCATATTTTTTCTTATTAATCTTTCAAATTGACTGTATAATAACATCTCTATATGTCATTTTCGTAAGACTGGATTAGGTTTAATTTTGCCAGCCTGATAAATGACCGGGACAAAATGAGTCTGTACAGAAAACTAGAAATATAGAGTCCAGGTCAGTATGCATGGTTAATTTGTTCCACCGTAGAATAGCAATAGCAGGGTAACAGAAATCCACATGCTAACCTTCCATTGTGCAGAGATTGCAGGGCATAGAAATTTGCAAAGATAAACATTAGGATAAGATCTGAAGAGTTTCAGTGCTCCGTTTCCGATACACACATAAAGTACCAAAATATTAAAGTGCAACTTTCAATTTTAATATGTATTCTATAGCACCTCGATTTGGACTCTGTGATTTCTTTAACGATGGACTTTATTCTTTATCTTGTTAAAATTGAACATGCTTCTCACACTCACAGTGGTATACTATGTATAATATCTTTTATTCGAAAACTGTGCGTTAACTTTGTTATTTAGTTTATTTTTTTGACGGATCGAGAGTTGGTAAAACCAACTCAGGAACAAGAAATAAAATCACTCCTCAACAGAGAGGACCTCTGAACAGGGGGATGAAACACCCAGTTGGGAGACAGATTCTTCGAACAAGCAATCCAGTGAGTAACACCATTGCAAGATCGAGGTACAAAAAGGATTCTAATATGAAAAGCAGTCACTATTAATCTGATATCTTCTATAAGAACCACAAAATCTCATGGTGGTGCTGACTAGAACAGATGCTAATCGCTGTTTTGGAATCCGATTCAATGCGAGCATTATTATTAAACAAGTTTCACGGATAGCAATTAGCTCAGTTTGTAAAGGTGATGTGGCTGAAACACAACATCCTCTGCCATCTACAAGCTTTCCATCAGAATTTCTGTCAATAACCCAATAGCTGCGGCATCTCGTTTGAAAGCACCATCACAATTGAAATTCACCAAATTGACAGGGGGCGTAATCCACTGCAGTGATGAATTGTCAATAGAGCTACGAGATTCTGGGCAAGATAATCCTAACAAAGAAGAGAATTCTGATTGAGCAGAATAACTAGCCTTTAAAACTGAAATTAATGGACAGACTTGCAAACAAATTTATTTCTCGCCAACCAAATGGACCATCCAACAAAACTAAAATATGAAAGAAGATGTATACGATCTCTTCTAGTCTCCAACTTCGAAATAAGAGATAACAAACATTGTGGAACAGTATATGTGGAGGATGAGGGAGTATGAAGCGCCAACGAACAAGAGAACCAGATTAGCCGTGTCCATTAGCATTCAAAAGCATATGTTCTAACAGTTTCAATCATTTTGTAAATATGAGTCTAGATAATTTTAATTGCTAACTAAGTATTATAATTAAATCCGACTCAATAATTTTGGAGGTCATGTGAAAATTATATAATCAATTTTGAATATATTAATATTATATATCAAACTTCTAATAACAACATCTCTCTTGAGTCGGCTAAATGGACCTTTAATATATTATATAAAATTTACCAAGCCTATATCATGTTGTTCTTGAATGAGAACGGCTATACTAATTAAATTTAATTTCAAAATGATACATAATTATTAGAGTATTTTATATTGTTATAAAATAAAATATATTATTTTAATATAAATGGACGTTATGTCATCTTATTTCATGTTGGCATACATTTGGCTAATAAGAGTGTATTATTGGAGTGCATATTTGTTTTTTTACTAGGATCCGATTTTTCGCTTTAAAGTTTAAAGACAAGCCAGCCGACTTCATTCAACTAGGTGCTTGTTTTTTCTTTTACATTATTTAATTAATCACTTGATCATTTAAATAATAGTTCAATAATGTGAGTTCCTTCCCTAGGTTTATATACGAGTATACGACATGGATCTCGAGCTAGCTAGACGATCACCAAAATATTTTATACTACCTGACCAAAATATCTCACTCAAAATATCTAGCTACACAGGCACATATATCCACTTTTCAAGATTTCCCCATACGACCACCGCCAAAGATGTTGCCAAAGATGGCGCTGACGTCATGGGTTGATTGAGTTTTCTTGTTTTTACGCATTGTAAGATTGAGAAAATAAATTGTGTGTGAGAATAAGCATGATATATGGTGAAACCATGAGGAATGCTATTTGTGATTTGCATTGTTTTGTTTCCTCTCTTGAGTAAAGAAAGGGAGTTGAGTTTGTTTTCGAAGGTTTTGTACTTGTGTTTGAGCATCTATGCTTCTTTATTAAGGATGTGTGCTGCTTTTTATCTTGTAACTTCAAGTCTACGGGGTCCGGTCCAAAAATTGTTGCTCACTTGTTTTAGTTTCATGGATTCCTTACTGAATGGATTAATTTGTTACGAGAGGTTGGGCCTAAATCAAACCTTTTTATTCAGCTATGTTACTTTTCATCCTATTTTCGAATATCTGAAACTAATTTTTACTTATCAAGATTGACCAGATATATAAATTCCCAGGAAGCCAAGTAAAGAAATCAGGGGCTAACCAGCTTGCCAACATTGCCAGGGCAAAAAATAATTTATAAACGTACTTGTGTAACTATTGTGTATTTATTATTATTTATTTATTTATATAAACATATATACAACTTATTGTAACAAAAAATAAATAACACATAGAGATAATATCATAATAAGTGTGTACAGATAATTTTAAAATATTTATTTGTTACTTAAAATTTGTTAATGATAAGTAAAAAATAATAAAAATTAGAGTAATTTACACTTGGCATCCTATAAATTTTAGCACTTTTTCGATTTGGTCTCAAACAATTTTTTTTATCAATACGCACCCTAATGTTTTAAAAGCGTTTCAATTTGCACCTCTTTGACCATATTTCGTCAAATTGACGGTTAAAGTTAACCGTTGCGGGGTAAAATAGTAATTTTGTACAAATTTTTGCTCTAATTATATTTTTCATGAAGAGCTATTCCCAGAACAGAGAAACAACAACAATGAAAAGCCCAAAATTAGAGCTGTTCACGAACCGAGCCGAGCCGAGTTTTGACCGAACCGAGCCGAGCTTTAATTTTTTTTTCTGACGAGCCGAGCCGAGCCGAGCTTTTTAATCGAACAAAAATTGTGTTCAAGCTCGGCTCGTTAACTAACGAGCCGAACACGAGCTTGTTCGCGAACAAATACGAGCCGAGTCGAGTCGAGTCGAGCCGAGCCAGAAAAAAAATAAGGACAAACCGCTAGTTGACTCTTAAAATAGCTAACCTAATAATTTCAATTTTTTTGAAACTTTGTTTATATCACTAAAATGTATATATGTTAACATCCATACAGTTGGATCGGTAAAAAATATTTTTTAAAATATTGAAACACTAAATTAGGATTAAACACTAGTTAGCGGTACTAGTCAAACTTCTACTTGCCTGTTAAAAACCAAATAAAATTATTATTTCCTAAAATTTTGTTTACATCACTAAAATATATATATATTATGTTGAATTCTGAGTCCAATAACATATATAAATTATAAAAAAATCCCGAAAATATTACATTTTTTCGAGCTTTAACGAGCCGAACTCGAGCCGAACGAGCTCGAGCCGAGCTCGAGCCGAGCTCGAGCCGAACATACTAAAAGCTCGGCTCGAGCTCGTTTACTTAACGAACAATTTTTTGTGTTCGAGCTCGAGCTCGTTAACTTAACGAGCCGAGCCGAACGAGCTCTTAACGAGCCGAGCTCGAGCTTGTTCGCGAACAGCTCGGTTCGTTGAACAGCCCTACCCAAAATCACCTAACATTCCAAGTCAACACACCATAAGAAAAGGTCAAGTGAGCAAGGTGCTCACACAAACCAACAACTAAATAAAACACAACACGAGAGCAAATCATAAGAACCACTCAAGCACAGCGCTGATGAACAGGGTTTCGAGAAATTCCCAAAACAAAAGACAAATCCCCAAAAATGGGATAAAAAGCTTTAGATAAAGCCAAAGCGGCAGAATCATGAAGATTAATCTTCAAACATTGCTGGAACAACAAAGAATTAAAAGAAAATAAAGAACAATTCTTGATTTTTGAAAGAATGTGTGTTTGAAATTGAAATTTAAAAAGAAAGGAGGAGAGAGAAGAGAGAAAACGTTTTTCAAAAAATATATACAAAATTATTGTTTTACCGCTGCTGTTGTTAACCTTAACAGTCAACTTGATGAAATATGGTCAAAGGGGTGCAAATCGTAGCGATATTTAAACAATAGAGTGCGTATTGACAAAAAAATTTTTTTGAGACCAAATCGAAAAGGCACTTAAACTTATGGGGTGCAAAGTGTAAAGTACTCAAAAAATTAAAACAAGTATTTATTTGGTTACTTCTTATAAATAACTTATGTGTTATTAAAAATATAATAATAAATATAAATTTATAAACTATTTATGTATGAACTATGTTTTTACGTTATGAATTTTTATCATAAAATTTTATTAAAATAAACAATTGATGGAAAGAAGTAGTTCATGACGACTACCAAAGTTTAAGCTCAATTCTAAATATTTTGTCATTTTTATGGCTAATTAATACGTATATTTTTAATTTAAACGTCAATATTGAAGTTTGAAAATTTAAAAGAACAAAACAAAATAAAAATTTAAAAAGAATTTTTAAGAATTTTTTTTAAGAAGAATTTAAAAAGTTTTATGAACTCGAAATATCATAGACCACCAAACAAGTAGAGAAGAAGCGAAAACATTGCACATTATTTGGACAGATTCCACTACAGGAAAACAGGTCAAAACCGACCGCACAAAACCGACCGCCGCATATAAAACCGACCGACGGTCGCGTGGTCGGTTTTAACCCGTCGAAATCACAAAACGACGTCGACCTGGGTGACGTGGCAACAAATAAAACCGACCGTCGGCAACGGTCGGTTATATGTATGACATGGCACTGTTATAACCGACCGTTCTCTGTGGTCGGTTTTGTTTTACGCGGAAAAATAATTAAAAATCAATTTAAATAAAAATATCTGTGCGTCAGCCCCTCAAAACGACGTCGTTTTTTTGTTTGGTACTAAAACCGACCGATTGGTCGGTCGGTTTTAACCTGCAGCTTTTATATCACTTTTTAGCTAGTAATGAGCTCACATTCACTTGAAATAAAAATCAAAGGAGAAGAAAGGAGCTAAAGTGGGGAAGAATTATTGCTTGCAAACATTTCAAGTAAGTGATTTTCATTTATTTGCATTAAATGTGTGTGTGGTGGGTGTGTTAAATGTGTTTGTTATATTAAATGTGTGTGTATGTAATTACATTGAATGCTTGTATTGCATTAAATGTATGAAATTCATGTGAAATTATTTGTTAAATGTATGTGTGTATTGAATGTATGTGTGTATTGAATGTATGTGTTATTAAATGTATGTGTGTGTTAAATGTATGTGTGTGTTAAATGTGTGTTAAATGTGTGTGTAGATGACAAACTTGGATCGAAGTTGGATTAGTAATCAAGTGCAAAGTGATAAAATTTCGTTAACTCCGGAATATAGGAATGGTGTAGAAACTTTTTTAAAATTTGCAAGTGAAAATGGAATGGGAGAAGATGGTACAATGAAGTGTCCTTGTAAACGTTGTAGGAATTTGAATTGGTTAAGTATCGACGATGTTAGATTCCATTTACTTGCTAAGGGGATGCTTGAGGGTTATACCGTTTGGACATCACATGGTGAAGAAAGAGGAAGAAAACGTAGTCGAACATCGCATAATCGTTATTGTGTTCGGGAACCTACGAGGGTAGAACAACCGGTAGATTTGAATGCGATGCTACATGATTTTGCCGGTGAAAATTCCGAATTTTATAACAACGTGGATACGGGAACTAGGAATATAGAAGAAGTTCCAAATGATAGTGCAAGAAAATTGTATGAGGTGATTGTTGAAAATGGAGCACCTATTTATCCCGGTAATACGAAGTATACAAGGTTAAGCTTTACCACAAAATTATTAGAATTCAAGAATATCTCACATTGTAGTAATAAGGCTTTTGATAGTTTGCTTACACTTTTTGCGGATGTATTACCAAAAAAACACACGTTGCCCCAAACTTATTATGAAATGAAGAAGATAATGAAGGGTTTGAGGGTTGAATATCAAAAGATTGATTTATGTGAGAATGATTGTATGTTATTTTATGGAGATGACAAGGATAAAGTTGTGTGTGATATATGTGGTAAAGATCGTTATCGGGATGTTTTGAGGAAAGATGGTAAAAAAATACCAAAAAAAATATTGAGACATTTTCCTTTGATTCCTCGACTACAACGCTTGTATATGTCAAAACATACATCCGACCATATGAGATGGTACAAGAATCGAGATGTCAAAGATGGAGAAATTAGTCATCCCGCGGACGGAGAAGAGTGGAAAAATTTTGATCGTCGATATCCATCATTTGCTCAAGAAATTCGTAATATAAGGCTTGGCCTTGCAACCGACAGTTTCAACCCATTTGGCCCTACCGGGAAAAAAACATATAGTGTGTGGCCCATAGTAGTAGTTGTCTACAATCTTCCGCCATCAATGTGTATGAAAAAACCCTATATGTTTATGACCGATATAGTGCCGGGTCCGAATAGCATTGGCAAAGATATTAACGTTTGTCTAAGGCCTCTCATTGATGAATTGAAGATATTGTGGAATACGGGAATTGAAACATATGATCAATCTTCGAAACAAAATTTTACAATGAGAGTGGCTCTTATGTGGACAATTAGTGATTATCCCGCTATGAGTATGATAAGTGGATGGTCGGGTAAAGGAAAATTAGGATGTCAAGTGTGTCTTGGAAGTGTGCAAGGGTTTCAATTAAAACATTGTGGTAAATGTAGTTTCTATGGCACGAACCGAATATTCCTTGAACCGAATGATCTACTACGTCGGAAAAGTAATTTGTTTGATAATGCGGAAAGAAGAGTGTTTCGTGGTCGTTTGTCCGGGGAGGGTGTAAAGGAGTTGCTTGACGGTTTAGTTTTTCCACCACCCGGAAAGACTAATACAAAGGCGAGGGGTATCGGATATGGGGAAGAGCATCATTGGACTCATGTTCCAATTTTTTATGAACTCCCTTATTGGTCTTCACATAGTTTACGATATTCAATTGATATCATGCATACGGAAAAAAATGTTTTTGAGAACCTATTTTTTACTAATGTGAATGCGAAAAAGTCAAAGGATCACAAAAAAGCAAGAGCGGATTGCAAGCACTTTGGTGTGTTACCTCATTTGTGGATCGATGAAGCTAGTCAAGCCTCTCAAGTATATTACGCTCCTAGCGTATTGGATCCACGAAGCAAAATATATACGGTGGTCAAATCTAAAAGTCGTCCGATTGATGAATCAATTATTGTGCAAAATGATATAGAGGACGCTTTTCAAGAAGATAGATCTAATGCCGCTAGCTCATTTTCACTATTTGTTGATTTTGCACAATATGGACAAATACCATTTATTCGGCATGAAAATCAAGATGATGATGATGAAGAAGACGAATTGCGAGATGATGAAAATCAAGATGATGATGATGATGTTGAACACAATGAAGAAGAGGAAGATGATAATGAAGATGATGATGAAGATAATGATGATGATAATGAAGATGATGATGAAGATGATGACGGTTTTGATGACTTTCAATGATGTGTAAATAATATACAATGGTGTAATCATATACAATGTTGTTTAGGCTGCTTAGTAATTTGGTTATGTATTGGTATTTGATGTTGGTACAGGATTTGGCAATTGAAACTACAAAAGAATCTGTTTTTTTTTCAATTTTTGCCCAGAAAACCGACCGTCAAACAACATAACCGACCGGTTTTGACCATTAAACTACCAGAAAACCGACCGCCTTCATATAAAACCGACCCCCATTTTCCAGAAATCCGACCGCATTCATATAGGCGCGGTCGGTTATAAGCCGGTCGGTTATAAAATCCAGGATAGCGTACTGCCACAAAACCGACCGTGTCAAAACCGACCACATATAACCGACCGTTGCAGGATTTGACATCGGTCGGTTTTACTTAAAAGTCAGTCAAAGCCTCTGTATATTATTTGTTATATATATATATATAAATTATAATAATATAACTTTACCAGAAAACCGACCGTGTTCATGTAAATTCGACCAATTTTTTCCAGAAAACCGACCGGATTCAATTAAAACCGACCGTCTGCCTAGAAAACCGACCGCTGGCCCCTTTGACTTCGGTCGGTTTTAACTAAAAGTCAGTCAAAGTCTACATATTATTTATTATATAGACATATAAATTATAATATATAAACAAATATATATATTATATAAATATGTATATATATATATATTATTTTACATAATATTTTACATGTAATATTTATATAAAATATATTCGTAATATAAATATATATACAGTCATAGCTATCTCTTCAATCTTACATACACGGATGGTTACAAGTGAAGTGTCCGGAGAGGAAGGTGTGAAACCTAACTCTTGTTTCCTCCTTTGCTCACGGTGATAAGTAAACGTCGTTCATCCCGTCCCCTTTGACGGTATTCAAAGCAGATCGTAGGCTGACTCAGTACTAGTCACTATCCTGTGTCTATATATTATTGGCTCATTTTTAATATATATTATTTTAACTTTTTTTCCTAACTTCACGTGCCAAAAATTTAAGATTATTCCGATCATTGCATGTACATTCTTATAACTGATATATGTCATAAGCAGTGTTCTAATTAATAATCGCCGATTTAACTGAGTAATCCCCGATTACTCCACTGCAAGGTCGGACATTGATTCGATTTTTGAAATACGATTAATCCTTATATATATTTCTTAATCGAAGTATATACGATAAATATACCAATTAAAATATTATATTACCTTAAATATGAATAATTATAGAGTTTATGAATATAATAAATATATTAGTTGCTAATATAGTAATATTACTTTTGATTTAAAATTAAAATATTATTAAATAATACTAGCTATTAATATAATGTTATCTAACTATTTTTAATATTAAAATATTAAAAGGTATGGTTTTTATTTAATTAAATAATATAATTTGGCCATTTTTTCAATTTAGGGTTCCTTAAAACCGACCGACGTACTATAAAACCGACCGATTTTTTTTTGCGCCTAATTTTTCACGAAAAATTAAAACACGCGCCTTAGTGAAACGACGTCGTTTCACTGGACCCAACGCCATAACCGACCGCTCCGTCGGTCGGTTTTAAGATCTGTATATATAAAAAAAAACAGCCGTTTTATTTCTTTTCCTTTTATCTTTCTCTCAACTCTCATCTCTCTCGCCTCTCTGAACTCCCCTCTCTGAACTCAAATCTCTCTCGCTCTCAAATCTCTCTCGCTGTCTAATCTCTCTTGCTGTAAACTCCTTCTCTCAAATGGCAATTCAATCTTTCATCTCTCTCGCTCTCAACTCCCTCTTTCTCAACTTGCTCGTGATTATGGTTGCGCTCGATTCTCTATGCGAATTTGTACTCGGTTCACAGAGGAGGGTTCGGTTTCCTCGGAAGAAGAAAGCCCCTTCGCTTTTCGGTTTGGGTTCGGATGATTCGGTATGCTCGATTCGTTTAGTTTGGGCTCTATTTCATTTTTTCAATTTAGTTTAGTTTAGTTTGTATGTGTATATGTTGGTGTGTTGTGTATCTGCATATATTTGTTTGTATTTGTGTTAATTTCTGGGAATTTCATCTATGGGTATGTATTTGCGTATGTTTGTAAGAGTATAAGTTTGTGTTAATTAGTATATACGTGTATGAAAAATTTTGCATGCAATTTGTCCGTCGGTTATATGCAATTTGTCCGTCGGTTATAAGTGGGGTGAAATTTTTCTTAAATTTTCAATTTGTATAGTTTTTGTTTTCTTAGGCCCATCATTTGTATGTTTGTATGTGTTTGTATATGTTTGGTTGAGCAAAACACATACTAATTGTATAATTATACAAATTAGTATGTATATTTTGTATATGTATAGTTTGTATATTACTTTAAATATGAATAAAGTAAGCGTGTATGTGTTTGTGTTTGTGTTAAGGGGATAAGTGTTTAAGTGTGTTTGTGTTTGTGTTAAGGGGATAAGTGTTTAAGTGTGTATATTTTTGAGTTTTGGATTTAACTTGATTTTAATTTTAATGAATTGTATTGTAGGGGCTCTTTGGTTGGGTGATGATTATCGTCATGATTTCAATGATGATATATATCATGGCAAGAAAAAGGAAAGCAACGGACAAGGACACCAACAAAGGCAAGGGAAAGAGTGTCGGTAGTAGTACAAACAAAAGGCGTGCGAAGGGAAAAGGCAAGGGGAAAGAAAAGACGGTGTTGCGTGACGAGCCAACGGATTCGGATACCGAATCGGACCAAAACCCAAGGGAGGCGGAGGCGGAGGCGGAGGCGGAGGAGGAACCGGTGAGAAGAGTGAGGATGCCGCGGTCACATTCATGCGGCATTTTTGGAGCTAAGATACCAACAAGACCTCGACGGATCAATATCTCCGATGGACAGTAAGTATATTTTTTTATATGTAGTGTTTTGTAGTGATTTGTAATGATTAATATATATAGTGTGCGTTAGTTATTAATAATTTGTTCACGAGTTTATATTTATAATGTTCTTATATAGTATTGAAGATAATGAGGCAAAAAAGACTTTGCTTGCGATTATTCGGGCAAGATGGCCTTTGGGTAAATACACGTTTAGTGACATAGACGCGGCTTACCCAAAGTGGCTCGGTCTAAGGGTTGAGGAGTTTCTAGTAAGTAGATTTTTTTTTAATATAATATGTTTTTGATTTTGTTGGTAATTGGTGTGATTATTCAACTTTAATCCTTGTACTTGTTGATATTATGTAGAAATATTATAGGCAATTGAAAGGTCAAAGCCGTTCAAAAGCCAAAGCTATCATTGAAGATCACATAAAGGTCACAATCAAAAGGACCATGAATGAATTGAAGAGGAGGATCGAGAGGAAGTCAAGGGAGGAAGGGGTTTCGAAGTTGGCTTTGAAACCGGAATATTGGAATATCATTTTTTGGAAAGATCTTCTCAAGTATTGGGACACGGATGAAGGCCATTTGCATAGGTCGGAAGTTGGAGCTGCTAATCGGCAACGCGTGGAAAGGTTGCATAGCGCGGGTGCTCGCTCTTTCAACCGTGTGCGCGAGGTAATACTATTTTTAATATGCAAACACACACACACACATTTTGTTTTTACCTTATAATTATATAATATATAATATAATAATGCAAATGCTAATGCTAATATAAGTTATTTTGTGGTATAATTCAAGAACATGAAAAAGAAATTGTCTAAAAGTCCGACGAAGCTTGAGGTGTGGGATGAATGCCACACTAGGATCGGCTCCACTCCCGAGAGCCGAATATATACTACCCCCGCCGCTATGCGCATTGCGGTAATCTTCTAATTTTAGCATTTTAATTAATTGTGATAACCATGAATACGTCAATATATTTATATGTTTAATTAATGCTTATATCTTCTAATTTTAGCACTTTAATTAATTGTTTATATCATAACTATGAATGCTAATTAATTGTGAAAAATGTGTAGGAACGATATGCCTCCATTCTTGATCGTATGCCGGTGGAGGTTACTCAAGCGGGGGAGCGGGATGAGCCTTGGGATTGGTGGATGGAAGCAATGGAGGTTCCCCAAGGCGAGAGGCCAAAAAAGAATTACGTTGTGGGGTTCCCTAAAGCTCGAGCTAGTGATTTGATCCCAACACTAGCCACTCGCTATAGGGATTCCACCCGTGGCGGCGCCGGCTCATCCTCATCCGCTCCAACACAAAATCCGGTGGTTCCCGATTCCATCTTCCCCCCGATTGTCCGCAATGTGCTCAATGAAACCCGTGCCAATCCTCTCCAATTTGCTCGTCGCCTATCGGATGAGGAGATAACAACATTTGCACGCACAGCCCTCGAGGCATCCGATCCAGCCGCTGACCCGGCTCGGAGGGCTGAATGGAATAGCCCTCTCGGCGGCGAGATTGTGCACATTGTAGGGACATTGCTCGAGGATGTCCTCCAAAAAATGGATGCTCGTGCTCAAATGGTAATATACTTATGCTTTGTTTTTTGTTTTTGGTTGATATGTAAAAATGAATGGATTTCTAATTGTTTGACATGTTTTTGTAGGCAACTGCGCAAGAGGGAGAGAAAGATTACACGGATGTGGACGAGGAGACGGATGAAAACACGGATGATGAGGGTGAAGGCGAAGCCGGTGGCGAAGACGGCGGGGAAGGCGGTGGTGAAGGCGGTGGCGAAGATGGTGGCGACGGCGGTGGTGAATCATCCGATGTTTCATTGACCGATTAGTGTAATTTATATTTTAATTTTAACGGATGGTATATATTAAGACAGTGGTTGGATTTGGATTGTGAATGTTTGGGTTTTGAATTGTTTGAATGTTTGGATTTGAATTTGTAATTAGTATGTTTGGATTTTGAATTGTTTGGATTTGGATTTGTAATTAGAATGTTTGGATTTGGTTTAATTAGAATTGTTTCGTTTAATTTTGTTGTTGGTATTTTGTGATGTTTGGTTGTTTAGGATGCTTGGTTTGATTGTTTGGTTGGTATGATTTTGGTACAGGGAATTGATTGGAAACTGCAGATTCTGCTGCAATTTTTTAAAAAATTCACCCAGTAAAACCGACCGAATGGTCCCAAAACCGACCACTTTTTACCATATTGATGCCAGAAAACCGACCGCATTCAACTATAACCGACCGTGCTCATCACATAAAACCCAGAAAACCGACCGCATTCATCAAGAGTCGGTCGGTTATGAGACGGTCGGTTATGTGAATCAGGGTGGCCTTCTGCCACAAACCCGACCGACTCATAACCGACCGCACATAACCGACCGTGGCAGAAGGTTGACTGCGGTCGGTTTTGTGTCAGAGTCAATTCAGATAAAAGGCACATAACCGACCACTGAAATCGGTCGGTTTTACCAGTCGCTTCTGACGTGGTGTGACACCTGTTGCCACGTGGTGACAGGTGGCATCAAGTGGGGCCACTTTTCTGGGAACAAAACAGCACATAACCGACCACTTACTTGGTCGGTTTTAAAGGTTAAAGCCGACCAATTCGCGTAACCGACCAGGGTTTAAACGACCAGCCATATCGGTCGGTTTTAGGCTTATAACCGACCGATATTGTTCATAACCGACCGATTCTGGCGGTCGGTTATGTCCTGTTTTCCCGTAGTGTTTGCCAGATAAATATCTTCCTTCTGTGAGGTACCCACATGCCCCAAACTTTCCTCCACCCTTGACCTTGAGGTATATTAGTAGTGCCAATACTCGCAACATGTGAGAAATGATACCTTTCTTATGCTATGTAGAAGACAGTATTCTAACACTATTCTATCACGCACAATTCTCCCTTTATATATATTTCATACAAGATGTGTTTTCCTTGTTTGGAATTGAGACTACATTCTTATTATTTAGCGCCCCTAGAAAAGAATTCACAGACAACCATTCCTTGCAATATTTTAACACCACCTGACCCATGATGGACCAGAAATTTCGGAAGATAGCCTTGTTTAGATCGTCGCTCCGATGCTTTATCGGGGTGCATTTTCTTGACTACAATTGTAAACTCCTCGTACGAGAGCTCCTGGAGCAGTTGAGCATTTTGTTCCCTCATAACAGTTATTTGGCCAGCAATATGATCCATAATTTTCTCCTCCACTTCTCTCGTAAACAAATCCGTACAGGAATCTCGAACATCATCACACATTCCTTCCATCATGATTATCAATTAGCTCACTGATGGGGTACCTATCCCTTTGGCAGTTCAAGCCCAACCCTGATGGACTTTTCGGTTGAAGGACCGTGAGAAAGAAAGCACCCTTCTCTCTCAAACATGTGACAATTTCGTTCCACAATATCACACCGACGTTGTCACATGTATGAAATGACAAGGCACTCACAAATATTGCTCGTTACCTTAGAAAGCAGCTGGACATGTGAAAACCCTTCCTATATAATGTCATTACTTAATTTCCGGATGACAAAGCATCTTTCTCTATAGCCTATTCCCGTCATGGAAGCCTAACCTAGGCTAGCCAATTGGAAGACAGAGACTCCATGTATAAAAGAGAAAGAGACAACGACAAAGAGGACAAGAGAAATTTTCCTGACCAAAAACTACAAAATAAAAGGAATCCTGATCGCTACGGACATAAGCTCAAGTCCCTACGGTCATTATTTGGCGCCATCATAATACAATGACAAACATTTCTTATCACTTGGGCTCCCATATTAAATGATAGAAAAGACAACCAAAAATGAGTGACGAAAATGAGTTCTACTTTAATGGGATAGAGACCTTTATATAGTAGTCTCGATGTTAAAGAACAATTCGAAGTATGATTTAATTTATTAGAAACCTCATAGAAGTAGGTTTCTGTATTTGAGATAAGATAAGACTCTTATCTTGTGCAATCGATGTTTATCTAGAAATTTAGATGTTTATCGTCGAAGAATTAGAATACTCGTAGAACTCTGAAGTTCTAGAGCCTTCCTTTTAGTTTTCTACTTGGAGTAGTCTTTATGTATTCGGGCCTTGATAGGGCTCCTTCCTGGATTCCAGCCTTGAGTGGGCCGGGGGCTCAAACCTTGGATTTTGACAGTCCACATAGCTTAATTGTGGGCCTACTTATGGGCCTCATTAATTAATTATGAAATTAATTAATATCTAAGTGTCACAAGCCTTAATTAACCGGGCTTTTGTATTTTTGGGCCTTAATAATCTAATAATAATGAAAAATTATTTTCGACCTCTATCATTTGCCCCCCAACTTTTGATTAGTTTCGTAGAAACTTTTCAAAAGTTTTAGAGGTTTTTGTGCGATTTATCAAGCCTTTTATATGACTTATCGAGTCTTTTATGTGACTTATCGAGTCTTTTTTTGTACACAACAGGTACTTTATCAAATTTATCATTATTATAGTGCTCCCATGCATTTTTATACATTTTCTCGGGACTTAATTCGACTATATTAGAATTTTATTAAATTCCAATTTTCTAGAATTTTCCTAAGTCAGAAAATAATTTTCAAAATAATTTGAAAATTAAATATAATTTTACTAGAATTTATCCTGATTTTCAAGATTTTATGAGTTTTTTTTATTTTTAAAGCCTTTTCAGCATTTTTGAAAATCTCACACCTCGAGCTCGATTCGATCTCTAATGAGATCGAATGAAGGCTGACTTTGCCCTCCTTCTTGACGGCTCCATCGAGCTGGGCGCCCAGGCTGTGTCGAACTCAAATGAGCTCGAACAAAGCAACAAAATAACCCCTACGTTGACGTCATGTTTGAGCAGGATTCCTACCACCATCGGCCTGGTTTGAGGTCGATTCTAGGATCATTTTTCCCACGAGCTCGACACATCTATCGACCTGGATTCTGGTTGAAATTTTTAGAAGAGCTGGTGTCTGACTTCTTTCGAACTCAAATAAGTTCGAATGAAGTGCCAAATCCCCCTCCAGGTCGCACCCATTCTTGAGATGGATTCTCGGGTGGTCGAGCTCAATTGTCCTCAAAAAAGAGGCAAAAATTATACCCAAGCCAAAGCAAGTTTCAAACTCATGGCTTCATCAACTTGGTTCAAGGTCGAGTGAAGTGTTGTTTTATCTCCCTGCTCGAATTAGTTTTCGAGGAGGAGCGTGGGTTTTGATCGAGCTTGATTGAAGTCAAATGATTGCTTAAATTGGCCTTTTGATCGAAGGTCTCATCGTGTTGGGGCCCAACACCTTTCAACTTCGAGTGAGGTCGAATGAAGGTCCAACATGCCCTTCCGCTCGAACCTTTGATCGAATTGGACTTTCGTGAATAAAAATTGTAAATAATTTCGAGCTTGATGCCCAGCTATATCGACTTGAAAAGAAGTCGAAAGAAGTGTCAAAATGACACCTAAGTCGACAAAATTTTCGAGTTGGATTTCATCTTTGATCAAGGTGATTCTATTCCGAACATGTTTTGGGCCTTCACTGGGCCTGACTGGGCTACGAAGCCTTATTATACCCAAAAATTGGGCTTTTATTTGACTTCCAGCCTCATAACCATGGAGAATTCTAAATATTGGACCCTTGTAGGGCATAACTTGGGATGCTAAGCTATATAATCTCCAGAGAACATTCTAGAGTTTTTAATTTAATTTCTATTTGTTTTTTGTTTTCCTGAGAATTATGGGAGGCTCTAGAAGCTTCTTTCAATTTTCTTTTTCTTTATTTTTCAAAGTATCTAGATCTTTCTTGGGCTATTGGGCCGGTTACAAGGGTCCGATAACCCGCTGTAGCAGGTGAAGAGCCCACTTTATCGGTAGTTCAACTGGCAATGAGCTCTTATATAAGTGAAGTGAGACTTCATCCCCCTCATTCCTCACTTTCTTATTTCTTATACTCCTCTCTAAGTTCTCTCAAAGTTTTCTTTAGAGTTTTCTTAGATTTTCAAGTTTTCAAGCTTTTCAAAGCTTTATTTCAGCGAGCAATGGCGGATTCCGGCAATCCCAACATCCCGTAGGAGGT
This sequence comes from Daucus carota subsp. sativus, assembly GCF_001625215.2. Classification (NCBI taxonomy): domain Eukaryota; kingdom Viridiplantae; phylum Streptophyta; class Magnoliopsida; order Apiales; family Apiaceae; genus Daucus; species Daucus carota. The sequence continues at coordinate 25,795,525 of NC_030382.2, forward strand.
GGTCGACCGTCAGGCAGCTAGGCTGGCCAAGCTAAGTAAGAAGGGTAAGAAAATCCCTAGCCACTCTAGTTACTCTAGCCTTAATAATATGCTTATCTCTAGGGGGAGGATTTTCCATCTTTCGTTGAGCTAGATTCGTATAATCACCATTCTAACTTTAGGGATGCTGACCTTTTACGGGACTATATCAATTAGTTTAAAATCCTTTCTGATTATGTTCTCAAGTTTGTTGAACCTGGTGAGCGCACCTGCCACTGGGATCCCTCCCACCTATATGTGTATAGTGATGTCCTTTTAGCGGGACTTAGGCTCTCAATTCTCCTTTTTATTCCAATTATTTTTGCTGTTGTTAAAATCAACCATTTCCAAGTTGTTCCCAACAGCTTGAGTTTGATATATTGCTTTCTTGTCCTTTGATCTTTAAAGAACATTAGTCCTACAGTTCCTTTATTTAAGAAAATTTTTCAATTTCAGAATTCTCCCGAATCTACTCAACGCTGGGTTTACATCAATCATACGCCTAAACGACCCTATATCTACAACCTTCATTCCCTTCCGGATAACAATCCTAAATAGAAGGATGAATTTCTTAAGTTAGAGTGGGTAGGCGGGGATTGGGGAACCCTCTTTAGGCGCTCTTTTGGTCGAGTGTCGTAAGGTGGAGTCAATTCTATCGACTTGACTGATGCCAAGGAGGCTGCCTATAATGAATTAATTTGAGGCGGAAGGAGACGTTGGCATGGGATCTCTCTTCGATGAGTCTATGCTCGTAAAGGTGGGACTTTCCCGATCGCGGAAGGTATGTTTAAGTACCCGTACGCTTTAACACCTTCTTTTGTCTTGCCCAATGTGTCCCCCGAGGGCATCACTGGGAGGCTGAAGAGAGCCTGGAGGGCAGCCGATCCAAGGATCCAAGAGCAAGGTCCCTCTTTCCTCTAGCCCCACAGGAAGGGTGACTCCTCAGGGTTCGGGCCTCACCCCCGGAGTCCGAAGACTGCTGCTTTCCGACCAGCTTGGGGGTTTCAGAAAGGCGACTCGGTGCTGGGCTCTACTACCCATTGTATGGATTGGTCGAGGCACTTGATCACTCCCCCGGACTAGAGAGATGTTGTAATGGGGGATGAGTTGGAGAGGGCCGAGGCACTTGGTTGCTAGTCCATAGCCTTTGTAAGTGTTCTTTACTTTTCTTTCTATTGCGTTTTCTTCGATTTTGTCTTGCTTCTAACTTAAGTTGTTTTGCTTAAGACGAATGCTCATTTCCAGGCGGTCCGCGAGCATGCCAAGTCGTGGCAGTGCCAATCGGATAAACACCGAAAGGACTTTATGGTCGAGGAGGAGAAGAACACGAGTTTGAAGACTCAGCTCAAGGACTGTTAGGAGCTGCTAGCTAAGGCGCAGGGTGAATTAGTTGAGGCCCGGGTGGATCGTGAAACACTCATCGATCAGTACATAGACTCGGAGGAGTATCAAGGGCTGATCGGTCAGCACAAAGCCAGAATTCAGCCCCGCTTCTTATTCAGGGGCTAGAATGAGGCTTGAACACTATAGTGACTCGTACTCTTGGTCTCTTCGACTCCTGGTTTCGTGAGACCCCAAGTCCTCTAGCGGAGAGAAGGAGTCATCCTCAGGAGAGGAAGAGTCATCCTCGGGGGAGGAGGAGTAGGTCCTTAGATTTTATGTTCACTTTTGGCCATGTTTAGCTCCTTACGTACTTTGTTTTAACTTAAGCTTGGTAGGAGTTGTATCATAACTCCTAAGTTATTAATCTTACAATTTCTTTCTTTTGAGTTTTGAGCTCATACGTAACACGTTTTCGAGTTTTTATGCCATATATTTATTATGAAGAACTTAGGATTCACAAAGCAATATCTATAAGGAAAACAATCACATCAACAGAATTTAAACTAATGTAAAAGAAAAAAGGATAATTCTCGCTACTTTATTAAAACTTGCAAAGTAATAAACGAGTTATACTCCATACTACTGGACGACAGTGGTCTACATGACCTTATTCAAGTGAATTTCTACTACTAAAAATACTAAAACGTAATAAATCTTAAAGTTGTTAGCATGCCAACTTCTTGGAACATCAACTCCGTCCAAGGTCAATTGCCTATACGAGCCATGACCTGTGACATTCTTCACATGGTATGGTCCTTCCCAATTTAGTGACATCTTGCCTTTGCCTTCCTTAGCACTAAATCTACTTCTAGGAAGTATCCCTCCTTAACTCGAAGATTGTAGTAATAGGAAGCTCATTTTCGATTTTCCACTATCTTCGCATGAGCTTGGTCCGTGACCTCCTCAATCATATCGAGAGCCAACCTCATTCCTTCCTCGTTAGTTGGTGGATCAAATTGCTCGATCCTTGGAGACGTTTGAGTGATCTTGAGGGGCACCACTGCCTCAGTTCCACATAAGCTAGCTGAAAAGGAGTCGATCCAGTAGAGAACTTACAGGTTTTTAGATATGCCTATAATATCGGAAGGATCTCATCTGCCCATGTGCCTTGAGCTCTCTCAACCTTCTTCTCCAGTCCATCGAGGATAATCCTGGTTTCTACTTCGGCTTGCCCATTGGTTTGAGGGTGTGCCACCGAGGTGAATCGTAGGTCGATGTCGTAGTCCTTATAATATCCTTGGAACTCAGAATTATTGAACTACGTTTCATTATTAGTAACCAAGACTCGTTGTATACCGTACCTGTATATGACATTCTCCCAAAAGAACTGAGCAACCTGCTTCGTGGTTATCTTGGCAAAGGGTTTCGTCTCAATCCACTTGGTAAAGTAGTCGATCGCAACTATTAAAACTTTCATTGTGTGCTGGGGAGTGGGAATGACCCTAGAATATCCATCCACCACATAGCAAAGGGAATCGGGGAATTGATGGATGTTAACATCTCAGGGGGATGGTGTAAAATGGGTGCAAACTTCTGGTACCTATCACATCGTTTGGCATAGTCCTCAGCTTGCTCCAACATGTCAAGCCAATAAAAGTCGGGACGGGTGAATTTGTGAGCCAATGCTCTCCCGCCAAGATGCTGGCCACGTACTCCTTCGTGAACCTCCCTCAAGCCTTCTCAAGCCTCATCTGGCCTTAAACATCTCAAGTATGGAATCACGAATGACTTCCTATATAAAATCCCTTCAATGAGAACATGCTTCAAAGCTCTCACCTTTAACTTTCGTGCCTCCTCGGCATTAGGTAGTAGATGTCCATATTCGAGATACATCTTCATCTCATCCATCCGAATAGCCCATGTATCAATTGAGGCTATCAATTTTCCATTGATGCTTGGGGTTCTCAGAACCTGATAGTGCACACTTCCTGAACAGATCTCATTGTCTGAGGATGCAAATTGGGACAAGGAATCATCCTTTATATTACTCCCCTTGGTGTATATTTAATCTGACACTCTTCGAATAGCGTCATCTGAGCTTTCACGATTCTCAAATATTTTAGCATTATCTCCTCTCGTGCCTCAAACTCACCATTGACTTGAGAGACTACTAGTCATGAGTCTTCACAAACTTTAATGTTCTTGACCCTCAGAGTTCTAGCTAATCCCAATCCAGCTATTGATGCTTCGTACTCAACTTCGTTGTTGGTGGTTGGAAAATCCAACTTGATTGCGTGTTTAACAATGAACCCATCAGGGCTTAGGAGCACAATCCATGCACCACTAGTTTCGTTTTTGAAGCTCCATCAAACAAATAGCCAATACTCCTTAAATTTCTCATCTACTTGATTGGACTCAGCCATCTTATCCTCTTGCCCCCTGACTTCTTGGTTGTCAATGGTACATTCAACTATGAAGTCAGCTAGAGCTTGAACCTTGATCGCCACCTATGGCTTATACTGGATATCGAATTCTCCAAGCTAAACTACCCACTTTATCAACCTTCTACTAGCCTTCGGGCCGTGCATTATACTGCGAAGGGGCTGGTCGGTCAAGACTTCAATCTTGTGAGACTAAAAGTAAGGTCTCAGCTTTCTCGAGGCTGTAATCATATCCAATGCAAACTTCTCAATCAGCGAATAGTTGAGCCCCGCTCCATGTAAAACCCTGCTGACATAATAAACGGGTTTCTCAACTTTCTCATCCTCACGAGCCAAGACCGCACTCAGTGCTTGTTCTGAAACGGCTAAGTACACATATAGGACTTGGCTAAGTACACATATAGAAACTTACCTAATCTAACTCAAAAGGCACACTTGGCTAGATTCAGCATCATCTTATGTGTCCTCAGGACTTCGAAAGCCTCACTGAGGTGTTTGAGGTGGTCAGCCTTATTCAAACTCTTAACTAATATATCGTCAACATAGACATCCATGGTCTTCCCAGTAAAATACTTAAACATCTTGTTGGCCAAACGCTGGTACGTGGCTCCTACATTCTTAAGGCCAAAGGTCATAACCAAATAACAGAATACAACAAAGTCAGTGACGAACGAGACTTTAGGAACATCGTCCTTGTCCATCTAGATCTGGTCGTATCCACTAAAGCCGTTCATAAAGCACAACATCTCGTGGCCAGCAGTGGCATCTATCAATGTATCAATCCTTGGGAGAGGAAAACAATCCTTGGGACAAGCGTCGTTGAGGTCCGTGAAGTCTACACACATCCTACACTTCCCATTATCTTTCTTAACAATGACCGGGTTTTCCAACCATTCTGGTAACTGAATCTCTTCAATGAACCCCGCTTACAATAGTTTCTCAACCTCCTGTCTATTGGATTCCTGCCTCTCAGGTGCAAAGTTTCTATTCTTTTGTTGTATAGGCTTCTTATCAGGATTAACATTCAACTTATGTGTTATGAAAAGGGGATCAATCCCTAGCATACCAGCTGCTGTCCAAGCTAAAACATCTCGATTGTTCCTCAGGAATTTAACAAACTCATTCCTCCAATCCTCGGGGAGTGAAATCCCAACGAATGTAACCTTCTCCGGCTCCTCTAGATACAGAGTGATGGGGACCAAGTCCTCGGAAGGCTTGCCTTTCCTTTCTTCCTCTTCCCTGACATCTAAATCCTTGATCGGTAGTACTTGCCCCCCGCCCCCCCCCCCCCCCGAGTCTTAAAGCTACAACATAACAACTACGTGCCATCTTCTGGTTTCCCTTCTCTTCACATACTCTGTTCCTGGTCGGGAATTTATTATTCAGATGACAAGTAGATGATATAGCTTTAAAAGAATGCATACTTGTCCTTCCAAGGATGGGGTTATAGGTAGACGAGGCTTTAATGACGAGGAAGTTCAACATGTATCTGGCCCGTCGGCGCTCAACCCCCATTATAACTGGCAACTGAATCATACCCTCAATCTTTGATTCCACTCTGTTGAAGCCATAGATAGGCATGTCAAACGGTGTCAATTAAGACTCAGCGTAACCCATCTTCTCTTAAGCGTCATAAAAAAGTATATCAACAGATGCTCGATTGTCCACAAGGACTCTTGACAGATGAATTCCTGATCACGGGTGTGGTCTCTAGTGGATCATCATGGGGGAATTTCACCCCTTCAAGGTCTAATACATCAAAAGTTAGTGGAAGCTCAATCTTCGCTCTCTTTGGGGGTTGTCCAACAATACTCATCACTTTCCGAGCATATGCCTTCCTCGAATTACAAGATGTACTGGCAACGGTCGGTCCTCCAGATATTAGGGTAACCGTAGGCCCTCGAGACTGATTTCTCCTATCACGATCATCATTGTCTCTTCCTCGATTATCATTATCACAGGGATTCAATTTTGTCCTCTATATATATACCGTTATCTAATTTGATTTACTAGGAATATGAATTTTCTGGATGAAAATAAATGGTTGTATCTTTTTTTAAACAACGCTTTTTTCCCCGACCGTTGTCTGATTATATTTAATATAAGGGATTTACCATTACTTGTACAAATCACTCATGTTAAATATCTTTCCATCATAGTTACTTACAAGAGACGTGTTAAAACATATTTCTCGACATTAATTATTAAAACAATTTATATCTTATTTATTGTATCCTTTTTTAAACAACGCTTTTTTTCCCCGAACGTTGTCTGATTAGTTTGTTTGATGCTGTTTTTCTTGTAGTGGTATATCCTGTTAGATCAGCTTTCCAAGGAATTCTCTCCAACCATGTCACTTGAAGCCTTCCGATCTCATGTAAATCCGAATACATACATGTTATTTGTGTGTGTGTGTGTGTGTGTCTATATATATATATAGGGAGAGAGAGAGAGAGAGAGAGAGAGAGAGAGAGAGAGAGAGAAAGAGAGAGAGAAAAGTTCTATGGAGACTGCATTTTGTGGAGGATGGAGAGACTTAATCACAGCCATCCAATCTTTAAACATCCAAGGGCTCATGTTATTTGCAGATATTTGTCTTGCACATTCGTTTTCTCTCTCTATCATGTCCTGCACTTCTAAATCGGTATACAACAAGCACCACTTCTAAATCTTACATAACATAAAATAATAATTTCATAATATTGGTGTTCAATCACCGAAATCCTAACAAATAAAAATGATAATTGCATAAAAAAAGAAGATGTAGTTGCACATTGTTATGATTGGCACTGAACTCATCGTCATTGTCCTACAACGAATTGAATTTGTTGCAAGACAAGATAACACTTGCATATATCACAAATACGCGGGACAAATTATTAACATTACATATTTAGAAATGCAGGACAAGAATAGTGTAAATTATAAAGACAGTTTTGAATTAAAACTAAAACAAGAAATGCTGGACAAGAATATTAATAATACATTACTAGAAATGTAGGACAAGAATAGTGTAAAATATTAATATTATATTACTAGAAATGTAGGATAAAAAATGCAGGACAAAAAATATTTAATCATGTCCATTAATTGTCATATTATTTTAACGGTAAATCTTGTAGTCTCTAAGTACTTCAAAGTTTTTGGTCTCTATTGACCCCAACTCAGTATATATAATCATTATATTATCTTAATTGAGTTAATAAATACCATAGATATAATTCTTAATTCATCTCTATTTCGTGCTCCTAAAATTTAGATGAAGTCTCAACATGATCCTTGTCAGGATTTTAATTGTATGCCAGCTGCCTACATATCTAGTCTTGGTAGTTCACCTCTGCAGTAACGAAATCCTAAATCCTTGACGAGATAATCCAACCAAATCCAAATAAATGATGGATTATAAAATAAGCTCATAAAATTTTATGACATAACATATATTTTGGTGACTAAGATAATAACTATTACAATATAAATACTACTCTCTCCTTCCCGTTATAATAGTCTATTTTGCAAAATTCACACATATTAAAAAAATATTAAATACAATATGTTGTTATCATCATCATGCATTGGTTTGCACACAAATAGTACTAAATTTTCATTCATTTTGTTAAAGTCAACATAATTTGCATTATAAATCTTGAAAACAGTTTGGGCTAATAAATATTAACAATTCAAACTTGTATAAAATTTGTATTGGACGAAAAAGGAAAAATAATATGAGAAATTTTTATTGGAGAAACAAAACTATTGAAATGGGAAGGAGGGAGTATTGTGATACTCCCTCCGTCCCCCTGAGTAGTATACATTGTGGGACGGGGACGCGGCACGGACTTTAATGCTCCTGTAAAGTGTGGTTGTGTAATTTATTTTTAAATTTTTTTTCTGAATTAAAATTTGGATGTTATATTTTTATTCAGAAAAAGAAAATCTCAAAAATAAGTTATAGAACTATATTTTATAAGAGTATTGAAATGCGTGTCGAGCAGTTGAAAAGAAACGTATACAATTAAATGGGACAGAGGGAGTATTATTCTATTCGTCCAATTATTATTAGGGCATCTCCAACCGTGATCCAAAAATCCAAATTTGGGACAGTTTTGTCCCAAAACACTCCCACCATGGACTAAAATGTGATCTAAATTTGGATCAATGAACAGTACTCGTCCAAATTTCGATCACCATTATTCACTGATCCAAATCTTTTTAACATTAATATATTTTTACTTTCATTATTTGATGATTTTGTTAATATTATTAATGATGGATTAATTAAGATTAGAATATAATTAAAACGATTGGATAGCCCAAGTGGTGGGTTTATCCTCTGTTGTCCCGGGAGACCCGTGTTCGACTCTGGCTCACCAGAAAAGTATTGGAATAGATACTAATTTGAAAGGCATATAGGCCTCCATTGTAAAAAAAAAACGATGAAATTATTTTATAATATTTTATTTTTGTCTAGTTGTTGATTTTATTATTATAATTAATGATGAAATTGATTAATCTTTTTCTAAAATATTTAAAATCAAAATAGATGAATGAATTTGGATTTATATTTGGATTGCATGATTGAAATATGATTTGAATTTTACCCTAAATTTGGATCATTTAGTGATGTAAATTTGAATCTCTGGTTTGAGTTGGCCTTATAACCAGCGATTCTATTAATCTTCAATTAATCTTCAATTATTGGCAATTACGAGAGGAGACGGATCAAGAACTTATTATTTTTGTTGGTATAAAGTTAGATACTGCCTCCATCCCAATTTAGATGAGTTTTTTACTCATCACATATTAAGGAGTATTAAATGATTTTTCCTTTTTCCATCTCTACTCATATTTATTGTATTGACTTTCAATTGTATTAGCTAGATGCAATATTGGAAATGATAAAAAAAAAAAGGCAAGTATGAAAAATTATTGATAAATGTGCATTGAAAAAAGAGAAGCTCAAGTATTTGGGATAAAAAAATTTCTCAATTAGCTCATCTAATTGGGGATGGAAGGAGTATCTGGTAGCTATGCGGAGCTATACGAAATTATTGGAAGTTCATTTTCAATTAAAAGCGAGACATATCCATATCATCACTCAAGTCAAAGCAATTTACAAGCCTGTACACATCCACTAGCCAGAGAGCATAGAGAGATAAAAGTAAAAGATGGACAAGTCCTCACTCACATTCATTCTTTTTAACCTCACTTTCCGATGAAACCCACATGATCTTGCTTGGGAAAACTGAAAGATTTCACCCTTCTCTCGATCAAAAGAATCCATTCTTTTACTGATCCCATCTTTAGAATATCGAGTCACTCAAAACCTTTGTCCATGCACTCGATAAAAGATTATTCCATGGCTGTAAAAGCAAACACTAAAATAATCATAAATTTTGGACAAACATATATAAATTCTATTTAAAATATTTTTTTCATTTTAAAAAACATGCAAAAAATTAAAATAATCATATATTTTGGACAAACAGAGATAGAAATTGCAACATAATAAAATATAAAATCTGTATTTCTTCGATTTCAAAACAGACTGTTATTTTGAGATGGAGGGAATAATGATGTATAAGAGAACATGGCAATGGCATAGCGACACTTGTCATAGACTAGCACCTATGGATCAGAGCCTACTTGTGCCTATGAGGCGAATAATGGGCAATCAATCTTGAATTTATAAAGATGAAGGAGTTAGCATCACCATGCACCATATAAAATCTTGAATAGGCAACTTCCAACCTGGACAAAAATAATTATTGAACAAAGTGAACAGCTAGCTATGGGGAATGGGGGAGAAAGGCAAGGCCAAGGGGGTCCTTGAATATATGTTGGATCGACCAAAAGGCAAACTACAGAGTGCTGTGCAATTATTCATCCCATCTTATTTCATCCTCAGCTTGTGAAAAGCTAAAATTCTCCTCTCAAAAAGTAAGCACAAAGATATGTAGACAACCCACAAAACCTATAACAAATTCTCCACTTGTTCTTGTTGCATCAACTAACTTATATTCTACTTTGCTCTTTATCAAAATCTTATTATATTACTTGTCTAACATATATAACACTCCCTTTCATTTCTCCTCTAGCTCAAGAATAAAAAACCCTAGAATTATATTACGAGCCATGAAGAACACGATCAGATGCTGCATCTCCTGCATTCTACCATGCGGCGCTCTCGACGTGATCCGGGTAGTCCACTCGAACGGGCACGTCGAAGAGATCAGTGGCACGATCCGTGCAGCTGAGATCATGAAACTGAATCCCAGGCACATGTTGAAGAAACCCTCTTCGCCATCTGACGATCACACTTGTCCCAAAATGGTGGTACTTCCCCCTGATGCCGAGCTTCAACGTGGCAAGATATACTTTCTCATCCCTCTTCCTAAGGCACACGAGAAGAGCCGCTCCAGATCATCGTCCAAGAAGAAGAGGAGAGTTTCGGAGAGTAACAACATCACGGTCACAAACTTGCTTATAAATTCTGATCAGTATCTGAGTGAGATCTTGTCGGAGAAAGTTTCGGTCCAGAGGGATCGAAGAGGAGGCCGGACAGGAGTCTGGAGACCTCATTTAGAGAGTATTTCAGAGGCAGCCAGCGATACGTAATTTGTATTTCCAAGCTCACATTCACTACAACAAAAACGACTAATTTTGACGCAAGTTCGGCCTATCAAAATATTTGTCAGAAATTTTCCGTCATAAATTGTCAAGATTATTGCCGCCGGGGACGATTATATATGTATAAATATTATTAGGGTTGAGGAAGATGAGGGGTTTGAGCCTATTTTCTTGCTTGTACATAAGCATGGAACTGAAAAGAACAAAATATATTATGTTATGGTTCCTGTATTTTGTTAATGAATTATGATGAGCAACTCGAGTAGGGTCTTGCATGTGAGGGAGTAATGATAATTGCGAAAGCAAGATATATCGCACTATTTTTAGCAATGTATTTTTTTCCTTTTTTTCTTGAATAAGATTGAAGGTGTTATATATATATTGTGATGTGAACATACCACCATCCATTTTCAGATGACATTTGCTTTGTTAGATCATTTTCTTCCTGAATTTTCTCGTCTTGCGTCTTCCTCGTCTTAAAGCATGTGATGTGTCGGCCCTCGTTGCATTCGATCTTGGCTATAAGTTCATTACAATATAGCAATATAGCATGAATTTTGGTGATCAAAATATATAAAGATAATAAGTGTATGTCTAGATAATTATTATGAAAGGTATGTCATGGTCATAAAGTTAGAAAAAGATTGTTGGGTATTAATCTAGTTGGAATTGGAATTGGATTTAGATTTGAGTTGAAGATTTCGAAATTGAATTCCAATTAATGTTAGATATTTCATAATTAGATTTTGATTTGTCTAAATTTGAGATGGCTATATATACATAGTCATATTGTGTTTGATATGCGTGCTCAAAATGTAGATTTAGGTATCGCTTGCGAGTAGATACTTGAATGTTGTTAGGCTTGAGTATCCAAGTTTGGTTAATTGTATTATTGATAACAGTTTTGATTGATAATATAAGTTGGGACGTGTATTTTCCGCGTGCTATATATTTGTGTGTGTCCTTTGCACTAAAAGTTGAATATCGTATTTTTTATCCCTAACATTCGATCTCTCAACTTATCCGCGAAAGGCAAAAGAGCCCAACTAGGTTTTAAATTTCGGGAAACATATCAAGACGATCACTCATTTCATCCAAATATATCAAGTAGATCATTACTTTTCAATTTAACTCAAATTAATCATTCTTTCAATTATTTTGTACATGCCGTTAAAGTCAACTCTCTTTTTTAGTCATTTATAACATTGAATGTTAATATTTTTAATTATTTAACGACATAGTACTGTGTTGAAGTGAATATGATAGCCTAACATATAATTGAAGACTTAAAAAAAAAATTATATTCCCGTGTTCAGATAATGACAGAGTCTGGCTCCCTCTCATTTCTAACCAGTATGTTCGACCACTTTTCAAAAGTAACCAGTTATTTTTCGAGCTTTCAAAACTAACCAGTCTAAATGAGGAAGAAAACGCGACCCAAACCAAAAAAATATTCCAGTAAGGGTCGCGCTTTGAAAGAGCGACCCATGCTGCCATATTTCCATATGGGTCGCCCTTTGAAAGAGCGACCCATATGGGTTATTTTAAAAAAAAAAATTCAAAAATCGGAAAATATTATTTCAAAGGGCGACCCATATTATTTATATTATAATATTTTATAATATAATTTATATAATGATATAATATAAAAATATTTTATATTATATAGTGATACATTATTTGTGATATTATATTTTATATTATTATATTATGTAATGATATAATATAATATTATAGATTGTAATATTATATTTTTTAATTTAATTTAATTCGGAAATATTTTTTCCTTTATCTAATTTTTACCTAATATTTTTTTATTTACCTAATATTTATAGTTTATTAATTATTTATCTAATATTTAAAGTTTTATTTACCTAATATTAAAATGTGATGCAGAGAATTATTTTTTGAGGAGTGTGCAAATAATTTTGATTGTATGGTCACATCTAAGGCAGTAGGTTTTTTAGCTTTTTATTACAAAACATTGATTTAACACTGGACAAAGCTGCCAACTTCATTGAAATCATTCAAGAATTCAATAAGCCAGCCTGTTGTTACTGCTCAAATATTCACTTTTTTGCTGAGAGGACGTTTTTCTGCAAATCCATTAAGTAGAGAAAGCAATCTGCATCAAATATTCAAGCCTGTTTTCACTGCTGAAAGATGACTTCTTTTGTGAGAGGACGATTCTGCAAATCCATTATTTGGAAAAATCAAATGCATCCACTATTCATGCATGTTTTTACTGCTTTCAAAACTAACCAGTCTAAATGAGGCGAGAAAGAGCGACCCGAACGGCAACACTTTCTCCAGCAGGGGTCGCTCTTTGAAAAAGCGACCCAAACTTGAAAATACCCCATTATTTGTGATATTTTATATTTTATATTATTATTTATATTTTATAATTTTTTGTAAAGAGTGTGAAAAAAATTTAAAACGTATGGTCAAATCATCTGTTTGCAATTATGATTTTTTGAAAAGTGTGCATCATCTGTTTGCACTTATGAGCTCGTTTAAAGTCATGCAATTATGTGTTTTTAAACAGTGTGCAATAGCTTTTTTCGTATTGTCACATCCTCACATTTAACACATAGTGCAGCATGCAATAATATCAATGGATTTATGCAGTAGCTTGTTCAGAGAATCATTCATTACTTTATTGCTCATTGATAGATTGACTGCATACCAATAAGTGGACACAAAAATTGCATGCACTATTGAAGCACAGTGGTTAACTTTGAAATTCGTCCTTAAAAGCTGAAGCATTTGTGGTTGCCTATCCACAAAACCATCATCACTTGAAAAAACCTCATTGGCAAGCTATCAGAAAACCAAAACCACCAAAAGCAAACCACTCCAAAAAAACCAAAACAAAGATGGACGGTTACGTAAACGTCAATTTCTTCTGGGGAGGTGAAATCATAAAACAAGATAACGATGTTCTCTACACCTTAGATCCGAAAGAAATGATGTATGTGAAATTGAGCAGCTCACTTGAAGAACTACGAGATATGGTGTTCGGGTTGATGCATATAAGTAGGCATCATTGGGATGTCAAGCTTAGTGTGAAATATCCTCGAATCGGGGTTAGTAACCTCGTTTCGGGGTTCTTTGTGAAGTCTGTTAAATCGGACGACGATGTTCGTAGGATGTTAAGTATCCCCGAGAGATTTCACTTGGGTGGAGACGTATCATTGTTTATCGAGGCCGAGAGTATTGCTCAACCCAGCCAACACTATGGAGGCGAGTATGGGGGGAACTATGGACAAACCGGACAAACCGTTGCAGGTGGCCAAGTTTCAAATTATGTTGAAAACTACGGTGGGAGTTTTGGAGGCGATTATGGGGGAAACTATGGACAAAGCCAGGGCATGCAAGGGTGGTCTAGCGGCTACAACTACGGGACGATTGGAGAGTATGGTGGTGGCTCGAGTAATACGGGTCGTTTTGTTGTTGAAGAGGTTGTGGACGAGGACGATTTGAGTGGTAGACAGCCATCACCGGCTCGTCAAACCCCGAAAAGAGGTGCAGCTATAGCTCTTGCACTGGAGAACCAGGAGGATGATGAAGAGTATGGCTCGGAAAGAGCCATAAGCAGCAGTGACGATTCGGAGTGGAATCTATCACAGGAGGATGTTCCGGAAAGTGAAGATTTTTCGGAGGTTGATTCCGATGAAGAAAGAGAGGGAAACATGCACTTGCAAACACAGTCATTGTCTATTCATGAACCTAGAGCTGCATGGTTTGGATCCCAGGATTACGAGCCTGTGATTGTGTCCAACAAGGACGCAGTTATGTCACTCGGGTTTGATCCCGCCAACGATGAGTTGACCGAAGGAGCTCTATTTGCTACCAAGGAAGTGCTCATAGCTGCTGTGAAACATGCACACATAAGTACAGATCGAAATTTCATCGTGGAGAAAAGCTCCACGCAAGTCTACAAAGTTAAATGTGTGGTTTCAAACTGCAAGTGGAAGCTAAGGGCCGCGAAGAAGAAGTCCCACGGCCTTTTTCAAATAACTAAATGTCCAGAGATTCACACATGCCTACTGGATAGACCCACGCAGGACCACCGCAAAATTTCAGCAAAAATGATTGGCTATGTGGTTGCTCCCTACGTAAGTCCTACAACCTTGGATATCATTATATGTCTAAATATTATCGTTTATTATTCATCGTTAATGTTAATATATTTTGTTTCAACAGATCTCCCAGACCCCTCAATTGAAGGTAAGCAACATCATCACAATGGTCAATGATGAGTACCACCATTTGGTTAGTTACTTGAAAGCATGGAGGGGGAAGATGGCCGCCATGGAAAGCGTTTATGGAAGCTGGAAGACAACCTACAACGAGCTCCCTCGGTTCCTTAATGTCATGGCCAGTACAAATGTCGGAAGTATAGTTGTGGTTGAGGTTGTTCCACATCATAAAGAGAGGGGTACATCGACATTTGTTCGTGCATTTTGGTGCCTAAAAGCAATGATTGATGGTTGGCAGTATGCACGGCCAGTTATTTCCATTGATGGTACATTTCTTAAGGGAAAGTATAATGAGAAATTGCTGGTCGCGGTGGGAGTCGACTCTAATAACCACCAATATCCCATATGCTTCGCCCTTGTTGATGAGGAAACAACTGAAAATTGGTCTTGGTTTCTACGTCTTTTACGTAGACATGTATGCCGAGATAGATTGGGGGTTTGTATTATATCTGACCGTGCGACGGGGATCCTTGCTGCAATGAATGACGAAGCGAGTGGTTTTACCCCGCCGATGGGCTATCACAGATTCTGCCTCCATCATGTTAGGAGCAACTTCTCCAAGGCATTCCCGGGAAAGGAGCTTAAAATGTTAATGTGGCTAGCCGGCAATACGCCACAGATTAGGAAATATGATGCCTACATGAAGAAGATTGGAGAGCTTTCGCCTCAAGGCTTGAGGTGGTTGCTAGGGATAAGTCCAGCCCTCTGGACTATTTGTCATGACACAGGCCACGCTCGTTTCGGCCAAGCTACCACAAACATCACAGAGAGCTTTAATGGTAACGTGCGCGTGGCTCGGCACCTACCTGTGACCGCAATGATTGAATTCATGTTTTATAAAACTGTTAGGACGGTCAATAAGGAGAGGAACGCAGTGCTTGAGGGCATTGGGGAGGGTCATGAACTTTGTCTAAGGACGAGAAATAAGTTGGAGAAGATTGCAGCCAAAGCTAACACACACCGGGTCGAGACATTTAATAGAGGAACCGGTTTGTTCTCCGTAAAGACGCAAAGGTACATGGTAAAAGGGTGCAATAAGGGCGGGAACACGCAGGTGGTTGACATAACTCAGCGTACATGCACTTGCGGGAAATGGGCTTGCCACCGCCTACCGTGTTCACATTTGATTGCTGCTTGCAACCACAATCACTTAAACTGGAAACAGTGGATTGGCCCCTTCCACTACAACTCTACTTTGTTGAAATTGTGGGAGCCAATGATATATCCATTACCAGCAACTGGGTATTGGGATATTGATTTGCCAGTGCAATGGAGAATGTTTGGAACTGTGGTACCGAACGAGGCCTTGCGAAAGAGAAGGCGTAAACGAGGAGAAAGGGGTCAATCCGTCAGAATACGCACGGAGATGGACAGTTCCCGTACAAGTCACAAATGTGGCCGCTGCAAGCAAGAAGGACACACTAGACGTAGTAAAAGGTGTCCATTGTACAATGTTGACCCTACTGTGTAATTTAATTGCCATTTTATTTTTAGTCCTTGTTTTTAATTGTTAATTTGTATTTTCCTTTTCAGTCCTTGTTTTTTATTGTTACTCTGTATTTTTCTTTCGTTTTTTATTGTTAATCCAATTTTGTTAATTAATTTAATGTAATGGTGTTGAAGCAATAAATAAACTTCAAGGAAACAGAAGCATTCGGGACAAGATATTACACACTGGCAAAAGAAAGGCTGTAAAGAAAAGATTCTGCTCAGTTAAAGGACAATATATAATAAAGTAAAGTGATGTGAAAAGAAAGGTTGTATAGATTAGACTACACACTGGCAAACCATAGCAAGCATGTAAAGAAAAGATTCTGCTCAGTTTAAGGACTTGTCAATTCCAAAATTATTATCATATCCGGAAATATATTTACCTGAACAATACTCCATTGGCCTATAAATAGGCCTTCATTATGTGGTTGATACACATACATTCAACCAAACAAACACATAAAACACATCATTTTGTTACAATTCCGATGATATCATTGTCTTCAAGCTCTCTCGTTGCATCAAGCAACCACTTCTGTAATTGTGGTGTGAGGGCTAAAATACGAACTTGTTGGAATGATGAGATGATGGCTCAGAGATTTTACTGCTGCGGTTCTCCAATTGTAAGTAAAGTTTTGGAATATACAACATATGTTTACATTCTTTGTGCTTAAAACTGTAAAATATTTAACTACAGGCAAATAGCTGTTATTATTTCAAATGGATTGATGATGAGCCTTTGGAGGATGATGCTATAATTACTCGATTGAATGATGAGCGTCTACATCTGCAGGCCACTCTTCACGCTTGTGAGACAAGGGTGCAAGAACTCGAGAATGCAATTATCCTGGAGAGAAGCAGGAAAATGCATAAGGCATTGACTTCCGTAGTAGGATTACTTTGTTTAATGATCGCATTGTTTGTGGCTTTTCTCGTGATTTAAATGTTGTGTCGTTAAATTTGTCGCAATTTGGTTTAAAGCACATGTAATGACATATTGTGCTTCAGTGCATGATCTAGTTTTTATTGTTAATCTGTATTTTTCTTTTCAGTCCTTGTTTTTTATTGTTGTTAATCCATTTTCGTTAATTAATTTAATGTAATGGTGTTAAAGCAATAAATAAACTTAAAAGAAACAGAAGCATTACATAAACTAAAACGAAATTACATATGATTAAAATGAGAACATGACTTAAGTTCTCAATCCTTGGTGATGTCTACAATATAGTCGGAACCATATTCTTCATAATTATCTTCATCATCCACAGCGTCAACATCTCCCCAAATTGCCCAATAATCAGCTTCATCACGTGCATCAAGTTTAGCCTGCAATGCATCGCATTCTTGCTTAATTCCAGCCATGTATCGATTGTAGCGAGCATCAGAAACTACTTTATCCAACGGACGAAGTCTGTCTTCTAAAAGTTTATCAACTTCAGGATAACGTCTCCCCTCGTCCTCAACCTCCTGCTCTGTCGGCACCCAATCTTTGCCGTTTCGGGCTCTCCTAGTAGAGAACTTGCGTTGCAAATAGTACGCATGATCCCGCTTGATCTTCAACGTTTGTGGTGGTTTGCTTTTAGGAACTACTGCAGGTCGTTGGTTGTTTTGGTTGCTGCGCATCCCTCCCAACAATAGCTCTGGTTGTTGTCTTCTATGTTGTTGCTGTTCCAGGCGTTTTTCGTAGCCAGGGGACATTGGCATTTTACCCTTTTCCATCTTGGTGCAGCTGAATTGATGTTTTTTCGTAGTTCAAATGTGGAAACCGAGTTCAATGTATGTGTAGAAGACAGACTGGAGGACCTATTTATAAGACAGGTCGCCAACGAATTATTGTTAGGCAAAAATTGAAATCCAACTGTATTCATTAAATGCATGCTTTGATTTCTTTAAATCCATTCTATTTTGATGGAAGATATGGTTCACATGTGTACAGTAATAAGCCTGACATTTTTAAAAGTTTGAAATAACAACTCTCTGCTGCAGTGTTGTTTCTTTGCAGTCTTCTTTTGCAGTGTTGTCTTTATTTTGTTTAAAGTGGTGAGAAGACAACTCATATTTACATTTTTTAAATGACAAGGGAAATTCAATACAGGCCTATACTGCTAAAACACGATTGATAAATGTACATCAGGCACTAAAACACGATAGATAAATGTACATCAGGCACTAAAGCACGATAGATAAATGTACAACAATTAAATCCATGACATGAACTTGAAAATATTTCATTACAAGTGCTTGAAACCAAATTGCGACAAATTTAACAACACAACATTTAAAGAACGAGAAAACCAACTTAGACTGAAAGGTAGATAACAAACACGATGGTACTACGACCACTTATTCGTCCTCGGACGACATTACACTATCAGAATAATAATCCGGACTGGTGACCAGTGCAAGGTATTGTTGTTCCTTAAACCAGTCCCCTGCTTCCCGAAACATCCTAGCATCATCGTATAGGCTCTGACGCTGCAGACGCAGTTGCATGCGATTCTCCTCTTCTCTCGCTCTGAATAGGGTGGCCTCCATCTCCTGCGGCGTCTCTCGAGGCATAGTACGAGCCTTTTGTTTAGGAATTGGAATCCCAGCTAGTGCACAACATTCCCTGCACACTTCAAGCGAACGCACACGCCACGTCCACTCATCCAACATGGTGGTAATCGACTCAGGGGAGTAGCGTAAATTAGGATTTAAAGAGTACCTAAACTCATCCTCACACCACCATTTCCTACCCATGGCAACAAACAGATCACCTGGTGTGTAACTCATGATTTATGTTGAACTATTTCTTGTGCGAGTTCTATGGTTGTGAGTGCATTGACAATATTGTATGTGAACCTATTTATAGGCACAGCATAACATTGCAACGAAATAATGCTCATATTCACATGATCAACAGTTGTATCTCATAATGCTGATATTCACATGATCAACAGTTGTATCTCATAATGCTGATATTCACATGATCAACAGTAGTATCTGATAATGCAGAGGGTCACATGGTGTACAGTAGGTCATAAAGTAAAGGTTCTGCAAAAGTAGTATCTGATAATGCAGAGGGTCATAAATTAAAGGTTCTGCAAAAGTAGTATCTGATAATGCAGAGGGTCACATGGTGTACAGTAGGTCATAAAGTAAAGGTTCTGCAAAAGTAAAGTGCCTCACTGTAAAGATTAGACTGTACAAAGTTTCTCACTTTATAGATTAGACCCACGTTTTCATACTGCCAAACCATAGCATGCATTGAAAGAAAAGATTCAGCTCATTTAAAGGACTTGTCAATTCAAAAATTGACAAGTCCTTTAAATATATTCAGCTAAACAATAATCCATTCGCCTATAAATAGGTCTTCATTATGGTTGATACACATACAAGCAACTAAACAAACACAAAATTCACTCATCACTTAAGCTGAAAATGGATAAGGGCAAGGCACCAATGGATAAGGGGAAAGCACCAATGACCCCCGGCTGCGAAAAACGCCTCAAACAGCAACAAGATAGGAGACAGCCGGAGCTTGTGTTGGGAGGGATGCGCAACAACCGAAGCAACCAACCTAAACCAGCTCCTAAAAGCAAGGCACCACCGGTCGTGCAACAAAAGAAAACTCGGCCACCGTTGGGACGGATGCGCACTGACTTTGACATCAAGAAAATGATAGAGGAGACGAGAGAAGAGAGACGTCTCGAGGTTGAACATCAAAAGAACGTGAAGAAGTGGAACAAACTCTTCCGTTATATTTGCAGGTATGTTTATAGGAGGATTAGAAGGGGCAAAGATTGGGTGATGACGGAGGCGGAAGATGATATCCATAACAGAAAATTCCCTGAAGTTCACAAACTCTATTTTCAACGCCATCGTGAGATGGGTGAGATGGATATCCCATTTGGTGATTCTCGCATGAGGTATTATGCGGCTAAAATCGATGAAGAGTGCGCCGCACTGCAGGCTAAACTCGAGGGAAGTCAGGAAGCCAGATTTTGGGCCGAGTGGGGAGATGTGGACAATGTAACTTATCAGTGCCGTCGAGTGCAAATGCCTACCCCGTGGGTCGATGAAGATGAAGTGGAAGGCGGTGTTGCTGATGATGGTGGAGACGATGATGCTCACGCTGAGGACGATGAAGATGATGATGAAGGATATGATTCCGACTATATTGTGGACCTCACTCAGGATTGAGAACTTATGTCATGTTCTCATTTTAATCATATGTAATTTCCCTTCAGTTTATGTAATGCTTCTGTTTCGTTTAAGTTTATGTAATGCGAATTACCTTTTAAGTACAATCTATATGAGCTTAAATATTTAAATATGACAATCTATAATATTATATTATATCATTACATAATATAATAATATAAAATATAATATCACAAATAATGTATCACTATATAATATAAAATATTTTTATATTATATCATTATATAAATAATATTATAAAATATTATAATATAAATATTTACTAAAACTTCAATTAAATATATAAATATATATATATATATCACTATATAATATAAAATATTTTTATATTATATCATTATATAAATTATATTATAAAATATTATAATATAAATAATATGGGTCGCCATTTGAAATAATATTTTCTGATTTTTGATTTTTTTTTTTTAAAAATAACCCATATGGGTCGCCCTTTGAAAGCGCGACCCATACTTATATATTTATGTTTGGGTCGCTCTTTCAAAGCGCGACCTTACTGGAAATTTTTTTTGGTTTGGGTCGCGTTTTCTCCCCTCATTTAGACTGGTTAGTTTTGAAAGCTCGAAAAAAAACTGGTTACTTTTGAAAAGTGGTTGAATAGAGTGGTTACAAATGATACGGAGCCGACAGAGTCTTATTGTCATGTCAGGCTATTCTAGTTACTTCTACACTCCACCAGGTCTATAACTTCATTTACATGTGAGGCTTTTCTATTCACTTTCACGCTACACCACGTTGATAACGGAGGAAAATATTACTCCCTCAGTCCCCCTGGTAGTATACATTGGGGCACGGGGACGCGGCACGGACTTTAATACTCTTATAAAATGTAGTTGTGCAATCTATTTTTAAAATTTTTCTTTTCTGAATTAAAGTTTGGATGTTATATTTTTATACAGAAAAAGAAAATCTCAAAAATAAGTTCCGGAACTATATTTTATAAGAGCATTGAAATACGTGTCGAGCAGTGAAAAAGAAACGTATAGAATTAAATGGGACAGAGGGAGTAACATTCAATGTTGTATTGACTGGAAAAAGAGATCAGATTCATACTGCTTGTCAGTGTTCTAAAAATCCCCGATTTAACCGATAAATCCCCGATTAATCCCCTGCAAGGTCGGTCACCGATCCGATTTTTGAAATCCGATTAATCCTTATATATATTTCATAATCGAAGTATATGTGATAAATTATTAAAATTAAAATACTATATTACTTTAAATATGAATAATTATAGAGTTTGTAAATATAGTAAATATATTAGTTACTAAATAACTAATATAATAATAACTAAATATTAAATAATTTTTTAATATTAGAATAAACCAGATTTTAACTCCGATTAATCCTTCCGATTAATCCCCGATTTCCGATAAATCCTTGAATCGGTAGCTCAACCGATTATGTCCCATTCCCGATTTCTGTAACACTGCTGCTTGTACAAAATAACATAATGAATGATTAACTTAAGTCAAATTGAAAGATAATGATCTACTTCATATATTTAAATGAAACGAGTGACTAACATGATATTTTTCTCTTTCAATTTCCATGAGCCGAACTAAGATTGAACATATATATATAATGATAATAAATATTTATTGATTCCACTCACAAAGTAAGATGATTTTTCGTAATTTCTAAAAACAAAATATGAGAGATTTAATATAATATCTTTTACAATTTTACTAACCCGTTTGACTCGATTTAAAATTGTCACTTAACTTGACGTGACTTTGACTTATAAATTGACGTGACTTTGACTTAATCATACTCTATAAAAACTATGCAAGTGTTTGGTTTATCTTATTTTTCAGAAATGAATCTTTATATCATAAAAGAAATAAGTAGTTAAAAATCTACTTTACTTTACTTTTTATAATAATTTTTTATTTTTGTTAAATGATAAATATAAACTACCTCCTTAATATTTAATTTAAAATAATTATATAATTAAGAAATTATATATATAGGACCGCAAACGAGACGAGGCCATCACGTCCACGTCTCCATTTATATCACCAACAGTTTGATGTTTATTGATAGTTAGATTGAAAAATTATATTTAATAATGTGAAATTCAGGTAATACAGATATATATGGTTTGGAATTCGATAAAACTTGATTGACAATTTTGATTCAGATAGGATCTATTTCGATATTACAGAGTTTGTTCTAGTTTTTATTTTGTGTTTTCTTCCTTTTTTTCCAATAAGTCTGTCAAAGAGCTCAACCACATTTGTCTTGAAGTTTTGATTTCTCTAAAAATCTTGCTTGTTAGGTAAGATTAGTCTATCTTTTTTCTTTAAGTTTTTGCATTAGTTTGTTTTTACGGATATGAGGATTAAAAGCTTTTTCTGAATCAATCTTCTTTTTCATCTACACATTTGCAAATCTAAGGTTTTTAGTTTGTCACGTTTGGTTTTGATTTTTTTTTGTTGTCTCACTGTTTATGTGAGTTTTGTTATTTTCTCATCGTTTGTGTAAGTATGGTGCTTGATTTAGTAATAAACGTTGTTAGGCAATTGCATTCTCAGTTGATAGCTCAAACTGGTTATGGGGGAAGCCAAAGTGGCGAAACATGTGTATATATCATCTTCAACAAATCACGTAATTTTATATCCAAGAAGAATGGATTAATCAGTGATTGTTTCTATGTTTGGTTTGTTCGACGCAACTGTTTATGTAGATGCCGAATGGCTTTTTATTATTGAATAAACTAATTTATCGAAAAAAATCTGGGTTATATATATTTTTTGCTAAAATCTTTCTTATTTCCAATTAGAATCTATTTGAACCGAAAAAATTGAATCAAATTAATAATGCTATAATGTTGAATCATCATCTTACATAAACACTAAAAAAACAGTTGAAAACCGACTGCGTAAAACTAACCGGTATGAAAAAAGTGTCGGGATGAAATCGACAGGTACATATCGGTCGGTTTTACTAGAACGACGTCTTTCTGCATTGCTAACAAGACTTCGACTTATTTAAACCGATCGAAACGAGGTTGGTTGGGTTTAGAGCTGACGTGTCCATATCATAACCGACCAACTCATCGGTTGGTTAAGTGTTTGGGTATCTTTCATCAATTTTTTAATAATTTGTTAGACAAAACGATGTCGTATATGTCTGAAAACAAAACTGACTGGCCATCGATCGATTTTAATTATATTTTTTTTATTTTTAAATATATGTATTTATTTTGAAATTGATAATATATACTCGTTATAGAAGGGTTACGACGTCGTTTTATATTAAAATACATAACCAACCGATGGGTGGTCGGTTTTAACCCATTATTTTTGCTAAATCTCTTTCTCCCTCACCAATCTCCTTTTTCCCCATCTCATTTTCTTCCTCTCTCTTTTCCCAAAATCTTTCCCTCTCTACCTAAAACCTCTCCCTCTCCCTCTCTCTCTCTCTCTTGTTATACAAAAATGCCCATAAAAAACGCGGATCTTAAACTTCGTTGGGTCTTGATTGGGTTTTGAATTTCAATCTCAATTAGGGTTCAATCTCAATTTGCAGGTAAATCTATCTCTCCCTCAGTTTCTCTTTATATGTTTGTGTATGTATATATGTATATATATGTTTGTGTATGTATACACACACACACACACATATATATATATATATATGTATGTATGTATGTATGTATGTATATGATTTTGAGTTTAATTTTGATTTAGTTTTTGAGTTCGATTTTTAGTCGATTTTGTAAGCATGATTATAAAGAGCATATATGAGTCGAATTTGCAGGCAATATATCTAATTATTTCATTAAATATTAAAATAAAATTTATAAAACTTCATTAAAAATCATTCTTAAAAACATAATACACAACTTCAAATCAAAGCCCCATTGGGCCAGCCTTGTCCTTGACCATGTCCTCCTCCTCCTTCTGCTTCTTCAACTTCCCATCCATAATCCCCGCGAACCTGATCTTCCACTCATGCTTGCGTATCGCTGCCACCCATTCCGCCTCGATCCTTTCCTCCTCAAGATAGTGATCAAGATGTATGAACATGATAGTGGCCCTGTCCTCGTAACACATTTCGTCCAGGATTTCAAACATCCCATAAGTAATGTTGTCAATTCTTACCTTTTTTTGTGGTGGTGGCATATGATTTCCATTATGTGTTGGTTGAAGGTTATAATGTTAACTCTGATTAATCTAGTGTCCTATTTATAGCACAAGAGTTTAACTATATATTTTTTATTTGGGTTTTTCATTTTCCAAAAATAGTAAATGTATACGTTTTTAGCAGAAGAACATAACCGACCGAACCAGTTAGTTTTTAATAGCATAAAGTTGTTTCTATCATAAACCCGACTACAGAGTTAGAACCAACCGCTTTTATGGTCGGTGTAAATATTAGCCAAAAACAAAGGCGTATTTTGTACGATATCTAAAACCAACCACGGGTTTGGTTGGTTTTAAACAATTATCTTTAAATTTTGGAATTTTTTATTACTTTAAAAACGGGAGGGGGGGTGTAAGTTGAAGCGGGGATACGGTGCTGTTTTGTGAAAAATGATATAACTGACCGCCTGATTTAGACAGTCGGTCGGTTTTGACCATCCTTCACTTTCATTTTATTGCAAACTTGAAGAAAAAGGAAACCAAAAAGGGAGAAGAAGAAAAGGAAGATGAAAGGATGGAAAACTAAACATCAAAAACAAAGTAAGCCATTCTTCTTAATCGATGATCACATTGTAATTTGTATGCATATTATTTATTTAAATTTTTTGGATAATTTATAATATATATGTTATGTTCATACATGTGTGTGTGTATTTCTGTAGATGACAAATATTAATCGGAGTTTGATTAGTAACAGGTTGCAACGAGATAAAGTTACTATAAATCAAGAATATAGAGAAGGTGTAGAGGAATATTTGAAATTTGCAAGCTTGAAAATGGAGGGATATATGATGAAAAGTCCTTGTAAGCTTTGCAAAATTTTGAATTGGTTAGGGGTAGATGATTTTTGATTTCATTTGATATCCGAGGGTATGATGAAGAGTTATATGGATGGACTTTACATGGGGAGGTTCTGCAAAAAATAAATAAACGAAAATCATATGAAACTCGAGAATATCGGAGGGTACGTAGTAAATGATCCAGTTGATATCAACTCCATGTTACATGATTTTACTTGTTCGAATCATGAATTTTATGATACCATGGGTAGTACTAATGTTGAAGAAGCTCCTAATAATAGTGCTAAAGAATTCTATGAGGCGGTTGTTTAAAATGGTGTTCGTATTTTTCCCGGTTGCACAATATATACAAAAATAAGTTTTATACCTCAAAATTGTTGGAGTTCAAAAATGCGTCTAATTGTAGTGACGAAGAGCTTTCAATAGTTTGATTAAGATCATTATGGACGTGTTACCAAAACACACACATTACCCGAGTCTTATTATGAGATGAAAAAGGTTATGAAAAGTTTAAGGGTAGAATATGAAAAAATTGATGTATGCGAGAATGATTGTATGTTATTTTATGGAGATGAGAAAGATAAAATTTTGTGTGATATATGTAGTTGCAATCGACATCTGGATAAATCAAGGATAAATGGTAAGAACATTCTGAGAAAAATTTGAAGACATTTTCCTTTGATTCCCCGACTACAACGGTTATATATGTTGGCACATATATCGGACCATATGATGTTTACAAAAATCGAGAGGTAAGTGAGAAAGAAACTAGTCATCCTGCGGATGAAAGAATTTTGACCTCCGATATCCATCATTTGCTCCAGAAATATTCGTAATACAAGACTTGGTTTTGCGACTGATGGTTTCAACCCACTTGGACAAACGAGTAAAACATATAGTGTGTGGCCCGTGGTAATTGTTTTGTATAATCTTCCGCCTTCCATGTATATGAAAAAACCGCATATGTTTTTGACCGATAGTATACCAGGTCCGGATAGTATTGGGAACAATATTTATATATATATCTTAGACTCAATACTATAACAAGACAGGAAACAATAGTTTAGTTTGATAAAGGTTTGGACAGATGAAGAACGGGTACATACAGAATCAAACGATCAAGTAAATTGAAGCAATCATAGAATCACTATAAGAAGTTCACTAATATGGTCAGGCCTCGGTGAATATTAAAGTACAAGTTGTTTCAGGAATCAGAAGTTGTCTAAAGATTCTTTATCAAGTGCTAGTGCATTCCAGTATCGCCAACCTGATTATTCTTAATCAGATAATGAATCACTTCTAACCCGGAATGGAGTGACCAATGTTATATTTATCAAAGACGTTATAAAGTTTAATTTCAATATTAGTCATTTGTGAACCTGACCATTGCACTAAACATCAACACATATGAAGTTCTTCGTCATATTTTTTAAATGAAGAATAGATCAACTCATGCAAGTTAAATCTGAAATCAAGTCTGGGCTTTCCAAGAGTTTCTAGAAGTAAACCGCTTTCAAACAAAGTCAAATCAAAATTCTATCAAGTGGTGCCAAGAATTAGCATTAGTCCTAACCGGTGCCTCCTTAAAGTGTGTGTGCGCGCGCGCGCGTGTATTAAGAGATATTTAAAATACTCTAAGACAACTACTGGCGCCTCTCGTGATTGCAATAAGATACAAGGCGCCACTTGGAGTCAACCTTGGTCAAGCTTAATGGTAGTGGCGCGACTTATACCTCTTTATAGATATGTGGCACCAGTTGAAGATCAAAGGAAATTTGGAAAAGTTAAAGCTATACAATAGTGCCCCTCTATAACCCTTGAGGTGCCATGCACCTGCTCCTAGTAATGCATTGGAGGCCCCACTTGGGCTAAAATGACTGAGTAAAGTCATGTAGTGCCCCCTTTGTGTGTATGGTACTTAATCGATGGAGGTAGTTAAAGATCAAGATGACTTTACTAAAACCAACCGACATTACATTGATACGTAAATGGAAAGATTTGGGGAACCACTTGATTAACCAACCATGGTTAGATTTGAAATCTATAAATAGCCAAATGTTTTCATTTGAAAACAACAACATACATTCGCTTGTGCACACTACTCACACAAACGCTCTGCAAGAATAGTAAAGATAGATTAGTAGAAAAGCCAAGACACTTTATGATTAGTGTACTATTGTCATTGCAGATAACCCTAGTTTTAGAATTTCTAGCACCCTCGAGGTTTATATACTATAAATATTTTCTTTGAACTTGCCAGAGTTTGATTACAATTGAAACGAACATTGAGAAAACCGATCCTCACATGATTTTAAATCGATAAATTTAAAAGTGACATATTTAACTCCCCGTTTTACATCACTTCGGGACTAACAATTGCTATGAAAGTTTGTTGATAGACATACAAATATGAGATCTGTACACCTAGGTACATTTAGAAAGGCTAGCTCAGCGCACTCAATTCGCAATCTGAAACCATGAACTCTTAGAAACTCGAAATCGAAGTCTCCTTTTGACATGGAAGACTATAATAACTGGAAGAAGAATATGCTTATTTTTATCCAAGCTGCATATTTCATGTACATTGGAATTCTTGAGAATGGTCCATATGTCCCATATGTTTATATGTGTTGATTCATGCTAGTGGGTATATTTTATTCTAGATATTTTTAGTTATTTATTTAATAAGTAATATTTGTGTTAGTATAATCTTAGTTTAATCATCTTTCCAAATATTATTGTGTTACTTGCTTATTTGAGTTAAATTAAGAATAACTAGTGATTGATAAATTTGTCTCTGTCTGAACGACTATGATTTACCTTACTAAATAGTTAGAAGGTTTAGTTAGATATTTATTATTTGATAGGTATACGACAGCCTTGTCAACTTGAATGAACTACATAAACATATTCCATATTTTTTGAGTAAAAGTGTAAGTTAATAATTTTGAAACAAGTTACGATGATCTATATAATTTTTCACTTCTAACCAAATTCAAAATAATTATACAAAAAAGTAAAATTCAAAATAAGTCACAAATTTATTTTTCACTTAAAAATAATTTTTTATAATATTAATTAATATTTAGGTTATCTAAATAGCGAGACTATATATATACAAACACACACATTTTAGCCGGATGCAAGAAAATAAATTAAAATTGTGAAAATCAACCAAAGATTCAGGTTTCAAAAGTCACAAAAATATTCTTCTTATACAATAACTTTGTACATATATGCAATCTATAATTATGATAATCAAACAGTGGTACAATTTGTAGTTTGGTACAGTATATCATTTTCATGATCACCCTTTATAATGATATTAGTTAAATTAATTCAGATTAATGTAGATTCTTAGATATAATACTAAAAAACTCGTACAAATTATATATTTGAGATTTGTTTCTCTCTAATAAAATATTAAATTTTATCATTCACCATATTAACTTTGATAATATAAATCAATATAAAATCTTTGCATTATATTAATATATTTTATGAAAAAATTTCAATAGTTATAATAATGTATTAATTAATAAATAAAATAATATTTAAAATTAACCTGTACTCTTCATCAGTCATAAGTCGACTAATTGACATTAAAAATATCATTGTTATTACAAGATATTTCGGAATGACATGGTTGTTATAGTTTAATAAACATCATAAAACACTGATTAATTAACTAATTAATTAATTATGTTTGTTAGAGACTCTTCTAACCTTACTTCTCAATCTTTGGGGCAGCGCGAGCCGAGCCACCGTAGCAAGGGAGGTATCTACGTCAGAATCCACCAAGTTGTCTGTATTGAATTCTGTGGGAGATCTATAATCCGAAGCAGCAGCCTCAGTTTACTAGAAACTTGTCGGTCAATCATGAAGAAAGGGAATTTGTCCATTTTTCGGGGTCTTAAGGGGGCATGGAAACACATAAGATAAAATTCAGTAGCACTTCGTTTTTGCAAGAATGATGAAAGAGAAATAAAAAACTACTTTATATAGGGACGGAGGAGAGAGTGGGAGAAAACGGTTATGTCCACATGGTGTCACGCGACTAGACAGTTTTCTCGAACATCGAGAAGGTGTAAACATCGAATGTAGTGACTTTTAGGAATAATCCATGATTTTTTCAGAATTTTATTCACAATCTGGGGAATATAATGATTATTTATGTCTATGATGAAAATCGTGGAGGCGAGGACTTGTGTACAGGGTCACCTCTTTCTAGAACTAATTCTTTTCACATTAAAGCTTCCAGACCTTGGGAGTAGGTAGTTATTATGTCCAAATATCGACTAAGTTCTGAATTGCTATAGAATCTCGTCTCTAGGCCTTCCGATAAGAAAAGGTATTGCATTTCATAGGCTAACCCTCACCTAAGACTTAATGTCGCATGACATGATCTGGTGAAATGACCTAGTGCTTCGTCACCTAATATATGAGGGAGATACGTTGCCTGCAAATGAATCTCGTCTAAAGAGGGTCAACCTCATTTCTGCATCAAGAAGGACATCTATGCTTCCTTAACATAATTTATCATAATTATCTTCATGGGCTCAGGTGCCCCGTCGGTCTCACCTCAGTAAAGAAAGAGGGCTAGGCTAGCTCATAAAGTTGATCCAAAGGAAGCCCTCATGATCTGAATTGGGTTTCAAAATTTGGATGTCATATCAATTCATTTAGCCTTATTATTCTTAGGGGAGGCTGGGCCTCAGTAGCCCATATATGTGTAATCTAAGGCACTAGCTTACCATGCTGGAATCTATGAATGAGAAACCTATTCTAATTAGGTTACTTATTTTTTAAGAACTATAAATAGGGACATCTTTTTGGTAATAAGTGATAACTCTTGCGAGAACGAATATTCTTTCGATTATGTAAGAAAACTTTATTTCCCAAGTGATCTCGGCCAAAATCCAAATCATAAACCTTACTACATCGTACACCGTCAACAACCACCGTAATTTCCAACAAGTATTCCCGAATCTTATTATCACCAAATTCTTCCGCTAATAATATATTAATTAATAACTATAATAATATTTAAAATTAGTCCTTACTCTTCATAGGTCATAAGTCGATTTATTGATTTTAGAAATATCATTGTTTTCAAAAGTACTTTGGTGTGATATGTTTCAGATTAATCAAATATCATAACACTGACTAATTAATTAATTACATTATCGGATTATTTTGGAGTTGGTGGAATTGTTTCTCCTGATCGACATAAAATAACATCAAAATAGTTTATACGTACTGCTACAATAATTGTATGGTAGGCTGCCCTAACAAGTGGGCATGTCTCTATACAAAGCATTCGGTTATCTTCTCTAAAGATTCTAATTATGATAATTTTATACTTTTACGTAGATATGTGATGCTAGGTAGTGTAGGGTTAAAAATGGGATGGGAAAAATGGTAATCGGTCCCAATTCGTCCCGAATGGAACAGATCCGTCCCGCATATATGAGAAATGGGGTAGTGACAGGGAATAATTATCTGCCCCGCGAAAGGCAAGTAAGGTATATGTTGAATCCCCGCGGGATTACCCGCCCCGCCCCGCATATATCTAATATTAATAAATATTAATATTTAATTTAATATATTTATTATATTTAATATTATTATTTAATAATACACAAAACTATAACATTACAGCTAGTAGACAGTACATCAACTTGTACTACAGTGATGTATGACATGCCTCTTTGGTTTTTTATATGCAAAGCAATTATTAAGAAATGATCGCATGATTATATTGTTTTCTAATTTGACATGATGCATTATTTTAGTTCTTTGCTTTTACTATACATGTATCATATATTTTTATTACATTCTGAAGAAAAAATTACTAAATTTTTAAGTAATTATTTAAAATATAATATTACATATAGCAGCGGGGCGGGACGGAATTATATTAAATCCCTAGTGAGGCGGGGATGCACTACTAGAAAAAGTGGATTTAACATCACTCATTTAACATCGGTTGCAAAAGCCACCGATGTTAAATACTTTTATTACATTATAAATAATAAAAACGATGTTAAACAGAATTAACGACATCGGTTACCAAGATGACCATTGTCTAAACTAAATTTTAAAAACAAAAAAAACACGCGCTGCTAATATCTCTACTTCTTTTAACAAAACATCTCCCCCGCCTTTAACATATTTTCATTCCCCCCCAATTTTAACACTGTCTCCTCCCTCTCGACACTCCCTCTCCTCTCTCTCGACACTCCCTCTCTCTCACTCTCGACACTCCCTATCTCTCACCATCTACAATCTCTTTGCTACCATATCCCCAAATATACGTCTAATCTTGGAACCCTAACTTATCTCACCCAATTCTCAACCACCCAAACCCGATTCCGAATTACCCGAACCCTAGGTCAAATTTTTTTGCTCGATTCGTACTTTGTATGCGTGTTGTTGCTGCAGTGGAAGCATAAATCAGTCGGTTCTCTCCCAGATTAGTAAGATTTAACCTAGTGTTAGTTGATTCGTACTTTATATGCTTGTTTCGTCTTTCGAATTTTAATAGCTCTGTGCTATTTTAACAGATTGAATCAAGGAGCTTTGTGTTTTTGCGGATTTATTGTAAGTGAGTAGTTTTATATAAATGCATGTTAGTGTTTGTGTTCCTATAGCTCTGTGTTCTTGCCAATGTTAGGTATTGTCTGCTTTAACATGTAGTTTACATTTTAATTTTTGAAAAATGTTGGTGTTTGACGGATTCTTGTAAGTGGGTCAGTATAAATATGATATGTATGATGTTAGTTTTGCAGTTTGGGTGTTGGAAAAATGAACTAGTTGTATGATAATGGCTAATGCTTGATTTATCTTTGTTTTAGAAAGTGTTTTTGCTCTGTGTTTGATGGGTTGTTGTAAGTGGGTCTAAATAAATATGATAAGTAATGCTTCAGTTTATCACGAAGGTGAGCCTGCTTGTTGCAAGGAATAACAATGAGCCTGCTTGCTCTTCAAAGTGTGCACACCAATATAAATATAAGTGTCTAATGTCTAATGTTTCACCTCTGTGGTATGCAGCTTTTGTTTTTTGGTCTAATGTCTAAATTTAATTTAGTTTCATGTATGCATTGATTTTCTGATTGCAGTTTATTGCCTCATTTTATGAACACGTGGTTATGCTTGAATGTATACTACTTGTATTCTCTGATTTAAAATGTAGTTTGCATTTTTATTTTTTGTTGATTGTTAATATTTGATAAATATTCTTTTGACAGGGCCCGTGAATCAGGTATACTAAGCTGCAAATATCAAGGTATGATTAAACTCCTTTCACTTGTAATTCAACTGATATTTTAATTTCAAAGAAATTAAATGCATTTGAAATGTTGTTTTAACAGATTCAAGCTCCATTAAAGTTCATACTTGAAGGCCTCTGCGTTTTCTGCTTGGTACAAGTAGTAATTCACTAATTACCTAACTTTTTATAGATTTGGTTTAGTATTTGTCGCTTAAATGTGTAATATTTTCTGCTGTGTATAGTATGTGTTGTTGTGTATGTTTTTTTCTTTTAAATAGTAATAGCTCTGTGTTCCTTTAACATATTGATTGTGCACATGATTGTGTTAATTAGCTCTGTTAGTTGCCTTTTTATGACTAGTCTGTGCACTTGATTGTGTTATTCAACCTTGGTGATATATATATCTTGTACTTGTGATTTATGTAAAAGTATATAGGTGTTATAATTGTTTAATCGTTTTGTAATATTATTAGGCTATTAATTAGGAAATTTGTAATAAATCTGTTTCTAATAAGTTATATGACAATCAGGTAGGTTGATTTACGAAATATGGACAAGTCTTGGATTTCAAAAGATAGGGATTCTTTAGAATATGAAGTGGGGGTTGAATCTTTCTTGATATTTGCTGAAGAAAATGCTAAGAATCGTAATAAAAACCCTTGCCCCTGTGCACGTTGTGGGAATTTTAAGAAGCATTCTGTTGAAATAATTAGAGGTCATTTATATGAAAAAGGATTTAGTTTGGGGTATGTTGATTGGATATGGCACGGAGAAAAGTGTCCAACTAGAGAGTCAGCACCAAAGTCTTCTTTTGGTAGTAATTCAGTCGAAATTCCTACATCCGAAAATGTTGACATATGTGAAGCAGCGTATGAGAGGAGTGAATATATTGATGATTCGGGTGAGTTTAGTAGGTTTGTCGCTGATGCAGAACAACCGTTATACGAGGGTAGCGACAACAGCAAATTAGAGTCGATGTTGAAATTACATAATTGGAAATCTAGGTTTGGCATAAGCGATAGTGCCTTCACCGATCTTCTTTCTTCTGTAGGGTCTTTACTGCCTAAAGACCATGTGTTACCCGAGAATGCGTATGAAGCAAAAAAAACCCTAACTGATTTAGGACTTGAGTATATTAAGTTTCACGCGTGTCTAAATGATTGTATACTGTACAGGGGTTTAAATATTGATGCGTCGGAGTGCCCCAAGTGCCATCTGTCTCGTTGGAAGGTTGGAAAGGACGGTAAACCTAGGATTAATGTTCCAGCCAATGTAATGTGGTATTTTCCGATAATTCCTCGATTTAAACGGATGTTTAAATCTCCTGCCACAGCTGAAATTATGAGTTGGCATTCGAACAAGCGAATTCAAGATGGCCAAATGCGTCATCCAGCCGACTCTCCTTCTTGGAGGAATATTGACTATAGGTGGCCTGAATTTGGTAGTGAGTCGAGAAACATTCGCTTAGCATTAGCTGCTGATGAAATAAACCCGCACAACAATGGCCTTACCAATAGGTACACTTGATGGCCAGTAGTTTTGGTAACTTATAACCTTCCTCCATGGTTATGCATGAAGAGGAAGTTTATGATGCTAACTATACTAGTTTCAGGTCCACATGAACCGGGTAATAACATTGACGTGTATTTGCAACCAATGATTGACGATCTGAAAAAGCTTTGGGAAGAAGGTGAACGGAATGTATACGATGCGTATACAAAGTCTTATTTCACATTAAGAGCTGTTTTAATGTGGACCATAAACGACTTTCCAGCGTATGGGAATTTATCGGGCTGTGTGAATAAAGGTTATATGGCGTGTCCAATTTGTGGAGATGACACAGTAGCTAAACATTTAAAATATAGCAGAAAACTGTGTTACCAAGGACATCGAAAATATTTGGCACCGCATCATCCCTATAGGAGGAGTAAGGCAGCTTTTAATGGAGAACAAGACTTTGGATGCGCACGTCAAACCCAATCTGGTGAAGAAGTGCTAAGGCTGCAGGAGCAGATTGAATTTACATTTGGGAAGGAGGTGAAAAAAGCAAAAAAAGTGGATTGTCTATGGAAGAAGAAGTCAATTTTCTTCGAGTTGGAGTATTGGAAATTTCATCACGTACGTCATTGTCTCGATGTTATGCACATTGAAAAAAATGTGTGTGATAATTTAATCGGGACATTGTTGAATCTTCCATTCAAGAGTAAAGATAGCGTGGACTCTCGTCGTGATATGATTGAAATGGGTGTGAGGCCTGACCTGGCTCCAGAAGTAGGAGAAAAGCGAACCTACCTCCCCCCTGCCCCTTATACTTTGTCAAGAGCAGAAAAAAGAACGATGTTAGGGTCATTATCGCATATGAAACTTCCTTATGGCCATTCATCGAACATAAAAAATTGTGTTTCCATGTCTGATTTAAAGATTTATGGGTTGAAATCCCATTATTGTCACACCCTTCTCCAGCAGCTTCTCCCGATTTCAATTCGTTCGATTCTTCCAAAAAATGTTCGGGTCAGCATAATCAGACTTTGTTTCTTCTTCAATAGTTTATGTAATAAAGTTGTTGATATATCCAAACTCGATAAGCTGCAGTCAGATTTGGTGTTGACTTTGTGTGAGTTAGAAAAAATCTTCCTGCCTTCGTTTTTTGATGTAATGATACACTTAACGGTCCACTTGGTTAGAGAACTACGCTTATGTGGACCTGTATTCTATAGATGGATGTTCCCGTTTGAAAGGTTCAACAAAGTGTTGAAGATTTATGTTCGGAACCGTTACTATCCAGAGGGGTGTATAGCAGAAAGCTACCTAGGAGAAGAGTCGGTTGAGTTTTGCTCAGAATTTGTTAGGCAAAGCTTCATGACTGCTGGTCTTCCAAAGGACAAGGGCAAACTTTCTGGGCCATTATCGGGTGTAATGGTAAAGTCTGTGGATCAGAAAGAAAGAGACGAGGCACATTTACATGTCCTGCTGAACAACTCTGAAGTGTATCCTTATATCATGTAAGCTTATCTTTTTTCTGTTGTCAATTCAAGTCTTGATTAACAATTTTTTCGATTACATAACATATGCATTATCTCAGGAAGCATAAGGAGTTACTAGAACAGCAATACCAAGGCAAAAAAAAGAGTGTTCAATGGCTAATTGGAGAGCAAAACCGTTTATTTGCTAATTGGTTTCAGAAAAGGGTTATTTTCCCTTTTATTTATTTTGCTGCATCGTTAGATATACGTGTCTAGTTATTGATTGGTTTTAAAATATGCGCGCAGGTTAGTACTGAAATGGTAGAGAATCCTGAAAATATTTCTGAAACGATTGGATGGTTGGCAGGCAAACCATCGTTTTCGGTTTTAAGCTATGATGGTTATTTGATTGATGGGGTACGATACTTCACAAAGGACCGTGATGATGCAAGAGTTGTTCAGAATAGCGGGGTTTCTTTAGTTGCCAGTACAGTACAAGTGTCCAGTGCTAAGGACATGAATCCCGTGGAGTGTGATATGACATTCTACGGGATAATCGAAGAGATTTGGGAATTAGATTACTATGCTTTTAAAGCTCCACTTTTCTTATGTAAATGGGCAGACAGTGAGAGAGGTATCAAAGTTGATGATTTAGGCTTCACTCTTGTAGATTTCAGTCGGCTTGGTCACAAGAACGACAAGTATGTGTCTGTTGACCACGTGAAACAAGTCTTCTATATTGAAGACCCTGTCGATGCTAGGTGGTCTGTTGCATTGAACTCTACAAAGGCAGACTATCAAGAGTTGTACAATGATGATGATTTGGGAGACAGGACTCTTGAAAATCCTCCATTCTGCATAGATATTCCTATGTGTGATCATGACGAAGAACCTGCCGAGCCTAGTGTTAGCAATAAAAGGCAAAATGTTGAGGGGATTTGCTAGGTGGTCTGTTGCATTGAACTCTACAAAGGCAGACTATCAAGAGTTGTACAATGATGATGATTTGGGAGACAGGACTCTTGAAAATCCTCCATTCTGCATAGATATTCCTATGTGTGATCATGACGAAGAACCTGCCGAGCCTAGTGTTAGCAATAAAAGGCAAAATGTTGAGGGGATTTGGATTAAAAAATGATGATATATATTAATTTAGAACTAATTTGCATTCCCATTTTGTGATTTGTTTTAATCTGGATGCTTCTTCATTGTAATTGTAATTTGAATTTTGTTTTTCCCATTTTGTGATTTGTTTTAATCTGCATTCCTAGTTAATATTGTAGCTTCTTCATTTAATTATAATTTGAATTTGCTTCTTCATTGTAATCCTAATTGTAATTGTAATGGCAACTTATAATTGTATACATGTGCTAATGTGTATATTACAGATTCAAGAATGACAATGAAGAAGCAAAAAGTTGTTAAAGCGTCTAAAAAGGATAAAAACAATGGTGAAGTGGAGAAGCAATTGTTAGGTGCAAATGAGGTGCCAGAATTTGAAGCTTCAGACCATCAAGATAAAGTGTTGAAAGCTGCAGACTCTCAAGGTACAGAGCCTAAAAGTGCAGAGGTTCCAGAGGGGACGGTTACTAGTACTGAAACAGCAAAATTAAGGACGTCCGGAGGTAAGCGTAGCATATGTGCTATGCACAAAGTTGTTGTTAAAAAGGCCCAAGGGAAAAAAAATAAAATTAGATACAATGAGCGTGGGGATCCATTTGGAGAAACTAGGCACACCTTGCAGTCCTACAAAGGTATGTTGGGTAGGACTATGGTGCCAATTGACATCCCTAGCTGGCCAAAAGTAGATGCAGAAATGAAACAGAGGTTATGGAATGATGTTCAGGTAAATTATATCTACCGCTAAATATTACCTTCTTTATCTCATCTTTATTTCTTTTGAATTTTATAGTAGTTGCATATCTGTTGCAGGCAGCCTTTAAAGTGGCACCAGAAAGTCGATCTTTAGTGCTGAAGTCTGCAGGGGCAAAATGGAGACAGTTCAAGGCTACATTAACTGCTAACCATGTGATGCCATATGTTGGCAAGAAGAAAAAACTTAGCAAGCCTCCAAAGAAGTATGCATTTGTCGGTAAAGATTCTTGGAGAGAGTTTGTTGCCCAGCGGACTAGTAAGGAATGGATGGTATGAATTTCACCTTAATTTCACCTTTAATTTCACTTTAATTTCACCTTTAATGAATTTTATCATAATTTGTTACGTTTTATGTTTTTGGTTGTAGTCTATTCATAATAAGCAAAGTGATAGAGTCAAGAAGCGAAAATATCAGCATCGCCTTTCAAGGAAGGGCTACATCGGCCTTCATGAAGAAGAAGTAAGATTTCACCTTTTTAATTTTTTTAAGACTTGATCAATATTCTGTAATTAAATACTCCACATATTTTAAACAGGTAAAGAAAGGCAATTTTGAGCCCGGAGAAATTCCTGATCGTGCGATTTTGTGGAAAAAGGCTCGAGTTCGGAAGGATCTTTAAGTCGATAAAGATGTGACTGAGATAAACAAAAAAATTGTAAGATTAATATCCTCATTATTTAGTATAACTGGGGGTCGAGGAAAATATAATTAAATGCAAATTATAATAAACATTGTAAATTGTAATTAACATTGTAATTAAAATTATAAACAAATTGTTGATATATATATTATAATATGTTGACAGGATAATTTGCTAGAAAAGAAAAAAATGGGTGTATTAGAAATGAGTGGGAGCTGGGATGTGTTGTCTCTGGCTTTGGAAACTCCAGAGCACACAGGAAGGGTTCGAGGGGTGGGGGGTTCTGTCACCCCAAAAGCATTTTTCAATTTTATAAAGACAAGGAATCGAGTCACCAAAGCTGAATTAATGGCTCGTGATCGGAAAAGGGATGAGGAGATGGATAAAACAAAGAAAGAACTTGCTGAGCTAAGGGCGCTAATTACTGCAAACACTCTGCACTCACCAAATTTGTCGGACAAAAGGTAGTTTCCAGGCGCAGGTTGAAGGTGAAGGTTTAGGCATGAAGATGAAACCAGCAGCTGCGAAGGAATTGGTGGTCGATGAGGGTGAGGATTGTGTTGCTATTGATCCTCCACCACCATCTGAGAAAAAGGTAAAACAAACTCTGTCTCTCATGTCAGCTTAATCTTATGAGCTTAATCTGCACCTGTAATTTTGCTTAATATTATGAGTTTAGGGTGCCCGGTCGTGTGAGCTTGCTGTGGGAAGCGTCGACAACAAATTTGCATTCGGCGGATGCCTTCGCGTGTCGGTGGATGGAAGCATCGATGGCGATGCACTGGTTCCGGTGCCTGTACCTGGTGAAATAGAGAAAGTCCACCAAGCTGTTGGTTCACATGTAGCTTGGCCTAGGGACTTTATCATATTTCCAACTGCTATGGTATGCAAATTATTATCTTTTTAATTTTTCACTTCTTTGTGCTTATATAAAGTATGTTTTGTTATATATGTATTTTAAAATGCATTGTGTAGAAAAAGAAAACGCAAGTCGCTCCAAAGGGTGATGCTCAACTGTTAAAGATCGTCAGAGCAAAATTTAAAAATGTGGAGCTAAATGAGAAGGTGCCAAGTCGCTTCAGGTTGTTGTTTAAACATGCATCAATCATGAAGGAGTCTGGCATGTCGATTGATATTCCATGTGATTATCCAGTCTTTGGCGCTGACAAAAGAATATATGTACTATCGGAAAATATCATCGCCTTATGTACATTTGGGATGATTGGTCAAGCTGCAATAGCAACATACATGTTGTAAGTAATTATTTTAAAATGCTTTTTACAAGTATAGCAAATTTTTGAATATTGCCAGCATAATATGTACTTACAAAAAAAATCTTATTTTTTCGTAGGTACTTGCATACTCTGATTCAGGAGAGAAATTTGGGGGATTCCTTTAGTTTTATTGACCCGTCGGCCTCGTTTAAATTGAATCAGGATTTTGAAGGCTTAATTGTTGGCAGGCTGAAAGAGTGCCCGAGTCGCATTTTCTTCATGCCACATAATCAAAAGTAAGTGTTTTCAAATAAAAATTATTTAAAAACTATGATTATTCTGATTCTCGCTTAATTGTAACTTTTTTTAAATATATTGATCAGTGTTCATTAGATTTTGGTTGCAATCTGGGAAAATGACATATACCTTCTTAATCCACTACCGCAACGGCCACATTATCCAGCATTGGAAAAAGCTTTACTAAGGTATTAATATAATAAATAAACTCAAATTACTGGATTCTCGGTTTTAAAAATTTATTAATTTTCTTGCAGAGCTGTTAAATCATTCAATGCTCAAACAGGAAGGGGAAATCTTATTCCCAAAATACATAATCTTGCTGTAAGTACTACTTTCTTGGCTTTGGTGATAATGCTTATCGCCCTATTTTAATCTTATTTAGCTGATCGATAACAATAATATTGAAAATAGGGATCACCTAAACAACCGGGTTCTACGGAATGTGGTTACGTTGTGATGCGTTATATGAGAGATATAATTCATGATGAGGACAAGTACTCTTTTACTACCAAGGTAATAACATTCTGTGAACTTATTCATGTAGGATCAATCGGACCTTGGTCCTGCGTTTTATGATACTAATTAAAAGTTCGAACAGAATATTAACATTAATCGCTACGCCGCAAGCAATTCAAATCTACGTCTTCTACTGTATTCCTTGATTCTCCTTGGACGAAGTGTGGCCTTCGATCTCCCAAGGTGTGCCTCTCCTTAAAGCTCCGAAAACCCAAAACCCTAGCTGTCTCCTTGAGAAAAACGTCTGCCTCTCTCTGACTCTAGGATTAATTCGTTTTGGTGTGTCTTTCAGCTTTAGGAGAACGAGAATATATATAGGCTACAGCAGGGATCATGGATCATTAGGTCAGGCCTTCCAATGACATTCCGGGCCAGGCCCAATGTCATTAAATATTAATTCTATCCACCAAAGAACTAATATTTGCACTACCTTTCCTAATTCCGTAATTAATTGCTTATAAATTCCCCATGTTTAAGATATCGCTTGTCCATTAATTAAATTAATTTCTGACAATTAATTTAATCAATATCTTTTATCCTTGATCATCCACTCAACCTTATAATTATGCAAGAACAAATCTGCCTGTAGGACTAAAGCATAATTATCTTTATGAGCTTTCAAGAGGACATCATCACCCCAATATATTTTTCGGACACGGTTTCCTTTTATAGTCAATATCCCACTCTGTATATAATGTCATTGCCCAATACATAAATTCGTAATTTAAAATAAATTACTTAATTTATGAGTCAAGGCATGTGCATTAAATACAAGTGTCAATCACTATATCCGGATTAAGAACTTAAGCATTAATAACATCATAGAATCTTAGTTCTTTATTGTCAGAATTAAAGAAACAATTATTCTACTATTTTGATCCCGTTCAATATACACAAAGTATATAAATATTATTCAATAGTCAAGACAAACTATTTCCAAATAATACTTCAGCCGTTCCAGTGGTTTGTCTAACACCACCTCGACTGTGAACCTTTATTATATTATATAAGGAGTCTGACAATCTAATCTTCTGCTATCCTATTTGATACTAGATTGTCTACAATATATAATATACAGACAATGTGAAAACATGCATCCAAGATTCTCAAATAATTGTTATATACTTCAAACGAATATTTTAGTATAACCCTAACAATCTCCCACTTATACTCAAGATATTCTTTGAGTATATCAGTGTTTATTACAAGCAATCCACTACCAACTATAATAACTATGTGACCAAGTATCTGACTCCTATCGCTTCCACGTGCTCTTGAAAAGCCTTAGCTGGTAAGCTCTTCGTGAAAGGATCTGCCCGGTTATCCTTCGATGCTATGTCAGCCACAATGATATCTCCTCGCTTAACGAACTGTCGTATGAGGTGATACTTACGCTCTATATGTTTCGCTGCCTTATGGGCCCGCGGTTCCTTGGTATTT
The DNA here is from genome assembly GCF_001625215.2 of Daucus carota subsp. sativus. Taxonomy (NCBI): domain Eukaryota; kingdom Viridiplantae; phylum Streptophyta; class Magnoliopsida; order Apiales; family Apiaceae; genus Daucus; species Daucus carota. The sequence continues at coordinate 25,837,084 of NC_030382.2, forward strand.
GCCACAGCACCAGTGTTATCACAATAAATCGTGATTTGCTGTGGCAGATTAGGAACCACACCCAAATCCAGCAGGAAGTTTCGGAACCATATAGCCTCTTTGGCTGCCTCCGAGGCTGCCACATATTCGGCTTCCATGGTTGAGTCCGCGATGCATTTCTGCTTCACACTCCTCCATATTACGGCTCCACCTCCCAAAGTAAAAACACATCCCGAGGTGGACTTTCTCTTATCCTTATCCATCTGGAAATCCGAATCGGTATATCCTAGAGGCAATAAATCAGAGGACTTGTAAACCAGCATATACTCCTTAGTCCTTCGCAGGTACTTGAGTATTGCTTTTACAGCACTCCAATGTTCTTGTCCTGGGTTCGACTGGTATCTGCTAACCATGCCCACGGCAAAGCAGATATCAGGCCTCGTACATAACATTGCATACATTAGGCTCCCACATGCCGAAGCATAAGGAACTGCCTTCATGTTCTCTATCTCCTTAGGTGTCGAAGGACACTGCCTCTTTGATAGAGTAACTCCATGTCTGAAGGGTAAATTACCCTTCTTGGAGTCCTGCATGTTAAAACGAGCTAATACGTCATCTATGTAGGGCTCCTGAGATAAAGCCAACATCCTTTTCTTGCGATCCCTTATAAGTTTGATCCTAAGGATGTATGCTGCTTCACCTAAGTCCTTCATTTCAAATTGTTTGAACAACCATGCCTTTATTGAAGACAACATCTTAACATTGTTTCCAATGAGTAAAATGTCATCAAAATAAAGCACTAGAAAAACCACTGCATTTCCCTCACATCTCTTATACACGCATGCTTCGCTTGGACATTGATCAAATCCATATGACTGGACTGCCTGATCAAAGCGAATGTTCCAATACCTAGAAGCTTGTTTAAGTCCATAAATAGACCTCTTCAGCTTACAAACAAGATGCTCTTGGCCTTATTTAATGAATCCCTCTGGTTGCTGCATATAGATGGTTTTCTCAAGATTTCCATTAAGGAAAGCTGTCTTGACATCCATTTGCCAAATCTCATAATCGAGATGAGCTGCTATAGATAAAAGAATACGGATTGACTTAAGCATGACTACTGGCGAAAAGGTTTCCTCATAATCGATACCTACTTTCTGAGTATACCCTTTTGCAACAAGTCTTGCTTTCCAGGCTTTCACCTTTTTGTCTGATCCCCTCTTTTTCTTGTAGACCCACTTACATCCAATAGGTTTTACACCTTTGGGTGGTTCCACGAGCTCCCAGACCTGATTAGAATACATTGATTCCATCTCAGAATCCATTGCCTTTTGCCAAAGACTTGCATCTTTGTCCTGTATTGCCTCTTCGTATGTCCGGGGATCATCATCATGTTCACCAGAGACCAAGTCCGAAGACTCTCCCAAAAACATGAATCTGTCGGGCTGTCGAACAACCCTCCCACTACGACGAGGAACTGGTGCGGTATTAGTGACCGGTTGCACAGTCTGCTGTGGTTGTTCTACTTGTACTACAGGTTCATTATTCGTCCCTCCCACTAATTCCTCTAAAACGATACTACTCTTGGGTTTATGATTCATTATACAGTCTTCCTCCAAGAATCTTGCATTGGTGCTAACAGTGACATCCCGATCCTTAGGACTATAAAATAAATAACCTTTTGTTCCCATGGGGTAGCCTACAAACAGCTTTACTTCTGTACGAGATTCTAGCTTAGTCGCGTTCTTGTTCAGCACATGTGCTGGACAACCCCATATCCGAATGTGTCTCAGACTCGGTTTGTCCCCGGTCCACAATTCTAAAGGGGTTTTAGGAACCGACTTAGAAGGTACTAAGTTCAGAAGATAAGCTGCTGTTTCTAAGGCATGTCCCCAAAATGACTTGGGTAAATCCGAATAACTCATCATCGATCTAACACTCTCTAAAAGAGTCCGGTTCCTTCTCTCTGCTACACCGTTCTGCTGGGGTGTGCCTGGTGCAGTCAACTGGGATTCTATCCCATTCTCTGATAAATATTCCCTGAATTCCCCAAGCAAGTATTCGCCACCACGATCAGATCGTAGTGACTTGATACTTTTATTATGTCGCTTCTCCGTTTTAGCTTTGTACTCTTTGAATTTCTCAAAGCACTCAGACTTACGGCGCAACAAATAAATGTATCCATATCCAGAATAATCGTCAATAAAAGTGACGAAATACTCATAACCACCTCTTGCTTGGATATTCATAGGTCCACATAAATCAGAGTGAACCAATCCTAACACTTCTTTGGCTCTATTCCCCTTTGCCTTAAAAGGCCTATTGGTCATTTTACCTTCCAAGCAGGATTCACAAACTGGAAATGGCTCCACTGCCAATGAGCCTAAAGGCCCGTCTACTACCAGTCTTTGAATCCTCCTCAAGTTAATATGACCTAATCTCAAGTGCCAAAGATATGTTTGGTTCATACTAGAAGGTTCCTTTCTTTTATTAGAGGTAGAAGATGTGTTATTCAATACCCTATGTTGTAGTTGCAGTGCGGGTTGACTATGATTAATTATATACAAATTGTCTTGCAATGTACCAGACCATATAATCCGTTTATTCATCATAATTGAAACATTACGATCCAAACAAACATTATAACCATCCATAGCAAGTTTAGAAACCGAAATCAAATTCCTTCTAAAAGAAGGTACATAAAGACGATTGTTCAAAACCAAAATCCTATCAGAACCAAAAGATAAATGAATAACTCCTACTGCAACTACTGCTACTTTCGTAGCATCTCCCATGAACACGTAGATCTCACCATCTCTAAGCATTCTGGATTGCTGGAACCCCTGCATAGAGTTACAAACATGATCAGTGGCTCCAGTATCTACACACCAAGTGCTCGTAGATATAGCCGCTACAAATGTTTCTGTAACTAGAGAAAGAGACATACCAGTATCGTTTGTCTTCTTAGGAAGAGGACAATCCTTTTTCCAGTGACCCGACTGCTTGCACCGGTAGCACTTCCCTTTAGGCTTTTTCACACCACCTTGAACTCCCACTGCCTTCACAGCTTTCTGTGTCTGAGCCTTTTTCTTCTTCTTATTGCCTTTCGGCTTAGAGGAAGAACCTTTCTCAGCCACATTCACTTGAACACTCTGGCGAAATAATCCTTCAGCTGCCTGTAGTTCTGTCAGCAGTTCCGCAAGACTATACTGCCTCTTGTTCATGTTGTAATTCAAGCGGAACTGCTCAAAACTCTTGGGCAAGCTCATAAGGAGAATGTCAATCTGGGTTTCCCCGTCAAGCTCTGCACCAAGGATCTCTATCTCATTCAGATGTGACATCATCTTGAGAACATGATCCCTTACAGGTGTACCTTCAGCCATCTGAGTGTTCATTAAAGCCTTCATGGCTACTTGCCTAGCAGCCCTATTCTGATCTCCAAAAAGTTCCTTGAGATTAAAGAGCATATCCGAAGCAGTGGCCATAGCCTGATGCTGATGCTGCAAAACACCCGACATTGCTGCCAGAATGTAACATCGCGACATCTCATCAGCCTCTGTCCACCGCTTATAATACTCTTTCTCCTCATCAGGAGCATCAGCAGCGGGCTGCTCAGGCTTGGGTTCATAAGTGCAAAACTTGTACTCCTCAGCAGTCAACACAATGTCCAAATTACGTTTCCATTCAATATAGTTAGGTCCGGTAAGTTTGTTATCCTTAAGTATGGTGAACAGTGGATTAAACCCCATTATATCCTGAGAATCATGCATGAAAAAATCACATTACACATAAAGAAGGGTGCATAAAAAATTAAGTCCTATTGGTTCCTCTAACAATTATTAAAATTAAATGCACTAACGTTTAAACACCATAAGTTTCTGGTACGTCACGATGGGTGACATGTATACCACCTAAATTTGTTTAAACGTTACTTCGGTCCTATTACTAAACAATAAGCCACGTTGGGGTGGTCTATATTATTTTTCATAGCTAAGTGTATACCATCATCAAATCTTAAATTACCCGAAACCTATGGAACTTGGTACGCCACGATGGGCGGCATGTATACCTTCCAATATTTCTCGAATAGAATACTTCAATTCAATATTCGTGTCTGGTTTGACTTCTAGGCAGTGGAGGAGTCACATCGGTCTCACTTAATACCCATAAGCCTTAGAAATCGCCCCAAATCAGAGATAAAGAAAATTCGTATCTATTCGTATTAATTCAAGAAGTTTGTTCCAGTAATATCTATAACATTCTAGGCACCATAAATTACATGCCACGATGGGTGACGTATACATAATTTATATTCGCCTTATATGTTAAATTACATACAAACAATGATGGAGACCATGGGATTTAATACCATATTAACTCCCTCTCCCACTTAGAATTTACTTTGAGGATTTTAATCTAGATGCATCGCCCTATGTTATTTCTTCGAAGTCCACATGCATACTATCATGGTTATAGCAACATAAAGAACACATAAAGAACATATAACATGGCAGCATACTAGCATGATTAAAGCATTAATTAAAAACATCCCTATGTCCATGTCATTCTAGCATGCGAAGGGTTAGTATCACATGGCATAACAACACAGACAAGAAACACTTAGTAGCAATAATCAAGAAAAGGCAGAAATTATGTAAAACATAATGAAACACATCCACTATTATGGCCCCGGAAAAACATCTTCGAAATCATCCTTCGAAAAATTCCGAAAATCTTCGACAACCCATTTGGAGGCCTAAACAGCCTCAGAACGCCCTGAAAAATTGCCCCAAATGGACTACGTCGATTTGGAGCCTGTCCGTCTAGTTCTGCCGTCCCCGAAAAGGTATTATGCGCCCAAATCGGACATCGTATGCAAAAGTTACCCTAAATAGCAGCGGCAACAGATCGCAGCAGCGGAAGATCTCTGTTTCTTGCAGCCCCGTTGATCAAACAATTACATACAAATTGTACAGGCGAACCAGCCTATTCTATTACATCAGATCATAATCTAAAACAATTACAAATTGAATTACAAGATTAAACTATCACGATCAACCCTCGTGATTTACAACAGCCACGATAAACCACGTGGAATCCAAACATAACAGGATATTTAAAACACGGCCATAATAGTGGACAACGACCTGCATCACAGAATCACTATATACATGCATATATAATCATGACATGGACCTTGGTCCTGCGTTTTATGATACTAATGAAAAGTTCGAACAGAATATTAACCTTAATCGCTACGGCGCAAGCGATTCAAATCTGTTAGGAATCAATAATTTTTGATGATAACATAAACATTTTGTAACATGTCTTACTTAGAATCTTTATCAAATTTCAGTTGTAATTGTTACATTTCTTGTCTTTGGGAATTGTCAACGGATGGGTAGAATAGGATGGCTAATTGTAAATATCCAATGCCATGTAATTTTATCTAAGTGAAGGATATTCAACTGATGAGATGTAACTGTTCAACTGATGAAGACTGGATGATGTTTCAACTGATGAAAATCAAGCATTCAACTGAAGACAAAGTGTTCAACTGATGATGCTGAGGAATTCAACTGATGAGACTGGAACAGCATTCAACTGATGAAGTTTGTAATTCATTCAACTGATGAACCGAGCTTTCAACTGATGAAGCAAAGAGCAGTTGAAAGTGACTAGAGCTTAAGTCTGACAAATCACATGGATCGAATTACACTAAAATAGACATGGAAGCCTAATTAGGAAAATAAAGAAGAAGCAGAAACATACTTATCTCATGCTGTGCAATCTGGATCAAATCAAGGTGATGGTCAAAGATGAAGACATCTCAGAAAGCATGCATAAGACAAAGTTGTGCAGCATTGTTTTTAGATTAGAGTGCATTTTGTAATCTAGCTAAAAGCTTTGTAAAACTTGGAGTATATAACCAAGTTAGTAGCATCAGTTGAACTTGTTCAAATTACTTGAGAGAAAAATTCTGAGAGTTAGAACTTGTTTTGAGTGATGAACCAGCAGCTGTGCGAATTGTAAAACAATCCACAGATTCTTCTATATAAAATCTCACGGGTGGATCATTCAATCCACCCGTATTTTTAATACTTGGTGTTTTCCTGTTTATTGTGTTCTTAGTGTATTGTTCTTGAATCTTTTAAATTTGTAAAAGATTGTATTCAACCCCCCCTTCTACAATCTTTCTCATAGTTGGTGTAAAATAACAATTGGTATCAGAGCGAGGTTCCCAACAAACAGGGAAAAAGATCAACACTGCTAGAGAAAGATGGGAAAGAAGGATGCTGGAGTGAAGATTCCTGTTCTTGACAAAGACAACTATTTTCACTGGAAAGTGAGAATGCATCTGCATCTGTTGTCCATTGATGAAAGCTATGTGAACTGCATTGAAAAAGGACCTCATGTCCCCATGAAGGTCTGCACAAGTATGGGAGCTGATGGTGAAGACATGGTAGGAAAGATGATTCCAAAACCTATCCATGAATATTCTCAAGAAGATACTGAAGAAGTGCACAAGGACAAGAAAACCATGAACCTTCTGTTCAATGGTTTGGATCAAGAGATGATTGATAGTGTTATTAGCTGCACAAGTGCCAAAGAAGTTTGGGACACCATCAGGACCATCTGTGAAGGGAATGAGCAAGTGAGAGAGAACAAAATGCAGCTTCTGATTCAACAATATGAGTCATTCCATTTCAAGGCTGGTGAAAGTTTGAGTGATACATTTAACAGATTTCAAAAACTGTTAAATGGTCTAAAGCTCTTTGGAAGAGTATATCAAGTTAAGGATTCAAACTTGAAATTCTTAAGAGCTCTTCCCAAAGAATGGAAACCCATGACAGTCTCTCTCAGAAATACACAAGAGTTTAAAGACTATACTCTAGAGAGACTGTATGGAACCTTAAAGACTTATGAGCTTGAAATGGAGCAAGATGAAGAGATTGAGAAAAGCCAAAAGAAAGGGCATTCATCTGTGGCTCTAGTTGCATCTCTGGAGGATACTGTCAAGGACAAGGGAAAGTCTCAAGTTGAAGAAACTGAGAAGTTGGTCAAAGAGGAGAGCTCAGAGTCAAGCAAAGGAAGAAGAAAGGAGAAAGAAGTAGCTGATTCTGGTGAAGAAAGTGATGGAATTGATGAACATCTAGCCTTCCTGTCAAGAAGATTCTCCAAACTGAAATTCAAAAAGAATTTTAATTCTGCAAAATCTTTTAAAGGCAATCCCAAGTCTGATAGAAGCATGGTAGACAGATCAAAATTCAAGTGCTTCAATTGTGGGAATGCAGGTCACTTTGCAAATGAGTGCAGAAAGCCTAAACTTGAGAAGAAGTCAAGTGAAAACATTGACTACAAAAAGAAATATTATGATCTTCTCAAACAAAAGGAAAGAGCATTCATCACAAAGGATGATTGGGCAGCTGGAGATGATTCTGATGAAGAGGAGGAGTTTGTCAATCTAGCTCTAATGGCCAACTCCACAGATCAAGAAGAAAACACTGGAAGCAGTAGTCAGGTATTCACTACAAACCTAGTTGAGTTAACTAAAGATGAATGCAATGCTACCATTAATGAAATGTCTACAGAATTGTATCATTTGCATGTTTCTTTAAAATCTCTCACTAAGGAAAATAGTAGAATTAAGGAAGCTAACACCTTTCTTAGTGATAGAAACAGTGTTTTAGAAGCTCAATTTATTGAGTTTGAGAAGCTGAAAATTGAGTGTCAGACAGCCAAGGATGATCTCTTGGTTGTTCTGAAAAGAGAAGAGATCATAAGAAAGCAGCTTGATAAGGAACAAGAGATTATTGCCAAATGGAAATCTGGTAGGAATGTTTCCACCAATATCATCAACATGCAAGGTAGAGAGACCTTTGTAGAGAATGAGTGGAAGAGGAGTAAGAAAGTGCTTGAGATATCTGAGAACAGTTCAGGTGATGAGAATACTGATGATGATCATCAGTTGAAAGGCAAAGTCTCAACTGATGAGAGTCATCAGTTGAACAAAAACTCATCAGTTGACAAGAGTGTTCTCAAGAAGCTTAACAAGAAATATGGACCTGTTAAAAAGAATTTTGTTAAAGGTGAGAATAGTTCTTCTGAGACCAGTGATAGTATTAATAACACTCTTAATTCCAGTAACAAGAACAAGAAGAAGTTGGATACTAGTGAGCATAAATCTGAGGAGATTAAAAAGAAGAAAGGAAATAGAAATGGCAAAATAGGAGTAAACAAGCACACCAATTACACTCCCAATGCTAGTGCTCTTAGGAAAACCTGCAGCAAGTGTGGTAGTGTAAATCATTTATCTGCCAATTGTAAAACTGTGATTGCTCCTAATTTGTCTTTGCCTATTCCTATGACATCTGTTCCTCACATGAATTTATCTGCTATGAATATGATGCCTGGTTTATTGCCTCACAATCCTTATTCTCAGCCTAACATGCCATATATGATCAATCCTTATTTCAATGCCTTTAACATGCCTCAATTTCATTCAAACTTGCATGGAATGAACAATTTATGCATGTCTCAAAGGTCTGTGTTTGAAAACAGAGTTGATATTCCAGTTTCTCAACCAAAACCAAAGATTGAACCTATGCAATCCAAGGAAAAGGTTGAGAAAGTGGAAAAGGCTGCTAAAACTAACAAATCTGGACCCAAAGCAATTTGGGTACCAAAATCAACTTGATCTGTTTGTGAAATGTGTGCAGGGAAACCACAAGAAGAATTTGTGGTACCTGGATAGTGGATGCTCCAGGCACATGACTGGTGATTCCTCCCTGCTCACAAAGTTTGTGGAGAAAGCTGGCCCTAGCATTACCTTTGGAGATGACAGCAAAGGATATACTATGGGATATGGCTTGATTGCAAAAGAGAATGTCATCATTGATGAAGTTGCATTGGTGTCTGGTCTCAAGCACAACTTGCTTAGCATCAGTCAGCTCTGTGACAAAGGTTACAAAGTCAGTTTCACTCCTGCAGCCTGTGTTGTCACCAAAGGAGATGACAACAATGTGGTTCTGATTGGACAAAGAAAAGGAAATGTGTATGTAGCTGACTTCAATTCTGTCAAGTCTGAATCTATCACTTGCCTTCTCAGCAAAGCAAGCTCAGATGACAGTTGGCTATGGCATAAGAGATTGTCTCATCTAAATTTCAAAACCTTGAATGAGTTAGTAAAGAAGGACTTGGTAAGAGGTCTACCAAAGCTGGAATTCTCAAAAGATGGACTTTGTGGAGCCTGTCAGCTAGGAAAGCAAAAGAGAAGCTCTTTCAAAAGCAAAACTCTTTCATCAATTGTGAAGCCCCTTCAGCTCTTGCATATGGATTTGTTTGGACCAGTTAACATCATGTCTATTTCAAAGAAGAAATATTGCCTAGTGATTGTTGATGATTTTTCAAAATTCACTTGGACTTTCTTTCTGCATTCTAAGGATGAAGCTGGGAAAATCATCATCAATCATATCAAGGCATTAAACAACAATCCAGATGTCAAAGTTGGAAGGATAAGAAGTGACAATGGGACAGAATTCAAGAACTCTGTGATGAAAGAATTTTGTGAAGAAGAGGGAATTACTCATGAGTTCTCTGCACCAAGAACTCCACAACAAAATGGTGTTGTTGAAAGGAAAAATAGAACTCTTATTGAGGCTGCAAGAACCATGATTAATGAAGCTCAACTTCCAACCTATTTTTGGGCTGAAGCTGTGAACACTGCTTGCTTCACTCAAAACATTTCACTAATTACCAAACCTCATAATCTAACTCCCTTTCAACTCTTCAAAGGAAAGAAGCCAACAATTAGCTTTCTTCACGTATTTGGATGCAAGTGTTATGTTCTAAGAAATCAAGGTGAAAATCTTGGAAAATTTGAGGCCAAGGCAGATGAAGCTATTTTTGTTGGATACTCTGATGGAAAATCATTTAGAGTATATAATCTGAGAACCAACATTGTTATGGAATCAATCCATGTGGTTTTTGATGATAAGAAGATTCAAGGATTCTCAGATGAAGGATTTCATGATAATCTCAGATTTGAAAATGAAGGTGAAGGTGATCTGTATGACAGTGATGATGATGATGACATTATTCAAAATGTTGGAATTAATCCTAGAATTAATATTCCAACTGATGACTCTCTAGTGCAAGGAACAACTGCAACTGGAAATTCAACTGAAGCATCAGTTGAAACTACATTGGAGGGATCAGTTGAAACACCTCAAGGATCATCAGTTGAAAGAATGTCTCAAAGCTTCAATCAGTCTAGAAATTATGAGATGTCAAATTTAGGGGGAGCTTTCCAACATGGAAACCTGAACTTCAATAATGAAGCCACATCATCAAGACAATCACTTCCACCACAAAGAAAGTGGACAAGGGATCATCCTTTTGAGCTAATTATTGGAGATGCAAATGCATCTGTACAAACAAGAAGAGCAACTCAAGATGAGTGTTTGTACAGTGCATTCCTTTCACAGGATGAACCTAAAGTCATAGAAGATGCTCTCAAAGATGCTGATTGGGTTCTTGCTATGCAAGAAGAATTAAATCAATTTGAGAGAAACAATGTATGGAAGCTGGTACCCAAGCCTAAAAATAGAACAATTGTAGGAGTAAGGTGGGTATTCAGAAACAAGGTGGATGAGAATGGAGTTGTCACCAGAAACAAGGCAAGGCTTGTTGCTAAAGGATACTCTCAATCTGAAGGAATTGATTTTGATGAGACCTTTGCACCAGTTGCAAGACTGGAAGCAATAAGGATGTTCCTGGCTTATGCTGCTCATGCAAATTTTAAAGTTTATCAAATGGATGTCAAGAGTGCTTTTCTAAATGGTGAACTGGAAGAGGAGGTATATGTTAGTCAGCCTCCTGGTTTTGAAGATCCAGAATTTCCAGAGTATGTTTACTTGTTATTAAAAGCACTCTATGGACTAAAGCAAGCACCAAGGGCATGGTATGACACTCTGTCTCAATTCTTGTTAGACAATCATTTTTCCAGAGGAACTGTGGATAAAACACTATTTTACAGAAATGTAAATGGTGCCTTTATTCTGGTTCAAATTTATGTAGATGATATAATCTTTGGTTCTACAGATGAGAAACTTTGCAAGAAGTTTGCTAATCTAATGAAAAGTCAGTATGAAATGAGCATGATGGGAGAGCTCACCTACTTTCTTGGTTTACAAGTTAAACAAGTAAAGGAAGGTATATTCATAAATCAAACTAAGTACATTTATGATCTACTTAAAAAGTTTGATTTATTGGATTGCAAAGAAGCCAAGACTCCCATGCCAACAGCCACTAAATTAGAATTAAGTCCTAATGAGAAATCTGTGGACATCTCTAATTATAGAGGCATGGTTGGTTCTCTTTTATATTTGACAGCTAGTAGACCAGATATTATGTTTTCTACATGTCTCTGTGCTAGATTTCAATCTGATCCTAAAGAATCACATCTTATTGCTATAAAAAGAATATTCAGATATCTTAAGGGAACACCAAATCTTGGTATTTGGTACCCTAAAGACTCTGGATTTGATCTAATTGGATATTCAGATGCTGATTTTGCAGGATGCAAAATTGATAGAAAAAGTACAACAGGCACCTGTCAATTTCTTGGTGACAGATTGATTTCTTGGTTTAGCAAAAAGCAAAATTCTGTATCAACCTCTACAGCTGAGGCTGAGTACATTGCAGCTGGAAGCTGTTGTGCACAATTATTGTGGATGAGAAATCAATTACTTGATTATGGATTAAATCTCTCAAAAATCCCAATATTTTGTGACAACACCAGTGCTATTGCTATAACTGAAAATCCAGTACAACACTCAAGAACCAAGCACATTGACATCAAATACCACTTCATAAGAGAACATGTGATGGCTGGTACTGTTGAAATGCATTTTGTTCCAAGTGAAGAACAGATTGCAGATATTTTCACAAAGCCTCTTGATGAATCCACATTCACAAGGTTGGTAAGTAAATTAGGTATGTTAAATTTCTCCTAATTTAGACTGAATTTTTCTGTAATTTGGCAGCCAGAATTTGATTAATTCTAATTTATCAAAATTAAATTAATTATAATTCTGGATAAAAATCTATAATATTTCAACTGATGAACTAGTGAAATTGCTTCAACTGATGCTTGAAACAATATCCTCTTGCGTTGTTTTTCATTCAACTGATGACACCAGTTGAGGACGCCTTCAACTGATCTTCATCAGTTGAATAGGAAGTTTAAAGAGGCGCTTATTTCATCCGTTGAAAGTATTATCAGATCTGAGCCGTTGAAACTTCTTTTGTCTCTCACCTACTTTATACACACGATCGTGTGTGTAATTTTTGTAGAGATAAATAAGAGTAATTTCTTCTCAACGGTAATTTCTCAGCCAATCACAGCAATTTTCTGAGAAAGTATTTAAGTGTTTTAATTCATTTTCATTTCTTTTCATCTCACTCTTTCGAATTCTCAAAGCTCTCTTCTCTCTCTGTGCAAAAACAAGTTCTAATCTCTCTTCAAGCTTTCTCTGTAACTGCAATGGCACCAATGAAGAAGTATACTGCACCGAGTGGGTTTATCTATGAGAAGAACAACTTTGCGGCATTTGTGGATACCAAGGCCGTGGAGGAGAAGGAGTATCACAGGATGATGGAGTTCATCAAGTCAAGCCAGCTCTCTTATGCTATGACTGAAGCTCCCATCATTTACCATGAAATAGTGGAGGAGATGTGGACCTCTGCAGAGTTTAATAGTGAGAATGAAACTCTAACTTTCTCTATTAAAAATGAAACTCATTCTGTTAATGCTGATATTATGAAAGCATGCTTTAAGATTCCTGAAGATACTGTTTTATCTTTGCCTAGTGATGTTCAGTTGGTTAATTTACTTTATGCTATGAATTATGTTTTACCAACTGATGCCTTAGGTAAAATAGAAAGGAGGGGTCTTAGGAGAGAATGGAGTTATTTATGTGATGCTTTTATTAAGGCATTTTCTGGTAAAATCAGTAATTTTAATGCTCTTACTTCTCAGATTTTACAAATGCTTTACATGTACCTGACTAATGAATATTTCAACTTTGGTGGTTTGATGATCCAAGAAATTGGGGAGAAACTAGGTGATAAAACTGATAGACCTAGGAATATTTATTATGTCAGATTTCTTATGATGCTAGCTAATCATCTCAATGATAAGCTAGTTATTACTAACAAGGAAGCCAAGCTTCCCAGTTTTGTGCAGGAAAAGAGAGTCTTTAAAGACCTCTTTAGGATGAATTTATATCCTTCCTTGGAGGTGGTGTACCTGCCAACAATGGAGGCTGGAAAGCACAAAGAGGTACATGGCTTTCCTACTACTCTTTCTCAACCCTCACCTTCTTTGCTTTCTGCCATCAAGGCTGTTGAAGAGGCCCATCAACAGTCCACACAAGTGGCAAAACCTTCTAAGAACAAGTCTTCTAAACCAACCTCAGATGCCTCCCAAAAGACATCTGTTGTAAAATCCAAGAAACACAAACCTGAGGGGAGTGTGATTGGAGGTTGTGAGGGGGAGGGAAAGGGTGAACATAAAAGAAGCCCTAAGAATAAGGATGGAGAGATGTGTGTTAACCAGCCAAGCCACTCTGCAGTCTCCCAAAAGACTGTAGATGTTAATATGGAATTAAACTCATCCCTAGCAGCATCCTCCCAAAAGGATGTTGCTATTGAAAATAGTCCTCAACCAGGGACACAGTCAAAAAGGGGGAGGGACACCACTTCTTCACCAATAAAAGCTTATGGGAGAAAGAAGCTGAGAAGTGAAAAACTGAAGCACTCTGCACACACACAGGCATCCATTCTGGATTTTATGCCTTTAACTTCTCAAAGTCAGATTGATGTGACTCCAATAAATGTGGAGTCACAGCCCCTCTCTTCATCTCAACCAATCACCCATATTTGTGATCTTACCATTTCTACTCCTCAAACACAATCCCCAACCTCTTCTGTGGATGTGGAATTAATTCACACCACACTTGTAAATTCTCCATCTTTGGATTTCATGGAGAAGCCCCCATCTGAGATTGATCATCATCATTTTGATGATTTGTTGGATCTTTCTCTTCCATTTCCTTCTTCTGTGACAGTGTGCTCTGTGGATTTTCCCTTAAAATCAATCACCACAGACTCAACTATCACAGCTTCTAAACCTATTTCTTCATTTTCTTCAACTGATCTCCCTCATCAGTTGACAAGTGTTTGTCCTTCAACTGATCTGCTTAACAGCGCTCATCAGTTGAATGCCTCTTCTACTCATGTTTCAACTGATGTCTCTCATCAGTTGACAACTGCTGCTACTTCAATTAATTTACCTCTTTCTACAGCAGTTGATCACATGGTAGCACAAACACTTTTAGGATTGAGTGGAGTGAGCTATGGAGTGGAGAGGCAGCCTAGTGAGCTGGCAAAAGGAGAGGGTGTGGAGAGTCTGGCATTTTCTTCTAGCCAGGAAAAAGGAGAGGATAAGAGTGACCCTTTAGTAAGGGTAAGTAAGGGAGAGGTGAGTTGTGTGGTGAGCCAAGGGGAGCCCTTGATGCAAGAAAAGAGAGAAATTGAGAGAAATGCAGGTGTCAATGAAGGGTTTAGTGAACAAGAGTTTCAAGCTGAATACAGATCCATATTGGATGGTGTTTCACTAGACCCTGAGACTTTTACTCATGGAATGTCCTCCATTCAAGACTTTGCCAGATTGGACAATCAAGCAGCTGAGAGGCACCTCAATCTGATTCACACTACATCTTCAATGCTTAGAGCAAAGGAGGCACTCACAGCTCTGCCTGCCAATGCTGGAGATGATTTTAATTATGATGATAGTGATGAAGACCTCACTGATGCTCTTGAGGAATCTCTTGGTGAACAACCTACAACTTCTCTACCTTCATGGCTCTCCATGCAATCTGCAAATGCAATTGTTGTTAGCATGGAGCTGGAAAGACAAGCCTCCACTCTCCTTCAATCACAACCTGGAAGCTCATCTTCCTCTCAAGCCATCTCTGCCACCATTGCCAGTCAAGCTCTAGAAAACCTCAAGCTTCACAAATATCAATCCCTCCACTTTCAGAAAGAGATAGAGCATCTCAATTCTCTCATTGCCTCTGTTAAAACTGATCTGACCAGACAAATTGATGAAAAGCTTCCAGCTCAGGTCAAATCAGCTCTTTCTGGTTCTGAGCAAAAACAACTGCAATTGGAAAAGCAAGTAGAAGCTCTGGAAGGCAATGTATATATCTTAAACTCTAGAATGGATGAGATGTTGCAGCATCAAAGAATTCAGACTGGACTCCTTCAACATCTTCTTCTTGCCTCTGGTGCTTCTCTTCCCAGTCCATCCCTTACACTTGCTGCTAACAAAAAGGGGGAGAAAGAATTACCAACTCCTGCAGAATTAATCAGTCAAATTCCTCCTCCTTTCCACACTGAAAGGGAAAAGCAAAAGATTGAAAGGATGAAAGAATTGGACTCCATTGCAAAGAGAGTGGCTCAACTGGGCAAGAAATCATCTACATCTTCTACAGCAACCACAGCTCAAATCTCTTTTCCAACCACAACCACAATTCTCAGGGTAATTACACCTGAGATTGTTATTCCCTCCAAGACAGAAAAGGGTGAGCCATCATTCTTAAATGAGTTCAAGCCAATTCTGTTTCCAAACAATTGTGGTTACTCCAGGCCTGGAAAAGACTCAAGCTCAATCTACTTTCCACTAGCCAGGCCTGACAAAAATGAATACAAGCTTCTGGGCCAAGAAATCAAAAGTTATAAAGATTGTGCAGATGTGGCCTTAAGAGCTCATTTTGCCATCATCCACAGAGAAGGCCAGAAGCTGTTTATTGGAACTGGCCATCCTCACTACTCATTTGCAAAAGCTGAAGAGGTGGCCAGAGAATGTGAAAAAGAGGAGTTTGAATCCCAACTCTCTTTGAACCAAATAGAGGTGGATGAAAGGTATGCTATTGAGCTGGAAGAGGAGTTGACAGCTGAGCTTTTAAATGAGAAAGGATTGCCTCTTGAATCTTCTCCAAAGAAAAAGAGAGTCAAATCTAAGACTAAGATGCCTGAGGCAGCCAAGAGAAGAGAAGAAGTACCAGAAAAGCCTATCTCAAAGCCTTCTTCTCCAATCAAGGACACCACAGTAGTACATCCAGATGTCAACTTCCATGATGAGCCAATAATGCCAAAGGAGGAGCCAATTGACTTGGAAGATATCCCAATTCCAGCTTTTCTTGTTCAAGAATCTTCCAAGCCAAAGAAGAAAGTCAAGTCTGTGGCTAAGAGGATGGCCAACCCTCCTAAACCTCCAAAAGAACCTGAAAATCCTGATGACTATCTGATCATTGCTAACATTGAAGAAATTTCTGAGTTAGAGCTGGAGCTGGATGATCTTCAAGAAGTGAGAGGAATAGAAGCAACTTCAAAGTTACCTGAAAGATTGGTATTCTCTTACAAAAACAAGGGTGATGTCATCTGGCCTCTTCACAGAGTTCTGAATTCTGAAGGATTCAGTTCTCTAACAAAAATATATGGATCTATGAAGAGGACTGGAGGATTTACACCACCTGCCAAGCAAATGGTACTAAAGAGAATCCTTGAGATCAGGAAGGAATGGAACTCAGATGCTAGTCTACAAAGAAGGCTGAAAATTCCCTACACTGGAAAGAAAATTCATCATGAACCTACTCCAGTCATGGAATTTAGGGACAATCAAGGTGTTAGGAGATTTTTCAGACCTAAAGATCAACTCAAGGTTGCTAGCTTGAATACTCTGAAGACTCTCCAATCCAAGCTCAACAGACAAGATAGTGATGAAGAATGGTTCTACAGGATCTTTCAAAAGCAGATTAATATTCTTGAAGAAAAACTTAAGTCCAGAAGAAGAAGATCTTCTAGGAACAAGTAACTGCTCAGTCTAGAGGAGCATAATCATCTGTAATCTTTTCTAACTCTTGTATTTAAATTCTGCATTTTATTTTATTAATGTTTTGTTATCATCAAGTGTAGAATTTATGTCTGCATCTTCTCCAGTCATAAATTGGGGGAGATTGTTAGGAATCAATAATTTTTGATGATAACATAAACATTTTGTAACATGTCTTACTTAGAATCTTTATCAAATTTCAGTTGTAATTGTTACATTTCTTGTCTTTGGGAATTGTCAACGGATGGGTAGAATAGGATGGCTAATTGTAAATATCCAATGCCATGTAATTTTATCTAAGTGAAGGATATTCAACTGATGAGATGTAACTGTTCAACTGATGAAGACTGGATGATGTTTCAACTGATGAAAATCAAGCATTCAACTGAAGACAAAGTGTTCAACTGATGATGCTGAGGAATTCAACTGATGAGACTGGAACAGCATTCAACTGATGAAGTTTGTAATTCATTCAACTGATGAACCGAGCTTTCAACTGATGAAGCAAAGAGCAGTTGAAAGTGACTAGAGCTTAAGTCTGACAAATCACATGGATCGAATTACACTAAAATAGACATGGAAGCCTAATTAGGAAAATAAAGAAGAAGCAGAAACATACTTATCTCATGCTGTGCAATCTGGATCAAATCAAGGTGATGGTCAAAGATGAAGACATCTCAGAAAGCATGCATAAGACAAAGTTGTGCAGCATTGTTTTTAGATTAGAGTGCATTTTGTAATCTAGCTAAAAGCTTTGTAAAACTTGGAGTATATAACCAAGTTAGTAGCATCAGTTGAACTTGTTCAAATTACTTGAGAGAAAAATTCTGAGAGTTAGAACTTGTTTTGAGTGATGAACCAGCAGCTGTGCGAATTGTAAAACAATCCACAGATTCTTCTATATAAAATCTCACGGGTGGATCATTCAATCCACCCGTATTTTTAATACTTGGTGTTTTCCTGTTTATTGTGTTCTTAGTGTATTGTTCTTGAATCTTTTAAATTTGTAAAAGATTGTATTCAACCCCCCCTTCTACAATCTTTCTCATAGTTGGTGTAAAATAACAAAATCCACGTCTTCTACTGTATTCCTTGATTCTCCTTGGACGAAGTGTGGCCTTCGATCTCCCAAGGTGTGCCTCTCCTTAAAGCTCCGAAAACCCAAAACCCTAGCTGTCTCCTTGAGAAAAACATCTGCCTCTCTCTGACTCTAGGATTAATTCGTTTTGGTGTGTCTTTCAGCTTTAGGAGAACGAGAATATATATAGGCTACAGCAGGGATCATGGATCATTAGGTCAGGCCTTCCAATGACATTCCGGGCCAGGCCCAATGTCATTAAATATTAATTCTATCCACTAAAGAACTAATATTTGCACTACCTTTCCTAATTCCGTAAATTAATTATTTAATTCGGCTCCCATATTAATTGCTTATAAATTCCCCATGTTTAAGATATCGCATGTCCATTAATTAAATTAATTTCTGACAATTAATTTTATCAATATCTTTTATCCTTGATCATCCACTCAACCTTATAATTATGCAAGAACAAATCTGCCTGCAGGACTAAAGCATAATTATCTTTATGAGCTTTCAAGAGGACATCATCACCCGAATATATTTTTCGGACACGGTTTCCTTTTATAGTCAATATCCCACTCTGTATATAATGTCATTGCCCAATACATAAATTCGTAATTTAAAATAAATTACTTAATTTATGAGTCAAGGCATGTGCATTAAATACAAGTGTCAATCACTATATCCGGATTAAGAACTTAAGCATCAATAACATCATAGAATCTTAGTTCTTTATTGTCAGAATTAAAGAAACAATTATTCTACTATTTTGATCCCGTTCAATATACACAAAGTATATAAATATTATTCAATAGTCAAGACAAACTATTTCCAAATAATACTTCAGCCGTTCCAGTGGTTTGTCTAACACCACCTCGACTGTGAACCTTTATTATATTATATAAGGAGTCTGACAATCTAATCTTCTGCTATCCTATTTGATACTAGATTGTCTACAATATATAATATACAGACAATGTGAAAACATGCATCCAAGATTCTCAAATAATTGTTATATACTTCAAACGAATATTTTAGTATAACCCTAACAATTCATATATACTAACTGATGAGGACATCCATTTTCTGATTTGGACTTGTATATTTGTAGTGGTCATCGAAGAATCGGACAAGTTACATGATGGACGTACTTGATGAGGTGCGTCTGGAGACTCTCACCCACATTGAAAGTTTCATGTGATCGCGGCCGCAAGTAATCAAGTCATGGATGTGTCTTTTTTGGTTGTTGCTGTGTTTCCAAACAGTTGGTAGATATATTATGAGAATTGCTAGCTCTTTTGTTCATTACTTTTGATTCATGAGTTTGGTGATCATTCCAAAATAGTTGGTTTGAAATTATGTCAAAACATATGGATTACGAATTTGGTATCTATGAATCTTGTTTTTATTATTGGATCATATTTTGGTAATTTTCTGGTTGTTTGGTAATTGGTTGGTTTTTGGTTGTTTGGTATGAAGCTGGTGCACAAAAATCTCATTTGAGATTTTTGGGAAAAATGTATAAACAAATAGCTCATGCCAAAAAAGTTAAAAGTAAGACATCATTTTTTTATAAAAAGATGTTGTTAATTCCCCTATAAAACATCATTTTTCATACAAAAACGTTGTAAATAAATATCTTTTAAATCAGTAGAGGAAATAAAACCGATGTAACTTTCATACGAACTTAACAGGACGATGTAAATTACACTCAATTAAATCGGAACTATTTTAGAAACCGATGTTATAAACTACTTTTACATCACCCCTTTCACAGATACGATGTAAATACAACTCATTTACATCACCCTTCTCACAGACACGATGTAACACATCTCATTTACATCACCTCCTTTTACAGACACGATGTAATAAACCACAATTAAATCAGGTCAGGGAAGAAACCGATGTAATATAGCTCATTTACATCACCTCTTACACGGACACGATGTAAGTAATATATTTCACATCATTTATTTATCAATATTCGATGTCTTTATCTTCATAAGTCCTACATGGAATGTGTTTAACATGTTCTACTACTCAAACTATATAGAATTCCTAAAAGAAATGATGCAATAACTGTAAAAAAGCAATGTAAATACATCGTTTTTCTAAAAAAAATTAATGTCTGAGAGAATATAAGACATCGGTTTAAAACCAATGTCTAAACTGCGGACCTTTTACATCGGCGGCATATACATCGCTCTGTTTTTTCTCAGACATCGGTTTTTAGCCGATGTCTATTAGCTTTTTTCTAGTAGTGATGAGGATTAAAAATATATCCTCTTGGGGAATGGGGCGGGTATAGGGTAGAAAAAATATATATGGAGTGGGATTAAGAAATAAAGTCGCCGCCCCGAACCCTCCCTATTTTTTTAACCCTATGCAATTGAATATCGGTCAGGAAACTATTTAATTTTGAGTAAATTTCAAAATTGTGGTTAAAGTTTACACCGATTTTCAAAAAATTAGTCAGTTTTTTGAAAATCGATGTAAATTTTGAGCACAACTCTGAAGTTTACTTTTTAATTTTTATAGTCAGTTTTGTGATTATCTATTAATACAGTTTGATGTAAGCCTAATTACTTGTACTATCTCGACTTTAAATAAGATGTCTCGTCTTCAGTACAAATATTGCAAAACAGAAAATAGAATCATTTAATCCGTCCTTTGATATGAGTAAAATTTACTCCCGGTCCCTCTCATCTCTTTACATTTTTTTTCACTGCTCGACACGCATTTTAAGATTCTTTTATAATATAGTTTCTTAACTTATTTTTGAGATTTCCTTTTTGTGTATAAAAAAGTAAACATCAAATATTTTTTCAAGAGAGGAAAGATTAAAAACTATGTTTTCTAGGAGCATTAGAATGCGTGTCAAAATCTCGTACCCCGAGCTAAACTACCTAGGGACATAGGAAGTATGTAGTATAACAATACAAAATTGAAAATAGATTTCAAGGAATCAAATATCTTAAATGATATATTTATTCAGACCATAAAAAAAAAGCTGCTCCAGACATTGCACCGGGAAAGTCTCGATCTAGCTTGGAGATCTTAATGTATGCAAGGTGAGACTGCTGATCACTTTGTTCAAAGCACCTAAAGAAGGAGCAATGAAGCACGTTGAGGACTCTTCCCAGTAGAAAGAAATCAGGCACTTGCAATCCGAGTCGCATTTCTTCCTACAATCACCAACTGCAGTTGGCCCAGTTCCACCACTACTAAAATGTTCAACACCCACAACTTTGTAGTAGTCCACAGCCCCTTCGCCGCATGCTGCTATGTGTGATGAACTGGATAAGAAATTATCAACTAATAAAGCCCTAATTGAAAGAAACGAACAATTAAAGGAAATGAACTCGCAATTTACTACTAAACAGAGTATCAAATAAGGTTCAAGGCCACAGACAAACAAAAGCAACTACAGATTTCATGAAAACTTCGAGAGGTCCAGCTCCTCTCCCAAACCCTAATTTTACTTCACTCTTTACATAATAAACCCTTGATCCCCTTTTTCCATCTTTTAACTAACTGTTCCCTCCTCTTGCCAGTTGTCTTCCTCTTGTCCACATATCTTTTATTCTCTTTTATTCCTCTTTGTACTAATCCTTGTTGACCCTGTTGACTTTGTATTTCTTTCTTATATAAACTTGTGCCTCTTTTGTCTGTTTTGCCCCTGGCATGACATTACCTTCCCCCCAAACAGCCATCTTGTCCTTAAGATGGAACTCTGGAAATTGATCCTGCAGCGTGTCAACTTGCTCCCAGGTAGCCTCAAACTCTGGCAACCCTTTCCACCAAATTAAAACCTCCAAGCGACCCGTAGAGGAGTGCCCGACCCTCCTGACTTGCAGCAATCTCTCCGGCTGCACTCTTAACTCCAAGTCTGCAGTTAACTGCTGTGGTATAGTTGGGGACGGGGCTACAGAGCCCACCACACGGCGTAATTGTGAAACGTGAAACACTGGATGCACCTGACATGACTCTGGTAACAACAGTTTGTACGCCACCTGGCCAATATGAGCCAACACCTCATAAGGGCCATAATATCGGGCTGACAATTTTTCAAAAGGTCGTTTAGCCAAGGAACGTTGGCGGTAAGGTTGGAGTCGCAAGTAGACTTTATCCCCCATAGAAAAAACTTCATCACGACGTTTCTGATCAGCAAAATGCTTCATGCGTTGCTGAGCACGCAGCAAATTAAAGTGCAAATTATCCAATATTGCATCCCTATCGCATAACAGCTGTTCAATGCTATTGACTGGGGATTGGCCTTGACTAATGCGAACCAGCGCAGGTGGGTCATGGCCATATACGACCTTGAAAGAAGTAAACCCAGTAGATGAATGTGAAGATGTATTATAAGAAAACTCCGCCCAGGCTAACCACTTTGCCCAACTCCGGGGCTGTCCAGCAGTAAAACAACGGAGGTAAGTCTCCAAGGTCTTGTTAACAATCTCTGTTTGTCCATCCGTTTGAGGATGGTAAGCAGTGCACCTTTTCAAATTAGTCCCCTGTAATTTAAACAATTCACGCCAAAAATTGCTGAGAAATATCCTGTCTCTATCCGACACAATGGAAGCCGGAAAACCATGGAGTCTCACCACTTCACGTACAAACAGGTCAGCCACTGTGGCTGCTGAAAACGGGTGTTTCAGGCCCAGAAAATGCGCGTATTTAGAAAGTCGGTCCACCACGACCAAGATAGTATCCATGCCCTTTGAAGTCGGTAACCTTTCAATGAAGTCTAAAGACACATCCTCCCAAACCTGGCTGGGAACAGGTAGGGGCTGCAGTAACCCAGCCGGGGATTGCTACGAGCATTTACTTTGCCGGCACACGTGACACTGCTGAACAAAGTTGGTGACATCCGACCGCATTCCCACCCAAAACCAATCAGCGGCTACCCTCTTAAATGTCTTAACTTCCCCATTATGACCACCCAAAGGGGAGTTGTGATACGTCTAAAGCAACAGCAGAACGAAACACGAATTCTTGGGTACCACTGTGCGTCCCTTGTACTGCAAATTCCCATCAGTCACCACAAACCCAGAATGAGACTTGGTTTGAGACAGCAAATCATGTTTAATTTGGCAAAGCAAAGGGTCCTTTTGGACTTCAGTCTGTAGATCATCCCACTCAACCGCATTAGTAGAAAGCATGGCGGCCAAACACACATCCCCTGTTGTTTTCTTTGATAACGCGTCTGCTACTTGATTATTCCGACCCGGTTTGAATTGAATATCAAAGGAATACCCCATTAACTTAGTCATCCATTTCTGGTACTCCCCTCCGACTTCCTTCTGTTGTGCCAAATAACGTAAGCTTTGTTGGTCTGTACGAACCACGAAGTGGCGACCCCAACAAATAATGCCTCCATTTTTGAACAGCCATGCAAACTGCCATGAGTTCTTTCTCATATATGGGCTTTTGTTGAGCCTTGGGGCCTAACAGTTTACTGAAAAATGCTAACAGACGATTGCCTTGTAACAACACCGCCCCCAGCCCTTTCCCGGAAGCATCTGTCTCGATTAAGAACTCTCGAGTAAAATCTGGGGTAGCAAGAACACGGGGTGTGGTCATCGCTTGTTTAAGCAGATTGAAAGCTACAGTCGACTGTTCATTCCAACAAAAGTTGTCCTTGCGCAATTGATCTGTCAAGGGGCCTGCAATTTGGGCATAATTGGCCACATAACGCCTATAATATCCTGTTAACCCCAGAAAACCACGCAACTCCCGTAGACTTTGTGGCATTTCCCAATCCAGTATGGCTTTGATTTTATAATTTGTCAGCAGCGACACCCTTCGCTGATATTACATGCCCCAAGTAAGCAACCTCCATTTGGCCAAAAACACATTTCTTGTAATTCACCACCAAGCTATTACGTTCTAAAGCAGTTAACACCAAGTCCAGATGCTTCGTGTGCAATTCAGGGGTTGGGCTATAAACTAGAATATCGTCGAAGAACACCAACACAAACTTTCGAAGGTAAGGGCGGAACACACCATTCATAAGTGATTGAAAAATGGCCAGGGCGTTCATAAGCCCAAACGGCATGACCAAAAATTCATAATGGCCATCATGTGTGCGAAATGCCGTCTTGTGCGTGTCTTCGGGGTGTAACAAAATCTGATGGTAGCCCGATTTTAAGTCCAGCTTTGAAAAATAAGTAGCCCCGTGTAACTCATCCAATAACTCCTCAATTACCGGAATAAGATATTTATCCGGGACTGTTTCCTTGTTTAACGCGCGATAATCCACGCAAAAGCGCCATGAGCCATCTTTTTTCCGAACTAATATCACTGGACTCGAGTAGGGACTTGTAGAAGGTTTAATAACCCCAGCATCTAACATTTCTTGTATCAACCTTTCGATCTCGTCTTTCTGAACTTGCGGATAGCGATAAGGTCGCACCCCCACCGGATTACTTCCCTCTTTCAATACAATTTGGTGCTCATGACCACGTTTGGGGGGTAGACCAGATGGTTCTTTGAACAGTATGTTGTGGCGAGCCACCACTTCTTTAACAAACGCAGACACAGGGGCACCGGGGACAGTGGGTGCAGTGGTGTCCAGCTTACTAACTTCAACCAAATAGGCATGTTTCTGCTTCCTGATAGTTCGTATCATTGTCTTTAACGAAATTTGTGACTTTGTCAATGTAGGATCACCCACCAAGGTGATGGTAGTATTGCCAACATTGAACTGCATGACCTGGGACTTCCAATTGGTGACCACCTCTCCTAATTTCTCCAGCCATTGCACCCCCAAGATGACATCAGTGGTTCCTAAACCAAGCGGCAAGAAATCCTCCTCAATGCTTATACCCCCTGTCAATTTTAACACCACCCCTTCACAGACACCACTCCCTTTCACTGCCTCACCATTGCCTAAAGACACATTAAACCCCCCAGAGTTTGACACAGGAAACTTAAAGACCGTTACCTTAGCCAGGGACACAAAGTTGTGTGTGGCGCCGGGATCGATCAAAACCACCACCTCATGTTCCCCAATCCTCCCACGAAGCTTCATTGTACGAGTATTTGACAAACCAACAACTGAGTTTAAAGAAACCTCAGGGTGTAAACAAGTATCCTGCACCGAATCCTCTGTTGGAGAGAGGGGAGGCTCACTATGACTGTCTTCCCCCAACTCGTCGTCATCACCTTCCAACAACAGCACACTGAGCTCTCGTTTCTTACACCTATGTCCCAAACTCCACTTGTCATCACATCGGAAACACAGCCCCTTCGACCTCTTTTCTTGAAACTCCTTATCCGAGAGCTTTCAAATCTCCCCTTGAGCTCGATTAGTTGTTGGGACTATAGACTTGGGTGACGATACTGACGACTGGGATTCACTTGCCCCAATAGCCCAACTACGAACAGAGTTTGGGCTCGGCTGAGAAATAAAAGAGCTGACAGAAGACATCGTACCTTTAGATGGATAAGTAGAAAATCCACTACGGAAAGAGCTCACTACTGACTTTTTAAACCCACACGCTTTGTGCTTATCGTCAATGCGCATCGCCAACTCCATAGCCTGCTCAGGACTCACAGGTATTAACACCCGCAATTCCGCCTTTATGTCGTCCTTTAACCCATTAGCAAACTGCCCCATAAGAATCTCCTCAGAGAGATGGTCTAGCGGTGCCGCAGTCTCAATGAACTTGCGTTGATACTCCACCACAGAAGCCGTTTGAACAGTTGCCAGCCATTGTTCATACAATGAGCACCCACTGGCTGTTCTAAATTGACGGAGAACAAAAGTTTTCAAATCTGCCCACCTCCGAATAGGGTGTCTCTTGTTTTCCCATTGATACCATTTGAGGGCATCTCCCTCCAAAGCTACAACCACAGCTTCCAAACGCTCCTCCCTGTTGAACCGATAAAAATTGAAATAACGCTCCACACGTACCACCCAGTCATCCGGTTCTTCCCCGTTGAAAATTGGCATGTCAAGCTTTCTAAACCTCCCATTTCCCGATCCACCACCGGATCCAAAACCAGCATAACCACCCCGATCAAACCCCAGTGGACCAAAACCCGCACCCATAGTACTACTGTGCCCTGGAGACGGACCCATACCCCGACCAACCGATTCCGCCGGACCTGAACTGCTTGCCCTCCCCTCCGGCAGCGGGGAGTGGGGAGCTGTAAACTGAGTCATAGTACTACGAACTTCCGTTTGAAAATGATCCAGATCTGATTTCATAGAGAACAAAAGTTTCTCTTGATGTTCCCTAGATCTCGTGACACGGCCCTCCAAACGAGTGACCACCGCCTCCAACTCACTACTAGCCTTCCGGGCGTGTTCTGTCTGTCCTTCGAGCAACCCCTCAACCAACGATTGCTTCTTGACTCCCACAGCTTTCTCCACAGCTTGCGAGACCATCGCCGAAATCTTTGATTCCAGTCCACCTACGGCTTCTTCCAACTCCTCGAGTCTCTGATTAACGGTCGGTGTGGATGGGGCCATAGATCGACGGCTCTGATACCACTTGTGATGAACTGGATAAGAAATTATCAACTAACAAAGCCCTAATTGAAAGAAACGAACAATTAAAGGAAATGAACTCGCAATTTACTGCTAAACAGAGTATCAAATAAGGTTCAAGGCCACAGACAAACAAAAGCAACTACAGATTGCATGGAAACTTCGAGAGGTCCAGCTCCTCTCCCAAACCCTAATTTTACTTCACTCTTTACATAAGAAACCCTTGATCCCCTTTTTCTATCTTTTAACTAACCGCTCCCTCCTCTTGCCAGCTGTCTTCCTCTTGTCCACATATCTTTTATTCTCTCTTATTCCTCTTTGATACTAATCCTTGTTGACCCTGTTGACCTTGTATTTCTTTCTTATATAAACTTGTGCCTCTTTTGTCTGTTTTGCCCCTGGCATGACACTAAGACTGGTGCTGCACAACTCTTGCTCCATCTTGTTAGTCCATTAGGCGCAGATAGAATCGCTGTTTATAAGAGTAAAGGGCTTGATTGTTAAGAGAATTTGACTTAGAATGTCTTTCCCTGTTCCAAACTCGTTTTTGTTACAGAGTATTGGAGTTTTGGTATTGTTAGGCTTGTAATATAAGGACATCTGGCTTTTTTCTAGTACGTAAGAGTAAGGCCCGTCTGAGGCCTCTGTGTCGGACAGTCGACTGATGAGCTTGTTTGGTCCAGTGGAGAGTAGAGATTGGCCTGGTAAAAGTGTATCAGTAGGGTGATCAAAACTTTGCCCAGCCAGTTATCCCTTTGAATCAACCAGCACAAAATTACCACATCTTTATTGGCTGTGTCCGTTTGCCAAGCAACCGTGCCATCAGCATCGGCTACTGCTAGGATAAGGTTTCCATCCATGCCAAAGTTCAATGTTGCTTTCTCTTGGACTGGCTTTGCACGGTTGGCATCCCAGACCCAACGCATAGTTTTCAAGTTGATATTACTGTTAATATGATATTCGGCCATCTCAGTTGAGCAATTCAAGATCCGTCCAACATGTTTACTTCTTAATCCGGAGATAATTATTGTGTTTAACTGAGTTTGTAATGAGTTTACAAAGGCAATGTTGATAGCTGATTAGATGTTGTTGTACTTTAGTTACAAAAGTATGTTTAACAGATATTTGCATACATTACTTTTGTTCGTTGACGTTAAATGTTTTAAACATTTAAAGATTTGGATGTGACATTTTAGGTGGTGCTTGGCGGCTCAGAGTTTCAGAAAGTAGCAGTATCTGAGAGATGGTTTAGATACTCTTTCAAAGAACACAAATTTTGTTGGCTCGTGCACGTACTTGTGGCTGATGGCTGATAAGTGTGTCTGAGGTCAACATACCTGGTGTATCTCTCTTGTAAACCTCGAAAGAGTAGTTTTGGGCAAAAATCTCGAGTCGAGAATTCTCTCAGCAGTTTCAAAGAATTCTTTCTAATTATCAACTACAAATATTAACGAGCTCGAGTGTCGTTCAAGTTCTTAACAAGCTCGATCTGGAACACATATTTTGTGTGATAAAAAAACTCAGTCTTACAAAGTTTGGGGCTAGGTTACCTTATACAGCTACAAGTGATAGCTATATATCAGTCACCGGAGTGATAGCTACAGAAGCAGATGACTCCGCATCTATCAATAAATGCGCTTTCAGAATTCTATTTGAAGTCATTTTGTGAGCGACTGAGAACAATCAGAACTAGTCACTTTCCAAATGATTCTCGGGTTTGTACAACAGATGAATTCCATAGATTTCTACAGTTTCTGATGTTAATTCGATTCCATCACCATCTCTGACTGTGAACATTGATCTTGGTACTATCACCATTACTAATTCAGGGGAGCCATCAAAAGATTTGCTCTCCCATAAAAAATCACTGCTGCTATTCTTAGCATTGTATGTCAAGGTATAAGTCTGAAATGGTACAAAGAAAAGAATCATCCCCAAGAAACTGTGCGACAGATTTGGTGGTAAATCTGAGTATATATCGGCCTCGTTTAAAGAACTTGATTCACCAATCCAATCCGGGAACTCCTCTGTGTGACTGTTAGATTCGTCCAGCCCCCGCATATTGTGTGAAATCAAATTATATGAAAGTACCATCGACTCTTCTGAATAACATGATTCAGAAGAGTCGTTAAAGCCATCAGAATACTCCTCTGTGTCGGTGCTACTTTCATGCATTCCCAAGAAATCATGTGACACATCTGGCAGTAAATCTGAGGACCCTCTTGACTCTCCTGAGCAACATGATTCACTAATGCAATCCAGAAACTCCTCAGTGTCAGTGTTAGTCTGATGCATTCCCTAGAAATTGTGCGACACATTTGGCAGTAAATCTAAGGACACTCCCGACTCTTCTATAAAACATGATTCACTATTGCAATCCAAAAACTCATCTGTGTCTGTGTCACTTTCATGCATATGCAAGAAATTGTGTGATACATCTGGCCACAGATCTAAGGACACTGTTGGCTCTTCAGAACTACTTGATGGACTAATCCATTCTGGAAACTCCCCTGTGTATATTCTAATTTCATGTCCAAACTCAGCATAGATCTGTGAAAAAATATAACAATAATAAAGAAAATTTCACCAACAAATATACACGGGCATGAATATATACTAAGCTCAAACAGACGTTCATGTTTTCTACACCTAATAAAAAATGTTATAATGAATTAAAATATACGAAATAGATCAATAACTAGATTAATTAGTGTATCAAGTAAGCTAGCTACAAGTTGGAGCATTTACTTCAAAACTATAAATAAACTTTTAGAATCAGAGATTAATCAAACCTGAAAAAAATGTCTTGTGAAAATGCATGCCAGAAGAGATGAGTCGCAACCTGTCAAGTGAAGTACTTTTAAAGAAGTGAGTTCTTCCAAGCCTTGGATTTCTGTCAGAGCACTACAATTTCTAAGGTTCAACCTCTTCAGCTGTTTCAAATTGGATAGATCTGGTAAGCTTTTCAGTGACTTACAACCATTTGCCCGAATGACTTTCAGATTAGGGGGGAGCTCTGCAATAGACAACAGATTACAACAACCGGTAAGATCAAGATGTTTTAGATTGGAGAGCTGACTAATTCCTGGAAACTTTCTTAACATAGTAGAATGCCTTGCATTTATTTGCCTCAGCCGTGTGTTCTTGAATAAATGATCCGGTAACGTTTCTAATTTTTCACATTTAGAAATGTCCAGAATTTCCAGTGATCTCAGGGTGCAAAGGGTGTCTGGAAGAGTTTTAAGATTCGTGTTACAACTTAAAATCAACACGACAAGATTACTAAGGCTCCCGATTGAACTTGGTATCTCTGAAATTTCTAAACTCTGAGCATCCAGCCTCGTTAGTGATTCCAGATAACCCAATCCTTCAGGCAATTCTTTCAGACAAAAGCACTGACCAACTTTTAGAACCTCCAATGCTCTCAAGTTGCAAATGGAGTCCGGAAGAGTTTCAACGTCATAATTAGAATGTATATTTAGGTAAACAAGCTGTCTAAGATTTCCAAGTGAATTCGGTAATATGGAAATATTTAGTTCCATAGCATTGAGCTTCTTGAGGGATTCAAGTTTCCCGAATTCTAAGGGGAATGCTTTCATTCTACTGCAATCAGAAATATGTAAAACTCCCAACAATCTCAAGTTGCATATGTTGTCTGGAAGAGTATCAAGGTTCATGTTATAACTTAATCTCAGCTCAACAAGCTTGTCAAGGCATCCAATCGAATCAGGTAAATTTGTAACACTTAGTCTCTCCGCATTAAGCTCATTTAGGGATTTAATGTTCCCCAACTCTGCAGGCAATGCTTCCAAACTACTGCAACCTGATATATTTAGACTTTTGAGGGCTCTCAAGTTGCAAATACTGTCTTGAAGGCTTCTTAGGTTTACACAGTTGCACAAATTTAGGGAAACGAGCCTCTTCAGACTTCCAATGGATATATGGACTTCCTTTAAGCTTTTACAGGCGACAAGTCTCAAAGTTTCAAGAAACGGCAACTTTCTGAAGTCTGGAGTGGAACTTAAATCCATAGAATACGACAGGTCTAGAGACTTCAAATTTTCAAAGACCTGTTAAAATTTTAGAATGTGTGCAGTCCAGAGAATTTAAATTAAAAAAATTCCACACAAATTGTCATATGCATGAAAAATACTCATGGTACCTACCATTTCAATCTCCCACATCTTGATACTGCAGCTAGTCAACTCAAGGATAACAAGTTTTTCCGGGTGAAATCCGCGAGGTAAACGCTCTAACGGACAAAGATCCCAACAGAACCACCTCAAATCTTCCAATGCACCTTCAAAGCTTCCAGTGAGATGTACACAGCTGAGTTGAAGAAATCTCAAATTTCTCATTCTTTTGAATGTTTCGACATTTAACGATTCTTTCCAAACTGCATAGTACGACTCGAACTTGTTATCATGGATGATGCCTTCAATTGCTTCTGTCCCCTAAAACGTACATGAAGGAAAAAAGTTCAAAGCTAATAGATAGATAAAATTAACCTTCTGCTTCTTCGACACATACTCAATCTTTTGAGAAATTTATATACATGGATATGCAAGAGAATCATTGATGAATTATATTGTACCATTTAAATTCTTGGACACAAAATGAAATGAAATTACCTTGTCATTCTTTAACACATCACGTATATCTTTCGATATCCATAGTCTACTATGTTTTCCTGGTTCATCAGGAGAGTTGTTGCGTGCAACTTCCCTTCCCATGTCTCGAAGCAGGTCATGCATTCTCAACTCACCATCATCATTGGTTGTTAGTAAACATCTTTTCCTTAAAATATCAATATTATGATCCACATAAGAATAATAAGTTTCCATTATTGTAACCACCACTTCTTTCTTCCTCCCAATGAAAAAGCAGGCAATATCAAGAAACATTTTCTTCAGCTTAGGATCATCCCGTTCTAAGGTATCCAAACTAACAATAAGATTTTGTTGAATAGTGTTGTCAGGATTTCGCTGCAGTTTCTCAATATAAGATTTCCATCCTAGCAAAGATTGTGTGGACAAATATGCGCCAAAAACTATCAGAGCTAGTGGAAGACCACCAGCAAGATGTAAAATCACTTTAGACAATGCCATTAAAGTATCGTTCGATTTAGCACTTCCAAATGCATATCGGGTGAACAATGTCAGGGACTCGGCATCATCCAACTCATTTACCCTATACTGAAATTTGGGTTCAACCTCAATTTTCTCCAGTATCTCCTGATCCCTTGTAGTTGTAATAACTACACTCCCAGAAGCAAATGATCCTATGAAGGATTCGTATTGTCTAGGGTTGTCTATATCATCAATAAGAAGTAAAACTTTTGCTGAACAAAGCCTCTCTCTGATAAACTTAATTCCTTCTTCAACATCGGGAACCTCAAATTTTTTCTTACTTTTAAGAACATTGTTAATAAGTTTCTGTTGCAAAGATTCTAGGCCTCTGAATGTTCCTGAAACCTCCCTAACATTTGCAAGAAAGCAGATACCTGTAAAGCTTCCTAGCAAGAGTTGATTATAAAGAGCTTTCGCAAGAGTTGTTTTACCCACTCCACCCATACCATATATGCCAATCCTAGTGACACCTTGTGGAGGGCTACTAAACAATGCTGTTATCTCTTTAACACGAGAATCTAACCCAACTGGATATTTGGCAACATATAAATTGTCTGAACCTATTTCATTGTGAATGATATCAACGATTTCATTTACAATATCAGCCTCAGATCTGCAACACAGTTCTTATTGTTATAAAACAGAGCCTCCTATATGGATCAGTTGTGTCACACTAAAAATACTTGTGGTATACATAATACACTTAGATTGCGTTTAAGAACATGTTATTCATTTCAAATGACATGATTTGTGGTGTCATTTCAAATTCTGAGTTTTATACTAGTATTTAAATGTCCTGGATTTCAAATGAAATTCAAATCCAAATTTTCTTGTGTATCCAAACAAGTCATTTGATCAAATCCAGGATTTGAAATAAAATCCAAGTTGTCAAACAGGCCATAAATGTAATAAATGGACTAATCTAATCTTCATAATTGCAATTAAGTTCCTTCTTTGAAGATATAATTCACGAAAGCTTCAAAAAAGAGCAATGCTAGAGACCCCAAATTTTTTCCCCAAAATTTGTTACCAAATGACGTGGATAACAAGTGGCGAAATTTGATTGGGTGATTGATGAATCTGCAGGGGGGCCTCATTATTATGGGAATGAATGCAACCAATGAAATTTCGCCACATCATTTGGGAAAAAATTTTGGGATAAATATTTGGGGTCCCTAGCATTTTCCTTCAAAAAAATATATACTTGTCAATAATGCATAGTTGCAAGAGGCAAATAAAATGAGTTCTCAGAGTACAATATTTCGATTACCTTTTGGCTGACATGGTTTTTCCTGAAAAGGTAGCAACATTTGCTGGTGTAAAGCGCCACTTCTTCACTTTGTCTATATCAGCTCCCGAACGACTTTGATGTTTTACAAAAGCATGTTTAAAACTTCCTGTCTGGTGTCGCACATCTGAAGGATCGATGTTGTAATACACAGGAACCACCAACCTTTTCATTGTTTCATAACTGTTGTAAATCTCTACGAGCTCGTCAAGGCACCAACGTGAAGAAGCATAATCTTCTGAAAACACGACGATGTAAGATTTAGAATCCTTAATAGCTTGGACTAATGCTTCTTACATGACTTCTCCTGTGCGTAGCTCAGGATCATCCATAAATGTTCGAATTCCATGACGATCCAGGGCAGAGTACAAATGGTTGGTAAACTTGTATCGAGTGTCTGAACCGCGGAAGCTCAGGAAAACATCCCAACGAGTAGGAATTGACGTTGAAACAGAAGATGTTGGTGTTTGCGAAACTCTGGCCATTCATGCAAAAAAACAGATACAACTATTAGGAATCGAAAATATATGGGATCAAAGATTAAAAACAAGTGAAAATATCAATCGGAGAGGATTTGAGTTGATATTAAGTGTTGAATATTTGTAATATCGGAAGTCGAAGTCAACTGAACCAGAAAGGGTTGTACTGGAACGTTCATTGACATTGTTTTAAAAAAAATAGTAGATTTCAAGCAGGCCAGTTCAGACAACTGAAGAAAATGTCATTTAAATTAAGTATTAGAGCGAAAGGAATTAAAAAAAAAAACAAGTGGGAACAATGTTAATGTTAACAAATTAGATGCTCTGGTTGATTAAGTAATCAATTTATTTGCAGTAGTAAGCAAACATAAAGGGAGAGTTGCTGGTCTGTTGGAACGCTAGTAAGAGAATGGGGCTGTTTGGCAACGGTTTAAAAGCCGGCTTCTGGGTTTAGAAGTTAAAAGCGCTTATTTTGTACCGTTTGTGTAAAAGTCAAGAAGCACTTAAAAAAAGCTAGGAATGCTACTACTTATTTACCAAACATTTTAATCACTTATAAGTCTTAACTTGCTTCTAACTTCTACACCACTTATTTATTTTAAGCAAAAAGCACTTATTTTAAGCTAACTCAAACGGCTTTAATATAAGTTCCGCTTATGCTTAAAAAAACACTGCATAATACACAAATAAGAGTTGGAGATGGACATATTATTGTTGGAGAAATTTTTCCACAAACAAATTATAAGATAAAACAACCTTTAAGTATCAGCTCTTACCTAAAAAGTCTAAGATTTTTCCAGTACGTCACGGCCATGAAGATCGGATAAACATCCACCGAAGCATCACACGGCAAAGCCTCACGAGAAATGCTGGGAGTGTTCTCAGCTATAAACATAAGGGTATAAAAAAAAGGAAATTTTCGACAAGGCAAAGCAAGAGAAACCAATGTCGCTCAATCCCTCTTACCGTGGAAACCAACTAACCGAGGATATGAGTTACAATGCTCCAGGTCATGACTAGGATGTGCGAAAATATATTAAAAATAAGAGAAAAAACATGTGTGATCTCTCCGAATCATAAAAATACATGATTACGAATGTATGATTATGTGATTATTTAATTATTTACGATATGTATTTTTGTGATGTGGTTCATATTTCATTTTTTCATGACTAAATATGATTATGCGCTTGAATATATTATTGTGAGGGTTGTTTCGTATCCTATTTAATCTTTTATTTATGAGGAAACTGGATATGTGTAATCAATCTTATATTATATGATTGGTTACATTTTATGTGTTATGTATCCTTTTTTCGATGTTAGTTTTGACTAGTGTATGTTTGCAGTTCTTGGACGGTGGTCGTGGAGACGATGCAGTGGCGACTTAATTAGTGCACACTGTGAAAATGATTATTGTGATTGACTTATTTTATAGCATGATTCTAGTTTTACTTTTGTAATTTTGGATTTTATTTGATTTTAATAGTAGTAATTGTGGATCTTAATTTTAGTTATGTTTTGGATGACAAGTTGACTCTCTTCTATCCTTTTTTTTTTGACAATCGGGGTGAGACATAGTCGAACCCGAGTGTCCCGAGACAACAGAGGATAAACCCACCACTGGGCAATCCAATCGTGCTCACAAGTTGACATAACTTAACACTTACATAGAAATGAATCTTGTCTATGGAGAGAGTCAGAACCTGATCACCTTTTGATTACGAAGGACATCTGTGTTTTATTCCTTCACATACTTTATTATAATTTTCATCATGGGCTCTGGTCCCCATGAGTCTCAATCGTCCTCAGTGAATATAAAGGGTTAGCTCATAAAATCAATCTAAAAGAGGCTCATATGATCTGAATTGGGTTTTATAATCTGGATGTCGGATAAATCTATCTAATCTTATTATCTTTGGCCCATAAATGTCTAATTAATTAAGACAGTTAATTTACTGGATAGATATGAATCTTGTCTATGGAGAGGGACACAACCTCACCTCTTGATTAAGAAGGACATTTGTGCTTTATTCTTTCACTTACTTTATCGTAATTGTCATCATGGGTTCAGGTCCCTCGTGAGTCTCGATCGTCTTTAGTGAATATAAAGGGTTAGCTCATAAAGTCGATCAAAAGGACGCTCATGTGATATGAATTGGGTTTCATAATCAGGATGTCACCGGATAAATCCATCTAGTCTTATTCTAAGACCCATATATGTCTACTTTACGAAGACAGTTAATTTACTCGATGGAAAACAAAAACACTTTCTATTTATTGCGGTAGTTAAAATACTAACATGATGTATTATGTGACTTGCATGATCTTTCGAGTATTTTATGATATAAAAGTAAATATTTTCTATTTTCTAAAATTAAATTCACACTGATCTAACATAAATATCATTTTTATATGTATAAATTTATAATGATAATGAGAGAAATAATATAAAATCAACACAAGTTAGCATCTAGAATGACCAATTTTTAGAAATCTCACAGTGACTTTATAATTTACTAGGACAAAATTTTCATTATATCACTGGTTGAAAATAGATATAAAAATCAAATATATTGATCTTTTTAAATTCACAAATTTTATTTACATAAGTGAATTTTTACAAATTTATACTTTTACGGCATGCTCCATTGAATGTAATAATTTATATTATTTAATAAATAAGTTAGGTGTATAGAAATTTTCCAAAATATGGCTACAAAGACTAATCATGCGGATATAAATGAATTTATGCATACAAATTAATTAAATTACTTCAGATGATACGTATGGATTTCTACGGATCAGCTAATGTCATGTCTGCAAACAAAGCCAGATATCTTTTTGCGATGATCACTGACTACTCTAGATTCTTTCGTGTTGTTCGTATGTGTTCGAAGGACAAGACATCACAAATAGAGGTTGATTAAGATGAACCCTGATTGTTGATAAATCCAGAAAGGCACCATTCTTGTTAGTGGCCAATCAGAAGCAAACACTATCTCTTGGTATGTGTTTGGAGGAAAATGCTTCATCTCGAAATATTAGTGTGAGCATCTTTGCAAGTCTTGCATCTAAAGCTCAAAGAGTATTTTCCTCGGCTACTTTATGGAGTCTACAGTCTACAGGGTGATTGTGATTAATCAACAGAAGGTGATTGTAAGTCAGGACATGACATTGAACGACACTTTGCTCCAAGTTGTTAAAGGTGATAATATTGGTTTAATAATGATTCTGATCCAAGCAGAATCTCTTTGCAAGGATAAGTATTATTAAGGAGATCCCGGCAACAGCTTAGGGGGAGCATTTGGTGGATCCACTAGTCAAACTCAACACCACAATATTCATTATGAACAGGACATATCAAGAACGTATCTCCTTAGACAAAGGGTTTGAAGACTATATCATTCCTGGGTTTTAGTTCTTAAATGTTCCTAACGATGAAGTGAAGACTGGGAGAGCTATTGTGAAAGGATGTTATTTCTTTGGGTTTCAATCTGAAGTGAAACTTGAGGAAGATTCAGAAGCTCTTAAAGAGATCCAGATTGAGTGATTGCACAGCAAGATGATCTCAATCAATTTGAAAGCAGATTGTGCGGATTCTGATACACTGACCTAAAGACAATTCAGTACTTAGTACTTGTCGGGTATTTAGATTCCAACTGGATGTTTTTGGCTCTGTTACGAGGGACAAGTCAATTTGGTTGCTTACAGTTACTTCAAAGGAGAAGGTCATGAAGATGATGGAAACATAATCGTCAAGTTTAGGACTCTACATCTTAGGGGATTCAACGACTTTCATGATTAAACTACAGCACCATTGACGAGACTCTGGTTCAGGATATTACAATGAGCTAGAAGATGAAGATTCATACAATTTCAAGGACTTTGCAATTGCAGATCCAACGGAATTTGTATATCTCTTTCTTCACCAGCTCTCTATGAGTTACTATCCAACACCTATTGATCGTCACGGACATGGTATGACTTCTGACTAGCATATTATTTTAATATCTGTTTGCTAGAGTCATATTTGGTATCCAAATTATTACCTCTCATGATACAAGGCACACATAATACGACTATATGTGCTGTGATACCATAATTATATTATATGTGGACTAATGTCACTTGTGCAAGATAATTGCTAAGTGAATGCAGATTAGTGATATGATGAGTTTTTCGAAAAGTTGCAATTCTTTATGGTCTACTAGTTAGCCTAAAGAATGATGGCAATAAAAGGAAGTCAAGGATCTTTTGAATATGCGCATTTTGGAAGATTCTAGACCTGAAAAGACGTAAGCCAACAACCACTGAACTTGATCAGTACAAGAAATGTACATCAACTGAAATGTCAAGTCTTAGAGGTATTCAACTCATCACTTTACTTAACTGCAAAATGATCACATGTTATATTTTCTTTATGTCAATGTTCATGGTTCTGAGTGGATTTTGGAGAACCTATCCATTTAGTTGTTAAGAGGTTTATAGTTATTTTTGGGGATTGCCTAATCTATTGGAATGGTACCCTAAAGATACTGTGCTTGACCTGTACAACTATATAGATATTGTTTTACAGATTGTCAGAAAGATAAGGGGATTTATTCTCTCATGAAGCTATCATTCGTGGAAGAAGGTTGATTTCTTGTTATAATAAGAAGAAGTCAAGAACAAGGAAATAACTCCATTTCCAGCAACTTTGTGAAGCACTCTCTACTCCCTGGAACCTAGGGATCTTGCTATTGGAACCTAAGGACCTACTGCTCGATCTAGTGCTTGTTGAAATAAGGTATCACTTCTTTCATGAGCATGTCTATCGTATTTCTTGAATGAATTCATGAGTATTAATTTGTCTATACATAGGACTTATGTATTTATTTAAAATCCAGTACCTTGTGCTTTTTGCTATTCTATGTGATTGCCATGTTTATTGCTTTGCATGCTTAGATGGTGATTATATGTCTTAGCATGAGTGTTTGTTATTTCAATTATTTAAATTGTGTTGCATGACAATTAAGTGACTTATTTGTTCATGATTTAAATAATTAGGGATGACATGAAGCATGACTTAATTATGTTATTTTTCTTGATCTATACCTCTTCAACAATTGGTATCTAGTAGAGAACTTTGTCATAATCTAGTCGTGATATATCTATATTTGTGAACATACTTGGGATTATTTCTAGGTTGAATTCATTTATATTGGTATATATATAGTCTGTAGCATGACTTATTTGTTTCTAGACTTATGACTTGTATCAGTAATTGGTATATAGTTTGAATTTAGTTAGAATTTAGTCATGATATACTAGTATTTGTGGAGTTACTTAGATTCTCTCTAGGCTGAATCCATTTATATTAGTGTATATATTTGAAGCATAGCTATTTGTGTTAGATATTTGATGATTAATTAATTGGTGTTTTATTTCATGTCTAGCAGCATATAGGTGTGATACTTTTAGTGTTAGTGATATTTTGCATGCTTATATGGAGATCACTAATATTAATTGTTAAAATTTTCTGCGAGGAGTTGTGTGAGTTTACTTGTACTTAATGCTTACATGTATAGGACTTGTGAACTTTTCTTCAACTTTCCCTCGGGCTTGCGAATATCTTTGTATGATAGTCATGATTTTTGTTGTTATATGCTGATCTGATAATTATATGATATTGCGTAGGTAATTATTATTTTATCTTAGCTAAATTGTGATCCACAATTATATGCTTATTTGTTTCATGATTGACTTTGATAGAATAATAGAAGCATGATTAATTCATTTTTGAAGTATTTAATTGGTATCTATTTTTGAAGCATTATTGATGTTTTATTTGTGAATTGATTGTGATGTATTGGCACTGATGAAATATTGTTGCATATTTCTTAAAACCACTGGTGCTAATATATTTTTAGGTGTTTAATATTCTGAGTATAAGGGAGACAACAAAATCTTTATTCTGTCTCATATTTATGTTATGGAGTGGTGAGTTTCTGTAAAGAAATTTCCTTATTAATTGATTTCGACAATTGGTATCCATTACTCTATTTCATAAATATTTCTTAGAATATTTTACCTCAATACATGAAGCGTCCTAAGACGAGACATTGATTATCTTGTATTTGTGTACTTGGTGATCTTTGTCACTTGCAGCGTCTGTTTTGACAATGTGCTAGTATGATGCCTTTTCACTAATTATCGTGGCGAGCGCTTTATACACTGTAGCACATAAATTTTCTTTTTCCTTTTAAATTGTAGTGAGAAACAAGAGTCTGTGTCTTTTTCAAAGACAAGTTCATTTAAACCTTTTATGCATAAATTCAGACTCTCGTACTCAAACCAGTTTTTAATGGAAAACTTTGATTCTTTCATCGGTTGTGATTGTCATTCTTTATGAAAATCATTTTTACAATCACAACTGATTCATTTTTTCCTCAAAAGATTAAATGCAATTGCTTTCATTCAAAAACATAGATTTTCTAAAATGCATTTATATCTCTTTCTGTTCTTCAGAACTTAATCAGCCTCTTGGCTTTCCTGGATAGTCATAAGGTTGAAAACCAACAATCTTTATCCCAGACTATAAAACCAAATTCTGAACACATCTCAACTTTCCCCCTGGAGTAATAAGGAACTTATTAGACTAGAGGTCAATGAGGGGAGAAACTGTACTTGTTGCAACAAATAAGTGTAATGACCCGGACTTTTTAAAATTTATTTAATATTATGAAAGTGATTTTATTCAAAGAAGGGAATAAGATTTAATATTTTATTCCAATTTAATGAGTTTTCAAAGTTTTATATTTAAACCCCGGGTTATTGTGTTATGGATAAATAATTGTATTTTCAAAACTGATTTTCATATATTGTTATTGAAAATTCTAGATGAATATTATGTGAATATATGTGGTATGTGACTAAGTGTTACTTGTGGTTTTGCTCGTTTAATTAATTATGGTGAGTTACGATTATTATATGATTAATATATGAATTTTGTGAATTTTGTGTTATCTAGTTTATTGAGCTGAATGCTCGTATGTGTTCGTATTCGCGAGATTTCAATTTCTATATGCTCAGGAGAAAATATAGTTTATTTGGATATTTTCATATCGATTTATGAAATTTTAGATGATTTTATAATTGATTTACGGATTTAATTGCGTATATTTATATTTAATTATTGATTATTTGATTTCCGTAAAACCGTCCACTCGTAACGAGGTAGCAAATTTTCTTCCCGGAAGTTTCAACAAAACTCACCTTTAGCCTAATTTGAATATTCCGGACACTTTTCGTGTTTTGACTTTTTCGATCCGGAGTACGGTTTTTCCCGAAGTCGGTCCGGCGGAGTTTTTCGGTTATTTTAATTGTTGATAATTATCCAGTTTGTCTCGATATACGTGAAAGCTAGATATTTTGATTATTATATTACTTTTTATCGAAATACGTGCAAATGGGACCCGCAGACTAATCATTGCTTTTAAAAGCCCCGTTTTGATGATTATCTTGAAAACCGGTATTGATTGGACCCCGCTTTATTATATAAAGCTATTAAATACGTATTTTCATGTCATATACGATCCAAAGGGGTACCAATTATTTGTAAATATAAATAGACCTTTCTATAGCTTTATTTCACCCGTAAAATCATTTCACCAGTTTCTCTGCACGAATACCGAGAGAAACCGAGCGGTGTTCTTCGTGTTCTTCATAATCAAACGAAGATTTGAAGGTGTTATTGGAGTCAGAATCAAGCGTGCAAATAGTCAAATCGAAGATATCGAAGAGTAGAACCCAAATTAATCATCAAAAACAACATGAGATTCACAGGTAGGGAGTAATTGAAGTTTTAAAATTCGAATTATTAAGATTTAAATAGTGGATTTTTGCAAACGTGTTTGTTTGATTGTTTGGATGATTCCATGTTGTAGAACGTGTTTTTCTCGTCGTTTTGGTATATTATATGTTGAATTTCGAGTTCGGAAACATATAGAAATAAGGGTTTGATTCTTGAGATGTGTTCTTGAATGTTCTTGAGTGTTCTTGAATATTTTCAATTGGTTTTGGGGATTCCTTATTCTGTGAATCTGGGTAGAATTGAAGGATACCATCTTGTTGGGCGTGTTGAGGGGAGCGTGTACATGTGTTCAGATCGAATGAACGAGCTGTGGTTTGGCCTGCCGGAGTCGAAGAAGCAAGTCGCCGTCGGCGGCTGTTCTTCGTGACATTCCGGCCGATTTACGTGGCCTTTGTTGATTTTGATTGCAAATCTAGAATCCTGATAGTATGTAGGTCATATCTGGACAGTCTGCTGTGGAACAGAGGTCGGAAACGCCGTTTCCGGCGGGGTCTGGGGCCGGCGGCGGCAAAAATGCCGTTTGGTCCCCAGACTTATGAAGAAGGTGAAGTTTGAGTACTGAAGTTTTGAATCTTACAAAACACCCCCTGTAACTTTGAAAAGTTGCAGTTTGAACCCTGGCCGAAAACTTTCAAAAGTTTACAAAATAAACCTTTTGATTTAATTTTCTAAAATTGTTTTATTTAATTATTTTAAATTCCAAAAATAGTTTTTAATTATTTGTTTATTTAAAAATAAATCTAAATTAGTTTATTAATTACTTTTAATTAGTAATTAATTATTTTAATTGGTCAATTAATTTAAATATTAATTGATTAATTAATTTAATTAATTATTAATTGATTTTAATTGATTAATTAATTGGATTTAATTAATCCTTTTTGATTTAAAAATTCCGAAAAATAGTTTCGAGCTTTAAAATATTTTTCCAAATTATTTTCAAGGCTCGATAATTGTTTATGAATGATTTCAAGTCCAATTTCAAGTATTTGGGACTTGATTATTTATCTGAAAAGTGATTCTTTTATCGATTTTAATTCCGAAAAATGTTTAAAAATTTCCAGAAAATTCCCGAAAAATTATTTTAAACCCGAGACTCGATTTGACATTAGTCGGGATGGGAAATCTTATGTGTTATGTGATGTGTGTTATTAGAGTGATGTATTATGTGTTGATAGAGGAAGTAGGAAACAATTTTGATCATAACTTTTGATCCGTAAATCGGAATCAAGTGAAACGAAAGAGAGACAGAAGCTTATAAAGTCTAGTTTGATATAACATAATAATATGATGGAGTCGAGAATGTGAATAATTGTTGTTAAATGTGCACAATGTGATTATATGTTATTTGATTGCTATTAATTGATGATTACGTGATATACATGTTTATTCATGATAGTATACACGTGTGATAAAAGATTTGGATGACATAGTGTCGTGAGTTGATTGATATTGGATAAGAATATATGGATTATAGTAATTGGATCTTGTTGGTTGATTGTTGATTGAGATAGGATAACAGGTGGATAGTCTAATAAATAGACGAGACGATGTCGGATTTTCGATAGGATTCATATGATAAGTGATTGCTAATATGTTATGTGGAATATGACTTGACTATATGGTAGAGTCAAAGCATGATTACGTGTTAAGTGATATGTGATAAGTTTAAAGGT
Organism: Daucus carota subsp. sativus; assembly: GCF_001625215.2. Classification (NCBI taxonomy): domain Eukaryota; kingdom Viridiplantae; phylum Streptophyta; class Magnoliopsida; order Apiales; family Apiaceae; genus Daucus; species Daucus carota. The sequence continues at coordinate 25,880,034 of NC_030382.2, forward strand.
GTATATAAGTGGGTATCGGTATACGTGATATGTATATGCGATATATTGTTTAGTGACTATAGTATTATCTTATTCTCGTAAAGGATTTGGACGAGACGTGTACGCTCGAAGACGTCAGGAAGTCGAAATGGTATTGCAAAGCGAATAAGGGATGAATCGAGTAAGCGAAGCGATGTGGCGAATAGAGTACGGCTAGAGATGGTCTAGAAATTATAATATGAATAGATTGTGAAAGTGGAAAGATGAGGTTGAGCTATGAGACTGGAGTCAGATTTAAGGCAAGTATCCTAAACCTTTCTCTTGGATATCTTGCAATTATTCTGATCCATTCTTTTCGTATGTGTTGCAAATATTCGTTCCTCTCTTTTTCATATTTGGAAAGTGCAAATATTTTTATCCATCCTTTTCTAATCCTCAAAAATTCAGATAATTCCAGTTTTACAAATTAATTCGAAGTTCAAATTGTCATTGAAGCATGTGTTGCTCAGTGATAGTTAGAGCCTAGAATGAAATGGGACCTTCTTGATTATTCAACCCGCCATTGTCATGCTGGTTTAGCAGGCTAAATTCAGTTGCTTAGCCGATAATGGAGGATATTGAATAGTTAGGGATTTCCTGAACTATGATTTATGAAAGGATGGACTGTGACTTATGAAAAGTTTATTATCAAAGTTTGATTTGAAATTATTCAGTTGTTGATGATGATTATGATTATGTTCTGTTAATTTACATTGGTTTCTTGAATTGAATTAGAGAATTGGATTATTGTTTTTATATAAACATGTGGACCCGATGAGTGGTCAGACCAGATGAATGGTCATGTTAGGCCAATGAGTGCCTTGGATCCAGTGATAGAGCATGGCGGGGCCTGCTCGGGGTTAGGTATGACTGATCAGCATCCTAACCTTTGTTTTAATTAAAATGTGATAGTCCAATTCGATAATTCTCTTGGAAAGATTGAATTACTCCAGTATTCCATTGATGCAAGGTATTGTGAATCATTCTATACAATACCTTAATCTTATGAATTTATGTCGAATCTTTTACTAAAGTATCTTGAGCCTTTGAACTTCTATCATAATGATTCAGAATTGTTATTGTTTATTATTACTTGCTGAGCATTGTTGCTCACTCTTGCTATTCTCTTTTAACCATTTCAGAAAGGATTAAAGATAAATGGCTAGACTATGATTGCGAATAAGGCTAAGGCTAGGCGAGGATTCAGAGTTGAGGATTCAGTGGTCAAGGAGTATTCAGGAAGACTTATAAAGTTGGTGCTAGCTAGAGTTGAGCTATTGAGATTCAGATGTAATTCATAGCTGGAACAAATTGGCAGTGATTCTTCTTATCGAAGATGATCTGATTTGGTAAGAGATGTTGTGTAATAATTAGTGATGGATTCTAATTTCAATACTGTAACCTGGATGCGATCTTGTTGATTTTAGGGGGTTTAAATGTTCTCATTCAAATCTTTTATTAAATGTTTTCAAGTTTTAAATTCTTTTGGATTTTCATTATCTTTAAAAAAAAAAAAAAATTTACAGGTTTTTGAAGTGTTTTAAAAATGGTTTTGTATGGTGACGTCAGAATCCAGACCCCCGGATTCCTGGACCGTCACAATAAGGATGTGAGGGATAGTGTACCCACAGCTCTACCTCTCAAGGAGAAAAGGTGTTTTCAAAATTGAGCTGAAAAGGCAATAAAACAGTCTCTGGAATCATTCTCTCAACAGGATGAGTCCATTGAATTTCGCTCGTCAGCCAGAGCATCTTGTATTGAGTCAAGCACATCATCAGTAACCACTCTGATAAAGAGCCTAAATAGAAAATCTTATGGACACAATACAAGAGAGTGCACAGTAAGGTTAAAGGTTTTGTTCCAGAAGCAACTTCTTCATTTACCATTTTACGGTAAATAAGATGGTTGATGCCTTTACAGGTGTAAGGAGGAAACGAGGATGTCAATTGCCAAATTTTCAGGATTCTCGTCTCCCTCCCCAGATAAGAACAAATCTGGATCCAATAGCAATGGATTTCCTATTTATAGGAGATCGGCAACTCTCTGACTATGAGTCAATTTTTTGATGAGTCGGTTGAGGATCGGGGATTTACGAAACCCCATTGCACTGCCAGTGACCTCTCTTGAAGGGGCTATGATGATTTTCTCATGTAGGTACAGAAGACCATACTTTGAGTGCTGAGAGAAACACTGTGAGCCAAACACTGAGAGTTAAACACTTGGTGAGATTCTGAGAAGAACCAGTGAGACATCAGAATGAGACATATGTGAGCATGAGTGAGTGCAAACACATAGGATTTTGAGAAGAATGAAACACTTGTGAGGTACATATAATAATAATTGGTATTGAAAGCTCACAAGCTGTTGAAGGAATTGACGGAAGCAACTACGGTTCATTCTATTTCACGGTATGAACTTATGGTTGATGATTCACTTGAATCAAATGTCTTCACAGAGATTGAGGAAGACTTAGGCCTTTGCCATAATTAAGCCTTTGTCTAACCTCCCAGAGCAAATAACTCTGGATCCTTAATTGGATAAGACACTTAGTGGTTGGGAACTTGTGGACCATGATTCGGATTTATCCGATGCGTCTGTAGGGACTGGAAATTACGAACTCCCATTGCACCACCGGTGACCCCCTACAAGGGCGGCTAAGGTGATTTTCTTGCAGGTACTCAGCATTTTGGAAGCTCAGTATTTGTGTGGAGGGATATACTTACAGAAATCGTGAGTGACACCCTTACCCAAAAACTGAGAGAAAATTGAGTGTTGAGTGATACACCTGCAAAACATTTTAGTGAGACACCTACTAATGACCAAATTTATACCTAAAGACAAAGTGGATGTTGTTACTGGAATGTCAGTTTTTATTCGTTACTTTTCTGTTTGGAACCTATTCTTTCAGCATAGGGACCAACCCAATCAAAGCAAACCCTTCTCCTGAACCCTTTCTTCGAACCCTACTTTAGTGTTCTTTAATTCTCTATGGGGCGATTATCTTTTGGTACAGGAAGTATTGTACACATTCCTTGACCATATTTGATATCACTTATCCTCGGAGGATTCCACAACTAAGGGGGAGAAATTATTGAGGGGGAGAAAAAGTAAGTACTAAGCTCTCTTTAGCAGTCTACGACTAAGGGGGAAAAAGTTACTAACTAAAAGGGAGAGATGTCGAAGGGGAACCTGATCAAGGTTAGGGGAGGAGAAGTATAAAGTGATACATTTATTCTTCAGTAAGTGGTAGAAATGAACTTATTCATTACCACTGAAGAATTCAGTGAAGTTGCTGATTGTTCTTTGCATAATGGAATGTTTTGAAATTCTCTTTAAGACAGACTATGAGGATTATCTGGCAGGTAAGCAAGAACTATAAAAACAAAGGTGATATGCACATCTATTATTTCTATTCATAAAATCTGGAAATGTATTATATGATCCAGAAACTTTGTAGCATTATTTACTAGTCCGGGACTTTACTTTGTCTAGTGTTAGTTGAGTTATCCTCCAAAGGATTTTCTTGTTATGATTAACAAACAAATAGGGGGAGATTGTAAGTGTAAATGTAAAGACAACCCTATCTGTTACATAGGGATGATAACTCAACAATAGAACAGGATAAGTAAATAACACTACGCCTGCACCAGAATCGGAAGATACGAAGACAAAGGTTGAAGAAGCCATCTACAGTCTTGAAGGAATAAGTTCACTGGAAGAAGTTCATTAATATGTTCATGCCTCAGTGAAGAATAAAGATTGAAGTATTCAAGATTGTGGAAGCAATGAAGATGTTGTCCAAGTACTCGAAAGGTTTCTGCACAACCCCTAAAGCAAGATATTTGAGGATATCTTGGTTGGTTATTTATAATCAAAAAACTGAAGCATAAACTAACCCGGAACCGACTGATCAATGTTTGCTGACAAAGACGGTACAATGTTTGACTTCAGTGTTAATCGCTTGTGAACCAGACCAGTGCACTAAGCGTCATCACATATGAAGTTATGCAGAGTATTTATCAATCGAAGAAATTGATCAAGTTATCAAGTCATCTATTCCAAGTCAGGCCTTCAGAATATCTCCAGAGTCAACTGATATAATGCCATGCAACTACTACTCAACGGCCATATCAGGAAGTGACCTATTTTATATATGTGTGCACTTATATAGTTGTATATGTACAAATATATTTATATATATTTATATATTTATATTTAATTATATATAATATATATGTATATATGTTTTTAAAACATATGTATATGTATATTTATATGTATATATATTTAAATAAATATATATATGTATCAGTATATGTATTTATATTTTACATAAACATATATATTTAAGTGTGTGTGTGTGTGTGTGTGTGTGTGTGTATATATATATATTATATTTTGTGCATAAATATTTGTATATTTATATCTATAGATAGTTATATATATATATATATATATATATATATATATATTTACATATGATTATATGTATATTATATATATTTAAATATATGAAAATATTTTTAAATATATGTCTATATATATGTTTATGTAAATATTATTTATATATATATATATATATATATATATCTTTATTTATACATATATTTATGTAATATTATGAATATAATATAATATACAATATATGAATTGTGCCAACTCAAGTCAACTTGGTCCAAGGAGTGATAACAAGGGAAGCATTCACTAAGGAGGAGCAAACTCGGATTTGAGTAAAATTGGCTAAGTAGGGAGTTGCTCCATACACACACCTTGTATGTATGGAGAAGCAAACTCAAGTCAAATATGAGTCAAAGGAGTGATAACACTGGGTGCATTACAATGGTGGAGCAAGTTCATATTTGCCTTAGAATTTTTCTAAGTCCAAAAATGATACATGGTGTCTACTTTGGCGCAAGTTCAGGTGGAGCAAATTCAGGTCAACTCTCAGTCAACTGAGAGATAACAAGGGAAATTGTTAGGTCCTATAAACTCACTATATAATCTGATATAGTGATCACAATCTGTAACACAGTAAGACAATATAAGAGATTGAAAGTAATAAACTCTTATATTCACAAAGCTTTAATGATTATAAAAACTCTCTCAGTGATTTATAATGTATCACTAAGAGCTGCTAGGGTTCTTAACAATGTACTCGATAACTCAACTCATCTAGAGTAACCCTAATCTGTGTTTATATAGACACAGTTACAAAATCAATCTCTGATTTGATATCCTATAAATCAGCTATGAATTCTATCAATCAAAGATTGCTACAGTTTTCTGTTTAGTTTCCATAGTCAGCAAATCACTCCTCCGCTTCTATCCTTCCTTGAAGTATATCCGCTTCTGAGCTCTTTCCACGTGTAAACTCTGACGAGTCTTGACTATGTAAACTCTGATCAGACTTTATCAAACTCTGTCAGACTTTACTAAACTCTGTCAGACTTTACTAAACTCTGATCAGCTTCTAGCTTAAACTCTGATGATTCCTGTTCTAAAACAAACTTTAAGAACATTAGTAATCATCAATTATATCTAACAATCTCCCCCAACTTGTGCATAAATATGTTATGTGCAAGTTAACAGATAATTGATGATGTCAAAACAATTAAGTCAAATGCAACAGAGTTTAACTATATAACAGAAAACTTTTAAAACTTACAGATACTTTACTCCTTAGCTGCATAGACACCATTTGCTGTCTGTAGATACCCTCTGAGGAGTTCTCTTTCAGCTTCTTCAAGCACTGTAATCATTTGTCTCTTGATCTCTCTCAGCTCTGGATCTGAAACTCCAGTTTGGTAAATTGCAGCTCTGAGATCATAAATCTTGTTCTTCTTCAAGTCTCTATCCAGCCTGATATTGTAAGCTTTATCAGACTCTTCATTAAATGCAAGAGTTCTGATTCCAGCTATTGTCACTATTTTTGCTGAATTTTTCTTCATCTCCACCAGCTGTCCTTTATGATTGAGGTATTTGGGAATGAAAGGTCCAGCATTCTTGTTTCCTGTAATACCCATCTTTCTTCTGATTTGATCTTTGAGCAGGTTGGAGATGTGTTGGCATGACTTGTTCTTTACAAGAAATATGTGTGAGACATATCTCAATTCCTCCCGGTGTTTAGCATAGAGATCTGCTTCAAGTACTCTAAACACTGTTCCATCAGACATGAAGTAGATAAGAACATTATCTCCTCTGTCATTCTTCACCAACTGGACTGAATCAAGTTTGTCCATTTTGTCTTGCAATACTCCAGTCTTGGGAGCACAGAGAGATGAGGGGTTATCTGGTCTTGATCCTATACTCTGATCAAATTTTTCATATTTGGATCCCAGCCCTCCTTTATCTCTTCCTGCCTTACGATGAGAGATTGGTTGAATTGAGCCCTTTTCAAAGCTTATCTCAGTCATCAGAGTAGGCTTTGCAAATCCAGCCAGTGGAGTAGTTGTTGGTTTGAACACAACTTGAGCTTTGTCAGAGGTTGTGTCTTTCTTTGCATCCTTATTAACTTGAGCTATGTCAGAGGTTAATCTTTCTTGTTGAGGTTCTGCAACATGAGCTTTGTCAGAGATTGCAGCTTCTAATTTCTTTTCCTTTACAACTTGATCCTTGTCAGAGGTTGTAGACTTCTTCTTTTCCCAGCCTTTCTCCAGATGTTCATCTACTTTGCTTTTGCCCTTGGAAGTATATTCATCTTCAGAGTATACCTTTTTGACTGGTAAACTCTGATCAGCAACAGTAGATTCCTTAATCAATATCCCTTTTTCTTTTGGTTTGGCAGTTGACTTTGCAGACTTTTGGATCTTTCCAGAGTTTATGGCTTCAATATGTTCCTTTTTCAGCTCAGCTTCCTCTGCAGCAATCAACTCCAAATCCAAATTAGCTTCTGGATTTTCTTGTTCAAAGATCAATCTAGCAAGCTCTTCATCAGTCATGGGTTTGTCTGATCCAATCACTGGTCTTTGCTTAGATCCAGATGTGAAATTATGTGTTGGAGCAGACTTTGTGCTTTGCTTAGATTGTTTCTGACTGTCAGAGTTTGGAACTCTTCCACCAGTCCCTGCTTGAAATCTCTTGTGCTTTGTGAAATCATCAGCATCATCATCATCATCCTTCTTCTTTCTCTTCAGAGTTTGAGTAGTAGACTTGCATTTGACTTGAGCTACTCTCTCCCCCTTTTTGACATCATCCTCATCAGGAATCAGTATGGATGTGATCAGAGAAAGTGAAGATTGGATGGCTTCAAGCTGTTTGGACATCTTCTCCTGAGTTGATTCAATGATAATCATCCTCTTGTCCAGAGATTCATGTGCAGACACCAGCTTCTGAACATTATCTCTCAGAGGTATTATAGTCCTTTTCTTCTCCAACTCATTTGTCTCCTTGACATTAGCCACCTCTGTTCTTAGACCATCTATTGATTTAGATGTCTGGGCATGAGCAGGATGAAATGTCTTCAGATAAAGAATTGTGCCTTTGAGGCTTGACAAAACATCAGAGTTTGAAATCTTATTCTCTGCCATAGATAGAAAATCTTCAGCCTTTGCTGGCTCCAGAGAATGTTGGTGACTCAGCCAGAGTTTATCCCATACTTCATTTGGAGGATCAACTTGAAGATCCCTGGGAAGTGGCTCAGAGTCTGTAGTCAGAGTTTGTAGCCTGGCATTATACTGGCTAGTAGACTCCCACTTTTGTTGTGTCAGAGGGACTCCATCATTTTCATCCTTGTCAGTATCTGAACTGTCATCATCCTCAGTATCAGCATCAGAGTTTGCTTTGTCAGCATCAGGAACAGTATCAGCAACTTTCTCCACATTATCTTGAGCAGATTTTTCTTGAGCTTCAGACTGTGATTTGATAGGCTCTTCACCAGTCTGAGCAAGAGACTGTAGAGCTTCCATAGCTACTTTGTCAGATTCATCAACTACATCAGACTTGTAGTTTTCTGGAGCTGTATCATGAACAATGGCATCCTCTGGAATTTTCATTGGAGATTGAGGAATTGGACCATGATCAGATAATGGAGTTTGAGGATTAGACATATGTGCTCCAGCTTCAGTTGTAACTGGTTCATCACATTTTATTTCTTCATCTACTTCAGAGGATGAAGTAGATGCTGTAGGAGATGTTAGAGGAACAGCTTGGATAGGAAGCACCATCAGAGCTTGAGAATTTTCAGCAACTGGAGTTGATGGTGTTTGGTCTTCCTCAACTGTGAAGTCTGTGATTTCAGTGATTGGGACTTTTGCTCTTGCAGGCTTTTGAGCCCTCCTCTTGAATCTGGCTGGCTTCTGAGGACTGGCTTGAGCAGGTACAGAGGCTGTTGTAGGAGTAGGTTCAGAGTTTACAGCATGTGCAGGTTCAAGATCATCATAGTCATAAGCTGCAACCAGTCTTCTTCTTTTCTGCTTTGGAAGAGTAGCAGCTTCAGTGTTTTCTGGGATCTCAGAGTTTGGAGCATCAGAGTTTAAGTGAGCCTCAGAGTTTACTGGCTCATCAGTGTTTGTCGACACTTCAGAGTTTGATTTCAGAACATGTGTAGCAACAGAGGTTCTTGTCCTTTTGGCAGTAGAGGGGGCTGCATCAGACTTTGCAGCCCTCTTGGACTTAGAGGCAGAAGTTCTGGGTTGTTTGGGGATTGTAGGAGAGACTGGAGGTTGAGGTTGTTGTGGTTGTGGTTGTTGGTGTACTGGGGGCATATCCATCCTAGCTCTAACTTTAGCTGGAATTAAAAGAGGTCTTTGAATTTGATACTTCTCATCCTTGGAGATGAGGTCCTTAAACACTCTTTTATGAAGCCTGAATGGCTTGATCTCATCATCAACATCAAAAGCTACCTCACCAACAGTAGCATTAAACAATAATTGACAGAATCTTGAGAAATATATGACTTTTCTATTCTCATGCATTCTTTCACCAATATTTCTAAGAACTAATCTACCAAAATCAAAATTAGTAGAGTAGAGCAGAGAATACCCAATCTGCAGCATGTCCATTGGAATGGCATCCCAGTTTGTAGACTTCTTTTGAAATGCCCTGGTGATGCAGTCGAAAAAGAAACTCCATTCTCTTCTGAGCCCTGGGCGCTTTAGTTGTCCCAATTTGTCAAGCGATTCACTGTAGCCCAAATCAGTCATCATTGTTCTCAGATTTGCATCCCCATTTGTGATATAAGCAGTGTCGAGCTCTGGCAGATTGAAAGCAGTTCTGACTGTGGCTGGAGTAACAAAATACTCCTCCCCTTCATATGAAAACACAATCGATGGTGATCCATCTTCACCACCATTGTCATACTGACCCGTCCTCCAGAAGTTTATGATCTGGCTTCCTGAGAGTCTGGCAGGAGCTGTGAGAGCGGTAGCAATGGCACTCTGTGCCAGAAATTGCTGCATAGGATGATAATCCCTTGGAGCGTCAGCAGTGTTTAGGATAGCAGCATGGTTATTGGTGACAAATTCCACACCTGCAAAGATGAATGCTGTAGTGGCCATTAGAACAGAGTTTAAGAAAGAAGGTGTTTGAGGAAGTGTGTATGAGAAAATTTGAATATCAGAGAGAAGAGAGCAAGAGTTTGTTGAGAGAGAGTGTATAAAGATTAAGTGTAGAAGTGAAGAATAAGCAATAAAATCTGATGATAAACTCTTCAGATTTTGTTTAGCTGTACACGCTTGGGCTCTTTGTTCACTTGGACACCTGTCAGATTTTAACTGGTAGTTGAATGTTAGTGGGATAGAGAAACGAGAGTGATAATCATGAGCGCAGTAAAACATGTGCAGTAATAAATGCTGATTACACGTTCTCCTATTAAAATGTTTTTCATGTAAACCCACTAACAATACACCCGTTTGAAATACTCCCTTCATATTCTCTGAATATTTGTACTCCTGAAATGTACAAGATTTAAAAATCAAGATTAAATCTCTCGAATTTTAAACTCTGAGATTTACATCAAAGAAAATAAATTTCTAAGTACCTCAGAATAAAGACATGATTTTTAGAAAATTCATCAGAAAATCAGAGTTTGTCACAAAATCCATAGCTCAATAATGTGCTTGTGAAATAAAGGGTGTGATTGAACATATGAGATCAGAGACTGAAGAATTTCACAATTTCGTAATTATAAGGTAGACAAGAATAATTTATTTAAACTCTCAAGACATAGACAAAAGACATACTCTGATGGAGAAATATATAAAATAAACTAAACCCCTTTTTTTTTTCTTTTTTTTTTTTTTTTTTTTCAAATGGACGCTTTTCAGTGTAAATGAATCACGACCTTTTAAGGATAATTTTGCCACAGTATTTCTCCAGTAATCAGAGATTGTGACTGGTCACCATAGATTTTAAAATCTTGGCAATTACTTAATACCAGTAAGTGTTTGGGTCTTCCCAGTCACTGTCATATAGACATCTAAGATCTCAAAGGAGTACCATGCTTATTTGCAGGGGTGTATATATCATCAGAGTTTATAATCACTGTCTAATTTACTGAGAGAAAATGCAAATTAGTCAGTCTCACTTATAATTAAGATATGTGAAGTAATAGAGTCTCAATGATATCAATATGCATATAGTGTTAAGTAGTAGCACAAAATTGAGATCAAGATTAAAGAACTGAACTGAGATTCATGATTACTAATTCATATCATGCTTCATAGTATCTTCACAGGTTTGTTTTCTCAGAGAAATAAAAATGAAATCATTAATCAAGATTCAGAGTTTACAAACATCAGAGAATATCGTCAGAGAATGACGATCAGAGAATGTCATCAGAGTATAGCACACCGAGTATATCATCAGAGAATGTCATCAGATTTTAACAATCAGAGTATATCATGGCAACTTTGTGAGCAATACATATGGTAATTTGACAATTGTAATTTGAAAGATCTGACCAGTATGTTTACTCAGTTCCTGATATCATTCCTAGCTCATTCACCAGTCTAGTGAAGGTTGCTTCACTTAGTGGTTTGGTGAATATGTCTGCTAGCTGCTGTTCTGTGGGAACAAAGTGAAGTTCAATGGTACCTTCCTCCACATGCTCCCTTATAAAATGATATCTTATACTGATGTGCTTTGTCAGAGAATGTTGAACTGGGTTTCCTGTCATAGCAATAGCACTTTGGTTATCACAATAAATAGGAATTTTAGAAAAGGATAACCCATAGTCCAACAGTTGATTCTTCATCCAAAGAATTTGAGCACAGCAGCTGCCTGCAGCTATATACTCTGACTCTGCTGTTGAAGTGGAAATGGACTTCTGCTTCTTGCTGTACCAAGAAACAAGTCTTCCACCCAGAAATTGACAACTCCCACTTGTGCTTTTCCTGTCAATTTTGCAACCTGCAAAATCTGCATCAGAGTATCCAATTAGACTAAAATCTGATTCTCTAGGATACCATAATCCCAATGATGTGGTTCCCTTGAGATATCTGAATATCCTCTTTACTGCAATCAGATGAGGCTCTCTTGGATCTGCCTGAAATCTTGCACATAGACATGTGGCATACATGATGTCTGGTCTACTTGCAGTCAGATAAAGCAAAGATCCAATCATTCCTCTATAGTTTGTGATATCCACTGATGCACCAGTGTCTTTGTCTAGTTTGGTTGCTGTTGCCATAGGAGTAGTTGCAGCTGAACTGTCTTGCATACCAAATTTCTTCAAAAGATTTCTGGTATACTTGGCTTGATTTATAAAAATCCCATCTTCAGTCTGTTTAACTTGTAAACCCAGAAAATAACTGAGTTCCCCCATCATGCTCATTTGGTACCTAGACTGCATGAGCTTGGCAAATCTTTGACAGAGTTTAGCATTAGTGGAGCCAAAAATAATGTCATCAACATAGATTTGGACTAAAAGCAGATCATTACCATGATTCAAATAAAACAGGGTTTTATCTATGGTACCTCTAGTAAATCCACTTTCAAGAAGAAATTGAGCCAGAGTTTCATACCATGCCCTTGGAGCCTGCTTTAGTCCATAAAGTGCTTTGTCCAACCTGTAGACATAGTCTGGATGTTTTGGATCCACAAATCCTGGAGGTTGTTCAACATATACCTCTTCATCCAGTTTTCCATTCAGAAAAGCACTCTTGACATCCATCTGAAATACCTTGAATTTATTGTGAGCAGCATAGGCCAGAAAGATTCTGATTGCCTCCAATCTTGCAACTGGGGCAAATGTCTCATCATAGTCAATACCTTCCTGTTGTGAGTACCCTTTTGCCACAAGCCTTGCTTTATTCCTTGTAATGACACCCTCACTGTCAGTTTTGTTTCTGAACACCCATTTTGTACCAACTATGGATCTGTCTTTAGGTCTTGGTACTAGGGTCCATACTTTGTTTCTCTCAAACTCATTTAGCTCCTCTTGCATGGCTTGAATCCAGTCAGCATCTTGAAGAGCTTCCTCCACCTTTTTAGGTTCTGTTTGTGACAGAAAGCAATGATGTAAACACTCATTTGCTGTAGCTGTCCTTGTTTGCACACCTGCTTCTGGATTGCCAATTATTAAATCAGGTGTGTGAGATTTTGTCCACTTCCTAGCATGTGGAAGTTGACCATTTTCATCATTGGATCCTCCCCTTTGATCCATGCTCTCCTGATTCTGTTGATTATTCTCTGTAGCTCCCCCTGCATTTGTGCTATCAGAGTTTAAATCAGTATTCTCTGATGAGTTTGAGTTAGCATTCTCTGATGAGTCTTGGGTAGAGTCTGAAACATTCTGATGCTCCCCCTCAGCAAGTGCTTCATCATCATGAACTTGTAAATTTTCATCAGAGTTTGCTGTATCTTGTTCACAGTCAGAGTTTGACTGTTCATCAGAGTTTATCGAATCAGAGAATATTTCTTCATTTTCAAAATGCTGTTTTTCATGATCATCCATATCTGTTAAGCCCATGATTTTCTTGTCATCAAATGACACATGTATGGATTCCATGATCACCTTGGTTCTTAGATTGTAGACTCTGAAGGCCTTTGTTATCAGAGGATAACCTACAAAGATGCCTTCATCAGCTTTTAAATCAAACTTGGTAAGCTGTTCTGGATGAGTCTTCAAGACAAAGCATTTGCACCCAAATATATGAAAGTACTTCAGATTTGGCTTCTTTTTCTTCACCATCTCATATGGGGTCTTGCCATGCTTATTAATCAGTGTTGCATTTTGAGTGAAACAGGCTGTTTGAACAGCTTCTGCCCAGAAATAAGTAGGCAATTTAGCCTCATCAAGCATAGTTCTGGCAGCTTCTATAAGAGTCCTGTTTTTCCTTTCAACTACACCATTTTGCTGTGGTGTACCAGGTGCAGAGAATTGTTGCACTACACCTCTTTCTTTGCAGAACTCTTCCATTGTTGAATTTCTGAACTCAGTTCCATTATCACTTCTAATGATCTTCACTTTGTCTTCAGATCCATGATCCAGTTGTTGCACATGATCCATCAGATGCAAGGCTGTTTCATCTTTAGAGTGAAGAAAATATACCCAAGTGTATCTGGTATACTCATCAACAATGACAAGAGCATATTTCTTCCTTGCAATGGATGGTACATTGACTGGTCCAAATAGATCAACATGTAGAAGATGATATGGTTTGTTTATTGAGAATTCAGTCTTACTCTTGAAAGATGTCTTTCTCTGCTTGGCTTTTTGACATGAATCACATAATCCATCAGATGTAAGTAGTGATTCAGGGAGTCCTCTCACAAGCTTTTTCTTTATAAGCTCATTTATGGAGTTGAAATTCAGGTGTGAGAGCTTCTTATGCCACTTCCAACTTTCTTCTGCAGAGATTCTTGTAGATAAGCAAATTGCTTTTCCTTCAGAGTTTGTAGGCAGGTGGATTTCATAAATATTTCCATGTCTGTGAGCAATTACTGCCACCTTGCCTGTTGACTTGCTTACTATCTCACTGTGTTCTCCATAGAAATCAACATGATATCCTCTGTCACAGATTTGACTGACAGAGAGTAAATTGTGTTTTAGCCCTTGAACAAGAGCTACATTTGATATGATGACATTTCCAAGATTGATGTTGCCATATCCCAGAGTCCTTCCTATGTTGCCATCTCCATAAGAAACACTTGGGCCAGCCTTTTCCACAAACTCTGACAGCAGGGCCTTATTTCCAGTCATGTGTCCTGAACATCCACTGTCCAAGACTAGAATATTCTTCCTGTTGCCCTGCAATCACAAAGACCACTAATTGTTAGTTTTAAGGACCCAGACTTGCTTGGATCCTTTGGCCTTATTAAGTTTGTTAGCTTTTGCAGCGGTATTATTATCAGAGTTTGAGCTAACAGACTTTGCAACAGAGTTTGTACTAGAAACAGAGTTTGTACTTGCAGAGTTTTTATTAACCTTTAAAGAAGGTTTCAATTGATAATAATCATAATACAAACTATGATATTCTTTGCAAGTATAAATAGAATGCCATAAACTACCACAATGAAAACATGGATCTTGTGGTTTATATCTAATACTACTTTTTCTAACTCCAGACTTTGTAGGTAAAGAGTTAATGTCCTTGTTCTTCCTGCAAAAATTAGCAAGATGATTAGTATTACCACAGTTATGGCATGTCTTCCTAGGTGCATTTGGAACAGGCATGTAGTTATTACTCTTGTCTATTCCAATCTTGCCATTTCTATTTTTCCTAGGCTCCTTGTCTTTGCTATCAGACTTTACCTCTTTAAGCTTATGTTTAAGCTGTTTCTGAGTCATCAGTCCTATGTTAACCTGTTTGGGCTTATCAGATTTTAAATTGTTGTTAATCTCTGATTTTGGTCTATTCTGTTTAGACTTAGAGGATTCAGCAACAAATTTAACAGGTTTAACCTTAGGTTTTTGAGTTTTAACAAACTCTGTTTTTGATGACTCAGCTTCTGAGTTATCAGTGTAACCTAGTCCCTTCTTCCAGTTTCCACTACCTAAGATATCCTGAGTAGTTTTGCCTGAATTAGTCTATGTCTTAATGATTTCCCTTTCCTTAGCAAGTTCTGATTGAAGAGATGCATACCTCTTTAATAATTCATCTTTGACAATGACAGCTTCATCTCTTTCTTTCTGAACTTCCAACATCTGAACTAATTCTTTTTCTAGATAATCATTCCTTTTCTTTACACTTAGAGTTTCAGATTTTAATCTTTCATTTTCTAAAGTCTGATCTCTAAAGCTGGTATGCAAAGTTTTAAGAAACAATCTTAACTCAGTTATATCTTCAGTATCAAAGGCAAGAGTAGAATGAGGTACCTTTGCAGTAGATTCAGAGTTGTTGTCAGTGTTTGCCATCAGAGCATAATTGACTTCTTCTTCTGAATCAGATGTATCTGTCCAGTTTCCTTTCTTGGTGATAAAGGCTTTTTCTTTTTCCTTCTTGGCTTTCTTGCATTCAGATGCAAAGTGACCCTTTTCACCACAGTTGAAACAGGTATACTTGTCAGCTTTTCCAGCTTTCTCTTCCTTGCCCTCATTCTTCTTGAAGTTCTTCTTATCATAAACTCTGTCAGAGTTTCTGTCTTTCCTTGAAAAACTTTTGCCTTTGTTGAACTTTTTGTAGGCCAATTTCTTGAAGCTTTTCACCATCAATGCTGCTAACTGCATCATTTCATCATCACTGTCATCAGAGTCTGAGACATCAGAGTTTGAGTCATCAGAGTTTGATGACTCAATGTCAGACTTTGTGACATGAGCTTTTCCTTTGTTCTTAGCAGCTTCCTCTTGTACTTTCAGAGCAACAGACTTTGATTTGCCTCCATGACGTTTGCTTCTTTGCTCCATCTCAAGTTCATGGGTCTTCAGTCTTCCAAAAACATCATCAAGAGACATTTCTCCAAGATCAAGATTGTCTCTTATTGTGGTAACTTTCAAATCCCACTTTTCAGGAAGAGCCAGAAGAAATTTGAGGTTTGAGTCTTCAAGATCATATTCCTTGTTTACCAGAGATAAGTCATTCAGCAGTTTGACAAATCTGTCATACAGATCTGTCAAGGACTCACCAGACTTTGAGTCAAAGTGCTCATACTCCTGTGTAAGGATTGTTTTTCTGTTTTTCTTAATGGCCTGAGTTCCTTGACATCTGGTTTCCAGAGCATCCCAGATTTGTTTAGCAGTTTTGCACCCAATTACCCTATTAGACATTGCATTATCAAGGGCACTGTGCAAAAGGTGTTTCACCTTTGAGTCTTTACCAATTGACAGGATGTCCTCAGGGGTATAGTCTTTCTTTTCTTTTGGAACCATCTTCTGAGGTTCATCAGCAAGCCCAACAGAGAGCTTGGTGGGCATATGTGGTCCATCAAAGATCCTGTCAAGGTATTCTGGATCAACAGAGTCTAAGAATATTATCATTCTCTCTTTCCAGACTGGATATTCAGATGCCTTAAGAATTGGAACTCTAAAGGATGAAGCTTGTGATTTTTCAGACATGATTGTGATTAAGATCTCACTGTAGTAGTCTTAACAGACCTCGCTCTGATACCACTTGTTAGGTCCTATAAACTCACTATATAATCTGATATAGTGATCACAATCTGTAACACAGTAAGACAATATAAGAGATTGAAAGTAATAAACTCTTATATTCACAAAGCTTTAATGATTATAAAAACTCTCTCAGTGATTTATAATGTATCACTAAGAGCTGCTAGGGTTCTTAACAATGTACTCGATAACTCAACTCATCTAGAGTAACCCTAATCTGTGTTTATATAGACACAGTTACAAAATCAATCTCTGATTTGATATCCTATAAATCAGCTATGAATTCTATCAATCAAAGATTGCTACAGTTTTCTGTTTAGTTTCCATAGTCAGCAAATCACTCCTCCGCTTCTATCCTTCCTTGAAGTATATCCGCTTCTGAGCTCTTTCCACGTGTAAACTCTGACGAGTCTTGACTATGTAAACTCTGATCAGACTTTATCAAACTCTGTCAGACTTTACTAAACTCTGTCAGACTTTACTAAACTCTGATCAGCTTCTAGCTTAAACTCTGATGATTCCTGTTCTAAAACAAACTTTAAGAACATTAGTAATCATCAATTATATCTAACAGAAATTCCTTCATGTGGCGCAAGTATGTATCACTTAGAATTTCTTCTAAGTACCACCACTGTGGAGCTATAAGGCGCAAGCTTTGACCAAAAGTCAAAGCGCAACCCTCGGTCACTTAGATTAATTCTAAATACAACTTCCTCCTTTGTCTCCTTAGCGCAACTTCCTGTCAGCGCAACATTTGACCAAAGGTCAAAGCGCAAGTTTCCTTCCTTGGAAATTTTCCAAGTAGTTGACACAGGGGAGCACTGTGGTGGCACAAGCTTTGACCTGAAGCACAACCTTTGACTCTCACTGAGTACTGTAGAGGCGCAACTTCAAACACTTTGAATTATTTCTAAGTAAACTCTACAACAAGGGCTTGGCGCAAGTTTTCAATACATATATGTATATATATATATATTTGGCACAGCTTTGGACATTTTTGTTTGTTCTGGCGCAAGTTCAATTTAACTAACCACAGTTAAATTGAATTCGTCCAGGACAAACTCAATTTGTCCAGGATGAACTCGTTAACAATGGTTCGTTTATGAAGCCTATAAATATGTGATTGTGGTTCTCACAATTTACACATCCTTCGGGATGAAATAGCCAAGTGCTCTGCACGGCTACTCCCACTATACATACACCCTAGCCTAGCTTTGTTAGAGAAATATCCGTAGCGGTTAGAGTTTGTAATATTGAGAGTAGTGGCCATTGTGGCCGAACCTTCAGGTTTGGATTTATAGCACCCTTCGAGGTATTTATCAATATACAGATGTACCTTGGAAAATATTGTGTGTTGATTTAATATTTTCATATCCTCAGAAATCGACCCGATATATTTCCGGAACACGAAACCCATTACAAAACTGCAATTTGTTTATCTGCAAGATTCGAAAGAATTTTAAATTGTAGTGAGTATCGTATTCAACCCCCCTTCTATGATACTTTGGACCTAAAACTATCACCATCACTAATTCATGGCAGCAATCAAAAGAATTGCTCTCCCATAAAAAATCACTGCTGCTATTCTTAGCATTGTATGTCAAGGGTATAAGTCTGAAATGGTACAAATAAAAGAATCATTCCCAAGAAACTCTGCCCCACATACTGTGTGACATCAAATCATATAAAAGTACCATCAACTCTTCTGAATAACATGATTTAGAAGAGTCGCTAAAGTGATCAGATCTCCAGATTGGCCAACAACAAAATATATGGCACCAATCAACTTATTATTGCAAGTCGTGCCATTAAATTCACAAACTCCTTTCCACTTAGCCGGGCGAGGTGGCACTCCTTCATCACTAAACGAAGGGTGGTCACCAGCTGCGATCCCAGTGTCCAGAACGCCAATAATCACCCCTTTACCATAATTTGAGCCTTCCCAGAATCCTAAGTTTTGGCGCAATCCCAAAAAATTGGGACTATGAGTTGTGTGTAAATAAAAAACATTCTGTTGCCTTATGGATAAGACTCCTTGCATCTTCTCTATTGCTTTAGCCTCCTCGGGTGATAACCGAGCAGCAAAGCCTCTGACAACTTTATGATAAGTGTGAACCATCCGTGGCTGCAGGTCCAAACTTGATGTTCCTAGTGGCAAAAATGAATGGTAGGTGTTGTGAGAGGAATTGATACAACACCCCCAGAACCGTATAGCACAATTATAGGGATATTCGTTACAACTACGATTATTGCGGCTAGCTTTTAGGGGCTACCGTTAACATAAACTAAAGAAAAACAAATATGTTTAAGGGCTGAGCTTGCAATGAACCAAACAACGAGGCCGGAATTGTGGAATTCCGTCCTGCAATTGCCCGGAAATGTACGTCACAAGGGTTACACGTGCCTCTCTTTAGAGTGTAGAACTCGTGAGTAAATGAATCCGAATTTCTTCCCTTTGCAAGGTGCCTACATACCCTATTTATAAGGATCAAGCCCATGTAGTTCTCGATTTAGGACTCTGAAGAGATAAGCTCTTATCCCATCTAGTTTAGGATAAAACAACTTCCTCTTGTAGTTATCTAGCGGTATCCCACTCCAAGTAGGTCACTTGAAGCCTTCATCCTGCATGATTATCCCAATATTCTTGGATTATCTCCACCGATTGTAATTATCTTCCTTATAGGAGTATTTATCCCCCAATTCGCAGATAAATGATAGCTGATATACTCCCAATATACTTCCAATTCGTCCTCCTACAAATAAGGAAGAAGAGTCCTGCTTGGAGTCTGTCTGCCGTTTTGCCCAGGCGGCGGAAGCCCTGCCAGCGGCATCCCCTAACTGCAGCCCTGTAGCTGCAAGCCAGAATGCACTTAGCGGTAACCCCTAGCAGAGGTAACCCCTAAAGCGCCTTCAGGTGCAACCTCATGCTGATAGCAGCCTTCATCGTGCTTCCAATGCAAGTCCATATACCTCCTTGTATGCTTCCAACGGTTCACCCAACCATGGTGAAGCCCATTATCCTTAACTAGATGATTCCAGTAAACCCGAATAAAGCCCAAATAAAATGATGGGCTATAAAATAAGCCCAGGGAGATTTTATGGCACAACAACTACCCCCCGGTTTCTTAAAGTATTAAATACGAGAGGAACCTAAGAACGGTAACCCTTAAATTCCCAGCTGCAAGCCCTTGAATCATGCTAGGGGTTAATCATAAATTATTTCTAAGCTTACGTGGGCGTAGCCCGGTGTAAGAAACAAGAAATAATTAAGATATACCTCATACATAATCATAAAACCAATTATATTAATTTATTCTACTGCAGCCACCGTAAGCCTTGAAAATAATTCCCCAAAATAATTAAAATCATCTCCAAGAATTGTGTTTAAGCTTCCGCAATTTCAGCTCCACCCTTTCAATTTCCCGCGTGTGTCAGATGATTTTTTAGATAAGGCTGATCCCAAATATTTCGGGACTTAATTTAAATTCAGATTGATTTGAATTGTAACAATAAACCCCTAAGTAGGTGGTGCAGTCGTAGAGGTCTATCACGTCTCTACCTCTTCAGCCACCCACCTGGGCCTCAAGAACCCCTGGCTCATCAAAGCTACCTCCACGCCAAGCCAGTCACGGCACGCCACCTGGCACGGTTGTCCCGCACTTCCTACCGCTATATATACACATACATACAGCCTTGTTTCACTTTTCATTATCTCTTAAACTCTTCACTTACTCTCCCTCGGAAGCACTCCTAGGCGCAACTTGCTTTTCCTCTCCGGCGTTTTCTTCTCCGACTCTCACCGACCCCCGATCAATGGTATGCCCTTTTACTTTCGTCTCTGTTTTCCGTCACATTTTCACCATGTTTGCGGCTAAGTGTTTATATGACCCATGCTTGATTTTCACATATTTTTTTTTGACTGTTCACCTCGGCATGCGTGCACACACCCACATCTGTCTTGCTTGAGGTTATTATGTCAGATTAAACTGCTACTTTGCTCTGCATGTTTGTGTAATCGATTGTATACACTGATTTCTTGAATGTGCACACACCGCTGGCTTTAATCGACTCTGATTAGGCCCTGTTTCTTTTCCGACTGGGTTATCGCCCTTGGTGTTGTTGCGTTGCTTTGGAGCCCTGATCGTAACCCTAGATTGTAAACCCTAGGTTCCCAATCATCTCTAGGGGAAACCCCTCTTTTACAATCGAACCCCTTTCCGTGCCACTTATATGTTTTGAATGTATTGTTGTGTGATTTGCTTGCTGTATCTGTTTAACTTGTAGCCTAGGGTAATCATTGAATGTTGATTGTTATGGTTGAGGTTAGGGTTAGGATTGGGCTTCCCGCTCTGGGTGCCCTGTCAGGCTTCCCGTTAGCAAGCGCAGAAGACGGATAGTCATCCGTAGCCCATACCACTCCCCTTTGAGGGAGGCAGTCCCCTCATGCCTTAGGGCTCCACCTGGAGCCTTTCCATTCCTACTTCACTCCCGGAGGGCTCCACTTTTGCAGCCCAGCTTTCCGCAAACCCTTTTTCCTTTTCTCTTCTTTCTTCTTTCGACCTTTTCACCCCTTGTTGAGTCCTTTGTTAACCCATCCTTTCCTCTTGTAGATGTCTAAAGGATCCATGTCCTCCCATTCTTCCCAATCTGCTACCAGCAAGGCTCCCGCAGTCATGGTCGACACGGGGTCTTCCTTCAGCTCAGACCACCATCTTGCTAAGCCACTCCTAGGGGTTAGTTCTAGGACTCGTTCCAAACGCAGCTCGGTGGTGAAGGAGCTCAACTGGACCACCTCTGAGTCTGGCCAGGCGGACGGGACCCCGGGCCTCCCGCTGGATGCTGCTGATGAAGCCCTCAAGGGGAACCCCGAGGAGATTGGACGAGACTCCGAGGCTTCCATGGAGGTTATTGAGCCTCCAGTTGTTTTCCCAGGCCTGCGAGCACATGGACTCAATCATGACTCCCGTCAAGCTGCAATCCCTCCTGGAGTCCTGCAACCCTGGTTGCACCTTGGTGATCCCTAAGCCTAGGGAGAGGTGCCACTGTTTCGACACCCTCAGGCCGGGCACCAACTACCCCAACGCTGTGCTCTCCGCCCAGTTCTTTAGGCTGGGCTTGTCTCTCCCCCTCCATCCTTTCATCCTGGAGGTTTTGGACTTCTATGAGGTCTCCCCCATACAGCTTACCCCCAACTCCTACCGCATGGCGGTCTGCCTCTACATCCTCTATGACATCCACCATGGGGTGAGGATGTCTGCTTTGGAGCTGGGCTGGTTCTTCCAGCTGAAGCTCACTGGGAAGACCCCAGGGTTCTTCTATCTCACTGCTTAGAACACCCATCATAAGAAGGGCATCAAGGGTAACCGCCAGTCGATGTCGGACTGGCAGAAGCTCTTCCTTTACTGCTATGACTGCCCAGTCTACATGAAGGACTTCAATCTCTTCCCCTGTAAGCCAGTTTTTCCCTTGTCCATTATCCGGTTTAGCTTTTTTGGCTTCCCATTTAGTTTCCTTATGCTTGTGTTTGTTGTAGACATGCCAGTGCAGACCCCTTTGACGGGAGAGTCCCTTGAGAGAGCCAAGCATGTGTTGGGGCTATCCACCAAGCTAGGTGATGGCTCTAGCCTGCTTACTCCAGAGAATCTGGAGAGGCTCGGGTTTTCCACCACGGTGGTTGATGCATCCCCCGTTGACGAGGGGTTGCAGGTGTTGAGGGGACGGGAAGCCCGGGTTTCCTCTTTAACTTGCAATATTGAACTTGTTAATTGTCAATGCTATGTCTCTTACATTCCCTGTTGCATGCCATGCATTCTGTATAACCTTCATGTCATTTGCTATGCTTGCATCCTGCTGTGTCTCCATTATCAACTGCATAGTTTCTGACCGTTTTCCTTTGTCTTCTTCTGCAGATATGGCTTCCAACATTCCCAAGTTTGTTAAGCGCTCCACCAAATACGAGGATCTATTCGGGGAGGCTTCCGACTCCCAGGCTCCCGTTCCTGCCAAGATGATCTCCTAGCTTCCCACTCCTTCTCTCGACCAGAAGAAGGCCTCTTCTGGAAGCCGCAAGAGGGACCCTTCTAAAACGGCGGAA
Source organism: Daucus carota subsp. sativus (assembly GCF_001625215.2). NCBI lineage: Eukaryota > Viridiplantae > Streptophyta > Magnoliopsida > Apiales > Apiaceae > Daucus > Daucus carota. The sequence goes on from NC_030382.2 coordinate 25,902,632, forward strand.
GCGGGGTCTTCCGCGGAAGCCCGCACAAGCAAGAAGCCCAGGTTAACCCTGGCCCGCAGCTCTCCAGCTTCCTCTTCCTCTCAAAAGACCCAGCTTTATCAGCGGATGCTAGGTGATCAGATCCCTGAGGCCACCATTCGGGAGTGGGACAAACTCTCGATAGTTGAGGCCACCCGTGATAAGGTGGTGGCCAATGCTAAGAGTTTGTTCCTCGACTTGAAAATAGGCCAGCACGTCGCTGATACTGCTAGGGTCAATGAGACGATGGGGGCGGACCTGAAGCAGGCCAGGGTGGACCTAGCTTCCGCCGTCAAGGATAGGGATCTTCTGCGGAAGGCCAACCAGGAGCTGAAGGAGGCGGAAGCCAGGGTTCGCGAGGAGAGGAGGAAGGAGGATGCCGTGAGGCGTTCCTTGGAGGAGGAGACTGACGGCCTCGGGAAGATGGTGAAGAGGCTGGAGGGCCAGGTGAAGGAGCTGCAGGAGGCTGCCGTCGCCGCGAGGGTGACAAGGAAAGAGCGTAAGGCCGCTGTTTTCGAGGCAGGGGTTGCCGCAGGGGTTAAAGATTGTGTTAAGTCTGCTTATCGCTTCTTCCCCGATAACAATTGGGCCAAGTTGGGACCCAATGCTGCTCTCGCCCTTGAGGAGGCAAAAGTTGAAGACGCCACCAGCTCTGGGAAAGTCGAAGCGGGCGCCAAGGAAGTTCTTGGGGGTACCCCTGAGGGAGAAACTGAGGCTGAGAACCGACAGGAGGCTGAGAAGGCACCCCTTCTGGAATCTAATGTGGTGGCCCAGGTGGAGGCCCTAGTTGCAGCCCCTTCCCAGAACGCGGTTTCCCCAGATGCTCAAGCTGCCGAAGATACTCCCAAGGCCTCCTCCTCTCCAGCTGCCTCCTAACTACTCTCTCCCCGGTGTTTTAATCAAACTTTTATTTATAACTACGAATTTGTGCATGGCGCTAGCGTCACGAATTGAATATTTTTCTTGATGAGGGTGCGGGCGCCTCAGAATGCCCCGCAAGATATTCTGATATTCCAAGGCACCTCCCCCTGTTGGTGTGGGGTGAAACTTTCCATTGTATTATTTTTTTATCGCATCTGCTCTTCTCCTTCGTCATTTGCCTTATGTATATTGTTTGCATCCCCTTTTGACATTACCGCTGTTTCTGCTGTCTAACCCTTCCATGCAGGTGAAAAGAATGAGGGTAAGGGGTAACCCTTACATTAAGAAGGCAGTAAGTCCAATTTTCGGGGTTGTGACCCTCGGAACTTTGTTCATCGGGGTTGTTTCCTTCCTTGAGAGTATATATAGATGTAATTATGTTAACTCCCCGATAGCGTAAGAGCATTTAATATTTCCTTGTAATAATCCATCCAAGCACAAGTAAACTCAATCTTACGCGCAAGCTTGGCTTCAGGGCTCCACACGTGAGCCCCAAGTGTGGGCACGGATACCCTCGGGCGTAAGCCTTAAAGTGATCCCCGAGTGTAAGCCTCCAGATGATTCCGCAAAATATGCCTTGAAGTGATTCCGCCAATGTAAACCTCGAAAGCCTTAATAGGCTTTAAACTCAAAAGCTTTGCTAGGCCTTATACCTTGAAAGCCTTGAGAGCCTTGATAGGCTTTCAACCTTGGAGGGCTAGTGTAAGCCCAAAACCTTGCAAACTTGAAAAGCTTGAAACCTTGAAAGCTTTGATAAGCTTTAACCTTGAAGGGCTCCTGTAAGCCCAAAACCTTGCAAGCTTGAAAAGCTTGAAAGCTTTGATAAGCTTTAGCCTCGAAGGGCTACTGTAAGCCCAAAACCTTGCAGGCTTGAAAAGCTTGAAACCTTGAAAGCTTTGATAAGCTTTAACCTTGAAGGGCTACTATAAGCCCAAAACCTTGCAAGCTTGAAAAGCTTGAAACCTTGAAAGCTTTGATAAGCTTTAACCTTGAAGGGCTACTGTAAGCCCAAAACCTTGCAAGCTTGAAAAGCTTGAAACCTTGAAAGCTTTGATAAGGTTTAACCTTGAAGGGCTACTGCAAGCCCAAAACCTTGTAAGCTTGAAAAACTTGAAACCTTGAAAGCTTTGATAAGCTTTAGCCTTGAAAGCCTTGATAGGCTTTCCTTCCAATTAGTGCAGTCAAGTTGTTGAGTTGCGTTTCCCAAGTATTAATGCTTTCGGTTTCCAATTTTTTGAATTGTAATCCAAGTAATACTAATGATATGCCTACTACCCCACGAGTTCTTTAGCATAATTACAATTATGGTGGAGAACTAGATGCAATTGAAGCCCTAATTATTTTTATTTTAAGCATACATGAGGCATTCAATTAACAATCACGGTAAACAAAAAGCTGTGAAATTTTATTGAACCACATGGTAAAGAGTTGACATAATATAATTTTGGGGGGTGTGAAGACACCACCCCCCGAGCATCCTAGCAAATAAATCAAATAGTAGCCTGATAATTCTCCTAAAAGCATAGCGATTACAACTAATAAACCGCCTTTATTGTCGTGACCCCAAAGCCGAAGCCTACAAAAATACTACCCGGGTGAAGCTACTGGTAATACCTCTTTAAGTGTTGGGCGTTCCAAGCCCGTTGTATGAGTTTTTTGTCCATGTCTGTAAGGTGATAGGTTCCTTCCCAAAGCACTGTCTTGATGATATATGGGCCTTCCCATTTTGCACCGAAGGCCCCATGAGCGGGAACCCTCATGTTAGGCATCATTTTCCTTAGGACCAGGTCTCCCGTTTTGAGGGGTCGGGCCCTCACCTTCTTATCAAAATATTTACGAGTCCTCTGTTGATATGCAGCAAGTCTCAACTGAGTCGTATCCCTTACTTCTTCAACCAGGTCTAGGTAGAGCCTGTGGTTGACTTCATTGTTCTCAGGGTCGTAGTTATCCCTTCGAAAGGACCCTGCTCCAACTTCCACGGGAACCATGGCTTCACACCCGTATGTTAGGATGAACGGGGTTTCGCTGGTGGTAGACCTAGGAGTGGTATTGTAAGACCACAACACTATTGGAAGTTCTTCTGGCCAACACCCCTTTTTCTCTTCTAGTTTGGCTTTCAGGGTGTGCTTGATAATTTTGTTTACGACTTCCGTCTGACCGTTACTCTGAGGATGGCACACTGCGGAAAACCCTTTCTTTATGCTAAGGTGTTCACAAAAATTTATCATCTCATTGCTGTCAAACTGCTTCCCATTGTCTGATATGAGCTTGTAGGGTACCCCGTATCGACAGACGATTGCTCTATAAACGAAGTCTACCAGTTTCCTTGCAGTGATGGAAGCTAGGGGTTCAGCTTCAGCCATTTAGTGAAGTAATCTACAGCCACAACTGCATATTTTACCCCACCTTTTCCTTTGGGTAATTCACCAATCAGATCTATACCCCAAACAGCAAACGGCCAGGGGCTTGTCAAGGTCTTTAGGGGTACCGCTGGGTTCTTATTGGTATTAGAGAACCTCTGGCAACTGTCACAGGCCTTGGCGAAGGGATGCGCATAATGTACTCACATCTTATCCCATCAACACACCTAAGGAGGGGTCGGTTGAACCCTCTTTTGTAAAGAATTCCATCATAAATCACATATTGGACCGCCTTGTATCTCAATTTTCTGGCCTCATCCTTATCTGCAGGCAGGGTTTCGTTGGCTATGTATTCCTGAATTGGGATTGTCCAAAGGTCAGACTCTCCAACCTCAACATCCTGGACTTCAATTTTAGGGATGCTAGGCTGATATTGGATTTCGAGGGGGATCACCCCGAGCATATGTGCATCCTTTTGTGAACCTAGCTTAGCCAGGGCGTCTGCATCTGCGTTCTCAGAACTTGGTATCTGCTCTAGCTTGATCTCTCTGAATTTCCTAATTAGTTCCTGGGCTTACCGCATGTAGAGATCGGTACGGGGACCCCTAGCTTGGAAGCCTCCTCGGATGTGCCAGACTACCAACATCGAGTCACTGTAAACATTCATATTTTCCACCCTCATCTCCAAGGCTAGCTTCAACCCCGCTATTAGGGCTTCATACTCCGCGTCATTGTTGGTGGCTTTAAAGTCGAAGTGAATGGAGCTTTGCAGCTTATGGCCTTCCGGGCTGACTAGGACAATGCCAGCCCCGGCCCCATTTCCATTGACAGCCCCATCGACGTACAAGTTCCACCAAGGGGAACAATTCTCGGGTATGGCTATTGGAGACTGAGGTTCAGTTACACATTACATCCCTTCAACTTCAAAAGTGGGTGGAAACTCTAGGATGAAGTCAGCTAGTGGTTGCCCCTTGATGGCGGTCCTTGGCTTGTACTCTATATCAAATTGGCCTAGCTCAACCGCCCATTTCATAATTCTGCCGGAGGCTTCCGGCTTGTGTAAAACTTGTCTGAGAGGGAAGGATGTGCGCACTTCAATCTTGTGAGCCTGGAAGTAAGGCCTTAATTTACGGGAAGCCAAAATTAGTGCGTAGGCTAACTTCTCCATGTTTGAGTAACGGGTTTCAGCATCAAGTAACCTTTTGCTCAAGTAGTATACCAGCTGCTGGGCTTGCTCTTCCTCCTTGATCAGGACGGCGCTAATTGAGAACTCGGAAACCCCTAGGTAAAGGAGTAAAGATTCACCCTCCGTTGGTTTTGCCAACAGTGGCGGGCTTCCAAGTTGCTCCTTCAGCTTTAGGAAGGCAGCCTCGCATTCTGTCGTCCATTCAAATTTTTGCCCCTTTTTTATGGCTGCAAAGAATTCTCTACATTTATCCGAGGACTTTGAGATAAACAGGTTTAGGGCGGAAACCCGGCCTGTAAGGCATTGCACCTCTTTCACATTCCTAGGCGACCTCATTTCAATTAAGGCCTTGATCTTCGCAGGGTTAGCTTCGATTCCCTTGTGATTGACAATGAAGCCCAGGAACTTGCCAGATTCAACCCCGAATACGCATTTTTGGGGATTCAACTTCATCCTGTAATCCCTTAGTATGCCGAACATCTCTGATAAGTGTGTCACATGATCATAAGCTTCCTTTGATTTGACTAGCATGTCATCCACATATACTTCCATTGTTTTCCCAATCTGGTCCTTAAAATCTTGTTGACCAGCCTTTGATATGTAGCCCCAGCATTTAGCAAACCGAATGGCATGCCGATATAGCAATAAAGCCCCCTGTCAGTGATGAAGGAGGTGTGTTCCTGATCTGGCTCGAACATGGGGATTTGATTGTAGCCCGAGTAGGCGTCCATAAAGCTCAACAGTGCATGCCCTGCAGTGGAATCCGCCAATTGGTCAATTGGAGGAAGCGGGAAGCTATCCTTAGGGCAAGCCTTGTTCAGATCAGTGAAGTCTATGCATGTTCTCCACTTTCCATTGGGTTTCTTCACCAATACCGGGTTTGCTAGCCATGTGGGGTAGAAGGCTTCTTTTACTAGGCCTGCCTCCAGTAGTCGGTCTACCTCTTCCTGAAGAGCGGTAGCCTTTTCCCCACTAATTGGCCTTCTCTTCTGCCTGACTCCCTTTCTGTCTGGGTCAATATTGAGGTGGTGGCACATGACTTCTGGGTGAATCCCGATCATATCCAAATGTTTCCAAGCAAAGACGTCCAGATTATTCTTTAAGAATGCGGCCAGGGTTTCCCTTAGGTCCGGCCCCAATTGCTCCCCAATTTTCAGTTATTTAGAGGGGTCGGACTCATCCACCAAGATGGACAGGGTATCCCCAGCTGCTCCAGTCGTCACTTGGGTTTCCGGCATCCTTGGGTCGAGGTCGATCTCAACGGTAACCTCTTTGTTGCCACCCTCTTGGGGTTGCGTACCCAGGATTTCATGAACGGGAAGCCGTGTCCGGTTTCCAAGTTGATAGGTTACCATAGCACTGTTGAAGTCACAAGGTGCCTCGCACTCATTTCCTTGCTTTTTATTTTGGGGCTGCTTTCGACCAGCCCCTTCAAAATCACTGTCAGTCACATCTTCCACAATCCCTTCAACCAAGGTTTCAGTTGTATCAATATTTTTCACTAGGGGTGCATCCGTGAGGGTAAGCCCTCCATGTACGGCATGTGAGGCTTCCAGATATGGGTCTTCCCCCGGATGTTGCACAATGATCACCATGTTGCAGGTCTCTTTTACAAATTTTATCAAAACTTTTCCCTGAGCCTTAGTTTCGGGTTCCTCCTCTATCTCCACTTGCTTATAACAGCTTTCCGGGATGTCTCCGTCCATTAGTTGGATCTCTTTACAGGCCTTTACTGCAGATCTCAAAGCCCTGCTATAGCATTCTCGCGAATCGGCCTGACATCCTCGCACACAGCCTACTCCATTAGGGGTTGGGAACTTCATTGACAAGTGGTAGATTGAGGTTACGATCCGCATGTCCCTTAAGATAGGTCTGCCCAGGATCCCGTTATAAGAGATGTCTTCGTTTACTATCATGAACTCTGCAATTTGAGTGGTAGCCAGTGGCTCTACTCCAAGGGTGACTGGGAGTCTTACCCTTCCAACAATTTGGACAACATTTCCTATGAAACCATACAATTCATTGTAGCAGGCCATCATATCTTTGTCGGCCATTTTCATTCTTTGATATGCACTGTAGGCCAGGATGTTGACAGAGCTTCCGTTGTCGACAAGAAGCCTGTGCACATTGACATTTCCGATCACGGCTGTTAGCACCAGGGCATCGCTATGAGGATGGTGTACCGCGCGTGCATCCCTTTCAGTAAAGGTAATGTCCATGGTGTCCACTTTAAACATTTTGGGAGGCCTTTCAGACAGATGGCACACATTGGTCAAGGGTGGCCCTCGGGCTTCCCGTACATATCTCTTCATAGCACTGCGTCCCTGGCCTCCCACGAGGGGTCCTCCGATGATCATTCGGACACTGCAAGCCCGGGTGTTACGGTTGGCTTCCGGGTTATTTGTCCTTTCAGCTTTCTTTTCCTTATACTTTTTAGCCTCTTGGGCTACAAACTTTGTCAACTACCCGATTCTGATTAGGTCCTCTATGTGGTCCTTGAGATGCACACATTCTGCCGTGTCATGCCCATTTAAGTCGTGGAAAGCACAATATTTCCCCTGGTCTTTCTTTCCAGGCAGTCCACTTCGAAAGGGCTTCCGGAAGAGTCTCGCCTTGTCTCCAACCTCGAAAATATGATCTATGGGAGCTGTCAGAGGCGTGTATTCATGGTACCTTGCCTCTCTTGTCTTCCTCATCGTTAGCCTTGACTTGTCGAAGCCTAGTGTGGTGGTTGTATTCACAGTAATGGGTGAGGTTTTGCCGTCTCGGTTCGAGGATTTCTCACCACTAGGCCTTATGTAGGGGTTCCTCTTATAGGTGTTCCTCCTATCTGGGCTGTAAGACCTATCTCTCTTGTTTTTCCAGCTGCTACGACTTTCAGACTTCGACTCCTTCTTCAACTTAGCTAGAGATTTCTCAATCACCTTGTGGAGTTCTGCCTTAGCAAAGAAGTCAGCCAGGGTTTCGGGCTCCCGCCCTTGCAACTCCTTCTAGAAGTCTGTTCCAGGCCTTACCCCCGCTATCAAGAAATTCTTCAGGGTTTCCTTTGATGTTGGCCTGACTCGGGGTACCTCTGAGTTGAAGCGTTTTAAATACTCTCTTAATGGCTCGTGTTCCTTTTGCTTAATATTAGCTAGAGTGTTGGCAGGTGGGGCATAAGTAACGGAAGCCCTGAATTGTCCCACAAATAGCTCGCTCATTTTCCTCCAAGAGCTGATAAAATTAGCGGGAAGCCTCTTGAACCAGTGATGAGCGTCATCCCTGAGGGTTGCAGCCAATAAGTGACATTTTGTGAGGTCTGGAATCTGGTAGACCTCCATTTCAGTGTCAAACCGGCTAAGATACTCCACGGGATCTGTGGTTCCGTTAAATCGCAGGTCGCCAACCCCCCTGTAGATACGCGGTAGGGGTGACTCCCCAACCCTTTTGGTGAAGGGTGACTTGACGGTAAGCTCGGCTTTCGACTTCTTATCGGCCTTCACCTTCTTTAGGGCTTCCAGCAGCTCTTCCATCTTGCACTTATCATCCCATCATCAAGTGCAACCTCATAGTCACCATCCAGGGGATGATCTCTCTTCTTGCTTATTTCCTCATCATTGTGCGACCCTGAGCTTTCCTCATCATCATGAATGGAGATAACCTTTGACGGCCTTTGGTTTTAATCCTTTGACCGAGCTTCAGACACGGGCTTCTCCTGTCTCTGGCTGGGAGGAGCCCTGCGTTGCGAGCCTTCAGGTCCATCCCCGTTAGGGGCCTTGTTGCCAAGCCTGTGCCCCAAGTCTTGCTCGGTCAGTTTCCTTGCAAGGCAGTCGAACACACTAGCAGCCTGTGAGTGTTCTCCATCATTTGTCTCGGGATTAGCTTCTTTCTCAGGGTTGCCACCTTCCTTCCTGCCGCATTCTCCATCAAAATCTAGCTTGGTGGGAGTCACCTTGCTTGCCTTTTTCGACCTTGTTGACTTTCTTTTCAAGGAGGCAATCCTCCTACTCATTCTCTTCATTTTTGCCTTCATCTCCTCGCGTGTTAATTTCCCGCTTGGAACATCGCTTTCATCTTGCGTAGCGCCTACCGGCGTCTTGGGATTTTCAGTGTTTTCGGGAATTTATGACATCTCTCCTCTCTAAGATCAGTAATCCCCTCCTTCTAGCGCCAAAAAGTGTTGTGAGAGGAATTGATACAACACCCCCAGAACCGTATAGCACAATTATAGGGATATTCATTACAACTACGATTATCGCGGCTAGCTTTTAGGGGCTACCGTTAACATAAACTAAAGGAAAACAAATATGTTTAAGGGCTGAGCTTGCAAAGAACCAAACAAAGAGGCCGGAATTATGGAATTCCATCCTGCAATTGCCCGGAAATGTACGTCACAAAGCTTACACGTGCCTCTCTTTAGAGTGTAGAACTCGTGAGTAAATGAATCCGAATTTCTTCCCTTTGCAAGGTGCCTACATACCCTATTTATAGGGATCAAGCCCATGTAGTTCTCGATTTAGGACTCTGAAGAGATAAGCTCTTATCCCCTCTAGTTTAGGATAAAACAACTTCCTCTTGTAGTCATCTAGCGGTATCCCACTCCAAGTAGGCCACTTGAAGCCTTCATCCTGCATGATTATCCGAATATTCTTGAATTATCTCCACCGATTGTAATTATCTTCCTTATAGGTGTATTTATCCCCCAATTCGCAGATAAATGATAGCTGATATACTCCCAATATACTTCCAATTCGTCCTCCTAGAAACAAGGAAGAAGAGTCCTGCTTGGAGTCTGTCTGCCGTTTTGCCCAGGCGGCGGAAGCCCTGCCAGCGGCATCCCCTCACTGCAGCCCTGTAGCTGCAAGCTAGGATGCACTTAGCGGTAACCCCTAAAGCGCTTTCAGGTGCAACCTCATGCTGATGGCAGCCTTCATCGTGCTTCCAATGCAGGTCCATATACCTCCTTGTATGCTTCTAACGGTTCACCCAACCATGGTGAAGCCCATTATCCTTAACTAGATGATTTTAGTAAACCCAAATAAAGCTCAAATAATATGATGGGCTATAAAATAAGCCCAGGGAGATTTTATGGCACAACAGTAGTAATTGTCCGAGTTCTTGGAATCAGACAGAACCGTGGAATCAGGCACATTTACATGGACAATGTAAGTCCTTGAACGTGGGTTTTGCTGGGAAATGGCTGGACCCAAGAGGCTTGAAATGCAAATTAAAGTGAAAAACCAAACCATAGTCATGTTTATATGTTCTTGCACTTATATTCTGGTATATTACAGTAACAATGTACTATTTATAGTACTACTAGGTTAGTTGAGTCTGGGATCATGGTTATTAATTTTGTTGGTAGGAAGCATTTGTATTCATCAACATAATTGGATTATAATGATTCTAAGTTTTGGTTTGAGGGCGGCTGTGTCGCCTCAAAAACATAGTTTATTGTTATGAAAAGTACATAGAATCGTTTATGCGGCTAATAGTCGATTAGTTGTCACGAATTCAGTAGCTTCTCCTACAAAAGAAAGAATATGTAATTGAAATCAAAGCTACTTATGTTTTCTTTAGGTGTTCAAATGATACTTGTATGCAACCTTTTATCTCTTTCAAAAATTTAACCTCCCAATTTGCAAATGAAAATATAGAAGCAAAAGCAATAGGTTATTAATCATTAAAATACCAACTATAGGTAAACGGTCATGGTGAAATCTAACATAATCTATCAAGAATTCAACCACTTTCTTGATTGTCCCAAACACCATTATTTTTTTTCTTTGTCTCTATGCTAAGAAGAGAGCATGTTATTCAATGTCTAAGATGTTTGCATATACAATCATAGCCAACACTTGGGGATTTGTTGTAGTTAAAACATATTTAAAAATTACTACGTTTTAATTATGTTTACACTTAGCATGAAAGCAACAAGCAACCTAGAAAATGAAAACGTATGGATACTTATATCTGGATTTTGTGACCTAGATATCTATATAATCTAGTTGAAAAGAAAGACATATTAAAAACTAAAATAAAATGGCATCTACTTAATGTGCATAACAAACGTATAAAGAAGTCGGACATAGTTTTTGATTATCAAAGTACAAAGTATCTAGCATAATTAGCAAAAGCGATACTAAACAAATAATATCTTTTCATTTAGAAGCTTCTCGCAATGCTTACTAAATCAATTCAACACAAAAAATATTCTAATTTCTAACAAAGCTTGAGAGACTAAACACATCCAAATTTATGCTGAAGAGCCTGTTAGATCAATGCTAGCTCCAAACTGAAATTTAGAAATTGCTAATAAAACCTACATCAACTTGATTCGTACACCAAGTACCATGTACCTTTAACCCCACAAGATCCTTTGCTTATTCCCATATTAAATGAGTGTCCTACACAAAGAAATTGAATTGTGAGTATATGATGAAGTAACTAAAATGCACAAATTTCAAATTTCGAAGGCATGGATGAATTTTATTTTAGGATTTTTGAAGTTCAGTGAGCCAATACAACATAAAAACCGAATAAACTACTTAAACAAAAGAGGATATTTAACAAGAAAAATCATAAGGTCTTTATTTTAAATCCTTAACCTCTATATATAATCACTTAAAAATATATATGAATTATATATTAGAATATATGTAACATATCAAGAAAAAATTTAATGAAATTCTTAATGATAGTGCAATATATCCCTTGAAAATAATTTCCATGCTAGTTATTGAACTCATCATATTTACATATATGTAACTTCCATACACAATTTGTAAAACGAAAACATATAATATAACTCCAAATTATATATGTAGAATTGATGTAGTGAAGAATCTAACACATAATTAGCTGGGACAAAGAACAATTGTATACCTTACACTGGGGCAAGGGATTCTTCAAAGCTACAAAATTTTTCTATGGTCCAAGATCTCATATCTAGGATTCTCGCAGGTTCTCCACTATCAAGATCTAATAAACAATTTTCACTTTCCAAGCGTATCATCATTATATCATATTTCCAACATCCCAATGGATATAGAGTAGGCCCAAAATAATTAAACAGTAAAACCCAAGAACTTTCAACAACATAATCGGTAATAACCCATAATTGGAATTCACCAGTACATTTCCAATATATCATGGCTAAATCTTCATTTACCTCTGCAATTTGCCAACAATAGAAATACGACTCTCTATTATGGTCCACAGCCTTGATCATCCCTAGCTCCTCATTTTAAGATTAAAGAACAAAATATAGGCTCCTATACTATATGTAGTACCCCAATGGAGACACCCATTGGAATATACAGAAGTTTTCCCAGGCTTTATACCAAATCCGCGACCAAAAAAGGGAATTAATATTCCAACAGTTGTATTGTGATTAATCGACCATGAATTTGTACTCATCTTGTATAATTCAATGTCAATATCTGGAGAATTACGGTTTTTTGAAACATTGACAACCACATATTCATAAGTTTCCCTTATAAAACCAAATTCAGTAAGAGAAAAATCACACCTAATACGATTCTCAAATCTTGGGAGATATGTAGTTTGTCTAGTAACAGGATTCCACAACAAATAGTTACCTTTGGAAGTAAAAGCACCACTACAAACATCAAAACATATCAAACCATTGCAAGAACCAACAAGAGACAATGCACCAACATATGGAATTGTAGGAGTCAAGGGGAATGAACTAAGAATCTCTCTGCCATCATCAATTGAGAGGAGAGTACTACAACCTTGAATGAATGGTATTTTAGTGATGTCAATGAACTCTAATATCAGTGATAGCGAAGTTTCAGCGGTGATGGGCCTAGGGAAACTAAGATGAGCATTTACCAAATCAGGGTTCTGGATGATGGAACAAAATGATTTACACACACACTTGCAAATTAATACACATTTTACCGACAACTTCAAGAAGATTTTACTTTGTAGATCTTCTGGTAGTGCAACAAATCGACTCTGATCACTCATCTTTTAGTAGATATAATCTAAGAGATGTGACCACGCTGGATTAATAATACCCCAATTCCATGATAGAACTTTCTGAAGATCACCTCACCGAATCTCAGAAAGATAAACTGAACAAGTATGGTCGTCTGTATTTGGGAATTGGGATGTAAAGTTTTTAGCCTAAATTGGGGTTATAAATTATAACTACGATATAGCGGTTTCTAAATATCTTGGCGAAGCTCTTAAATTTACTAAAGAGTTAATTACAGTTTGTAACCCTTAACTTTGGCTCAAACGCAGAAAAGTACACATACTTTGAAACGTGACAATTTGCACCCCAAACTTAAAAAAAAGCTTCAGTTTATAACCCTTCTGTTAAAAATTTCAGTTAATGTTAAATATGAGGTGTTTGTTCATGGGCATTTTCATACTTGTATAATATAGTTTTTGATTTTTATCAAAATAAATTATCTAATAATTCAATTTTATGCCTAAAATATTTTTTTACTTTAATAATAATACTTTCAACTATCAATACTCAAAAGAAATTTAATAGAAGATTAGATTTTTTTTACAATTTAAGAACTAATATTCGAGAAAAAAATATTTTAGTTAATTTTAATGAGATTGAAATGCTTATATTTAATTTATTTTGAGCAATGATAGTTGGGAGTGTTAGTATTAAAGTAAAGAAAAAATAATTTAGGCATAAAATTGAATTATTAGATAATTATTTTTGATAAAACTCAAAAATTATACTATGAAAGTACGAAAATATCCTTAAACTAACACCTCATATTTAACATTAACTGAAATTTTTAACGGAAGGATTTCAAATTGAAGCTTTTTTGGAAGTTTGGGGTGCGAACTGTCACGTTTCAAAGTATGGGTACCTTTCTGCGTTTGAGCCAAAGTTAAGGATTACAAATTGTAATTAACTCTTTACTAAATACAATCATATAAACTTCTACAAAATGGTTCGGGACAAAACTCAAGCTTCATAGCTTTTCTTTCTATCTAGTATTTTTTCGTAAAAATATTAAAACCTTATCGCAAAATTATATATCTCTTCTCATACACCACCTACATGGGCCAGGCCCAAAACAAAAAAATAAATAAAAGAATGAAACCAAAATCTATTTTGTTCACATGTTTATAACATATTATAATATGAAGGCATTTTCATATGCGTAACTGTTTATCCACTTTATGGATATATATGTAATCATTTTTCTAAATCATATGCTATTCTCAAATGAAGTAAATTTTTTTAATAACCACCACATGTAACACTCCGTGTGTATTTTACATAGATAACCATAATATATGTACCAATAAAGCCTTGATATTGTGTGTGTATATATTTCCATTTATCTCGCCCACTCTAGACATATATTCTATCTCTTATATTTATAAGTTGCACAAATATCTCTACGTTTCAAGACTTTTAAAGTCTTTTCCTTTCTCTTATACAGACCCTCATCATCTAAATATTAAAGTAATAGATATCATTAGATAAATCAGTGGTTGTAAAAAGTTACACATGTCTCAACATAGTCATATCACCTATATAATGTATTAGTCTCCTTTTTAAATTTAATAACATCTACTTAGTATCATATAAATTGCGTGTGTGTGTGTGTTAGTAAGAAATGAACATAACTTATACTTAATTGTATCAAGCCACATAATATAATGGCTTCAACCCTATCTTGGCACTTTTTTATTAAGAATTTGTAGATGTAAAAGATACCGACATATAAATTCCAGTAACAGTCTCTATGCATCTAACTGAACTTCATAAAAGATTTTTCAAGTAAATTTTTTATGTTTTTGATTAAAACCTAGACGGTTATTGAAAAAGATGTGCCTGAAGATGGCCTTTAAGTATGATAAATTGTTAAAAAAAAGCTTTTAAACATGTGAAAAATGGTCTTGACTAAAATCATTATAACAATTGAGGTTTTATAAGAAAATGGTGGTTTGTATTATACAGTTTTTACACTCCTTTGATTGAAATTTCAAAATATTAACCCTATCTATTTCACAAATTTTTATGAAAATATGCTCTCCTCTCTTCATATTCATTATGCTCATATTTCCTATTTTATTTATCCCAAAACTAAGGTGTATATTTATTCAATATAAATAAATAAATAAATATTACTGTTGGTCCTAGAATGTATTGAAAAAGAAGGGGGGGTTCAATGCAATACTAATAATTTGGAATCTTAATTCAAACAACAATAATAAAATTCAAGTTCATCAGTAGATTAAGATGTAAGCCTGAAGAAAATAGAAGTTGACTTCACAAAATAAATATATTATTTATTTCGTTGTGTTGCTACCATCTCAAGAAAGTGTTTCTTGAGCTTCTGTTCTCTCCGGAGTTACAGTGGACCTCTCTTAATCGAATACTATTGAAGGGGTGATGTTTTACTATATGACTTGCTATCTTCAAACATCATTATCAACACGGGTCCTGTTAGGACTGCAAAGCAGACTCTACTTTGCAGCTACTAACAAATTGCAGCCCATGTGACTTTTAAAACGCTAATCAAACAGGGATTACACTGTATGAAAGGCAACCTAGGATACATTCTATTTTAAGCTTATGAAATCCCTCAAATGGTGACTTGACACTTTTTAAACGGCGATCCATGACTTGTATACTCTGGAGCTTCTGATGCAGTCTTTACAGGTGTGCTACAAAACAAACTTTTCTGCGGCATCCCTGAGCTTTGAACATCTTTATCTGCCATAGCGTTTAACTTGATGAAGGTTCAAAATGCAACCAATATCTCCGATGACACTGACTCGAAGACACCAATGCTTGTTGTCAAACAAAAGACTCTTGATGATAGTGATTCCCTGAAGTTGTTGCTTTCAGGAAATCTAAGCCTTGATGTCACATGAACTAAACTTACTGTCTGCGGAGTTTCCATCAATGTTACTATCAGATATAAACTATTTATCGTGACCTGCAACTAGTTGTCTTCTGTAGCTTTACAGTTAGTCAATTGACAGTAACATTCCTTTATTCTTGCTGTCATTCTAATGTGCGACTTGAGGCATGAACAAATTAATGAATTTCTTCTAAGGACATTCTTATTACATGACAGTTATCGAAACACTACAAAGACATACTCTAGCTGTAACAATATGTTTTACTTAAAATAAACTAAATAAAAGAAATGTTTAGTTAAGTGCTATCTATCACCCATAAATCCTAACAATTACTTATATTTATTTGTCTAAACACTAGAACAATTATTAACTAACTTTAATTTATATAATATAATTGAATAAAAAATAAAAGAATCAATTTTGGATAAAAAGAGTGGGACGGAGAAAATATTATCTTAACGTATTTTATTAATTTCTGGTTAAATTTAATTTTAGAAACTATAAGAAATGAAAATTTAATTAGTATAATTGATATTAAAATGTAACTATCATTTTATTTTGATATACGATGTAAATTTGTAGTATAAGTGGATATGTTTCATGATGTTGATTAAAATAATATAAAGTATACAAATCAAATCAAAGTATACTTTTTTGTCACGAGTGTTACAGCCAAATTTGGCTAGGTCCTTATTGGGCCGGATATGTACTTAGTTTAACTAAGCAAGACATGAATTGTGCTAAAAGTCCTATATGAGGTATCGGGACGCGCACTCTTCTTTACAAAGGAAGGGCGCGACTGTTGAAGGCTCCAATCTGAACCGAAGGGCGCGTCCCTCCATAACGTGACTGATCCACCAATGTTGCATGATCTATGCTCTTATTCAAGAAGGTGCGCCCTCAAGGGGTATGACCCCTGATGAATGAGGGAAGGCTAAAAGAATGAACTCCCTGTCTAAGACAAGACGCGCCCTAAGAGGCAGCGATGATATATGATTTATGTTGAAGAGGACGCGCCCCATATAGGTGCGACCCTTAGAAGAAGAATGTGCTAAGAGGCAAGATAGCTAGACAAAGATGACTCCTTGTCTACGACAGGTGGCGCCCTTAGGGTCCTGGCTTGTATGAACTCCACGTTTATAACGTGGGACGCGGCCTTAGGGTCCTGGTTCTACAGAACAATGCTTTAACAACACATATTGTAAGAAGGCTCTTCCTTTGGGAAAGTGTACAGTCTTATAGACAACCCCTTCGGGGGATACGTAGACTTACCCTTCCGAGGGATATGAAGACTAGTTCCCTGGCTCATCCGATAGTTACCAGGCTTATCCGGCAGTTACCGGGCTCATCCGGCAGTTCCCGGGCTCATCCGGCAATACTCAGGCTCATCTAGTTTGATCTGCAATTCTCAATCCTATTATCTACCAAGTTAACCCTCGTTTGGGAGCTTGAGGTGATCACGATTCTCGAAGGCCCTCGGGGTCCGGGATGGTATGAAGAGCGGTCATATGTCTGGATCCCGTATTCTGGCGAGTTGCCCTCAGGGGATTGAGACGATCGTGTGCCCTGTCTACTTGGCTTACCCTGTATTCTGGTAAGTATCCTTACCAGGGGGTAAGGACGCGTCCTTAAACCTCAAGGATGGTCACGGCTCTACCGGACGACTCCTTCTATGATATGAAAAGTAGCCGTTAGTGTTACCTCCGATAGTTAGGGAGAACACCGTATCCGTGATGTACTTGGATTGGGAGTCTGGTAGTGAGCCTCAAGACTATTCCTGACTTGAGTAGGACTCTGAAGACGTTAACAGTCTAAGAGATAAGTCATCGCCTCATGGTTGATCTTATCCTCAAGAGGCCTAGTCCTGATCAAACTAGGTGTCTAGAAATACGTATGGCTTGATCCCTTATAAATATAGGGGTACATAGGCACATTGGGGGATCCCGATTTGAAAGCACATGGACCCAACTCAAAACCCTAATCTCAGCCACCCCCAAACACACAACCACCATACTCCGGCAGCCAAAACCACCATCATAGATCTTGATTCCGGTTATGAACCTCATCTTTGTTGATTACCAAATTCCTGTATGAACAAATTAGCGCTAGAAGGATGGGTATTGAAGATCTTCATCTTCAGAGGAAGAGATGTCACACGACAGAGATTCGCACATAGAGGTGGAGCATTTTCCGGGAGGGCGATGGCGAGAAAACAAAGAAGATGAGACCTTCATTTATATCTCAAGAAAGGATGAAGTCTTCACCAAAAGTGCGAAGGAGTATATCTTCAACGAAATTCTAGGGGTTAATCTAATTTGCTAGCAGGGTATTCAGGAATGGGGAGTCATCGAAGGATGCGATTTTTGGGGACCTGACACGTTCGAAGGACGCGCCTCCCCCTGACAGGGCGCGCCTCCAGGTAAAACTCCATTCTAAAAATCCTCGTTACTTCATTCTCCAGAAGTATGGCATATACAAAACTATAGGTAATGTGGTGTTCGACCACCACCATGAGGGATGCACCCCTTGACACTTTCAAAGAAGGCGCGCCTCCTTCTAACAGGGCGTGCCTCTAGGTAAGTTTTTTGCATCACCTTCAGTTATTTAGACAATGTAAACAATAAGTTCGATTGTAGAAGTGGGGTTTCAATACAATCTACTAAAATTTCAACCAATTTTTGTTTAATAGATCATATTCAAAACACAAGATAAATTCAAAACTAAAAATGAAATTAAAAGAACAAGGATCTTAAAATTTTCAGGTGGATTGTTTGATCCGCCTGAGAGATTTTTATATTAAGAACCTTCTAAGTAAGAAATATTTGGCTTCTTACAAAATAATGGAAAGCAGAAGCTTACAATTTCTTGCTTGCTATCTCTAATGCTTTGCTCTTCAGTTCTCAGTGTTTGGATATATTGAAAAGAAAATTACAATGTGAATATATACTAATACAAACTAGGATAGCCTGTAAAAGCATAAACCTACTCCTTTTCTAACTAACACAAATGAAGAATTTCTTGGACTTGATGGTGCATTTGGCAGCTTGAAATTCTTGTTGCTTTCCCAGAACTGGTACGCTTCGAGGATCTCAATATTTGACTAAACTGCTTTTAGTTTAGCTTCCAAAACTGGTGAAGCACCTGTCACATCAACCCATGTGCTTTCTGTCCTTTACTTGACTTGTAGCTTTCAACTGCTAATCATCAACTACTAAAATATTTAGCGATTGATGACTTCTTGAGTTAGCGATTGATACCTTTCCAGGTCTAGCCATTGATGGACTTGATGTAGCGATTGATAGTGTATTTATTTAGCCATCGATGCTTCTAGACTAGCGATCGATCTTCACTTCACTTGAATAGATTACATGACTTAAATAATTACAATTATGTCACCCTATCTACTCATACATTGATAGATCAACTGCTAATCTAAAAGGTCATATTATTAGCCTATCAATTGCTAAGGTACTCCAGCTTTGTTACAGTACCACATCAGTCGTTGATGGGTGAATCTAATCAATTGCTACTGCATAAGCATGCTAGCCATTGATCAGCTACATTGGATTTTATTCTAAGTACAAAATAAAATAACTTTGTATCATCAAGCATGAAAGGCATATGTTTAGCCTATTTGTATTTAAGAGTATCAACTCAACTCTGATAAGAAAGAAAGTAAATAGCAAGCACTATTGAAGGAATCCGTATGAAGAACGTCAAGTGATTTATTAAAATCATATTTCTGAAGAATTTCAGGATGCTGCTACACACCACTAAAAGAAGTTCATTAATTTGTTCAAGCCTCAGTGTACAAATAATATTTTGTAGCACGTCCAGAAGTCCAGAAGGTATAAAGTTTTAATACTTTATTTATTCAGAAGATTCCAAACTATTTTTACTTATGAAGAAGAACTACGAAGACAAAGACTCGACGAACAAGCCACTTCTCAAATATTTAATTGATAAAGAATATTTGATTCAGCTAGATACAGATGAACCGGACAGTACATTTGTGTGTCAGCTACTTAGATTAAATATTCTGCATCAACAATAGGTGGTCGTTCAATCAAGACAAAGAATCAGATCTTTTTATGGAAGTCAGAAGACCTGCTGCTGAAGATATGCAATATAATTATTCAATTAATTAATCCACATCTCAAAATAATTATATAAGTTATATAAGTTATTTATTAAATTGATTCACACTCGAATTAATTTAATTTATGAATTTATATAATTAATATAATTAAGTGGATATTTATTGAATTAATTATATTAATAAAATGACTTGTTATATGGAGTTTGGGCACGACATGACAATCCTAAGGATTGTCATCCGCACCCTAATAGGTGTATATGGCAGTTGGCATGACAATTCATTCATTGTCATACCGATTTGTTATATGGCATGACAATCTTAAGATTGTCATACTGTTTGTTGTATGGCATGACAATCCCAAGGATTGTCATACCGTTTCAATGCTTAGGCACCAAGTTTCAATTGTCATACCTTCCCTTGGTTTGTCATACTGATTGTCATACCTTCCCTTGGTTTGTCATACTGGTAGTCATACCGATTCTAGGAGAGCATGACCATGCTTTTGATTGTCATACCTTCTCACTTGTGCCATGACAATGCTTCTAATTGTCATACCTTTTGATATAAATGTCATAGCACTTGTTTAAATTGTCATAGAGCTTCCTAGAGTTGTCATGCCTAGCTTTGTCATACTAGTTCAAAGGTTTGCCTATAAATATGGCTTCAACCTCTTCATTTGTTCTTGTTCAAAGCTTTGTAAACTTTCAAGTTGTTAGTAACTTGCTATTGTTATATCCACAGTTTTCTGTGCTTTAATCACTCGGTTGTTTTAATCCGCTAAGTTAGAATACTTCCTGTCAAATTTATTCTACGAACTAGTGGACATTAAAAGAACCATAATAATTATATAACGACTTAAAAATTATTATATTAATTAATTTAAATTTGATTGACAATTTATACTCCAATCAGATTGTTCCGCCGCGATTATTTTGTGACGATTGTATTCAACCCCCTTCTACAATCGTATCTGGACCTAACAATTGGCATCAGAGCAGTTGATACCATTTTCCGTATCAGATCCTATACACACTCTGTAACGTCCAAATATTTTTTATTCGAATTAATTTTATTCCAAAAATTAATTCTGATTTAAAATATTTTTCTTTTAAAAATCCAAATCTCATCCAAACACTATTCACTCTAAATCCTTAAACATGAGTACACAAAAGATCAGTAGCATTAAAATCCCACCATTCAGCAAGGAACACTTTGGCCTATGGAAGAGGCACATGTTACTATTCCTCCGCACTGCGAACAGAAAATATATCGGGATATTAAATAAGGGTGTTTCTACTCCGATGAAAGTCATATTAGCACACGAAGAAGATGGTGTGTTAATACCTCATCAGACTATTCCGAAAGAACTTCATGAGTACACAGATGAAGAGAGTGAACAGATGAACTTAGATGACGTTCTTCAACTGATTTTGGTTGAATCTCTAGATCCAGTGATGTACAATGCTATTGTAAATTGTACGAACGCCAAGCAAATCTGGGATACGTTAGAGATTATCAATGAAGGCTCAGAAGAAGTTAGGGAAAACAAGAAAGAGATACTGATGGCTCAGTATGAACAGTTTGGTTCCAATCCCGGTGAACGGAATTCAAAAGTGTTTATCAGAATTAATAATTTGATAAATAATTTAAATCTGAATGGGAAATACTATGACAAGAAAGAGGTCAACATGAAGTTTCTCTTAAAACTTCTTGAACATCTGGAACACAGAATCACTGCAATCAGGGAAAGCAGAGATCTGAATGAGATTTCTCTGGAAAGACTCTACGGAGTTTTGAAAACTTATGAACTGGAACAAGTTCAAAGTAAGCAGAGATATGGCTGGGGTAAAACACAGAACCATTCGAGAGCTCTAGTTGTTGAGTCACCTGTGCCGGAAGAAAAGAGTGATCTTGTTGTTCCTTCTAAGACCACTAAGGAATTTGTTGTACCTGAGATGGGTCAGACTGCTTCTTCCAGTGGTGATGATGGGTTCTATACAATGGAAGAGTTAGAACAGTTAGAAGATCAATCTCTATCACTATTTGCCAAGAAGTTTGGAAACATGAGATTCCGGAAGAACCCCTCCTACAAGTACAAACCTACTGTCAACAGGTTTCAAAAAGGAGGTTAGTCATCTTCTACAAGCAAAGGAGGATACAAGACTAGGATGGTGGACAGAAGCAAGTTCAAATGCTTCAACTGTGGTGAACCAGGACACTTTGCAACTGAATGCAAACAGCCCAAGGTTCAAGGAAAGAGAAAAGATTCGTACGATGAGCTGAAGCAGAAGTATGATGCATTGGTTAGAAAGCATCAGGGTACTTCTGGAGGTCAAAGCTTCAAGAGCAAATCATATCTGGCAGAAGGGAAAAGTTGGGATGATACAGATAATGATGAAGAAGAGCAGATTGGAAATGTTGCTCAAGTCCAAAAATGAGCACAAATCGCGTGTATAGTTCTCGAAATCGCGAAAGAGGGCTTAACTTTTCTCGAAAATCCGGCAGAATAACGGCTTAAAACTTGATTATAATCGAAACCAGCAAGCAATTAGAGCTTGAAAACACGTAACCAACAAGTTTTTACAAAAAAACTTGAAAAAATTCGAAGAGCTACGAATGTGTATGCAACGGTGTGTGTGTGTGTATAGGTGTGATGGTGAAGATGAAGAGGGGAATATGACAATACACTGCTTTGTCATAGGGGATATGGTAGTTCGGTATGACAAACGAGGTAATTGTCATACCGAGGGTTCAACAGCTGTGGTAGGTGTGATTTAGAACTTGGTATGACAATTATATGAATTGTCATGCCGAGTTAAATCAGACTTACACAACACACCATGACAAATTAATATATCGTCATACTGAACAGGTAACAATAAAAACAAACACTCGGTATGACATTTTTAAGAATGTCATGACGAGAGGTACTCAAATTGGATCAGTGATCGATTTCTAGGTTTCGTCGTAAACCTAATTGGTTACTTCCAATTACGTATATCAATAGTTCAAACCGCACTCAAAGGTAGGGCATTTCCCATTTTTATAGGAACTTCTGTACCAGAAACAATGGTATCTCCAATTATAGCCCCTCTGGGATGTAAAATATATCTCTTCTCACCATCCCCATAGTGTATGAGACAGATGACTTCAGTTTTCTGTTGAGGTCTATCCTGTTTCGAAACTGCTCCTCGAAATGTAGGAAGGCTTCTCTTTGATAGCGCCATGAATAGCAGGTCTAATTCCGCGATAAAAGAGCTCTGTTTCCAAACAGATTTGTCCATCAGTAATGGATTTCAGTCCATTTCCGTGCTTCCTGTTCCCTGTACGTTTGCTGAGCAGAACAATCAGGCATTTTTAAAAAAGGGAAGGGAGCTTCTCAGCGAAGGAGGCAGATTTTGACTATGATTGGGCCCTACATCGGTCCCATTGATGGAAGGTAGGATGCATAGAGTCCTGTCCTTGGCTCAAAGAGAGAAGGCAAAGAAATAAAACTTTTTACACATAAAATCAAAAACCTAATACAAATAATATTCAATATTTTACACAAATATTTTGTAAAATTCAACATTAATTAAATATAAATATTTATGAATTTAACTTTAATTCATTAAAATGAATTAACTTAAAATCAAATATTTATATTTAATTAATTTTGAAAAATACAAAATAGACATAGATAATCATCTAAATGCTTAGAGAATAATATAAGGGAGTGTGCAGCACTTAGAAAATTATAGAGACAAATATGAACATGCATAATTATACATAAAATTATCAGATAATTTACAAATAATTATATAAAATCTAATAAAATAGATATAATTACACAGAAAATTCACAAAAATATATAATAATATATAAAATGAATATAAAATATATACAAAGAGAATCATGACATATTTAACATCCCTAGCTCACAAACCAACTTAGAGAAAATGGATTCATCAAGTGGTTTAGTGAAGATGTCAGCAATTTGATCAGCCGTGGGTACAAAATGTAACACCACAGTACCATCCATGACATGTTCTCTAATAAAATGATACCTGATATCTATGTGCTTGGTCCGGGAGTGTTGCACTGGATTGTTGGAAATGGCTATGGCACTGGTGTTGTCACAAAATATTGGAATTTTGTTAACATCAATACCATAATCATTTAATTGATTTCTGATCTAGAGAATCTGAGCACAGCCTACGTCTTCTAGCAGGGATCTTGTGCTAGTCATGTGCATTGACGCTCCACTGTCAAGCACCCAAGCAACTCGTACAATTCCACTAGCACCCTGCAAAAGACATCTTGATTAAACCTTCTTTGGGACCCACACTTGATTGGGTCCAGCAAACTTAAAGAATTGATTTCTATCAGGTAATACAACAGAGCCTCTTGGACTGATACTTGGCTCACTCTTGATTGAACTTACTTCTTTAACAACAGTCTTATAAACCTTGGTTTTGGTCTTTGGAACATAAGTCTCGTTCCTAACACGAGGAGGACTAGCAGTCTTTGATCTAGAATGCATATCATTTGTGTGTTGTCTAGGTGATGTGTTTTCATTTTTAGCATGCAAATTTCTAAAATAAGCAGACATTGTATTGAAAGCACAAAGCATACAGTTATCAACACCACAACATTTATGGCATGCATCAAATACAGGAGCAATAGGAATATCAATCACAGTAGTAGGAACATCAACAGATTCTACTCTAAATTTGTTAACAGATTTAAAGTTCTCAGTAGAATAACATCTATTGTCTCTGTTCTTACTGTTCATGAAACTATTAGGCTTGTTGAATTTAGTTCTCTCAGAGTTGACACCTAAACCAGCTTTAGGCAACCTAACATTGTCTTTCACTTTGATTGGTTTCAGTGATGTCTGTTATGGCCAAAATTGGCCACCGAACTTAGAGAAAAGGCGCGCCCTTCTCGGTGTGATTCCGAGGGCGCGACCTTATAATGCGGGGGTGTTTGGCTGCGGACATCCGATGAGACAAGAGGACGAAGACCTAGGGCGCGCCCTCAGGGGTCGCGCCCACAGTTAGATAATGTATGAGAGGATGAGTGAGTCTCGATGACGACCCTTCCAAGGGATACGAAGACCTACCCTTCCGAGGGATATGAAGACTAGTGCCAGGCTCATCTGGAAGTTATCAGACTCATCTGGTAGTTCCCGGGTTACGACCGGGCGTGATCTATAATCCCCAATCCTGCTATCTGCCGGGTTGTCCTCGTGCGGGGGCTTGGGGTGATCACGGTTGTAGAAGGCCCTCAGGGGTGACATGAAGGCCGATCATATGTTTGGGTCCTGTATTCTGGTGAGTTAGCCCTCATTGGGGGACTGAGACGATCGTGTAATTTGGCTCCTCAATGGTCCTTACCTCTTAGTGAGAACCTTCACTAGGGGGTAAGGACGCGTCCCTACACCTCAAGGAATTGGTCACGGCTCTACTAGACGTCTCCTCCATGCTACGAAAAGTAGCGGTTAGTGTCATCTCTCGTAGTGGGGATGATGCCGTATCCGTGATGTACTTGGACTAGGAGTCTGAGGTAGTTGGCCTCAAGGCTTAATTCTAACTGGAGTAGAACTCTAAGTGATAAGTCACCGGCTTAAGGTTGGTCTTATCCCCAAGAGGCCTAGTCTTGATCAAACTAGGAGTCTTGGTTCAATAGAACTACGTATGGCTTGATCCCTTATAAATATAGGGGTACGTAGGCACATTAGGGGATCATGAGTTGAGAGCACGTGAGACCAACTCAAAACCCTAATCTCAGCCACCCCCTAAAACACACAACCACCACACTCCGGCAGCTAAAACCACCGTCACAGATCTTGATTCCGGCCATGAACCTCATCTTTGTTGATTACCAAATTCCTCTATCAACAAATTGGCGCTAGAAGGAGGGGCTGTTTCAAGATGACCATCTTAGGAGGAAGGATGATGTTAAATATTACTCGCCGGTGGTACTAGCTATCAGGCTGTCCGTAGCAGTGTCATGGGATGTACACATATGGTTACGGAACGGAGCTATCAAATTTGTGCACACGGTTAACGACGGATGTAACCTGTAAAGGCGCGCCTTGACTTTTTTCGGGGAGACATGTACGAGGCAACAATAGGTGGCCACTTGTGGCTGGCAACAAAGCATTACCGGGAGCACCTAATCAGAGGCCATAAAAATTCATAAACGGAAGAGATAAGTTTTATTTTTTCTTCTTTTCTGATTTTATTTTTATTATTTATGTGGTCTGTGTCATGGGTTAAAAAATATTTTTGTTACAAAAAATCATGGGAGATGCATATTTTCAATGCTCAGTATTTCTCAACATTAAAAAACACATGTTATTGGAGGTGCAAAAGTACTGTTTCTTTTTTGGAGGGACTGTTTTAAGATTATCGTGTTCGGGGGAAAGACGAGATTTGTACTAACATGTAAATTTTCTTTGGAAATTGTTTGGCGGGGTCTGGGACGTTAAGATCGCGACTTTACAAGAACACGGCAGAGTCAGTACTGATTGTCAAACCAAGCCACGCCATAGGTCATTGACTTGTCTTTCTTGGGACGTAGAATTCTTATTTGGTGAGAGCTTTGTTAACTTGAGTATGCACGTGACACAATCTGGCAGAAGAGGAAAAAGATAAGTTTCTTCTTTTAAATTATATATCTTAACTATTTTTATGATTTACATTAAAAAAAAAACTAACATCTTATATTTAGGTGCTAGAATGTTTAGCAGTTATTTTTTTTTAGTTTTTCGATATGATTTGAGGTCAAGAGATTATGCCTCCCAAAAAAAAAAAAAGGAAAACATTCAGGACATGCGGGTCGAAAGAAAAGCCAGTACCTCCGGAGTGTTCAGAATAATTGGAGAATGCACATGATGTTGAATGGACCATAAGAGTAAGTATAAATTGATCTGTTATTAAAAGAGGCACCCATAGTCAAATTCTCAGCTTCAACCTCAAGCTCGGCGTGACACAGATAAGTTTTTCAGATTTAAATTTTATCATTTAATTACATGTTACATATATAATGCATGCTGTATAATTTTTTAAATGCGTAAAACACATTATCTTGTTACTGCTGTAAACTTGCACTACATCTCCTGTATGCATAACTTTGGATCATGAAAGTATTCATATAAATTTTGTGTAAAGAAAGCATGGTGAGGTACAGGGCAAAGCAGTGAAGTGGAGAGGCATGACAGCCGAAGGAAAGGAAAATATAAACAATAAGGATACTACGGAAGATATTCATGAATTGGCTAGCGTGGTTGAGCAGATAAGTTATTTTGTTTCTTTTCTATTGCATGCCTTGAAAGTATTTATTTTTCTAAACAGTTAATTTTATTTCTATTTCTAATATATTATATCTTGTATATATATGTATTATTTTGTGCGGATTATGTTATTAGCCGTCGCATATATTATCATTTTATAGATTATTTTTCATGGGTATTATTTTTCATGGGTATAGATAATATGATATTTTTTATTTTATTTGTTGAGTTTATTATTAATGTAGAATTAACTTGATTTGAGATAAGAAAAGTATACAGATTTTATCCTGAGACAAAGATCAAGAGACACAAAGGAAAAGAAAAAAGGTACACAAACAATGCCAGACAACTAGAAAAGGCGTCATGGTATCCCACATTCACACAGGAAACAAATTATGAGATAAGTTTTTCATATTTTCTTTCGTCATATTATATTATATTTTTAATTATTGTGATATGAGTTTAAAATTTATATTATGTTTGACTAACTTTTTGTAATGGCCTGTTGTTTTGGACTAAAAATTATATATGTGTAGAATTTTTATGTTACATTTAGGTTTATATATT
Organism: Daucus carota subsp. sativus; assembly: GCF_001625215.2. NCBI lineage: Eukaryota > Viridiplantae > Streptophyta > Magnoliopsida > Apiales > Apiaceae > Daucus > Daucus carota. The sequence goes on from NC_030382.2 coordinate 25,929,922, forward strand.
ACACATATGAGAGGAATAAAGGAGGCCTGGGATGATAAAATCAAAGGCAAAAATAATATGCTTGTGCAAAAAGGAGATCCAGGAGTTTAAATGAAAAAGCATTGCGAGCCCGGGGTGACAAGCAGCCTATAAAAAGCTTTGGGGTAAATAAAAATATCCTTCGCCAGAGAAATAGCCGGCCAACAAAG